>NC_141481.1:1365000-2667083 GCF_009769465.1 Tauraco erythrolophus | reverse complement strand
TTGAATAAAAAAAAGAAAACAATTGCCCACAGAGGCTTTCTGCTTGTGGTCCTCAGTCACAATGTATTACCAGAAGACAAAGTGATCTTTAGCAGAATGAATGAAAGACACGATCACAAACTGCAAGCGACCCTCCACGTGTTAAGCGTGACAGACATCAGCGGCAGGGTCTGTGCTGCGGGAATACCGCAGACGGCAAAGTTAGGAAGTTCATGCTCATTCACACAGCAATGTAAATTAATCACTGCAGGAGGGATAACACGATATGAACAAAGACATCAAATTGTTGCTAGCAGATTTTCCAGTAAAGTGAGAGGATGAATTTGTGTTTCTGAACTATGCTAATCCTTTCGTTAGTACTTTGCTAGTTCTTTGTATTTTGCTTAAATACTCAAAACTCAGAAAGAAGGTTAAATAAGGTTTCTTTAAAAGAAGCAGCTAGTTAAAAAATTAGGAGACTAGAAACACAAAAAAGAAACAAACAAAAAACAAGGCCCAAACAGATGAAATTCAAATATCTCCCTTTAGGGGTGACTGTTATTCCTGACAGTCTAAACCAAAGATTTTCTATGGTTTGTTACAAGACAAGGGAAAAATGTGTATATTTGGGATGGCAACATCAGAATGCTCTCAGCATTATTTTGGGAGACATTTATAGACTGTGATAGGTTTCCAGAAAGACAAAGTATTTCGGTAACATATCTTTATATCTGTCATAAAGAATCTTTCACAAGTGCTGTAAAAAATCCTGGCCAAGAAACAATGTTAAGTCTCCCTTTTATAATTTTAATTTGTTTGAATGATAAGATTTAATACATATACTTTGGAAAGTAGCTTACATCAAGCAGTTACCAAATCATACAATAATGAAGATGGGTACAAAAACTCATTACAATTATTATGGTGAAAATTACGATACCTTATATACAGGCTAATTACTTAATACTGTACAACTGTTACATTAGCTACTATTAATTACTATCAGAAATTACTACCAGAAAGTCACAGGGTTTTATAAAAGCAAGATATAACTGTTGTGTAGGCAGAAAGTAAGAATATATTCTCAGAATTGTCACTGATCTTAATGTGTGTCGTTTCATCTGTGAAGACATACGATCACATTAAACATTCTGCTATGAATAGTCTACCATTTGGCTTCCTCCAAGTGGGCCATCTTTAACATAGTCAGTGTTTTAATTTAGGAAAACATTGAAGTGCATACTTAATTTTTCCCCAATCACAAAAATTCTCAGCTTCTGATTGACTTTGATTTAAATGGGACAGATCATACATTTAAAGTTAGCAGCATGCCTGAGACCATCCAGATGGGTCTCTTTTCTTTAATCATTCTGTGTTACATCAGCCCATGTTTCTCCCTTGTCTAATACCCAAGAGCATGAGCAAGCATCTAACTTTTCTGAGCTTTGAACCAAGGAGAAGAAAGACACAGGGTTCAGTTCTCTGAGCAATGCAATATCGCCAGTTCTATGCTAAAACCTCAGTCTTTCACAAGCCAGCATGAAGGCAGGCCCCTCTTGCAAGCAGAGCTAACCTCCAGATTGGGCACCACGTACCAACATTCAAAGGCCAGAATAAAGTTGTATTTTCCTCATACAGTGCCTAAGGAGGGTTGGGTGGCTTGGGACAGTGTAGGAAAGCCTGTATGATGAATGCAGAGATGCTGGTAGGAAGCATTAAGCACACCAGCCATCAGCAAAGCAGCAGAGATGCTTCTGCCTCATCAAATCACGTACCTAGGAGCACACTCCTGGATGGACGCTGACTAAGAATCACTGAAAAATCCAAGTCAGGAACATTTTCTTAAAAACAGCAGAGGGATAAAGGACTATGGTGTCTGGTAGCTAAAGCACTTGGCCAGGAAGTTAGAGGTAGGGGTTTCAGGGCTTTCATAGCCTGAGGGAATTCAAACCTACTCCTGTAGAAATTGAGAGACCAGGAAACTACGAGCATGCAGAAAGTTAAAAGTAGCCATAGAGTTTCCTTTGCAGGAAACAGGAGAGTCCTGAGCTTGATTTCTGCTCCTTTGATTGCTGCTTTCGTTTTACATCTAGCATGACTCCATATAAAAAGAGTAAATAATCTGGAGGTCTAAGACCTGAAGCACACTGTATGATTTTTTTTCACTACTATTAAAAACATATTACATTTTTTGCCAATGCAATGTTGCACTGTTTAGGATGGCATGACATCTATTTAGCAGCTGTATTACGTCCTCCTCCCTGGTAAAATTTGCTGCTGAATTTCCAATCAATGAGATACTGAATCCATCCACTAGACTCATAATGAGTAATAGGCTTAAAAGTTTAAACACTGTGCTGCAAATAGGTAGAAAAAGTGTAGTTAGTTATTTTTCTGGCATAACTCTTCCTAAAAAAGTTTCCACTCTTACAATAGATGTGGAGGTTGAGAGGTTTAAATGACACACATTGTAACATGTCTTCTTGGGCAGCTCAGCCTAAGTTGTGGTCAGAAATTGAGTCACCCTGTATTTGGTGATTATTACAAGTCTTATTGACACCAAAGGGCTCTGAATGAAACTGACTGAAAAATATATAATAAAAAATAAGATTTACAAATGAAGACATTCTGCAAAAGCACTAATATTTTGGAATTGTTGGTTAGCTAGGAAAATCCAGTCACAATTAATTTCCTAGTGTTTGATGATTCCCTATCTTCTGTCTGCTTTCCCCAGAAAACATTTTGCTGTTCTCTTAGCAAGTAGAGAGATTTCACAGAGAGCTTTTCAAAAAATGAACCTACTCAAGGCTATTCTGTGAAAAGTATGACATTCATTTTGCATTTATGGTAATGTTTAAATAAATATGCTCCCCAATGTGTTCCACAAGACCCTGGAGCGCTGCACAGAGTGGATAGATGTCTTCCAGTCATCTTCATTACAGAAAGCAGATTAACATGGCAGAGCAGCCAGGAGAGAAACATGCGGAGAACTTACTGGAATGACACTCCTGATTTTATAAAGATGCTAACAATAGCTATTAAAGAGCTCAAAATAAAAAGAGAGCTAGAGAAAGAAGTTGTAACAGCTGAGTCTTAAAACCGCTCTCATCCTATTCAAGCCTGTGCTACAAGTGTGCAAGCCTGCATTGAGGGACACACATTTATCCAAGCAAATGTGAGGAGAACTAATTGAGAACTGCACAAATTCATCTGAGGTTGAAATAAATTCTCAAAACGTTTGTTTAATCATAAATAGCAAAAGCACTTCAGTCATTTTCCTTCAGTTCATTGGAAGGATTGAAGCAAATAGGGTTGGGATGGTGATTAATGCAGCATCTCTATACCTCAAAAGATAGTAGTCTTGCACAACATTATTTATTTAATAAAAGAAATAAAATATTAATTTTCTCATCCTGGCAAAGCAAATATATTGAGCATTTTCTGTTGCATTTATGTTGAGGTGAGCCAAGGGGATTGGAGATTCAGTCCTATTAATAATAGATAAATATGAGATTTTCTTGTACAGTTTGGGGACGTGCACAAGGCTTAACAAATACGGAGCAACACATTCCCTCCTCTTACTGCATAAGAGACAAGATGCAGATGTGACATTTGCAACAGGCTGGGAAAGAGGTTCTCTGTGGATACAGGAAGCAGGGCTGTAAGGATTGACCAAAAACCACTAAAGCCCATGAAATCAGTGCTGCATTTTGACTTCAGCTTCAAGAAAGAGAAGTAATAGGTGGGATGCGATGAAAGGAATAAGAAGAGCATCATAACAATGAAATCCCCAGTGCTAGTGAGAAAGACATCTCAGATTAGTTTTAATGAAAGGAAAGATATTCAAGAGGGATTAAATTTGGAATACAAGGCTCAGGAGAGGATTTTCCTGCTATTGTTTTAGGATGATACAAGAATAAAAATTAAAAGACAAAAAAGACTGCAGTTTTTAAAAAGAGATGTCAAAATTCAGGTCAGGATTTCAGAAGAAAGAAAGTGGCAGAAGTGCAGATATAAGGGGTCCAAAAGAGGGACCAGATATTTAACACTTGGAAAAAAATGAAAAGACATCTAGAAATGAACACTGTCACACTAAGTCAGTAGCCAACAGAAGACTGAAGGCTGGCAATGTAATCAAAAATAAGGAAATGAAAGCATGAAGGAAAATGCCTGAAAAACTGAGTCTGATGATGGGGTAGCACTTTAAGGTGCCTGAAAAGGTACCAGAGGTGACAGGTAGACAGAAAAAGTGGGAAAATGGACACCAAGGCGTGGAGTGAAGTAGAGGGAGCAAATCCTTAGGAGACAGGTACACCAAGAGCTTTTATTACCTAAGAGAGTTGCTTTGCTTTGCCACATTACAGTCAGCAGTCGGGCAGTACACAGAGCTGGTAACCAGCTGATAGCGCTGTATTTACTGCAGCGTACATCCGCATTACTGCTACTTGTTCAATCACAGCATCCTCAGCTTCTCTTTAGAAATTCCCAGAGACAAGGGAAAAGTGCAATGTTTTATGGGGGTATTCCTCCTTTCCTAGCTGGAGTTGCAGGAGTGACAGGTCTGTGTGCTGAGCGCTGTTTCTTACTAGAGCACATTTAAGGTAGCGATTCAGTTTCATGTGCGTCATTCAACAACCAGCAATTTACAGCGACACTTGATACCTTCTGTCTGCAGCTCCCAATTAATATGTGATACTGGAGAGTGTGGCTGTGGAAACAGCAGTGCAGATGGTGTAAACAAGCCAGTTAAAAGCGTGTCAGGCTTTGTTCAGCTAGGTATCACATCCTTGTTTTGAGCTAAAGCATCACACCTGCTTCTTTTAGGTTAACTGACAAATGGCTGCTATGTAAATCTGCACTTTAAATATAATACTGTGCCTCTCCTGAGGCTGAATGAGAATAAGATGAGTGAGAACGTGAAATTGAAACAGAAAAACAAACACACCGAATTTGTAATATCCCACATGGCAACATATCCTTCCATCAGGGAGTGTAACTCTGTCCTTGAGGCAGGATTTCTCACAAACATCATATATATGATAGTGTCCCAACACACACACAGAAGAGATGGTGTTTCCCTAAATTGTCTTAGTAACTGCAAGAATTGAAATAGAGAAATTAGTGCCACCTCTGAGTCGCACTAACATTTCCCCAGAGAAATGAATTAAACAATTTCTGACAGTGATTATTAATGTTGGACCTTCGTTCCAATCCTGCTTCTAGCAATATGCAGGTAAAATGGCCCACTGTAATTAAACACGCAGTCACACTCTTTTTATCATTTGTGGATGTGCAGCAGTAGGGGACATTTCTGTATGAGCAGTGCTGTCCTTCTGAAAACCCCAATCATCCCATCAAGGACCTATACAAGGCTGTCCTGACATTCCTGCCCCATTTGAAGCCATAAATTGGTTTTACGGGTGAACAAGCAATGAAAATAACAACTAGGCTGTGATAATAGCATCTCTTCCATGTTGTGCGGCTGGCACAATCTCAGGCACAGCTGAAAAGGATGTAGCTTCTGCTGCCTGCTGTACCTGTAGGTCTTAGCCCATCGCCCTAATCCTCCTGCTAGTTTTGGGGGTGTGCTAATGGAGACTTTATCAAAATACTTTTGACCTTTTCAGGTATCAAAAATATTTGAATACTGTATGGGGGTGTGAACCTGACAGCTGAGAGATCTTTCTCACCTGATTCTGAAGGTATCAGCTGCTAGTGCCCAGCAGAGGGAGAATACTGGGCTAAATATACCTTCGTCTGATTTCCTGTGACAGTGTCAATGTCCTCAAAGAGTCTTCATGTCCTGTGTGGATGAGCATGGGTACGATTCAGACCTAAATCCACTCTTTCCCTCCTTCGATATTCAACAGCGTACTCTGTTTCTCCTTACAGATTCTATGCACACTATTAAGTAATTTAAGACACGGTCAACCAAACAGCATTTGTTGGGGTTTAATATTCTACACTTTACTAAAGTGCATTATGCTGAACAAGAGACAGTGGCTGAAAGCACCTATTTAAAGCCTTTGAAACAGAGTATGGACAAAGACAGTTGCATACAAACTACATTGTCGAAATCCTTCCTGCTCCTTTTCATGTCAAAATGCCAGGAACATTAACATTTTCTATCCAGTCCTTCAGTTATGCAATAACATGAAAAAGCTGCTGTCTTTATAGCTCTCTAAGGATTTCTGGTTTGAACTTAGACACATTGAACATAACTTGTTGCCTTGGGAAGACTAGTTTTTTCCTATCAGCCTCTGGTGCACCAGATGTGTCAGCATTTTAGCATACTTGCCCAGCTGTATTGTTCAACATGGAGGGTTGAGCCAGAGCCTGAACATGGTATTTCCTATGATGAAAAGCCAAACCACAAGGTCCTGAGCTGCTATTAATCAACAATGGCAGCACTAATGTACACAGCTGAGCCTCTGAAGAGACTAAAACTAGCATTTTTTTAAATTTCGGCAAATTGTAAAACCTAAATTCTAAAATCCTATATTTTCCTCGTTATCACTTATTTTAAAACTGATAGATATAAGACGACAGGCAGAGGGCAAACTCTAAGTATAACACCTAATCATTAATCTCAACGAAATATCGTAGATCCTAACTTATCAGAAGGAATACTTAAGAATGAAATAAGTAGTCAAGACACAACCAAAAAAATTTGCAACTCTGTTATATATACAGTTTGACTTTAAGATTAAAGTAGGACAAATCAACTAATCCACCAAAATCAGAAGAGAAAGGAACTTCAAGTTCTTTAATTCAGTGAGTTTCAAAAATAGAACTTAATTGCATGAAATTATGCTCTGATCTATATGCTCCCATGGACAAATGCAATTACTGCCTCTTGTAAACAAGTTAATTGATGTGAGAGAATATAGTTCAGAATAACTTATTTGTGAAAAGCATTTCACAAAAAACACATAGACTTGGGGTTGTGCAATGATCAGTAGCAATCAATACAGTCCCACTGAAATGGATATAACTATACCGGTCTGTTGGTGTATTAACCGAAAGTCTGCCTCAGTTTTCCTTAAAATAAGAAAAAAAAGTCCTCTCACCTAGCAAAATAAATTAGCTATTAAAGCTCTCAAAAAAAATTCTCATTAGCACAAAGGCAATCAAAAATCTCAGAGCAACTCTAAAATCCCAACTCTATCAATGATTGCTCAGTCATTAAGCAGAACCCTCTCAGGAAAGAAACATTCAAATGGTAGCTGTCACATTGCCAATAAAATTACAAATGCTAGTAATTCTTGATTTTTACCATCAGACCCATGAATTAGGATGGCACAAGACCTTGTGATCAACCAGTCAGACATTTTTGTGCAAAAAAGGTCATGGGATTGCTGTTAGTTCATTTGTTCTTGAACTGCAGGGCTACAGGAGAGAAATACACACTTCTGAAGATGTTTTAATCTGCTTGCTGCATATTTTATCTTGTTTCTGTCTACTTCTTAAATCCAAGAGACATATGTATTCAGTCAAACTCCCATCTGATGTCACATTTCCTGTTGTATCAGCCAAATTTGCAATCTAATTAAAAAAAATAAATTCTTTCAGCAAGCTGTTTTTCACGAAACTATAATTATTGCAATTAATTATAAAAATAAATCAGTCTCCTCAAAGATTGAAAAGGTTTTCAAGTTTAAGTTCCTGTTTCTTGTTAAAAATTAATTTTTAATCATTTTTAATATGATACATTTAGTCTTAATTTCTTGCTCCTCAAAAATGTCAGCTTTCTCCGAAGTGTGGTTTGCCCACAAGTTACACTCACACAACAGGTGGGTGAGAAGCTAAAATTTTTGGTTTGCAAACTGCCTTTGAACAGACCATACACTTTTCAAAATGCATTTGGCACTGGTTGAATCCAATTCATACACATCACCAAATGAGAAAAACTTGTCAAGATTTTATAGAATTGCTTTCAAATAAATCATTTACCAATTTTCTTTTTCTTTGTAAGGCCTGATCCAAAATATGCTGATGTCATTAGAAAGGTACTGACTTCCTTGAGCTTTGCATCAGACTGTATTTATTCAGCATATAGAGATGGCTAAATAATTCACAAATATATTCAGTGAATTATTCATTTGCTAAATGTTTGTGCCTAAACTATTTGAGGAATAATATTGCCCATTGTTCATTCAGGTCTAAATCATGCTCACCTGTAAACGAAATAGAAGACTAAAGAAGTGTTGGACAAAAATTCCATTTTCTTGTGCTCTAGATACATGTGAGCTCATGCTTGGTAAAATAAGGTATGGGAGAAGAATACTGTTTCTTGGGTTTGCTGCCATGAAATACAACCCACTGAGGACTTTCTCTCCGTTTCCTAATTGTGCTGAGTAACAGAGCAGCCGGTTTGTGGGAACAGCTGCTTAGACACAATTTCAGAGGCTCAGGCACTGCTTGTTTGGAAAGGCAGCACTACTGGCCGCCAGCGACAGCTCCCGACCCCGGGCGGAAGGGCTCCCCTTGCCTTTACAAGGGTGGCCAAGAGAGCTGTGATGTAAACACATGCATACGGGGCCCTCTCTGACCAAGAGCAGCTTGCTTGTTCTCATCTTGTGAAAGAATTTCCTCAATGTCCTACTGCAACACTAGACCAAGCTGAAAGGGAGCAAGCCCATTGCAAGCTACTGCGCGCTCCCAAGGTTTTGAAAAGAAACAGCTTCTTACACACAACACGGTCTGGCTGGAGCCCTGCCATTTGTACCTGCAATGGTCTGCTGCACAGCACCAAGGGCTTTTAACTGCTGTTGTGAAGAGCGTCTATTCTATGTGAAGCCTCACAGAAGCAAACTAACATTTGATATAGTTTCTTACAGATATTGCAGTTCTCCCTCCTGTATACCCTGCCAAAATATCTGCCACCAAGTGCATTTGACTGAAAACTTGGCAGAGGACTTCCATCAATTATTTTCAATTCACTGGATAGGTAGATTAGTCAGGGAAAAAGCACAATATATATGGGGAAATCAGTGAGCCAATCATTGGCAGATGTCTTGCCTCAGAATGTAAAGTATTCTGACCTTTCATGGCAGACGGTTTAAGGAAAATGGAAGTTTAATAACAATGCTTCACTTGCTACAGATATCGCAATCAATACACCAGGTGTGAAAGGCTATCTCACAAAAGGAGGCACTCTCAGTACAGTGAAATGACAAGCTTTTAATACATAGAAGAGTATTTGGCCATTGCAAATAAAGGCAAAGGAAACATGTACTTTCATATTAGAGGGCATAGGTAAAGTCAACATGAGGATGTTCCTACAATACTGCAAATACAATCATGGTGAGGTAGCAGGGCTGCAAGGAAAGGCCTGGAAGAAACACCTCACTCTTCATCTTTAAACATCCTGGATCTACCTGGCCTCTGCCTGCCTCAAGGACAGATGTGTTCTGAGGGAAACCAGCAGGGAAGATCACTTCACCGTATCTCTGGCTCTGACAATGTTACAAGCAATCAAATACCACCTAACACCAATGTTCATTCGAGACAAAATCCTTTCCACTGCTTAAACACACGTTGTCTTTTCCCACTGGTACTGGAATGCCTTCTCTCCTACTAGATTTGCTCCATTCACAGCCAAAGTGCACACTGATGCCTGCAAAGTGTTTGTGACAAACCCACAGCTCCGCTGTTATTCGTTAGCATTCTGACATTTGCGATTGATCTGTTTGCTCTTAGCGCTGTTCAGTTCATGTCATAGCAAGTATTTTACTCAGTGCTGTAGCAGTAACACTGCTGTTACAGCCACTGTATAAGCTTCGACTTCGGAAAGCAAGATTGTGAAGTTGAGTTGTATTTTATATCAAAGCAGTTAAAACAGCTGGGAAAATCAGAAACCCGGTAATGGGACTGTATGGTCAAATGCTTTTCCACTTTTCCCAATTTTCATTCCTCTAATAAAAAATATTCTCTCTGCCTTCAAATCTCACTTCTTTTATACTTACTCTTTTATATCTTTCCCATAAATCATTTCTTCCACTCTCTAGATGAATCAAACTCTTTGTCTCTGGGCGCCTGCAAGCCTGGCGTGGCCATCAACTGACGCTGTAGAAATGGGAAGTACAAACGCAGCCCGGGACGTTGCGTAGACTGTTGCAGATTTGTCTCAAAATCCTTCTAAATCGAATGTTGCATCCTTTTTCCCTCTTCCTGGAACGTGACAGAAAATTTGCTAACAATCATTAAGCAGCTTGTTAAAAAATACTAATCAGCTTATTTTAATCATATTACTGGCAATACATGCACTCTGCCTTTTAAATAATGGAAGCTCACCTTTAACTAGTCTATATTCAACAATAAAAAAATCCTATTATACCAAAATATTTTACAAAGCAAGGGTCATAGTAAGTAGGGACTGTTCTAGTTTATGTAAAAATAGCTTGAAACAACAAAATAAACTGTAAGATACTGCTCTGCAGACAGATTTTCAAAGGTATTTCACAGCATGCTACAGGATTTTTACAAACTCGGCCATTCTCCTTTTCAGAGAGTGTTTCAGGAGATTTTCAGATCACGTTGGATAGAAACTGAAGTGCAGCTTATATTAATACCTTGGCAATTCTGAAAGCCAAATAGTCTTTCCCCAATTCCTTTTCTTTTTATTGCTATTTCTTTTGAAATATTTACATACCATATTTTATCTGGTTTTCTACACTAATAGGAGAGAGTTAGATTCTCCAGCACATAAAGGATCTTTTATGACACTTCCACGATGTCAAGTACTCAATGGATGTAAACACCCTTTTGAAAGAGGCCTCCCTGGCTGGTTTAGATCTCTGTAAAGCATAATACCAGCCCCGTTCTAACTGCAGCACAAAGAGAAATGTGTACGTGACTGAAAACATCTGACTACGGATGCCAGAAGAGTTTTGTTATATAATGTATATGAGTACAGCTGCTTTCTTATCATGAGACCCAAGATGAATATATCACACATTGCAGGGCAGAGTTACCTTCCCTTCCACCTTCTAATAAATCTCCCTTGATGGGTTAGTTCCCATAGATCATTCACAATACTAGAATGAAACTGTCCAGAACATAAGACGCAGGAATGAGTACCAAACCTTCTCTGCTTTCATCCCTCACCACCATCACTTTCTGAATGCTGTTCTCAAGGGCAGCAAGAAGGAGAATACACTCTGTTCCTTGCAATGTCTTTATGTGGAATAACACAAATAATTTCTACAGGAGCTAACAGGGTGCAGGCAGTTGGATGACTGATTTGGAGGATCTTGAGGTGCCATTTGCCATGTAGGCATGTGCAACGAATCTACAGAAAAGCTTTCACTCACAAAGTAAGAAAGCCATTTCTAATCTATTCTTGACCTAGGACCACCGTATTATCGAGTGAGCTCTGTAATCTAGCCAAGACCACTATGATGATATCGAGACCTACATGGTATCTGTAAGATTCCCTGACCTGTGATCAGAGCTCAACAGCACATGAAAATTTCACTATTACCGTGTGCACAGGGAATACACAGCTTGACCACCATCTACCTTCTAAAAGAGAGAGCAATGCTAAATATCTAACCAACAGAACTCACATTTTAAGCAAGGTTTTCCTAACTTTCAACATCTGATCAGTCTAATCTAGTTGGGCTTCACAGCCCAACCTTTGCTGATTCAGAATATATGTGAAAAACAAGGAATATTCCACTAACCAAGATTTTATCATTTGATATGGTAAATACAGTACAAGAAATACCACTTTAAAATAAGTTTTCCAATAATTCTCACAAACTTTTCTGCTTTCTGTCTGTAGTAGTCACCAGTTCACATGATAACTATCTTCCACATGACAAGATCTTGAATATTTTGGGATTGAGCACAAAAGATCTCTGTGCCAGAAGCTGGGAGAGTGAATGGTAACACAAATTCTTCAGCCTCTGGGATGCTCAGCAGACTGAAAAGAGTGAAGAAAATTGGCTAGCTATAGCATGAATCAGATGTTAGTACTGAACTAAAACTGGTGCTCTTGACTGAAGGCTGGACAACACATAGTGACAGTGAGGAGAGAAAAAGAAAGGCATATTTCAAAGACAGCCTCTACTGTCAGAAATCCAGAGGCCATCATGTTCCTTCAGACATGGGGGAATCTGTGAGAGCAAAGGTGGGTCAGTGGTGGATGAAAGAAAAAGGGTGCAGATCTTATTTTTATTCTCACACAAGGCTGTGAACTCTTAGAATTATTAGTTTTTGCTTTTCAAGGTGACTTTCTGCTGAATTTATACACAAGATTCTCCCTCTGTGACCCTAACATAAAAATACAAAGATCCAATCAGATTTATGTACATTGTAGGAGATCAGGCTGCTTTGCCTCTTCAGGTGCAATAGTATCCATAGAACTAAACCATTCTTCCCAATCTGTTACCAACAAAAGGATTATTTACAGTTCAAGTCTTTGATTTTAGCTTGTCTAGAACAATTTTGTTTCTGTATTCCATAAAGGCGAGAATAAAAGATATATTAGGTACAGGAAACTGTTGAAAAAATCTCCAGAATGGATTTGCCATACTAAGTGTTGCCTTCTGGTCTGGTTTCTGGCAAGTTGTAATAATGTAACCTGACTCTCAACTATCCTGACCTGTGGCTATTGTCACATACTTTCCCAAATCATCCACAAGATGTTGAATGAACTCGGCATAACTTATTTTTGTTATGCAACTGTGTGAAGAATACAACTCAGTATCACGGACTGGATGGCCCAGAATAACTCTGTGCAGAAATGACTCAGTATCCAGGGAAAACTTTCAAGCTTGCAAAGACATGACATTTTCCTGGAAAGCAACTGTTAAACTCTGACTAATGCATTCCCCTCTTTTCTTCTCCTTTTTTTTTTTTTTTAAGTCTATCCATACTGGTTTTGAAGCTCTGAGTGTTCCTGGGCACTGAAAACAATGTGAGGTGGAGACTGCAAAAAAAATGTCTGAGCAAGTGAGAAGTCAGTCTGGACAATACTCTCTATGAGATATTTTGGCAACATTTTGGGAAAATGTAGCAATCCAAAGGCCTAGAGCCAGACATTTCCATTTTGCTCAGGCAGACCATATTTCCAGGGCATCTGTTAGGTGTCCTGGACAGACTGAAACCTGGCCAGTAAGTGAGCTGCTTCTGGAAGCACAGTTCTTACACAGGTTGGAGGAGCCCCACTGCTGGCAGGATTTGAGTCCCAAGGACTTCTGGCCCAAACTGGTGAAAGCAGCTCTGAGGACTTCAGGAATTATGTCCCTGCCACAAACCTGGCAGAAGCAAATCTCCCCTCTCTTCTTCTCCCTGCATTCAAGCTGGAAAGCCTCCTGATGCCACATCCAGAGATGGACTTGTAGTGAAGTGAAAGTAGGCGAGAGCGGACACTAAGTGTAAATAAATACTAAGTTACTTGAGTGAAGGAAGTCTAAAACAGACAATGTTTCCCCACCATCTTAAAAATTGTAGTTAACTATCCAAAAAAGTGAAAATATGTACATTGTCCACGTCCAGAACTCACCTAGAATTTGCTTCTAGGAAGCTAAACATCAGTGAATGTAACAGAGAAAGCTCAAACTTGCAAAAACTCTCCGACATTATATATTCCTTGCTTTGTTTCGGGCTACTTCACGCTATTCCAGTCTCCTATATGAAACAGCTAGTCAATCCCCATACTCAAGGTACACATCATGAGAATGCAACAGAACAAACTTAAGAAACTTTACTGTAAAGCTTAACATAAAATAGTATCACCTGAGTACACTATAGGATCACAGATACTCCATAGGAAGGCATGCAAAACCTCATTTTGTTCGAAACAGCATCTCACCTTGGAACAAGTCAGGAAACTGAGCACTGAGGTACTCCGCTCTGTTTGCCATGGAGGTAACCTTAGATAAATGTTTTCCCTCTCTTTATCTAAATGTCTGTGTTCTTGAGATAGCTAAACAAGACTGACATTGTAGAGAGGCAGCAAGAACTACTAAGATTTGCAGTGTGCCTTGAAACATTAAAAAAAAAACCCTCTTCTAGTCCTGACTACCGACATCGATCATGAGAAAATTACCACATATTATTACGCAAAGCCACAGAGTTGTTAAGGACAATGTGTAATGGAATAGATGAGCATCAACGTTAACTGGCTGAGCTAGCAAGAGAAACTCTTTTCTCACTGACATATCCTCCAGCAGGTTTGGTTGCAGTACTTTGTTTTCTCCAGAGCAATGGTGACATTTTAGATCGTCTTTGGTGCTATAAATGGAATACTGTGATCTGCTGAACATTTGTTACCTGGAAGACCATTGCCTGGTGCCCGAGTCATTAACTTTCTCGGATGACATTGCCACATCTGTAATGAAAAGATGTAATGTGCTGCTAATTTATGAAGCTACTGTAGTGCTGAAATTTTAAACTACTAGGGTGTGAATAGGAAAGACTGGCTGGTATTTGAAATCTCTTTGGCAATATTAGCTCACTGTGGATGACATTTGAAATCATTCTGGCACTCTGGGACATCGTAGACAGATAGAACAGTACTGGCCACTGCAGAAGCTGAGATAATATTTTCCAAGACCAATATATTATTTCCAGTGATAGTAGTGTGTGTGAACAGAACTTAACAGGGCTGCTGGTTTTCAGATTAGTGCTCTGAACAGTGTCCCTGTAGAACACAAAACCATTGACTTTGGATTTATCTTTTAACCATAGATGGGAAGGAAGCAAAACTCACCTCTGTGAAAAAGGCAGAGCTGGACAGTAAAAGGTGGTTTTCACTTTACAAAGTAGAAAACTAAACCATCTTCTGTAGGTCCTATTGTAAGCCTTCAGGGGACCATTATTGCCATCTAGTGTGGCTTTGAGCATAATATAAGCCACAAAATTGTACCCATTTAGGCTACTTTGAGCTCAATAACCTCCACTCAAAGTAGGTCATGTCTTTTGGAAACATTTGCAGGCTTGGTTCTAGAAATGCATGCTGGCTATAGTTTCTTTGACTTCTACATCGTGTTACTACTCATGTTACACGAGTATCCAAACTATTGCCATACTTCTAATTTCACCATTTACCTTAATGATGCTGATTGATCTATGCCTTATGATAATTTAGAGAAAATCAAGATCCCTATCCCTATTTAACAGAAAATTGAGAGAATCACACACACAAAAAACCAAATAAAATCAGGGAGTAGGGCTAGTACTAAGGAATTAACCTTGCATCAGGCAAACCGTCCTGCCCAAAGACACCACGCTTGCTACCACTTCAGTGTCCAGTAGAAAAAACATATAAATTCCAGAAAGCTGATTTTACATCTATGACTATTACATTCTAAACAAGTTGCATGTAAGGCTGTCAAAACACCCGAGGAGAGCTTTATTTCAAGGGAATATATGTAACTGCATGTCATCCATATAGGCTAACAACCAATAAACGTGAGAACAAGAAATCAAAAAGTCTCTCAGGTAACACCTGATTATCCCAGTGCTCACCCCTTTGGCTGGGAGGAAGAACAGTCCTCTCCTAACTAATCCCAATTCCCTTCTTTCAAAATATAGAATGTAAATGAGTTTGGCTGCAGATAATGATGTTTCCATTATTAGTAACACCCTAAATAGCTTCAAACTCTGGCTGGGCATTTAATTCCTGGGGACTTGGCTTGGCAGGATCTCCTTTTAACAGACCCTGCTCAGTACAGAGTTTGAAATGACTTCAGAGTCCTCTCCAGGGGCACTGACAGGCCTGCACACTTCATCACAGGCTATTACACACTCAAATTCATTGAGTTTAAAATCTGCGGGCAATATATATAACTTCAAAACATCCATGAAGCTCCTCAATCTCTGGAATTATTACCCTATAGTTCTGAATGCATTTGCTGACAGAAAATAAAGATTAGGCATGAAATCCTTTTCTTCTGTCTTGTTTCTATGTCTGCCCAGGGATCCCCAGAAGAGAGGCTGAACCAGAGGCTTTTAGTTTCATTTTTAAGATACAATTTTATGGTGTAAATTAACTGATCAGCTTGAATTGCACTGGAAGCAGCCTCCTCAGACAGACCAGAGCAAGATATCCGGATAAGAGAAGATCTTTTTATGCTTCACAAAAATGGTCTCATGTATAGTGGCCAAGACTTGTAACAGTCTTTGTTAGGGTGACTAGCAGGAATAAACCACAGGTCCTTCACTCAATTACCAAATTACCTCTATTTTCTGTCTCTTCTAAGCACTGGAGGCCTAAATACCTTGACACTCTTATCAATGGAGAGAAAAGGTACTGTCACATGGGATGCAGCCTCCCTGGAGCTGCTTATCTTTCTACATTGGTCATACCAGCAAAGAGACTCCTTGCCCAGCACATCAGTGAAACTGTTAAAGTTACATGAGTTAAATCTGGGCCCAGGTTTTCCAAAGTGGCTGAATCCCACAGCAAGATAACGTTTGAGAGGACATACTGTCTTGAATAGGACTTGCAGCACATTTTCATCCAGATTTTTTCAGTAACAACAGTGTCTTCTCAGGAATTAAAATTTCATTTAAATATGGATTGTAATGAAAATGTGTTTTTAAATTATAAACATTTGAATAATGGTTTTAAATATTTTCAGAATATGTTTCTATATTTTCACAAAATTGATGTTAAAGTTCTGCGTTTAATATCCATTGAATAGTCTAGACATTTTAAAATAGAAGGTGGAACATGGTATTTCAACCATCCAGAATTCCTTTCCTCTTGCTTTGGGAAAAAAAAAAAAAAAAACAACACCAAAAGACCCCAAACCATCCAAAACTAATCCCTGTGCCCATCTTGGCTTTGGAACACAAAGTTATCCAGCTGTGGAATCTCCTATAAAACAGACAAGGAAGTGCTGCCAACATCTTCACTGCCTTTTGTGAAAACTTATAGTTCATGCAGTTCAATAGATTTCCATCAACTGGATCAGATGACACTGTCATCTAATAAATTCTAGTACAAATCATGTGCCTGCAACAGAGAATCAGATTGCAGCTTCTTTTAGTTAATTACAATATAAAGACAACCCAGTTTATTATAATGCTCCTTGGGGTAATAAATCCACAGTGACCTTAACCATGATTTTTTCTGTCAGTTCAAAAACATAATCTTCATTCTTGGTTAGCCAGGTGATTTAGTGTGTTCTTCAACTGCCCAGCAACAGATTATTTCATTTATGCCTTCCATTTATTCTTCTAACATCGCTGATCCAGGTAATAAAGAATCAGGTTCACAGCTATTATCTCTGGTTAATCCGTCATAATTGTCTACATCTTAAATTAGGGATATTATGCTGAATTGAATTTAATACAGTAGCTTCATTGTGTGCATCAGACGAGTGCAAAAAAAAATGACCTTGACTGACACACAAGACGTTTTAGATTCCAAGTCTCTAAAAATACCTCATTTGGAAGCACTAGGCAGATGCAGACAATGGTCCTTGTCCTTCTGTGTTACTGCTTGTTTCCACAATACATTGACAACAATACTTTTAAAAAAATGTACTCCATCACAATAGGAAGAATACTGTAAATGACAGAAGTTACCATCAGAGGATGAGGTTGCATACAGACACTCTTACTGTGTTTTGTCCTTCATTACTCACCGAAATTATGGTCTGCTCTACTTGACTAATATTCATTGCTGAAATCTGCTTTCTTCCAAAGGATGTTTTTTTGGCCTTGTTTTCGCAGAGAGATTGAAGAAAAGAGACCCTAACAAAAAGGAAGGCAAGTGGGTTAGAAGCTTTAGTTCAAGACTAAAGAGATCTGAGTTTTTTATTCCCGCATTGTTGCTTTACGATCACAGATGACATTAGATACACTGAACAGCAATGTTACAGACACAGAATCACAGAAGGTTTGAGGTTGGAAGGGACCTCTAGAGGTCATCTTGTCCAACCCTCCTGCTCAAGCAGGGTCACCTAGAGCAGGCTGCCCAGGACTGTGTCCAGACAGGACAAATCTCTGGGCAACCTGTGCCAGTGCTTGGTCACCATCATAGCAGAGAAGTATTTCCTGATGTTCAGAGGGAACCTCCTGTGTTTCAGTTTGTGCTTGTTGCCTCGTCCTGTCACTGAACACCACTGAAAAGAGCCTGACTGTCTTCTGTACATCCTCCCTTCAGATAGACACAAGACATTTTGCTTTAAGAATATCCTCCAGCAGCTGCAATGGAGTGACTATTGGAAGGTGACATTTTCCTTTTCTTGTGACTGGTTATGTGCCCTGGGAAATGTAAAAATATCACCAAGGTATGCATAAGAGAGAAGTTAATTAGTTTAACTTCCTGATGGGAATATATTAACAGTGTAATAAGATGCTCAAATACTCTATTTATGATTGTCCCTGCCAAAATAGTTGTTGGAAAGCTTTTTTGTAATACAAAAAGTTTTATTCTCCATATGGATATCCAGATGCTGACTATGATCTTTGTGTGGCAGAGGTCAGTGCAAACATTCAGCCTCTATGTCTCAGCAAGCTGCACCTCAGACTGTTACTGGAAGGATCCTGTGTCAGGATCGATATCTATAAACAACTTTCTCCTAAATTCCTCTATGAAGCCAAAGGAAATAATTTCCTTGTATCAATACACAGTGCTTTGAGAGGAAGAAAATATTGTGGGTTTTTTTTTTATTGCCTCCAAGTGGTTTTGGTTTTTAAACTCTTTCGTGGCAAAGTTCAAATGCAATTTGTCCTGCATAGTCATTGCCCAAAGTGGACAACATAATTAATCATCTATCCTTACGAACTTGTGACTTAAAATGACTTTTAGCTAAACCCTCTTACCCTAGTTCTCCCCTTGATTAATACTGAACCATCTAAGCATGAATTTTATTACTAGCTCTCTCCTTCTGTCAGCTGGAATGTCACTTTTGGATTTAATCTAATGAAAAAAAGCATATTATGTTGATTTCCTCACTGTTCTAAAAGATGACATCAACTTTCCTTTTGAAATACTTTTTAAAATAGATTTTCAGATAGCTGGGATGACCAGTATGATATTTCCCTCTGAATAGCTTTCTAAAATTACATACAAAATACCTTCCTGCTTAAATACTGAATATGAGTAATGTAGAATTGTCTTCCCTATAATAAAACCTTAAGTCAGCTTCCAGTTTCTTTATAACTGTCTAGACAAGAAAAATCTTCTCCAAAAACCCCACTAACCTTAGGATCATCAGTTAAGAGTACACTGACTCCTAGGCTATTTATACTTTTATCTGTATCTGATAGAAATCTGTGGATAACGCATACAGTCGTTTCTATTTCCCTGCTCTATAAAGCCAACCAACTACATTTAGCTGATTCTTTCTCTCCAAGAAATGTGTTATATAAACAATAAAGAAACTAAGACTTTGAGCAGCATAGGCAGCAGTGTGTTCATGTATAACGTTCCAGATTTACAAATGAGAAGGACTGTAAAACCTTATTTTTAAAGGTTACAAAGGAATGGTGGCAAATTCCCAATTATTTCAGGAGATCAAGCAGCCCTTTTCAATGCCAGAGTTTTTCACAGTTCTGCAACGTTGTCTTGGCTGATTCAGCCTTCTCATTAGTAATTGCTTGCATTAAACAATTATAAAAACATTGGAAGATACCAAGACAAATATCTGTCAAAACAAAAAAATTCGAACTTCAAAATAAAATAAAACTGAGTAAAAAGCCTCCTGTCACCGCACATCCCCAAGTCCCCATATTATTTTGCTGATTCATTTATAAGATTATATATTAAACAGCCATATTTTTGAAAGGCTTTTCTGGTGCAAAATAAATTAACTTGACATATAAATTGTTCTCATTTTGCAGCTTTTCTAAGAGATTAAATCTGTTGCCAAAAAAAGCAAGCATTAAAAAAGACAAAAGAAAAGAAAAGAAAAAGCACAACAAAAATACTGTGTGGGGAACAGAGATTCCCTGCTTTCCAACACCCACCAATTGCAGAATATGTGCCTGGCAACCAGGATCTTCAAGCAGACCCACATCTCATTTTGGAAGACTTTTTCAAAGTGAGCAGGTCCGTTTTAGTGATCACCACAAACCTAGCGCTATCTTTTTGCTGTAAACAGGAGTAACATTGTTGTGGGCTCCTATGAAAATCTTTCCCTTCACTGTTTCTCAAGGAATGAAGCTGTAAGATGAATTCCTGGTCATCTGGCCACTGTTTGGCTGTACTAGAAAATCAGATCTGGTGCCATAACTGAAGGAAAAAAACCTCAACAGCAGTCTGTTTTCTGTTCTGCAGTTACATCACCTATAAAACTGCTTGTGCTAAAAAGTTGCCAGAATAATGGTACTGACGTATCAGTGCAGCTCATTTCCCTGCTGATCCAAGAAGGGCTACACTGGTACATTATATTAAGTCCTCTGTGTTTGCACTAGCAGGATCTTACCACTTTCATACCACTGTTTGTTACAGCCATGCTCTGCATAACCATCTTCTAGCATGAAAACTACTTCATATAGAATAATTAAAGGACTTCTACATATTATTTATTTCGAATGAAAGAGTTAATAGTTCTTTAAGTTCCTCAAGAACTCTAAGTACTTACTGTTCATCTGATTGGTTTCAATCACTTTATCTTGCCAGAAAGACACTCCCAGGCTGTCTGGTTCTAATAAGTAGGTAAGCTGTCAAACTGCATATTGTATATCTCCTATCACTGTTGTTCCAATGACTTTTATATATGCTCTGTTTCTTCAAAAGCTCTATTTTATTCTGAGACATTGATATAATCAACATATTTTCAAATCAATTCTTGTCTCGCTCAGGTAGATAAACATATTAATCTATAGAAGTGACACAGTTAATATGAAGCCTTTATCCTTTGTTATTGGTTATTAACCAATTACATGTCATCGATACCTTTTCATTCTGCAAAAATTTAAATGTCAAATAGTTGTTGTAACAGCCAACTTAACTGTCTAGCACCATCTTGAGGTTAAACTGATCTTGACATTCTAAAATAAATAGACATTGCTTTATGATAAGCTCACCAGAAGCTCTAGAATAGTGCAGATACCTATTTTCTTAAGGGGGGGGGGAGGGGGTGGGGGTGGGAAACAACAACAAAAAAACCCGCGACTTATCAGTTATAAAAGAAACATCCTATAGATCTGTTTTCTTTGCTCCCTCGCATCGACTTTAAGATATTTCTGTTAATTCTAGTGGCAATTAACCTTAAACTCGTATTCCAAAGGAAGACTGGGATGCTACACACATTTATTTTGTAACCATGCTGGACACTGTCTCAGAAGTGAGCTAAGGGAAGTTCTAAGGTTTAGACCTTTATACACAAGTTGTCCCACATATATTTTCTATTTTCATTAGGATTAATCCTAAAGGTTACTTCTGCACAAAAGCATACGATTACAAAGTATGCCTTATTCTAAATGAAACTGGGCCACATAGGTATAACCATCTTTTAAAACTACTTTATTTCTATCTGAAAATAACTGGGTATGACTGGATCTGATATTTTGAAGTTTTGAAACATAATGAAAACATCAGAAAAAAGCTATGGAGCTACAAAGTTTTTCACTGCTCACCTTATGTTTGAAGCTGATAATAACAGTGGAGCACATTTCAAATTATGAGCACGGTGCAATTGCATCTTGGAATTAAATATTCACTCAAATAGCCCTTGCTGTGTCCACAATGTTATGTTAATTATAATGTTTAGTGACTCAGTGTTTAGAAATTGTATCACTTTCAAGAGCTGATATTTTCATTCAGTTAAGGATTCAGGAAAGATACAGAATATAAACCAGTTTACCTTTAATAAGAAAATAGGGAGATTTAGGACTCAGAAGATTGTAAAAGTATATGATTTCTATAACACAAGGTATCAGAGCTTTGTGCACATTGTTATTTCTGCTTCAAAACCTGCCTATAAATGTAGATTGGAGGAAAAACTACTTGATTTAAATTTCACCTGCCCTTCTTAAAGTGTCCACATGATGTTCAGTTCTATAGCAGGGTGACATTTCATTGTACATGGAAGCATCTAATCACACGTGAACCTATCTGCGTATTCCGAACACAACACATCACACTTCAAAAATTGACTGCTGTCCTTTCGTTTTCTACTTCATGGCTCTGTGAAAGTGCCTTTCATCTTGCAGTGACATACACTTAAAACTGGAGGGTTGATCTTGCTAAAACACTGACTTCCCATGGTTTGGCTTATAGGTTTCAGTATAGTTTAACATGAATTATACCTGGACTTTTCCCACAACAAAGATAATTGCTTTTTGAAAATCAATTACAGCCATTGTCAACATCAGGGAATTGATTTAAAGTCAATGTTGATGATAACAGCTGTATACCAGAAAGATAAATGCAAATGCAAAACAAAACATGCAATAATCAATAACAGACATGGATACCTAGGAGATGGCTCCTTCTGGGGAATCCAGACCCTAGAGACAGGGTACCTATTCTCTTGTGGCAGCAGATAAGCAAGGCAAGGGAATCAGAAGAAACAAAGTCTAAATGCTCCCCAGTCAGAGCTTTTAGAAGTTCCACCAGGATTTGCGTCAATGCTTTGAGAAAACTGGGCAGGATGTCACTGCCTCTTAGATCACAACAAGAGATTCATTCCATAGGGCCAGCAAGAAAGACTTTCAAAGAAAATATGACTCTTACTTCATATCTGAAAATTTATTGGGAAAGTGACAAAGTGACTGAGACACTACTCCTGTGAATGGGAAAATCTACTTCCTGGTTAGCCATAATCCCAGGACTGAGCCCCCAAAATACAGTTAAAAAACTATATCTGTGGCTCTTTTAAATTTAGAAGAGACAAGCAAGAGGAATTTAATGGCATTGAAAGTTCCTCTGTTGATAGGTTTTGTCAAAATATCGGTGGCAGCATTTCAAACTTTCAAGTGACAGTATTAAGGGAAATTCCATACATGAAAGCCTCTTTCCAAAGCAGCTTTTCAAAACATCATGTAGACAACGGGCAAAGCATGTTCAGAGACTGTAATTGCCTTTCTGTTAATTCACACTGTGCTCATAGAGAGAATAAAACAGGAATGTGAGGCAATACTTCAGGCGGTGGCAGGTCTAAAACTCCAGATAGAAAACGCACATCTGGATCTACACTTAGTCCATCCTGCAACTCACGCCTTGAAAGATAGCACTGTATAGAAAGTAGATCTATTTCTGGCCCAGCCCTAATCTCCTTTTAACCCCTACACACCTCCTGGCTCCCTCTCTTTCATTTCTGTCGCCTCGACATGTATCTTTCAAAGCAGCAGCTGTGATTGTATACTTCACTGGAGAATGGGACCCGGCCTTCCAAATCACATAGCTACTTTGACTATTTCATCATGAAATCCCTAATTTTGAGACTGGAGGAATCCTCATGTTTTTCTAAGGTCTGTCTGTCTCTTTGTCCCGTCAATGATTTATAAATTATGAATGAAGGAGCTAGGGAGAAAGCAAGCACATATACTTAAAGACTAGCCCAAATTATAGTGTTACTGTGATTTACTTGATGTTTGTTACCTATTGACATTTCTTGGTTATGTCCATGCCAATCTTATTCTTTCCTAATTGCTCAATTTAGACATTGAAAATGAAAATTACTTTTCCTGTTCCAATTGCTCTTGTTCCATCATTGCAACTGACATCCAAAACACCAGCCTGGCTGAGTGTTTTCATTCCAAACAACTACTAATCAGTGCTGTTTTCTTTTTTGAAGAAAATCATTCTCAAAGCAGCAATATATTGTATGAGACAATAGAAGCTTGGAGCTCCCTGGTCAGCACAGTAAAATGCTATTTAGCCTTTATTGAGACAATTGATTTGATGCATATTCTGTTTGCTAAAAAGCAAACATACTCTTTAACATTGCAGTTTGATTCTGAACAGGTCACTTAATTTTGCTAAAAGCTTTAGGGCACCTATTTTTAGTAAAACAAAAGAAAACATGTCCAATCAAGTGCAGGAAGCAAAAGAGCAGTCATTCAGAGGCAGCTACAAGAGTTAGTTACTACTAGAACTTGCAGCCTGCTTTAAAGGCTGATGGAGTAGTAACTCAGCTCTTATTAAGAAAAAAACTCTTGTTGGAGGTGACAATGTTTGGTGAGACTGAGTCAGGTATATCTGCACCATGGCAGGACAGTCTGCAGAAGGCCAAGAGCACATTCTGATGCAGAGGCACTAAATGAGGGAGATTTTATTCCAGGATTTTTTCTCTTCACTTTTTTTTTCTGATAGTTCTTGGCTACAACTGGAGCTGATATCGGGTGGGATGAACATCTGCTACACAGGAGTATGGCAAAGTTGCTGTCTTGATGCCTAGTTTGTTTATCAGCTCAGGATTATATTGATCATTGGGATTTTTGTTTATAAGTGGTTTGGGTTTTTTTTTAACGATGTGTCCCTTCAAAACCAGGGGACCGGGGAACATGTTTCATGACTACCACAGCAAATTTCACCTGATTACCAGAAACAGCAGCAAGGTTGGTCCATCTGCTTCCTGTGTACGGCATATTGTTCAGTACTACTCTGAAAGTTCGGTAACAATAATTTAAATATTTGGATTTTACACAGTGACATCTGAATGAAATCCAACATACACGTGATACCCAGAAAGTTACATTAGGTGATCTAACTGCTTTACCCTAGTCTTAAACTCTTTGATTCCTCACCCAGATCAAAGGGGTTCTAATGACCGTTTCTCCTTAATCATTTAGACATTTTTATCGTATCATAAAGACACAGAAGTGTACCAGATGTTGAATAAATTCACTACAGTTGTGCATGCCAAAAAATAAGAAAAAAAGGAAATAAAACTAACTCCATTGACATCACATTTCTCAAGAAAAATATCCACTATGCTGAAGTCCACCCTAAAATATGTCACCCTTCTGAAAGCACTCCTGTCACTGCCACGTCTGAGGAAGCCATTCATTCAGAAAGTTCTCCCATCAGTCTATTTACAAATCCTAAGGATCTATATGCACCACTCTACCAAGAACCAGTGCACAGCCACATCTGCAGCAGACTGCTTCTTATTAATACCAGTATCAAAACAGTAAGCCACACTTTGATTCAAGATAGCATCCCTATTCAGATGGAGCATATTTAGTTGTTAGAGTCAGGCATACATTTGTGTGCTCTTTCAGAATCATGTCCCAAAGACTGTTGCAAAATGGAATATCCTAGGTCTGATCTGAAGCCCATTAAAAGTTATTGCATCGTTTTCATGGCTTTCAGCAGGCAGCAGCTCAGATCTTCTTGCCATTTGGAGTAGCAGATGAAAGCCAGATATTTTAAACAGATCTGTATAAATTAACATTATTTGTGGCATAACAGTCAGGGAGCCCAGGCTGTGTATTTTTGTCATCAGTATCAAAAGCTCCTGCCCCAGCACCATTCTGGGACTGTGGTCCAGAGCAATTGAGAGAGACAACAAACCTTTGAGAGAAGTATTTGTGAAAGGCCTCTTCTCCCCATAATAACCCCCCTCCCACCCAAATTACTGTGTTCAGACTCACCTAGCTGATATCTAATTGGACATCTGTAGCTAATGGGTATTTTTCTTGCTGACATTACATCTTTCCTCACCTCTGACTATAACCTTCATGAGCTTCAGCTGAAGCCTCTGAGGTGACGAGCATGCAAGCTGAGGATCAGAGCAGTCTTCCCCTGAAGGAAACTCTCATTATCATAGTACCATGAACAGCAAGCTAATCACGTTGCCATTAATATCACTGAAAGCCCCCTGCCAATTAACTTCATGGAGATGTATCTTGTGCATGAAAAAAATGCATCAGGCAAGATTATCAGGCTCTGTAGAGAGAAGACATAAAAAGATGCTTTTCTACTGCCAACTGTTTTCAAAGCTCAACTTGAAACAAGTGACAAAGCAGTAGTTATTGTACAACAGACTGTGTGGTTGCCATGAAAACCAAAAGTTTCAGGACTCTTAGCTATCATTAGGATCCTCACTGGCACACTGAATCTTGATAGTTGTAGTGTACAAAACAGGAACCCCAGTGGGACCACCTACCCAGTAATTTGAATGCAGCTGTGTAGGAGGCCAATATTTCAAGCAGACTTTGTGTATGTGTTCAGGGTAAATCCAGGAGCCTAATAAGCTGTAAAAATGTATATCATCTGTCCTTCACGGGTAAGACTAATACCCTCTGATGCTAATTTCTAAAATAGGTTATGAATACTGAAATTTTAAAATGTTGTGAAAAGCAATAAAACAATGAAATCACCCAGAGCAAACATATCAAATTAATGTGTGATAATCCCTCCCTTGCTGCAGCCAGGAGATTTTATTTTTAAGTTGCTTTTCGAAAACGTCTGCTGCGAAGGATAAAAACAATGGGGATGTGATAATACCAAACAGCTCTGACTGAGAAAAAAAAAATCCCTGTTCAAATTTGCAAAAACAAGATCTGTTCTTTTCAGACCAGGATGTATTTTTAAATGACAATGTGCAGAGAGGAAAAAAAGGGCTACCCTTGGAGCAGTGTTATTCAGACAGATCCACAAAAAGACCTCAGATATCCTTCTGGCAACTCTGAAATCCATCCCCTTTCTTTACCGGCCTGTGGAATACGGCACCAACTGTGTTCCCAAGTGTAAACCATGCTGCTTTGCTATGGAAAGAAGTCAATAAGAGAAATACACATTCCTGAGCTTCAAACATTTCTGCTGCATTGGAAGATGGCACCATTTCTTGGTACAAAGGAAAGCGATTTTTGAGGAGGACATGAATTCTTATTTTCTCCATAAATAACTGACTAATATTTATAGTCTGTACTGGTTCTGTTTCAGCAAGGTATAATGAGAGAGCTCTCAGAGTTTAAATTTCCTAATTCCAAGGGTGTTATAAATAAAAAAATCTGAGAACCCAAGGATGAGTGAGCAAGCTGAGTACCCAGTTTAACCTAAAGAATTTCATTTCCACCTCAAAAGTTGCCATAAAAAGATCAGAACATATCTAACAGTCCTTACTAACCTGTGAATCCAAACAACATATTGGAGCTTTTAGGCTGTGTGCTTCACCGCAGTTTGCTATTGCTATCTTCTGTCTGACGTTTATTAGATATAAGCTACTGTTTCCCATCCTCAAATACAAAAGACGTTATGGAAAAATATCTAATATGAGAAGGATGTTGCATTATAGAACAACCACAGGGATAGATTCAGTATCCCTTTTATAAGCAGAAACAAGAGATTTTCAAAATATGTTACTTGCATTTGAGAAAACTCCGTAAAAAATGGAATTACCTTTCTCTGATTCACTGGAAAAGAATATGAAAGTGATCTTGAATGTTCAGTATGATAACAGATAAAGCATGAGATGGGATATAAATGACACATTTTAAAGACCATAAAACCAGAAGAAATAAAGGATGCCTGGGTTCTTAATATCAGCTTATAGTTTCTACCTAGAGAAAAACATTGTATTAACATGCACACAACAATACGAAATGCGTACCTTAAAAGACTGGTGCTAGTCTGGAAGACAATTTCCTGAATCAAAAGGGGTGCAATCCAATGTGCTAGGAAATCTATATTAAAATTTACTTTGAGAGATAAAGACTAATTCCTCCTAGATCTAAAAAATAGTGATAGTTGAGGAAAACCAGTCATCCTACTGCATTTCTTATGTGCAAGCAAAATAAAGTCTAAACCACAGTGTTTTTAAAGAACCAATTCCAGAAAGCTAGAAACAACTACAAAACAGATTGCTGGTGTGAATTTAACAGAAAAGCATGAGTGAGAGCAGGTTACAATGCTATTATTTTTCCAAGTGCTACAACATAAAAATCCAGGAGATCTACTAATTTTTAAAGATTCATTGTAGAGAAGAAAGAATCTGTAAAGTAATACAAAAAGAATACTTGATAAATTACAAAAATAGGGCAATTGACAATAACATAAAGCAATCAAGAGGTAGAACTCGTAGAAAATTGAGACAAGACCAGAAGAGGAAAATTGTTAGCCAGCACAGTTAAGATCAATAGGAGTTTTTTGAAATACATAAAGCAACGAAGCTAATACTAAGATAACTGTTCCAGATGTCATTAAAACATGCCCCATACAAACTACGCTCAGTTGCTTGCTTTTAAAAATCTTGATTTGTGGTTTCATGATTGGAGGAAAAAAGTGCAAAATATCAAGTTTGTTGTTATTTTTAAATTATTATTTTAACGACTAATTATTACCATTATTGATTGTTGGTTTGTCTCTATTGTATGGTATTACCCACTGCTAACACAACTGCCTTTATCAGTCTAACTGATGTATCCTGCTTTGGAGCAAGAAGGAATTTGTCTCCTGGCGTTAGAGGCTGTCAAGGGCTGAGAGAGAGGAATTGTGAAAACAAAAGCAATCAGTAAAAAGCACACATTTACCAAAAACATGTAACTGTACAGTTGCCTCAGTGGTGTTACTGTTTTCTCTCAGGTAAATTGTTTTATGAAGGAAGTGACTTTTTTTTTTTCATTTCCAATCCTGTAAGCAAACACACTTACAAACAAAATTGCCCCCAAGGAAACGAAATCCAAGAGTGACAAATTTAAATGAGACTGGAGATGTGACAGAGAGCAATTCTCAGTGGAGGTTAGGCAATTATGAGATTAAAAACATAAATGTAATAGAAAAGGTATTTCTCTTTTTCTGTATTTCCCATTTTAGCTGGTTAGGCTTTGAGCCTTTGGATTACCAAACTCAATTAGCAGTAATTTAATTATTACCATATATTTGAAGTGCAGAGCTCTCCACAGGAAACACTCCCTTTGCAAGGCACTCTGGAGACCTATAGACGTATGTTGTTATTATCAGTGGTTTCTTCTGGTCACATAATGCAGGAATGGCACAGTAGAGAAGAACAAACGTGGCCTCAACTCCCTCTCAATTTGTGACTGTCTGTAGTCTATCAGCTTGCAACTTTGGTATCCAAATGACAAGCCACAATGTTTTTTCTCACTAAGCTCAGAAGGTGGAAAAGCGTTCACATCTGGCGAAATATTTACGTGTGCAAGTAAATTCCTTAGGAGTTAGGTACACGTCACAGAGCCCTGGTGCTTCAACTGTGTGATTGAACTGTATGGTTCTGAAAGTGTCTTCCCTGTGGGAGAGATGATATCTAAACCATCAGATTTTAGGCTTCCAGTAGCTTTTAGACTAACTCAGGCCTAATCTCAGCTCCAGACTGCATATACATGACTCTTTTCCCTTGTGCAAAGGGTTTTGACCAATTCCAGTAAAAGCTACTTTTAACTGGCCCGTACTTTACCAGCGTAAAGGAAATGAATTTTTGTAGGAATGTTTTTCTTCTACTACTTTGGAAACGCTTCCATTTTAGTCATTTAAAAGAGAACATGAAATCTCTGCAGACGAACAAAGACAGGTGTGGGAAAGGCTTAAAAAGCAACCACCCCGTTATCATTCAGCCATTCACGGCGTTGTCAGCGAGGGGGAAACGTCAAACTTGCCAGGCCGGGAAATACTGCACAGTCGCAATTTTGGCAGCTCTCACTCTGCAGCTAAGCCTTCAAAAGCAAAGGAACAGAAGGTAAAAATATAGCAAGGCATATGTAACATTGAAATTACATAACTGGCAAACTCCTTCAGGACAATAAGACAAAATATTAAAAACCTGCTACAAATGGACTTCTCAGCCAGAATGAGTAGGATCTGAAGAGACATGTTAAATGCAAAGAAGAGATACAACTAGCGATTAGCTCCTGTAAGAAGACCTTAAACACTGTTACAGAGCCAGCTTAGGACATATCTTCCCATTCCTTCACCAGATGAACCTCTTCTTGCACTTCCATTCAAGTTCAAAGCAAATTAAGCAACTTCAGCCTAATTTTTGGTATTCAAATGAGGCAGCTGAATCAGGAACTTAGTCTGCCTCTGTTCCCTCTGCATTAAAGTAGAAATATAGGTGTCTCAAGAGGTGATTTACAGCACTGAGGCAGCTCACTGCCTTATGTAGAGGCAATCTCATGGATTTTGCCAAGAAGTCATTGCAGGCACTCACGTTTTGCTTACAAAAATTGCACAGCGGGAAAGTAAAATGCTGGTATGGGTCTTGAGACAAAGGTGTCATGCCTACCACTGAAGCTTTGATGAGAATAAGGTGGAGTTGTACTCCATTTAAGCCCTTTTGTCCTCAGTCTGCTCTATCACACTTCTTGAGAGAACATCGACCTGGAATTTCATAATATTATCTAATACAAATGCCAGTTTGGCCTGAATACATACAAACCTAAGCCTAACAGCTAAGTACATCACATAGTACTGCTGGGATTGATAAACAATCTCTGTGCTTGAGGATATCAAATATCATTCTCATAAAACCCAAGGGGCTTTGGCTGCCTTTATCATGAATAGTGAAAAGTTGCAGTTTCTGTCTCTACAGAATAATAATTGGGACTTGGTTTTGCTACTCTGCTACTCGAAGGCTCTTCTGATCTCTCTTTCAGACAGAAGAGAGTTAGTTCTTTGGAAAATGTAGCACTTCTTAAAGAAGTACTTATTGTTACTGTCACTGAACATAATCCCAAGGTAAGCTCCTGCTACATTTTCTCATGCTTTAACTTTTGCTTTAAGTACAAAGTACTGGACATTTTAAAAACTCTCTTGTTTTAATAACTAACAGATTGATATCTATGTTGAAACACAAAGTTTTCTCAGGGAAGCAGTACATTTGAATAGACTAGTAGATACCACTGAAAAAGGCAAACAGGTTGTCAGACACACTAAGGAGATATGATGAAAAGATTGGAATATTGTTCTGGTTTTCAATAGTATTAGCCACTTCTCCCTACAAGCCTTATTTCTTTTCCAACCTTAAATCTTCACAAGCGCAACAATATTTCTCTGCGTACTTAAATTCAGTGTTTTAAATACTAGGGTGGGTGGTTTATTTCTAATTTAATCAATTATTTCCAATTTAATCAATTCCCTCCTCTAAGGCACTTTTGAAAACGTGGTTTGGTCTAAAACATTTTATGTCATTTTGTAAAAGATTCTCTTATAATTTGCACCAATATCTCACAGAATTTTTAAGATAAGCTAAATGTAATAGATGCTTAAACTTCATTAGTTCCAACTTTCTCAGGCACTTTCTAAGATCCTGTAAGATACTCACATGTATCATTAGATGAGTAATTTTAATCTCTATAGACAAAAGCAGTTTGAAAACAAAAATAATAATTCACTGGAAAAAGCACCTGCTTTTTCTTATGTTGAACTATTCATCTTTATAATGAAAAAAATGAAGTTTGAGCGTAATAATAGCACATAAATATTCTGTTGTGAAAACAATGATAAAAAGCAGTGAAGCCTTTAGATATGTCTAGAGACCTATGATCAAAAGTTGTTCAGAAAGTTGCACCCAGGTGTGCCTCCCACATTTGTCAAACATGTGCCAAATAACCGTTTTCTACAGGTTGGACACAACCTTCTCAGAGGAAGGATTCTGATTCAGACTACATGCAAATTTGTCCAGAGTGGTTCTATAAAGTTTCTCATCACTTCAATTGGAGTTGAATGGTTTTTCACTATACAATGCTATATTTTATATTTTTCATTCAGAGCTGCCTCTAGTGAGAATGCATTGTACAGCTACCTATTCTAGGAAAAGGTGGAATGGTGAGAAAGCATTTGCAAATATGAAACATTTATTATTCACTGGCAATTATTTTCCTGTTAGAACCAGCAGAAGTGGAGAATCTAAATCTCTTACTTTATTGTGGATTTGGATGCTGATAAGGAAGAGAAGCAAAATGCATCACAAATTACCTAAAAAAAATCAGATCACAGAGATATAAATCTCTCTCTCTGGCCTTCACCGTATAATTTATGACCACATATGGACAGTCTTATAAGGCTTAGCCCCATAGAAATTTATGATAAGTGCCAAAACACAATCAGATGCCCTGGATTTAATTACTGAGATACATAAACACTGTAATTAATTGTAGGAAGCAGTAGGAAAATTACGCTTAGTAATATGTCTCTCTTAAGAAAGCCTAGAAAAAGCTGTTACCTACTCAGCAAAAACTCATCTCCACAAAAAATCACTTACTTTGTTAGCAAGACTACCATAATAGCCTAACAAATAGGCTATGCCACACAGGTCGTGTCAGAATATGCACTACACTTCAGGTAAACCTGCACTTTACATATGCTCTGCTATACAACAATTCTGTGCCTCAATTTATTAGCATTATCAGTTATGTTTATTACAGAATTGCTGAAGGTCTAACCATTAGGTAGGGCATAGTACAGCAGACATTGTGTAAACTCGTTATACATCAGAGGCGCTCTGGAGAGTTACAGTTCATAAACAGTCAAAGCAGTGGTTTAACACTGAAGGGAAAATAAAATAGATTCACAAATTTTAAAGTATTAATTCTGTGTACTCCATCCCCTGATATATTTTCTAAAGGTTCCTTTTTAATTTAAACAGGGACTGTCCATCATTTACATAGGTCATATCTACTGTGATCAAACGTACAGCTGAGAAGTCTACAGGTCTATTTCCGTGCCACTTCCCCCCAAAAAACCATCCAATTCTACTGTGATACTGAGCATTCTCTTCAATGTATTCTTATGACATGAACCTATAAACATTGTTCTGAACTCAATTTGTTGTGTGGTCATTGCTAGTCATAGTATGAAATCCTGTTCTCACAAGCAAACTTCTCTCTTTTCTTGCAGAACAATCAATCTCTTATGGCTCTTACTACAACGAGTGGGAAGAATTCTGATACCTAATTAAGAGCTTCATGATCCCTAATGTTTTCGACTACTACATTTACAAAACCTTTCTGAGGCAAATCTAAAAACGCAGAAATGATATTACGCTTATCTCAGATGCATAACAATACTTCTGTTAATTCATTAATTTGCCTTACGCCTATCAGAATAAAGATTAGCCAAAGCTCAGGTTTGAGTTCACAATCAATAATACCAAAAAGCTCAAAAGACTTTAAAATACCATACTGGAATTTGCAAATCAGCCTCTGACACAAATCTACTATTTTTAGTTAAAAATCTCATAAGAATAACTGTTCTCACAGGATTCCTGCTGGGTCTGAAATAAAGCTCACAAATAGATCCTTTGACCATCTAACTTAAGAAACTGAACACAAAGCTGCCAAACCTAACCTAAACATGGAAAGACCATCCAGCAAAATCCACTGATTTTGTTCATGTCATCAACAGCAAAGCCTAATTTTTCTGGGTAGAAGACAGAACAGTGTGTGCAAACCTAAGAAGAAAGCATACAGCTTAGGGGTTTTTTTTTTAGTTATGCTGAGCTTTAAGGCAGCTCCGTTTTACTGTGAAAGCCTGTGGATTCTTAGACGTGCTTTTGCAGATAAGGATGAACTATCTACAGAACACCAGAGCAATTAATTAGTTACTTCAATCACATTTGAAAGTTACTTTTTAATGAAGAAACTCTCTAAAAATTTCTCTTGAAATTTTTTTCAACCTGGAAAGCAATATTACATCATGTCACATCTGCTTCTCTCCAGCAGAAGCTGCTCTTTTGCTTGATGTATTCTCCTGCAGGTCTCTGTTCATCTCCACCTCCAACACCATTCATCTGGAAGATAATATATTATTCCAGGACATTGGATCCATCACAGATTGCTGCCACCCCATAGTCTAGGGAAAAATTGACATCACAATTATTTTACTCAAATATTTATTGCTTTATTGATAAAGAGCAGCGTGGCAGGCCTTGGAACCTTTTTGCATATCTTCTCCATATGAAGGAACATAGGCTTGACCTATTATCAATCAGAATAATTCAAAAAGCAACAACAAATCGATGCACTGGTATAATTACAGATGAACTTTCTTTCTAGACAGGGAAAAGGCAGGCTATTCTAGAAGAGTACTGTAACAGCATTATAACAGAGGGAGATGTTTCTATTAAAAACTTAGATGATGAACACAAGAATAACTTCCAACCTAAAAGGTTACAAAAGTACCAAAAATTGAAAAAGTAAAAAGCCTGTCCTTTTCCTATGTGCATGTAATATGCCATACCACTACATTTTTTGACTACAAGACCACGACTAGGAATCAGACTTACTCAATGTTCTTACCTTAGCTGAAAGTGAAAGATAAATTAATAGGGAGAACATTTTATACAAACAGATTTTAGATATAATTGATGGCTTCTACAAATACAATAAAGGTTAGCTTAGCCTTCTGGTCTTTTATGTGCCATATGTGAAATAATATTGCTTTGTTTTACCATTAGTGCTGCTTAAATAAGATTTTTATATATATATATTTTTAAGACTTGTACTGATAGTAAAAGACACAAACCAATACTGGAATGGAGAGTCATGCAGGCAGATAAAAAAAAAAAAAACACAGTAAGGCTTTCCTGTACTGTTTAACAGGACTTCACCCTAGCCAACAGAAAACATTCTTCTTTTTAAATGATTGTCTTGTACTTGTATGAAAAATCTATTCAACAAGGAGTCATGGTAGGTGTTCATCACAAATTGTGCACAACCATTTACTATTGTCAAGAAGAGGGAAAAATCACACATTATTACATTATTTGTAATAAGTTGTTCATATTGACATTGGAAGGATGTGACATTCACTTTGGCATATGACCGTTTTAGTTACATTGGAAAAGGTTTTGAGAGTAAAACTTTCTACTAAAGTGTGGCTGCTACTAGTCCCATTTTAGTTTGCAACTTCACACATAAAAGTTACCTTGGCATCTAAAACTCCATGCAGCGTTTCCTATCCTTTTATTATACTCCCAATCATGACCTTGACCTGAGCGATTTTTTGCAATATAACAATGGTTTCATTCATTTGGCTCATTTAATAGGGAGCATTTAAGAACATACTGTTTTTCAGTGTGTATCCTGAAATATTGTCTAAATACTACAAAAGTTACTAGCACATTGGTAATATGAAAATTCATCTAATTTTACTGTTGTTGATTAGCACTACGTTCTTAACATACATATCTAGAAATATTTTTGAGCAATGTAGATATTTATTCTCTCTCAATTTTCACTGTTCTGATGATAAAAACAGGATAAATTTCCTGAGAGGAAAAATATTCAATTCTCATTAGTTTTTGAGTATCATAAAACTGCACCAATTATTTCCACCTAAGGGCACTGAAGCTTAATTCTGATACTAAGCAAAGTGCATTTTAAAATTTCAATATTTCTTTCTATGATGTAAAGGGAATTAATAAAAAAATGTGGTAAGAACTAGGTACCAATATGGGAAATAGCTTATTCTATACTGACAGTCTACCTAGTGTAAGCTAGCAGTTTCTCAAGAGCTGAAGATGCATCTTTCTTTGTCTTGCATTTATTTATATTAACTCATAAACCTGTAATACATGGTTTAAGGACAAAGTTACGCTAGAGTATTAATTTTATGTGGTCCACCGGCCAAGCGTAAATGCTGTTTAAATCTTGTTGAAATGCACAGAATCACTTAGCAGCTGAGGTTGGCAGGTTCCTCTGGAAATCAGGCCCCGCTCCGCTCAAGCAGGGTCAACTAACGCCAGTTTGCCGAGGGCCACATCCAGGCTGGCACGCTTATTAAAAAGGAATAGAAATCCACTTATAACTCTTCTGTATTTCTAGATCATTTGATCTTTGAAAGAGTAGTCCATCTCTTACAGTATGAATTCAATAGAAAATCTCTCAATCTCTCAAATAACTTTTCAATATGCATTACTCTGAGGAACTTCAGCACTTGAATGTCAGGGTTTACCTACAAATTCAGACTTCTTTTATTTTTATTGCTGAAAATTGTTTGGTGTAGAAAACAGGACTTTCAGAATAGAAACTCTACAGTTAAAACATAAATGAAAATTCTCTCCAAGCGTTTAGAGGTTGCTGCACAAATAATTTTTGACTGTCACTCTAACTTTTTATCATGCACCACTTTCTAGATTGGGCCTTGACAGGTGTAAATGCAAGCTCCCTGGCTGCGGCAGAACCGGGGCTTGGCGCACGCTGACAGAACAGACAAGATAAGTAATGACACGGTTGGTGCTGAAGAAAACCTGTCCATGGTTCTAAGTGGTAAAGACTGACTGTCAAGTTTATAAATCAAAATTTGAATTAATATATTGCAGAATCCTTAAATTTCAGCTTTTTTTTTTCTTCCGTTAAATTGTTTGAACAAATTTTGAAAGGGACAGCTGGGACTATTAAGCTCTATTGAAGTGTTGGATTTACTTTGAAAACGTGAAAACACTTGGGAAATAGATACAGCAAAGGAAACAAATCAAGATGATGAATTCCGACAGAGATTTTAACTCAATCAGAGTTTTGTTAGCACTGTCAGCACACTCGGCATGAGCACCAAGAGATCTGTATGCATAATGTTGTGCTGCACTTATGAAACAGAATGGGCCTAATTCTGCTCTCAGTTTCAGTAGCTCTGGAGTATATCTGATCAAATATGATTTGCACCAGTTTAGCTGATGGCAGGTTTTGGACCTTTATCAGCTGGCTTCAGAATAGCTTTGCCTGTTCTTTGAGCAGACTGACAAAATCAGCAGAAAACAGGCACATCATAACTCCGATGGGAATTGATATGCCTCAGGTTGGCCAAGATATCAAACATCAAGGTTTTACTTATTCTGATGCAAGGACCTGTCTTAAACTTATACCTTTGATGTTAAAGTTGCAATTTGGTTTTCCTGGGTTTGATTGGTTTGTTGTTTTGGTTTGTTTTTTTTTAACAATGAGGGAATTGTACAACTTTCCCATATTTGAAACGTAGATATCCCATCCTCTCTTATTCCTTCCATCCTAAAAACACACACATCTCATCCATTATACAATCAGAGAAGGACAGAAAAGTCATTTGACATTATAATGACATAAATGTGTCGCTAGCTCTGAAGAAGAATGTCTGACTGAAGGCCAAGAATGTCTCCATTTCCCAGGATGATGAGGTGATTTCCTTTTAACAGCTACTTAAACTCTTTGGAAATTACTGAAACGATTACCATTCTGGCAATCACTCCAGAATTGCTTGCCATCAGAGTTTGACACCAGCACAATGGCTTCCATCCTTTCACAGTGTTTACGATTATTCACACAGGGATAGGATGTTGCTTGGTTAATCACAGAACAGATTGAGCCCAGACAGTGAAGAAGCATTCCTTGGCACCGCTAAATATAGATGTGGCACAAAGTCACACACACAGAGGTGTTTCGGGGTCCTCTCTCCTGTCATAACCTGGTTATGGCTCAGTTATTGGGCTGAGAGCTCTTTACAATGGCAACAGTCCTTTTTTGTATGCACACTGTTGTCACAAATGGGAAGGGCATCCTATGTTATTACAATATAGGTGATAATGTGACTCATTTGCTTTAACATCACTTAACAGTTGCAAGTTTTGCTGAAGTGGATCCCGAACAGCCCATCTGAATCTCATTCTAAAAACACATCCACACATCAGGGAAGTCAAATCCATCAGTTACCCAGCACTTGAGTTTAGACAGTGTTACAGAAGCATACCTAAAGGGCTAGTGGCAGTCTGACTGCCAACACTTGAAGTCCTCCTCATGTTTGCAAACACCTCCCCACGTTAGTCCCTAACAAGAGCGAAGGATTCAGTGGAGGAGTCACTGAGAAGGTTGAGAAGGCTGCTTCTGCTGGCTGTGTGCTCCTATGGCATAAGGCATTAATTTTAACCATTTCAAATGTGTTTCTACTCTGTAGTTTTAGAAACAGAATTAATAACTGAGACAGAAATAGTCCTTGGAGGTAAAAAATCTAAGTTTCCTATTTCTCTTCTATTGAGAATTCCAAACAAACAGCCAACAGGATAGCATTGCTATCCACACCCTTTTCCTTTTACCTCTGAAATTAGTGATTCTAAAGAAATACAACAGCTTGAAAGAGTGGTAAATTGTGATACCACTACAGATTACCATGCCTGGATAAAGAAAACCATGGGGGATCTGTGACGGTCAGAATGCAATCCTCAAGTACTGTTTTCTGTCACAAGTGGTCCCTCTGAAGTCATCTGGACTGCTTGCTACAGATGTGATCAAGAATACAGTGATCTGGTTTTAACTGCGAAAAGGCTCCAAGTAGTATTTCTTTTAAGTGGGTATGGACTAGGTTCTTATGCCTTGGGGATATGAGTCATCTCGGGCTTTGTTCTTAACAAGTTCTACAGTCTCCCTTCAGGATGTGATGCCAACTTAACCTCAATGGAAGTTACTTTAGAGGGTCAAGCCGGTGACATCTGTGCCCCAGTCCTACCCTCTGTAAATATAATGCAACCATAAAATACAGCTCCAAGGAGCACAGTAAGATTTATGCAGTTAATATAAATGTACTTCGAAATAATCTGTTGGAAAAAAACACACAAAAGAAGAGCAGCAACAGTAGCAATAACCCCAAATTTGAGTCCGTGGGGAGTCTGGAAAGGCATCTTTATGCGTTTATACTTTAAATAATTCAGAGCACTATATCAGCAGCCCTTGGATGTAGTACTAGGACACTGGTTTGTTAACATCATTCCTCTACAAACATACGCATTTTAATCCTGCGAAAGTCTCAAGAGTGCTTTGGCAACGTGTACCAACTAACACTCCATTGCAACAAAATGATTCGCTTAATTTCTTTGGTTAATCCTTTGGGGCACATGGCTTCATGGCAGAGGAGATTTTCCAAGGTAAAGTTTACAATTAAAAGGAGAAATAGCTAGATTTTGAAATTCATAATTTTGAAGTTTTCCCTAATTCAGTCTTTTAAAGGGAAATTTATACTGAAACATGAAAAGTACAGTTTAAAGGAGAACGAAAATACATGGAAAAGAAATGATTGTGAAGTGAAGTTGTGACTGATTTATGTGTCTCTTGATGAGTTTATCTGCAGGCCTAATGATTTTTCGCTGCGTAGCCATATTGCACCAACTTTTAATAGATAATAACAAGAAACATGACCGGGTTTTTATAAATTTAGGTCAACATGAAAACATCAGCAAGGCAGAGTTGCCAGCAGTTAGAAAGCATTGCAGTAATGATCTGCAAGCCCACATAGTTCAAAGTGTTAGAGCAGACTTATCTCCTTCATAAACACTTTATGTTTTAAATTGGTTCCTTCTATCTTTATGGATTTCTTGAGTCAAGGTCAATGCTTTCATTCTGCAGCCGGGAACAGGCTAGACAATAAAAGCTGCAGAAATTAATTCACTTAAAAAAGATGTGTGTCACTGAGATTTGAGAAGAACAGAAGTATCTTCAAAAAGTTGCTGAGTGTAAATATTATCCTTCGTTTACCTAGCGCTGCAGCATGTGGAAAGTTGGGAAAGTAGTTTAAAGGTCACATTAATGTATGTCATACGTTTAAATCTGTTGGTATACAGTCCAGCTTTCACAAGAAATTCATGTGTGTGGACATGACTTAGGTGTTGCACATCTAATTTAGCCTTTAGAACAAAGCCCTCCAAAGGTCTAAGATTGTGCTTTATTTTTATATTCTCAATAAGATCATCATGTTTCACTTCATTCTAGTCCCAGGTTCTCCAAGTAGGGAATTTGGTGGAAGCAACCACCTGGGATGATATAACCATTTATTTTTCATTTAAATGTATGATGTGTAAAGCGCGCAGCACTTCCTAGGATCTGGTGCTTAGCTCTCTAAAGCATTGCTACCAACTTCCATGACTTTTAGGAATATCTAAGAAGAGATCTAGAAATACAAGAAGTGTCAGAAGAGGTAAACTTGTTTATAGGGTGGTTACAAGGGACCAAAAATTGCAATGAAATAAGCAACATGAAAATTACATTTGTTAGCATAATGGAAGAACAACTCCTCTAAGGATTGATGTAAGGACTCATACTTGTAGGGATGAATCTTCATCAATGCTTATCTAGTGAAGGGTAGATGAGTCTGACAAATTGCACTGATTATATTTTCAGTATGAGAACCAACTGACATTTTACCCTCATTACTTCTCCATTGTTCTGTTTTGAGAGAAATGAGTTATTATGCACAAAGACTGGTGTAAACTTAGTTTTAGTACTGAGAAAAAGAGTAAAGAAAATTCAGAAGTAGAATTAACAAGATGAGTGGTTGGTTTTCACAAATTTACTTCTCACTTGGTTAAAAAGAAAAAATTTCAAGTGATATCTGTTTCAGAACTCATAGATAAAAATTTGTGTTTCCTATAGTGTTTGCACACTAAATTTTTTCTCATAGTCCATCCTCTCCTCATGCAATGTAGCACTTACCCATTTTCCTTAACTATAACTGTATGAAATGCCCCCTTGATCCCAGTGAAACATTTGAGCTTTTTCACATCTTTCAGAATCAAGGCATCTTTTACACCAGCAGTTATAGAGCTTTAAAGGAACTATATAACAATTAACACGACCTTGAAAATGCACCTAAGCTTTTGCAAACTGGAAGAATGCATTTAGATTTGCTGGTACTTCAAAACCCTCACAGATTCTCAAAACTGTGATATTCTGAAACCAGGCACAAGCTCAGTCTCCCCTCTGAATACTCTGATGGATTTTGGACTGTAGACATCATATAAGAGAAACACTCGCTGTTACAAGAGCACACCAATGACCTGCTGTTAGCTAAAGGGTTGAGGAGATACCACCCTTCCAGAGATCAACCCTGCATAGGCTCATTTATTTAGGTATGTTGAACACAGAAGGACCCCCACAAAAGTCTCATCTGGTCATTACTTTGTTGAGGTTACATAAGTAGGAAAAAAATTGGGGAACTCAGATGAATCCATCTGAGAGTTAAACGTTTCTCTAACAATAGCAAGAACAAGATCCTTTGTCTTTTAGAGTTGTTCTGTTACACTAAGTAACTGTTCTGTTACACTAGTTACACTAGTGCTGTTATTACTTCTTTACACTAAGTAAAAGAAAGTAGTTTTCTACTCTTATTTTCCACACTAATGAAAATGAACTGTTTAACTTAATGACTATGTTCTTGCGAACCACAGTGATGATCCAAAGCTCAAAGCAGATGATGATAAGTCAGAAAAGTAGAAAAGACATGACTGCCCGTGCCATCTGCTCTCGCCAGAGACTTCTCCCTACTTAAGTTACTGTGAATGATGTACGATAAGGCTGTGTCTGGGACACCACATACACACTGTTAACACCTACAGATGCTAATTGAAAACGTGGCAAGAGAGACACCAAGCTTCCAGTGTTTGCTTTTAGTGTCAGCTTGCAGTTTCCTCTCCCTCTGCCTAAGGATTTGAGAACTTCCGTGCAAAAGACAATTGCAACTAAACCACTCATAAAAATAGAGAATAACATGTCACTTCAACTTTCATCCTTAAACACTATCACGTTACAGAGAAACGTTTCTTATCATTGATGAGTTAATAGAGAAACATGAAAGGAAATAAAGGTAGAAGACATATCAAGTTATTCACATGGCTTTCTGGTAACAAGGTAGAGATAGCTACATGTTTTCAGTCAAGTGTTTCTTTTTATCTCCAGATTATGGAGAAGGTGTATCTTTGTTTAAACTTGAGTTATATTACATTTAATTTATACTTAATATTATATAAAGAAAGTGAGACAGGCATTTACAGTTCTGTGACAATGGGATGTAGGTTGAATCCCCTGGATTTGAATTGTAAATTCAAATAGTTATATTTTAAGTAAAGGGCATCATCTTAACACAATTTTCTAGAGATGCTGGTAAGTATCTTTCAACTTTGACTGAGAATACAAACCAATTTTACATTCATATGTATTTTTTTTAATATTAAGGCATTCTCTGAATGAGAAAATACTACAGCATACACTTTGCAACTGAAAGTTTTCAAATATTTTTTAGAAATAATGTTCCCAGTATTAAACTTCAGCTTAACTCTATTTAGAGAAAAAAAAAATCACCACAGCGTTTAGGAGGGCTTGGACTCGTTAAGTAATTTTCAGTTTATGGTAACTCAAAGACTCAATCCTGATCCTATTAGATCCATGCAGATTTTACCCTTACATTTACTGAAACAGTCAGTTTTTCCATTAGCTGGATTTACATGCCATAGACTGTATTAAAAAGTGCCTCAGCAAGTTAAGATTATTAAATTGTGCAGTGCTTATTGTGCATTCTTGCCCTGGTCTGGACTATTCAGCTACATTTCTGCTAAACAGGTCAAAAGGAGAGAATGCCTATATTATACAATATCTCTGCTGAATAGAGCTTTAATAAATTGACTAGGCTTCTATTTTAATCAAGCATAGTGCACACAGTGCAAAAAAAAAATGTGAAACAGCTTCTGAATGATCTTGCTATCTGTTTGTATGAAGAAAAAGACCAATTTATAACGGTACAAGCCTGTTTAAAGATGATACAGATTTTGTGATACTCTAGAATGAAAATCAACAAACAGAAGAACAGAGATCTGAGCAGGTCAACACATGACAGTAATGGTAATTAATAATAATATTAATAAAGGCTAATACACTTTAACTGTGATCCCTTTCTCCCTACCACAAGCAAATTTGTATTGTACCACTGGAGCTTTTGGCTCTGTGATTTATGGAAGCTGAGGTTCACAATTAAGGAACAAAGAGTTTCCAAAACCTAAAACCTAAATGAAACAGTATTACTCAGGCCAAACCTGCTGAAGTCAGAAATCTAGTAATGTTGGTATATTCAGGTTGCTATTGCAAAATTTTCACATTAGAACAAATGAATGTAGTTTTGGAGCTCAAATAACCTACTCTGGTGGTTTATGTTGCATCAAAATATTTTATTTTTCTTTTATCTAGACACTTATACTATCTTCATCATGCTAGTTAGAATATCACTAAAAATGTTCCTAAGACTGCTCTTAAAAGATAATACAGGATACTTGGGCTGAAATTTTGTGTGATTTTGTGTAGTTTTTCATTATGTTTTCAGCATTAGTTTTGTTTTTGTTAATTTGTGTGATTGTGACATAAAGAATGAAAGATTGTTTACTACAAAGAGTCTAATGGTTTCCTTTGCTGTTATTCATTACCCTTTTTCTCATTGCTTTGAAAGTGCTTCAGTGAAGATATTGTTGAATAACTAAAAGAGGGAGAAGTTTTTAATGGCTCCATAAACCATTAAAATACCAATATTAAACAATGAATGAATTTATTTCACAGCACTACCAACAAATTAGGTTTTCTGGGTTCCAATATTCATCTGAACAAAACTTGCAAAAAAAAAGTTTTTTTCAGTATCCTGCCACGTCAGCTACAAAATATGTAATGTTATGTTCTCTAGGAGCAAGGGATGGATATTTCTTTCCATATCATTTACTTATATTTGCTCATGAGTGCATCCTTAATGAATACATCTACCAAGAGCGTTCAGATGAAAGTCAAGGTGAAAGCAAACAGGAAATGAAACCACTCCATCTCTTTCTGTTTAACGTCTAGGGAAATAACAACACATGAGCATTTACCACTGTGATATGATGGACAAGACAAATGTGAGGTATCCCCTGGTGCACTGAGACAAGTTGGAAAGAATTGATGATCATAAAATATGAGACCACTTAGTAAATAAAAAAAGAAAAAGTAGGGAGATATTGTAGGTAACGTCAGACAATGACTAATAAGAGAACTGAGAAAATACAGAAGATACTCCAAACGGAAATGCTTCTCCTCTTGATGTGCACATAAGCAGTTCGCGGCACAGCCACGGTGGTGGGTGGAGAAGCAGTATCCACCACAGAACTGCCAAATTACCGGAAAACTTTCCTTCCATCCACCTTTTATCCTCCTCCAAACACCTCTTTACACTCTGCTTTTTCACAATGTTAGTCTCATTTTAACCAATATTATCTCATTGCTTCCTCCAGTTCATGTCTTTATTCAAATTTATCTGCCAACTATGGTATCTTTTGTATGACATATAGCTTGGTACCTCTTTGAGCCATGGAAAGGATCTTTATTTTGCATTCTCACAATACCTGCCACAACAGAGTTCAGCAGATTCAAGTAGATGATAATATTGCAAAAACTTATGAGCCCTCTGCAAAACATGAAGCACAACCAAATTAAATAGGAACAGAGGAATACTGGGCATGGAGCCGATGTTCTGTTCACATCAAGTAAGGAATCTGTCACAGTCTGGAGGGATAGCAGAAGTCAGTAAGCTCCTTAATTTGTTCCTTTCATAGATACTACAAATTCTAAATTTAATTTGAAAACCTTATTTTGTGTCCTTTGTGTTTCTTATCTACCAGGCTAAAAAAAAAAAAATTACTGTCATTCAATAATTTTAACAAGAATTTGCACTTACTAAATTTGGTTTTCCCTTCCAGCACCGCTCCTTCCTGTCATTCTGCCACCTCAATATTTCCAAAGTCCCTAAACTCCTGCTGAATATTTGAGGCTCACAAGAGCGTGTCACTTAAGTATTTCCACTTAAGCTACTCCTAAATTCTAGTAATCTCCATCATAGCACCTCTTTGACTCTTACAGTTAATGGTGTTCATAAGGACAGAGAGAAAGAAGGAAATGAATAGGAGGGTCTGTCTTGGTACAAGAAGCCACAAAGATGCCTGACTGACTCTCTCTGTAGAATTGTCATTGCAGAAAATGCCAAGAGCTCTTAACCTTGGAAGGTTAAATAATTTTATGTTACAGTTTAAAGATAGAGTTCGTACAAGCTAATGTTATACTTCCTATGCAAAACATCATTAAACAACTGGAGCTAATAGACACAAAATTGCATCCTTATGTCTAAAACCAGAACTTTTATTGGTCAAACATGATTCAACTCAAGTCTTACATGCTGGAGCAATAGTATTAAACAAGAACTAAGGTGTATGTCAAGCATATGTACAGTAATCCAACGGCCACCCGCTTGTCAGAGAGAAGATTAGCTGCGGCAGGATCGAGCATGGCTTGACAGGGAGAATAGAAAGATGGGAGGAAAATATTTTTTCTTCACATGATGGTCATACTTACATCCCTGTAAGAGTGACTGGTTTCCAGGAAACAGGTCAAAAGGAGCAGAGTCTGTTTGTTTGGTCCATGAGTTACATTCATCCTTTTTCTGAGCAAGCCATCCTGCTACTTTGGTGGAGATCCAGTATGCTGAACACTGTGCGAGAAACACAACCCTTCAGCTGCAGAGCTGAAAGAAAGGTCTTTGAGGCTGTAAATATCTTGAAAAAGAAAAAAATAAAAAGTAACATACGCATGTTACACTTACAGTCCACCATCTTCAGTGTGCTCATGATGGCATTACAGGACTTTTGTTCTTTTTTATTTTAATTTTATTTTATTCTATCTCTCAGCTTACAGGAAGCCTCATTATCTTTAGCTTCCTTCACTTCAAATATATACAATGAAATCACTGGGTATGTCCAAAGAGGTGGAGAACATTCTTGCTTCAGGATCATTTGCTTATGTCCATACCAAATATCACTCCTGCACTATCTCCCCTCTTCAGCACGATTTCCTCTGAAACGCGGCAAAGGAGCCACAGCACGCGCCAGCAGAAATCCTGATCCACAGACACAGTACTGGGGTCATGTTGCAGGGCACATGTATCTGCAGTTTAGACAGAGCCAGTAGGGCTGCTACTAAGAGGAAAAATTAAACTTTTTAGAAAGTAGTGATTAATAAAATGAAAATAATGATTTGACATGGGAAGATAGATGAAAGATTCAATGTTTCTGACATTTTGATTCTGACCTGGATTCTTGGACATTAGAGTAGATTCCTCACTCAGTGGGTTAAAGTTTTTCATCTTTGGGGAATTAACTTGAGAGCATAGAAGTGGAAGCAGTGGCTACGTACCCTGTGGATGTTTACAGGCATCACAAAACCACTTTGTAGTTCAGCATGATTGACAGGCCCATCTCACAAGAAAGCCAAAGCGAGAACGACAGGAGTACTATGGGTTGGCCTTGAGCTGCACCAGCAGAGACATAAAGAGAATTCTGCAGTTATCCTCTCTGTCATGCCAAGGTCCAGTCAGTGTCATGCAGTTTTTCTCCTTAATGAGGGCCGAATTAATTTCCAACATACACATACAAGATACCCTTGTTTGTAGGCAGATAAAAGTATGATTTCTACTTCATTAAGCTCTTGAATGCTCAGGAAAGGAAGCTTTTAGCTTCTCTTACAAAGCTTTTTGAGGAGGGTCATCTAGGAATATATGTGAATGACAGACAATGTTTAATCTCTCAGTTAATCACTAGTAGAAGACTCTCATGAGGTATTTTATTCAGTTACCTCCAGCACTTTACTAAAAAGAAACAGTGCTTAAGACAAAGCAAACAGATAAGAAAAACTATTCTCTAACTTACCCTCTTTTATTAAAAACAAAGAAAAGAGGAAAATTCCTATTGTAGAGTGAGTTGTTTGTTTTAATGATGTTGGAAAGATTATGCAGGAGTGATGAGAAAATTAATTTTGCTTTGGATTTTTTAAGAAATGATAGCTATTCTGTTACGCATTTGCCAAGTCCTCCGAAGCAGGGATTTAGAACTAGCATTGGTTTTGTACTGGATAAGGCAAAAAGTTTCTATCATAAGAACACAGAAGCTAACACATCAAAATAAAGAACAACAGTTAATTTAATCCCGTTTCTTCAGTCAAAAGGATTTATTTAAATCAATAGATGCTGGAGAAAAAAAAAACCTGGGGCCTTAAGTATGCTTAATGTTCTTCCCAGGCTCCAAGGTGTGCATTCCTTCTCTTTGTGTTAATCTGACAAACAATTCAAAATACATCAGCTGAAGTCCAGGCTTGCCTGATGCATTGTGAAACTGTCAGGTATGGACTCTGACCTTAACTTCCAGCTCCTGTGAAGAAAAAGGTGAGGGAGGCAGTGCTTTGGCTGCAAGGTACAGTGTACAGAAATGCGTGCCAGCTAGGCAAGGTGCTAAGGCACTAAACACACTGGTTCAAAAGGTCCTGGTTATCATTGCTGCCACTCCACTGAACCTCTTGCTTGGTCCACACCTGTTACATTAGATGGAATCCAGAAGTGGTTTTATCTTAGCAGAAAGCATCATAGGACTAACAGCAGATGCAGATGCGGTAGGACAAGGGGATGAGATGTAGCAGAGGGAAGGATTATCAGACTAGACTGGTATAAATTGCAGCGAACGCAGTCAGTTTGAAACAAGTATATAGACCAGCTGTGAAAAATTAACCAAATGCCTTGTTCGCTTGTTTCTTGTCATAGAAAATTGTCACAGGGTATCGCAGAGGATAAAAATAAGAGTGTTCAAAAGAAGACCCCTGAAAGCTATGAGGAGAGGCTGTCCATTGCTGCTTATGAAAGAGAACAGAGCAGATGAAACCTCTGGCTCAGGAAGTCCTTGGATTGCTGATTGGTAGGAGCAGGGGAGAATATAACAAGGAAAGCGCAAGCAATGTTTGCTTTATGTTTTTCATGCTCTTTCCCTAATCATCTACTACTGCTGGCATTTGTTAGAGCTCCAGCCATGCACAAAGGAAGAAAAAAAAAAAAAGTAATTTCTCATGTTTTATTAGATCCAATTTTCAGTCGATCTGATTGTAACGTGGCAATTCGGTCTGACCTAATTTGGCCTTTCTTTAGAAGCAGAGCTGGTGAACGTTTCTATTTGTGAAGATCAGACCTTTTTTAAAGCTGAAAACTTTTTAGCAGTGTTGGTTGGTTCCACACTGTTTCAGTAAAGACCATTCAGTTTTTGTCTTTTTGTTCCTATATTTTAACTCTGTCATTTTCTGGCACAGAATAAAAGAGAAAAATTGTTAATCACAGTTTTTTTTCTATTTTTTCCTTCTGACTCAGTACAATTTTAGAAAGGGAAACTTTTTTTTTTAAGTTATTGAAGGGTAAAAATAAAAATCTACTTCCTCCCAAAGTAATCTGAAATTTAATATTAATAACAATATTAATGACTTAATATTAGAGAACAGCCCAAGGTAAAAAAAAAAAAAATCTGAAAACTTTTTTCATTCCTAGCCATTTCTGGGCCAAAGAGACCACAATCATTACTTTTAATGGAGCTTTCCAGTTTCCTGGACCAGAATATATTCCTCTCATCACATCTGCATTCCAAACTAGACAGACAATTTATAAGAGTGGCTAATGTTACACAAGCACTGCACTAAAGGCAGTCTCAGTCCCAGAGAGCTTACAAGCAAAATTAGATTCAATTAAACACATTTATAAGCAGTAACATGCATGAATAGAGACTCAGCAATAGGAGTTGCTGCCAGACATTCCTGATACTCTCTTTTTCTTCCTGGGAAAAAAACAGTTCTCTAACCAAACCCCATTGGCGCAGGTAGATGCTAGTGCATCTCAGATGTACAGCTAAGTTGACACAAGTATTTTCACTAGTTTTCTTCAGTACTTTTGAATGCCAAATAACATCTGAGCCATCTCCCCATGCATCCAGCAGCTGCACTGAAAAGAACCATCGCTACTACAGTACACAGGAAAAGCTGCTCCATTTGCTAGTTGCAAACACTTTTTCTTTTTCTTATATTTCTTTCCTCTACCCAGTCTCCCTTCCCCTCACTCTCCAATATTTCAATATTTGGAAAATAAGCCTTGAAAGAGTCTAAGAGCAGCATCATTTATGATTATTATGCCAGATACATTTCTCCAAAGCTATCACAAGACAGTTACACACACTGTTGAAAGAGGGTATGTTTCCCAGGGCAGTAGTCTGTGTTTTATCCATCACCCAAAGAACAGTTATGAAACTAGTGGTATGCCCTACAGGAATTAAATTCTGTCCAGAAGCATATATGCAATGGAAATGTCATGTAATTCTCATCTTTCCGCCCCCCCCACTATTTAGTTCAAATGCTACCAAGCTGCACAGGGTGAACTTCACCCAAAAAGAACAGAGTTCCATGACTTTTTTCCTTTCTCATGAAAGTTACTCAAGAAAATGGGGAAAAAGCTTCTATAATCTCTTCTGCAAAGCGAAGAAACAGTAAACAGATTGTATTCTTGTCTCTTTAAGAAGGCTGAGTCATAATATTAAAACATAACTTTTTACAGCATGTACATTAACAACTATTTTAATTCATAAACATTCGCAACTTCCCAACTCTTGTGGGAGTTACTTTCCATCTTGTGGTTACGCAGGTTCCGTCTCCTAATAATTTCATTTTATAGTTAAATCAAAATACTATTTTATTTCTTCAATAAAGAAGGAATAAATTATGTAAAATGTCAGCATTTCCAAATGCTAAGGAAACCCTGCCACTCATCAGCCACAGGAAACCTGTTTTTAAGACTAAAGATTTATAAAATTAAGGACAGTTTTTGTCCTAGAAAAGTGCACAAATTCTTGTCATGTGGGTAGATGTTTTTGTGATGTGTTTAACACAGAGTAGAAGAAAATCTAGTGCCTTGGCAAGGTATGAACATAATAAATGTCATTTAATGGTTATAGGCTGACTTGGACAAGTTTAGTACAGGTGCAAAGCCTCTGGTTTCAGGAGATTGCTTTCAGAATGAATTTTGCTCCAGTGGAATTCAAACCACTGCTCAGCAGCATCAAAGGGTCAGCGTTCTGGTCATTTTATTAATGAGGAAAACCATTGGCTTTCAAATAATGCAAGAGAATTGGTTTCTACTGATTTATGGGCCATTGGAATAATTTTAATTGGACTTTGCTGATTTTCTGCACTGATGGCTAGTCCTTTCTTAGCTGTTTGTTTTTTCCTAGGCAGTGGAGCACTGAGAAAAATTACTTTAATGATAATGTAGGCAGAAAAATGTCCCTTGCTGGAATTAAAACATTGTTAATTATAGTCCCTTCTGGAAATACTTTGCCAGATGCTTAGAAAATTATGCTCATGGATACCTTAAATCTGGATTTTAGCTGTGTGATTTTTAGACATAAATATTACCTTTAGAGAAAAAAAAAAAAATGCTGGAATAACTTTTTTGGGTAACTTTCCATTTTAAACCCGCGGATTACATCTTTGTGCGTGAGTGTTGGAATCACACACATCCGTGTTCCCTGATGAGATGCTTATCCTGTGGCAGTGTCACATTCACCAGACATAGGACCACCCCCTCCCATTTCCTATCCAGGTTTCACCATTTTCCTCACTAGCACACAATACAGTCCTCTGGCCTCACTACATTCTATCTAATCTTCAGTTCCTGTAAGCGTAGCTGGAACATGAGTTTAAAGAAAGTAAAAGACACCAAAGTAACCAGTTATATGGATCTTTTCTCCCCGAACTTATTGAAGGAAGATCCTGTGCCCGGGCAATCACTGGGAGGGGGGAGCGAGGCAGTGTGGCAGCCTCAGCACAGCATCAAGACGAGCCCGATCAGCGGCTTCTGGACCAGCGCTGCCTCACATTCAGTCAGCTCAAAAATACAAGCAGAGTATTCAAAAATAAAAGCAAGTTAGAAGCCTCCAACATTGAAACAGATAGGAGGTGTCTGCAAGAGTTATTTAGGAGACAGAAGAGAGATGAAGGTATTAAAAACCTTTTAAATCGTTTGTGCCTTTGAAGGGCATAACTTATTTTTATCAATAATTTAACACATATGTTCTGTGTTTAATTAGAGACAAAAGGCCTAGAAGATTCCCACAGGCTGTGCCCTGGACCACGACTGTCACGGGGACTGCAAGCAAACATATTTATTGATAATGTAAATGTGAACAGTGTCAGAAGGCACTACTGGCTTCAGCATCACTAAAAACTAAGACTATTCTTTGCTTACTCTCATGACTGGGAGAAGTTTGCCCAATTTATCAAGAAATACTATACTGAGAAGATGAGCCAAGATCCCAGGCTGAAGTTTCTCATCTGCACACAGAACAGCCAGGACTGACATTGGAAGAAAGCAGAAGCCAAGGTTTGGTCTCCATGGTGCCAGCATAAGCCTGGAGTCACTGAACTGAGCAATTAGTATAATCCTACTCTTCACATCAGGGCAGAAATCCTCCATTCTGGAAGCAAAAGGAAAAAAAGAAAAAAAAAAAAAAGGAATATTTGCAAACTAGCAGCTGTTTCTTGAATGAGTGGACACGACGTCTCTTGTTTCACCTCTTACAAAATCGGTAGATAAGAGATGCAAGAGAAAGTCAATGCTTTATGCTTTGACTTAAAAACAAGTGAGATTCTTAAAATAATTTTGGTTTAATTCATCATATATGTATGCCATTTGTTTTAGCTTTTTGAATTTGATTTCTTTTCCTCTTTATCACAAGGCAAGAGTAACAAAACTCAAAAATAATGAGCTTTGAATTTGAAGCCCAGTTGCTTCGGAAAAAATATTTGGAGGGTTGACAACTATGAACTTGGCAAAAAAAAACCATCCTTTTTTGCCAAAGGACCACAGAGAAAATTCTGTCACCAACAAATGCCATTACTGCCTGGCCTGTTTAGAAGGAATCTGCTGCTATACCCATGCTGTCAGCAAACATGCTAATCTCACCCCTTGGAACAACACCTCTGCAAAATATCTGTTACAGCAAGACCCAATGGATGATTTTGTCATGAAAAACTAGCTGCTGAGGAAAATCCTGCCTCGCAGCTTGGCGAAATCTTGCCATCATATTGAAACACTTTCAAAAGTCAGGGCTAATTTAAGTCTTACCTCTGCCTCTCTGCTCCTGCCTGTCTTCTGCAAAAAGGACAGCAGCTTGTGAGATGTCTGCATTTCCTTCAACAAACTGCTGAAATGCTGTTCTCCCCTTCTCTCCATCCCACCAAATCAAGTCTAGTACATTATCTAAGATCATGTTCTAGCACTGCCCCCAGCTATTGGTTATTATCTTTTTGCTTACTGGAAAACAACCAATGTTGGAACTATTCCCTTCCCAAACAGCACCAGCCAATGAATTCATTATTTCCATGAATCCTGAACGAAGTACTAATCCCGTTTTCCTCATGTCCTCAGTGTTGTCTCATCACCACTTGGTGTTGGCCCGTGTCCTCCCAAATAGTAACTCAGAAGTGCTTGAAATTACTTGGTGCCAGAGAAGGGTAAAATTTTAACAGCAATGAGACTGAAGAGGAGAATTTATGAAAGTATGAGAAATTTCTCCTCTAAAATTGTAATTCCTGTTCACTTTATCTCTAAATTTAGCATAGTTTATTAGAAAGACAGATCATAATACCTTCTCCTCACCAAAAAAAATATCAAAACTAAACTCCCAAACAATTAAAGTAAACAACCCACATCAGTATCCTGTCAGCTATGGTGTTTTTCTAGAAATACTAACAAAAAAGTTACTCTAGCAAAAAATTTCTATTCACCTTCAGCCGAAACTGTTTCATGTCACTGAAAATGACAACTCTGCTCAGCATCACTGCATTCACTTTTAACCACCACTCTCCAGGCTTTACTACATCTTCTACTCTGTTGGTTTATGGCCAGGCCATTTCAAATGTTATGTCCTTGAGTAACCATTTTCTGCTTTCCCATTTTTTCCCCTCAAGCACAATAAAGGGTTTCATGGCATTAAGTGCACAGAGGTTTAGCTGCATAATGCCCATCGATGTTATTTGAGGAGAAAAGATCAAAATTAGAGTCAAAATCCATCCCACGTTATACCTACAATTTTTTTCTGACATACATAATGAAGAGTACAGTACATTGAGCAAGGGGTCTTTTTATCCAGAACATTCCCCACACATGATAAAGGTAAACTCTATGTGTGCATAAAGCACTTCGTCCCTAATATACGTTTGTTTTTTTGAAAAAATTATATTAAGTCAAATTTCAGTACTATTTCTAAAGGAATTTATTCTCATCTAGTAAAAAATGAATTGCAAAACGAGCTCATAATTAAATTGTATATATATTTACAAAAACAAGTTCTTAAAAATAATAATCTGGAAGAACTGTGCAGTTATACCAAGGATGCCACTGTGCCCTAAGATTAAAACATGATGTAAGGGACTTACAGGAACCCAGTCCTTCTAGGGCCCATTCAAGCACTTAGAACATGAGGAGCAACCTTTTGTACATCAAGAGTCAAACTTATCACCTGTGTTACCTCTTAGAGAACACAGTGAGGCCCGTCTTGAAATTTGTTGGTGCCCCTTTTTTTGGGCATCAGAGAAACATAGTCACAATAATAAAATTTCTTAAAGTCTCCCCACATCTGTTGTATAGCATCTGTACAGGGAGGAATCTGGGCTCTACTGAGGCTTGGAAATATTAATGAAAATTTCCAAGAATGCCTGGCTAAACTTTTTTGCTAAATATGCGAAACGCTGGAAATCAATAGGTTCGTAGCTCCCATTAGCGAGTACATCATTTGACTCCAAAGCTGCAAAAACAAATAACTCCTTTGCTAATCTTTAAAAATATCTCAATTGTAGAAAACCTGTATTTATTCACGATATATTGTAAAGATTTTTAATTATATCTGTACCCATCATAATTACAATGCCTCGTTATATGATTACACAGCTTCCTATTCATTATGAAAATGCGATTAAGAAAATGAAAGAAGAACATTACATACACCTTCCAAAACTCTGGAAAATAGCTACTGAGAAGAGCCAACTGTGCTGGCTTTACTTGCAGAACAAGTCTCACAGTAGAGAAGCACAAGCTTCAGGACAAAACAGGCATTAGGTGTGACGGCACCTCCAGTTCCTGTGGCCCTCTCTGCACTATGTACCAGCGAGGTTGAACAGAACACCATTGTGTGGTTCTTCTGTTGCACTCCTGCTTGGTACCATCGTGCTAAATTGTTTCCTTTAGCACATTTATCAGGTACTTTGTTGACTTAATGAAGATTTGGTGGAGATGGGCAGAACAATTTTTTTTGACAGTAACAGCTACGCTGTGCCAGCAGGTCTGTAGAAATACACTGTTATTTGCTCAGTTACTCAAAAGATTTTCATTCCACTTTTGAAAAAAAACTTTTGTCTTTCTAACACTGAGCTTTCAATTTTGGCAACAGCCAGGCTGTTTTCTGCTATAGTGCTGCTCCTCTGCTGCCTAATGGGATATTGATCTTTCTAAGCAAGTGTAAAGCAATCAATACACTACAAAGAAGAGGAGGAACATGTAAGAGAAACCATCTCCTTATTCTTTTCATACATAATTGGTACAAAGAGAAGTGAACTGACATCAACAAACCAGAAATTTTTGGATACTAAACTTCTTTTGTGGGGGCTCCACTCTGAGCAAAGCTTCAGCACACATCACGTTTGACATGATAGAGAGATACAATACCTGGTCTAAGAGTTTAGTTGTACTGGACTCACAAGCTTAAGCTCCCAGACCGTGGAACTGAGTGAATAGAACCAACGGTTTAATCTATGGTGCAATGTTTCTGGTATGTATTCACAAGTTTTGTTTGTTTTATTTTTGTAATAAAAATGAAGGAGTACATAGTATGCATCCGACCAGACATTTGGAGGTGATTCTGCATGTAGAAATAGCCTCTAGTAGGTACCAGCTAGAGTTAGGTGGGATGAATTTGGCCACATCAGCTTTTATCTTTCTGAAGTGACATTAAATCAAGTCCCTATCTTCACTTTCTATTGTCAAATGAAAGCTCTAAGATTACATGTCACTTTTCAAGATATCTACCAACTGGGAGAAGCCAGCAGGAGGCCACCAGGATGGTTCAGGGCTGGTGTACAGCACTTATCCTGTGAGGAGAAGCAGAGAGGACTGCATCTGTTCATCCTAGAGAAGAGAAGCCTTCAGAGGGGATCTTAGTACTATGTTCAACTTCCTAAAGGAGGAATGACAGAGAAGACAAAGCCAGAGTCTTCTTGAGGACATGCAGAGAAACGAGAGACAACAGTCACGAGATACAACAAGGGAAATTCCACCTGGATATAAAGAATACATTTTTTATGGTGAACATGTTTAAGCACTGGGACTGGCTGCCAAGAGAGGCGGTGAAATCTCCATAACTGGAGATATTAAAATTTTACCAGACAAGGTCCTGAGATACCCAAACTAACACTGAAATTACACCTGCTTGGAGCAGTTGAACTAGAGACTTCCACGGGTTCCGGAGCCACGGCGTTCTTCGGGTACCAGTGATCTTTAAACTGCGTAACCTGGAGATCTTGTGTGCTTTTGTACTGTCCCTAGAAAACTGGGAATTGAAGCTGTGCTATCACAAATTGTACGCCTCTAGTCCTGTGAAAGCATCAAGGCTCTGACATCAGATTTGCAAGCAATGATAATTTGGGAGTTCCTAAGGTTCCAATTCACATTTACTTTCACTTACATCACAAACAAAAATCTCTGAATCCGTGGCTCTAAACTGAAGCTGGGATTAGTTTATAATGATAGAATATCTTTTTTAATTTCTATGACATAATTATCACCATAGAGTTTTTCATTAAGATTTCATATCTTGTCCATTATATGATTTTTTTTTTTTTCTTAAAGCTGGTTAAAGATACATCATTCACTAGACAGGGAGGGAAGAATCAGTCTTTTGCTTGAATCAGTTCACCTTGAGCTTGCAGGATATTCCATTTGGTTAGCTTTGCTGATTTTTCTTACCTGTTGCCCATGGCTCTGGGTCATGTCATAAAGGAATCTTTTCACAGAGAAAAACTCTTCTCTCTCAGTATATAAACTACTTCAGATTGGGTCACACTCAGATTGGAAAGGGTTAAGACACTGCTTAAGAGAAGGATCTTGGATATAACACAGCAGAGTCTGAGCAAGCAGCAGGTGATGAAGGCCTGGATTCAGGAGTCTGTGGGGACATCCCTTCTCCTCCCAAACACCAAGAGAGTCAGGGTATGCTGCAACATCAGAGGATCATGGCAGCACTAGAAAAAAAAGATTGTTGGAAAATGGCAAGAGGCAGGCATTGAAGACAAAATCAAAAGAACCAAAAGAAAAGACAGGGTAAAAGATATTTAAATAAAAGAAGAAAATCTGAGAAAAACAAAATAAGAGTGGGAGAGCATGGTGGGGAATAGGCTTACCTACACGCAATAGTGCATGTACATATATATTACAAGATTAAGCCCTCAGACATTTGTGTAGGAGTTTGAGAATATTTAAAACAACTCCTGTTGTTCAGTTCTGAACACGGCTGCTGGCTGGAGCATCAAAGACCACCTTTCACTTGTCATGATTGAATGGTTCTCAGCACTTAAAAAAGTGTCAGCCTTCATTTTCTTAATTCCTATCCAATATGAGAGAAAAAACACAAATAGCAATTTTGCCCGTGTAATGAAGAGCTGCCCTAGGAGGGCCTCTCAAGCAGGTTCAAGATTTCCTTTCCTGGTCTATCAGCTGACATTCGTGCCTGCTATGAACATACACGGGATCTTATGGCACTGGCCACTTGCGGGAGGAAACTTACTGCTGGGGCCTTCAAACAGTAACATTTCCTGATACGACCTTTACTAATCTAAATGTGCTTTATGCAAGTACGTTGCTTGCTAAGAAATTATATTCATTTCTTTCTGTATTGCCTCAGCTGTGCTACTTCTATTGCCTACCAAGCCAATCCCGCAACACTACAGATAAAAGCAATCAAGTTAAAATGAACCCCTCTCTGTCCTCATGCCTGTCCTCTTTCTGTCCATGTTGACCACAGGAGCACAGAAATTATCCCTAACTATAAATTGAGGTAATTTTTCTGCTGGATCAGAAACCAGTAGTGTTTCTCTGCATTAAAACCCAACCAAGGATGGTTCACTTGGGATTGTTCCCTTCGTTTGTTTCTGCACATTACTCGATTATTCTGATAGATATCAAGCAATTTGTACCATATTAATAAAAGGGACAAGAGAGAATTTTGATATTCTCTAGCTGAAGGATTTACAACATAAGATGTAGGAACGAGATCACCTTATCTCCATCTTTCAAAAGATGTTGAGTGTAGAACTGACTGAAATTAATCTCTGATTTTTTGCTTCTAATCAGACGACTGCAAATCACCACAAACCCTTCCAGTCTCTAGGGTATTCTCGATATGATAAATATGATGTTAAAATTCTTTGATCAGAAGAGACAGCATTAGCTGTTTCAAATTGCCTTTAAATTCTTGTATATCTGTGATGGGGAATAAGCTAAAGGGGTCTCAAAAGGACAAAAAGATAAAAAATTCCACTGGGCAGTTTCCTTGGGATTCTATCTTGATATCCATTTCCATATACCAAATTGATACCATAGGTTTTCACAGAAATAAGATCCATCTGATAAAGAGGCAAAGAAAACTATTCAAGAACAATGAAGAAATAGATGGTAAAAAGTGAGAATAATTAATATTTTGCAGTAATGGAAATGCTGGCAAGAAGTGGAAATAGTGCATGCAGCCCTTACCCAGGAAAGCATAGACACATGGTTAATTTTAATTTTAACCTCATTTGAGACTGAAGCATGTGATTCACTGCCCCATTTAGTTCAAAATTAAAATTAAGCATGTGCTTAAGTGCTTTGCTGGACTGAGGCCATATACAAGAGTACATTGGTCATGAATCCCTATTGCCATAGCTTGATTCAAAATTGAAAAGTCAAAGCTTTAAGATAAAATATCTGGAATTTTTTAATTTATTTGTTTATTTTTAATGCAGCAATGCATAGGTAGCAGGGAAAGCTACAACAGTTATATGATTCCTTTTGAGAAACATATGCAAAATAAACAAAAATTCCCAGAAAACTTAGAAGAATAAATTAATCTAGAAAATTCCCATAACTTAGAGAAAGAAAAACTACTTTAAAGATTGATTACACTGTCCTATGTATCTGTGTGCATTGTGGCCGGCAGCCTTATACATTTTTCCCCTCATTCTACAGTATATGGTTCACAGTCTATGCTGTAGTGAGGATACAGCTGAGAAAGAAACTGCTGTGAATATCCCAATGCAGCAATTTGGAACACAATTTCTGGCTGACTTACCTCCTGGTTATCCCTTAGCCATAGCCTGAGTAGAGACATAATCCCTCCACATGCCCAGGGAAACGTCATTTCTAATGTCACCGCTCAAGCACCAGAGCCAATATACCTTTCAATGCCCAATAAATTCTCCAGGTGAATGCAGAGAAGAAAGGGAGCCACAATTCTGTCCTTTCTGTACTCTAAGTGATTTGTTACCAGTGAGTGCAGAACACAGCAGGCACAGCAACAACTAAGTGAAGGAAACATGCCTATCGCTGTTCTAGATCACCACACTGCTTTGTTGCAGCACTGTAGCTCCTGTTCAGATCTTAAGGAGCTCTGGAGTAGCCCAACACAGGAAACTGTGGCCCATCAGAAGAAGGCTTGAAGTGGGCTCATCAAATAAGTAAAGCTCTTTTTACCATCTTGTGTCTCTCCTACTCTCCTTCAGAAAGGCAAGGACAACCTTCTGCACTGAATATTTTATCAACGTTACAACAAGTCACTAACTGCATCAGTGTGTAACGCTCTGGCATTGCACAACGTACAGAATGAGACTCAGCTTAGTTTTCAGAATAAGAAGTACTATGCTCATCTCAGAGGACTACTTCTTTCCTCAAGAAAATCAGGGAAAAACTAAAAGAAAAGAGAGCATCTGTGACTGATGCTAAGGAATCAGAACTGCTATAGACAGTTATCTTAAGGTCACCTGGGGCTTTCCATTTGAGCATCCATCTCAACTTTTGAGTTCTACACTTCACACTAATTGAGCCCAGAAGATTCCAGCCTGCCATGGATTTTTGAGCCTGGCTGTATTCAACTGTAGAAATATGATGTTGATATGGTGTTAAGTGTCTGACTGTGGTCCCAAAGAGGAAAGAATCTTGAGTTCCAAAGAAAGCCATTAAAGAAAAGATATTAAAAAGAAAGTTGTCAAACAGAATCCAACCTGAAAGCAAAATTAATCTTCTTTTCTCTTTATGGGCCATGGTTTTGTCCTGGAAACTCTGTGTAATAGATTATGTATCTGGGAAATATGTGGTATGAAAAGAACCTCAGTCATTATTACAAACAAAGTGTCAGAGACTTACCTGTCACTGAGCTCTTTTACCACCTCCCAGCTACCACAGGACAGACCTGTGTGTCTGCTTGCTTTAAACTCACCAGTCTTCTGCCCCAAAACATATGAACACAACTGTAAACAGTATTACCAACATATGTTCACATGCATTTGACTGTAAATAAGGCACACTTTTGTGCTTTACTCAACAGAGATCTATGGAAACAGACAGTTGAAAGTTTTCTAAGATGCTGATCTTTATTGTCCATGGGAACTGCACATTCTCAGATCCAGTCATCGTAGGTTGTCACCTTCCCTCCAATACTTTGCAGGTTCTTATTCCCTCCTCCTTGGTCACACAAGTACAAGAGGATGTTGTCAGTCTTACTGAAGCATCAGCAGCTCTGCTGGTAAGGAGTAGACTTTGATCATGCTAATACTTGACATGACTCATTCTTAGCAGAACAACTGATTGTCCATCCTCTCACATACATTTAGGGTGAAGCTGTATGTCAGAGGCTCAGGGGCTTGAAATCATACCTCTGTTTGTCCAAGGACTGAGGAAATAGAGAGACACTTCCACTGGAAGGAAGGCTTGGAGAGGCTCCTCTGGCTATCTCATCTTCATTTCATGCTGCAATGGGTCGGTGGCCTGCTTCATCAGAACAGCTTTGTATCGCAGGCTATCTGGCTGCACTCCAACCTTCTCCTGCAACTGCCATTTCCTTCCCTCAGTGGCAACAGAAACTTGTGACTCTCACATAGCGCTTTGTACTGGTAGCTCTTAGCTGCTCTTTCACAGAGGAAATGGGTATATTTAATCTTTTTTCAGATGTAAGGAGGCTGAGTAAGATATGTGAGATGAGTCATTTAAGGTACCTTAGAGATGACAGGCAGGGCCAGGGAGATATCTCAGTGCTCTATTAGCAAGGTTATGCTGAAAGAATTCGGTGTATATGTGTCTCTGAACAGAAGTTTTGCCTATCGGCAAATGCCAGGATAAAAGTATTAGGATTACTTAAATACCAATAGCATCAGGATTCCCATTTACATTACGACTCCTATCAATAGCCTTATAGCTTAACCCTTGAGTATTTCTCACCTTGAGTACATCCTTTGAAGGGTCACATTGCTCAGCCTACAGAAGGACAGGAACTGTCTGAACTGGAAGTGGTTGCACACACAGGACTGGAGCCTTGGTTCTACTCATCTAATGTGGCAGCTGGAGCAGCCTCATTAGCACAGGAGGAACGCTCACCTTACCTCTTTGCCTTCCCACACTCATGCTATACCACAGGTGAGATGAAATTACAGGTTAAAATTCCTCTTTAAAGGCCAGTTGGATTCCTGCAGCAATGGTTACTAAACATAGTTCCAAAGCCCTGATGATGACAGACTGCTAGAGAGAGAAGGACTTGTTTAGAGAAATCAGCTGGATTTCCTTATCAATGTGGGAAACTGTGAGATAGTTCTTTGTTAGCATTTACTGTCCCACAGTTTCCCTTTCAACAGCTTGAAAGAGCTTCTATTGAAAAAGACAACAGTTAAATGCTGCAAACAACCCAATACCAGGGCTGTAAAGAAAAACAAATGTAGATTCTTTTTTAATGAGTTTCCTTACCAAGCTTTTGTGCTACTGCATGTTTGTTGATGAACTACTCAGTGAGGAACTGTCTATGCATAGAAATGGGCAGAGAGAAAATTTACTTGTGAATTTGTTTTGATGCCTTTTTTTCCTATAGAAGCAGTTCTCTGCAAAAATTGAGACAAATGTTGTATATTTGTGCAAGCATCTTTTATGGTCCAGGGTAGATTTTTTTTTTAATCACGATAAGGGGAAAAGAAGCAAGACATATCTCCTCAAAAATAGGCAGAAATCTCATGCAACTGCCCTTTCCTGACCTATAGCTTCAGTTTCTCTTGTTAAGCTGTCGTGGTTTAAATATCTATTAGGCCAGAAACAGTGGTCAATCTATGCTTGGTATTCAGGTTACCCATCTCTCACAAGTGCTTTGAAAGGCAAGTCAAGGACCTTTGTGTGAGCCAAGGTCTTAGCAGGTCAAGCCAACTGGTGGCTGTTCTGTGAAGGTTTGCTTTCACTTTCCAGCAGTTCTGGAAGTTCTAGACAAGTTTCATTTTCATAGACTGAAAACTTACTTTCAACTGCTTTTTTTTGTTTGTTTTAAGAAACACTTTACTTTCATGAAAAGTTCCCATAAAATTCTTGCCTGTCTTAAAATAAGACATCTCAGCCTGAAACAAAGTAAGATTTTCTTATTTCAGTGAATATTGTCTTTCGAGAGAAATTACTCCAGGGGAGCTTCCTGCCCCTCTCAGATTCCACCATTCTGGAAAAAACTGCCTGGTTAAAGTCTCTCCCTCCTTGGAATTTTCCAAGATGTTTTCCAATCAACAAATCTTCCTTATACAGCACTGCCTCTTTCTACAAACAATCATATTTCTGTTTATCTGCTTCCCTCTTTCTGCCTGTGCTGTAATTTCTTATCTTCCACCACCTCTCCTCCCATCAGCACCATTTCATCAAAGCACTTAAACATATGCACAAGCAATACCCTATTAAAGCATGTGTTTAAGTGCCATGGCTAGGAGGATGGAGTGCTGAACTGAGGTGCAGGATAGAATCTGACCGCCATAAATGTGTCTTTGTACTAATTTGTTAGTCTCCAGGAACCTCATAAAGTTCTAAATGGGCTGCAGAAGCACCTGTTGAGATCTCAAGGAAACCCTAGGGACTTCTTCAACCTCCCGGCATTACTCTAAGGACTTAATGAACTGAAAACACTTGCACTGTTAATGAAAGTTGCTGGTTTTAATTCCTCTTTCATCAAATACGATTAATTTATGAGAAAACTGCATCAGAAACTGAATTTCTAAATTTTTAGTCATGTGGTTTAGGCTTTACAGTATCTCAAGGATGGAAATTGAGACTGGTATGGTCTGGGTGTTATTTTAAATGTACAATGGAACAGCATATTTGCACACAAATTGTGAAACAAAAGTCATGAGGGATCTGTCCCTTGGCAGCCTCATCCCTTTTTATAAATTGTCTTTTCTGTTTTGAAGACTGCCTGGTCTTGGTCTCCAGGGAAGATAAATCACCACAGTCTGCAGAAGTGAATGGTACACTCTTGATTTAAGCTCACCTGAGAATTTGGCTCTCAGCATCTACTGTGCTTATGACTAGATACACTCCTTCCATCTGATACACTAATCTTATTTCTCATATCTTGAAAAATAATGTGATTGAGTAGTTAACATTTGCAAAGACTTAAGAAGGTGGGGATTGAGAGAGGAAATGCTGAACTGGGCCTACAATTTCTCTTATACAGGACTGATCTCATAAGTCTGTATGTCATTATCTGACTTCAATGCACATATGCTGGCTTTGTGATTTGTAAACATGAATTAATGTTCAACGTATTCTCAGAAAACATAATTATATAGCTAATCTTAGTCCCATTTATAGTTAGGCCACTGGCGTAGAAATAGTAGGGATGGGTAAATGACATGCAAAACAATGCTGTGGGCAAAGCAAACTTGAACAATCTGAAAAGGGAGAAAGAAAGACATAATTATCTAAATGGAACATAACAGCCACTTGTTAAACATTCACAGCTTGATCTAAACTCCACTGAAGTTAATGGAAAGGTCTCCTTAAACTTCAGTGAACTTTGAATTAAGCTTTTAAAGATTAGGAATATTAGACATTTTTATTATTATTATTATTACTTTTTTCTCTTTTTTTTTAGCATTTCACATTGAAACTCTGCTATAGCAAGGTCATGAAGTAGCAGCTTCTCTTCCCTGTCATTTCTTCGCTCAGCCTCCATCAACACTGCCTGACTCCAGGACTCCGGTAGTACTTACCAGGAGACTTACAGTCTTGAAAAGAATCAAGATCTGTGATCTGGTCACTCGATCTAGTAGCTTAAAGCAGACTTAATGAAGTAGTTGTCTTCAGAAATTCAACTGATATTTACCAATTACTTCAGATAAATTTGACTGTGCATGGCTACCATCTCAGTGGCATTGGGTTCCAATACCTTGGAAAACTGTCACAAAGTTAAGATCTCACGTAAAACCCAAAGTGTTGTAATTGAAGTGATAGCAGAGAGACTTTTCCAGGCACATACACGAGAGGTATACCTTCTACGTTGGTGTGTCAGAGAAACGGGCTGATTTGGTGAAATTACAATTCCCAGCATACTGAGATGGGTAAATCAAAGTGCGTTATTGTTGACTCTTCTTTGGATGAAATGTGCGACCTATAATGGTTCTGCCCAGTCTTCGGATTAAACTTGGGCAGAGTATGCCTCCAGGTGTGTCTCTGTGAAGCTATATACATTCGCTAACTCTTGAGAAGAAGTAGATACGCCACATTCAGAGCAGGTCACTGGAGACTGAATCACCTAGAGCATTCACCAGGTACTCCCAGACTAAGAGCCATATACTTCAGATGGCTGCGCTGCACTTTACGGTGAAAAACTGTATGTGTTGTTTTAGTAACATTTATAGCAGGAACAATTGATCTAGGGGGGAAAAAACACTTTAAAGTAGTTCTAATTACATGCAGCCCTGTCATGTTGCTAAATGAGGCCCACTGCTGTTTTATGAATAATTTGCAGAATTCATTGTCAGTAAATTATATTAGGAATTGGGAATAGGCTCTGGACTGCAATGCAGCAGGTTTTCCTTCCCTCCTGCCTTCTTACAATACATTCTGAGTATTTGTTATAACTACAGAACATAATTGCAATTATACTCAAAGACAAGGAACTATAACATACAAACAGTGTTTCATTTCCCACCAGATTGTGACACACTTAAACAATAGAAGTAGCTGAGTTAACAAGAATGAAGACTCTCCAATCAATGAACCAAACAAAATGCTTTACCTACACAAGGTTGTAAACATTAATTGCAAAGTTTCTTTTAAACATTTTTAGGTGGATGCCAGGAAGCCCCCAAATGTTTCTTTTCCTTCTGAATAAGAATCCAGTATGATACTATCTGTAGCATGTCCTGGAAGACAAACCACGCAAAATCCAGCACAACCACAAAGCAGAATTTCAATTAAAATATAACTTAAAACATAAAAATTTACCAAATTGTTGAATTCTCCATTCTTTGCCCTGCTCTGTATTTCAGGGCCCTATGCCAGAAGTCAGCCTGCTCTTTACTGTTGCGCTGATCCTTCCCACCTCTGCAGATCTTTCCAGCTTGTCTCCTCATCTAATCCAAAGCTTGTTTCTCAAGCATAAAATCAAGTTCCCTATACGCAATATCCATACCAGTGCAGAGAAGTAGGGATTCCCCGTTTCTCTCTTCTGTCTTAAGGAACATAAGCATATACAACAGTCCTTTAAATGAATTCAGCATAGTGGTCTCCTTCTGTGTCTATACCCTCAACTTTGTTTTGAGCTTTAACAAATGCAGAGTTATTCTATTTATTTTAAGGCTAGGAGGACCATTATAAATATGTAACCTGTCTGCCTGTGTGCCATGCTGCAACAGTATCCCACCCAACAATATCTGCCTCAGTCCCATACCTTCTGACTGAAGTGTAATACATCCTTCAAGATACATCTACTATTCAGACTTTACCCATTCCTAAGGTAGACTGTTCTGCCACCTAGCTCTCCTGGCTGCAAAATGTACGTTTTATTTCTAGTGCAAAATTGTCTAGCTTCAGATTCTAACCCCTTACATGTCTCTTTATCCTCGATTAAAGAACCTTCTGTTATCAGAAACTGCATCCCCACTAGGGCTCTTGTAGATAATGAATAACTTATTGCTTTCTTCTGAATAAACCAAACAGAGTGATTGTGGTCAAAGATAATTTTTCACACTGTTACTATGAAATGTGTCTTCAAGACTTCAAATCATTCTTGCAGCTCTTTTTTTGAACCTCTCCAAACTTCATTTTTTGGCATAAAATATCCCTTTGGTCAGACGCAGTAAACAAACTCATCACCAAAAATCCTGGTGTGACTTACATTCTACAGTACCGTGTAATTTCTGCTACTGTCCTTTAATCACTACAGTCTAAGCCAACGTTTCCGTGACTTCTCCTCAGCCAGTGCTAATCTAATGTAGTCATCTTGATCATCCTATTTTATTTTTTGCTTTTTTAACACTAGTATAGTATTTGTTTTTCCTGCAGTCCTCAGGAGCATGTACAAAGCTGATACAGTGGATTTCAATATAAATATTTTGTTAGTCTCCTCTGTAACCTGAAAACTAGATCACACTGTTCACATGATTTAGGAAGAAAATTTGAAGCACTCATGGCACCGGGTTCACATAACCACCACCACTACATGTGGCTTTGACTCATTTCACTCTATCTTCCCTTTCTACTGTTCCATGCTGTTGGCATTTCGTACTTTGCATTTGCATGGCTAAGGGTTATTAAAGATTAGATAGAGCAATTACACTAATCAGTTAACTAAGTTTAGCTGAGAAAGTTTTCCCACAATTCAAAAATATGCAATATTTTACATCCTTGTATAGGGATGTTCTTTCTGGTAAACTGTGCTTTTCTTACTTACACAGATACTCCTCTTGACAGCCTCAGCTTTGCTGAACGCTAGTCCATAACATGTTGCTGCTTTAATCAGAGGATAATATCTGACAAATACAGATTTATAGCAAAGTCTATAAAACTTGGATAAACATCTTTGTCTCATTATAACCTATAGAGCTGTTCTTATATAAAGCCAGGTTGGATCAGGCTTTGAGCAACCTGATCTAGTGAAAGGTGTCCCTGCCCATGGTCCCTTTAAGGTCCCTTCTAATCCAAACCATTCCATGATTCTAAACTAGCTATCTGAAATGGCCATTATTTCCCCAGATAAATGTTTAATAATCATAGCAGCTACCTGAAAATATCTTTTTGGTTTTTGGATGTATTTCTCCAGTATATAGCCAAAGAGAAAAACCCAAGCATAGAAGGTAAGAGCAAGAAGCAGAGTTAAAGGGGAAGGTAGTCTTTGATTAAGGAGATAACACAGTCTAGACCAAAGACAACAACTCTGGAAAATAAAACCTCTGAATTCTCTTCTTGACCCTGACTCCTACAGTGTGAGCACACTCCCCAACTCCATTTCACCCTTGTAGCTTTCTCACCTTGCTTTGCTCACTGTACACCCCTAGAGATTAACTCTTGCTTTGTGTTACACTCTGCCTAACAGAATGTAACTGCAGTGCTCCTATAACGTGCCTGGAAGACTTTCTCTGACAGGATTATTTAGTAGCATGACATAAGATAAACCATGACGTAGTTATATGCATTTAGTACACGAACATTCTACAAAGGGGATACTGGAGTATTTTTCTGTGGAAGATACTGAATTTCTTTATGGAAAGAAAAAAAAAATCCTCAGAGACTTAGTTCACTGAAGTCCTGCCCTGCTGTGTAAATCAGAGGATTACATGCATACATGCATACTCTGTTTTCTAGAGCCGTTTCTATGGAAGGCATGCTAAGCTTCTAAAGACTACGATAAGGAAAGTTCACAGATTGGTCAAAACAGTCACCAGAACTGAGGAAAGCTCTTGCATTGATACTATAGTTATGGAAAACCTGGAAATTGGTTACAGGATTACCTGTCCTTGGCTGCTGCTAACTTCACAGTTCCTGGGACACTAGCAAAAATATTCACTTAAATACACGTGTTTTTCAACAACATCAACACAATTTAAATATAGCTTGAGCCAAGCTCCATGTTTTTTCCACAATGCTAAATTCAGTAAGCATCTCTGAGTGGGTCACTTTGTCCATAATATGACAGACTGTTTCTGCAGGTTGTGCACTGTCTGTTATAGAAGATATATTTGTCTAGCGAGAAATGAAGGAGGATCATGAGGTGGCAGCAGATAACATGATAGCTGCACTTCACTTATGCAAATATCTTTTCAGCAACCTGGGAACAGGGTACAGGCTTTGCGTCAATCAGTTCTCCCTCTAAGACACAGATCAAAGAAACATTGCACCACATTCTTTCCTTTCCCTTTTCTTTTTTTGTCTTTTATTCATTTTTAAATCTGTATAGGGGTAAGAAGTAGATTTCTATTTACATGACAATGTCTACTTGACTTCACAACCAGTTTTGCATTTTTAGTGCTGTGCCTGTTTAGCAGCTCATTCCATTTCCGCTGAAGAACCCATTACAATGCCTGTGGTGTGGTAAATTACTTGGGAATATTCTAATCACCTGCTGCTGCTTTCCTTGATTGTCAGTGGCCTGGCTGCCCTAGTCCATCAGCACAGCTCCACTGCATTCTCGAGGCTGTTTTTCTCAGAGAGATGTTTTTCCTCTTTGAAGAATATTCAAATTAAAACAGGTAATTCTTTGTGCATAAAATTCCCTGTGAAGATGCTCAACAAAAATAATGGCTTTTATATGATTAATAGAGATGTCGAGACCAGTTTGAGGTTTAACTTCCTTATTGTGAAAGGTTAATGTACCAGTTCTGGAATAAAAACCTACACAGATCACAGTCATGGCAGTTGAAAGCAGGGTTGAAGTCATATGGATGCATAGGAGCAGAGGCAAAGTATAGCCATAAAGAGTGTTTATTATATTGAAGCACTATGAAAATCATAGCATTTGATATAATGTATACACGAAAAATGTTCGCATTCTTTAATGCCAGCTAAACAGTTTAAAAGATGTGTAACCAGTGTGTCTAAATCTCCTGGGCACCACTGAAGTCTCTGCCTTCATGTATATTAATCTGCTTGCAAATTAAGTAAACAATCTGAAATTTTATCACAGAGTTTGCAATGGTTATTTAATATTTAAGCTACATGCATTATTTCAAAGAAGTATGAATTTATACAATATTTTGCAAAATATTTTAAACATCTAAAGATGCTCATGCCCTTGGTACCCAGCACAATGCCTCACACTACCCGAATATAAATTCCAGTGAAAATCAAGGCCATCTCTCAGTGAGAAAGACTCATTGAGTGCGGACAGGCTGCATAGGATAGCAGTTAAGCAAGACTTAGAAACATCACTGGCCAGGAGGCAAAAGCTGTATCTGAGTGAGATTTGGAAAGGGATTCACAGTGGACCAGGAAATATGTATCTGAGCACCAGTCAGAAAACAGGAGAAAGTCTGAATTGGTTATTAACTGATGAAGGGAAACTCAGAGTTAGCCTATGACCTGTGTTTGCTTTGAGTTATAAAAGTAGTTTGGATTTTTCACGTAAATACTCTTTTTGGTGTTGGAAACACAAATGGTGGTAGGACAGGAATAAAGCTCCTCTCTGACTTGCCATAACTATGGGACTGTTTCTCCCTCCTCTCCAAGGCCCCAAAACTGCAGGTTCTTCCTTGGTTTTATCCTGGAACAAGCAAGACAAAGTTGCCCATCTGGATGGCACAAATTCTGCCATGATAGGCAGTGGTCAGCTGAGATAACTAGCTAGCCAGTGCTCAGCCCACACAGCCAGGTCTCCAGCAGCCTTTCCACTGATGCCCATGAAACTGCACAACAAACTGTTCCCACACACCTTTCCCATAGGAGGTCGCTGCCAGTACTAGTCAGCATTTTCATCTACTCTCTGCACTTGTTATGCACCTGTCTTCTCACTAGTAGAGGATGGTAAGGTATCTAACAAGTTGGTATATTCCTCTGTTGATCTCTATCCTGATCTGGCACTTAGGTATGGTTTATCTTAAAACACAGGCACTGTCCCAAGAAAACAAGACTGAAGCATGCATACAAAAATCTACATGAAAGTGGATAGTCTTTGCTGCATGCTTTGTTTTTCTAATTGCTGCAGTGTCTGTGGTGGTTGTGTGGAATACCAATAAGAATTCATCTGATCCAAACTCAAGCCAGTAATTTTTAGATCATTTAAAAAACCCATTCAATCTTTTTTCTATGGCTTAAGAAGGTTGCTTTGCCCAGAGGTATTCCGTGAGTCATCAGGCTATATTGCTTTTTCAAGTTGGTGTGTTTACTATTAATTTTACTTAAATTTCAAATCACATCTTCAAATGCAAAGGTATGGTAAATCAGCAGTTCCACTAAGGGATTTATATGCATAATTTAGGGTAACCTCCCTGCCATATTTTGGGGACAGCTTCTGTCACTTTTATATAAAACAGATAAATATATAAACTAAAAATTTAGTTTTAACATGGAGGTGTTAGAAATGTCTGAAGAAGCAAGACTCAGATAATTGAAACTGTATAGTAATGTTGAGCTTAATGAAATGTTGATGTTATAACAATAGAAAAACACTGCAGAGTACCCATATGACAACACCGAATAATCTGATATTATAGCATTAAAAAACATCCACTTGATTAGAGGCCAGGAAACAATTCTCTTGGAAACAAATTCTATATTCAATAGGTTGTTTCTGCTGCTGGATAACAAAACTGCAACATGAACAACTCCTCACAGAACAACATGGCACTAAGATTTAAATATTTTTGCCAGGCACAAAAAAGTCAGTGATAACCAGGCATAACCCACACTCTGAGATAGCATCCCAGGTTTGTACACGCACCTTCTTCATGCGCTTAGGAGATGGCAACCTTCAAAATGAGCAGTGCCAGGACACTAAATCCAGCAGTGCTTGTACCATGACTGTATTTTGTACTACAATACAGCAGCAGCCTCAAACTTAGTCAAGGCCCCCTCTGAACTACACACTTGGCCTTTACACAGCAATAGGCAGTCCTGTCTTGAAGTTTACCATAGGAACACAGGACGAGAGGACACACAGAGGCAGAGAGATGAAGCAAGTTGCCCTCAGTAGCGGCACCAGGAGTGCAGGTCGGCCGTGCCTTGGCCCTTGCCCCTTCTGCAGCATCCTGCTGCTCCCCATCGTTAACAGCAAGGCAGGCAGGGCAGGCATCCGGCTTGCTGTATGTCTGGAGGAAGTTACATTAGAATGGAAATGCCATGTTTCTCTGGCTCATTTAAATGACAAAGGACTTATAAATGTCTTGTTTCTCGTCTTCTTTTCACCATAAATCAAGAACAACTTCTTTAAATTTGATGTAGCTACACTGGTACAAAGCTAATCTCAAACAACTGTGAAACCACGTAGCTACGATCCAAACCAGAAATTATATGAAACCCTTGTCTAATTATTAATTTACATCAGCCTACAGGGCAAACCTCCTGCTAGAATAACAACAGACAATTTGGAGGAAGAATTGACTCCCACGCAGCCAGGATGTAGGTAAGATCTCATCAGAGCATTCACAAAGCCCAAAAAAGCATAGAAAAAAACGAAACAAAATGCTCAAGATGGCTTATCCCTGCATATTGGCCTAATTAACATGTAGACACATATTCTCTCAGGCTTGTAGTTTATACAGAGGTTCATTATCTTACACAGTGCTCATAACTCCTTCCACTTTAATCTTAGACTATAGAAGCAGCTGCTTGCTGTTAATTCTAAAGCAGACACAAAAAGAGTGTAGTGGGCATTTTAAAAATGTTTTTAAAACAGCCACTGGTTTTATTTCCAAAGGGTTAAATTCAAGTCTATTTTGCATGAAAACAACTTCCTTGGAACCAGTGGAACTGCATCCATTTAAGACATGGGTCTTTGATGGACAACCCTTTGATGTTGACCTCAAACCTTAGCTTTGAAATGCATTTGCGTCAGAAAGAGAGGATGGCAAGCACAACCATTTCATTTTACCTCTGCATTTTCCTTTTCCTGAGCTTCGTGAAGACTTACTAAGTTGCTGTCTCACTCTCACTCTCATCCAGCTGTGGACATGGACTTCATGCGGGAGAACAGCAGCAAAAGATATACCCAACCTGTGCTGGCAGGAAATGCCTCATTTGCAGATACAGAAAAAGAATACATTGGGGTCCCTTTCTCCCTGGACAGTCACGTTTGAATCTCTACCTGTGTAATTTAGTTCAGAGAGTGAGAATGACACAATACAACTGGGATATTCAGTTCCTTAAACATAAGCATCTAATACCATTTCAGATAACTTGCGGTAACCAGGAGTTCAGTTTCTAACAAGTCCTATGTTGTATCAGCCAGCCTCATTAGAAATCTTCCTGTACGCAGCTAAATCCCACATTTCTTGACCAGTTATGACAATCTTTCCCATCTAAGCAGTCAGCTATTCATTTTACAAAAATTGAGCAGATCTATTGCTGTACAACATACATTTTAGAACTCAGGGAAATAAATCTTGTAACCAGAATGGTGCAGTCTTCTAATGTGATTTGAAATAGAGAAAGGAGAAAAATTATGTAAAAAAGATCAGTTTGGCTGAATTGGTTTTCTCTTTTGAAAATAGTACTGAAGACTGTATGTGAGGTAGATCTTTTTCAGAAAAGACTTACTTTCAAAATCAAGTTGGACTAGTTTATGGGGAAAATGTGGTTCTGAGCAAAACAAAATACATAAATAGACTGGCTAGGTTTGAGAGAATAAGGCAATAAATCAAATCCCCATAAATAGCACTCAGAGTCATGTACCACACAAAGTGACCTAAAGCAGTGCAGAAAGAAAAAAACATTTGGAAAGCATAAAACTCAGAAACCAGACAATTTCAAGAGGGCAAACAGTGCATAATTTATAAGTGAGGTAAAACTGCAGTGGTAGCAACAAAGAAGTGAAAAATAGAAAACTAGAGTTTTTCACTTCAAAGTTTTCCCATAAGGTACAACAGCTATGCTCTTGTCAGAGTTTTGGAGGATACAAGCAAGACAAGTGCAAAGCACTCTGTTCCCCCGATAGCAGCTTCGGCTGGGAACTGACTGATATAAGCACAGCAGTAGTAGGTACTACAATCATCATTAATCCTGACATTAGCAACGTCCTATAGATTCATAGAATGGTTTGGGTTGGAAGCAACCTTAAATATTGCCTAGTTCCAACCCCCTTGCCATGGGCAGGGACATCTTCCCCTAGCTAAGGTTGTTCATTTTATCTGTCTCAAGATGTTGTATACAGTTTTGCAAAGACATGGGCAAAAAGAGTTACTGGCTTTGAAAACACATGATATTTAAGAGGACAGCTTGTTCTTCTTTGCAGTAATAAACACGACAAGTGGAAGGTACAACAAAAAAAAACCAACAGATCATTCCTGGTTTCATTCTTTTCCCTGTTCACACATTCCCCTCTACACATGGCCCATACTAATATCACTTTCCAGTCTAGGGTGCAATTATTTAAGACTTCTCGCTCTGATTGATCTGTAGCTCTGACGTTTTCAGGCTATTTTGGATGAATGTTTGACATGGTTTGAAACTGCAGTGTGATGGTGATGTGGAAGCAATCAACTCAAGCTGACTCTCCCCCACCAGGCAGGACAGTGGGAGAAAATATAATAAGAAAGTTCATGGTTGGAGATAAAGACAGGAAGATCGCTTACCAACTACTGTCACAGGCGAAACAGGCTCTGATTGGGGAAAGTTAACTCAGTTTACTGCCAATTAGAATAGATTCAGGTAGTGAGAAACACCACACCTGCCCACCACCATTCCGCAGTTCTGTGAACTTTGTATTTCCAGGACTGTGATTTACGCAATTCCCACACTGTTTAGATGCAGCCTGATAAAGTCATGCTCACCAGATCTTGAGGGACAGGTGTCGAACCAGAACATGACACTACAGAAGGGACAACTGGACAGAGACGTAGCGGCAGTTTACACCATCTAAATCTGTTCTTGCACTTAGTTTTTCCTCTTGCTGTTAATGTCTTCTGACTGTCTTGCAGTGCAGAATTCATAATCAGCTAGGGAAATCAAGGCAATTTGCATATAAAATGTATATTTGTGTGCAGTTGGGATCTCTCACTGGAGGTTTTGACATCCTCATAGTGGTTTTATTCATACAGTTCTTCCAAACAAACACTTTGGCCCAGCAAAGATGTTTTTTGGAACAGTGGCACACAGTGATGGTTAGCCCAAAGGTAAAGGTCACAATCATAATATCACAGAATAATTTTGGCAAAGCGAGACCTCTGGAAGTTTCTACTCCAACACTTTGCTCAAAGCAGGCCCAGTTAGATCAGCTTGCTCAGGTCCTTTCTCTCCATACTTAATATTTTATTTCAGGCAGAATTTTTGAATGCTTAGAACTAGACTTAGCATTTTAGGAGTTATATCCAAAGACTAGAAACGTTCATAACCTCATCTGTGAGCTAGAGATACTTGTGAGTATAGGGCAGTAGAGAAGAAAATGTCTATGCTAATAATTACATTGCAAAGAAATTACACCAGCCAAGAAGTAAAAAATAAAGTAGAACAGGTCATACATATATTGCATTGCATGTTTATTATCATAAACTACTTCAAATCTTTTATGAGCATAAATATAATGATTTTGCTTGAACAGCTGGGGGGCGTTTAACCAGCTATAAAAAACATTGTGATGGGCAGTAACTCCTAAGTAGTCTGTCGTAAAAGGTGACTTTGCTTTAGACTAAAGTAGATAGAATATTTGTTCACTCTGCCAAGCAAGTTTTTAAGAAAAGGACAGCGTCGGAGCTTTAAGCAGACAAAGGGTCAGTGATGTGGGCAATGTACAGTGGGCTAGTAGAGTGGGGTGCAGATTCTTGTAAGCAAAGTAGTCAAAGGAAATAAAAAATCTCTGCAGCTGCATGCAACATATTTTTTCTAGGGTGTCTTCTAAATTGGTTTGATCATTTCAACCAAAATGCATCCAAACACAGTACACAAAAAAGACAGAGGTAGACATCTAGGACAGGAAATTTTAGTGTAAATTAATTATATTTAAACATTAGAAGTATCAACTAACTTTAAAAATAGTATTATCCTACCTCAATCTATTTTTAAAGGACAAACGAATAGCAAATCTTCAGAGGCATTAGAAATCTAAGCGTTACTGTGCCTATTTTATATGCAAAAAATATAGAAACATTCAATTGTCCAGTCCAAGACTTGCTCAGCTATATTCTTGCCTTCACATTAAGCCCTACAGAATTGAAAAGCAGTGTATATGGATGAGAAAAAAAATGTGAATCAGAGAAGAACACAGAAACAGCTACAGGAACTTGAGAGAACACGCGTACTGGTATCCACTGGAATTCAGCTCTCACCACTGAGAAGTGCCTTGTCGCCCTTAGGGGAGAAAAAAAAAAAGCAGCGATCTAACCACCCATCCACCCTCAAAAAAATTCTCCAGCAATCCCATTAAGATATTCATCCATGCAGCGACATTCATAAGGGACAGGAGAAACAAGCACTTCACCTTGCTTCTCAGATCTGAGTAAGCAACATAATACGATGCAAGAAGCAAAACCATTTTTATAGGCAAAAAGTCACAGCACAAACCTGCAAGAATAATTGTTGTTTCTTGTTTTTTTATTTTAAGCACAGTACAAGAGAGGCAGAACATTTATTTTGCATTCAGAAGTTCTCATTCTCTCTACCTCCATTCAACAACATTTGATATTAGTGTGGCACTGGAAATGACAACCTAGCTGCGCACATCAATGGCGTAGTTAACAAAGTGTTACTTTTCTTTATAGGACACCTCTCAAGCTTATCATCTTGAGAAAAAAAGGAGCTTTTATACATAGGGGGAAAATAGCCCTGGCTGACTATGTAGTAATCACTGCCAGTATGAAAAATCATAGGAAGCAAAAAGCTATATTATCAACAGCGTACAGATGGGACAAAAGTACAGCCGTGACCATACTCGAACTGCTATTAGTGCCTGTTTTGGGAGAAGATGGAGCCTGGGATATCTAGCAGTGAGTTTGTATCATTATCACAACTTTTATTTGCTCTATAACACAGCTGCAGTTCAGACTGGTCATCATGAGAAGCCCCAAGCTAAGCTTTGTTGCACTTGCGAACAAGAGAATGAGGTCTGCACTGACAGTGCTGCCTTTGGTGCTCTGAGTTTCCCTCTCAGAGCAAGGATTTCCTGCTCGCCCTGCTCCCGTGTGCGCATTGACTCCTTGCAGCATTCAAAGCAGGGAGCGAGGTTACAATCTACGACCAGACTGCAGGAAGAGAGTTTTAGCTCGGTGTCACTGATGATTTCCATCACAATTACTTCCAGCATGAGAGCGAATAATGAATACCACTCAGCTTTTAGGTCCTGCCTCCAATGAGCATGAGCGTGTCTCAGCGTGTCATGTACCCTCCATGTAAACACCTGATTTTGACCTTTCAGCATTTTCTATTTCAACCACCTTTCCTTTCTCGTCCCCTCCCATCACGGACTGTGATGGCTATATTTTATGAGACAGTATGAAAAGGCTACCTAGTTTTAGTAGCTTTTATTATAAGCACAGCAATTTCTTCTCCTGGGCAGTGTGGTTTCTCCTATGAATCTTTGGCTGAGTCACACTGTTTCCAGCAGTGATGTAATTGTTCACTTTCTTCCAGAAGTGGGGAGACTGAGGAACTAAAAGAAGCAGAAATAACATCTACACTTAATGCTTCTAGCTGGATTTTCACCCAACTCTGCTTCTGTGTGCAGGGCCAGCCCCTGCAATAGGGCTTACTTGCTGCCAGCAGAGACGGGGGACAGGACCTGAGAGGATGCCATTGCAAAGAGTCTGGCTCTGTGAGCTGAATCCAAAAGCAGATCCCAAGCTAGCCCTGCTGCTGTCAACCTCTTGCTGAGGAGAAGTGGCAGCAATCTATATAACAGTCAAGGAAAATTAAGAGGCAAACAACTGCCTGTGAACCTTGTTTCCTGACGTATCACCACAAGGCAGCTTGCATTTTTCTGAAGGTCTATTTGAAACAAGACCAAGAAGAAAGATATTGTCAGTTGCTTTTGCATTTTGGCTTAGCATTGAATTAAAAGGCAAGAAAGCAGGAGCAGAATATTCAAGAAAAGAGCTACTAAATGAGACACTTGTCAAACTAAGTTATTTTCTGGCCTACCCACTTTGACAGCACCTCTTTAATCACATACCAGAACAAGCAGATGATCAGTGCCACTGAATTAACTTCTAATTTCTTCTGAAATATTTAACATAGCATTGTATAAGTCTGGCTGAAAAAATATGACTATGACCAAGTCTTTTGGAACATTGCATTGCTATGCTGAGAAGCCCTAGACAAAGTATTTTGCCATGAAATGTTCGTGGTGGACTGCAGGGCTCTGAGGCAGTGTTGTTCCTGCTCTAAGGTGGAAAATACATGGTACGGAAACCAGCACAGCAGCCAGCGCGACAGTGGCTTAGTCAAACACTGCATCAGTGCCTTGATAAACCACAGACACTGCTAGCACAAAAGGAGCTTTCAAAGCACATCTTCGGTTTCAGGCAGTGTATGTGTGTGAGTCACTGAAGGATCTAGGCATAAAGCTTATAAATTCTGAACGATGCTATAAATTTGTCTCTATAGGAATCGCCACAGCACTGGGTCCCTCTGCCTACCCAGCCCACCATTATGCAGAGGGGCTGGCCTGCTCGACTCACAGCACGGTCACAGCACAGAGCACAGGGGATTAGAGCTCAGTGATCATCTGGCTAGCACGTATTGCTTTATGACCAGGGATCTTGCTGGAAGATGGAAGAAACAACAACCAAAATATTCTTGCTCTCGATAGGACAGAGATGGAAAAAGGAAATTAGAAATGTTCCTATAAGAAGGATAAGAGGAAAGGGAAGGATAGGATGGGGCTACGATCTCAGGGCAGAACCTAGAATGAATTAGAAGGGGTTTTGAAGCAGCACAGGGACCCGTAGTAGTCAAACAATGTGCCCAACTGCCTAAACGTAGATGGGCAGTCACAGGCTTGGGCAGAAGTGCAGCCCTAGGGAGGAAGTGCCTGGAGAAGAGAGCAAAGCACTCCAGCCATCCAGCCAGGAGAGGAGACTGGGCAGGGGAGGCAGTGGTGGTGGGGTTTATTGGTTTGGTCCTTTCTGCCTAAATAGGCAGGCAGGCCATTTCCAAAGACTCTGCCTGTCTGTAAAGGCAGCTGATGCACTTTCTTACTGCAGGCGACATTATGTCATGTAGGAGGTGCGTGGAATAGAGTTGTAAGTTTTTGTATCATTTCTGTGATGTCTATTTTTGTTTCCAGCAACTCAACATATTAGTGAATTGGTCAGACCTTAATGTGTTCACCTTTTATATCTTAATTGTATCCTCACTGAGAAAAAGTGCTAAGAAACAGAAGAGTATGTGAACAGTTCAGGTCTGTCAGAGTTTAAGGATTAGTTTGGGGGTACACGTCAGCCCACACATTTTAATTTACGTGTCAAGCTCATGTTGGAAATTTCAATAGCTTTTCACAGATTTTACTGCAGATGTTTTACTAGCTGTTGAAGCACCATCTGACAGCTAGATATTTGGGACAGATACTGTAAAAACAATACATGGAGCACACCCACAGAGATGCAGTCTCCCACACTCATTCCAGAACTGCATTTCCATTTCCCAGCTGAGCCTTTCCCACCTGTTTTGGTAGAGACCCTTTTCACAGGTACAGGTAACATGGAGACCAAACTGTGACTGAGGTACTTTGGGGACTGGACTGATAGATAACCAAGTACAGGGCTGAAATATAATTAAGCAAGGCTGTGATAGCAAAGAACAATCTAAACAGAGGAGACAAAGGGGAAGGAAAAGAGAAAACATCATCTTCAACAGCAAAGAAGGGAACACTTCTGTGTAGCCCCAAGGTTTAAACACTGCCCTGAGAAATCAGTCTCTTTATGTAAATCTGCTAACATGATTCAGAGGACTGGAATAGCATCTGACCATCAAAAGCTTTGCCGACCAACAGCAAAAAGCCCATTCTGCACATTCTTGCACCATATAAGAAAATGTGAGGGAAAAGAGGAAGGGAAGAATAAAATCTGCTGAGAGTTCTTTGTTGTCAAATTTGAAACACGATCTGTGACAATGTTTCTCCAATACTTACATGACAGAAAGCCTACCTTGATAATTGACCTTAATTCCTTATACAAAGCTTTTAAACTTGCGTTATACTTATGTATTCATTTGCACAGTTATAAATAACTACTTGAGGGGAGATGTCCTGAGATCTGAGCAGGGATAACCTGTGTGGGAACCTCTCATCAGCACAGGAACAGGTGCACACGATCTTATGCAATGAGGCATTTTAATTCATCCTTTTCTGAAGGATACTGAATAAAACTGTCCATTAATCTGAAGGCCTTAATGCAATCATACACGGCATTTTCTTGATGTTCTTTACATATTGTAAGAAAACCAATTATGACCCTGTGGGAAAAACAGCAAAATAGATGGGGACTTGGAGAAATAAATACCTGGAGAGCAAGTAATGCCATTTTCACAGTGCAATTTGAGATGTCTATAGAGAGTGACTTGGTTCTTTCAGCGATTCAAGCTGCTGTCCCTCGGAGTGGCACAGCACTGCATTAGCTCGCTGCACTAGGAAGCACTTAATTCAGGGGAAAATCCATATCCTGGTGGCCAAACCAAGCTCAGACATTAAAGACATCCCTGACTAATTTTTCATCTGTAAAAACAACATAACAAGCCTGTAATTACCTCCATTTGCCTGTCACAACACAAGAGCAAAGATTCCCAAGTGAAATAAATATCTATATTTTGGGGGCTGCTGATGCTCGTTTCTGCGGCACGAGGCAGTGAGCACAGCAAGCCTCTCCACCTCCAGGGTGTTCAAAAGGTGTTGGGAAATGTCTGTGTCACTACTGAAGTTGCAATCAGGAAAACAAGTCGAGTTAAATGAACTGGTTCACCTTGAATAGAACTGTTCACCCTGAGGTCAGAAGCTGAGTCAGTCGGGGAAAGCCCAGACCTGAAGCCTACCATCTTCTAGAAAGACAGTGCCAAGAGACAATGCCTGTATGGCACAGCATTAGAGAAGGAAGGCACAGTGTTAGCTCCACCATTTCCAGCTCCTGAGCCCTCTCTGCCTCTCAGGCTGTTTCTGTCTGAAAAAATAACCTCTGACAGTTTTGCTTCTTTAGTATATCCCACATGAATCCCAGTGCCGTGCTTCTTGTGAGTACTTTCAAATGAAACAGACTGTACTAAGCTTGCCTACGTCTATTTTATTATTATATTATCTTCTTATCTTTCTTGCTCTAAATGCATCCTTGACATTCTGTGCAGTTGCCTGCAGGTTCTAAAAAGTGCAGTCATTTCACAGATTGCAGGTTGTGTATCTCTTCCTTAGTATTGCTGCACTGCACAGGGAAATCCCCTCTTCTCAACATCCCAAAATAAGGTAAGGCAGCTGACTGAAGTCACTTGTGAGATCTAATCAAGCTGTAGGTTATTTCAGAAGAAAGATATTTCAAATTACTCCAATCTTATGGAAGATTTGCATCTGAACTTCAAGGCCCATGTCAATCAAGATGAAAATTGTACTTGTAACCAACCTAAAACAATCAGGCCAAACAGGCTGCCCTCCAGCACCACCTGCATCAACAGAAAAAGTGACAAGAAGGGACTGTCAATTTTCCCCAGAGCAGCTCCTGCTCTTACGTCTATGCCCCAGCATAAGGGCCACCACAGGCATATTCAGTAATGTAGCATTAGCATCATCAGCCTGAAAAATGACATCACTACAGGTGATATGACCCAGCAGCCCATTAGTACTCACAGTACAGGATGCACAGAGCTGGCTGCAAGGGAGCACACAAATGAATTGGGATTATGAGTTTGAAGAACTTTCTTCATATATAAAAATAAAACCAAACCAAATCAAACCACGCAACACGAAAGACCTCATGAAACAGATAGAGAGATGCTAAGATAAGGAGGGGACTAGAGCGTACACGACAGTAGAAAAGGAGATGTAAAGGGATTGGAGGAGAGTTACTGATATGTTCCTCTGACTTTTGGAGGATCCAAGACATGTTAATAGGAAAAAAAAACAGGAGACATTTTCTGTCCTATTGACCCTTTTGTCACAGGGGCTGCAAGTATTCTTGGGGAAGAAGCTACTGGTATGACAGGCAAAAACTGATGCACAGAAAAAGAGAATATAGATCAGGAGAGTAATACCTGAAAACACAGGCAAGACAAAGTTTACTTCTGAGAGAAAATATGTCATTCTCTTTGAAGGCGAATATCTATTTTCTAATTTTTAAAGCCTGCATCTCTCAAAGGTCTAGCTTGTTTTCTTTTCTGTTTCCATCACCAACTCCAAAATTGTTTATGTGCGCAGCTCCAGCTCACAGCACTTACAGAGTTTATGCAGATCACAGGACACTTTCTCAGGCTTTTTACTGACAGCTTGTAGAACAGAAATGTCTGAGGCATCCTGGGAGGTTTGTTTGTTTGTTGCAAACGGATTTCATTTTGCCAAGACACCATACCAGCTCTGGGTACCCACACATTTGAGCGCAGAAGCACCGTTATCCTCTAATCCAGCCCATTTATGATGAGCCATAAAAATTTCAGCTAGTAATTTCTACATCAAGCCCTAAATCCTATTTAAGCAAAAGACAGTTCTTTAGATATATATTGACACATCAATACTGACACTATGGAACTATGCCCGAAGTACTTCTGATTCCATTCTGGGAAAGGTCTTTTGGAGAAAGGTCTCATGACACATGTTCTTAGGAAAGTGTAATCTGAAATGCAGTCGAAATATCTAGATCTTTGTGGACCAAACAGATTTTGGTAGTGAATCTGTCTGGTGTTCACACTCTCTTCCCAGAAGTGGAGCTCACGGATGTTTCTTAGATGTTCACTGCTCGTTAGCAAAGCCAGATTTTCCTCACAGCCATTATGTCGTACATTACTTACAGTAATGAGCTGGTTTTTCTTATCTCTTGCAAACAACATATTACTGGATCTGTTGACTTCACTTTCCAAACAACGAGTATAAAAAGAAATAGATGAAGTGTAGATTACATGGGATTGCACCTCTATAGTACCATTACGTTCCCATGCTATTATAACAAACAAAACTTGCCTTGTATATCCACAAACACATGCACTCACATATGCTGACAGAAGTAGTCTGTGGAGTGAAAAAAGGTCATTAGCTGCAAGAGCTCAGTGTATTTCATGGAATCATTAATTCATAAACCTTACAAAATAAAGTCTAAAGCAAAAAAGATACAAATTTGTTCCTGAAAGAATGAAAAAAAAAAAAAGACAAAGCATTTCTAAACACCTGTGCAAAGAATTCGTATCTTCTCATGGGCCATAATTCATGAGACAAAGACTGTTCTTCTGCTTGTATTACACTCATGGTACTATTAAACTAGAAGTACAGGTGTAGAGGGCAAGTATTTGTGCTAGTTAGAATTTCCTTTAAAATTAAAGCATAGGCTGGCCATTAACCACTGAGCAAATTTGAGGATGCAAATGGTAGCACAGCTGTAAGCTCTTTGGGAAAGAACTGGCAATAGTACAATAATCTCAGAATGATTGTGACTAGTGACTATGAATGCCACGCAGTAAGAAAAGCTCCTTTTAAGTACGTCACATTCGATTCTGAAAATAGAGGTACCCAAATCATTTGTCACTTTGGCAAATCATCCACCGTTAATTTTTAATAATCTGACTCATATCGCATTTATGGAATGATCTGATTAGTTTTGCCTGAGAATTTCCTTACGCAGCATAGCTTAATTACAGTTCATGGAATTTATAGCTAATGCTATATGCTATTGTTTTCTTTGAGTTTGTTTTAGGGATCCTAACAGCGTCTGCACAAACACCTTCCCCATTTCACTGAGAGAAGCATCCAGCATAACAGTGCTGGAATTGTACTTGAAGAGTTTGCAGCTTCACCCTGTCAGGTCCAAGCATTCAGTTTCTATACTGTCAGTTATAAAGCAAAGGAAAGAAAAGAAAAAAAAAAAAAAACCTAATCAAATAATAGAGCAAATAAAAGAGTGAAACACCTGCTATTCAAAGGCACAGAATAAGAACTTTGAGGTAAACTTGTCCAACTTCCAGAATAAGACATTTTGCAGGATTTTAAGGAAGAGAAAAGGAACTTCAAGAAGGAAATGAAAGTCTTCTGCGAAGCAAAAAGAATTTCCATGAGGAGATCAAAGTCTTTCAGGAAGAGACCAAAGCCAAAGCCTTATGAAAGGAAATAAAGATCTAGGAAAAGAACAAAGCCTGCACGGAAGAGATCAAGAATGTTTTTGAAGAGAGCAACAGCTTCCTATAGAAGATTAGGGACTTCCAGACGAAAAAAAGAGTTTTCTAGGAACAATTTGGTAGCATTCAGGAAAAGCCTGAATTCTGGAAGAAAAGGAAGGCCACTAAGAAGGAGATCAAGGTTCTTGAAGAAAGCAATAAGGCTGGTCAGGAAGCAGATAGGGCTTTCCTAAAACAGAATCAAGATATCCAAGAAAATAATAAATCCATATATGCGATGAACAAAATCCTGCAGCTCTGCAGTGAAAGAATGAAGCTTTCTGGAAGGACCGTATGGATTTCTGGAAGGAGGACAAGATCTTCTGGGAAGAAAAGTTGGCCATCTCAAGCAGCAAATGGATTGTCTGGGAATAATCTATAGCTTTCAGGGAGAATGACCAGAAGATTCAAAAGGAAAAAGGAGCTCCGTGGAATGTACTGGAAGCCCTATGAGATGAGAAATTTCACCTTTTGAAAAGCATGTATATTCCTCCAGAAGAGGAGAAAGTACCTGAAACAGAAAAGAACAATCTTTGTGGCAATTATGGCCCAGACGTGGACAACGGAAATGAAACACTGGCGTAAATCAAGCAGATGTGAAGCACAACTTCATTTTCTACCAGATCCTAAGTGCCAAAACACAGACAGTACTTATTCCTGTCACCCTAGAAGCTCAAAAAAGTCATGATGGAGCTTAAGAACTATTTTTTTTTTAAAGTTCAGATTATTGTTTTAGCATTATTAATGTCTTTGTTCATTTTTTCGTATTTGTTTCTTATTTCTCTTACCTTGACTCCCAGGCTCCAGCAGTCAAAATTATTAACTGCAGTTCTGTTCTCAAAATGTTCCATTTAAGGTGTGCTTGTGTGTTACGCACAGACACTCGCTCCAGCCTTTCAGACTGAATCGTGTCTGGGGTTTATTGAGCCCACTCCAGATGGTTCCATTTCTTTTTAAAGTGTCCAGGTCAAAATAATAGTCTGTTATCTACTGTTATTCACAATTACCTTTTCTTATCCGCATTTTTCCATCTCCATTATGTAACTTTAAAAATACTTACCTGAGAATTTTTGAAGTTGAATTTTAAATTAAAGAAAATCCAGATCAGCTAGTCTTTCCAAAGCCAAAACAGTACATTATACAAAGAGGCAGAGTACAGATAAAGCTACGCTCAATGGCTGCATGAGGTTGGCAATGCATTATCTGGATTTAATTATACCTCTTTATTTTTGCTGCATAAAAAGCAACACTAACAAGACAGCTGATTCAGCAGCTTCAGTAGTAAATCAATAAGGCAATCAGTTCACAACATGAAATTCTTCTCTTCTGTGTAGTCAAAAAAAAACCCAAAACAAAACATGAGGCAGGAATCAATTAATTTTGATTCATGAGTTTTCTATTAAGAGGGAAAAGGAGTTAATTCCTAAGTACGATCACTCATATATGTCATGTCCCTTCCACATTACAATTCTTCAGCTGTTACCTATCCATGACACTTAGTCAAACAAATGCAAGTTCCTGAAGTCTTTCTGAAATACAGCCATCTCATAGTCAAAACAAAATTTCAGTGGAGGCTGGCCAGTATAAGAAATGAATTGATGTTCACTCAACAACGCATGTTTTTGAAATAAATCTAGAAGTGTCTTATCTGAAGGAGAGAATCATTATTGGAGAAACTGCCTGTTTCACATATTTCTTGATCATGAGGACAACATTAACATGATTAAAGAAAATCTTTCCCTCTCAAATACATTTAGCAGAGGATTTCTCGTGCTAATCCCAACATCTACTCTGACTGTACTACTTAGTAAGGACATGGCTGTAACCTTCAGCTTAAGACTGTAGCTTTTGCAGAATATCAACCAAAACCAAGCAAGTTATTTTGCTATCTCTTCAGAATCTAAATTATTTACCACATGGACAAGAAGAATAAAGCTCAAAGGAATGTAATAGTGGCAGGTGTTTCATTAACGTTGATCAAGAACAAGGGGGGCAGATGTAATGTCTGACTGAAGAAGATGGTTTGATATAGGGAGCAATAAGCTATACAGTTACTAGAAGGAATTAGAACAAGGCCAGATGTAAACAAGGCTGCAGGAATTGCCCTATAGAACAATAATATACAAAAAAAAGGACATTTAGTAAATGATATACAGGACGTGACTTCTGATTTGACAGGCAATCAGTAAAGAAAGCAATTCAATTTTTTAGACATGTTGTGAGTCAAGCTGAGAACTGTGAACTCATCTGTGTAGGAGAGGAAGCTGAGAGAGGAGCTGGGGGACGGGTGGGATCACTTCTTTGCTTGGGGAACTGCCTTCTGGATATTCCCAGCTGACATATTTTGTTGTGACATGTCTTGTCAGTTTTTGTCACTTGTATCCTGTTACATTGTCTCTTGGACTGCAATTAAGTTTGACAGAGGAAAACAGACCAGCTGAGACTTAACATGATGTGTCAGTTAATAGATATGCATGTTTGTCAATAGTTTTGTTAAATAAACCTCACTGGCAATAGACTGTGGAAAGGGCAAAAGCAAAAAGAGTAATTCTCTCTTACATAGAGAAATAGGGTAATAGGTTGGAATCCTCTTGAGAGTCTCCGTATTTTCATACACGAGAGGGGCAGGTGGGTGCTGCTGTTTGGATGCAGGGCACAAGCTCTTCTAAATTGTACTCTATAGACTTAATTCATTGTTCCAACAGGAGACAAAAGCAAGTAAAGTTGGAGAGTCTCATTCCTTTCACCTCTCACAAGCCTACATCCCTGATATGCAGCACCAGAAAAGTCGTCAGCTGTATAAAGGTACTTCCCTTCAGCACTCGTGGCTCTCTTTCCAGGAGAGGGAGGAATCTCTCCTGACCATGACTCACTGTGCATGAACAACTGCCCAGCCAGCTTCATCTAACTCCCACTAAGAGGATCATCTGCCTCTGGATACGCTCCAGGAACAAGCAGCACTACACAGATACAGCTGCACTGGCTGCCCTGGTGTGCCCATGCCAGCGTCGTGCTGCTCAGTCCAGGCCACTGCTCCCACCCCAGAGTAAGCTGCAATAGGTCCCAACAGGGCCCTTCAGTGGGGGAGTGGGTCAAGGGCATTGTGCTGACATCCATTCCAACAGGGCTGGAGACTCAGCATCAAGGCAGACAGAACAAGGTCTTAAAACACAAACCAGTAAATGTATTCTTGCTTTGGATAGGACAAGGAGAAATTAGCAGTAGCACCAGTTTAGCTCAGAAGTTCAGAGAGAATGGTTCACAGAAAGTTCAGCTGCAGTAGATTGGCTCAGCTCCGTAAGCTTTGATAGCACATTGCTAATTTATTTCCTCTGGGACTGAGTCTTAATCCATGTCAGTCTAGGAAACCGATGAGAACAACTCAACTTTTCTAGATCTGCTCAGTAATACTCCTCACATAAGCGGGACACTAATTAAATCTAGCATATTACCTATTAACTGTATCTTAGACATTCAAAGTTCCTCTCCTAAGAAAGACATACTGACCATTGAGATGGCCCTGCAGTGAACTGTACATCAGAAAGACATGGAGACATAAATTTTTTCAGTTCTTCCTTACTCTTTCTAGGAACCGATTATATAGACATAATAAAGCTAAAGTATCTTTTCCAGTTAAACTGTTCTACTAGAAAAATAGCTTTTTTCTTAGCTTAATGGATTCATTCTTTAATCTCTCTCAACTCTTGACCTCCATTCAGATTTACATGTTCTTAACTGGTGCACAGAGCAGCTGGATGCAGTAGATAGCAGGGGGTTAACAGCGAATCTGAAAGGGTTGTGTTTAGATTGCAGTATGCAGATAGGGGAGAGAAAAACCCAAACAAAACAACTTATTTGCTTGAAACTTATACAGAACTAGACAGATAGATTCAAAGAACACGTTATTTCAAATTTTATCATTATGTCATTATCGTGTTGTTTTTGATGACAAACAGGACTGGGCAAATCCTATAAAAGAAGCCAAGATGCTCCCAGAAGATGCGAAACATTCTCAGCTCTAGTGACAACGGGAGCTCTCTGAACATGACGTTTGGTCCTGTAAGCTACAAAAGCCAGAATCTCAAGTGACTGTGCCATAACAATGTCCCTTTTGTACAGTTTAATCTCTACTATATAATTAAACTGGTACATAAGTTGTAAAATAATTAAAAATAAGCCACAGCGAAGTCTGCTATAAACATTTGTGTTTCAGTGCTAATTGCTTCCATTATAAACACTGCACACCGGCTTCACCTCTGTGTAACTCCAGTGAATACATATAGTTGCACTAGGGATAAATTATCCGTAACTACCTTTGAGTGGTCAAACAAAACTTTATTGCTGTGGAGTGATTAAAAATGGTCTAATCCTCATCATTGCTGTCTTGCAGTGAAAAGGAACAGAGTCAATGTAGTATATGTGTAGATGTGGTTGCACCAACACTGCAAAACTGCTGTTGAGATGTTGTTCTACCCTGGTAATACAGGTATGGACTTCACAGCACTGATGTGCTCCTGGACCAAACCCACCCAGGAGTGGGAATCTGACACATAGTAGAGCTGTTTAAAATCTGTTATGGAGCTGTATAAAGAAGCACTGTGCCTTAACCCACACTGAGCTATACTTACAGATGTTCTCTATGTTATTTATCATAAAGTTAAGCCATAAACAGTTTCCTTTGATTATTTTCTGCTCTTTCACATTATGTTTCCACCGAGCAGCTCAGCACGGGATCTGTGCTGCTCTGTACATTGACCAAGTCTTAAAGCCTTCTGGCTTCGTTATTCTCCTGTCTCTGATCTCCGTAACTCTCACTGGATGCAGACCAAATCAGTAATGAGCATTATTTTGTTTTCATGCCTCATTCTCAATTTGAAATTTGGACAGATGCTTGCTTTGCCGAGGACACATCTCATTTCAGGGTTTAAGCCAGGCACAAAATGGCCCTTCCTGTCTTCTGGCTTTTATGGGCTTCCCCCCACCCCCCGGAGGGTCCTTTCAGCAATGGGGAACACAATCCTCATCACTACAGATAACTGAGTAATTCATAACAAATGAATTTGTTGATTAGTAGTAGTTTTCTTGAACTTTGCAAATCGTGAAAATATCGCTTAATGAACTCATAGACGAGCCAGGCTTTAGAAGTAATCAACCTCTTCAAATGAAATCTCACTAAGAGGTTTCTCTCATCTCAGCTCTGGAGAGCAGAAAGTACCAAGCTTTGTCTTCACCTTTTCACCAGCATAAAATCTACTCTACCTCTACTCCTGCTCCAGGCAACCCTTGGCCCTTTCCATCCCATTTTGAACTGAGAAAAACTCTTTCACTTAAGTTTTTCCCCTAAATTTTGATTTTGGTGAAAACATGAGGGTGGTACATTTTAAAATGCCTTTTTTCTTCACCCAGAGGGGGTGGGGAGAAGAAAGAGAACGATATCTTTTTTTTTTTTTGTCATGCCTTGAGAAGAATAGATCAGAAAGAAGGGTCTAAATTGTTTTCCTTACCTGTGGAATAGCTATCCCTATTAGAACACTAAAAGTCTACTATTAAAATAAACACAAAGTAATGCATCCCCTTACACTGCAGCACCCAGCTCTCTAGCCTAGGGACATCAGACTTGCTTCTACTCTATTGATGAGACCACTCAAACCCATAAGATTCTTACTTCTCTTATCTCATAATTAAGTAATTTGGCTTCGGTCCCAATAGATGTATGGACCTAAGCCTGCAGTCAAGTCAAATGAGGAATGTTTAAAACATCTAGCAGAGTGACCTGAAGTATCCACACCAGCCTGAAGGATAGCTAAGCCCCATAAGTGTTCTCAGAGTCCTGGGTGGCACTGGGGGAGTCCATCACCACCTTGGAGATGGGCACAGACTTCATGAGATGAAAATAGCATCTTTGTTGAAACCCCCTACGTCACTAACCTGGTCTCCAAATACAACCTCAGGAGTGTCTCAGAGACCCATACCCGAGTGCACTCATTAAAATCACTCTTTTATATATATATAAATATATGTAGACACACACATCAGCAGGGAAAACTACTCAGCTAGTACTGTTCTGTTGACTTCAGTGAACCATCTTGCTTTACTTGAGCTTAGACTTTGGTTTGCATTTTTACTGCTGTAAGGGAAGAGAACTAAATCTTCAAACAAACCTGCCTTCACCAAATTTCAGTCTAAGTTCATTTAGATGACGAATAAAACTGAGTTGACAGTGTCTCTGTCATTGCTTGAATTTCATACTTGCTTTCTGTGATCTGCAATTCTTCCTAGTGCCCTTATGGCACCTGCCATAGAGAACCTTTGCAGAAATTCCAACAAAATAGGGTAACACCAGCAAGGAAAGCCACAATTACAGCTTCATGTACATCACAGACCACAGGTTCTGGAACATTAACCAAGCCAGTTAATGAAATTCGATATTGACTATTCTTTAGCATTTGACAAACATCTTTGCCATTGACAAAAGACCGTCCACTAAAAGGTGAAATTGCTGAAAGCAATTAATTTGTAACTTTGGCTGTGACTGTGGTCTACTACAAATTTAGAACTGCCTCTCTTTTACACCGTTCCATTAAAGAACAAAACCACAACAGATTTATTTTTCTGGGATGAAATAAAAATATCATGTTACTTAACATTTTTCTATTTCTTTAATTTGATCAAAAGATATTGAAGTTACATTTCAGTCAAACTCGTATTTAACACTGTATCATTTATATCATGTTCTATCAAGTATGAGAGCAACAACGTGCATCTAATAAAATAAAAATATTTGACGATCTGCCATAAAGAGGTGACAAGCGAAAGTCAGTCAGCAGTATAGTGACAGAAGCAATAGACCTGACTGAATTGAACACTTCAGTTAAACTTATATTAGTTTTTGTGGTTAGGGACAAATTTGGACTTTTTCTCTCTTGCCCAAAAGTTAAGATGAGTGGAGCAGTATCTTGTTTTCTCCTCTCCCGGCAAAGGATGTTTTCACTTCACCTTTGCTCGATCATTGCAACACTAAATGAGCCATGAAAAAAGCTGAGCTCAATGCTTACACCTCAGGAGGATTTTAGCAACAACTGCATGTACTGACCTAACTACAGATTAATTCTTCTACAAATCTTTAGGCTCTCCTTTCTCTCTCTTTGGGACGATTCAGAGCTGGCTGAGACTTCCACCACTGCCTTGCACACTGACACCTGAAGCACAGAAAACAGAAAGCAAGACCTTCAAATGTATCAGGAATTTGGCAGTAATGGAGAATTTGAGACTAGAGTTTCAAATGAGTTCAGCTCACACCTCATAGTAAACCCATTGCAGACATTGAATTTCTTTGAAATCCTGGTTTAGAGAGAACCTTATGCCAGAGGTATACAAAGCAATTGTCATGCAGATATTGTGAGCTGTAAGACTTGAGTTTATGATTCTATATGGATATATTGTAGACCTCCCCAAAAGTCCGTCTATTAATTCCTTCACTAAACGTAAGAGGTGTTAAGGTATTAGAAGACCAAAGGACACTTGAGATACACAGACTTCATTCGTGTTCCACAGATACAATCTCCACAGAAATGAGCAGATTGCCGATTTGGGGTGAATCCATCCCCTTACCCCCAGGCCAGACTTTAGCCAGTTAAACAGGAGATGTTTGCCACTGTTCTCCTTTCAGTGCCTATCTTGCAGGTATACCGTTGTAAAATTACATTTTGATTGAAGTTTTCTTTTGTCAGCACAACCCATCAGAAATGAATATGGGCAAGACATTACTTTTGCTGAGGGAAAGATCAATAGCTAGGGAGAACAAACACAATTTATGCAATCAAGCGATTTTTCGTAAAACCTGAATCTATTGTAAACACAATAGTTTTTCTCTCTAGTGAACCAGTTTTCTGTAAATTACAGAAATAAATATTCTCCATTACTTTTCTGAAATAAACACATTTTATTATTGGTGGACGCTTTATTCTTCTTTCCAGCTGCAAATTTTCTGTAAGACACTGGGACAAGTGCAGCCCTGCCATCACTCTTGTGATTTCAACAAGAGGCTAAATGAGTCCATTATGAATACCATGTGCTTGCCAAACCATTTACACTTGTTTACCAAGGTACATAGCAACTTACTGCATCTCAAGAGAAAATTACCACTCATTACTTCATGCATCAGATTATAGCTAAATTATTGTTCTCATAGTACAAGTCTCATGTATTATTCAGATTCCAACCAGCGCATTAACTCTGCCACTCAGCCAAGATTACAGCTAAAAATAGATAGTACATGTCCTACTTCAGAATATGTTTAACATTACTACCAACAGCATCTCGGATTTCACATGTGCTCAGATTTCACATCTTTGACCTTCAGGGAATTCGAAGAGTGAAAGTCAGTAGTATATAATTGTGATGAGTAAATGAAAGCCTGTAGCTTCCGACCACATTGTACCAGCTGGCATGTGCAGTTTTTCATGATTTACTGTGGACGATGTAGTCATATTTGTTTGGATTGTTTGTCTTTGACTGCTTAGGAATACTATAGCACATAGACAGCAATAACCATATTCCTCAAGTAGCCAGGTCAAAAATTAGAACTGTATATTTAAAATGTTTCCATATTCATTGTAAGAAATTGCACTTGAACTTTAGTATCCGCTCTTTATCCTTGATCTGCCTGAAAGAGGCTTACTTCAGGTACTGTGAGCTTACACAGAAAGAGCTAAAGGAATATTAACTTTCTCCCTCTTAAATACAATCAACAGCGTTGCCAATACTCCTTTGTCCTATAATATGCCCATACGTTTACCCTCCTCTTCACTTGTTTCCTCCTGTTCTCTTCTCTCAAATCAGCACTGGAGAGATTCTGGCCCCAAATAGGAATACTCCTGTGAGAAGAGATGGTCTTCGTCGGATTTAGAGGATTTCTGATGGAAGAATTCCTCTACACACTATATGCCAGGCCATCCAGTACAACGCTGGCTCTACTTACATTCCAGTCTAAATTCTGATCCACAACATGATCTAAACAGAGCTCAAACCAAGGTATGAACAGAGCTAGCAAAGTGCACGAATGGATATTGTTCCCAACCACTTCTTAAAGGAGGAACAAATTTCTGTAACTCTTTGCTTTTTCTACTAACATTCTTCAAATCATAGCTCAGTTTTTGGCACACATGCAATTTCATTTTGACATAGCGTGCACATCAGAAATACAGCCTTTTTATCATTTAAAATACAGTTCTTTATATTTCCTATGGAAAGACTTGGCCCTTAGGCTTGCTCTAAAGACTTCAATTGAATGTAAATGACCTGCAGTAGGACCAAAGTGTCCTAAATTGGCTTTACATAAGTAAGAAATGAGCCCAGAGTGTTTAAAATAAACACTCATCTAGACACAGATTTAGTAAGAGATGGTTCTACACTCATTAATCAACCTATTCAGTTTCCAGTTTAGACACGTTATTAGAGGTGTTCTTCTGAAGATGGAATTGGCCTGTGATCTGTTTATAATCCCTTCTAAGGTTCTTTTGTGTTCATTTTCCTTTCTCATTCTACTTCCCCAGTATTCTGAAAATTTAGGGGCTAGAATTAACGAGGACTGTCTCACAGTGCTTCAAAAGATTCCAAAGCCAACAGCTCCTGTCAAGGTTAAAGATGAAAAGTGAAAACAACTCCATTGTATTTTCACCTTCAGAGGCCATTTTTGCATGACTGATTTGCTACAGTTTCCCGCTGTATAACAAGATACTTGCTGCATTCTTATTATAAAACTCAGCCTTTGTTATCTGTAACAACTACACTATTTAAACCACTGTTTAAGTAATAGAGAAATGAAAGAAAGAGACAAGTGTATATAATACTGGCATTGCCCTCTCGAGCATTTATTTAAATGGGAAACTCAGTTAATTGAGCACTTTTTTAACTCACATATAAGCCATCTGAACTTTAAGGCTTTGTATCCATTGTTTCTGGAATGCGTCTACATATTCTTGGTATCACACACATTTCTGTTGAGGGGAGGCTTTGTTTTAGTCCTTTCATCTCATATGGTATGTATCTTGCACACTTCATGATGAATGCATTAAGGAGGTTACTTCCTGGACCAGGACTTATGGCCAAGAGCAAATCCATTCTTGCTTGTGAGGAATAAAGAAAGAAGCTAATATAATTTATTGCAAATGATAGTTGCACCACAGAGTTTCCAACAGGAAAAACTCTTCAAATTTTCATGATGCCACTCAGGGGCAGCCTCCTGTTCGGCAGTTGCTTCCCTAGAATCTTGTTCCATCTCTGGTGGAGGTTTTCTCTAATTTACAGAAAGGCATAGTAGTAGAGAAAAGGCCTAGTTTAAATTGGGGCTTATTGAATAATAAAATTGATTCTCTAATTCTTGACAAGTGATATTGTCAAAGAGCTGAAGGAGAATTGAAAGCATCTGTTGACGTTTATTTCAGTGTGTAAAGTATCACATACCAGTTCTTGATGATGTGAACTGTAATCTATGGAGTAGTATGATTTGCATGAAGGATGTTGAGACAGGTTGACATGCACAAAGATTTATTTGCACAGTCTGTAACTCGTATCATACATCAACTCTATCAGTAAAAGCTACTTTGGGGAAAAATAAAAACAAGCAAAAGGGAAAACTTGCCAGTGGCCAGCTAGAAAAAGAAAAGCAACATGATCCTCAGAAGAACACTCTGTCCTGGTCATCCTCTGCAGTGTAGCAGGTGGGTCCTACATAAGGCTTTTCCCATACTAAGTACATCGCTTTGCTTGGGACCCAGTCAAGCACCCCACCAGTCATCCAGCTGTTGCTGCTACTAGCACTGAACAGAGCAAGCTTTGCTCTGAGGCTGGTGCCTCATGACAACCCATGGCTCTGTGCAGGCATATTATTGGGTAATGCAAATGAAAAGCTACAAACCAAGGTGTAGGAAAAAGGGGGAAGATGAGGAATGCCTCTATACGACTAACGTGATGTGCATTTAGACACGTTTGCGAACTTTAAAACAAAGAGGCCTCCTTCAAGCCCTTTCAGATCTCTCTCCAAAGAAGCTCACTAGCAGAAGTGGAAAGTGAAACATTTTGTTTCTGATACAGTTTGGTTATACTTGTCAATACTTAGCTCATCCAAGAGGTATTTGAGTGGATGATGTTTATTGCTTTAATTTTTCTGTGCAAAATCTGGCAAAAAATATGGCAAAAATCAAGTATATTTCTAAACAAGACAAAAGGTTATTTAAAAACAATTACTTTAAGTGAAATAGGAATCATTATCAATACTGTAATAACTCTTCTAAAAAGAAGTGGATGCTTTTAACATCCCTGCTCAATACTAGCATCACAGTTATTGTAACTTTATATTTTGGTTACACTGAAAGCAGGGTAACTTCTTCGGTGGACTGACTTGGACTTCTTAGTGCAAATCAAGAGGCCGTCACTGATTTCAGTGGAGCAATGCTGACAAGTGTATCTCAGAGATAGCATCACAGAAGCAGGAAAAATAAGTATTAACCTCGATTAATGCCATCTGGAATCCCCAGTGTCCAGAAGCCTTTAGCGTCTCTAACCTGCCCTAGAAAATTAACTTTTTCTTGCTTTGTAGATCTATAAATAAAAAAGTGGAAGTTTTTAATAAATATCTTGTACATTAAGTGTTCCACAGCCTTAAAAGGTCAAAGTGTCACAAAGACAGAAGCAAGAAGCAGCTGCACTTGCACCAGTGAGAAACACAAGAGCTCACAGCAACATTTGCCCCTGTTCAGGACAAACAAGCAAACTAACTGATAAATACATTAGAAATTAATTGTAGAATTCATCATGTAGGAAGCAGGGCCTTGAAAGCAGGATCTCGCCCAGATAAGAGTAGAGCACTTAGACCTTTAAATACCACTAATGAAACGGCTGACTGCCAAGGTGCAGAGAGGGCTCCCTTACTGCCAGGTGTGGGTGAACAACCACCTGAAGACCCATATACAACCTAAAGCTTTGCTTTCATCTGCTGCCCTGCTGCCTGTTTTATTGGCATCACTCTCTGAAATTCCATTACCCTTCTTGTCTGCTCTGAAATGTGACCAGGGATAAACACTTCAAATGTTTGAAATAAAAATCTACTTTGCAGTCCATCTCCTCAGTCACTCAGAACAGGTCTGCACAGGAACATTTCCAAGAAACAGGCACGATGTGAGAAGCAGCAGCTGTGGAGGACAGCCAGTTCTGTATGTCAAATACAGTCAGGAATAAAATCCTGCCTCTAGCTCTCATCCTGTATGCAGTGGTCAGACCACAGCTAAAACTCCAGATCCATCTGATTTACCTGTGATGTTTTCTGTCATTCAGGAGACACAATAACATGGTAAAGTGAAACCGGTAGGTTCTCTCATTTTCTATATGGGAACTGGATGAGAAGAAAATGTTATTATTTTGTGTTCCAAAAGGCTGACACATAAGAATGAATGTGATATAAGAAATACAGCGAAGTACAAAAAAGAAGTATATGTGTCTGGGAACTATACATAGACCAAGTCGCAGTCACTGTCAGTATATGAAAATAAGAGAGACTTTCCGTTACCAAAAATACAAGTGGGCTATAGTTCTTGAGTATCTGGTCTTATTCTCAACAAATGAATGCTGGTCTGTGCTGTGAAATGCTTCTGCCTTATATCCTGAGCCATGAGAAACATGGGTTTGGAACCAACCAAACAATGCCGAGAAGCTCATGTGTTCAAAAGACAAATAAGGCACTAAGGAAGCATATTCACTCTTGCACAATGGCTCACATGAGTAAAGTTCACTGTATTTAAAGTTTTCAGAGAATTTGTACTTCCAGTAGTAGCCCATTCATCTTCAAAAAACATAGTTATGTTTACTGATAAATTGAAGACTCTAGTAGGATTATACTGGTGGGATTCATTTCAGACTTTCTCACCCAATTGCCTACAGACTCTCTTTATGGCCAATTGAATGAAACTGGCACATTTCCGTCATTATCTGATCTGTGCCAAATGCCCACCTAAGGAAATGACTAGCACCCTAGAACTGCCTTCTTCTTCCTCAGTTACAACCAGGATCTATCTTAGAGAAGATTAGCTGAGGCTAACTCTGAGTCCCTGGGTGCCCAAGTCGCTTTCCAGCTGACTCAGAACACAAGATTCACCAGAAGTCAATAGACTATGGTGTCACTCATTAATTACTTGATTTTTATTTTTTTTAGATAGGTATCAGGAAATAAGTATCATTGTGACAGCAAGCAAACATGTAGATATTTTATTATGAAGGTTAATAATTATGTCTGCTTTAAATATGTATCATAATTCATTAAACAAAATATTTACATAAGAAAAAGTAGATTAGTCCCCTTAGCAGAACTACGAAATTTTCCATTTACAGAAAGAAGAGGCAGTTTTGCAACTGCAAACCAGACTGCCTGTTCCCAGCAGAACAATGGTCACATTTATTTGTGAGCATAGTTCTCTGAGCAAGCTGGAAACCTCTAAGATGAAAACTGCTCTACAAGTACAAGGTGACATAATTGCAACATTTATCTTCCACTGAAACTTTAGCCCTAATTATCCTTTAAATTACACGGCATCTTGAGGCAAAACCACAGCTAGCATGAGGTACTTTCAGAGTTGCATTGTGACTATATATTACAAGATATCATCCAAATTGCAGACCAGCTGGATGAGAATGGTGAAATCCTGTATCATCTTGCCATACACTAATTTGTAACCTGAAAGACAGATCTTCAATCCATTGTCCTGCAAGATGTTCAGGACATAAATCTTTGGACACTACTAAACACATTTCAGAACAGATTTTTATGTGATTACAAAATAATTGCAAAATTCTACATTCAGGGAAGAATCTCTGACTCTCTTACACTACAGTCACACTGCAAATCAGCTCTAACAAACTCCAGCTGCTGTGAATGCTGCCACAGTCCAGGTTTGTGGCCAGGGCAGGTGTGTGAACTGCTCAGTCCTCCCCACCTTTGAACATGACAGAAACATCACAACAATGTGTCTCCAAGCTCTGTGTACCCTCTAACTCCCTGACACCCACAGGCCTCCACAGGACCCAAAGGGGCCCAGGAGACCACAATGCCCAGGTTCTAGAGTTAAGGGGTCACTGGTAGAAAGAGATCCTGGCATCAGTAGCTGTCTTTTTAGGAGATACAACCCAGTGCCCATCTTTCTCAGAAAGTCATAATGGGGTCTGGAAGACAGGAGGGGACAATATGTAGTCACTATGATATGTTTGTTTGGTTCTGAGCCACTGAATGAAAGTCCAACGTCATTACCAAATCATTGGACAAAAGGAGGTTTGCCTCACCTCCACGGCAACCACCTCTCTCTGATGTGAGTGGAGATAATCAAAGGCAGGACCTAGTTCTAACTTTCAAGATTATATTTTTCCACTGAAGATTCGGCAGGTTTCTTTTGCAGTGAAAGCGCGACTCCATATTCACAGTGACAGAGTATGTACTGTATTGCCTTTGCCACATAAAAAATTATAACTGTTAACACTGTGCTGAAGTCCTGATTTTCGTAATTCAGTGCAAGATTTACAGGTCCAAGACCAGCAGATGTTAAAAAACACCCTGAACAAAATTTGTCCGTATTCAGTTCTTCCTCTACAACCCAAAATATGTATTACAAATTTTATCACATCATTAAATTAGTACCATAAACTTTTATAGCTTGTTCCAGTGACATTTTAAGGGATTTTTTAGTACTATGGTAAATAATTGAAAGCTGTGCTTATTATATGGCTTTTTACAGAGTCTTTATCATTGCAGTGATTTACCGTTTAAAGTTTTATAACAACAATATACGGAGCAGTTGAAGCCCCACAGTACTCATGATAATTACATTGCAACTGAGCCACTGGTTCCCTGGGATGGCAATGTTTAACTGGGAGCAGAGGATGTGTAAGGAACAGAAAGCCCAGGTACAGAGGAGTCAATTTTATGAAGTGCAAGTAAATACAGATTGCCACTCTGTGGTTTCCCACAGTTTATACGCTTCTATAAACGTATTCTCTGTTTCTCAGGTTTTAGAACTGTTCATTCGCCGAGTTGCAGGCATTTCTGTAAACTTTGGATTATTTGAGGTTCAAACTCACTTTGTGTCGCACACGACCTCTTCCCAAACTTCTAAGCACAGCCAATCTGCAAAGCAACCGTCACCTCAGCATCTGTGCTGCATCCAGCTGGGCGCTGTGCACAGTCTGCTGAGGCTGAGCCAGCTTTCCTGGCTCTGCTTTCCACAGCACAGGAAGCTTTGCAAAAATTAACTTTTTAGGCAAATATTTATGGTCCTGCTTCTGAACAAGCACTTTTTGAAACCTTAAACTGCAGAAGACAGGCTTCCTCCTTTCCCCCTTACTGGAAGCCATCCCACCGCCTCCAACTGCTCTGCAGCCGGGAGCAAGGAAGAGGCAGCCCATCACCTGCTGAGCTCATGCACTGGCATCATATGGAAGAGGAGCCATAAAACAGCAAATAGAAACACCCCTTCCCCAGTTTCAACTATGTTGCTCTACAAGATCTGCAAAGAGCACTCACTAGCCTTATATATCATCAAATATTAAAAGGAAAAGACTGATTTAAGTGCCAGCCTGATGGCTGTTCTGACCACTAGTGCTCTTCCAGCCCTGACTGTGCACATTGCAGAGGGTGCCTGCCCACAGGACCCGCCAGCAACCCAGGAAACATCATTGCCGTTGTCCTAACAGTGATTCCCCTTCAATTAAAGAATTTTAGGTTTGATTTAAACCACTCGACCCATTTCATGTGGGTCTTTGCTGAGATTTCATGGTAATCTGGATCTTCATGCTAGACACCAGAGTACCTAGACACCTGCCAGCTCTACTTTCAAGGTCACTCAAACGTGAATGTTATCTTGTGCAACTGAAGTCTGGGTTTGATTTGCACAACTCCACCTGTGTGGGACAGGAGAATAAAAAACAGTTTTTTACTGCAGCATTTACATATTGGCTGGTGCATTTACTCACTGCATGGTAACAGGCAAACTACATAACTTCTAAGCTTGGAGCAGAAAATAGTTATTTCAAATAACTTACATTACTTGTGTCAAAAAAAAAAAAAGTGATACAGTGAAAGGTTCTCAGAACTTCGTTATCTGTGCTGTATATTTTATTCAGTAATTTGAAAGTGTTTTTTTCTCCGCTCCTATTATTGCAATTTAGAAAAAAAACAGCAAGTGGCAGGTATGAAACACATAACACACTTCTGCATGTTATGGCATCTATGTTAGATGCAGTGCTTGATTTGTGAGTATCAGTCAGTTGGATGCCTTGATGCAGAGATTGTCACCTATTGAAGTACACAGCCTAGTTAAACATATGATATGCAGAGTGCCATAAGACTGAGCGCCCTCTACAAGAGCTGGAATGACCCTCTTCCTCTAACCCTGCTTGAAGAACCTGAGCATCTACATCTCCTGCAGTAAGCTAACACCCAGAAATCAGCTTGCTTTCCCACACAGTCTGTTACCATCATTTTCAGCAGGTAGGGCTGGGTAGTCTTTACTATATGATTTTTTTATGAAGATACAAGGTGAATAATGTTGATTTCTGAAATCCTAATTAAAAAAAAAAAAAAGAAAAAAGGAGAAAAGAAGTTGAGCACAGAATTTCTTTGGCATGATTATGTTAAGAATGCAGAGGCTTGAGCTGATATTAAAAAAAAAAAAGGTCTAGCAGCCTTTAAAGGCTTCCATTACTTTTCCAACTTCCGGACAAGTGTAACAGTTTTTGGCTTCTTTGAAAAATTCAAAGATGTGTTATTATTGCTCATCAGATGGTGGTTGGCAACACTAGGGCTTTGCATCATCATCTGAATTTAAGATTTCATAATTTGAATTTCTACCCAGAGGTATACCATCAAATTAAATCTGATAATAGACACATTGAATGCCTAATAGCAATCCCATCTGTTTTCATAGATGGATAGATGACAGTAACCTCCTAATGTTGTAAATGCTCTGAGTAAATGAAATACAAAACACAGATCACAGTTTTAGATTTTTATCTAGATATATATAGTTTTAATTCAGGTTAAAAATTAGGATGCTACAGTCCTGTCAGATCTTATTGCAGAAAGCGAGACAAAAATCTAATACTTCAGAAATGGTAGATGTAAAAAAATAATAATAAGAAAGTTCAGATTAAATCCCATTGTTTTTTATAGGAGTTGTTTTTTGTTTGGTTGGAGGTTTTGTCTATGTAACTGCTCCCAGCGGGATTTGGAAAATCCTGGCTTGATAAAATGGCATGTTCTGTTTATCATAAGAATTCATGAAAACAAGGATCATACAATCAGCTTTATGACTTTCTCCACTGCTTCTGAAAACAACTGCCATAGGCAATTCTGTCAAAATCAGAATTTTTTAGTGCCTGTAGAAAACAGAGCACTGCTCCCTTCAGATTGAATGACTTGACTTGATGAATTACTGACGTGCCTCAAAGTATTATACATCCAGAAAACGGAGTGAAAAAAACATGAAAAATGTTTGTGCAGACAGCCCATCCCAACTCCAATAGCAGCAGCAGGTGTAATACTGTAGTAACGCAGACTCTGCAGACTGAGTTCAAGGTGCATTAGCACTTATATTCCTCAGATTAGTAGAGCTAAGATATCAGAAATGTTTTTTTCAGATTATTCAGAAAAGTAAAATAAATAATTAATTATTCTAAAACCTAAATTATTCTCCAACCTCAATAATTGTTCACAGCACCTCTCTGATGTAATTTTAAGCTATATATGTTAGCTAAATCCAACACTCAAGCAAAGGGAGGAGGACTAACCCAGGAATGGGATTCCAAATTCCTGGTATCAGTGTTCAGTTCTTGTTACACATCCCCCTTTCATGAAAGATTATATAATATTATTTCCTTAAGGTGAAAATCTAGGACCAGCAAAAGGTCATGACAACTTTTAAACCTTTCTTGAAAGCATTAAACAAGTTGAAAAGTGTTTTATGTTCGCTTTCCAAAGAGGGAAAGTTCTTTCCCTCAGTGTTTTACTGCCTCTAGGAGAAACTAAAATTATTTACTAAACGGCACTGAGATCACCTTTACAGACACCAACACAGCATAAACAGGATCATGTATAAAGCACTGGCGTGATAATACTCAGTTCCATGCTAGAAAAATTAGGGGAAAATGTGCACGGTCAGCACATGCTGTTGGCGTGTTACTGGTCTGGCCACAAAAACTGAGACAAGATGGTCATTTCCCTCCCAAGTGTAGCAGCTCTGATGGTTATCACTGCTGCGGTGCGCTAAATTTACTGATCTGTGCTGTAAACTGGTTTTAATGTGTAGGTTGAATCCTTCACTTGAGAATCGATTCCGCTCTAACCTGGAAATAAAAGACAAATTTTCCTTTTGTTCTTTTGCTGAAACCATCTAAGTTTATTATTTAAAGATGACACTGAAGAATGCACTGGCTCCATGGAAGACACTCTTCTTCAGAAAGATCAAAGTATTATCACTACAGCTACGTCCTCGCATCAAGTAAACAGACATTGTGTATGTCTTGGGCCACTCGACTAAGTAACACATGATTACATGTTAAATTACATATAATTTTCTTTAATGTAGAGGGACATTAAATATGCAGTAGCTTTTCTGAGGAAGGGATACATGATGGGCCAAACCGTGTACAAAATAGACATTTGTTTGTGAATAAAGCCAAGATCAAGGTTGCTAGAAAGTGCAATAGAGCAAGTCTGCACACCTTTGCTAATACAGAGACCTGAGAGACTTATTTGCACAAAAAATAGCTGCAGAATAAAAGATAACCAGGCTATCAGATGTGAATTTAATCTTCTACATCCTGTCATCCATCTGTATGTCATCTTAAAATTTCATTTGATTTGAAAATTAGCTGGATAGAAACTGATCAGGGAAGCTGGCAGTGCAAAGAACATTTTTTTTTTGTGGGGTGGGGAGAGGAGGCAGTGAGAGGGGATAATTTTTTCATCTCCTCAGAGAGATCGGATTCTGTCAGCTGGAAAATGCATATATTCTTTTTGGATGAAACAGTACATAGCTTAGTTATCTTCAGAGTGGCCTAATGCTCACTTTTTGTCTCTGTACTCCAGTTGCCTTGTCTTCATAAAACCAGAGCCACTCTTCCTTGGAAGAAGCACTGCCTATATCTGTAATATTTAACAGACATTGCACGAAAAGGCAGTCTTGGAGTTTGAGACACCTTGGAGTTTCCTCACCTTGCTTGCTTATGAACTGAGCTGATCTAACAAGACGCTGACATTCCAGTTATAACTTGTATCTCTGGCAATTAGGACCACATGGTATTTTGTGGATTGTATCTCCCTGGTGAAGTTCATCTTCCAAAGAATGTAGAACTCCAAAACTGGAGATGGCAAGCAAATCGTAAAGGAAGTTTTAAGAGATTTAGTCTTACTAGATTACATTTACTTAACACCAAGAGAAGCAGTACATTAAGCCCAGGAACATCACACTGCTGCCTGTGTTGCAGTGTGATAGGAGAGCGGACAGTTGGGGGTATTCTTATTTTAAAAGCAAAACAAACAAACGAACCAAACAACATGCAGCACAAACATCCTCCATTCTTACCATGAAAGTGTCTGCCAGCGCAGCCCCTAGTTCTCCATATTACGCAAGAGGCATTGAGCAGTTTAGATAAAGGGTTGTTTTATCGTTATCATTTCCCAAAGCAACAACTTCAGAGGAAGCGAAAGAGTTTCACATAAAAGCAAACGTATCTGTATGTGTTTCTTGGGGGTGAAGCTCACGAAATATCAGAAAACATTCCACGGTGAAGTAAAGCACATCACTGAGAGTATGGAGTCTTTTAACTTTTACCCATTTTGGACCCCAGCATTTTAAACCACTGAAAGACATAGATGAAGTGGAGGGGACTGTAGGCTTTTTCAGCCACTCTAGAAGAGGAGAAAAAAGCAGAACAAGTGAGCTCTTCACTGCCAAAGAGAGTGGTTATGCACCTGAGCTCCCGTCTCAGGTTCCCACACAGGCTATTTCATGCAGAATATTCCTAAGAGAGAGCTTGCAGAAGTGTCACAGGTATACTGAAATGAGATAGAAACAAATGAAACTCATTTTTAAATCCAGATCAGAGAACATTTTAGAAACACAGATTGGTTAAACAGTTTGAATGGGAGTCAGCAGCATGCCCTTGGGGAAGATATTAACAATGATCAACTGCAATCTGGACAACATCAGTAAGAACACAGTCGGCAGGTCAAGGGAAGTGGTTATTTCACTCTAGATGTGGCCTCACAAGTGCCATGTATAAAACTTCATACAGTTTTGGGTCATCTAAAGTAAAAGAGTCACTGACAAACTGGGGAGGGACTACTGAAAGGCCACAAGGTCCTGGGCGACCTGATCTAACTTGAAGTTAGTCTTGTTTTGAGCGGAAGCATGTTTATGTTTTGTTTTAAAGAGTAAAGATACAGTTTTAAGCAAAAGAAAAAAAAATACTCTTACAGTGTTAACCTCCATTCACTGAGAGTAGATACTATCCTGCCTGTGCTAATACAGTGGAAAATTAAGTGGAGCTGGGCCATGCTGAATTTACAGGCCACCTCACTATGACTTTGGAAGTCTTCATTACTGCAATATTCCCATCCTGCTCAGGAAAGCACCACAGCCATCATCCCCTTCTAGCTTGAGACTGCACGGGAAAGCAAGGCGGAGCTGATGAGGTGAATGCAACAAAACTTGGCACTGACCAAATACAGTATTTCTCTCTTCAGCCATGACAATGCTTAAAACAAAACCAAGCATGATTAAAATCTAGTGAGATAATTCTAAACAGCACTTCTCACACAGCAGCTCTGATGCCCTCTCTTTGAGAGGTTCAATATTTTATGCTGGCTCACTCGTAAGACGGATAAAACAAAACATTCACTTATTAATGTATGTGAACAAGAGGAGTTCACAAAAAGAATCCTTTCAGCTCCTTGCAATGTGCATCGTAGTGCGAGGTTGCCTCGATCTTGGACAAACTGGAGTTTTGGAGTTCCCAGGCTTTCTGATAGAAAGATGCGTCTAAAACAACATTAAAGAAAAGAAACTGTCTGCTGTCTACATATCAGTCTCTCATAAACCCGAATTTCTGCCATTGTTTAATGTGATAAATCTTGCGACGGGCAGTTTTCCCAGCAGGGGTGCCTTTGACTGTCTCCTTGTACTACCAGCCTCTCCACTGCCCAGGAGGCTGCTGTAGTCACAGTTTGTGTCATCATCTGGCCAAGAGCAAAATACCACCCACTGAGGAGCAGTACATTTTCCAAGAGACTCAGCTGTAAAAACTTCCCAGCCCATATTCTCCCTTCACATTTCATTGAGTAAAGGTCCCAAAGTATGAGTGTTGCTGCCTGTGATTATTCCCAACACTTCTTTTCTTAAATACCTTTGAGTGGAAGAGTTGCACAGAATTCTGCTGTGTTTGGTTATTAATGCATAGATAGATCTGCTCTAGCTCCACTGAGTATTTTGAGAACTTTATATTTTTCTTTCCAAGCTAAATTTAATTTCCCCTGGGATTAAAAACATTTCTCCCATCGTTTCTAGAGTGCTAAGCCTCACATCTCCATCCCTGAGTGTCTACTTCAGCAGTGCCATTACCACAGTGTAAATCATTTATCAGCACCATCCCTACAGCCTGCTCCAGACCTCCTGCACCAGACTTGGGTACACATCTCCCAGCTGATATGCCAGCACTAGGGGTGACCAGATTTAAAATCAAAGGAGTTTTAAGAAGAATCCAGAATGAACTACAGACTGTAGACATTTCCAGGTTATCATACATATTTAACTGCAATAGTATGCAGCTAATTTTGCGTTCCTCTCTCAATATCAGCCTCACACCCATATTTGGATATGCCAAGGCACTCAAATAATCTAGATCAGGATACCGCAAATAACTGTTTTAGATGAGAGAGACTTCTTACACCTGTGAAGAAAATCTGGTGTAAATCACCTGAATTACATGTCTTCAGGAAACTAGAACAAGACTCTGCTAAGCTTAGAAGTCTGGAGGATACAAGACCAATAGACACAGAGAGGAGCAGTCCCAAAACTAGATCCTTCAGCTTTGACCTTGCACTTCTACAGCAGCTCAGCACTTTACCTACTGTTAACACGATTCTGGCAGGAGATCAGCCCTCGCCTTAGTGATCACTGGTGCTGGGCATTATTCATGAAAATCAGATCTATGGATTCCAGCAGCACACAGACTCCAGAAAGGACGCTCCTGAGCAAAGGCTACAAAACCAGTCTGCCAAATGCTGGAGGCAGTGTGTAAGTTAACTTGGTATCACATCCACACAGCACTTCGATTGATCCCAGTATCATCCCTTTGATACAGAAAGCTGGGGGCTTCTGTATACCTATCAAGCAAATTTCAATATTCCTGTGCTTATTAGAATTAAATTTTTTTTTCCTTACAGAAGATTTAAAAAGCAGTATTTATGAGTTGGTTTATAGCTTTTCTCTTTTAAGCAATTCCCCCCTTAATGGCACTTCACTCTTCAAATACGTAGTAAGAAGTTGTATTTCAACCTCTTTGTCATATATTTTTAAATTTTCATGCTGTAGTGGACTCTGACATCAGTGAAGATGACTTGGGAGTGATTGCCCTCCAGCATGAGTAAATGGACTGACTATCTGAATCCTTTCAAGGCACTCCTGTGCAAGGAGGGCTCTTCATTTGCAGCATCTGCTACATTCACAGCACTGGATGTAAAGGGCAATATTTTAATGGGATGAATTGATGTACAACATCAAATGAAGAAATTGTCAAACACACTCGTGTTTCTTCTTTATCACAGTCATTTCACCAATAGACAAGATGTTTAATTACATTGTGTATGAAAGCAGCAGCTAAGAGAAGATCATCTAAGTGTTTCGATATAACAGGACCTCTCACAAACCCATCAGGGTTTTGGGAGAGCAGAAATATTTGACAGGAACAAGCAACTCAATCAGTATCTGCCCTGTATGCAGCCCTGCTTGATTTTCCAGACCTATGAGGGTCAGGGCACTGAACATGCATAGATTATTTCTTACAAGTTATGTCTTTATATCTCACTTTCTCAAGCTTTCCTTGGGATAGGACTTGCAGAGACTGCTCCAACCCTCCCCAACCCCCTTCTCTTTTGGCCATTCTCAGGCTCGACTAGTGCAAAAGTTAAGCTTATATGGAGAGAGGTTTGCTGTTATGTTACCATGCCAGGTAGAAAAATAGCCATCTTTCTTATGGTTCACTGTTCTGTTCGATAGTTTGCAGGTTTGTTTTGGATTTGAGAGACAGCTACAGTAGTGCTTTGCACACCTCTGCAAACCAAGCCGAATATCTCTGCAACTGCAGCCATCAAGACACATAGGATGTGTGTATGAATTGCAACTAGTGCTATAGCCTCAATAGTTAACAGCAGGGAAGGAAAGAGGTAAAAAGTCAAGTTCACATCAGTGAAGGAAACATCCACTGAAGTGCTGCCTGGTAACAGCACAGCAGGCCAGGAAAAGAAAAAGGTTAGCTCATAAACCAACAGAACTTTCTGAAAAATAAAAATTGTATTCGTCATCTTCTGACCTGAAGATGTGAGATGCTTGAGAATGTGCAACTCCAATCTCCTCGAGTAGATAAAACGTTCTGATGAACAGTATGTGCTCAGCCTCCTGCCAGATGGGATTACTTGTTTCTTCTCTGTGTAAACCACATCTGCAACCTCTGCAGTCTCACTGTTTTCAGAAGGGATTTTAAAAACTACTTATTCTAAAAAAGCTATATCTATTCCAAATAGCTTCTTGACATTCATTGCCAGTCAGACACCAGATCTTCACCTGGTATAAAGTAACTACCTAAAAATTCACTGTGCTTTAGCAATTGAGAATGTCACTTGATCAAGAAAAGTTATCCCTTCTAGGAAGCACTCTGGCAAAGAAACTGCTAGGAAACTAAACTTTTGGAAGAATTTCTCTGCTTTTTGTCCTTTCTTGCTACAAATAAGTCATTGTATCTTCATCTGGGAGTGTTACAGTACATAATGAAATCTTAAAATTGTGCCTCAAATACAGATTTTGTTTTCAGTGAAAGATCAGATATCAAAGATAAAATGTCCCTGTTAGTTTGATCAAGTGTTTTAACAAACATGAACTTTTTAAGAAGAGAGTGTTATTTTAATCACTCAGGGACTGCCTCAGGCTCAACTAGCTGGATTTAGTCTCTCAAGCGTACCCATGCTACCCAGTGCCTTATGTCATGACAGGTCCCAGCAGAATCAGAAGAAAACACCACCAATGTGTTTCTGCTGTAGTCCCAGAGACATTAACTTAATCGGTTAATAAGAAAATAAGGTAAGACTAGTTAAAAACTCGTGTTTGCAAAATAATGTCTTACTGAATTTGAGATCGTAAGGTGCCAGACTGCCAGAGACATTGGGCTCTGTGCATGTTGTTAATGACAGAGTTCTGAGCATCAACCACCACATTGTGAGCTCAAGAAGTAAGGCTCTTCAGGACTGGAATGGGACGTGGCTCTTTCATCAGCAATTTAAAGCTTGTGTCTTCTGTAGCTTATTGAGCTATTTACATCATGCAGCATCTTAGCAGTCTAACACACCTCTGAGGTCTAAACTGGAAAGTTCAATAAACATGGAGATATATGGCTTCAGTAGGTCTGAAGCGGTAATGTAGGAGATTCCTGATGTGCTTAATATATTGCACCACACTGGTACTGGAGCTATTCAACTGGAAAGTCATAAAATAACATAAAACAAAGTACTGGAGCAGAAATGATTCAGTCATTAACACCAGACACTCAGCCACTAAATCTTACCCACAAAGCAGACAGCAGAGCGTTTACAGTGAGCATCCTCCAGACACGCACAGAGCCAACAGCCTCCCAGATCCTGTCCCATGGCCAGTGAGATTAACATAAATCACAGGAATTTTCCACAGGGATTATCTAGGATATAAAATCACTTTATTATGTTGCTACTAGCACCACTGGCTTTTTCACTTTTGATTTAGGAACATCCACACCCCAGATGTAGGTTCCAGAAAAGGCACCTGCAGTATCTTCATAGCACAAAATGACTTCAGATTTCTCCTAATGGCTTGATAAGTATTCCTCCATGTGCTGGTTTTGCTGGGATAGCCATTTCACAATGGCTAGTATGGAGCTATGGTTTGGGTTTGTACTGGAAACAGTGCTGATAACACAAGGATGCGCTAGTGACTGCTGAGCAGTGCTTACACAGAGCCAAGGCCTTTTCTGCTCCTCACTCCAACTCACCAGCAAGTAGGCTGGGGGTGCACAAGGAGCTGGGAGGGGACACAACTGGGACAGCTGATCCCGACTGACCAAAGGGGTGTTCCAGACCATATGATGTCATGCTCAGTGTATAAAGCTGGGGGAAGAAGGAAGAGGGGATGTTTGGAGTGATGGTGTTTGTATTCCCAAGTCACCGTTACACGTGATGGAGCCCTGATTTCCTGGGGATGGCTGAACGCCTGCCTGCCGATGGAAAGGAGTGAATGAATTCCTTGTTTTGCTTTGCTCGTGTGCGCGTCTTTTGCTTTCCCTATTAAACTGTCTTTATCTCAACCCACGAGTTTTCTCACTTTTACCCTTCCAGTTCTCTCCCCCATCCCACCAGGGAGGAGTGAGCGAGCAGCTGCGTGGGGCTTAGTTGCCAGCTGGTGTTACACCACTACACCCCATGCTCTGGAACCAGGGCTATAACAGACCTGAGCTCATGCAAAGCACAGAGCCGTTCTCCAGTAGGATTACTCCATCTAACATCCCTCAAGCCCTGCTGCTCACGATTTGGAAAATGGAAGACAGTGATGACAGCATTCATTGCCATGAACCAGTGTCAGTTTACCAAGATGAGAATTGGGTCCCTGAAGAAAAATAACCCAATTTATCATCACCTTGCAGTTACTTTGTTATTTTGTTCTAATGCAAAGGTTTGCAAGTACTAAATAAATCAAAATGAGAAATCATTGCTGCGAAGACAATGCAAGGACAATGACGAATTGAGCCCAAGCCTGAGGGGGAGAGGCTTAAGGAAAGATACGAAGCCCTGAAGCAATGAGGAAAAACAGAGAAGTAGAGAGTCCATGCAGGAGTCACAAGAGTAAAGAAGGTTTTATAGCAGGAAAGACAGACCTCTGAGCCTCTTACAATCCTTCATTTCATACAGCTTTGTTTACTATAGCATCTTTCTTTCCTAAGGCTGTGAGCTTAAGACTTTGATTTATACTTCAGAGCTAATTTTTTCTAACCTTGAAATACAGGAAAAAAAATGTAAAGGTTTGTCAAAACAAGTGCAGGAAGGCTGTAATGCAGCCTTCACTTACCACCTCCAAAACAGAAGGTATTTCAGGCTCGGAAGGCAGCATGAGTACGAGATGTTCAAGACTGATTTGCTCCAGCCATTGAGATCCAATGCTTCTGGCTGTTGGGAGACATTGCTCTGTGCTGGGTGATGGAGGAAAGTGATGGTACAGTACCAAAAAGTCTGCACAGTTACCCCAGGAGCTCAAAACTGTGTGTTCAGGTATCAAAAAAATAGAAGGGAAGTTAACGTATTCAGGAAACCTGATTCAGTTCTCCTCTCACAAAAAAAAATTTAAAAAAATCACAAAACTTGTGCATATTTTTATAAATGTGGGTATCAAAAGAGAGGGTCTGAACTGAGAGATGCGAGTGGATGGCGAGACCTCCCAATAGCTTTGCTTCAAACATTGAATCAAACCTGTAGGCAAGAAGAAATGAGGAAGCCTGCAACATCCCTACCCACACCAAACCTAGTTTGCAGTGTCCACATTAGCAGAAGCTTCATTCCTTTAAAACCTTATGGGTTAAAGGTGGAACCACTCTGAGCAGTACCCTATTGGTGCCCAGTGCTGCCAACCTGGGTCCTCACACCATAGTTCCACATTCATCCCACTTAACTCCAGGGACCTAAAAAGCATAATCACTGAATAGAGTTAGTCAATGAATGGAGACAGGCATCTCCAGAGGGCGATTCAGTTCGTGGAGGGCATCAATCGCCTGCTGAAACCAGCACCTCATTATCTGGAGGGGAGCACAGGTTAAGTATGCTCCAAGTTCAAGCACCTCAGTTAAGAATCTAACACTTGATGGAACAGATCCTCATGTAAGAGTCTTTCAAAGGCCCTTGTGGCCACTGGGAATGATCATAGATTTCAATGGGCTCTGGATCAGGATTTAACTTCATCCTATTTTGGTAATGAAAAAGTCAAATACAGCCTTAAGCATTTAAGAAAAAAAAATTATATACACAGCTGACAAATTTTTGCTGGGATTGCTATCTCTTTTGGTTATCAAAGTGAAAGCTTGTGATATCCCCTGGTAGGACATACAACACTGTTTTCAGAGTTCTCTCTTCTCCCTCTTAAATACCAATCCAACATATGAAGATCATATTTAAAAAAAAAAAAAACAAACAAGTCTGCCAAAAAAAAAAATCAAATAGGAGTTTTAATCACTGGCAAGAGAACCTATACTTTTTTCCAAGTTTAGTGTCAACAAAAGAGATGAAATCACTTCCCTTTCAAAAACAATCAAACATGATTTCTGTTTTTGCTTTATGCCTTTTGTCAGCAGTGCCAACTTTTTGAGTCACTTTTAAACACAGTCATTGTAAAAAGAGATAAAACTCGTCTACTTTTATCTCGCCACACCATAAATTGCCTTGATAGTGAAATAACAGCAACAAAACTGCGATACTCTTGCTAACAATCCCTTGCTATCACCAAAATCTGTAGGTCACACACACAAAGCAAGGAGCAGACTTTGGCCACAGCACTGTATTAAGGAAAACTTCAGTAAACGAAAGCCACCATCCGCACACAATACCAGACATATACAGCTACAGTTAATTATCTGTGTTACTGCAGTGCCTGAAAACCTTCCATCTGAACCAGAATCCTATCCTTCAAAGTGACAAATAAATAGAGAACATAAAAATAGTGTAGTGAGACAAGTACTAAACCCTGTTGTGGAACAGACAGAGGCCATAACCCAGACAGATGGGGAATGATGCCTGTGCAGATCCGTGGGACTGGGAACCCTCAGCACATCAGCTGCCCACCCGTTGCAATAAGAAATCTTTTATGGAGGAACTAGAGAAGAGACTGGGAGGTGGCTTTGGTTGGAGAGCTCCTGCTGAGTGCAGGAACACCTTCAAGGTACCTCTCACAGTATTTAGTAGCTGCATTAAGCATTTTAGCAGGGGCCAGGTGAGAGCTGGTAACTCCAGAGTAATGAAAAGGATAGCAGGGAGTAGAAGAAGAGACTGCATGAGCAGTCCTGCAAATGAGAACAGCCTGATTATTCCTTACGTGACTGGAAAGAGGGAAGGGGTGAAGGGACACAGAGAGAGCTGGTGACATGGTCAAGGGGACAGGCTAAGGAAGAAACCTTTCTAGAGGCTTCCCAATGGCTACAAAGGAGGAAGACCACAGTTACCAAGATGAGAAAAACAGTTGCCACAGTAATTGAAATGGGACACAACTGAAGAAAAAGTGTTTTGCAGCAGGAATTAGCAAGATTTAGACACTGGTGAAATAAAAGAATCTACAGAAATGTCTCAGTCAGAACAGTGCTTCAACCCAACAGATGGGATTTTGTCCGAACTGGTCTAGTAAAGAAGCAGCAGGGCAGGAATAAAGATTGCTCTGTCTGTAGCTACATGGAGCTGGAACTGGCAGCTAGATAGCTCTGAAAAGGTGTCAGAGAAACTTAGATATTCTCTTCAACATGGCTCGGATACTGGGAAACCTCAGCTAGGAGATGGAGGGGAATTTATGCTTGCAAATGGTGTTAGCTAGATGTGAGGTCTGAGTCAGAGAGGAGTAGGTGGGAGAGCGTCCTGGGGAAACCCCTCACCATGGTGGAAGAAGAATGAGAGTGGTTCTGCCAACAGGGCACCAGAAATAGCAGGGGATGACGAAGGCCAGAGGGAGGTCTGTGACTTTCTGTGGCTTCAGTGTGTTCGATCATAGGAATGCAGCTTGAATAACACAACCCTTGGGATCTACTTTAGATGTAGGTAGGTGTTAGACACCTGGGTATGTTCTTTATTAATATGGGTATTTCATTGCTTTTTGCCCCTGTAAATGGCTGTCAGAGCACACTGCAGAGCACCATGCTTGCTCATGCAGCTTTTAACAACCAGCTAGAAGCTGAAGTAGAGAGCAGTCACAACCAATCTGTTTCCCTGCAAAATCCTCACGTTGGGAAGAAAGAGATTTGCCAGCAACTGAACTTGTAGGCATCATTCATTTCTATTTGTACCAGTACTTGCTTCTGCAGTTGGTAATTGCTGTCTTGCCCTGCGCAGCACAGTAAAAAGCAGGCCAATAATGCCACCCGCAGGTGCGCGGGTTTATTGCTGCAATCAGTTCTGAGGTAGGTGTTCTTATCTTGCAGTTAACCGGAATGTTAATTCCGACTTCACAGCACGGGTTTAGGTTCCTCTGAATTCACCTGCACTTGTGGTCAGCACTGCAATGCCTGTGCTTGTTCTGTAACACTTGTTGTGCTGCTGCCTTATTTCTACTACAGTTTGGCGGGGGGGAGCAAACCTATTACAAAATAGAAATGAAAAATACAAAATCCTCTTATCTCAACACTTAACAATACACAGATCTGGTGAAAACATTTGAAATAATAAGTGTCATCTGCTTTAACTAAAAACATACAACAGGCACATTTTCATAGTATGCAGCATATTTCACCTCATTTTCTTTTGCTATTCTGAGCTGAGAGATCCTTCAACTGTGATGACAAGGATTGTAATGATGTAAGAGTTCTTCCTTACAGAGTAAGACAAAATTCATTTAAAATAAGAGCTCAGTCTTTACGTACGACTGAAGCAGGGAGAGTTCTGCTTACAAACACCATCCTCGTCCTCTGTCTCCTTTCCTTTATTCATGTTTCCTTTATTCACACACTTTATTAAGAGTGTTGGAATGGAAACAACATTTTCAATAATTATTACCTCAATCTTAAAATAGTATCTTATGTTTAAGGTAAGGGATTAAAGCATATTTAATATCTTATTCTTCCTTCCTTTCAGAGCCACAGGACTCCTGAGCACAGAGCCTAGTAGAAAGGCTCAGGATCAGATTGCACTGCAGGGAAGGAGGCAATGTTTTCTCTTATACGTGATCTCTCTTAAAAGCAACTAAGGGAGGCCACTCAGGAGAGATCAAGCCCTGGCACTCTGCATAGATATGTTATATCTCATGGCTGGAATTAATTTACAGCCTACCTCCTAGCTAGATACACAGGAGTGAGCTCTGAATTCAGCAGTATGTATGATGGCTCTGTGTGCCATAAATCCTTCTCATATTCTACTGAGTCCCAGACCCTTACAAAAGCTCAGCTTATCTGAATTCTCTAGATTTTTCCATTGATATGGACTGAAGCTACAGACATAGGTGCCCTTACAAAAAAAAAAAAAACTTGTAGGGGGTAAAAATACAGGGAAAATGAGTAAATATAAGATTTAATATTGCAAATGTTTTGTTAAAAAATTGACTAGTCCTACCCAAAGCATGTTCACTACATGAAATACGGATGGTATATACTGACATTATCATCAACACATCAACTGAAAAATTTAAGAAAAAAAATCAATAAGGGAAATTTTCTATGTGGAAAAAAAATAATAATTGAGAACTGATTTGTGAAAGATATGCTATAGCATCCTGAGCGTCATGTCATGTTAGAGATCTTATGTCACAACCGTAGATATGGCACCTACAAGTTATTTGTAACACCTAACCACTCTCTGAGTTATTCAGTCTCATGGAAATCAAAGGTATCATCTACTATCCCTAAATATTTGAACAAAAAAAAAAAAGGTATTTAAGTCAATGGCTTTCTTTTTCTCATTAAAATCTATATTTAAATACTTTCAACCTTATGTTAATTATGTACAAGATGACACACTTCCCTCTCACACCTGCAGCCCCAGAGGACAAAGCATACATGGGGTGATGGTGGGAACTGACAGCAGGTCCTATAGCTGGGGGCAGCGGGTGCTGCACAGCTCCCAGGTTGCAGCCTGTCTCCAGCTCAAAGGGTACGGACAGGCATGAATTAAGCAGAACAGGGAACTGAATCCAGCTTTCCTACTGAAAACTTCCATGGAAGAGCAATAAACAGCAATGACTTCATACAGCTACAACAGAGCAGTGCCTTAATTTTAGTCTCTGTGTACTGCCCAGTCTCTGATAGAGCAGCAACTCCAGATGTTCAGAGCAATCACACAGCACTTGTGATGTAGGAACAACCCAAGTATTCCAGCTCAACCAACTCAGGCTGTCCTCCAAAACAAACATGTTTATCTACATTTCTTTTTATGCAGTCATTAAGAGAGAAATCTTATTCAGTTTAAAGATTCAATCACAATACAAGAACATTCAAACAGTTTTCTATCAGAAGTGCTGCATGTGTTGTCATGCTGTTACCATGTAGGGTTTCACCAAGCAGACGACGATAACAAGTCTCACGACAAATAAGACCGAAACACTCTCCAGGTAAGTTTATGGAACGCCTCACTCACAGGCAAGTGTGATAAAAATGCATTAAGCTAACTTCAGAAACAGTGAGGGTGAGGGATCTGATCCTCGGGAAACTTACTTTCAAGGTGACAGCTATCTGGGTGATCTTGAGGACACATTATCTGACAGCACAATTGGATTGTGCTGACGTGAACAACTGCCCGTTTGGTGGTTTTGCTCGACTGGGCTGTCATTGAGTAAGTGTCAGCGTACACAGACTGTTATGTTTATGCCTCCATCCATCACAACCAGCACTGCTTGCTGACTCGCTAAAGAAAATGTGTTTCACCGGGAAAATACTAAAGAAAGCAAATGCTGATTCATTGGATGATTTGGGTGGCAACAGAGACTGTCAAAGTGAGTTTAAGACTGGAGAAGCTGAAAAGTTTGGTGCGCCTGGAGACACATCCAGACCTCTTGAATCTGGACAGTAATTCTCCAGGGAACAAAGTTCTCCCTGATGGTCTCACCGTGGGTTACAACAGCACAGGATCTCCCTTCCACCATGGAAGGCCCTTCTGCTTTTGGCCCCCAACGAAGGTGAGGAGGTGCTACCCAAGGCAACGCTGTTAAATAGCCCAGACCTCACTGAATGCAGTTTTACACAAAGCTCCCACCTACTCACAGATTTTTCCATCCTCTGGACACAGCCTGCATCCATACACTGAGACAACACTGAAATCACAACCATATGAGTTTGTGACTCTGCCACAGGAGAAGAGAGGGGCAGAGTCAAAATTTGAAACAGTTAAATAGGGTAGCCATAGATTAAATCTCTAAGGGTCTTCAGAAAATCCAGCATCCCTGTGCCTGAAATTGGACGCTCAGCAATTAAGTTTTCACAAATATACCATATACCCATATTTACAGCTAAAATCTTTATATATCTAAAAGAAACACAAAATTGTGACATAGGAACAGCAGCCCTTCAGTGTGCCACAATACATTGCAGGCTCTAAGACAAATAATGGCAAGTGCCAAGGGCTGTGCAATAGAGAAAAGGTCACAACACAGAGCGGGAGCTTTCCAGCCCCTATTGGAAATGGTATTTTTGCATGTTGGCAGAAGAGAGCTACTCAGAAAAGCAATAATTAATTCCTTCTAGAAATCTGCGGGTTGGTAGCACTTCCTTTGGGTTCAACAGAAATAGTACTAAGGAAAAGAAATATTTAAAAAAAATAAAAAAATCAAATATACAAAGGTTTGGCCAGGAGAGGTTGCGAGGCCCTTCCCCAGGAGCTAACGACAATCACAGATCGTAAGACTCTGATTCAGCAGAAAAGCAGCACAGGGACCTGCAGAGGAAGGCAGCCAGCCCCAGAACAAGCATTCTGCTACCACCCGTACCGCAGGAGATGGGGCTGCCAGTCTTCCAGCAATCCCAGAGTCTCCTCTTGCTCCCTCACCGTTACGTGTCAAGCGCCTACGCTCTGCAAAGGATCAGAAGTAGAACTTAAAAAAAAAAATAAAAAAATAATCCTACTTTGCTTTCCATATATTTACAGCTAAATCCACTCCAGCTAAGCTACAATTTTCTGAGTTTCCTTCGCTGGCAGCCTTGCTTTGGAACAGCCCCTCGCCCCACACCTCCCGCCACATGCTCCCAGCCACCTGTACCCCACGCTCACCTGTGTCTTCAGATGTGTGCTGAACCCAACGGGGCAACAGATTAAAGGCAGGGATTTAAAAGTGACCGCCACTTTCAGCAGCTTATTTTTCAGGTAGACAAGCTCCAAGTGCAGCTCCCAACCAGAGGCGTGCCACAGGGTTAAGAACACGCGCATGGGAAGGAGCCCTCCATGACCTGCCCCAGTCTGCAAAGCAGGAGCTCGCAAAACCACATTTCAGCAGAGACCTGGCAGGATGTCGCAATCACGTAAGGCAAAGATTTGCAGTGGGACATTTTAAAAGTACCACAGGGATCCTATCCCAGACCCACACCAGCTCCACAGGGAACCAGGCACTCTTCGCATCAGCAAGGAAAACCTGCAAAAATATGCTACTGAGGGACTTTGCTGGACTGAAAGATAATTACAAGTGTTACTTGTTCCACTGGAATATCAAAAAGGAAACCCAGCCAAAGCTCCAACAAGAAACAGACAAATACCTTGGCAGTCGTCCGGCGAGTGTGCAGCTTGGATTCATCTGCAGACAACCGATGATAGAAATCTTCCGGCACAAATCCCTTTTTCAATTAGTAATAAACCAGGAAAGTGATATTTACAGGAGAAAAAAAGAAATCAAAGTTTTCTTCTTCAAACACAGTTTGCATAGCATGGACAGGACAGCATAAACCACCACACACAAGTGCTCAGTCTGCTGCATCTGTCAAGCCCACGTAGCAGCTCTCAGAGGCATGAGGACAGTCACTAGCAGCAAAAGTTGATGACAGGAAGACAGAGGTCAGAAAAACCACTCCAGAGCACATTGTGGGGACTGATTTGCTTCACCCAGCCAGCACAGCCACCTGCCAGGGTGCCCACACCAGGGCACATGGTAATGAGCTAAACTCCCATCCACTCTCCTTCCTCAAAGTACACATATATAACCTTAAAAAAATATCAGTTTACCCACACCCTCTTGGCAAGAACTCTTCTGAGTTCACTACAGCAGCTGACTGACTTGACTTCCTTCTTTATAAGCCCCACGTGGGCTCAGTATTGCTCAGGTGCTCCCTCCCTTTCCTTCCAGCGAGGCAGGGTTTGGCCCTGAGCAAGGTTCAGCTGTGCTTGTCCCCACCTCACCTGAGAGACACAGCACCCCAGCCAGGGAGAGACCAAACCGGAGCACATCTCATTCTCCAGGAGGATAATTAAGCATTTTTTCACAGGGGACAGTATAGACTGAAGGGAGAACCCGACCTTACATGACTGAGGTCAATAGAAGTCTTTGTACCAGCTGCTTTGCGTGAAGAATTAGATCAGAGGTTCAGCCTTAAAAACCATTAAGATGCAACAGTACAATTTGGGGAAATAACTGCTTCCAACCACAGTCAAAGCTGCAATTACACTGAATTTAAGTAGAATGAGCAAGAGACATAAAACTGTATTTTAGCTGTTCTCACCACCTTCCAGAGCAGAGGCAGGGAGCAGCAGAGCAGGTGGCACTGGCACTGCGGTTCTGGGAGGCCAGAGGGACCCCCAGGTGCACTGTGCTGAACTCTAGTCCAAAGAAAACCACAGTCATCACTCGCTGCTTGAGGCTCCTCCGCGCTTTTAACCTAAGTTCTGGAAAACAAGCACAAAATAGATTGGAACTTCCATATTGGGGAGAATAATATTGGGATAATACTTTCTATGTTAGCTCATATCTTCTGGAAACACGTGCTGTTCCAGCTCAGGAATATGACTGCTTTCTTCTCGCTTTGATGCTTGAAGCTCATAATATTGTAGAAAAGATTAAGGCTCAGTTTTCCCTTCTTCATGAGGTCACAAGTGCCACTAAACTTATCAGTCAGTGTTGAGATGAGAGACCTGTAGCAGTACACTGAGGACACTCAAGGGCTGACAAATTAAATGTTATATATTGTTTTGGAATTGGCTTTGGAGCTTTGCTCAGGTCTGACCCAGATACTGTTCCGTAGCACTTCAACGAGCCCAAAGAAAGTGTTTCTGAAAGGCTCCCATGCACTCTCTGTGCTACAGGTGTTGAGGGAAAGATTGTGTAGCCCAAAGACTTCAAGATTTCCAACCCCTGGAAGGGTTTCCAGGGAGGGAACAGAAACTCCTTGCAAGGACAAGAGTGACATACCTGCCTGTGGGACTCCACACTCCAAGAGATGTGCTCCCTCCCAGGGCCCCACTCCAACACAGCAAGGAACAGCTGTTGTGCTTCGTCCAGAAACTAAAACTGCCTTCAGCTCTTCATCAGCACAGACACCACTGGTACTGCCAGGGGACACCTTCATATTTAACCAGGCTGGGGATTCAGGCAATGTTCTCATGCTCTTTCCTGGCAAGAGACAAGATTCAGGCACAGATAGATGCACCCTTGATGCATCAAGGCATTCGTGGCTGCAGAGGGTGATTTTGACCTCCTTGATCATAAGGTGAGGTATCCTGAGCTGATGATCAAAGCTGAAGAGTACTTCATAGAGAAATGAAAGAAATCTGTGCCAATTGCTGCCCCGGTGAAGGGGTTAGCAATGATGAAGTACAGTAACAAGGAAGATGTTTAGCTGTCTACAGGCAGCTAAAAATGATGGTGGACTCAGCAAGAACCCAAAAATCTATAGGATAGATGTGTTCCTAGTAGGAATAAGAAGGGAGCAAATAGCCTGTCCCATCAAACATCCTTGTTGTCTCTGTACTAATGTATGAAATAATAAACAATCAAAATTCTGATCACATCAGGATAACAGAGGGTGGTGATTCACATCAGAGAGGTATAGTGCTTAGATGTGTGTTTTCAAATCAGCTAGCCCTCTTAACGAAAAGGCTGAAGAAACTTCAGCATCATTAGTGATTGCTTTGAAGCAAGAGGATGAACCAGATGGGCTTTTCACTTCTCTGTCAGTGAATACAGCTGTTTATGTAGGGTCTGGACTGAGACACTCTGTATTTGCAGCTAGGTAGATTCTGCTGCTGGAGAGACAGGTAAGTGCTAAGCAAGTTAGGAACAGCCTGGTCGTACATAGCCTGCTGTAAGATTGTCCCTTACATGGCACCTTACTGTTGAGAAGGAATATTCAAACAGAGAGAAGACTATTGTTTGCAGCAGATACCTGCATTTGGTCATTAAAATCCCAAAGAAATGTCTTTTCCAAACTTGCCAGTAAGAACAGAAATACTAAAAACATTTGTAAACAAACACTTAAGGGGAAGCTTACTTTGTCTGATTTTTTTTAACACACCGATATGAGGCTAAATTCTTGAAATCACAATTCATCTGTGATTCACCTGAAACCACTTCCTTCTCAAGTAAACAAGGATTTACTGGACAGTGCTTAACCCAGCTGAAAAGTAGAAAAAGCCCACAGCTTTGGGACATTACATGGCTTTTATGGCACATGCACACAGAGGGGTTTGTTTCAGCATTTCTGTCAATTTGAGAACATTTAAACTCTCATCTGAGACTTGGAGATGTTCAGTGCCACCTTTGTCATTTCTGTCTATTCTTGCTATTTATACAATAGTCTCAAGTCTTACTAAATTTGCTTTCCCTTTTAGGAGTTCAAACTTCTCATTTTTTTAAAATAAATATTTTCCTACTCTTGTATAAAAACACAATTAAAGATTTCTGATATGACTTAGATAAAGGAGTCGTTATTTTTGTCATGGCCCCTCCTTTCCAAAACAAGCGTGGCTAATCTTTCCAAGCAAGCATGCCTAATCCTTCCAGTCTCTCTTCATGCGAGTGCATTACCATGACCCAATTATTCCCGAAAAAGATAGCTGGGAAATTTTTATCAGGATGGTTTGCTCACAGAAAATGCAGTTATCACAAAACCAGGAAAGCTTTGGTACCACTTGGAATGGTTTTCTGTTAAGAAAATTCAGATCAAACCTTTCCTTGTCTACCAGCTTGATGAGATGTTGTGTGTTTCCCCATTCTGTTCCCAACCGGATAAATGCAGAACTGCATTAACCCGAGGTGCGCGGGTGATGCCTGGGAATTGTAGGTCATGTATTTCATTTCAAAAGGGCAGACTCCTCTTTTAGTTTACATTTTCTGACTTCTGCTTTGAATTCCCCAGATAAACAAAAGTAAATCTCATTGAATTTCTTCAAGTAAAATGAAGAGAAAAAAGAACCAGCGATCTGTGCCGTTCATCTCCACACTTTTCCACCACGCTGAATGTTCCAGGGTGAGGATGGGATCCGATCTCACTGGTCTGTCCCAGGGAAACAAGGTGCTGTCTGCTGACAAGCTGTCTGCTTGGACAGGAGGATTTACAAGACCTCAGCAGAGTTTTGACTAACTCTATCTGCTAGGAGATGTCTGAAAGATACTCAAATTGCAGTGAGTAAATTTGGGATTATAGCTGGGAAGTTTCTCGGTGTTCTGACTTTAAAGCAGGTTTGTTGCAAAAAATCCAATAAAAGCTGCAAATAGACACTCTTCACAAGTCATATAACCCTTGTCGAATTGCTGTGACATTAATGAAACTGCCTCCTGGGGAGACTAGAAAGTTTGACATAAACCTGGCCAATCTCAAAACAATATCAGGGTGTTTTAAAGATAAATTTTCCTCTTTATAATCCAGCAGCACGGACTTCTGAGAGAGACTCAGCTCCCTGACTGCCCCCCCGGCGACTGACACGGTGAGCTCTGCATTCACGAAAAATGAACACACGTTTTGTTTTACCCAGCTTCTGAACACCGAATGACCATGCATTTTGCTGAAATGTTATTTCTTTTTATAACCATGTAGCAGCTTAAGGAGGGGAGGAAAAAGAAGAAGGAACGCGATGCTGTCACACTGGAAAGGTTTTATTGTAATCAACCTTACAACGCTTTTGTTACACGATACAAAGGACGTTTAATCTCTCTTGGCTGGCACATTCCCTCTGGGCTTTTACTGCTCACAATGGGAGCTTTCCCTTTGACTGTGGCGAAAATAGTGTCAAACCTCACTGCGAGGCACCGCTTTTACTCTGGATTCATTTGAGAAGTTCTGAAGAATCAATGACTTCATGAAACGTGGGAAAAAAATAGGATTACTTCTGAAGAGGCATGATGTATTTCTTTTACGTTTCGCTTCCCATGAATACAACCATCTCCAAAATGTGTTTCATTTTGCCGTTGCAAATACTTGCATAGTTTGTTGCTTGAATGATTTTTTTTAAATATAAATTGTGAGGTAAGACTTGTTCTTCATAAAATTTCCCCAAACACTTTCTGGCTGTGCAGTCTTGAGGTATTCCAGGTAGGAGACAAGAGAGGTCTTGGAGCAGAGCCACTGAGTGAGTGCTCAGAAGTGCTGAGATGTTTGTAGAACTGAAACTTCAGCTTTTCCTTCTTTTTTTTTCATGTTGGTTTAAAGGGAAGTAAAACAGTTTGTACATAACGAGCTCCGGACTGAATATTTTCTAAAGCTCAGGCCAAATTCAACCTCTGAATTTTGGAAAAGGTTATTAGGAATTTACAATGCAAGATATTCCCCTGTACTTCCAAATTTGTGCCAGGCCTACAGACTGACAGGTGGAAACTTCCCAAGAGGATTTAGTTTTGTTCACAGAGAGCCAAACAAGCCATTTCCATCTGGATGACTCCATTGCAACTGGGAGAGGTGAACAGCAAAGAAGCAGCAGCATAGCTCTCCATTGAAGCTAGCACAGACTGGAGCACCACATAGTGAACAACATGCACGTCCTGCACCAGGAGCCAGACACCTCTTCCCTTTAGAGAAGTCCCATGAAATAGAATAAATTCATATATCTTGTTACGTTATTTTCTCTGCTCACCATATCAGCAGTTTCCAGACCAAAAAGAACATTTCAGACAAACATCCAGACTGAATCTCTGTATCCAACTGAAGCCAGAGTTCAGCTTGTTTTTTCAGTCTCTGAAACAGTGGCATATAAAGGAGCATCATAAATAGAAAAGTAAATGTGTTGAGTTGCGTGAAGAGCCGGCTGCCCACCATGAAGATGCACTGCTGGGACTTAATACCTTTGCTCTGTTTGAGGCCTTGACAGTGACAACAGTGCTTTGTTTATGTTTGACTTTCACAGATAAATTTCTTCTCCTTGCCTAAGAATGAAAAGATTTTTATTTACTTATTTATTGCTCATGAAGAAGTACTTAGTTCATAAAAAGCGGATTTAACTGCTATCTTAACAATTGTTGTACCTAACCTGAAATGCATCCAGCATGGATTGCCAGTAACAGAGCCATCAGAACTGTATTTTAGTAGCAACTAGAAACCAGTAGAAAAGGTGTACTTTTTTTTGCTAGGTATATTTATAAATTGCTGAAATATAAAATTAGATTAAAGGGTCACAGTATCTCTTTTTCAGCTGTATATTGTACAACTTTTTGTTTGTCGTTCAGCTGTATACTATGCAACTTTTTCAGCTGTATATTGTACAACCCCGTCAGTGGACCCCAACTCCAGTACATGGTGCTGAGTCACGTGCCCTGGGTTGAAGAGGCTGTGTTTACTGAGGAGATAGGAAAAAAGATCTTGGTATTCCAAACAGAAAAGAGATGAAAATGCTTCAGTCAAATAACAGAAATACTTCCACAATTTTTTCTAAAAATAGGTGATGTTTTCAAAGGAATCCAAAGAGTCACATGTCTGCTTTTCCTGACTTTCTGCTCAGGCTGCGCCTCACAACCCCTTTGGTGCCTCCAACTGCCCGAAGCGAGGCTGCTGTGCCAGCACTGCCGGGTTGAGTGGCAGTTGTCCTTTTGTGCAGCTCCTGGCGAGGTTAGGAAAGGGTCTAACAGGTCTTGTGGAAGGACTGCCATCTTCACAAGACTGTCCTGCAGGCCAGAGAGAAACTTGTCTGCCTTGTGTGGGTGAATCCTGCACTGCGAACAGCAAATAACCAGAGTGGAGGTGACATCTGGCAGCCCGGTGACTGAAAGGTTTGGGCATATGCTAGTCAGGAAACAGTTTTGCATGTGTCACATACGGGGCATCAAAGCCAAGTGAGCAATTTTCTGGCAGTGTACAAATGAAAGAATAGGTCATGCAGTAGGTCAAAAGTAAATCCCTTATGCTGGCTAGTTTCTCATTCAGCATTTTGATCAATCCTGATCAAGACCCTTATGGATTAAAGGAGAAAGGAAAAGAAAGAAGTGAGAAGTGGACATAAGAGAGACTCTGTTGGATAAGCTCTCATTTCTCTGATAGATGCTAGATAGTAAATAATCCATCGTGGGGAAGCTTTGTGGGGCTGGAGAGCTTTCCAGTCTGCTAGCGATGTTTCTTAGTCTTGTGTCAGATATAAATGCAGAAGGCAGGTCACTTTCATGTCTGTAACCTTCCAGATGACAGGTAATTACTCATAAACGTGTCCTACAGATGCTCCAGGGATCCCTCTGTGTGTGTGTCTGAACGAGAGTAGATGGTTCTGGATGGGTTCAGAAGAGACCACAGCCGTGTGAAGAGTGGTGGAGTTAGGGGATGTTTAGTAATTCAACTTCGCAGTCTCTGAATGAAAAAGAACAAAGCAATGGTAGTAAGGCTAGTGATATAGTGACAGTTCCTTTGGAAACCAAACAATTGTACAGCCATAGAAAAGCAGGGACCTGGTCAAGTGTGGCAGCCAGCCCACCCTTCAGTCCCATGGCAGCGTCACCTGATGCTGGCCTGAGACACCCTTGCCTGAAATTCCACCACCCCTTAACGACATTTCCCCGGGCTGCGTTACCTTTTTTACTGGAAGGTGCGTTTTTCTGAACACCCATCCTCAGTCTCCTATGTTACAACCCATCTTTTTTTTTTTTTACTGTCCCCTGTGGCCACGGAGAGCACACTGATGCCCGTGGGGAGGAAGCTCAGCTCTCTACCATGGCGGGCGCAGACTGCAGCCTCCACGGCAGCTTAGCCAGCGGGCAGAGCCTGCAGAGAGGGCAGCAGGCGCAGCGGGGAAGCGAGATGCACACAGTGCGTGGAGGTGGGAGTACAGAGCACGTGATTGTCTGTTTTAACTGATTGGAGACAACCAGAGAAAAAAATTATCCCTAAAATCATCCAGGATAAATTAGGACACTGTACTGCTTTCTCTGAAATTAATAGCGAGGCTTGCAATTAATTTGACACGAAGAGACTTCAGCATTGGCCATCATTTCTCTGCTGCTGGAGAGAATCACTCTGCAATTTTCTGGAGAAGGCAAACTCCACAGCTGAGACAGAGCACAGGGGTGGGTGGAAAGCCTGAGGTGATGAAACTACAGGGAGACAGCACAGGGAAAATAAGTACTATCTCCTGCAGGACTTCAAAATGGAATAAACAGGTTGTTTTTACAAGCTGGAAATGAACATATAACTCCAGGGATGAGGAAGAATGCAGAGAATAACAGCATTTGTAGCTCAGCATATTCCATTGCTATTAAAAAAAAAAAAAGCCCATGAAAGCAGATGGGAATAGCACAACCAGAGCACCTCGGAGTTTTACTTAACCACAGGAGAAGTATTTTGAGAAGCAGAGAAGACAGCACTGTGGTATCTGTAGTTATGTATTCTGCCTTCTGCACACTCCACGGTAATGGGAGATGTGACCCTGTAACCTGCCGCAGGAGTGCTGGTCGTTTTATGCTGCCGTTAAGATGCAGAACGAGAGCTGCTCTTGCTCTCTCATGGACACTTACACCATTTTTCTTTCTTTGCAGTTTTGGCCAATCCATTCTGACAGTCAATTGGACTGGAGTTTTCTTTGTCCTCCAGGACGGAAAAATTGGACTGATTCCTCTGAGAAGTAAGAGAGCCAGGTATTAATTATCGTAAGGGGGATTTGCGCAGTACCAGTTGGCTCAGCTTTTTTCCTTCATTTTTCAGCTCATACTAAGTCCTTGAATCTGTTGCTGCTTATGCCATCGCATGGAATAGCACATCATTCAACGTTATTAAGCATGGCCCAAAAGATTCTTAATATTAAAAATAAGCAGCAAAAGTCAATGATCACTCAAGAAAACATTTCTTCACTTGTGCTTTATGATGTATGACAGAAAACTTTGCAATGAATTGCAGGTCTTTGTCGCTTGGAATAGTTCTAACATTGTTGCTGTTGTAATTTTGTACTGCAGGGAAATCACTGACGTTACCTTCAAAGCATCTAAACAGTTCAGGCCAGGGGACCAGACCTTCTGCAGGAGTAAAGTAGTATATCCACAACAATTTTAATACATCCAGTGTACCGATCTGATCCCATGGCCATACTTGTAGGAATAACTCTACTGCAGTATGTATGTATGTAAATGAACACGGGATGGCCCACATGTGGGAGGGTGGCAGTCAAAGCACGCACAGGTTTGTCACCGATGTGCATGAAGCAGCTTTGGGTACAAGGGAAGCCGAGCACTGGCATGTTGGTTGTTGGTAATGGCATAGGGCTCTAAATTAGAAACTTAGAGAATCATTTGGCTTTTCCCGTCCCCTTGTCAAGAAACATTTCTTGTTTTTCAATACATGGAAGAAGCTCAAATGAGCACACACTGCTCTGAGAAAACCCAAGCCTTTCTCCACAGGCTAGACCTCAGTGGAAAAAAAACAAACCTGTAAGGTGAGAAGCAGAGCAGCAAGCACAGGGGTAGCTGGGTCCACTCTGAGCCCTCTGAAGGACTCCTCAACATTGAGCCTTTGGAAGTTACCTCTCCTGACAAGCCAAGGCAGCAGGCTGTATTATTGTACCCTCTCAGCCACACTCAAGTGTTGGCGACTAAAAATGACATCCCAAAAATAAGACAAGATGTCATTAAGCCTCACATGCACTTGCTCTTCAGATTCACACCATCAGTTATTCCATTTGCCTGTAAAGGCTTCGGACTCTTTTCTCTTTCTCTCGGTGAATTTCTCTGCTGCTTTGCATTTAAATTCATCTCACCTTCACAAAAGCTCAGTCAAACTGTAAGCAATAAAGGAACCAGACAAATCCAAACATGTTGTTGTTTTCTTCGCGTTCTCTGCAGTCCCCAGCAAAGGATGTTTCTACACCCATTTGAGAAAGCCACCCGGCTCTGCCCGTGCTGAATAACTATTTGGAAACAAATGGATAGGATTGTACCGGCCACCTCCTCCTCAGCCTTAGAAACAGTAGGAAAATCCCATCTATCCATAAATATTTGTTACGATGATCGTTCTGAAAATAAAGCAGGCTGGAACGTTCCCTATCATGCCAGGCTGCAGTATCCAGCTTCCTTATACCAATTACTGTCTATTTGGCATGCTTCATGCTCTCTTTGCTAACGGGATAAAAGGTTTTATGGGATAATAACCTAGTTCCAGTGAGCAAGCGTGTTTATAAGACCAAAGGCAAACTCATTTGTCCTTGCAGAAGATGCCTTCAGACTGTAGTGATTGGCACTGGTCTAGGATGGATAAATCACGGGAGCAAAACTTCTGTCCCATAGAAAACAGATCCATTCGTGAATCGCTAAGGACACAGAGGCTGTCACTGCAGGGAAGCTGAGAGTGCAGAGATCATCTTGGTGATGATCCTGCTACGGGACAAAAGTAGGCGGACAGCCATCGGCTTCATTTGAATATTGAAGGTGCTCTAATTAGAGTTACTGCCATGTTAAATAGTTCCTAATGTTTTCCTCAGCTGAACCAAGGTTTGGTTGAAAACTTGTGACCTGAAAGTGTGGTCATTACATTATTGCCAGAACTTACTGTTTTTCTCCCTCTGCAGACAGGAGACAGATGGCAATTGCCTCCTAAAACATCCCTCAGCTGAACAGCAGTGACAAACATTCTTCTCACCTCAGAAAATCCCAAAGCACATTAGAAACTACCGGGACTAAAAGGACAGACATGTTTTCCTTGGTTCTGGCAGGAGTCAGGCAGGAGCCCCTCTCATCAGGAACGAGGTGTGCTTGGCTAATGGACAACAGCCTTACCTGGCTTCCCACCCCAGCTGTGTCGTACTTTATATCCACACCCAGATCATCAGTAAGGGTCACCTCAGGTAGGGCAGATATTAGCCCACTGAGGCACTTGTTAGATGAGGCAGTATTTACTAACTTATGTATTTTTTCCATTTTCTAGTCTGCATTTAATTTTTGCAGACACCGCTGTCTCGCTGGAACCTTCTACTTGAAAAGTCTTCTTTAGCGTCTCAGAATTATGATATGTTAGATTGGCATAGGAAAAAAAAAAGAAAAAATCATTTGCAAGCAATTTATCTCCCATGGCTACACACTAGCAAACGCTCATTTCCATACCACCTACAGATACGTGTATGTCTTTTTGTTCTAATATTGAGAAAAAAAATTGTTTGCATTCTTTCAATACAAGCAATCCTAGGCTTGAATTTTGAGCCGGTCAAATAATGCTAAAGAAGCAAATATATTGGAGTTTCTGTCTGCACCACTGGGACTATGCAGGCAGGCAAACTCTATTATGGCCACAGTCTTATCAAAGGAAAGCTAAATCTCCTCATTAAATCTTGGTGGCGGTTATTTGCAAGAAGAAATACTCTCTACTGCAGGCAAAAATTATGGAGAAACGTAGAAATGAGCGGTGAAGGATTGCAGAGGGAGGCTGCGGGCAGAGCCGCACGCTGCTGGGGGAAGGAACCGGCCACCGCTGCCGGCACCGCACCGCTGAGAGCCCTACCTGGGGATGCTTGTGCTGTTCATCTGATGGGGATGATCTACAGCCAGGCTCGGCTCCAGGTTAATGTATTTTAGCCGTCAACCCCAATATTCGGCATTTGTATACTATCTGGCATTGCTCCATCTTACCTTAAAAAAAAAAATTTTAAAATTGCACCTACTTTTTCCTCCTGCATCTGGCTAACATCTGTCTGCACAGCAAAAACTCATTCAGGAAGGCTTTGTTTGATAAGGACATATGCCAAAGCTGACTTTTACAAAAAGAGCATCCAAAATTTGAATGGCTAAATTAAAACTAAAGCAATTGAGAGCACGCTCTGGTGGAAGTGGCGTTGAACCAGAATTTGTGTATTCATTTATAATTATTCTTTCATTTTTGGGCAAAATACTTAAGTCCGCATTCAGTAGAGCACCTGAACACCTAAGCAACACGTGTAAATCCTACAAGATTTGTGGTGTAGTGCTAAAATAGAGTCCTCGTTGTCCTCTCTATCCCTTTTATTAGCTTGCCATCTGTTGAAATGAATGTAAAATTAGCCCTGGTTTATTTCTGTCTTACCTGTTTTGGGAGGAAGGGGAAAAGGAGAATGAGGGAATGAGGTACAAGGAGGACTGTGACATGAGGATAATTATACCTATCTTTAAAATTCTTAGTTTTTTTTCTTAGAATATTACTCTGTGGGGATGCAGTTTGTAAGGAATTTCAGAGGTTTCCAGTGATTATATTTAAAGTATGAGAAGTGATCTAAATAGTTGGTAAAATGTTGACTGGAAGATAAACATGTTTATGTTATATTAAACTAGATATTAAAACTGCTTTTTCGGTACTTCAAATGTAAAAGTGTGCCTAGTGCTTTTACTGGCACTCTTAAGAAATGTTAATAAGACCTTTTTCCTGCTACATTTTAAATGGAAGATAGGCAATATAAACAAAGCTGCAGATTGATTTCTTTATTCTGCTGGGATATCCAGCTATGCTCCAACTGATCAGACAGAATTTTGTTTACGTATTCTGCATAAAGTTGTCCAGCAAACTCCAAGTGAACTCATGCTAGGATCCAAAATTCTGTGTATTCAATGGACATTGAGAACTTTCCCTTGGCACCTTCCGCCCCTGCTCAAGGCCATATATCCTTATCTATATCCTCATATATATCCTTGGGGATACTAACTCAAATAGCAGCAATACGTGACTTTATGATTTAGGAGTCTAATAAATTATACCAAAGGATTTTTTAAAAATTATTTTAGTGATACTGTAGGCTAGATTTTTATCTCAATTCACATCATATGAACCTTATCCTAATTCTTTTATAGGAGGCACTGACCTCTGGCCAGGATCCGTGATCACTGACTGGCCAGGCTGGAAAGAATCAACCAGCTACAGCTCGGTGCAGATATTTGTGCGACGTGTCTGTCTTTAGCTTTTGATATGTTGCAAAAAAAGATAAACCGAGGATCAGTCAGGCCTTACTGAAAGCTCACGTCAAAGCAAGCTTTGGATTTATTCTGAACTATTTTAAATAAACACCCCTCAAAAAAGCTGAATCTCCATCATGCCTACACAGGCTCAATTGTGCCAGAATATTCAGCTACATATATAACAGAAGGCATAATTGTCATTATGCCTTTAATTCTCGAAGTGAACTACTAGGAAAGCATTAATGTTTTTGCAAAATAAGTTGGATTGGAATTTTTTTTTAGTTGTTCGATTTTTTTCTGAGAGCAGACTGGATTGACTACAAAAGGAAGGCAACTTAAAAGTACAAAGTCTATAAAAAAACTAGTGTTCCAAGGAGCAAGCCATGCACCTAGGAAATCGTTGTTGATTGTTGCTAATATCTATGATAATTAAGCTAAAAATACCCACAAAGCAATAGAATTTGCAGAGATGACTCTATTGTCTTAAGCAAATAATGAAGCAAGGAACAGTTAAATCGATCCCATGACTCTCGTTTCAATAATAAAGCAGCAACAACTGTTAATCTATAGCACTCAGTTTAGATTACAAACCTAACACCGAATGGGCAATTTCATTAGAGGCAATATAGCTGAGAGAGAAATGCTGGCAGGGAAAAAAGTCATCCCCATTGAAATCAAACCATCCTGGGAATGTCTTGCTGCTCTGTACCCAGAAGCATAATCAGGGAAGAGTTCTCACAACCACCAGGTACATCTACAAGGAGACATCGCTGTCCAAGCAATTCCCTTTCATTTTACCCAAAGGCTACCAGGATACGAGGGGCTGAAGCAGCCCCCCACCACACGAGCCCCGCCGGGTAGTGCAGGCTCCAGCCTCAATGCAGGAGTCCTCGGGAAGGGGCAGCTGAGAGGGAAGCAGTAAGTTCACCCCCGCATCTGCCCCTGGCCAGAGCCCAGAAACCACCGCAATGCTGCCGTCAGAGAGGCTCCGATAAACAAGACACGTGTGTGTCCCTAAGGACAGAAGGAGCCAAAGAAGCAGATGGGAAACGTTTTTATTTTCCTCTTTTTATTCTTGTTCTCAAAATCAACACAGGATCTGAAAGCCAACCAAACTCACCCACAGATACCAGCACTGCCTGGAAGAGACTTCTCTTTTTAAATTAGATCCTTTCAGACACTTACACGAACCCATAGATATCGCAGGGCCTGCAGAGCTGGAGCCAATGAACACCACAGAGCAATGCTGCAGGGGAAGGAAGGAAAGGCTTCCACCATCTCTGCTGGCAGAGTATGCAGTATGGAACTTATCAGAGAAAGAACTTTCTGTTCTCACTGAAGGTAGTAGGCAGGACTATAAATATCCGCATGGAACATATTTACTGAGGGACTGAGTGCCATACTAACAGCCATTTTTTATGGTAGGACCATGTTTCACAGGTACTAGCAAGTTTCTGAAATAAAATCAGAGAATTATTGAGATGAAAAGGAACCTCTGAAAGCCTCCAGCCCAGACTCCTGCTCAACACAGGGACAACTTCAATGCTGAGGGAGGTTGCTGAGGGCCTTGGTCAGCTCAGCTCTGACAAATTTCAAGGAAGGAGAGCCCATAACCTCTCCAGGGAATCTGTTCTTGTGTTGCATAACCCTTATTCTGATTATTTTTTTCCATATATCAAAGGATTTAATTTCCCTTACTGCAATGTATGACCAATGCCTCGTCCTTTTGCATCACACTGCCGCGAAGAGTCTGAACCCATCTTCTACACAATGCTCTTTCGTTAGTGGAAGACAACTATTAGATGTCTCCTGAGCTTACCTTCTCCAGGCTAAACCAACCCAGTGCTCAGCCTCTCCTGATATACCATGTGCTCCAGTCTCCTGAGCATCCCGTTGACCCTCTACTGGACTTGCTCCCACTTGTTGACCTCTCTCTGGCACTGGAGTACACCAAACCCACAATTTTCCAACTGTGAGATGCAATCTCTCAACTTGAGTGGAGGGGAACGATTGATCTGTTGGCTACACTAGCACCCAAACAGCCCCCTATGCAGTCAGGCTTCATCACCTTAAACACACTGCTCATATTCAACTTATGGTCCACCAGGACCCTCAGGTCCTTTCTGTAGAGCTTCCCCCAGCTTGTTGGTCCCCAGCCTGTACTGCTGGTGCGTCCCAGAGGCAGGACTCTCTGTGTTTGTCCTCACTGAGCATCATGAGGTTCCTCAAGTGTGTCGAGGTCTTTGCCTGTCTTTGAAAACAGATCCTAGAAGTTTTAGTAACATCTTCTGTGTGTCTTCATGAAAAAAAAGGAGTAAATGTCTCATGGGATTTCTGTGTATATATAAACATATATATATACACACACAAACTCCCAGGTGTCATGCTGTTCTACACCAACACTCTACGTTCTTTACAACATTAATAAAGGACAAGCAAAACCCAAATCCCAACTGACATCAACAAGAGTTTTTACTGACTGCAATGACCTTGAAAAGAGTCTGGTCGTGTCAGTGCAACAGCAGGAATCAGGATGTCAGCATCAGTGCTGGAGTGGAGTTGTTTTAACATGACTTTACTGAAAACGAAGGAAGATTTAGTTGCTGCTCAAGAGATGGGGCTTGAAATCTATAACCAGTACCCCTGTTTAAAATTCTGTTAAAAAAATTTATGACACACACTGGAGTTACATTTTTCCTTGAGTAAGAATATTTCTTTCAGCCATTCATTTTGCATTTCATGAGACACTTCTGCAGATGCAGTGAACTATATCACTCTATTTCTGCTTATATAGCATCCTGAGATCTAGACTCTTCAAAACCTGCGTGTATTGTGATGACTGTACAGAATATCTCAATGAAAGCCTACTTCGGCATTCTTGATAATTCATTTGTATCCAAGTGGCAGTATTCATTGTAGCATTTGTAAAGGCTGTTCTAAGCCATGGGGTAGGTGTTCACAAAACCTGACTTCCTTTGCCTAGATTCTTGAAGGAATTCATCCTATACATGGGATCTCCTTTATCACAGGAGCTGTGTAAAACATTGCCTCTCCCTAATGAAATTTCCATTTTCTCCCTCTCTTGTTGCAATTATATATGCATTTTAAAAGTACACCATGACTGTGCTGCTTTAATTTTGTTATAATGCTCAGGGAATAATTAGTTCTGTATCTTCTAAAGAACAAATGCATGTATTCAAAAATTAAGTATTTACTTTCCAAAGAGCCATCACGAGTTGTTGTGAGTGCTTGTTTTCATTACGTGTGGAAAATTAAATGCACTCTGTATAATAATTCTGCTGGTATAATAAAGAATTATGTATGACAAGGGAAAAGTGACCCAGTTCAGTAGGAAAAATACATACACCCTTGTTATGAAATCTTAGTTCATTTTGCAATAAGCTTAGGTCTTATCAAATATAAGTAGTTAGGACTTCTTTTGCTGTATAGAGATACGTTGATTGCTCAGGAGGTACAATACTAACCTGGTTTACAGGTTCAAGGGAAATGTCAGGTGTTACCAAATGTCAGGTGCTATGTGAAACATGCAGTCAGAAACATTCTCATTCTCTTCCCAATTGTTAACACAGGTTTGATTGAGTGGGAATTCTCCAAATAAAAAATAAAAACAAAATTTAAAAAAAGCCCCAAAGAGTCAGTATTTACTGAATATCTGACTTCTATAGAGTGGGTGAATTGAGAACTTCGCAAGCAAGTGGAAACCTATGCCTAAGCATAGGTTGGATGGGAAGTCCAAGAAGACAGCTTAAGATTGGTCAGAAAACATTGAGGAGCCTGCTTTAGGTCTTATTTTAACAGATTATAATTGTGCACAACTCATTGACACCGCTCCAGCTGAAATCAGCATCAGGGCTGTTTCTGTAAGAGATGCATTAGCTAAACACGTTTCCTTAGCACTTACTAGACCTGAAACCTGGAAGTCTCCTCATTTCTCTTTCCTGGACACAGCAGTTGTCTGTGAAAAAACCTGATGCCTCTGGCAGCCAAGGCACGCTGTTTACACTCCTATACAGCAAGCTACATCATCCTCTGTGTTTGCTGGCACTGGGGAATTTGGTTTTTCCTCATCTTCTCTGGAAACTTCATAATGCTGGAGGTTTTGAATTTTGGCCCTTGCCTTCAGGCTATTTTAAAAGTTCCAGCCTTTTTAGATTAGATATTCTAACTTCCAACTTGATTTAAGAGGTTAAAACATACAGAGAAGACCTTTAGCTTTTTGCATCAACTAATCTTTTGCTAAACCGCTGGCAATTTCTCTGTCCCTGCAGATATGCTAACCTCCCATCACTACATAAAAGAGGTTTAACAGTTTCTAGGACACAAAATACACACAAGCACAGAACCTTGAACTGCTTTTCACTGCGGCTTTCATGCACGATTTGAGGCTCGTGAGGCATCACCCAAACTGAGTCACGACAGTTTTGCTTTTCCAGCAAAACTAGCAACAGCCACAAACACAGCACGATCTGTTGACCACACTCAAGTCCCCCCCATCACGGTTTGGTACATAAGACATATACACATTGCCAGAGCTGCATGGGATCACCCCGCACCTGGGATTCTGCAAAAACACGCACCGACTTGAAGGCAGCAGTGCGGCCATCTGCAGGTGCATCCCACAATCCGCGGGGCAGGGCAGTGGTAAGGGGGGTGCTCTGCCCCTCCACCTCTGTGTAGCACTGCAACCTTTCTGAACCTCTTCCACCACTGTCCTACACCTTCCATTGTCCCTTCCAGGGACAACTCTTACACCACCTTCTAATCCCAGCTCTTCTTCTGCAAGCCGGCTCATAGCAGCACATTTGGCCGTCTTGAGTACTGTTTTCAAAACAACTTAAACTATTCAGCAATTTTCCTAAACAAACAAGAGTTGCTTCACAGTTCTGGAATTGTGAAAAACATATAGAGGCTTGTCAGGGGATTTTTAACAGCAGGCAGAGCACCTGGTGAAACACCACAGCCTGGGTTAACCACCCATCTGCATCTCCACCCACCTCAGGACTCACTGGTCCAGAGGTGCCAGGATGCTCCAGTCTCAACCGCTCTCAAACAAACTTGGGTTTGTAAATCGTTTTGGCAGTTTTGAAAATCAGTCAGTTTAATTAGGCTTAATATAAATGAGTTAAAGTATGATGTAATATGCCATGGGTGGACACTTCGCCAGTAGAAACCCTTATAGCTCCATTAAAATCAAAGGAATCTCACAACATACACCAGCTGAAAACCTTCTCCAGCATATGTGAAGACAAAAGAGTTGGTAACCCGAGAAAACAGTACTTAATTGTATAATTAAGTACCTGGGGCCCAATTCTCTCTACGCACCCTCGTTTCCTTGCACACCCACCATATGTTGTCAGAGCAGCGTTAATTCATGAGCAGGTAAACACAAATCAAGTTTAACAAAAGAATCTACACGCAGGAGAGAAAACAGCTGTGAGGAAATGTGCATTATGACAGAGTACTCGGTGCCACACGCAGCAATGGTATTTGGATGTAAAGCTCAGATGTTTCCAGGAGCGCAGGCTGCATTCACACACCTGCCATTTGCCCCAGCAGCCACCAGCCCCTCCGCCATACCCTCCCTGCTGGGGCCAACACAAACAGGCACAAAACACAACCGCTGTCTCGCCGCACGTGGCACGCCGTTGTTTAACGGATCCGTTATCGCTCGAAGCTGAATGTACCCACAAGGCAATAAAGGAATCCAAGCAGGAGAAGACCTGTGGTTCCCGGCTGGCAGCTGACCTTGCTTTCCAAGAGCGTGCTTGCGCGGGGAGCACCATCCGGCAGCGCAGCCTCCGTCAGGGGCCGTGCGAGTGGCTCCCTGCAGAGCACCGGCTTCCCGAGGCTGCAAACTCAGCTGCAGGCGGGAGCCGAGGGTAGCCAAAGGCTCACCCGGAGATCACGAGGGAGGCCAGGCCTATTTACCAACAGGGAGACCAAGGCACAGAGCAATGCAGCAATTGCCAAGCAGCAGCTGAGCACATCCATCCACAAAGTCCTGTCAGAATAAAACTCTTCCCAACTCTAACGGGAGCTGGTGAAAGCGTATTCTTTGCTTTCCTTAGCTTGTTATCAATTCAAATGTTGTTCTCAGAGCTACTGATATTGCCTTCTAGATCTGAATGATGTTAGTTAGGCAGAACTGTAGAACGAAGCTGGATGCACCAAGGGAACCATCCCACAAGCAGCTGCCCGGCTCTCGCTGGCGTGTGCTGGGCAGGAGCACAGCCTAGTCCCAGTCGCTGCCCAGGGCATCCTGCCAACAAGTGAAGGAGCTTCCCAACTGCCTTTAACCATGTGGGATTAGGTTTCATGCCCAACTTATCAGACAAGAAGTGTGTTTCTAGACATGATCACAATCCCAAAACACAGAGTTGTCTGGGAATCTCACCTTGATAATCCGTGGTCGGTTATCGAGTTAGGGACTGCATGGTGGCTTTGGGCCATACGCACAGGGAGCCTTCCCAGGAGCAGGGAACAGCCACGCTGTCAGGTTTTGTTCCTTAGACAGGCACCTGGGAACACTTTTCCAGCATTATATCATCTGCCTTGATCTTAAAAAGAGTTCAGATGTTCTATATCACCCTTACCTTTTCTCTGCCCAGCTATGGATTTGGCATCTTTAATGCTTAAAAGGGAGCACATGCAACAACTCTTGAATCCAAACTGGTTAGCTCATAAGTCGGAGCTGGACCCTCTTCTTATGCACTCCACCAGTGATTTCCTGGAAGAAAAGGCAAATTTTGAAAATTAGACATAAGACAATAGCTGAAGAGCAGTTATTTCACCAAAGAATGGCTGGTGCCCAGACAACTCATAAAAACAAACCTGATACATTTTGTGCTCAGGTCTCTTTGGCCTTGAACAGATGCAAACCTGCAACCACAGGACAAAGTGTAGAGCAGTCATTCTCTCTTCCATACCAAATAGAAAACACCTGGTTTTGGCTGATATGCTTAATGCTGAGCAATAGATTCTTTCAAATAGCCTTTCTGGATGGTACACTTCACCGGGCAGTTAACTTCTGCCTCTTGGTCCTGCAGAATAGTGCTGTCAGGAAGAGATGGAGCAGCTCACTCACTTTCTCATACATCATCTCCAGAAGCACCATGACTGTCCCAGAACATTTCTATTATCTGGCTGTCAGTGATAAAAACCAGAAAGAATATGGTATATTCTGTAAATTACCTTTTACTGAAAGGATAAGGAATGGTTTGAACGGTGTGCTGAACAGCATAGTACGTTTTCCACATCAGAATAACTTTTTTTATCTCAATACTTTCATTTAGGAAGAAATCAGAAAGATAGCACCAGATCTGAAAGCCCTAATTTATTCACAGAATAACTATAATAAAACTAGATGCTACAACCAACAGACTGATGATGACCAGACTATCTTTTCAACAGCAGTTTCACCCCTGTTTTAGAGGCATTACCATCACGCTTAAATTCATTTCCAGATGGATGTCATTGTGTGACATGTGTTTATGAATTCTCTTCATCTCCACATGCTGTCTTGAGACTGCAAACCTTGAGACTGTAGGGGGCTGTGCTGCCAAAGGGACATGTCATGGTTCCTCTTGGACAACGGCACCCACTTAGCTCTTACACGCAGCCCTATGCATGCACATGTGAATTATCCAAAGTCTGTGAAGTGCTTGAATCCATCAGGAAAGCTGTTCAAATTAAGTAGAATTATAATTAGCAGGCAGCTGAATTTCTTTAGGAAGCCTTGAGAATTCTGTTTGCAATGTGTTATAGTGAGCTAGAGACTGGGCTGACACCCAACGAGGGTGACTGCTTCCTTTCAGACAAGCCTAACCCTGGAAATACCTTCACGTTTCAGGATCTGGCCTTTGGAAACCCATAACAACAATACACATTCCAAGTATGCAGAAAGATTTAAATAGCTTGTTGAGGAATGGACTCTAACACAACGTTGCATCTCAACACTGACATCCCCTGAGGGAAGAATAAGTAGGAGTTAGGATTTAACCTTCTGGGATGACAGTATGTGGCCTATGTTTAAGATAATCAGTGGAATCGCTGAGTGAAAAACTGTGTTATATTAAAAGAAATGCAGTTCACCAAAAAAGGTATCCAAACTCAGCTTCATGTAATATGAACAACTGTTCATAGCCTGTACGGTGCAATTGTTAGTGATTACTACAACAAAAAGGGATTCAGTGCCCCTAACTATTATTACTACACAAACACTTTTTTACCATTGAGTCTGTAGTAAATAATCATGACATCTCACCAGCACAGCGATCACATTTACTGTCACTAGCTGAGCTGTTCTGATGAAGGGCCATAGTTTTTCCAGTAAATACAAACCTCTCTCTAGAAGGAGAGAAGGATGAATAAGAACTGAAAATCTAAGAGAGAAAAAGAAAAGGTTATCATATGAGCTTCATTCTTTGCTCAGAATTTCATGTTTTTGTAGATATAAAAGATAGAGACTACAGAGCCTTTACCCCACACCTCAAATGGATGTCTCTGGAGACCAGCAGCCAGCTTGCTCTTGTGTTTTCCATCAGCCATGGGGGAACCTGCACCTTCTCCTTTAGGTTGGAAAGCAACTTCATGCTGTTATGTTAATCGTATGTCCCTAAATTGGCATAGGAGATAGTCACTGCGTTATATCCTAGAGATTTTCAGCAATTTGAGCAACTCTTTTGTTCTTTTCAAGGCTGCTTTAAAACACCTGTAAAATAAGCTGGGTTACTTAAAGCTACCCTGATGCTTAAACTTACAGCTGAACTTTCCAAAATAGATTTTACGGCCCTTCAGAGTCAGACACTTAACACAGTCGGTTTATGTTTACTCAGCTTCCCTCATTTTTGTTCTGGTTCATCAGCAACTTCTAGTCAAGTTTCCACATCAAGTCTGTAAATGTCTACTCTTTTTTAGTCAACAAGACTAGAAACTATCATGTAAGAACCACTCTCTTAGATACGATTTTGTAAACTCTAGACATGGCAAGATGCAAGCAGGGGTAAATGAGGTTGGTTTTCACCTCATACTTCTTTTTTTCCCTTCAAGTTTTGGAAAAAATAAATGTTTATCCAACTTCCTCCAAGGATTTTCTGCACTGCCTTTCCCCTAATTCTTCCTGAAAAATGTGGTGACAAAACAGAAAAACAAAAAATATTCCCATTCTCTTCTGGCACCTCTTTGTGGGCCTCCAGTGCTGTTTCCAGCAGGATGCATCCCTGCTGTTCTGCCCACGTGAAGGCTTGGCTTGAGGTGGGAACAGACATCAGCATTTCTTACAAATTAAAACACATCACCCAACCACTGCCTTGGATCTAATTACCTCATTACACCGCTCTACCTCAGACCCCAGCTTTGAGCCATTTTCACTTTGACTCCATTTACAAGAGGGGTTTTTTATCAATTTTAAATGTTTTGTTGCCATATTCCCGTGTTTCTCTTGCCGCCACCCTTGCCCCCATTCAAAGTGTCTCTTCTTGTTAGTGAGCTCATCCCTCTTTTCCCATCCATTACTTCCACAGATCTTCTGCAGAGACCAGTAAAGTCACCTGGCAAGTTGTATTGATTTCATTTGGACATCACACAGAGCTTTTGAAATCTGCATAATAACTAGAAGGAGAAGCAGCTCTGTCATCTTTATCTGGAGCTTTACCAAGTTCCCTGGGGTCTGGGAAAGTACAGGCTCCAGCGGCAGCTTTCCCCATGCCTGGGGAGCTGACAGAGTCCTCCTGGATTCTCGGGCGTCAAATAAGAACTGGTTCTGTGCCATCTTTTCCTCACCTTGGGCAGAGGGAGGTATTTCACTGTCCATCTATTGTTGTGAATTTTAGAGGAACCGTATCTTTGAGCTCCTACCCCTCTGTCAGATACTGCTGAAATTGGCTGACAGTGTCAGCAGCTGTTGAGGGGATGAGGAGGGATGGGCAGACACACACAGCATTTAGATAAAGTCCACATCTGTACTTCAGACTCGAACTCTTGAAAGTCCACTCTATTTGGGGTATAGAAAGAGTTCTGGTGGGGTTTTGTCTCTTTTTCTTTAGGAATCAGCAAGCCTGAGCTAGCTTGAAAAAGTTACTGTTTACCATTGGCTCCTCCAAATAAACTTTTCTTTCCTTGCTACATGGTGCTAATCTACCTCTCACAAACAAAGTGGCTCCTGACGATCTCTCCGCAGGGCTACTTCTTGTTGCTGTAACAGCCAGCGCAGGAGCAGCGGGAGGGATGTTCAGACAGCTTGTTCTCCTCACACACAGCTCAGAGTAGGAGAATGGAAAGACAGGAGAGGAAGAAGGGCAGAGAAGCAGTAGAGAGTCTGGAGAAAAAAGAAGATAAGAAAAAGAGATCAACAGGCTTTTTGTTTCTCCTAGATGTTCACAACTTCCCAGAAAGTACTGAAGTGTGTTATCCCAGCTTCCCTCCGACAGATACAGTCCAGCACAGACGCAGGGATGCCTGGCTTTTCTCCCACTGGAGACAGTGGCACTAAAGGCAGCTGTTTCTTGAAGACTCACAAGAAGCTGCAGGGCTGTTTCTTCTAATAGCTGGAAAGGACTCTCATTGATCAGAAAGAAGGAGGCATTTCAAGTCTCAGCTCACTTTGATTTTCCACCAAGCTCTCTGAAGTATCCAACAGCGTACACAAAAACTAATTTCTTAAAGCCAGAGCACAACAAAGAGCAGGCAGAGCTTTCAGAGAGGCAGGAGAAAGTCGAGGGGAAGGAAGGCTTGGGAGAAAGTGAAGTAGCTACTTTTCTTGCTGGAGTTTTCTATCCTGTAATTTTACCTACAGCAGAACTGCACGGATTTGCAGTAATGGCTGGGAGACCCATTGTGAGTTACTGAACCTTGTGAATTACAAACTAATTGGAAAAACACAGTGAAAACAAGGATTTGCACCATAAAGCATTCCTAGTTCATTTATTGGGCTGGCTATAGGCTTGGTTATTTAAAAGAACACTTTGCAATATGCTGCCATACTTATGAGGGGATGCTTAGTGAAGGAAACAAACAAACAATGAAGTCCCAATAAAGAGACATTTCATTGTAAGCAAGAAAGGCAACATTACTACAGCAGTAAAGATTGCGTCTATGGAGAAATACCCAGAGCCAAACGAGTTGTACTGGATTTTATAAGAGGACGTATTAATGAAATGACATTTGGGGCCATTGCACAAATCCTTACTTAGTCCTCTCTGTCTCAGGGAAGCCACCTCCTCCCCGCACAGGTGGCACAAGGCAGAGCTCAAGGTCTCACAGCAGTTAGCTGCATGAGCAGGAAGTCTCCTCTGCAGCCACCCTTGACCTCCTGCAATCCATTAGCATCTCTTTTCCCTTCCAGTCCTGACAGTCTTTGGTCTCTTGCTGTATGGACCTGGACAACTGGCGTCTAGCAGTAAATATACCACTGGGTGCTGGAAAAGACCGTTAAGCTCAGATGATGGCAGTACCTCCATGGAGCCAGCAGCAGGAGTGAGGCTTTCATCTGGGGAGAATTCAGGTCCAGACGAGGTATTCGGTCATGGTTCACCCCTCAGTAGAGTTACAGCCACCATGCTCTTGCCCCTGTGCTGGTGCTCTTGCCCCTGCATCCCAGATGCAGGGTGATGAACATAAGAGCTGCCAGCATTGACTCTGGTTCTGCTCAAGAGAAGGATGCTGTTGAGGACGCGTGGTACAAAACAATTCAGAGAAGACAAAATCCTCTGCCCCAACACTGACAGGCTTCAGGATAAGCGGAGATCTTGTAAATGCACAGCAATGGGCAGGGCTCAGCCCAGCAGCTGCCCCTCAGAGCACTGTGGGGCTGCACCTCCACAGACATCCCGAGCTCCCTGACAAGCCCCAGATTCATTTCAAAAAGTGGAAAAGGTTGCCCTTTGCTTTGTCATTTCGCTCTACTTCTAGCTGTGATACTGATACTCACCCTTCATACGCTCAATAATAAATGAGGGACAAGTACAAGATGATAAAAATGTTTATCTTCCCCCTCCCTTTTTTTTTTTTCTTTCTTTCTATGGATTTGCTACAGATCTGCTAGTTACTGATGGATGAGTTTAATCCTTGCCCTTTTTCTAAGGTCTGTTGATTATTTACTGGTGTTCTTGTAGTTTGCTGATCTATACCTACAAAGGGAATTTTGTAATACATAATGCCTGCGTTAATGGGATTTGGGGCCTGTATAAATCATCCGACCCTGATACTCATTGCTGAATACATATTTCTGAGGCAGATAAGTTCCCACAGCCTGTTTGAAAACCCCACATGATGCTTTTTAACCCTCTCTTTTTTTAAAACCCTGTATGAGGATCCTCCCTCTTTCTCTCCCCCTCAAAACACTGTCAATGCTTTTGGTATTTGAAGAAACCAAATCCTTCTAATGGCTTTGTTGTTGATTCACTTTGGGTTGTAGTTCAGCTGCCTGAATTTTAAATCTTTAGGCTATTTGTGTTTGTACTACGTTAGTCAGAAAAGGCAGGCTGACCTTACCCCTGTAGATGTTCATAATGGTGGATTTTTGCTTTGAAATTGTTAAAAAACTCCCATACGTCTATAACATTGAAGATATGCCCATTTTTCCTACTAAATTTTCCTTTTATTACAGGATTATAAATACAATAGGAGGTTCAATATTTGCAGAGATAGAATACTTTCCTCAGCTTTATTTAATCAGCACTATTAATATTTGGATGCAATCCTGGTCCACATAAATTATCCAAGGCAGACAGTCATTCTCAACTCCGTTGTGCAAATATGGCAGAGGCTGACCTTTAAAACAATACTGCAGTAATTGCATTGCACGTTTCTAGATCTCTACTTATCCCGAAGGATCCCACACCACCACAAGCTATACCAACCGCCTGCTGGGAAGCAAGGTTCTCCAGTGGGCAAGCTAACAGGCACACAATGCCCTGCACAGCACAAATGAGAAGCAAGACCTGGGGTACAGAAATCAGCACAACCTGGTAAACCAGCTTGGCAGGTAGACACAGCTATCCTACGAGTTATGTTGTGCCCTTAGAAATACTTGTGCAGCCAGATGTTTGCCTGTTCTTTCTAAATGTGACAATAAAAGATATCACCTCTTCCCACACATCTTACTCCAAATGGAAATCAACTGAAACTGAGTGATAGGAGATTTGGTTTTCTTACAATATCAGGTTTGCTGCCTGACTCATGAACTGGCAATACAACTCTCATAAAAAGGTTGGGGAGGACCAGTTTTCATCAGATAGAGAAAATCCTGGCTTAGGAGGCAGTGATGCTTCTGTGAAAGCCCTTGTATCATTTAGCAAATAATTCCTATTTAAATAGTTTGAATGGGGATGACCTTGGAAGTAACGAGAGAAAATCTTGTTTCCAGTTCAGTATGTTAACTTCTCAGAAAGTCCACTGAATGTTCAGAGACTCCTCATTTTCATAAAGAAGACATTGTCCTTCATGCAGAGGAATAATGGATGCTGTAAGGGCAAGAAAACATCTTTCCCAATCACCTGCAGTGAGAGTCTACTCAAGACACCCACACAATAGAAAACAAATGAAAGGTTTCCATGTTTACATTGGTAGGGATCCGAGGGAAAGCATAACAAAAAGCTATGATAAAGGCAGGCTCGGCTGGCTTTCTGAAGTGGCAGAGCGCCATTACAATAAACACTTCCTTAGGAAGGCCCATGCAGCATGGGTTTTGTTTAAAAGCACAAGGGGAATTAACCCTCATTAAAATGTCAATATCAAACCATACAAACGAATGACAAACAGCACTTTCTCCTTCAGGACTGACATTTTGATCCTTGAGACTGTAAGCACCATCCTATTCAACACATTTAACCTTCATGTGGGTGTTGTTCCTGGTGCTCCAGATATTCCTGAAGCTTCTGATGCTCCCAAGCTCCTTCTCTCTCCTGGTGAATGAGTGTTGGTCCAGCTAAAGCCATGCAAAACACAGTTGACAGAACCATGGCAGAGATCAGGCCATAGCAGGTTCCGAACAGCTTAGAAGTTATCCAAACTGTAGAAGAGAAATAGTATAAGTAGTGCTGACTGCTGGGTGTGATTTAGGTGGAATATATATCGACATCAAGCATACAGCAATTTGATTTTGTCTGAGTGGAAAAATGTAGCTTTCAGAATCGACGTTTGTGAGAGAAAAACATGGCAAAGCAGGATATATGATGAAACATTTCCCTACTACTAAAAACTCTGAGGGTTATTTTCATAGATCTAGACTCTCACACAAAACATACTGGTTTTCTACCCTGAGAGCGCAGCATGGCTGTATGAGACAGGCACGTCCTTTTCAATAGAACATCAGAGGCAGGAATGCATTGATTTTTGCCAAAGTAACATTAATAGCATGTATCTTCACTACCCAATGAATAGAAGAAGGTAAACATGACTCAGGCTTTTCAAACCACAACGGAGACATCACTGGTTTTGAAAATCTTTTAAATGCTTATACATGATACATACCTCATACAAACAGGCAGAACAACCGCCGGAGCCAGTATCTGTATATACACACAGGTGTAGAAAGCTTTGCAAGATCAGCGTCTGTTCTTCCCAGCTCTTATAAATTCCTATAGATTAGGAGGCAGAGGGTACTTCTGACTCAACCACTACAAAAAGTTTCTTGACTTAGACTACATCAAACAGATTTTTGGTGAGAGACAAGCTTCATCGATAATAGAACCATTTGTAAATTATTCAGTCCTGACATTCATCCATGAGACTTCAACTAGAACTTCATTTTTTATGCTAAACTACCACAGAACACAGAAATCATAATAACTCCTGTTTGTTAAGATCACACTCGCTTTCAAGATGCACAACTGCATAAAATGAAAGCTGCCTTCATTTACCACCCGAGATGCTGCTGCATTTCAAAGAGGTGACAGCCAAATGCATACAGATAAGAAAGAACTGTTCAAGGAATGATTCTCAGCAATGACTAATATTTGATAATAACAGCCATGAAATGAAAGCAGCGTTAAGTTTTATTAAATAATTTTCCACTGCCTCCACACTGAAGCATTAGCATGTGCAGCAGAGAGCTTAACTAAATTATCAGTTGAGAAAGTAGTGTGGAGAGCTATTACAAAACGTATCAGCAGTAATGAAATTCAAAGCCCATGATTGCTCTTAGAGAAGTTGTTTTATAGATGTGGAAGTGGGGAAAGAAAGTCAGTCCTAGTTAGTGGCCAACGACAACTGTAACTGTCCACCTCATCCACTTAGAGTCCTTTGACCGCACACTTGCTTACCGTGCCTTGGTATGGCCACAGGACAAAGTAGGAGCTGAAAGACCAAGAGGATCTAGACTAAGCTTCACTGCGATAAAACCAGGATCCTTCCAATCCTTATTACACTTCAAGGCTTCCAACAGAGAGGCATAAGGACTCACTGCTTATTCAGCAGGTAGTGTCTCAGGCCGGGCAGACCTTGTCAGTTGAAAAGTGCTTCCCTAACCTACCATACGGAAGGAAAAATTATAGTCTAAGTGCATGTATTTTACAGCCAACTCTACTTACTGCAGATCTGAAGGAACCACTGGTGGTCCTGTGGTGCAGGGACATCAGCACAGCCAGCTCTGACAGCAGAGCGTGCCACCAGCACGTGTTGGAGCCGTTGGTTCTCAGCTCAGACCACACAGACCCCAGAGACTCCAGTTCCCCTTTCCAATCAAGAAATGAACTGTTCTTGAAGTACTTGCTCTAAGTAAAACACCTCATGGTTTGGCCTCCCCAGATGCCACCACCCACAGACAAATGTTTGGCCGCCATGTCCCTACTAGATATGGGCATGTTACCTTCTTTTGACTCATTCGATTTTCAAAACGCAAAGGTCTAGGGACTCCAGCTTTGTTTTCATTAGTGCTGTTTTGCTGGCAATTTTTCTTAAGGGCTTTTCCTCCTTTTCCTTCATGCTTGGATGCCAGCTATGGGCATCTGAGAAGCGTGAAATGCATGGAAGATGAGCAGCAATGGTCAATCAGGTCAACACGCATTTAAAGATATATGGTAGAGACATAAATGAGAGGAATGCAGACAACAAAGAAAACATACATGATCAGGTACAGAAGAAAGATTCACCTAAAGATTAAACCAAAAATATACTCAAACTAAAAAACATCAGTTGCATGAGGCAGTTGATCTGGAATCCATTTTGTTCTTGGAGCTCTCTGTCCCTTTCTGTTGAAGTATGAAGGATTATTAATGATTGCTGCTAACACGGTATTCCTGGTATAGTGCTGTGCTAAACAAATACAACACACAACGCAAACAACACAACATGTTTTATACTCCCACCTGCCTATATTTCTTCAGCTCTTATACATGCCCCTCAGAGTTCCTTGTACAATGCCAGCAGTCACTGCAGCAGGATGAGAATCTCTATCATCCATGAGCAACTGGTGCACCAGCTGAGTTATGAGAACTGAAGGTGAACAGCTGGGAGTCCTCCTAGTAAAGAAAAAAAAAGAAAATAAATTAAAAAAAAAAAAACACACAAACCCACAACAAAGAACATGGTGCAAATTATGTGGCCCACTCACTTATGTTCCTTCTTGTTCGGGCCGCTACCAGAACCTCCTGACAGGCTGCAACTCCCACTGTTCAGTTATCTCGGAGCTAATTACACATCTACTGCTTAGTTTCTTTAATCCATTATTTTTATGAGAAACTGAAGGGTTCTGTCTAGCAAGATATTCAAAGTGAAGACACCTTGTTCATGAGCTATAATTGTTGATCTAGAGAGAAGATATCTGAGACTAGAAAATTTAAGCAAAAGAGGAAAATTAAAACCAGGTGTCATGTCTGAAAAGTGGTCAGACACACCCACACTGAAAATAAAATCTAACCTTCATGTACCTAAACACCAGGCAGTCCACTCATGGGTATTGTGGATTTATCAGCAATTGAGTCTCTAAATTAGAAAGCACAGTGTTCAACCACAGGTAATTAGACTTCATGTAGGAAACACTGGCTGGAACATGTGGTCTGTTATTCAGAAGGTCAGATGAGACAGGACTCTGACTTCTTTCCTGAAGCTGATACATGAGGAAAACCCATACTTACATCCTCAGAGACCTTCTTAACTAGAAATGGAAAGGCTGCAACAGCAACATCACTGCATGGAGTGCATAATCTATTTAAGCATTCTATGGGGATTGTCTCAGATTCAAAAAAATGCTCTTGACATAACTTGCAGGTCTTGTGAAGACTGGTGCCAATGTTCTGGAAAGGATTATAAACTATTGCTGCCTACAGCTTGGCAGCACACGGAAAGTCCCTTTAACTGTGACTTTAATGTCTGAAGACTCGAAAAAAGTCAAGAGCAACTCAGCTGACATGTTCAAAGCTCATGGAAACTAGAGTCAGGTAAATCCAGGACAGCGAGGTGAGCTCACGGTACGGTTACAACACTCACTGCTATGCTTACCATTCACCTGCCCTGAAGTAGCTCCCTTCCAGTATGATTCAATAGCATAACAGCTGGTACAGGCTCTCTACCCTCACCTGTGCCTTTCTTGGACACGTTGAAGTGTCAACTGAGTCAAAGTTATGTCTCGCCCCACCAGTATACTTCACCTGTCTGAGGTCCATCCGCCTGAGCTGCAGCCACAGCCACAGCATAGGCACACCTTTACATCAGTCCAGCAAGCAGGCAAACATCCAGGGCTGGCTTACCATATCCCCTGTTAGGAAACAAACACATACACAAGTGATTCAGAGAGATTCCTCCTTCTAGTCGAGTCCCTACTCTCCTACCAAATCCTCTCTGAGGATATCTGTTGTCCAACATTAGAAGAAATAGTACAGGAGTTTTATGTACTGCTGATTGCAGTCGAAGGTATCCAGCATGAGATTTTCCCTTTGTCTAGTCTAACTTAAAGCTGAAATGTTGGATTACCCCAGCACCTTGGGAGAAGTCAGAAACAATTACCTTGATATCAGTGCAATTACACCTGTGCAGAACAAGAGCTTAAGATCTGAGAATGAAGCCTTTCTATTTCAGGGAAGAGCCTTCAGCAGCTCTTCTGTGCAGGGATGCTCTGCACAGAAAATTGCCCACTGGTCCTATGGCCACAGAGATTGCAGGGAAGTGCAGTTTTGCCTTACTGCATAGAAGGGATCAATATCCTAAGTATGAACTATCAAAATAAGCAAAATTTGAAATACTTCAATTCACATGAAGCAATCAAGGCGAGAGTTCTCTGGAAAAATATTTGGGAATAGCTTGAGTTCATAGCAAGCACACAGTAGAACGAAGATATGTGACCTGTTTGGGAAAAAACAAAGCACATATTGTCTTTCCAGAGGGTTTTCCTCAGGTTCTAGAGCTAAATACAGTACACAGGATTGTTTGGTTCAGTCTTTAACACCACTTCTGGGTATGATGAAACCTTAGTACCTATATTTCTGGGAAAAAAGTTTTTGCTACCGTCCAGATCTTATAAAATCATGCTGCTTAAAATTCCAGTTGAATTTCCAACATCTGAAAAATTGAGTAAAATTACACAGGTGAACTTTCAGGCTATAATCCACACAAAAGTTCAGTTACTAAGATAAACGCTGCATCAAAATTGACTTGATGTCTTTTCTGCTGAAGCTGTTTTTAATGTAATAAACAGTAACATCATTAATGTGTTGCACAGTATTGGGGACCACAGAGATGAATTGCACTGAGAAGGTTAATCTGAGATGATACAAAATCCTTAGACTTCTACAAAGGCAAAGCAATAAATCTCATTATTTATTCTACAGAAATACACAACGCTTCAAGTATGAAAGCAATTCCTATCTGTTACTGGCTTCCTTATTTTTTTCCACTTTTTAAGGTAAAAGAATTGTAAAAGTATTGTACTTGCGACATTCTCAAAACGTGGACTCACATTTCTCCAAAGAAGGTTGACGCGGAATGGAAAGGAGACGAGGAAGCGCAGAAGGAAACATTACATTATTCATGGGTCTTCCCACCGCTGTTCTTTAGAGCTTTCTTCAGCTGATCCTGTCTGAAACGCTGACAGCAGGTTTTGCTGGTGCAGATGCCACATGTTCACCTGGCTTCAGGTCCAGCCGCAGCAACCGCTCCAGCATGGGGAACCTGAGCTTTCAAAACACCAAAGCACAACTTCCCTCGCAGTTGTAATGAGCAGCAATACAACAGTCACGGGGTATTTCGTTATACACCCAGATGCCTTCAAAAAGGCAGTATTGACCTGTATGTTCCGACTTCAAATCAGTGCAGGAGCGAGGAAAGGTTGGAGGATGGGACACCGTCCTGCACAAAAGGGATATAAATCTGCATTTAGTCCTGGAGACAACAACTTCTTTGAAACACTGGACACTTCAGTGGCTTCACTTGAAATACTGATCATTCAGCAGCATTTGTCTTTCCAAGGTCACGCAAAGTTTATCTTTCCAAATCACTCAGCGCATCTATAACCGAACTGCATCTTGGCTTTAGTCCTGGGTTTATATCTTACTGTCTGTCACTTTGTTCACAGGTTTATAGGAGGTCAAAGCCCCTCATCCTTCACATCTTCTCTCGCTGAAAACACATCTAGTTAGAGCCAAAAGACGACTGACAGAGCTTCTCCCGCATGACTAGAAGATTTAAGGTAATTTCACAAAATCAGTGGCAGGATGTTTCCCATAGTGGCTTATGTTCAGCTGCCAAGCGGTTACTCATGCAGATTAGCTGTCTAACAAGTCAAAGTGTTTCAAGGGATGCTCTCCATAGCCCTCCAGATCATTGTATTAAAAGTTGTAATGATGTCTCTGGTTGAATTTTGTTCTTGCAGTGAAAGCTATTAGGTTAATTGAAATATGAGGAAGCCCACCATCTACTTTTAATTAATAAATTATAAGTTACTATGTAATCAGCAAGATTCTGTCAGAGTTAAATTTAAGTGCTTGTCTCACAACCCACAATCACAATTTTCAACTGAGAATTGTGCAGCAATGGCAACAAATGAAGCCTGTATTTCCAAGCATAATTATGACAGTTTCTGCTATGCTGTAATAAGGTGGCCTTGAGCACACATGAAAGCTTTAAAACAGTAAGGTCTCACTGTTTCAGAAAGTATTTAAAAGTGTGTTCAAAATTAAGCACATATTTTAGTCCCATTAAATTCAATGTTTTTTAAACATATCCTTAAAGCTAAATACATACATCAGTAGTTTTCTGATTAGACTGGATTTAAATAAACACTTATTTTTCTGAATAGGGGTCTGAGCACCTAAGGAAAGCAATAATATGGGCAATGGCATCCAGAGCCCACCATTGTGCAGACCTGCTTGTATGCATCATTTTACATATGATACCCAGTTCCGACCCAAATCTTTGCCTAAGCCTGCAAATGCCTCTTCAGGAGTCTGTTCATATCAGGCACTTCATGAACGTGAAGACAGCTCCTTTCTTCTGTGAAGGGAATAATACATATCTGTAGGCAGGAGACCAATATTTATAGTACCTTCAGTGACTTGGAGAAAAAACGAAACAGTCTCTCCTACAATGGCTTTGTTTCTCTGACTCTCAATTTCAAGACAGGGGTCTGCATCAACCATTCCTTGCAGCTACTCCTCAGATTCAAGGATGGCTCTGGTCTGTAGAAGACACTGAAGTAACTGTGGGTTTTTTTAAGATAATTCTTACAGTTAAGAAAAGTTAAGAAAAAGTTTACAATTACAGTGAAAGGCTGTGCTTTGCACAGAGTGGCAGAACAAAAGGCAGCAGTATCTGTAGGACCATCAGTTTTGCTGAAGAACTGGACCTTGTGAATCCATATCAGATAATAAAAATATCTATTCAATATGAGGACAAAATCCTTGACATCCATAACATGATAAAACTCCTGCATGATGCATCCTTGCACAGCTAACTTATTGGGCTATCCAACTCCTTGAGCCCAACATGTGAAGTTCTCCATCACAGAAGAATCAGTCTTAAAATAAGAAACTTGCATAGAAGTCCCATTCACTTCAAAAGGCACTTACACACGCAAACAAAGTATGTTCATAGGTTGTGCTGAATTAAAAAAATACATATTCTTGCGCTTAAAAAAAAAAAAAAGAAAAAATTGAGTTTGAAAAAATTCAAATTGCTTTGAAAAGCAAATCAGGTTCCGGTCCTGATATTGGAAGATATTAAAAATTTAAAGCAGATGGATAAATTTTGCAACTGATTTCAGGGACACATTAAACATCCTGAAAGTCAGGCACATATTTAATTATCTTGCTCAGTAATTATTAGATCTCTCTGATGTGTGGGGGAACTTGAAAACTCATCAACTCTTCTGGAACAAAACACTGATTTTTTTTTTTCCCCAGGTTCAAAGAAACCAGAGAGCAATATCAACTCTACATTCAAATCAGACCATGAGGATTAGGTAAAGGTAGCTATTATCTCTCTATGCAGAGCATGGTCATAACAAAGGAGATTTAAAGAAAAAACCTTCCATTTCAGTAAAATTTTGTGAGAACATGAAAAACAGTAAAATCTTTATCTCAGGCACCTTATGCAACATCATCCTCCTAGGAGCATTCTGCTCTTTGGTTTTACAGTATTCTTATTCAAGAAACCATTCTTTTCAAAATGTTACATTTGCGGAGTTACAGTCTTATCTCATTGCTTTCCAAAAAGCAATCATTCTGTTTCAGAGACATCAGTGCTTTTTGGTACTCCAGAAGTAAATCAGGTAATATACAGTACGTTTTACTGGCCCAGTTTTAAAGGTGTTGAAAAATCAATAATTCTCATTGATTTTAGCTTGGTTTCTGAAAGCGTGGGTTTTATTTAAGCCAATAGTAAATCTCCCAGTTACTTTATAGTGCAATATTGGAACTTAGATCTGACGGTGACTGTGTGTTTTTATTTTTAGGAAGTCATTCAGACAGTATCGATTATTCGTAAGCTTATGCTGTATAAATCCAACCGAGTGCAAACCACAACTCCAACTTATTTGTAAATTCAAACAGAAACATACTGCCACAGCCAGATACAAATTAAGATGTCAGCTTCCAGGTCTGCATTCCATATTGCACAATATTCAATACTGCTTCCAACACTCAGCACTGGGAGAAGTATTCTGTCCCAATGATTGTCACTTATGGCTATGAAGAAGATAACCTTGAACTAATGTCCCGTATCAGGGTAATAGGTGGGTATTAAACTCAGAATAGATTTTTATTTCTAAATTGAGTAATTTTTAAGTCAGTCCCATAATTCCAGTACCATGCCTAGAACTGGTCAAAAGTTTTAAAACAAAGATTTCTTTCCAATAAGAACAGTTTTATAAATATTAAAACTTCTTGTGTCACACTTGACATTTTCAATATTCCCATTTTGGAAAAAAAAAGGCATGTCTTTTAAAAACATATCATCATTTCGGCAAAAATATTGCTGAAATAAAATCCACTTTTCTTTTAATTGAAAATAAAGTGTGAATTTCTCAAATCCTGAACTTTCAAAGAGTTTCCATACAGCACAAATTCATGGTTTACACTTTCTAGCTCATCCTGTCACTGTCATTGTGCCATCATCGCGCTTACCTGCAATTGCCAACTATACAGGCGCTGATAGAACTGATGGCTCTCCAAATCCTTTGTGAAAAATATCATAAAATTATGGAGACATGAGAAAACCTTTGTTTTTCCTTTGTTAAACTTCTCCTGCTCCTTCTTTTGCATTGATTTTTCAATTTTCCCTAGGAAAACCTATTCATCTTGGAAGCTTGAGAGCATGTAGAGTAATTACTCATTTGATCTGCTTTGCTATGGACCTGCTTGTTAGAGTACCTTTGGAGTATGTTGTTTTTTGATTTGGAAAGTATAAATACACTTGAGAATATGTTTTTCCACAAAACTTTTTGCTGGAAGGTCAAATTTTTGACACCTCTTCATTTCATGGATTCTCTATCACATATTTCAACAGTGCTAATTAACATCAGCCACATCCTGGCATTAGTAATTAGAGGGATGGTGTTGGCTCTGAGTGGATTCGATTGCTCTAAAAAAAATTTCCCTACCAGCTGTTGAATTCAGGAGAGGCATTTTCTTTCTCCTCTCCTGGAAACCTGTCTTGTCTTTTTTTTTCCCTTCATAAAACAACAAAGAATATTCCTAAACTGGCGTTCTCATTTCTGAAGCAGGTGATTGCTCCTTTTTTGAAGAATTTGTTTTTAAGTTCAAAGGTAAATTGCCATGCAAGTGGTACCTGCAGGCACTGGACACTCCTGCTGCCAGCCCTAGAAGAGTCCCTACAGGATTTAGTAAAGGATAATAAATGTCATCAAGACAGAACACAAGCATTATGCAGAAGTTTTGCAAGGAGACTGTAGAAATTGATTTCATCTTTACAAAAAAAGGTTAATTACAAAGCCTTGGGAACACGTTTATTATTTACTACAAGTGATAAAAAGCCCACCTTGACTCACATAGTGTTGTGGCCCAAAGACTAAGCTTCCTACTATTCCAATTTTGTAGCTGAACAAACTTTGACATAAAGAGGGGACATGAGGGATCCCACCTGTTCTTCCAGTGACGTGCATAAGAGACATGTTGTCCTGCGGTCCCAGCATCCATCCTGCCCACTGTTCCTGCCAAATGAGTATTAAGGGCTGCAGCCAGCTCAAGGGACAGAGCCAGGTGAGGGTACAGCCCACTGTGACCTGGAAATCACTGCAAATGAGAACCAGCCCCTCACTGTACGAGCTCTATGGGCACCAAGGGTCATTCCTGACACTGAGCACAGCCTTGGCTTTTACTGAAGCTTGTAGGGCCAGCTCGATTTCACTGCAGCCTTCCTGCAGGCTCGCCAGAGCCCTCTGGCATGCACTCCTCAGAGGTCACGTACAACGGACTTCAGCGATCAGGTTTTGGGACAGCTGAGCAGGCTGACAGAGGAGCTTAAATAATTCAGTCAACTGGTTTGACCAAGCCAAGTTCTGCTCTTCTCTTTCTCTCTATTTTCTGCTTATATCACCTCACAGCATGGATGAGTTTCACAGGAAGGGGATTTGTTTAGATTTGGTTTTTTGTCAAAATAATCCTTACGAGCAGTCCAACGTGCTGCTTTTCTCTGTTGCTGCGCTGATACCCGTGGGCAGGAACACCTTGGGTAGGGCGGCTGCCCACGCTCTGCAAAGGGAAGGGTGGGAAGCTGCAAGTCCCGCGTCCACTCCTGCAGCGCTGCGGGCAGCTGATGCTTCTATCCTTGGAAAGGTCAAATGCCTCATAACGGGAGCATTAGAAACTCAGCACCACACTCTGCAGAGCCCAGCCTCAGCCTCGTAATTCACATTACAAACACCACAGTATGAATGCAAAGTTGCTGTCCTAAGGGAGGTGCGGGCACAGCAAAAAAGTCAAGCAGTTTTATTCCTTCTTTTCCTGGCATTGTAAGGATGAAATCCCACACCAAAATATTAATTTATTCCTCTGATGAAGGTAATAACCAGAAGAGAAAAATGGTAGGAAAAACAAATCTGACCTTGTGACATTTGTGACATACTGACAAGAATACAAAATGGCAAGAAGTCCTATTTTTAAAAGCCATCATCCTTTTGCTGTCAGACTGGACTTATGTCAGCAGTAGCCCATAGCAGCTTTGTGGCTCAGCCAGCTCTCCTCCATGGCAGAAAACTGCCTCCACACCTCTGGTTGACAATATTCACTTGGATCAAGAACTTAGGCTACCACCTAAAACCACCGCAACCATGCCTGCCTTTTAAGAAATACCCTTTTAAGTCTCTGGCACACATCTGCATCTTAAGGAGATAGAAGTTTGTGGTTAAAAAAAAAAAAAAAATCCAGTTTTCATTTTATACCTGTGTGCTTAAAACTAGTCATGACTGATTCTGCTGAAGACTCCAAATCTATAAAGGAAAAACAAAGGAAAAGCAGAACCAAAATACAAATAAACAGGCAAAGTGCAAACAAGACTCACATGCTCACAGAAACATGTAAAGCTCCAAATGAGTCTTTGTAAGATTAGCTTCATGGTCTTACATTGCAAACAAACAGTTATAAGGAAAACTAGCATTTTCTTGGGGGCTCCAGGTTAAGAATATACAAAAAGCCTTCAGATTAATGAGATCTAGTGCACTCACTTAAAGCAGGAAAAATTCTTTTTTAATTATTCAAAAGAAAAACCCAATAATTAATAACCACCAGGAATAATAAATCAACCAGTGTAATCTCATTTCCATTGCCCTTATTAGCTAAAGAGATTGGTAGATCAAACCCAATTTCATTCTTCCAGAAATAAATATACTATTATTTTTAGCCTTATTTCCCAAGACAGTGAAGTCAATGTACTTGGGCTGCCTGTTCGTTAGACCCCTCTGATAAGTTTTGAGCCTGCTGGCCAACTTCAACCTAATTTAATGAAGACATAGTGGTTTCAGATGTTAAAGTCAGACCTGTTTTACAAACACTCTCTGGCCAGGAAGGACCAAAACAGATGCCCCTCCATTTCAAAAGGCAGTAGCAATGCTGTGTGAGGCCTGTTCACCTCATTTCACAGAAATGGATAGTGGATATAAAAAGTTGCATGGCTGGGCACAGGGAGAGAGTACAGAAGGAGACAGGAGGATACAGCTAGGGCTTAGAGGTATAGATCCAGAATCAACAGGGTTCACTAATTCCACCACTCCTGGAACAATTTATTACTAATAATAATCTTCACTCATCCTAATGCTTTTTTGCTACACCAATACCCATGCAATTATCAGCCCAAACTTCAACACAGGAGACTGCTACCAGAGTCAAGGGGAGACCTCAGGCTGCTATTTTGGCTAAAACCCTTTGAAAAGTTCTGTTCTGTATCTGGCATCTGTATATGTTAAAGCAAAGCAAAAGTTACATCCAGACTCTGTTCTTACTCCTAATCCTGAGGGCCACTCACACTCAGCAGCAGCACAAAACCAACAAGCCAGGAACAGAGCTCAAGAGCAGGAATGGTTTGACTGGAATGACAGGCAGAGAAAGGAGTTGACAACTTTGGAAAAGTAACCTTCCCTAAAAGGGATAACCTCAAAGTCTGGCAGAGTGAGCAGCCATTGCTTTGCTCACAAAACAAGGAGCTGACCTGGCCAGGTCCCCTGCTCCCTGCTTGCAGCTGTACTGCAAATGTTCATCCTTTATCCTTTCTTCTCTTAAATTAGATTTTGCTTGTGACTCGTGCTGCTTTAGTGGTTTACTGCATGCTTGTTACATGCGATCCACGGAAGACAAATTGCCTAGCTCATAGGCTTAATCATATCTGCCTTAAGCAGCTTGAGGATATGATGTAACAAAATAAATATTTTAAGATATTCTTTAGAGATACAAAGGGTAGTATAACTGGCATGACAATACTATTGGTAAAAACTTTGCAAGTATGAGTAGCCATTGTAGAAGCCTAGACTGAACTTTGCTTTAGTTACATTGATAAGGTGGATGGAAAACAGTGGTGGAGAGAAGATTCAGGATTGCCCCATCCCTGGAAGTGTCCAAGGCCAGGCTAGGTGAGGCTTTGAGCAATCTGATCTACTGGAAGGTGTCCCTGCCCATGGCAGGGGGTTTGGAACTAGATGATCTTTAAAGTCTCTCCCATTCTAGGAAAATAAATTTTCTGGAGCATTCCCTGGACAGAGGACAGAGAGCCCACTTAGTCACCAAGTAGCCGGTAAATGCATTTGTGATAGTATATAGGATAATCTATACTCATGGTATGTTTATTTATCTTCAATAGATAAATTTCATACTAATAATATCCAATTATCTAGATGCCAAAAAACCTTCTTAGAAAATTCTCTCAAACTGTCCTTTAGTTCCCAGAAACTGGGGGGGACAGTGCTTAGTAACCCGAGGAGAAGGCTGGGTTCTCTGAAGGACATTCCTAACCATCTGAGGACAATTTATTACTAAAATAATTACCCAATGGACACAGTGCAACATAGCCTTCTGTTTGAAAAGCTCTCCTAAGGCCAAAAATAGGTTATGACTTAAAACCAATAGGCACCACATCGGAAGTCAACGTAATACACTCTGACCAAGACCCAGTTAGTAAGTCGTGAGGTGTCACACTTCTATTTTTAGCAGTAAATTACGGTTTTTCCTAAGCATCAACAATGGCTACATTCTTTATGCATCTGTTATATAACGTGACCATCCATTTACTATGCAAGGTGCTTTATATACAATATTGTGAAAGTGTTTATAGCAAATACTGCAAAAATTATGATTGCCATTACCCAGAGATTGTGCTGGAAAGGTGAGATGTGCTTTACCTAAACATCAAATTTCTCCTGGCTCCCTTTTTGGCTGAAGTAAACCAGCAAAAAAGGGATAATAAATTGGATCGAGGTCATAGCATAGGAACCAGCTATTCGTACAACGACTTCTATGTTCTTCATGGTCAGAGCACTTGTGGTTGACAGTATTGAACTCCTACCAGGAAAGAAAAGTCTTTGATCAGTCCAACACGGAAGGAGTGAGCACAGCCCACAGAACGTTTCTTAAAGCAACTGCATTTAGGAGAGAGACAGCACTCACCTTGAACATTAAGTATAGTCCAAAGAAATAAATGAGAAACAGCCCAGGAGCAAGAGCAAAAAAATACAACAGCACAATTGCTTGAACCTTACCGTTTTCACAGTTGAACAGGACTGGCAATGAATAGTTGTAAAAAGCCCCAGCCACCAGGAAAATGGTAACAATCTCAGCACCAAGGTGATTCCCATTCTGCCTGGGAGGAACGATCTGGGAAGGGACTGTGTGGGACACAGTGGCTAGCTGGATTTCCTGTGCCTTGGCTCATCACCAGGGGAGGGAAAGCCATTGTGAACACAGAGTGAGAAACTGCAAGAAGAAAGAAGAAAGTCAGAACTTACAAACTCATAAGGAAATTCTTCATAATGACCTGTCAAATTTCTAACCAAAGCCTGCTGCAATAGCCTTTTGTGGTTTTGGTTTCTTATTACTCTGGATGTTAACCATTATCACATTCTGCTTTCTGTAGTAACTACAGCAGACAGAGATGAACCTGAACTGCATCAACGGATGCAAGTAGCACTGGACTTTGGGGAGTTCCAAATCAATGCTCTTTACTGTGGGCTTATCTTGAGCAAAATAAATGTCAGAAAATAAACAAAAAAAGAGTGAAATGCAGGTGGTCAAACAGTGTAAATATGGGCCCTGGTGGTCCTTTTGGTGGAGGCATGGCACGTTAGAGTGCAGATACCTAATCTCTCGCTAAATGAAACGGACCTGGTGTAAATTCAGAGTAGGGCATTAAGCACAGACCAAGAAAGATTAAACCCACAACAGCTTAAATACATGCTAAAGGCATCACCTGGCCAACACGCTGTTTCACATCATGCTAGGTCACCTTTGGTTGGCTTCTAACACATGGCAAAACGTGGGCAACAAATTCTAGGATGCCGGCACAACATCCTACATGACACCCACAGCACTGAGCAGCTCTAGTTGCTGTCAGTGTCACACACTATGATAAATTCAGACTCATTTCTTTTTGTTTTAAGATGCATTCGACAACCAAACAGCAACCTGCTGAGACACTCTAAACCATGCTAGCCAGGTCCAAGGTGAGGATGTGACCAAGGAGCGCTCCTTATTCTGAATTCTGGCATTTTTCATAAATCTTTATCAGCTTTGCTGTCAGAGACATGCACATTTGTAACAAGCTGGAAACCCAACACACATAGGTGTGGTACTGCACTGCTGAAAGCATCCATGGCTCTTGTTCCTACCTCTTCAGCAGCTGGATCTACAACTTGCATTTCAAAGCTCCAGATATTCAAATTTAATAATTTCACTAGTGTCTCACCAACAATCAAGCATTTTCTGCACTCTCTTTTCTAGCAGGACATATTCTTTTCAAGCAGCAAAAACTTGTCTTTCCTTGACCAAAGTGAGTTACACTATCAACTAAAACTAAGTAGATTATCCCTAAAATAGTAACAATTTTAGAATTATTCTGCTAGTTATTCCAGACTGGTGTACAACGGCTTTATTAGCTGACTGCAATAAGGTCTTGCCTAAATGGAGAGGAAGATGTGTAAACATCTGCCAGAAAAAATTCTATGCAATTTCCCATAAAACACTCATTTATCACTATTTTAGTCCATGTTTAGCCTGCAGCCCCTTATTCCACACAATCTTCATTTGCTTTAGATTTTGGGGCATGATAATGTTAGTACTAAAAGTTAAAGATGAACCTGTGCATGTAAAATCCTTGTACATTTTTATACCTTCTGTGGTGCAGCACGCATAAAAGGAATGGGATTTCTGTTTCTCCACTTCCCTGGGGGACCTATTGCTCCAAAAGACTCCACCATTTGTTGAAAATACTTTATTTTTTACCTTTTTTATTTGCCTGTACGCAACTCTGAGAATGAAACCAACAGACCTTAACAAGACAGTCAAACTTCAAACGGCCTCGGTGCAGGAGGCAAACTCCTGTGCAGCACTTCTGCTCCCAGCGGGAGAGATTTCCATTGCATCCTTGCTAGCAAAACCTTAGAACCGTTTTGCTGTAGCAGAGTTGTTATAAATTTATGAGAGCACAGCAGAGATCAGACCAGGGCCTGTCTCGTGTGAACTACGCACAGTTTTGCATGCCATCCGTGTAAGGTTTCTTAAGGGACCATCTCTTAAATAAGTCTAAAAATAAGAAGAGCACACTGTCATTCCCTCCTCGGGAGGGAGCGTACCCCATTCTGCCTGTTGCTGTTCTCCAGCAATGTAGAAATACCATGTATCAGAGAGAATGGCTCCACATCACAAACTAGGCAGGTAATGGGGCGGGCGCAAGTTAAACTCAACGGCACTGGAAGCCATGCAGTCCTCAGGCATCTACTTGTGGCAAAACCTGCAAGGATACTTGTAAATGGTTTTGGTTTATTTTAGTAGGAATAACGTAATGGTCAAATCGGTTTTGCACAGATCATGGCTATAATGGGGTAGCAAGAAAAGGAGGAGGGATTATTTGCTGCCTTTCAATACTTAAAGGGGGCTTATAAGAAAGATGGGGATAAACTTCTTAGCAGCGCCTGTGACAATAGGGCAATGGCTAATGGTTCTAAACTAAAAGAGGGTACATTCAGACTAGGTACAAGGAAGAAATTTTTTACGATGAGGGTGGTGAAACACTGGAACAGGTTGCCCGAAGAGGTAGTAGATGCCCTATCCCCAGAAACATTCAAGGTCAGGTTGGACCAGGCTCTGAGGAACCTGATCTAGTTGAAGATGTCCCTGCTCATTGCAGGGGGGTTGGACTAGATGACCTTTAAAGGTCCTTTCCAATCCAAAGTATTCTATGATTATGCTCCCTCCTGAGCCTCAGGTAATTAAGTTAATTTTATCAAAATAACCATTACCTGGGTGTACCCGGCCCTGGGAAGACCTTTCTTTTCATGCATTAGTGAATTATGCTTTAATTCCTCATTATCCCTAATGGAAATAACACATGGAAGCCTATGCACACGTAGATATTATGGAACTTTGCACCCATCTTTGCCAGCTGCCTCCTCTATGGAGTAGCAGTGCTCCATGCCGTACTCGAGCGCCTGAACAGCCTGCTGATGAGCTGAGATCACTCTACACAGTTAAATTAACAATTTTGTGTTTCATTACCTGGACTTAATTTATTCTTGATCTTTGGCTTCTTAACACAGAAAAATGTAATAATAAAGTGCCAGCCAGAGGGCTGGTTTTGTCAACAGATTATTCAGTATGTTTTTCTATTCCAAGTTTGAAGCCCTTAAACGCGCTCCTACTCCACTGCGCACTGAATCCTGTGGATGTTTCTTATCTCATCTACTTCTTGGCTCGTTCTGTTAGAGACCCTCCCTGTCAGATAAAGTCATCAGGTCTTTGGATAAGGAGAAGCAATTTCTTTTGCTTGATTAACTGCATGACTTCATGCTATCAGCTGCATTAGGGGACAGAAGCATGAGACAGGCTATCAGGGAATCAAAGTCACACAAATCTCTGCCGCAGCAGCACCATGAGGTTTGAATAATCAGTTGCAGATTCCCAGAGAATTTGTCTGCAATAATAAAAATATTTCTTGTAGCTGGCAAAGGAAATGGGTAGATTGACAGTAGAGAAAAAAATTCCTACAGGATCACTTTTTATGTTATTTGTAGAGCTTGAGATGGGTAAGGTGCACATTTTCGGCAATCTGGATGTGAGAATCTGGTCTTATGAAGACAACATGCTTAAATAACTGCAAGTATTAAAATGAAAAAAATTAACATTGGCTCTACCCAGGTGTGACCACGCAGAAGAGCATCCATCGGAGTAAACTCTCAGCTGCTTGAAGCCTGGGAGAGTCCTGCCAAGCTTTTCACACTGACTAATAACTCAGTAAGTGCTTCTTAAGTAAGTGTGAGGTCTAAGCCAATGTTAATCTGCTAAATGGTTGTTGAGTGTTTCAAAGAGCTGCCCACCACACCAGGAGGTGTTTGGAAGCCCTAGCGAGCAGCACAGCTATGCCAGCAGAAGTACCTCAGCATGTGTTGAACATGGCATGGCAAAACCAAAGCTTCCCCCGAACCCAGACGAGAGCCATCGCAGCAACAACACGATCAGCCCCTTCTTCATGAGCCGTCTGCCTTAGCGAGGCATTCGTCCATCTTCAGCTCACGAACTGCTCAGCTGGAGTAAGGTTTAGAAGTTTTGCTGGAGAGGAGATAAAGTGGAGCATGCTGGCCAAGTCAGATAAGGCTTTTGCTTTTAAATCAAGCTGTTTAGTTCAAATCACTAATAAACACAAGCTATTTCTGTCCAATGGCATTCATCAGTCGACTCCAGTACATCAGTATCCACATCAAAACTGTCATATGTGGTAGATGTCTCAGAAGAGGAACCGGGACTGATAAAGTCTGATAAAGCTAACCAGGGCTTCACAGGAACTCTGGAAATTTGGAGACCAGGCCAAACACTCGACTTGGTAAGCTCTTATCTGAAATTAAAACCCTTGTACCACCTCAGGCAGAAAAGCCTCCCGGAATATACATCACAGTGGCTAACAAGAACATGGAGTGAACTGCAGAATAATTAAACTCATCATGTGTCAAGGAAAACCTGACTGATTGCTGTAACTCTGATTAGTTGCTCCCCTGGCTCCAGAAAGCATTAGCATGAGAGCAGAAGATAGCTTCAATATTTACCGAAACATCAAGGTTATCTGTTTTGCAGTGTGGGTGAGGTTATCGGCCCAGAAGGGGCTTGTTTCAGCTAATTGTCACAAGCCCTTCCCCTCCCACTGCTGACACAGCTGTAAGGGCAGAAGCATGTTTTCCCAAATAAGAAATGGGTTCAGTCTTGTGCACTTCTGAGCAACTGCCGTTCTTCATGCCTGCTGAGGACCCTTCTTTCACCCAGCCAGATGGTACAGTAACTTACTCCACTCTCTGCAGCAACTGCTTTCCAGAGATTAGGACTTCCAGACCTTTTTTATTAACTAAAAGTATTTACATCTCTAAGCCAATTCCCAGCCCTGCTGCAGTTCAACCATTTGACAGAAGCACACCAAATCTAATGTCTGAGAAATTCATATATGCATAAAGTTCCCAAATAAGAGATACTCATTATCTGAAGCCCAGCCTCCAGGCCTTTTTCTGAGATGCCCAGCTCCAGCCATCTCACATGCTGCAGGAGGAAGAATAGGTCTCACTACTCAAGTAGATTAACTCCCCAGAGCTTTTCTAATTAGAGACACTAGCTCCATGCCAAGGAAATGTGCTTGCTGCAGCTTATTTTAGCTCTGCAGTTCTGACAAACCAGTCACTTTTCTTCTTATGATCTTGTGTAATTGGAAGACAAACTTTTTCTGAATAATGAATGCTCAGAGATATCACTGCTCACGAAGCAATGTATGTTCATGATAAAAATAGATCTCTGAAACGATAGCTTAACAGTAACAGAGAATTTGCTCCTGAAAATCACAGAACAGTTGAGGTTGGCAGGAGGTCTCCAATCCAACCCCTGCTCACAGTGGGGCCAACTTCAACCTTAGATCAGGTTGCTCAGGGAGGTGGCCAGTTAAGCTCTGAGTGTCTCCAAGGACAGAAGTTGCACCGCCTCCTTGGGCCCCTGTTGCAGTGTTTGACCACCCTCACAGTGAGTACATTTTTCCTATCTAACCAGAATTTCACATGCTGCAAATTCCACTCACGGCCCCTTGCCCTTCACTGTGCAGCTCTGCAGACAGTGCAGCTCTCTTCTCTGTAATTTCTCATTAGATGACATCACATTTATTCATTACTTGAATTGCCATTTGATGCTCTCCACATTTTAAGCTTTTAAAAAACAGGTCTTATTCCATTGTGCAGTTAATGCACAGAATTGGGAAGAGACGCTTTATCTACATAAATGTCTCCTGTACATGAGGATCCCTTCTGCAGAGCAAGGTGGGGGAGAAACTCTCAGCCAAAAATAACCCTAACAAATACTCATATTGGTCAAAGGAACAAACATTTCGTAGCTTACCTTTTCCTGGTTTGGTAGCACCATCACTCCTGGGAAGGCTCAGCTCCTGTTAGCCCAAAGCACTGTACCTAAGCCTCAGTGGCAGTACAGCGGAACAGCCAAACAGTGACGAGGATGAACGTGTTTTCCTAACTCTTATCAAGCTATTTCCCTTGTACTGGGACAGAATTAGCAAGCTTCTAGTTCTTGCCACTTACCACAACGCACAAAAAAATATCCTTGTGTCTACAGACATTCTCCATCCATTACTTACCAGGTGAAAGCGGTAAATTGTTGTTCTTTCCTATTTAAAAAGGGGAATAAACGTTTTCTTCCCTGTATTCTATCTCTGACAATGTCACACAGACTCATATCCCGCCGCTGTCCATCCTTACAGGAGCAGTGGGATCCTGTGCACTCAGCTCCCAGGCTGCGGAGGGTTTCAGAAGTTATCAGGCTTTTCTTTCCTCCTCCACCATTAGTTCACAGGCAGACATGTTAGATGTGTTCCCTGACCCCCACCGAAACTTATTATTTTATCTAGTGAAGCTCAGATAAATCTTTCCCAGGCATGATTTCTCACTGAGAGATTGATGCTGAGCTGCAATCCACGCGATCTGTCCGTCTCAGTCCTCCTCCTGGTGGGGACTGATGTAATGGCCGATGCACAGCATGGAGCCAGCAGCCAGTAAACCGAGACACGAGCAAACAGCACCTTGCAATGGAGGGCTGAGGAGCCAGATGGAGGTTACCACTGTACTGGCTCCTCAAAGGAGCAAACCAACAGCAGGACAAAGCCAATGTTCTGGTGCTGGGGAGGAGCCCAGCACAGAGACAAGATTTCCGTTTGCCCTGATGGTTTCTCTCCACGCGTTACTTGTGTACTGAAATCAAGAGCTGGGATTGCGCTGCCCACCCTTCCCCAGGGCCCGCGGGCTGGCGTGACACCGTGCAGCACACAGAACACCCCAGAAATGAGAAAGAGATGGGAGTGAATAAAAGGTCGATGCAATACAGAGGGATTAATAGAGTTTTCGGTACCATTTCCCTGGGATGACATTGAGGGCTCAGCCCTTTGTCTCAACACACCACTGCAACTCTTGGTTTTTAATAGAAAAAGTGACACAGGGATATTTTATTCTATTCTATCTGTTTCCTTTTCTGCTTTTTCTCCTTCCTCACAGTGCATTGGGAAAAAGTAGCTGGAGGAGTTTCAGCTATTGACAACCGCTGTATTAAAACAATATAATTTTGGGTAGCCCCAAAGCATTATTTGTAGCCAAAACCAAGCACAATTTATAACTAAGACTTTCAAGTCAGCAGATCATGAGCAGGAGGTTGAAAAATTGACTACGTACCTAAGCACATGTGCATTCCACCTAAACAACAAATGTTAATTTGAAGCGTTACATTCCCAGGGCCCACACACTGCATCCTCCAAACTACAGAGGGAGAAACATCTGAGGTGGGCTGAGTAACAACCAGATGTGCACCTCACTCCCTGCAGAGCAACCCCAGGGGACCAGTGGCCCGTCACATGGAATAAATGCCAAACCTCAGGTGAGATGAACCCAAAGCCCCATCCCAACATCCATTACTGCCACCAACAGCTCCGCAAGAGTCAATAATAGAACCTCTCCATCATTTCTGCATTATTTAAAAGTTCAGCTGTTGATTCTAGCAGTCTGTCACATCACAGCATGTTGCTCTTATCTATCCATCTAAATTGGACGGTGAGGGCTGAGGAAAACAGCAGACACTCTTTTCTCTTCTCCAAGCTTAAACTCCACAGAAAAAGTCCTTCTCCCCCAGACCTTTACACCCTCCTTTAAATGCCCAATGCACAGGCTAAGACCCTAACCCTGAAACAGCTCCCTGGAGCACAAATTCAGCAGCAGTACCAAAGCACACAGCAGCTCTTGTCATTCGCTATCTACTAATATGTTATACATTAATCAATAGGCCAGAAGATTTCACTGCTCACTGGTTTTGTGGAACCAATTAACTAGATAATAAAGAAGATTAATTTGTTACAGCATCTGCTGGGACACTAATTATTTGCAGGAGGAAATAAATTGTTGACTTAGATTTAATAGAGAAATTACTCCCATTTATATATATGTACGTATACATATATATAAAATAAGATGTAGGAATATATGGACCCCAGTTCCAAATATCTGCAGCGTGGGGTGTTGAGTGGCTTTGCATGACAGCACGAAGCCGGTGCCGCCGGGCACAGCAAGCTCAGCAGCTGAGCCCCTCCGCTCTGCAGCACGCCGTAAACCCTGCGGCAGCACGAACAGCCCCGAATCGCATCCATCGAGCGTGCCTGCTGGTGCACGCTGTACGAACCAGAGCCAGTAACGCGTTCCGTGCTCAGTCTGAAAACATCTGCTTGGGAATGTTGCAATGTGTTTCAGTCTGCTGAGTAAGATGCAGAGATTGAAGTTAGACTAGAGCTGGAGGCTGGAGAAAAGCAGCAAGGACCTTCCTTCTTCTGCATCCCTTTTGTGCTGGTGGAAAAGCAGCACTGCTCTTCCCTGAACGCAGAGGTTTAGGAGCCTCTAAGTGGTAAAAGGTAAGGAATAAACACAGTAAGGCACTTTGGTGGCCACCAAGGAGCCTGCGTGAGCTGTGTTGCTGTTAATCCCGCAGGCTGGGCTGGGCAGGGAGCCTGGGAGGGAAGCAGACACAGCCCACGGCCACACGTGGCACGGGAGGGGTGGCAGCACACGGGTCAGCACAGTGTCACACATGACACAGCTCCAGCATGACGGAGCTGCAGCTGCACGACTGGTTTTTCCACATCAGACGAGCCGAGGCGGCTGCAGAGCACGCTGCGATGTGGACATACCTTGGCAGCACCTGCATCACTCCTGCCCGTGTGACCGACCTCCAGGACTCATCTCCACGCTGGCATGGCTGCTGGCTGGGCTCTGCCAGGCCACCATGGGCTTCCAGCTTAATTCATTTGCCTAAATAAGAGCAGAGTTTTCCTTTGGGATTTAGCCCCAGCCTCGCACATGCCCTCAAGATCAGCCAGCACCAGGCACAAGTGCTGGGTGGCACCGTGAATTTGATGCCTCCAGCACAAGGAGAGAGATCCCGGACAGAGCAAAGAAGATTCACCCATGGAGATGGTGGCTGGGGGCCCACGATGGGCACTGGCCCCCCTCTGTGGCTGCATCCTCCCAAGCGCCAGGCTGCAGTGTGCTGGCAGATCACATCCAGGGCTTGTAGTACAGCCAAGACAAAGCGAAAACCACTGCAGCGTGAAAAGATTGGCACCCACCCAACAGGACTGCTGCTTAATGGACTGATTTTAGATACATATATTTGGACAAAGAGCAATCAATATTGTAGAGAACAGCATGGCACATACATTGTCCCCAGCCAATTATGCTGCACGCTCTGCTATACAATATTCATTTTAACATTACCCTGAAAGAAGGGCGCATGGCAGGTCAGCCAAGTAAAGCGACAGCCTGTGCTGCACAACCCAGTCCTCATTTCTTTGAAAACCCACATCAGTGCAGTGCAAACCCTTACAGCTAGACCCTTCCAAAGCATGGTTCTAGGAAATCCATTAAATCTTAACTTGGTTCATCACCGTTGCTGTTCTCTCTTGCCGGTGCCACACGCGCCAGTCAGGGTCTGCTGCTGGCTCTGCTCCACGCTGAGCACAGCATCAGCCCTTCCCACCAGGCACCCACCCTAACAGCCCACCCTGGCTCACCAGAGAGGGACAGATGGGGTCCTGGAGACTCAGCTCATCGTCCTCTTCCTGACCAAGCACAGGGAGTTTACAGCAACAGAGATGCTCAGATTGATCCTGGTTACCTGGGGGCCTTACCCTGCGCCCAAGTATCTGGCAATACATTCACCTGGCACAGGGCAGCACCATATGGAAAGTGGCATTATGGCCCCAAGGCTGCTGCTCTGAGCCAACGTGCCTGTCCTCGACACAGCACTGCAGTCTGCTGGGTCACAGCATCCTTCACCTCTGTGCACATCAAGTTATAATCTGTGAAATACCGTAATCACCCTTTTCTCCCAAGCTTCATCCGTCTCTTCTCTGGGGCTGAAGCTGCCCTCTCAGCATCTTCAGCTCTCACAAGTTAGTCTTATACTATCTGGCATCTGTTTTAAAACCTCAGAATGACAAAGGAAAAAACCAAGCAACTAACAAAGCTGTTATTTTAATGACTCACTCTGGATGCAAAAAAAGTCCTCAATCATTTGAAGCCCATGATTCAAAGCTATAGCTTTTACAGGCAGCTGGCCAGCACAACACACGCTGTTGCAATGCTCTGTGCCATACCTGGAGGTGCTTCTCTGTCCCAAATAATAGGAAATTAATGTTTGCATTGGGCTTTTGAGTGTTCCCAAGCAGGAAGCATTACAGGAATCAGTATTATTTATATAGATCTCATTATTACAAACTAGAACTCCACACCATCGCTCTAATAAAGCATTACCCAGGAGACCACTGAAAAACCTGAACGAAATCCTGTAATATGCTGGGATGAAATAAGAACACAAAAGGAGACAGCCTTTCAGATCATTTGCCATTATCGCTTTAAACGGCGCCGCCTTGACATACGCTGCACAGGGCAGGGGGTTGGCACATCAGCAGAGCGTTCTGCGACAGCTGCGGGACTCTTTAAAAGCCACCTTCTCCTCCTCATGTGGATTCCCTGGTTTAATTCTTTGTGTTTTGTTTTTCTGCTGATGTGAATATGCCTCTTCCATTGGGGGATTCGGCAGTAAGACGGGCCAGGGCACAGTCCTGGCAGGTAGTGCCCCGTTTGAAGGCAATACTGACCCGTCTTCGTGTGGGAGATCCTTAGAGACATACAGGGCTGCAGAAAACCTGACTCTGCAAAGGGGCAAAGAAAACCTGAGCGACTGGCCAGTCCCACGCACACAACCTTAGCAGGGACAGACCGAGACGAATTCTTCCCAAAAGACAGGGATGCTGCCCCGCGAAGCCCCACGAGCTACGGCATGACCTCTCTTTTTAAGCAACCGGCTACAGAAATAGCAGCAGCAGCACGTGCTGCCAAAACAAAGCAAAATACTCCCCCTGTTTGAGGTGCTCCCAAAGGGCCAGCCATTTCCACCCATGTTTTACCACAGCGGCTACAGTGCCATTGAGCAGCCAGGGTTTGCCCTGTAGCACTGCTCATGCACAGTACATACATACCAGCGCGGACCTGACTGGTGGCTTTGCCTCTGTCCGGGCACAGCTACAGGCTTGGCTGGAGGGTGGCAGCCAGACAGGCTGCACACAATATTTTTGCATCTACAGCCAAGGTGGGCTTTTATTTTTAGGCACAGGGTGTTCGAATGCAGCTCCCCAGGAGCTGGCGAGCCGCTCGCTCAGCTCCCACTGAAGTTCACTCCATCACTGCAACCAAGAGATGCACACCCAGGGGAGGGAAAGCCAATATTATTTGTGCTCGCGCTGAGGGAGCTGCAGAGAAGCTCGTTAGTATTGATATAGAAACCAAAACCAGGGCACTTCAGTCCCTCCTATTTGTAGAAGCAATAATTCTCTATAGGTGCTTAAATGAACGCAGAAGAGGCCGCTTGCAAAGTCACCTTATTTACAATTCAGATCTGTTTCAGAACAATTTTGGGCAATTATCAACATCTGGTGATTTGCAGGAGAATTTTCAGACGGCATCTCAGTTGTGCCGGTGAGAGACTCCAAGGAGCAGCTGGGCTGTTTCACCAGGAAAGGAGCCAGGGAGAGGTTACAGTGGGAGCCTGGCGGCACAGCCCCGGCCGGAGCCCACACCTGCCCGCCGGCCCTCACGGAGCCATCCCTGCTCCCGCTCTGCTTAGGGCTCTCTGCTCGCTGGGGAGGGAGCGAGCCAACAAACCCGCTCACCCACCGAGATAAACACATCCAGAAGCACTCACAGACGTTCAAAAAATACAGCAAAATCCATCTGAGCATAAAACTCAGCATAAGCCAATACTTAGAAATAAATACCTGGGAACTAAAGGCCAGCTGACCTGCATATCATCACCGTCATCAACTAATCGAAATAGAACGTCAACTAAACCAGGCATTTTGGTTACATTAGTACTTTGCTTGACAAAGACATAAGCCTGAAGTAGCCTTCTATAGGCAGCAGATTTTCAATTTTAAAAGGTTTTATACAAAACAAAAGTACCCAAATTATTGTAAAACTAGTTAACCCATAGGTACTACATGATAAAGAGCCAAATACTTTCTGTCCTTGATCCAACCCTCTTCAGTACATTACCCAATTATCTGTAAAATACATGAAACCGTTACCAATACAGTTTGTGCCTGGCAGTATTCAGTGCCAGGCACAGCATTAATGACGGGAACAGACCTGGAAAGCTGGGTAAGGTCAGTTTATTTGAGCAAAGTGCTCTGAACAGCTGCAAATGGCACGTCACCTATCTAAGAACCAAGCACACAGGTCACGCTAATAACATGGACAACAGTATTTTGGCATCAGCAATTAAGAAAAAGAAACCAGGACATTTGTACAGAACCAGCCAGACATGAACTGCTCATGTGATGCTGTTACTAAGAGGGAAGAAGCAATCCAGGCCACATAAATAGGAGATTAACAAGCAAGTGCAGGGAAACGGTGCTATTTTGGCATCCAGGATTCAAGATAGCATTGCTAAATGCTGCGAGCAGCTCTGGTGATCGTATTTAAACGATAGTCTTAAATATATGCAGGATTCGGACAAGACTCTGAAGTTATATTGGCTCTGGAAAAGTTGCCTGATAGTAAGAGGCTTTTGTAGCTCAGGCTATGCAGTTTTCCCACGAGGTGGTAGGGATAATTCAGCCACTGTCTATAAGAACTGTTAGCATGTGGCTCCTAGCCCATCCAAAACAGATACATTGCAGAAGCAGTAAATTAAGGAAATATTTTAAAGCAGAGGGCAAGCAGTCTCTGGAAGCACAGCACTGGGAGGGGATCAACTGCACTCCGCTCAGCGAGAAGCAGGGGGGACATGCGGAGACAGCGTCAGCGCTCAGGCTGAGGGTGCAAGTCCAAGGCAGAAGGTGCAGGCAGTGTCTGGATGTGCAGAGCAGCACCTTCGGGCTTGGACACCTGAGCCAGGCAGGCTCTGGGGGTCCTGCAGGTAAGAAACCCCTCCCAGCCATGCTTAAATGCTCTCCTCAGCTGCCCCATTTCTGACTGTGTGCTACAGCACCCCTTTATAGTACCAAAGATGAGGTTAACAGCAGTGGGAAAACTTCCAAGTGAATAAAGGATGCTTCATGGAGAGTACTCGGGAAGACGACTGCTCAGACTGCCCGCCAGAATCATTTGCAACAGAGAGGATGACTGAGGTCTTTGGAGGTTTATTCTTCTAAGGTGACCCACAAACAATGCGAGAATGTTTTTGGGCCGTGCTGCTGTACCTTCCTGCTGAGATTGCCGCAGGTCGCAGCAGCGTAAAATAGCGACAGATCATACACAGGGCTCTGCCTCCACCTAAAAACCACTGTGCGAAGTGACCAAGCTCAGTGTCTGGAAAATGGTCAAAAAAACCTGAAAGAATCCTCCTGTAGTAGTAGAAAACCCTCCTGGGTCCACGTAGGTCACTTCAGAGAAAGCCAAGGCCACAGGGTGCAAGCGAGCCCAAAGAGGCTTGCGCAGGGAAGTCAGCTATGGGGCTGGGATGCATCACCCTTCACACAGCCTGTGTCATCAGCACTGACAGCAACGCAGCCCTGGACCATATTCATTAAAGTCATATGTGAGCATGCAACCACTCAGCCTCAGCCCAGGCTCGTAGAGAACAAAGTCAAGTTCAACACCGCTTGGCAACAGAGTCGGTGCTGCCCAGGGGCTTTGCCGCCTCTCCCCCAGACCCTGGGGTTTGCCCCACACTCAGCCCCACGAAGCCTCAGCAAACCCCCGGCAGGGAGGAGCAGGACAAATCCCCTCTCTTCTGCCCACATGCCCAACCCACAGCTCCCCATCTCACAACACAGCTGCAAAATGGGCACATCCTAACAGCAACCCAGCCTGAAAGCAGAAATACTCATTTCTGCTCATTAGCAAGTCCACTGGAGTCAGGTGACCATCCACAAGTGGAGCACCGGTGGACTCATCGAGCCTTTATGCCTAATTACACATAAATGAGCCACCCCCTCCAGCCACGTGTCTGCTGTGCTTTCCAAACCACCACCAGTACTTCCATCAAGACCTGCACATGCATTAGCTGGGAGGACTCTACACGTGGTCTAAGAAAAAGGAAGGGGGTTGAGGGAAAATATATAAGAAGCTTCCAGCGTGATGAGGTAATGTTTCACATGTCAGAACAGCAGTTTTAATTCAAGTTTTGAATTTGACAGAAAGCTTTGACTATAAATAAATAAAGGCTAGAACTGTGAAAGAATACGTTGTTAGCAATAGAAGTTTGCAGTATGAGATCTTTTCCAGGCAAAAACTACTCGTTACAATAAATGATATAAAAAATTCAGTATTCATGTAAGAATCTGTGTGCATCCATAAAACAAGGGAGTTGCAAATACATTAAGTTTAAAGCAATCTCAGGAAAAGAGAGAACTCGTTTTCAGTTAAGCTCCCCCATATCCTGCCCTCTCAAATCACTGTGAAGAGCATTCGTACACTCTCAGAAATCCCATTATCTCCTTGTTCTTGTCATAAATTCAGCAGTATTTCTTTGATAAATTACAGTCCTTTCTATCACATTATTCTACCAAAAATTACAAGTCAGAGTTGTTCTTAATTAAAGCCTACACCAGTAAATTGGATTTATACATACATATAATTAGAATATATACATGTATATAGTATAAGTATAGCATATGCATGTATAGATAAGATCATGATGTGCCATTACCAAAACAGCACCACCATTTCCACAGCTCTTAAGAGCCTATTGTGATCTGTGATTCATGTGTTTTCAGGAGCTGCGCTTGTCACCCAGAGCTCTATACCTCCTTCATTTTTCTGGTTAAAATAGATTTTATTTTTTTTTTTAGTTTGTCTATGCGATAAGTTATTCTGGAACAGTTATTCTTGTGCGAATGCCTTCAGTCTGGAATGAAATGCTTTATCATTTTGATTTAGCTTTATCCATATGCTCAAAACTATAAATATTTCCCTTATTCCAGATGAGAAAACCAAAGAACAAACCAACCACCAAGCCTGACTCCAGCCCACACGATGGATTAGTCCAAACACCGTAACGTCGGTGCTGGGCTCAGCCTAAGGAGCCACGTGCTCCACTGACACAAATGCTCACAAACCAGGGCCTATCCTGTGCTCGTGCTGCCACAAAATTAATGCTTTATTATTTAGGTTTGTTACACTAGGTAAATTTCCCATCCTCTCCACATTAAAAAAAAAAAACAACATACCACACAACACAAACCCACACACAGAGCACATGGAATTAGAAACAACCTTCCCAAATTTCTGCCATCTTCCCAGCTGGGGAGCAATGAATTCAAGAACCAGCAACTTTTGCTGCATTGATTGAGCACATTAACCAGCAATTTTCTTGGGACAATTTTAAATACATGAGACTGCAGTGTCATTTTGGTTTCTTTCTGAACGGTTACTCACCCACCCAGCCTTATTCAAGATTTTGCATTCTTCTCTCACATGCAGCCTGCACCTCTTCACGCATGCTATTTTCCCCGATAAGTCTTTCTTTTTCAAAATTACTAAGAACACTGAAATATATAAAAGAACATAAAATATTACCCAACAAAAATAAACCGTAGAGAAAAAGATGTTTCTAAAACAACAGCAAATTTCAAGGAGCACTATGCATCCTCAGCACATCTTCAGTGATGTGGTAGGTGATGCGAGCTGATGCAATCAGACACGTGTCTCTGCTGAAACATTCAAGTAAAAGAAAAAAAAAATGACACTTTGGTGCTTTATGTGTTTTCAGTCTGAAAAGGGAAAAAAAAAACCCTCATTCTCCCCCACTCACCAGCCCCACAAACTCAGCTGAGCATCACAGATGTGGCTTCACAATAGCTTTTCCCACCCACCTCCGCTCCCACCGCTCAGCACTGCTCCTGAACTGAGCTGCCCTTGAAGAAATCACCTAGTTTTGCAAGTTTTTAAAATCAAACCAGTTCACAGGACGGCTGACAGTGCTGGTGCAGCAAGAGTGCGGGACGTTGCTGCTGGGAGCAAACCAGGTGGCAAAGCAGCAGGACGGGCAAACTTTGACCTTCCCGCTGCTCGGGAGAGCAGCCCAGGAGCCTCGCTCTTGCCCCAGCTGGAATCACACCCCCTGCCTGCAACCCGAACGCCACCAACTCGGCATCACTGAAAAAGCTCCTTAATATCACAGCGTGCTCATGCGTTAGCTGTATGCCGGCATCTTCCCGGGGTGCCTGGTCCAGCCAAGAGGAGGGAGACACAAGGGCAGAGACATGACTGTGCAAACACCATCACAGATATGAGCACCTCATCATCCTGTTCTTCATCACATCTGTAAGTCAAATGCTGCACTCTCACCCATTTTACAGACAGGTGACTGAAGCCTACCTGGGAACACAGATAATTTGCGTATCTGAGGGACTTGGACACTCAAATCACACCGACTTCCACACCAGCTCTTTGCAAAGCCCACAGTGATTTCAGCGACTTGCCTGGGGGCAGGAAAGGAGCCTGTGGCAGCGCTGGGGATTAACCCTGAGCAGCCCCAAGTCCAACTGTGGAACTGGCCCTTGCTCTTCCTCCACTTAACGCAAAACTGGCTTCTTCAGGAAACGCTTCTCTACAAGACTTTAACTTTATAGAAATTTACTTAAAATTAGCTTGTGTTATACAAGCATGTAGGAAACAAGCAATTAAGGAGAAGCACAGAACAGCTAGCTATTTGTTTTCATTTGCTCAGATTTATTTTTGCAGTAACCTGGGTGATGAGAGTGCAAGTTCTCAGCCTGCAAAGCAGCTGAGCTGCAGCTCCTCCAGCTGAGCTCACCATGGGGCTGGTGCCAAGGTGTGGGCTGGCACATGGAGTCCCCAGCCCGCCCTGCCACAAGCCCCCATTCCCACACCCGAGGCCATGGCAAAGGCTTCTGCACCAAACCCACGCTCAGGCCTGGGGCTGGGCTGCTGCCGCTGCCTCGGCCCCACGAGCAACACACAAGTCCATCTTTCCTTTATTAAACATGGTTTTGGCAAGAGTCAGTGTCCAGGCTGGGACAGCAGCAGCGCAGGGAGCCAAGGGAACCCAAATGGGCCCTGAACACGCTGGTGAAAGCGACAGGGGGTTTGCGAGCAGCATCCCAGGGTATAGACGCAGAAGTGCATCTGATATCATCCCTGTCCCGAGGAGGCGACGGATGAGTGACAGTCATAGGTAGGTCAGGCTGGGACACGCTGAGCAGCCCCAAAAACGTCCCTGCAGGAGACAAGCAGCCAACTCACCTCTCTTTTCCCAGGCAGCAAAAATGAAAATGCAGCCAGGAGCTTTACAGTCTCTTTACTTGAAAAAAACGAAGTGGAAATAAACTTTAGAATGACGTTTACTAAAACTTTCTAAAATAAGCCTTCCATTAAAAGGAGAGGCTGAAAGCAGATGTTTCTGAATATGTTTCAACCACACTTTTTCTGGGGCCAGATCATAGCTGGAACGGCCATGCAGCCCCACTATCAGGTCAATGTCTCAACCCCAACAGCAGGTGTCAGCACATCAGCAGAAACTAACACTTCTGTCACCACCCTCCATCCCACATTGCTCCCTTCACACCAAGGCAGGATCTTTGGAGTATGATGACATCATAGATAAAAATATTTTTTTAATTATTGCTATTAATTTATTAAGAACCATGAATTAAATACATCACTCAAAAGAAATTTAGGATGCAAGAGGTCAAAATGTGTCTGTGTTCAAAGTAATGAGCAATTCCACTCAGTTGCCTCAAGTTTTCTCGAGGCTCCTCCTTACCTGAGGATGGCACAATGGCAGAAAAGAGATCTTATTAGTAATACCAAGCCAGCCTGCCAGAAGAAAAGGTGTGGGAAGCGAGAGACAAAAAACATGATTAATGATGCCTTAACCTTTTAATGCAATAATTTCTGCCTTCAAGGGACTTCTGGTGAATACCACAAAGTCTCGCCAGGAAAATCCTATAAGCATTAATCTTGCAGCTGGGCCTCAGCTGGTTTTTGGTGCAGCAACACAGTCAGATGCTCCCTTGGCACAGCAGGGTATTGCTGGGACAGCAACAGACGTGAAAACCTATCTCTGCTGTAAAAGCAGCACAGGTTCAAAGTCTGCTCCAGCTCGTAACACAGGGAACCCCATCTGGAGCTCTGCCACCCCTTACACACTGACAGAATCCTGAAATTCTTCTTCCCCCCATGTCAGCAGCTCCTCTACGGAGCCTGAGGCTATTCCTGGTGCTCCTCCACAACATGTCCAGGTCACCTCTTACTCACTAGTGTCTGCTCCACGTCAGGACAGGACGGTTCCTTTAGGTTACTCACATCCTGCGTGAGCAACCCTGTGGTCCATCAAGTCACACCTCCCAGCCAGCGGTGTGACAAGTGACAACCCGCTGGGACGACACCCATCACTTATGCCTTCATCCCTGCAGTGCAAGCAACGCAGGAGGAGATGGGGTGTAGCAGCCAAAGACAACAGATTTTAAATCTGTCCAAACTAGGGTCAAACTGGTTTCTTCAATCTCTGAAGAAAGAGCGGGTTCACACGAGCCCACCATGAACTGTGCTTTTCAGAATATCTACTAATTTTAGGACCATTGAGTGATGCAGCTGAGGGTTTGACTGCAAATCAAACTTTTGATTTTGTGGAAGGGACCAATGGACAGAGAATGGAAGGACAGGGATGGAGAGTGAGGATGGGTGTACACACATGGATAGGTAGGTTTTCTTTTGATGCATCCTTGGGCAATGGACACCAGAAGTAGGAAAAGTCTTTAAAATATTATGTGATTTTATTTAAGTCTTCCAATTTGCACACACTTCATCCTCTTCTACCTTGTGTTAGCAGTAGGAGACCTTGAGGGCAGGGATTTGAAGGACAGGGCAGCAGCTTTACAAAACCATTTCCCAGAGCTCTCATTAGCTCTGAACAGGCAACGACTGTCGGGTGGGCACAAAACAATGAACAAGACACACGGGTTTTGCAAGATAAACCAGTGCAAATTGGCAAGAAATAGCTGTACGTGTGACACCACCCCAGCTAGAGGCGCAGAAATTAAAGGGAAGAAGTAGTTCAGGAAACACATCCAGCACACAGGCAGTCATGTCAGAGATGAGTGAGAGCAAAGGAAGGGAAGGGGGGAAGCTGGAGGAAGTGCAGGTGAGCCATGCTCACGCCCACCACCGTGGGCAGCCAGGGCACAATCACAACCTGCTGAAAACGGACATTGGATTGACAAACCTGCTGCTGCCCCGAAAATTGCCACCCAGCAAAAAGCTGCTCCCTGAAAACATCTAAGCAATGTGTACTGGAGAATTCTACTGGGACGAGGCCACAGCTGAGTGCCCTGGCATGGGTGGGTCCCTGCAGCAGCTCGGGAACTCTCCAAGTGCCACGTGAAAGCTAAATGAGCCACCAACGGTCAGAGCAGGCTCAATTAGAGCAAGCTCACAAGATATACAGAAAGATTTCAAGTGCATCTCCCCAGACACCATTCCCAGCACTGATGCCTTCAATTAAAAGGAGTCTCGCTCCAAGCAAAGGCCACTGACATTGTCGCTCCAGATTTAGCAAATGCTGATTTCAGCACTCGGTCACACAGTTCACCTTGCAGACAAGGGCCATATGGATGGACAAAAAGCTACCTTCACCAATACATGCTAAGGAAAGGAAACCACCAGGAAGTTACATGATGTATTCACCAGTTTTCATCCCATTTAGGCCAATAAATTCCTCAGTTTTACAGTATGGAACGTACAGAACAGCATAAACATGTTGTATATGTTCCCTGGACATCTGCTTGGCCAAAGATTAATGTGTACGATTTTCTCACTGTCTGAAGTCCATGCCATGAACTCAGACCATCAGTAAGATGGCACCAGAAGTACTCAGCTTCTGCTGGGGATGCCAGCATTTTAACACAGTCTGAAAACACACGTTGCTGTTCCCAGCTCCTCCCTCACTCTTCATACTTCCAGATCACTGCATTTTCCCCTGGTCAGTTTAGCACATCGCCATATATCCCTTTCTCATCCTTCTCAAACTGCCTTTATCAGATCCTGCTTCGTATTTGGTGCCTGCAGATGTTTCTCTTCCCACCTGAGAACAGCCAGAAAAAATAACTTGTAGAAGGCAATAAATTTGCCTTCAAAAGAAAGAAAGTTCTGGGACTTTTCTGGTCTTCAAAAGACCTGGGACAGGTCTGTTTTCTGCAGTATGTCAGTATCTAAATAATAAGCATCTTTGCTCATTTTTCTAACCCCGTTGCACATTTGCAAGCTTTGAAGACCAGGCTGTACAACATGTAGTGACCCAAGGGACAGAAAGAGCAAATGAGCTTGAATGGGCCAAATACCCAGAAAGGTATTTGGAGGTAGAGGTAGCACAGCCTACATGGACAAGAAACAGGTGGGTGAGTGGTGGAACCAGTTAAGGAAATCAGGAGGTCTGACTGTGCTGCAGCTTCCCAAAACACGCTGCACATATTTATGTGAACATCAAGGGATGAGCACCAGGAAAAAAGTCTATTTTTTCTAAGGTCCCAGAGCTCATAAACCCCCAAAAATTCCATCTATGTCATTTCTTCCCCACCCTCTCCTCCCCTTCCTTCCCATTCGTGTTACCAGAGTTTGACAAAATTGCCGCTGAACATCCAGGCTCCCGGCAGCGATTCTGAAGCTTCGCTCTCTGCCTTTAACTTGGAAAAGGCTTTTCTAGAGCGCAGAGTGCCATCTAGATGAAGGAAGGAGGATTTGCTGCGAATCAGCCAGCTGGAGGTAATAAATCCTTCGGGGATGCATCACAGAATGCCTACATGATGCTTTGCAGAGCAGCTCTTTGCAGACTGCAGATGTTTTGTGGCAATTTTTTTTTAAAGTACTAAAATCCTCCTGTGGCTGAATGAGCGATGCTCTCAAATGGCTTGTGGGATGAGACGAGAGCCCTTTTAGTTTAGCATTTGAATATTTATGCATTCTCATAGAGAAACATTTTGGGTCCTTATTTTTTCCAGGCTTTTTAAGGGCTCACCTGCTTCCAATGGACACTGAATATGGACAATTTTGAGGCTGGCTTTTCAGGCAGACCCTCATTAAAGGACACGTGGATGGGCACAACTGGGCTTGAATGAGGTCCTGCAAATAAATGAATGAATTTTTAACATGTGCAAATATTTGCCTATGGGGAGGTGTATAAGACAGGTTAAAAATCTTGTCTATGAGTACAAAAAAGATTTGTTCAAGATAACTATAGAGACACAGTGGGCAGTAGCTGCTGCAGCAAAAGGGGACAGCTCCAAGAGGCAGTGCTCCCACGAACCTGCTGAGCAGTGACAAGGAACCCAACAATATACACACCTATCTTCCGTTCTCCTGTGCCGAGAAGGCAACCACATACTTAAAGACTAAGCATCTTCATTTCTGTAAAAAGTAGTAAGAAAAGTGCGAGGAAGCCTCTCCTAACTTGTTATATTTCCCTTACACCAAGCTGTGCATGAGAGCAGATCACAGAAGACACCAATCACCCCACAGAAGTACCAGCAGCTCTGTAGTCATTCAAGAACAACACTGGAAATGCAGTGACCTCCAAAACACGCTTGTGCACCACCCAAATATTCCGTCACTGCCCAGGAGGTTTCTTCTAGACGAGCCTGAGGTCAAGGTGATGCTGCGAAGGTCGTCGAGAAGGACGAAATCACCACTGACATCTCAGGGCAGGAAGGCAGCTCCTGCTGTCTCGCCACCTTCGCTAAACCCAGCGTGGAAATCAGCCCACTGCACCTTGCTGGCTCCCCTTGCCCAAACTCTGCCCCTCACGAGATAATCTCTGGTTTAAGGGAAAATTCAGCTGAAGGCAGAGCAGGGGAGCCAGCAAGCAGCATGAACGCGAATCGCCTTTCTCCTGGGCCTGTGTCAAAACTCAACCTGACAAACGCATTGTTTAAACTAAGCAGCACTGAAACAGCCAGGCAACGTCTCGGATCGCGAGCCCACCTGTAACAGGCTGCAGCAGCACGAAGCTGCCCTCCAGCAGCACAATCATTTCTTCGGGAGTTATCAAACAGTACACTAGCACAGCAATGTAATAAATAATAGAACCTGGTGAATAATGCAAATAAAACATTTTCCCTTCCCATTTTTCATGTTTCTAGAGATATTTCCTTCCGTTGCAGCCAGGCCCTTTCTGCTTTGCCTTTCACAAACCTTCATGCAGAGCAGAGACAAATCACAAAGAGACTTGAGAGAGAAACAAAGGGGCTGCTGCCACCCGTGCCTTGTCCCCTCTTCCCTCTGCCACATTCTGACGGAACCAGGAAGCCGGGGGCTGGATTTAGATTTGGCAGGGAGGCTCTCCCAGCCTGTAATTATGCCAACAGCTTCCCGAGAGCTTCACTTTGGGTCTAATTAAGACTTATTAGAGTAGAAAACAAACAGAACTTGGTTCTTTCCCACACAATAGACCCTTTACATGTACAAAGCAAAAAGATGAAAACAAAAAAAGACGGAAATTAAGAAAAAAAGAAAAGACGACTGCACCCAGCATTTCGACTGAGGGCAGGGAGCCCTTCACCAGCACCACCAGAGACGGCGGGATGGAGGAACGGATCCCTGCCCAGCACTCCCAGCTCACTGGTCAGGGGCCACTTGCTAATTGCCCCCAGCACATCACTCGCCAATTCTGGGCAGCAGGCGGGAAACGCGGTGTCGGGTGAATCCCTGCTGGCTGAGGGACGGGGCCGGAGTCCCGGCGGCCGTGGCGCTGGAGCGGCAGCGCCCTCTGCTGGGCGGCGCTCGCAGCGCGGCGAGGAGCGGAACGGAGCGCTGGTGAAGTTCTCCGGTCTGACAGCCTTACCCGTCCTAAAGCAGCCGAAGGAATCAAAAGAACGAGCTGCAAACCTTTTCCCTGCTGCAAGACAAGAACATTCCCAAGGACAAGGTCCCTCAGATGCCTTAGGGTGGGCAAAATATCAGACCAAAGTGAAAAAAAAAAACCAAAACAGAATTGTTATTGATGCGTCAAGCAAACAGGGAAGTTTATTTCCTTCTTCTGAATCACCACTGCCTGGAGTCACACTGTGGAGATTTCAGCCACTGGCCTATTTCAGTGAAGGTTTCCAACTCTCCTGCTTATAGTGAACTGCTTGAAGCCATGACACTTAACGGCTCGAAACTAACACAAATAAAAAAGCTGCCCAAAACGAACTCAGTTGAGCGAGCACTCTGGCAAGTGCACTGCAAACTGAGCAGTTAGACACTCCTGTCAAATAGGATTTTCTGCTTCCTGACTTGTACTTGTGTCCTCAGTCATTACAACTTCTCCCGTGTCACCTCCGTGCCACGATGCTCACACAACCTCAGTTTCCCCAGCGGCCAGGGCCACCCAACAGCCAAGGAAGGAGCAGGGTGAAATACAAAACTGCTGCCCGGTCATTGACTAAAGGAAGAAGCAGAGAGACTGTCTCATCTCTGCAGAGAACGCACTTGGCCAGGCTCAGGAAGGCAACCCTAATAAACTGGAAACATGGACAGCAAAAAAAACACATTAGTTAAGCACTGTATGGACATGTTTAGCACATTTCAGCTTTAGGAAGCTTGCAAGCAGACTTGTGCACAAAACAGGAGCTCCTAGAGCCACTGCCGGGCAGAGCAGGGCTTTGGTGACACTGCTACCACCAGCACCAAAGGAAATTGTACCACAGGGATTCAGGGGTGGATGGTACCTCCTGGCAAAGTCAGGCTCTGCTCCTCAGGGTGCTGTGCCTTCTGAAACCTGAATTGCTGACACCTAAATTGTACCAGTTTTATCAGTTGAAATCCGGGGCTCAGATGAGCTGGCAGACATGGTTCATCCTGTAAAGTGGCTCTTGAGCCACTCTTGCAGTTTCAGACTTATCCTCACCATCACCAGCAACAACCAGCAATGGACAACAAGGGCAGAGCTGCTGTGATTGCTGATGGGCAACCTGACATGATGTGTTATTCCTTATATTTCTCCCATGCTGCTCCCCAAGTAAAATTAACAGGGTCAGCCAAAATTTCATACCGAAATATTACCTAGTATGTTGGTAGCAATATGTTTGTATAGTCTTCCTCACTTTAAAAGTTGTAGTAACCTGTATAGTAGCTTAAATGAATTCTGCTTTGTGCTTTGCCAGTTAGAAACAACAAATACAGCCATTCTGTTATGAGTTGCCAAGTCTCCTGCCACTCTCTTTCTATAAACCTATTTGCTGGCAGCTCCTCTGGGAGCAGAAACCTGGTGTGGGGTTCACAGGGGTCGCACGCTCCAGCAGAGACATTACTAGGGGGCACAGAGAAGCGAGGCCACACCGGAGGCATGGTCACAGGGACAACACTCAGGAGTCTTGGTCCAGCCAAAGAGCAAAGCTCATAGCACAGAGCAAGGACACAAAGGTCTCAGATGTTAACACCCAGGAGCCACCCACAGCTTTCACATGCAGATTGACATCTCTTTTTTTCTGCAGCTCGAATCCATGAAATAAAACTAATTTGTCCCAGTTTGGATGCTCACATAAACATCATCAATATATCAGGGTTTTTCCGATGACAAATTCAGGTTTTCATCAGTTCTTCACATAACATATGTTCACACAGCACTAATTAGGATCAGATCTGGAACTTGCTGAAAGTCAGTTGGGAAATAGGGAGGCTTATCCAAGAATAAGTTTTGGGACTCTTAGGAAACAAGGGTGATGTTGCACCAAAATACACTTCAGTTTAGAAGATACTAAAGGTATTTCTATACCATAAGCTGGGTTGGTTGGAGCCTAAAATGAGTGCAATGACTTGCGGCTGTAACTGCAAAAACCCAGTAGTCCAACACCACCACTTTTTGGAAAAGTCCATCAATGGATTTCAATATTCACCCTCTGTGGATGCCAGACGGACATGCAAGCAGGAAATTATGCTCCATGTTTCTGAGAAAATCAGTCTCAAAGTAAAATACGAAGGGAAAGCCATGCATCCAGGAGCCTACCTGTACTGAAGTGCATCCTTATCAGATCAATCAACTCCTTTTTATCAAAAACACCAGGTTTGGGGTCTTCTGGCCTGAAATAGCAACAGCTGAACTGGGAGCTTCCTCGAGCTGGTTCACATGCTGTGTGTAAGCATGGGCATCCCCTGCAGGGTACCCACCAGGGCGTAACTCAGGCCAGGATAGAGCTGTCCATTCAGGAGGTGATGCAGACCATGATAGCAGACATTGAAGGTGGGCACATCCCTCTGCAGCTGAGATCCCTGCTGCAGCTCCACATCAGCCAGCACAAGGCAAATCCAGAGTGCTGCTGCCAGGGTCTGTTGCAAACCCACCCCACCACTCTCATCCTTTAAGCTCTGCATGAGTGCCAAGGGAGGCTGCTGTGTGTCCTCCTCTATAGGACACAAACACCGTTTAATCAATGACTTCATAGCACAAAAGCCCTCTCCCGAAATTTCTAGTTACAGCTCATGCCCCTGCCACAGAGCTGCTTTCCTCTATGAAATCACTGCTGACACTCAGCATTTTCTTTCCGTCTGCCCTGCAAAGAACAGGATTTCCAGACACTTTCGAGGTCTGTGTGCTCAGGCAGACTTTAAACAATAATTAACTCAGCGAAACAGCATCCATGCTCAGCTCGGGAGAGGGACTTGCTGTGGTACCACATCACCGCCACAGGGACACCACCATCCTTAGCGCTCCCCATTTGGAGACCCTCCTCAGGGAAGCATTCACTTTTTCTCTTGTTTATGGCCAAAAAGCATCACTTCAAGGTATAAGGTATATAAATTATATAAAGATATGTACGCTAAACTACAACAAACATACAATAATTACTTGTGATAACTAAAAATGCATTCACACCAGAATTACCAGCCTCACAGTCTCCGAAATCTCTGTAGTATCTAAAAGTAGAAAGCATTTAATTGTACTCTGAGTAACTGATGGATTTTAGTTTATCTGTAATACTTAAACTTATTCCTTATCCCAGAGAGCTACACCCACATTAACAAGTAAGAAAAAGGTCAAGCTCAAAGGACTCTGAAATCAATACAGCTTTAAATGTGCACATTCGAGATGAATCTAAAAAACCCACGTTACAAAGTGCCAGCTAAACATTCTTCTAGGAGCTGAATTCCCTACCTACCAGCACCACGGGGCTCAAAGTGTTTCAGAGAGGAGTAAAACATCCAACAAGAAGCCTTAAAAACGGAAGAAGCCCTCAAGGCTGCAACAATGCTCATTCTGCAGCCAGAGCACATTAAAAATACGTCAGAATCTGATCTACGTTGCTGAAATTCAGCAGAATCAATAGGGAACCTGGAACCAAATAAAACTCCCATCCAGATGAAGACGCCTAACTCCTGCTGACCCTTTGGCAGGCTGTATCTCGACACTATCTGCTATGGACTACACAGATCATTTCCACACTGACTTACTTACAACAATGCAAAAATTAGAGGATGTGAGGAAAGGAAAGAATGACAGAAAATGTGAGGTATCATTGAGTAAGGGCAGAGTACGGAGGTACCACCAAGAAGGTACAAGGAGGGAGGGAGTTGCAGGAATAAGGTGCAGATCCACAGCAAATTGTGCTGCTTTAGTTTTACTGCTATAAACGGTTAAAAAAATATACTTGCTTCTTTACGGCTGTCATATCTCCTGTTCCAAAGTCCACTTGCTTTTGCAGGGGCCATTCCTTCAATCAGGAAGGTCACAGTAACACAGCTGTGCAAGAACTGCAGCAGGTATTGATCCAGACTATTAAGTGCCTAGTTCATCTCTAATGATGGACAGCAAAACAGCCCTGGCAGTCTCTCTTCATCCATCCCTGCCTGAGACAGCCAGCTAGGAGGACTTTAAGACTGTATGTAAATTCATTTAACTGAGAATTTGAGCTCAGGGTAAAATTCCAGCTGGATTTGCTGAAGTCTTTAATGCATATATACCAAGCTAAGCTTAGGGTAAACTTGTGCAGCTTCAGTACACTCAGCCAGGGTTAAGTTTAATGTAGAAAAGTGAGAGGCCATTTACTGGGCTTTACAAATAGGAAGCCCATGGAAAGTAGTCTGTAAAATGGAATTTCAGTTACGTCTGTGCTGAAACTACAGAAAAAAAAAAATCCCTTTTCTTTTAAGTCCTTGATGTGGAGTCAGAGCCATTAGTGCAGATTTCAAGCTCAGGATTGATTTCAGTTTGAATCAAATGTTTGTTCCATAACCAGCCCGGGCAGAAACCAGCCCGCAGCCAAGCTTTGGCTCATGCCTTCCCCAAGCACGTGTGAAAACGTCTCGGATCTGCAGAGAAGGACTGCTTAACATGAAAGCAAAGAACGCAGTAGGGCACACGAGCTGTCGAGCAGGGTTTTTCCCAGGCAGACACATGGCATGCGTGAGGTGGGCTCTGCCCAGAGCCCTCGGGCCACAGCTGGAGCAGGAGTTGCTGCCACCGATCTCTGACCTCATCCTCCAAACCTGACAAGCTGCGCAGGTGCTTGTGAACACACACACAAACACACCTGCCCAGCCACGCGTGGCGGGTTGATCCGAGATCAGGGCCTTGCCACGCAGGACAGCACCCACGCCGAACGACGGCAGTGACGGTGCTGCCTGCAGCACGCAGAGAGCTCACCGCCATGCCAGAAACTCACTCCCTGTCTCCCCAACACCACGCTACCGCCCGAGCCACAGAACAAGGCTCCTCTGCCATTTCTAACGCAGCGTTTTCCTTGGGATAACACACCAGAGTAACGCGCTAGGTGCTTGTTTGACCCCCGAGCGCTGCTCTGCCCCACAGCCACGGTGGGTCCCAGCCTGGCGGAGCCCCCGCACACCCTCCCGAGGGGCATTTGGGGGCCGAAGGCTGCAGCAGACCCCGGGAAGGGGGTTTGCAGGAGGCGGCTGCCAGTGGCCGCAGTGCACCCCGGCACACGTACGCGCTGCTGGGTGCAGCACCGCATGCAGCCACCACCAGAGCGCTCGCAGGTGGCCTCTGGCTGAGAAAAAAGTAATAATAACCTATACATATACATATATTCGTGAAGCCTGAATAAAAGGTGCACAGTGTGAGCGCCAAAGCGTTCCTGGCCGCTCGGGAAAAGCAGCCGGCTCCTCTGGGGCAGCCTGCGGGAGCACAGGGACGGTCCCCGCCTTTCCGCTACCGACGCGCTTCGCTGGCACAGTAACGGCGATAAACCTGCTGTAAAGGTGCCGCCTTCGCGTAACCGGGAGGGCTGAACCGCTGGGTAAAGGTGTCAGCTGCGACACGGAGGAAACCTCAGTCCGCTTCCCAGTGCAATGATTTCTGAGTCATGCCCGTACCTGAAAATAACTTAACTTGCTTCAGTACTGGTATGCCTCTTGTCCAGTCCCCTAATTTTTTCTCTATACCCAGACAACACTAAGCTGCAGCCAAGGAAGGAGCGGGGAGAAGGCACCAGCACAGGGTACAGCTGGGAGATGGCTGGGGGGACAGCACTGGCCAGCAGAAGCTGCAGAGACATTCCCGTTACACCCACCTGACAGCAGTGTAAGCACACCCCATTGGGATTTTTCCAGGCCCCACGTGGCAGCAGATGATGCTGGGCACCATTTCCATGCTGACACAATGACAGGGCACAGCACAGGCGCTCAGGGTGCTGCGTGAGCTTTGTCAGAGCTTCAAACAGCCCAGGGAAGTCAACTGGAACCAGACCCCCAGGTAAACCCCAGCACAGGATGGACAGACAGGTAGAAGAGTTCCCAAGTTATTTACCTGCCAAGGTCAGACTCCTGCCAGCCAGCAGCACCGGTGAACGCTGCGGGCAAGGCAAGGATGCCAAGACCTAACACCAGCTGAACAGGCACTCCCTGCCCACCTGGAGAGAGACAGGCGGAGGTAAGGCTGGCAGGGACACCTCAGTGTCCCCATGGACACACACAGTGAAAGCTGATGTAGCAGTGACACACTGCACTGTGCTATCTTCTCCAGATAGATAGATATCTTCTTCCAATATAGGACAAAGATCTCCCGCAAAACTAGGCAGGTCATGACTTGGGACATGGGGACCAGCCCTTCCTCCAAGCTCTGCTCATCTCAACCCTTTCCTCTAACAGGGAGGAAGACAATGCCAGTTAACTCACATCAGATGTTTCTTTTCTCCCTGCCTTCTCTCCAGCTTCACCTGCAAACCCTGCACTACCCCCTGAGGGATGGCAGTCACAGCTGCCGTGAACTCCTGGGACTGAATTTCCCAAGACCTGGGGCCACGTAGAAGCAAAGCACATGCTCTATTCCACCCCTCATTTTGAAGGGGCATTAATGTTTTACCACTGATGAATACCGACCTTCTTTTTCCATCTTACATTTCTTGATCATATCCTGTATGGAAATAAAGTCCAGATTAAAAAAGAGAAAATAAATAATGTCATTTAATTTGCAATGTATTACCAGTTTCATTATGTGAAATGCTAAGCCTGGATTTTAACACATGGATTAAGAGTCACTCTGGCAGATAATGGAAACAACACATCAATAAATGTAGAACTGAGAATGGGATACAAGTTGCAGAAGTGGGAAAGCACACGGCATCACTTCATCCACTGCCTCGTGCATCATCCTGCACTGGACAAGGCACCAGCCTGAGCCTCACCCAGCTGGGCTGGGCAGTGCCACAGCTGGTACTGAGTCACCTGGAAAGCATCTTGGCCATCTTGTCACCTGTTTCATTGCTGTCTGAGTTAACTTCACACTAGATATGCAAGAGTTACTCTTGTATAATAAAGTTATGATTATGGCAATTACACCAACTCTACTGATACATTTCAAAGTTTAAATGTAGGAAACATACAGGATTAACAAAAAGTGACAGTTTCAGCACCAAGGGCTTGCAGAGTAGCCTTCAGCCACTGAGAAAGGAGGAAAGCAGGCTGTCAAGATATATTTTGATCTTCACAAAGGACAGATGACAACACGTAGCTCTTTTAAGGATACAAATACAGCTAGTAAATTCAAGAAAGATTTTCTGTTCCATAGTTCTGTTCATCTGATGATCTTAGAGTCCATCAGCTAAAACCAGCATGGATTCCTCACCAGTTGCACTAGCAGGCAAAGGCATTTGCTCTGCCATTGGTGAAGGATGCAGACCCAGCCCTGCCACTGGCACAACCTGCTGGATGCCACAAGCCAGAAGAAAATCTGGGCTAAAACACAAGCAGGAAAACTCCTCCAGAGTTCAGGATTCTTTCCCCATCCCTCAGGCTGCCCACGTCACCTCAGCTTTTCTCTGCCAGTTAATGTGGAGGCTCACGTTGATTTTTTTTTTTAAAACATTATTTACACAGTAGCTGGATCACTATCACATTATGGGTAAGCACTGGGGTGAGCTTCCCAAAATACGAGGGGCTCCCCACCATATGGTGCTCTCCATAAACCCCATCTCTGTTGGATTTTCTCCTCTTCCTCTCCACTTGTACACTGTAAGCATCCAAGTGCTGCGGTTCATCCATCACTGGGAGGTTCACCGCTCTCCTTTCCCACTGCTGATGGGCTGGAGGCTGTACCATGGGCAGGAGCTCCTCTGATCCAACACTCCTAGGCAGAGGAAATGGGCAGAACTCCATAAAGCAGCTGAAGATCTGGCTCCTCTTGATAGCAGTTTTATTGGAGATCACAATGAGCTTGACTAGAGGGTGCCAGCTGGATTGCTCCAGGGGACTGTATTTATAGATAACACTTGAAAGGACAAGTTCAAGGTGATGGCCCCTGGTGGCCCTTTTTGAGTTCCTTCAAGAGATTCTTATTCACACCTAACCAAGTGCTTGCCAGGCAGGTTGAAGAGATAGTGGATAATAGAATTAAGGCATAAAGGTTTGGCTACGTCCTCTCTCTCCCATTTCTGTTCCAGTATCCTGTTAACTACAGAAAGCAGCTACAGCCATATGAGCAAGATAAATTGTAGAAAATCTTATTATATAATCTTTTTTTTTTTGCTTCTGAAATTGCACACTGTCCACCCTCCATACTTCAATTTTGTTACCAAACATCAGCCTTTGCAGTAAACAATCGTATAGACTTCACCTGCCCCTGTCCTCCCACCAACACAGTGCACCAGGTTCCTTCTCCAGCCACCCACCCGGAGCACCACTGCCACTGCCCCACACCACGGCCCTGAACAGCCAACACCTGATCTGCAACGTGGCTACGTGCTCTTCAGCCCCACGCTTCATGTCCATGGTCAGAGCGGTCCGTTTCTGTCTGTAAGCAATGAGATGCTCAGAGCAGGAACAGCGTATCAGCACTTTTTAGAGCCATCATCTTCCTGCCTCCCAGCACAGCTCGTGAGACTCAGTACTTGACTCTGGACATTTTGCTTTACAAAGAGCATTTCAGAATCATTGGCAAGAGTGACCAGAGGGATTATTTTTGCTTGCTGAATGAACGGTTTTCAAAGGGGTAAAGGCACTGGGCATGGCAGTTAAATAATCCCAAGGGCTCTTTGCATTGCTTTAAAGCTTTGAGAAACTCAGATACTTTAAAGCATCAGCATCATCCCCATGAAATCCCCTGTGACAGAGATGACTCCACTGAGCCTAAACCACGTACCAAACTATGGCTTTAAAAATATATTCTTCTCCATACTAGCGCATCATGGCTTTATTTGAGAACTTAAGCCACTTGTTTTATGTAGCTCTAAGTAATACAGCATGTGGGCAGTAACGATGGCTTCTGGAAGTCACCCATGCCATCGGCTGGCCAGTACAGCCAACACTGAACCAGAGACAGCAGGAACACAAAGCTACTCCAGGCTAAGCTTGATAGTTACTGTAGTTGAGGGCTGTTACAGCTGATGGGCAAGTTCATTTCACCTTCCAATGTTCCTGTGCCACCTCCTGCCCATCACTTATTCCTTACATTCTTCAAGACCACCTCCTGCTGACGACCTGTACAGAGTATCAGGGTCTCAGTGGGGCCTTCTAGCTCCACGTTAACGCAACTACCACAAGGACTTAGGGGTTGACCCAGAGCACCACACCAGGCAAGTTTATGGGGGTTTTGTGTTTTATTTTTTATGTGCAGGTTGTGGGAATCTGCCTTAAGATTTGCCATCTCTGTTCAGAACAACTGTGGCAAAATAGCTGTACAAGGAGATAAAAATAATTGATAGTATTATCTCAAATCCACACACACAGGTAAACATCAGGATGGAAAGTTAGTCTCATTTGAAAGCTGCTTGGTCAACAAAGCAAGACAACCTGGTGGGTTACTCAGCAGCAGTGCTGGGAACCTCATGCATCTTTACATCTGTATAAACATTTAAAACTAATGAACCACGACTGCAGAACTTAGCATGATCAAATCACAGACACCTATTTACTCCAAGTGGTATCCGATCAGCCTCCGACGCATTGACAGGTACCAAAGCTACCCGCCCTTCTCAAGTCTGCCCTCATTTTTGGCACGGTCCAGTGACACCTCTGATCTGTCCAGCCCACCTTCTGGAGACGAAAGAAACCATTGGCTGTGTTAAAAGTATTGCAGTGTTTTCATAATGATATCATAACCTGGGAGTTCAAGTTCAAAAAAAAAATAAAAGAAAAAAACACTGTAGTAAGCACTTGCAAGAGCCTGTGGCCAACAGGTAGTATCTAGGTTCCTCCCAAGCTAGAATACTTAATATGCATTAAGTATTTTCTACATTTGCCATTTGTTTCTGTTTGACACATCTGTGAAAGGGAGGATGCTTAACCAGGACCTGCTGCTCCAGTCTCAGTAGAATACGCAAAAGCCTGTTTCAGGAAATCAAAAAACTAAGGTAATGCAGTTCTAGTTCATAGCAAACTCAGGCACTGGAATAACTTGAAAAAAATCTGCATTTCTGAAGATCTTAGACTGGAACAGAGTAACTCTAATCCACGTTCTACTTTTCAGGCAACCTCTCAGATTTGCAAAAAACATTTTCAGGCCACAATTAGCCCACCTGATGCTTTTCTGAATCTTCAGCACAGTATCCAGTAAGCAGAAAGTTTTAGACCTTTAACTGATATTTTACAATTTGTTTTCAGTAAGTCATACAAGAAACGGACATAATGACAATTAGAGCTTTAACTGATTATACATTTAATCGCTGTTGACAGTTTCACTTTTCCACCGTTTCCCTATATCTGATCACATCAAGATGTACCAACAGCAGCTAACATACGAAGTTGCACTCTAAATTTCACAGTATCACTTACCAGTTTGTCAGAATATTAATAAGGAGGGGCTCTGGCCTTAATAAAGAAGCATTTAGCTACTCCTAATTGGAATTTCACCTCAGAAAACACCGGTTTTATGACTTAGGAAAGCCAAGCTCTGGCAGACGCTTTCCTGTCCTTTGGAGGTGATGTTTCCATCAGCTGAGCAGGTGATGTAGCACAAACATCCACCACAGCAGCAGCTTCACAATTCAGCCCAAACTGTTACTTTGAAGCCCATGAAACACACAACAGAGGCAAGAAATTCAAGTAGTCAAATTCGGGACCAGTTTCTACTTCTCAGGGCTGCATATCCTTAAGAGATTCTGGAGTAGCAATTTTGATGCAACAACCTTTAAGTTTCTGGAGGAATATGTGCCTCCCTTATAGGAAAGGAAAATTGTACATCCCAAGTTGTCACCAGTGGTCAGTTACTTGAGCAGCAGGTGCTACTTGGCAGCAAGGGCATCCTGTGTCTTTTACCCACCTCATGGATAAAGCTGCATTGAGAAGGACAGAATATAGTGAATCCTAATCCACTATTTCTGGTGGAAAGGGAGCCTAGGAGGTTACCTGGTCCAATCCCTGCTCAAAGGAGGTCCAAGAGCAGATGCCCTGGGCTGTAGCCACTCGAGTCCTGAGTATCTCCAGGGATGTAGACCCCACAACATGTGGGCAACCCAAGATTATGTTCATTTTAAAAGAAACACCACACATACCATGTACCAGCACTTACCAGAAATACCTCGATGTTGAGACACGCTGCGTTCAGCACAGGGAGCTGCTCCTTGTGTATGAGAGGTCAGAACGGGCTGTGGTCAAACAGGAGGAAGAAAACCAGATGCAGACATGGCTTGTGGATCTATGCTTTAGGAAAGCTCAAATCGACCTGCAAACGAAGTCTGAAGGAACTCTTAGGCCTTCTTGTATTGAAACTATTATTAAAGACTCCAGCTATTGGTATTTAAACATGCTGAACCTATTTCCCTGGGAAACTTCCCTGGAAAATTTCTACATGGACAATGAACTGCCCATATTTTGGGAAATGCATCTAGGCCTAAAGATATCTGAATTTCAGCAATACCACATCTGAAGCTGTTACAGAGCAAGCAGAGGAAGATAAATCAGTTTTTAATAAATAATCTAAGACTCCAAATGAGTTGCACCACTGCACTCACTTGGCAGCACACAAGCCTCTGCAGCTACAATATTCAGGGCATCTTCGGCAGTTTCCTACTCTAAAAATCACAATCATTTCAGTCATAAAGACTTTAAAATTCATTTTAGCAGACAAATGCACCTTCAGTGATTCATGTCAATGACAATAGTATCTCCAGGGAAGGAGGAAAGAAGCCTGCCCACCATAGGAGATCAGAGAATGGCATAGGCTGGAAGGGACCTCAGAGATCATCTAATCCAACCTCCCTGTCATGGGCAGGGACGCCTCTCAACTAGACCAGGCTACTCAAGGCTCCGTCCAACCTGGCCTTGAACACCTCCAGGGAGGGGGCATCCACAACCCCTCTGGGCAATCTATCCCAAAGTCTCACCACCCTTGTACTGAAGAATTTCTTCCTAAGATCTAATCTAAATCTGTTAGATCACAGATGCTCCTCCACAGGAAGTCACTTAAATGTAGCCATGAAAGAACAGACTGTGTTGTGTGAGCTTTTCCAGTGGAATGGCTTAGAGATGAAAAAAATAATACCAACTATGGTTCCCTCAGTAAGACAGAGTTGGATTATTAGCAGGATATTCAACGCAAGTCTCTAGAAAACAGTCCACCACAGCTGAGAAGTCCACTCACCTCCAAGTACAATCCACACGTTTCTTTTTGTTGGTGCTTTTAGAGAGAACAGGAAAACAGGTTTTAGAAAACTTTCGTTGAAGATAGCATTAGTTACCTTCAGCTCTGCCTTATGAAATAGACATAGGACAGCACCACTGTTGCCAACTTGTGGCAAAACTCTCTCCTTAGAGCTTTAGCCTTTTAATTATATTCAAAAAAGCACAGTAGGTATTTTTAAAAAAACAGTGACAAGACTGGCCTAAAGCATTCCAAAGACACACAGATCCTTGTGGTTTGAAAGTGGTCTAAAGATCATTGATTTGCAGAGAGGCAATACTATAGACAACTGGAGTTATTAACTGTATGAGATCAATTACACAGTTAAACAGAACAAACTCGATATTTTCTCCCCATCTTACTCTTGGTCTGGCACGCTTCCTTATAGATAAGACTCAAGATAAGACTCATTTTTCACTTCAAAACCAGAAAGCTAGATTCAAAGAGTTATTAATGTAAAACCAAAAATATGCATTAATAAAGCAACAAATGTTAACCTTCGAACTTCTGGGCATTGACCATATTCTGTGAGCAGAGGTACACACGGCACTAGAGGCAGGAGCTGGAACCAATTCTATCAAAACTCCGGTAGAAACGGAACAAGATTTTAAGTTTATCTAGTTTAAATGCAAACATTTTGTATCCTCTGCTTTGACGCTTTTTACAAAGGACACTACATGTACAAAAAGACAGAATTCTTGTGGCTCCGGTCTCAGAGCTGGAGAAGCATCATGGGTTTCTTCCTGACAAAAGATGCAAGGTAGCATTACACCACGACACAAACGAGGACCCCAGTACCTCCTCTCATGCCTAGCTTGCTGTTCTGTGACATCCAGAACCAACTTCACCTTTACACTTCACACAAAGTCAGTATAAAAACAGTGAAATATTGCAAAGCATGATTAAGAGTCATCTTAGATGCTATTTCAACAAATTGATCAGTACTTTTTATACTGAAGTTCAAGATTTTCTGCAAACCCTAGTGTATGCTCCATGGGCTCACAGCAGATTCCAAAAAGGTCATTCTTGGGCACTCCCCCATGACATCCCATCTTAGCCAATAAAAATACAGCCCTGCGTACAGCCCCAGCATTCAAAAAACCCAGATAGCTGCTATAACATCGGTCACAAGAGCAGCAGCATCACTGCTCAAAATGAAGTCACATGGGAAATGCTGGAATCTCATCACCTACTAAGAAACATTTAGCTTCCAAGCCTGAGAGCTAAGCAATGCTTCCATACTACACAAGTGAATTTAGTTGGTTTATATTCACTACTACCTTTGTGAGCTTGAGACACACTTAGTTTTCCTTCTGAGACAGTGTGGAAGGGCCTGGTGAGTGAATGTCAGCAGAAAGCACCAGCGTTAACTACAGAGCCACTTCATCACAAGCCCTCAGAGAAAGCTAACCAGCCTCAACTACCCATGGGAGTCACATGTGCAGACAAGGAAAGCTTTAGAGACAGGAACAGTTACAACAAGCACTAGTGCCTTCCTCATTACCTTCAATAACCAGAGGATCTGGAATGAGCAAATCACAGGGCCCTGTGGCCACCCCAGACAACCACCTCAGCCCCAACTGGTGCCGTGAACTCCGTGGGACAAGTCAGGTGTGCATTCCTCACTTCTGCCAAAACATCGCTAGCTCTAGGCTAACATCCAAAACATGCTGTTTTATTACAAGTCATTGAAACCTGCTTTCCAAATCCCCACTGGAAAACTTCACTGGCTAGAAGTGAAAAAATGTTAACATTAATTAAGAAAATGCATTTTTAACTTAAAAGCTCCTGTGAAATAAAGCTTTCCTTCATAATGAAGTTCAGAGACCTGCTGATACAGCAAGTAGGTGGAAAAGTTTGCAGGTTGAGACACCCACATACAGCAGGAGAAGCTGCTACTAAAGCACCTCATTTCACTGAAGTTCAAAGTCTTTTGCAAGAGACTGGAAAGCTCTACTATTGAAGTCAATAGCACTTAACTTGCTAAAGATCTTTTAAGTGGCATAGTTTAAGATGCTATTCCTAAGTATCAGTGACGTTAAACTCTGCAGAACATCTCATACAAATGTAACAGTATGCCCCAATTCTTCGTATCTTCATTAGTCCGTAAAAGAGAGTAAGGAAAGCAGTAAGGAAAGCCTCTTCAGTGTAGCTAGGCTGAACACCTACCATCAAATTGCATCCCTAAAGAAAAATCCTACTCTGCAGATCCAAATAAGCCTGTCAATTTGCACTAACCATACCTTGGTTTAGGTTTACTGATGGACTGTATTATTCAGAAACTTAAAGAACTACAAAGCAGCCTGATTAGTTGTATTCTTTTTTTTTTATTAGGTTTATTATGACTTAAGAGCTTCTATTACTCCAGCTGGGTAAACCACATTTGAGAGTAAGTTTAACTGCAGGACTTCGGTTTCAGCCAAAATCATTTTTGCATTACTTTATTGTAATATAGATTTAAATTTAACATTTAAAACTTACTTCATTAATAAGCAAGCCAAGCTCAGTAGCTTCAGTGCAGGATGTACTTTATGTAACTTGCCGCACATTCATGTCAGATTTGATGTACATGAAGAGACCGGTCAACTATACGATTCATAGGAGAAAGCAAATGTAAGCACCATTTTTACCAAACTGAACAGTTCTCAATTCAATGTTTCTTACAGAAAATCAACTCACTTCTGGCTCCAGGAGCTACAGTTTGGATAATAGCCGAAAGCTATTTCCAGAATGTCAATTTTCTACACTGGCACAAGAAATAGTCTTCAAAGCAACAGGTACTGGACTTTTTTTTATTTTTTGTGAGAGACAACCTGTTCTCCTTGTGTTTACCAGTGAATACATGCATTTTTGATCATTCTGGCAGAGGTTAACAAAGAACAAACAACAATTGGGGCTTAACGAAAAACAATCAAGAAGTTGCCAAATATTTAACTTACAAGCAAAAAAACACATTAATGCAACCAGTTTAATATCTAAACCTGCTTTCTTTCAAAGAAAAATGGCATAAATTAAGTAAAAGGCCAGACAAATTTAGTTTTAGATGGTACTAGACTGAATTAATGCTTCACAGCATTAACAGGATTCACTTCACTGCAAGGAAGGGGAGAAGTAATTTGAACAGGCTCTGAAAATTTGGGCTAGACCAGAAGCACTGTTACAGTTCAGTCCCCGCATACGGAACTGATACCAATATGATGTCACCCTTACCACGTCATAGTAAAGTGTGTTAGAAGTCGCAGAGCACAAGCATCTTAGTTGTACAAGCCAGTTAATGAATAAACAGAAGAGCTGAAGAATGGTTCTCACACACGTCCTTTCCGTTCAGGACTCGATTTTTCTTTTGGAACAGAAAAATCCCTCTGCCAACAGCCTAATAAATACTAACAGATATATTTAGACACCATCTTCAAAATCTTTGTTGAAAATGCAGTCTCCAAATGAAAACTAGCTTTACGCAGTATTAATATTTTACATAAAATAAGTCTTATGAATCGTAGTTAATAGCAGTAATTGAAATTAACATATACTGAGACTTCAGGTGATGTGTAAGTTCAGCTATGTAACACAGGTGGGGGGTTTTGAACAGTTTTTACCATCTTGCTTTGGACAGTTCTTACACTTGTCCCGCAAACTACAGAACCTCTAGCTACAGTACTGTGCAACCGTTGACATCTTCAAGAGCTCTTCAGTGTAAAGAAATTCGATGGAAGCACCACGAAGCAAGGAAATCACACCCTTTTGTGGAGAGCCTTGAATTCTGAGAATTCAACACATCATTGCTGTCTTGCCTTGACTAGAGAACACCAATGAGAGGACATCAGGGTAAAAAGGAGCAAAACTACAGTGAAATCTGCTTCCAACAGGGAATATAAAAAAAATCTGACTACAAGCATGTAAGCAAAAGTCTTGAAGAGCTGTGTAGTAACATGGAGCTCGAGGTGCCTTAACTTAGCTAGAACACAATTTTTTTTAGTATTGCAAATCTAACATAGCTGCATTTCATTCAAGAATCCACCTATGCTTCCAGTTAAAGCATGCATACCACCTTGCTAAATACCCCTTCCCAACTTGCAGGTTTGGAGCTCTTCATCTTTTTATTCCTCCCGTATTATCCCCTTCCAAGGCAGAGATTTAGAGGCCCTACCAGCCAGAGCTCTCCACCAAAGACTTGCTGCGTTTACATGTAAAAATATCAGGACACTCTTTGAGACCAACATATACCCTTCCCCATTCAGAAATGGATTTGCAGCATATCAGTCTTGATCTCTAGTTCAGTTTTAGATTACGCTTAAGTTATGGCAGCCAGAGTTCAATCCTATGAATGTAAGCTCAACACAAAAAGAAAGCCATTTATCCTTTTTAATTAATTCAGAGCTTTATAATCAACTTCCAGTTTTAAATTATTTTCTTAGCACTTCGCAGAACCTGCATGTCACTCCCTCCGGAAGGAGACAGCATCACACAGAGTCTTAAGTTAGTCCAAGTTTCCACATGTGACCAGAAGCCTTACTTGTTAGAACACATCCCTTTTCCAACTATTCCCCCTCTTCCCCTCTCCTCCCACCCCTCCCCAGTAATGGGCAATTACTTCACAAGAAATGTAAAATGGGCTATGGGTGTACACAAAACCTACCCTTCACTAATACTGAACAGAAAAGCCTATTTTCCAATTACAGGACATCTTTCTCTAAATTTAGGTCAGCACTGGTGCAGTCTGCACACTGTATGGTTACCACGAGGATAATACCAATAAGTACATATATTTTCTCAGACTGATTTAAAAGCCTATGAAGTTAATTGGGGAAAAGTTTAATATTGCTACTTCAGAGCACTAAAACACACAAAAGTGAATCCGATAAAGATCCTTGTATTGATTCAATATTAAGTATTAATTGCATGACCATCATAGCACCTCTTTACATTATCACACAATCACCAGAATTATCAACTGCTTTTAAAAACTAAAAAGGGTACAGTCCAATATTTATAACTTGCACACTGTTACTATATAGAAACTAGGTGCATGGTACAGTGCTGCAAAAATGGAAGCCTGCAGTTTTGACAAAGATGCCAAGTCATGTTGTAGACAATTTCAGTCAAACTGGCAATACTGTTTAAGCAAATACTCAACACAGCAGGAAATAAAGGACAAAAAAAAGCATTCCATAACCAAATAAACATCTGAAATTTCCTTTCCCTTTAATAATACAAGTAAGGTCACTTTTAGCCTTGGAACAGATACATGTTTGCCTATGATGATCTTGCTAACTACTACACAATATCTGATGTCCTCTGCTAAGAATATAGTTTAAGAAAGCCGCAGTTACAAGAGGCATCTAATGTAATATCTAAAATTTCCTTTATGGCAATTACTGAATTCATTTGTCTTTAACAGTGAATATGGAAAGATGGCCTCACGTTTCCTTTTCAATAGTACTCTGAGGATCAAGTGGCTTTCAAGCAGCATGGTGGGTTTGAAATTTTTGCAGTTTAGATCATTCTGTTGCGTTTATGAGTTGGTGAGTCTGTAATGACATCGCCACACTGGGCTGAGGTACGCTTTCTAGTTCCACCATTGTCCAAGTGGAGTGCCATTTCTTCTGATATGAAAGTGTTCAAATCAACATCATGAAGTCCATTTCTCCTTCGACTAGCATTGGAGCCACTGCTCACGTGAGTGGGCGAGCCTGGTGTACTTGAGCGGACACTTATACTAGCCATCGCACCACTGAGACCTAGGGAGGAAAAAGAAAAAGCATTTAGATCAAACAGTAAAGAATGTTCATTTCCCCATGTGTGGCAGAAGGGATGACTCTTATTTGATTTCTAGTGATACATTAAATGCACTTCATCCTATTATTTCTACCACACTTAGTTATTTGAAGTCCAGACCACACCTTCCCAGCTTTTAGTCCGTGTACGGATCTAATGATTACTAGAACCGCTTTTTACAGTATTAAAAATGAGCTTATACACCAGGTTGTAACAGCACACTACGGGAATGCTAGCTCCATAAGCATGACATGCTAGTCAAACTACATGTAATATACTCAGGAGTAGGCTATTTCAATACAAAGGCTTCACACTAGACCAACAATTACACAGAATGAAAACCCTCTACCAAGGGCTTTCCAGGTTGACTTGACTTGGTCTTGTTTCAAACGCCACCACCCTGCTGCCTTCCACTCCCTCAGTCACTGTAGTTCCAAAGAAAACCGCAGTATGACAGCGGATCTTGGACAGGTCTATATCACAGTGTTTAAATAAAAGCTTTATTTCATAACTGCCACTATTAGTGTTATCAATTCAGAAAAGCACTTACAAATAAAAAATTAAGCCAAACAAGACTACATGATAATCCTCCAAAATTTGCTACTGACAGATGTCATCTCACATGCACCCTGCAATCACTTCGATCTGTGTTCAGGTTGTTAATAAACTTCGTTTTAATTAAACATTAAACATTTTATTTCTTGTAGAAACAAAGCCATAAACAAGAAAATCATGAACTTCATGCTAATTTAAACTTTTTCTCTTCCAGTAACATTACTATTACAACTCTGCAAAAGCAGAGCATTCCAAAACATAAGTCTAGCAAGGGCTAGTACATTAAAGCCTAATAATTCTTCTCAATTTAGAATTCAGGCTACATTTATAGGTAAGAGCTCAGATGTAAGACAACCATCTTTGTCATCGTTAACTGCTTCAAATCTGAGTATTATTAAGAAAGTACAAACACATCTGTTGGCCCTAGAAATAAACTAACAAAGCAAAACTCATGCAGGAAGATGAAGAACAGCAGAACAAGATCTACATCTGTATATTTTTCCTAGCAATAAGAACAAGCAAGTGTTAACACTGCCCAGAAAGACTTCTGTCTCAGTAACCTGCAAGATTTTGAGCGCTCAGATTTTCTCCGCTCTCAAAAACTCCATCACACAGCTTGTGTGTGCACAAAGCCAGTTAATGTGCATCTTCATACCCAGCCAACAAGGCAGCCAGAAGCCACATGCGGCCAAGTGAAGCCTAACAAAACCCTACCTATGAGCTGCTGATCGGCCAAACAACCTACTTCAGAGGCTCTGTGAAGAGAAGACTGCCAGGGCTACTAGATCAGTTGCCAGAAACCTCAATTGGAAGGTAAATTCCAAAGACATCTGCAGCAATGGTAGGTTGACAAACAAGTCAGGACAAAACAGGCCAACCAATTTCACTCTATTCTGTGTTACTGCTGAATGAACATTTAAGGCCTAGATCTTGTAGCAGCACAGCATATACTTTTTTACACAGACTGAGCGTTTTGCAACCAGGAGAAACAGTCACTAATCACTGATGCTTTCTTAGAGCTTTTGCTTACAGCTCTAAGTGGTGTTCCAACACAACCCACAAGTATGGTTTGAAGTCTGATAGGGACCCTATAGGGTTTTTTAATATTAAAATCTTATTTCATTCACAATGATAGCAAGTATTCAAACAGCACAATGAGATAATTCAGAAACACAGTTTGTTCCAGTACTCCCAGGATTAAGGTCAAGCTTAAATTCAAAACCATTACGAAAAGAGGTTCCTAGACATCGACCAAAGTAAAGCAGCTAATTGGATGACACAGATGTATGAGCAAAAAGCCAATTCAGACACCGTAACTCGGATAAACCATCAACGTGCAAAATTTGGGCAGGTAACAAACCACTTCACAATTCAAAGACAACAGTAAGTTTAATTTCAACCAGCATGACATACATTAGAAAAATTCACCCTATACATTTAAATTGGAAAAAAATTGACAGTGCACAGAAGGTGATATTGTTTCAAATCCAAATTGATTGCAGAGATTTCCCCCATCATTACTGCAAGCAAAATGGCTCTGAATATACAAGTTCAGTATTGTTGCTTCCACCAAGAGTCAATTTACACCACTTACACAATACAACCCATAACCAAATGACCAATATACTAATTTGGTTTTATCACAACAACTTTTCATTATGTCTAGTGCCCAAGGGGAGAAAAAATATTTTAAATAAGCCCCAAAACTGACCCGTGACGAGTCATGCCAACAAAGAACTGTGTTTTTTAAGTAGAGCCTTTTCAAATAACAAGCATTTTTTAAAATAGTAGATATAAGTCAGAATTAAAAGATGCATCTGTAATATACTGCACATTCTAAAATAGACCACCAAGGTTTATCAGCAACACCTCAAGCAAGCATTGACTTCCCAGTATTTAGGTAATACTGAATCACTGTACATTTAAATACACAAAAAGTCTTCAGGGGATAATCAAGAAGTTAAAAATCTTCAATCAAACCCCATGTCAAAGGCAGGAAAGTAGTTGTGAATTAATTTCTACAAAGATCGGAGTACAAGTTTATCACATCACAACATGGACTTCTAGCTGCAGTTTAATCTCATCTCATACAGGATTTAATACTGAACTAGTAAGTCATTACTGAGCATGCTAACAGACTGAGTGACAATTTGGTATCAGTTACTGACAGTTAACCATATTACATAGCACTACACATCAATCCAAGACAGCAGAACTGTCAAATGAAACATTTAGATCACAGTTTAGCATTGGGTAATCAAGCTAACATGAAGAATCAGAAAGAAAATTCAAGGCATGCACTGAAATATCAAGTTGCCATTTCACAGAAGCAACATCTTTGAAGACAATCAGCAACACAATAGAAAAGATCTATTTTTTTGTTGACAGAGAAAGCATCTTTCACAATCTGAAACTGAACTGTGATCCACAGTTCATTTTTCTTCTTGAAAAGTTGTTGTAACGCAAAGACAAAACCTCAGAAAACCCATTTATAGTGAATTATTCCGAGTTTTAAGTTTTCAGTGCACTCTGGGACCTCTTCCCAAAGCATGTAACTATTTAAAGCAGAAAGCAAATTGTAAGATACTAGGAAGCAGTAAGATGACATGACTTAGCAACACTATTTCACAATCTCAAACTTCTATATTGTGATTAACATGATTTAATCACAGGCACATCAGTTTTGTCTATACAACAGGACAGAGATTGAAACAGCTACTGAAGTGTCTACTTCTCTCAGCCTCATGACCACCCCTGAAGTCTCCCACTGCTTTCTACAGGAGACATGGCTCTTTCTCCTTTTTTAAACTTGAAAGGATTGAAGTGGAGGGCATATCTGAAATATTTTGCAGTACTTACTACATTCTCACTCCTGCCACATCTTTCAGTCAAGTCATCAACAACATGGTGTTTCATAGCCAGCAATTTCACAAAAAACCTTTATCTGAAGCTAAATTCTAAAGCATTTATTATAGTACTATTATATAAAGCTGCAGTACAAAAGAAATTGTGATCAATCTAGCTAGTTTATAACTAAGTACTCTCCAAACTATCAAGCGATTAGAATGTTTAGCTAAAAATATAAGTTTTACTGAGTAAGAAATACTTAAGGTAAATAAAACTGAACTCAAAATTAGCAAGTTTATCAACACTGACATAACAAACAAAATGCTGTTTTATCTGCACTATAACCATGTCCATGATGAGCATGAGTTATCCAGGTCACTACCCATAGTATAATATACTGGATAACTACTGTTCAATATAGTAATAGTATTAACTATTATTTTACATAAGTTTTAATCAGGAAGTATCAAAAAGAACATTCACACTTAGATAGTGTGACTAAAGCAGAAACTGGTTAATAACCCCAGATAAATACAAAATGGCATGCAGATAGATTGTCACTCCTATGTCATACTCTTTCACAGTACTGCTCAAAGAGCAAGTTTTACCACTCCATACAACACACTACTGAGATAGCTATATACACAGAGTCTCTAAGCTAAATTGTTTCAAACTAACCTGAACTCTGCTCTCTCATCCCCTCTTCCACCAACTGCTTCTCCACCCTGCTAACAACTGCTGATGTTTTATATTGCAGTTTAATGTTTTAAGAGAATAGGGCAGCCTAATGGAAATTCAGATTCTTTAAAGGGTCCAAGCCACACACTTTTACATGCAAGAGCAAGGGTTTCTCCCTCAAAGAGGCTGAATCACATTAATGATATACATCAACATTAAAGCTAAAGAACAAAAGAACCAACATTCCCTCACTGTGCTTTTGCCCATTTATGTAATTTTTAGTTAAGAATGCTCAAGTCTAAAGCATTTCAGCATTGTCTTCCCATGCTTGTTTCTTCCCCTTCCTCAAATCGCAGCATTTTCTCCCATTATGCTGGGAGAATGGTTTGTAAAGCATGGAGCACATCCCACACTAAAATACCAAAGCAACACTTCAAACATGGACTGTGCACAGCCACCAGCACTGCAAGACTTAGTATGCTAGCTACAGTCAAGCAGAAAATGACCTGGCACACACCAGCTTTTGGGAGTCTTATGACTCTTGCTCAGTTTGATGTAATTCTATCATTTTAAATTCTTACAGAATTGGATATAACAATACATATCCAGAAAGTAAGCAAAGATACATCCATACCTATGCTAACCATAATGACATTTTAGGGTCTGGTAGAAGTCGGAAATCCAACTATATTTGAGACATTGAACAAAAAAGGTATTTATCTTCTACTATTACATCTTAAAAAGCTAGGCATCAGATGCATGGTTCTTGAATTTTCAGAAAAATCCACTTGAGCTTCAGAGTGAAATAGCATACTTTAGTTGAGCTAATACTCAGCTCTTCTTGAAGGCTTTAATTTCTTTTCAGATATGCTCAGTTCAAGCTTCCAGCCACGTTTTATTTCAAGTCTTACCCTTCAGTACGCTAATAATGGAAAGCTGATATTAAGGGCAAAGATTTCTTTATTTACCAGAGTTTAACTCTCTCACGTACTTAGTTTCAAAAACTCATTTCTCAAGTACCCCTAAGCTACACTAAAGATTTCAGTAACAGCTGCACAACATACATGCCATAGAGTTAATAGGAAAGGTAGATCATATACATGTTACATATTCTTGTGTCAGTATAGGTTTTTTTGTCGTGATCATTTTGCTTTTACAAGACTTTTACAAGACTGCAAAAAGTCTTGAAAGCAGAACAGTAGAGAAGAACATGTTTCCTTATAGCACAGAGACTACTGATAATTGACATAAAAAGATTAAGTTTTGTGTTCAAAATCCCTAGCTTTTGTCAAGAAAACTGTTAACTACCTTGTGGAGCTATAACACAGATCAGACATAACCTAACCATAAGGTCTGAGATAGAAGAGGTAAGGTTAAAAATCCAGTTTTAACAGATTTCTCTTCAGACGCAGCATACAGCTTTAAGTATTGATACCTAAAGATATTCTCTAACATTTTAGTCTAGGGCATACTCGTAGAATTGTTTCATGTTCCAGGAAGTATTTAATTATTAGCTACTTTGTTACCACAGCTTCTGTCAGTTTTCAGATGTGATTATGAAGCACGTAGAGGTTACATGATCGAAATACAGGTATTCCTGCATCTAAGAGCAAGACCAACTAGTTATAGGACCACGGTCTTTAGACTTATATTAGTATCTATTTCTGAGAAGTCAATAAACCAGCTCAACTTCAACAGAGCCTTATTTGGCATCACAGTATGACACAGATTCATACCTATCTCTGCTTCACCAAGACAGATGTTCCTTAAAGCAGCAAGTTCTAGCATTATCCAAACCTAATTCAGTCCATCCACGTTACCAACAGAAATACTCCATTTCCACAGGAAGTCTACCAACACAAAACAAAGCCTCACTCCTTTACATGCCAGTCAAAAACGTTCCTTAAAACCTCAGTTCTGAACACTTGCTGAGACTGCTACTCACTATCATCAAGTTTTCTTGTGTTTCCTCACAATACCTAGAAGCAGGAAATCACTTTTAAACAGCCTGCCAAAACAAAGACAAATCATAGCCCTACAGAGGAATTAAGTTACACACATCTGAAGATCCTAGACAGGTTTCAAAATCAAAACGCAGGTCTGAGATAAATAGGAAAATAGTTTGACAGGTGGTTTAATCACAGCTTCCTTAATGCTAAAGAAAAAAAGGGGAGAAGCTGGAGGAACACAGACATACTATGTTTAGGCAATAACCTAAAAACAGTCATGAGGCCAAATACAAGCCTAGTCACTAAAGGATTAGCACAAAAGCATTTGTGTCAAAGACCAGATTGAAACTGATATCAGGAGAACCTAATCCAGAAGGTGACTGACATGTAACCTTGTCAGCCAGCTGATGCAAGAGAGGAGTACGCTTCTAGCCCCTGCAGTGCCAGTACAGAGCAGAGAACTTCCTACAGTCCTCATGATCCTGTATTAGATTATGACATATGAAAAAAACTTTGTACTTCATGGTTCACATTTCCTAAGTGGCATGCAAATGGTACAGAGAAGTGACTTCCATAAACCGTCTCTACTCAAAGCAGATGCTAAGAAACAACACGAGGACATGAAGAGTCATTACCAGTAAAAACGCCTCTGAGTTTACTCTGCTCAAGAGCTCAGTGTGCTGAAGTGAGTCCACCCAGCTTACTCTCACCTGAGAGTCAGCCATTAGAGTTAAAGCCAACTGCAAACCAATTCAATTACAGTTGCAGAAAATAAAACTTCAAGAGTGTTTATCACATCATATCAGGTGAGAGCCAGCTTCTGCAGTTGTTCTCCTCACAAAATTAGCTTTACCTACTCAGTAAGCAATACTAGTGCACAGAATTCTCTAGCTAGCTTCCAATATGAGAAGGAAAACTGCCAAAAGCTACATGACTGAGTGGAAGCTTGCTTGATTTAAACAGCAACAGAGCAGCAAACAATGCCAGAATTAAGCTGTCACCTAGACAGTAGCAGTGTCTGCTTATGTATCTTGAAAAACCACCACAGCATAGCAGAAGCAAAGATTGCATCTTCAGGAATCCACTCATCTAATTAACTCATTAATTCCACCCCCCCACTGAGACTATTGAGACAGTAAAAATTTCATTTAAGTTTCACAAGTCGTACTTCTAGGTAACTTGATTTTTTTACTTATAGAATGGTCTGCTATTTGTACCCTCAAGGTATCTGCTACCCTGTAGAATTTGTATGGGCATAAAACCCATAGGTGAACAGCTTCGTTTCACCTCAGGGGCAATTTAAAACACACTTTTCTTTATCACTTGCTAGGTAACAGTCCAATGCAGAATAAGCTACTGAAAATCCATATGTGAAAAGGATAAAAGATACACCACCAACACTGTTGGTGATGGCAAGGACACAAGTTCAGTATGACTACGATACTGGAAAACATTTAAGACTGAAAGTAAGCTAGAACTAAGTTCTGAACAGGACTCAACTATCACAACAACGTGCAAGTGAAGTACCTTTTGCAGGGTACTTTAAGGAGAAGGCTAAATCCTATCATCCAGTGCATAACAACAAGGGTACTAAAGTGAGGTAAAGTACCCCAGAGACAAAAGCTCCAAGACATCAAAATCCCTCCCTAACCCTGCGAAAATTTGGTAATTTGCTACTAGTCAAATCTTAATGTTTAACTAGTTGCTAGCATAGTAGTATCATTTTCCAAGATTTCTGTTTACTTTAGCATTGGTATGAATGCCAAGTCTCTCCGGGCTTCAAAAGCACTACCAAAAGTTGATACTTAACTGTTGAGTTCACAGCTGTAAAGTATTACAGATCCAAACAGCAATTTTATACAATACCTTTTACTCATTCAAAATATCTGACTATGCAACTTATTGTAGCTACATCAGGAACATCAGGTACACGACATTATGACACCAACAACAGCCAAGAGCCAGACATGCTTTAAGAACTCCCACCCAATTTTAACCAAGGAGTATTGAAAAAACTACTGTTACCATGCAGAGCTATGGCTTCACGGAAGGGTTGCAAATCAGTCTCTACAGATGAGCTAGTCTCTGTTGAAGTAGCTCGGCTAGGGGATACTACAGTCAGTCTTGGAGGAGCTCTAGAATTTCTTGGAGGAGGAACTTTTCCACACAGGAAGCTGATCAAGTCTTCTCTACGAATAGTTCTTCTGCGTTTTTTAACCCAAGCTAACACATCCTTATTCCGACGCTGATAGCCAATCTGAATTCCTACATCAAAGCTTCGTTGATGGACATCCACACTTTCTGCAAGAAGATAGAAAAAAGTTTCCTTAGTCAGCGTTACAGATAGAGCAGCGTATAGTATGGCACATCACCAATACCGCTTCCTGTCAACCACAGGAAAGAAGTGTACGTAACACAGCACCGAGTCAGCTGTAACAAATTAGCATTGAAGACAAGTCATATTAAACCTAAAGAGAGTAATAGCTAAAAAGTTCCACCCCCTTTACAAGCCATAAAGTCAGCAACTCAAGCACCACCTAAATAGCATTTACTATACTTCAGGACAACACTGCAGCACTCTTTACGAAGCCATATTGTATTAACACTAAAAATACACTTTAAGCTTGTCAGAGCAAAGAAAGCACTTAAATCAGACAATGCACTTTTAAGAGGCACTTAAAATGCATCAGTACAATCAAGAAATCCCACAAAAAAAACAAAAGGAATAACTGCTTTTCTTAATTCCAACAGGTAAGGAATTTTCAGAAGACTCAGATGTTTTTGGAGTCCCTCTAGTTTCATCTGAATTTCAACTGCAGAGGCAATTCACACAAGGCCACAGTTTTCAAGCTAGTTAGAACACAAGTGCCCCCAATGCCTTTCAATTAGGCAACAAACCATTTACAAAGGAAGCCTAAAAAATTTCCTTCCTCATTTAAGACCCCATTGCAAATTTGATATGTAAGAGCTTTAAACACGTATTAATGGCAATTAATACAAAATGCAATTTCATTCTCCATTGATGTAACAGGTCGCCTGCACACATCAGTTGTAACTGCCTCTAAGAAGCACTCTTAGAGGCTTTATATTACACTGCTGCCAAACTTTGGTAAGGACATTTCTGGCTACTAGTCTGCGTAACAGACAACAGTAACAGGTGGGACAAACCATATTCTCTACACATTTATGCTCATCTTGTTTGTCATAGATGTGTTATCAGAGCTTTGCCAACAGCTATTTCAGCTTTATGAAAATTATTGCTATGTTAGCTCTTGCTCCATTAAAAGACAAACATATCCACTCCAATTTCATTTACTTGATTTCCACAGATTTTTCTTAGATCTAGCAGAGCTGATCAAAACAGCTTTTTATATTCTCACTTTATTAATGAAGTCCAACATGAGCCATTTGCCCAGGATAATATCCAGAGATTTACGAACATCTGTCCAAGATACTGTTTTACAGGTAAACAGTGACATACATATCTAATCTAGTTTTCACACACACAAAAAACCAAAAAATAGTCACTATTAAATGCCACTCTTATTGATCATAGCTAAATCTTGGGGCTTTTAGAATAAGTGCTATACAGGTATTCATAGAGTACACTGAAGATGTCAGGTACTTTTACGCTCTCTAAAGAGTATTTTACTCTTTTGATTACTTGGTAATCAAAAGGCTAGAAGATTTACGAACGCTAACTCCTGCTAAAGCAATGGCAACATGAGAGATTATTCCTCCAGCCGTTTTATACCCCACAGCAACTAAGGCTCCAATGCACCCACTATTAAAAGCTACCCAAACACTTTGGAGTTAATATGGAAACTGACAATATTCCTTTACTTCCTGAAACATGATGAGAAAGTCCTTCCAAGAGGTGAGGAGCTCAGCTTTATGTCAATAACCTGATTTCCTTGTATACAAGAATGCTTGACAAAGGACTAACTATGAACTAGTTGTGAGGTCACTGATGGCTGATGTAGCCTGGACAAATTTCAAGCATCATTACTCTGGGAAAGACTGGATTTTTATGGTAAAAGCTACAACTAATTTGTTTACAAAGTTAAGCTGGCAAAATACAGACAGCAAAGTTGTCTATATCCCGAAATTACTAAGTCAAAACTAACATTATCAAACATTCAGGTTTTTTTTTTAAATAAAAATAAGGTAAATCCTAGGTTCAGAATTCTTCTACTAACATACGCCTAAGACTTTCTACAGTGGCCTTAAGTTCTATATTCTACATTAAAAGCTATGCCCTCACTTCTTTAGTGCAACCTGGAAGATAATCGAATGTCTTTAAATGAGGCCTCTATCACCAGCACCAATCTGAAATTTGTGATCCAAGACCTTCAGAGTGGTGTGATATTAAACTAATAATCTATTTTCAGACAAAATGCTGACATTCAAGACATTGTGGCATTCTCCTTATGCACTATTACTCATGTAGCTCTTGTTAAACAAGAATTTTGATGCCTCAAAATTCCAAACATTTATCAGATCAGAAAACAGCTGACAGGGCAAGAGGCAGTTTGTGGTGTTCAGTTTACCACACCAAGTACTTCTCCAGTGTTTTGACAGAGTTCTCCAAAACACAAACACTACTGAATGTGAGAAACAACAGGAGATTATTAAAGAGCCATCCTTTCAGCACTAGGGAAGGCAAATTCACACTAAGACTCCAACTTGCCCAGTATGCCAGTGCCTAGATGCTTCTACCTGTGTTCTCAACAAATTTCTACCCACCTGGAAGTTAAACTGAAAGACGGTAGTTCTGAATAACTGAGGTACTTCAGCACTTTCAAAGATATGTTTTAAAGAAAGCTTTGTTTCAGGTGCTGCTTTTCGAAGTATTGCATCACACCTGACTAAAGACAGCTTCCTACTTAAAATCCTCGTTTCCCTGATCACCACATACTCTTCTGTTAATCACATTATTGCAGAAAAATAGGGCTCACTTTGCCTATAGCATAAGCAATCAGATGACTTAACTAAAAATAAACAGCCTAAGTCTTTGTAGTAAAGATGCTATAAGGGAGAGCAACATCATTTATAAAAAAAGACTATACTTATCCCAGACAACTTATTAACAATACCCACTGCTACTCCAGCACCACACTCAAGTCATTATTGTACCAGACCATGTTCTAGTGACCCGCTCCCTCAGTCTAACACCTACCCTGTTAAGTGGTGTGCTGCCCCTTTACATGGCCTGTGACACACACAGAGCATCCAAACACATTTTCTGCAAGAGTCAAGTCTCTGGCAGCAAGGGTTATGCATCTACATTTCTTGCATGCTGTGTCCACATCTGCCAGAAACCTGATCAGCCATTACAAGCATGTCACTAAGTTCAACTGCTTAAAGCAAATCCAAAACGGGAAAACTGGAGACAAATGAAAGAACATGCAGGGAGAACTACAGATAATGCTGTACAGATCAAGAAAAAAAAAAAACACTCCACAACTCAAAGAAATCAAACTACAAGTCAGAAAAACAACAATTTGGAACTTCAACATTTTTTCCTTCCTAGGAACAGTAACAATGGGAACCACACTGTGTCAGTTTAAGCCTCCACTAATAGAGATAACATTTTTGTACAATCTTGTAAACAAACTAGTTTCCACTGAATGATTCTTCTGCAGACAAAAACTCTTGTGACAACCCAAAGAACAGCAGAGTTCAGAAACAGATCCTGACAGACAGAAGCACACAGTAAAACAGCACAAAAGCACAGCCACGTGCAGTGCACACTCTTATCAAACTTTTGGCCTGGATGCTTTCTTACAGCCACCCTGGACACAGTCATAATGACATTCTGATGCTTAAAATAAACCAGGAGGCTTACTTAAGAAGCAAAGAAGCCTCACTGTCACAAGATAAAACCTTCAGTCACTTAACATCTACACAGAAATTTACAAACGCCCAACCCAACCTATGCTCCACCACAAATGCACATCATACTGATATCCCAACATTTAACACACCATGAAATATACAAAACGCAGGCAACATAAGCACTGTTTAATAAAGCACTGCACTCTTCCTCTGAATTCACGAGAGCAAGCCACACATTAGAAACATCCTTTTTCAAGGGTCTCAAAGTAGAACAGCTTTTAAGTTATTAGTCACTGCCGTGAGGCAACAGAAAAGATTCAGCTACCGTCAGCTGAAGTGGCCCAGAGAAAACTCCCAAGATTCAGGAAGCAGTCTCGGGTTAGATTTTATCAGAGTGAATAAGAGACATTAACAGGCCCTGCTCATGAGTAAGCCGGGCAGGAGGCAGAGCGAGGCCCGGCGCGGCGGGGAGGGCTGCCGGCGCCGCGGGGGAGGGGGGGGGCAGCCCCTTACCTTTGTAGAGGTTGGTGACCGCAGTGGCGGCGTTCTGGAACGGGACCCAGAGGGAGAGCCCCGGCTGCTGGCACACCCGGTCTGCAGGGAGGGAAGGACACACGCTGTTTATTTTGGAGTCACCAACTCCGAACGGCCATGTTAGGTTTCGCCATTTTGTTCCACCTTCCGAAGGCAACTCGGGATCAGGGCCGAGAAGGGCGGGCCGGCGGCGGCCTGCCGCCGGGCAGCGGGCACGGCGGCGCCCCCAGCCCGCCGGGGAAGCGCCCTGCCCGGCCCCCGCCCGCAGCCAAAGCCGCACAATGGGGCCGGCCCCTCACTTCGCCATTTTGTCGGAGCCTCTTCCCTCGGCTGGGCGTCAGGAGCCGCCGTCGGCAGGGCCGGGCTTCCCGCTCTGCCCCCACCCTCCCCGCCCCCGGAGCCCGCTGCTCCCCGGGCATTCACAGGGCTCGTCCCCGCCGACCGGCGCCCTCCGGCCGCGGCCCCCCGCCGAGGCCGCTCTCCGCCGGAGCGCCCTGCCTCCCCCGGGCCGGCAGGGCCCAGCCGGCCGGCCGCCCTCCCGGGCCGACCCCTCCGCCAGCCGCCCGTCGCGGCAGGGAGGGTGCCCAGGCCGGGCCGGCGCCAGTGCCGGCCCAGCGGCTCCGCCGGCCCAGGCGGCTCCGCTGGAGGCCGCGAAGGGCGATGTCCGGGCAGCGGCTGCGGTTCCCCCTCACGCCATTTTGTTTTCCCGTCTGCCTCTATGGACGGGCGCGGAGCCCCCGGGCCGGAAGCCCGCTCCTCCCCCTGCCCAGGCCGCTCTCACCGCCACATCCCCTTTGTGACTCCTCGGCCCCGCTCCCACCCTACCCCCGACGGCTCCGCGGCCGCCCCGCACCTCGGCGCCCCGCTACCCACCTCGCCGCCGCATCTCCGGGCCCGACCTCGGCCTCAAGACCCCCGCGCTCGGGCTCCAACACCCGCCAAGCCCCATCTCGCCCCGGCCGCCTCAGCGACGCCCCCCTCCCCCGCGGCCCTCCCGCAGCGCTCACCCTTGTAGAGCTGCGCCACGGCGGTGGCCGAGTTCTGGAAGAGGTGCCAGAGCTTCTGCTGCTTGTGCTCGGGCTGCGCCTCCGCCTCGTCCTGCAGCTCCGGGGCCAGCGCCTCCTCCTGCTCGGCCTCGGCCAGGCACTGCCGTTCCCACTTGCTGAACCAGTGCTCGGGCCCGTGCTCCTGGATCTCCGCCTCGCCCTCCTCCTTCTTGTCCTCCATCCTCCGGCCGGCTCCGCGTCCTTCCCCGCCGCCGCCGCGCAGGCCTGGCGCCGCCGGACAGCCGCGCTCGCCGCCTCTCCGCAGCTGGGCCGGCCCTACCTCACCCCCATCACTACCGGGCCGAGCCCGTCCGGCGGCTCCAAACACACTGAGCGCCGGCGCCGCCCCGAGCGCAGTAAAACCCCGTAGGAGCCGCCCGGGAGCGTGCGGCCGCCCAGCCGCAGCGCCCGCCTCCGCCGCCGGACTGGCTGCCGCTGCCCCGGCACCAACGGTTCGAACCGCGCCTCCGCTTCTCATTGGGCGGCTCGCACGCCCATCAAGCGGGACGTTCCGGGAGGGCGGGCCCAAGCACACGATTGGTTAGTCGTCCTACACCCGTGCGCAGACGTCGGCGGCCAAGGCGCGCAGGCGCAGTAGCTTCTCCTCCCCCCCGCCCCCCCGCCGCCGTCGGAGGGGCCCGGTCACTCCCTCTGGCGTGATGCGCCGGGCCCGGGGGCGGCTCCGCCCGCCCGCTCCCCCCACCCGCCGCGGGGCACGGGTCGAGGCCGGCGCGGGCCTGCTCGGCAGATCGGGAACCCGGAGCCGCGCCACGGCCGCAGCAGGGCGGGGTGCCCGCAGGGGCAGGGCAGGGCGGCTCTGCCATCTTGGCGATGGGGCCTTCCCCGAGCGGGGTGAGGCATTGCCGCGCCTCGGGCTCCCCTTCTGCCCCTGTCGGCGGCGCCGAAGCCCGTGAGGTTACGGCCGGCCGCTGCGCTGCCCACCTGCGGGCAGATCCTTGCCCGGAAGGTGGTTTCTTCCGCCCGGCCTGCGGCCGGGGCCAGGCCCGGGGGAACATGGCTGCCGCGGGGGACCGATGCTGGGCCCTGTTGCGGCCCAGCCCGGCCACAGCACCCAGTTGGGCACGGTGTCGTCTGGGAGGTTGGCACTGAGGGCTCAAACCCTCTGTCTCTCTTGTACCGTTTCTGCACTTTTATTATTTACCTTTTCTTGTGTATTTGCACTGTACCAGACAAGATTCCAAGGAACAGTAAGATGGAAATCCCAGCTGCTTTGCCTGTGTTTAAAGCACTCTGCCTCGCGGTCTCTTCACAATGTTGCTGTGAAAGTCACTCGCTTTAGTAGTCTCCCTCACTAGTCCAGCCACATGGCTCCTTTCGATCAAAACAAACATCCCCCCAAGCTGGCACGTGAGCCAAGCCATGAATCCATGTACAAACATGGATCAGCAGGCTCACGCCTTGAGTTTCCCTCTCAGTCTTCAATAAAATACTGTTGTCTCGTCGTTTCTCGGTGTAGTGCAAAGGCTGGACATCCCTGAAGCTGGTTTGGCATCCACTGTCCTGAGTCTGCGATGCCACTGGTGCCTGTGCGCAGCTGGGTTTCAGATCAGCTTTTCCATATTATTCAACTGGTATTACACATGAATTGGTAGTCTGGTGTTCCCGTCCCACTCTAACCCACTGGATGTTAGAAACACTCACAAGCCTTACAGACTGTTTCCTCCTCTGACAGTCTGTTTTATTCAGTCCATACTTGTTCCCGTTTTGAACATGGATCTTCATAAAGTTTCCTAAAACACAGGAATTCAAGCCTAAATCACATGTAAGGGGGAAAGAGATGGTATGAGGAAACGGTTAGAACTGTTGAGGTTCTTTGTCTCTAGGGACAACTGAAAACTAAAGCTTCAGGCCACTATCTTTCCTAGACCCCTGAGACTAACTACTAGGGACCTCCTGCTTGTGGGTTATGCTGTAGTACTCCCTGAAAGTAGAAAGGATGAGAGTATCTGTATCTCTGTGCACGTGTGCTTAGACTGAAGTTGTGGCATTGCCTTTTTAATACGTGTTTCCTGATATGTACACAGAGACGCAGATATTCTGTTCCCTTCTAGGTAAAGCTCTGTCCAAGCCTTGTTTAGGATTGTGAACTTCAGCAGGTTTAGGAGTAGTCCTAGGTCCAAGCTATTGGGCTTTTATGGATGTACAAATATCTATGCTTAGAAAAGAAAGGAATAAATTTAAAAAGAAAAAAAATGTTGACAATAAATGAAATGCTCCTGTCAACTTCACTGGGCTTCGCAGCTGCCCTCTGTAAGATCTGAGATCACAAGTTACTGCATGGAGCCTGATGTCAGAGGGGACATGGCTATCCTGGATTTTGTGTACCTCACACCTGTTTTTCTGAATATTTCTAAATAGTTGCATAACGTTGGCAACTAACTGTGAAATAAACAGTTGGTTACTGCAATACAATGTAGTGTTAGTCATGATTTATCAAGCACGCAGTCCTGAAATTTGGCTATGACGGATACCCATTCAGTATAAATCAAGCAGGGAGTTGTGATGCATCACTGGGTAATCCTGGGTAAAAGTGTAGAACCTGAATTTCCTGGTTTAATTTAGAGAAACCTGGCTATGCACAGTTCTCAGAAATATCTACGGCTGATGGAAACTGCTGGGATTTTAAGAGGGCTGTTTTCCCTCCTACACACATTACGCCAAGTGGGGTGGGTAACGTTGAAGTCGTATCAGTTGTTTTTACAATTTTCTAAAGTGGCCATTGGCTATTTCTGGGATAATAGTGTGGAGAAGCTTAGCACAGCTGAGCACTGGGATACTGAATTTTAAAATTAGAAAACTTATGTCATTTTTTGACAGAATGGATTGAAGAACTTTAACTTGGTCTACCGACTTCTTTATGCCACCTCATGTTAAAAAGGGTGTTAGGCACCTGGGAAAGGAGTCAAGCTTTTTTGGGACTGGAAGAATAATGTACCAAAGGAGTCCTGTGGGTAGAGAAGTTGCATTAAATGGAGAATGAAGACAATATTGACTGACTTTTCTAGGGTAAATTGTGGAGGAGGCAGCAAAGGAGAGAAGAAAAAGGAACAAAAGCACCATGCGCAAAAACCCCTTAACGCACCCAAACACTCTTCTCCCTGATGCCCTGAGAAGCCCAGTGCCTGTATCCTCTGAGCAATGCTGATGCACTAAAAAGTTTTTCCTCCCCGTAGATGACAAACAAGTTTCATGCTAATCCATTTTGACCTGCTGTCAGTGGCCTGGAACAAACACAGCTGTGCTGGTTTTGGTTGTGGATAAGCCATTCGTTAGCTAGAGTCAAACGCAGAAAGACTGGGAGACCGATGGTGAATGCATGGTGAATGCGGCATCTGAGTAATCTTGGTGTTCTGCCTCTTAATTTCCCCCATGGGAACACTGTAGTGATGAGAATACTGTGGCATCCCAACTGAAGTCTCAGGGGAGATAATTACTGGAGCATGATGAGGGTATGCTAATTGTAGAAGGCTCGAAAGACTTGGTTTATTCCCTTATGCAGACTCTTACTGGGAATTGAATTTAACGATAAATAAAGGAAAACATTTTTTTAATATGAAAATATGAAATTGGGAGAAGAGAAGAGTTTATTGTGAATACAATCTCTTCAAAGTGAACACTAACATTTTAAAATATCTGAATGTGTAGATGGCTGAATATAGACATGGAAATGTTTTCACAGTGCTGCAGCCAAATACATGGATACTTGTACAAGAGGACTTTCACGATCGTTTAAGATATTAGAGGAGCTGAAGGGAGCAGGTATTCATTTCACCAAAGGGAAAAAAAACAGGTCTGAGCAACAATATTTTCATTTCTCTTAACCGTTTTGCCCTTTGGGATCAGACTCTAGATACACCATCCTCCAAAAAAACAGGTCAGCAGGGAAGGAAATTACTCAGCTGGAAACTGTCACGTTCTCAGGCAAAAGTTTTCAGCCCAGGTGAATCTGAAGCAGTATGCCTCAGCAAGCAAGCAGAGGTATCTATGAGAAGTCTGGTTTACAGAGAACAGCAGTGCACTGACTGTTGCATATCACACAGTAAAGACAGTTTAACCTGTTACTGATGGGATCAGTTGGGCTTTTATGTGTATTGGATGGTTACTGCTATTGCCCAGTGCAAAACCTGAAGATAGAGCACCCTTAATGGAAATGCTTAATCAGCCTGAAACAGAAACTGATAGACAGGGGTCAACAGCATCAATGTATAAACATTTGTTATGGTCGCAAGAGCCTCATATTCTCCTGTTTGGAGTCATGGGAAATAGAAAAGTAAGGGAATAGGATAAGAAGATATCTTTTCCAATATATGCTCTGAGGTAATGGTATGTTCTGAAAACAAAAACTAGATAATCACTGCAAAAAGGCTATCTGAATGGTGTTTTGAATTTTAAAATGTTGATAAACTTAAATTAAAAAAATAAGTATTACAACAGCGTCTGCATCCTTCCTGCGATTTCCTGGGAGCACTTTAGTAGCGGCACTTCTAACACCATAATCAAAATGCTGTCACATATAAACAACTTGAAACTACATATTTAGTTCCACTGAAATAAATGGTATTTCTTGCATAAGAGAATAAAGCACATGGTGAACATGCAGTTGTCCTCCTGCTCTGTACTTCACAGCAGCCTAATTTTTCTTCATAACTTAAGAACTGCTCTGAAAGGACAACTCTGCTTGTCTATAATACTTCTCTAAACAGCTTCTTTTCCTCCAGATTCAGTCTCTAGTGCCTCGTCAGAAATAAAACCAGTTTCTACATAGCACATTAATTAAGATTCACTAAAAGGTCCTCTTGCCATGGGCTGTATACAAATGAAAGAGATTGTCTTTGCTGTGAAGGACTAGCAATTAAAACACAAAAGAAGAAAAAGGTGCGCATCATATTTTCATGACATACGATGAATGAGCAGATGACTATTCCTCCTAATAACACAACCTTATTAGTCTGTGCTTAAGCTGGTATTTCTGTTGACAGTAGCAAGACAGACGGATCTCAAAGCTGAATTCAGTTTGGGAACTTGTGCTATGGTTAGTATAACTGTTGGCCCAATATGGAAATTTTTACCCAAAATTCAATCCCAAAGCCACATCCAAGGCTGCAGGAGAAACAGTATCAAATAATCTCCAACTACTGCAGGTCAAAGTCTAACTGTAAAGCATCTTAATCACTTACTGCACATACATGACTAGCCTATAAACGAAAAAGGCTACAGAGTAAAAGAAAAGATTGGGGAATAAAAAAAACAGTGTAGAGGTCATCTAAGCGGAGTTTCCTTTGCTTGCAGAGTAGACTACTTGCTCCAGTACCTTCAGGAGATAGGAAGCCAAGGCTTTTAAAAATCCTTAATAAATGACAGTAGAAGTTCTCTATGCGATCTTGTGGTGTGATGTTGGGACATTTGGCACTATGCAAATTGCTGCAGCTGGCAGGTGCTTCACCACTTACAGTCACTGATCAGTTGAAGGAGCAGCAGGATGCCAAAGGTCTGCAGCAGGTTGCCTGCGTGCTCCCAAAGGCAGTTATGAATCACTTTAGCATTTAGCTCCCCTCTTTTTTTAGAGCATCACAGACTGTAAAAGAAAAAGTAGCTTGCTGTGTGGCTTTTTGTGGAGTGTTTTGGAATCACAGATTGCAAGAATTTTTCTTAAGTCAACTCTGTGCTCAGAGATGGTTTTTTGTTTGTTTGTTTCAAGGCAGAAAGTCCCATTCTGATAGCTTTATTTTTGAGTTGTCAGCTTACTTCTGATCACGGTAATGTCACATAACCCACCGCTTCTGAAATCAAGAAACAGATTCGTAGGTAGAGGATTACTTTACTACATAGCCTTGCTAGGTACAGGCACGAGAACACGCATTTTGTACTGCTGGAGTTAGCTTTGAAGAGCAGACATCCCATAATCTTTTTATACCTGATATTGTTGCAAATGAGAGTAAGTGTCCTCTTTTTATCTCGTAGCACACATCAGTCCTACAGCTGAGCCTGTCTCAGCTGCACTGCCTGGGACTCTCAACTGGACTAGATGCACACGAGCAGGAGTGCAGGAGGATCTCGCCCAGTTGTGTCCACAGAGCTCTGTAGGAAATGTTTTTAGCAGGATTAGGTGGCTGAATAAGCAATGAAAAGCAAGCTCCCTGACCAAACCTTTGAGGCTCAGCAGAACCCCCACTGACAACTGAATTTGAACTTTTTCCTTAAAAGCACAAGTGGGCATATTGTTCACAGCTGTGTGTAGAGGTAAGCAGTAATAGGAACAGAGGAGAGACATCACATCTTGGATTCCAGCTTCAATAGCAATGTTCTTTCAGTTCTTGACCAAATTATTTATTTCCAAAAGTACATCTCTCCCCACGCTCTCCTAATCAGTTGAGTAGAAAAAAAAACCCACCACAAAACAAAACACCTACTCCCATGTTGTAAGAACTGACTGTTCGGGTTTAAAGCATTTCAAGTGCTAAATATAATATTTGCAGTTCTGCAGCTCAGCTATTGGAGGATTCAGTAGCTGTTTGAATACCAGTAATCTCTTGGGACCCTGGCCAGGGAAGACTTCATGTAGTTTGTGTGGGAGCAGGGTGCACAGCACTCCCCAAAATGGGTCCTCTAGCTTCTCTGCTTAATTCTCTGCCCATATAAAGGAGATAATACACTTCTATTCCATAAGAAGTATGGAACTAATACCTGCCCTTCAGGGATCCCTGTAGTATCAGTTCTTTACAATCTTCTTAACAATTTGTCCTGAGCAAACAGGACATGTAGTAAACTGAGGACAGTGATAGAGTCATTTGGTTGGAGTGGATAATGTGTGCAGTTCCTCCCCTGGAATGCCTGGTTTTCGAGTTCAAGGAAAATAAAGGTAATGTCCTATTGACTTATGGAAGTGCTTAATGAAATACTTTCTTTCACCAGGGAGAGTGCATAAGAACTTATTTTTGTCAGGAAATATTAATGAAATATTTAAAATGAAACATGATGAAAACACTAAGGAATACAAGGTTTAACAGGAAAGTTCTGGATTAGTAGATGCAATCTGACATTATGACCTCCAGCTGCCTGGCTGGCACGTGCCAGAAGCCACAGCCACGGCAGCAGGGGTAGCAGGGCTCCAGGTGAGCCCCAGCATCAGCTCCCACGGTGCAGCCCAGTGACTTGGTCTAAAATCATTGTCATCAGGGCTCAGGCTGTGAACTGAGCCCCCTTCTTCACGGTGGAGGCTAGTCGTGCAGTGGAGGAGGGGAATGTTGTGAAGAGCACAACTAGAACTTCATTTCAGATTATGAAATCTCTCCGATACGCGCCATAAAGAGCGAGCACGGGGCCCCAAAAGGTTGGTCTGTAGTGAAGGAATTGGACAGACCCTTTCCCAGGTTTGACCTCGCTTTTCAATAACTCTCTGCAGCGTAAGAGAGATGCTGCTCGTGTTTCCCATCGCTGCTGTTCGATGGAGTGCAGGAGACTTGAAGTGGCACTGGAGCCCAGGCTGGGGCTTCGAGTGCTGCTTCAAGGCCTGAATATATCAGTTTGCTTTGAGAAGCAAGGACAGGAGAAGATTGGTATTGCAGAGAGTGGAAACGTACTCTGATGGGGCAGTTTTCTGGGTTGCTATGGTGAGAGTGTGTCCTGCTGTGCTTTGTTGTAACAGCCTTAGAAATACAATGGCTGGGGTCTATTCCAGTGCAGATTTACGAGGATGCTGAAGCGCTTACTCCAGAGCATGTTTTTCTCCCCCCATCGCTGTAGTCAGTTGTTGTCAACAAACGTTCTGTAACTCCTCTCGTATTTTACTCCTGGGAATAGAACAGAAACAGACCCTTAAATCCAATAAACATGGAAATGGGATAAGTTTCCTTTCTTTAAACAACATTTTTTTCCTGTCTTTTCTTGGCCTTTTACTCCAGCTCTGAAGTTCTGGTTCTGGCCTTGCAGCTCCAGGCAGTTTGGATCGTCTCTGCCTACTGTTACCACTCCAGCTCACCTCTGCTTTCTTTGCTGGGAGATGAGGGCAGGGTCAACCAGAACAAGGTTTAGGCAAAGTACAAGCACTCACCGAAAGTTCCTCCCCAACCAGGTTTTCCCCTCCGTTTCTTTTATGTCACAATTGTGTACCACATACCAAAACAGATCAGATTAAGAACAATTTTTTTAATCTTACTGTGTTTGAAAAAATACTAGTTTTCAGTCAAACCAGTTCCCTGAGCTGGCTCATTGGCCTCCAGTGATGGGGAGATGGTGAGACACGTTCTGGTGACAGAGCAGACTTGTGTCAATATAGAGTCATCAAGCAACAACAGCTAAACACTGTGGTTTAAGTCATTCTTCTCTTCCGTAGGTGAAATATTAACTGCCTGATTCCTTCACCTTTAAATTATCTTTTTGGGAGGAAACAGAAGGGACAAAGATAAGGGAAGGAAAGTTTTTTAGACATTGACCTTCCTAAGGAGAATATATCTACTCAGATGATGAGGAAAACTCATAAATAATTCCAGTGCAATATATAGACCAAATAAGGCATGCTGAAAACTCAGTTCAAACTTGGTTTTAATCCCCTGTGCCCCACAAGGCGCACAGCTTCAGCAGGCTGTGCCAGCACGCCGTCTGCCAGCCCCGGGCATCATTGCCGCGGCCATCCTGGTGGTCACTCACCTTTACTAAAATACTCTTGTGCAGAACAGGAGGCGTGGTGTCTGGCCTGCGGGCAGGTACTGGGCATGTAGCTGAGGGACTAGGGGGGGCTGCCACGCTGGGAATTTCTGGGCTTTATCATAGTTTGGAGGGTTGGATTGGCTTTCTTTGCTGGCTTAGCTCCGTCAGAGGTTTGAAGAGACTGTGCTAGACCACTCCTAGCAGGACAAGTTTGGTAACTTCTTTACAGTGAGTAAAACCTGGCTAGAAGGTACCTGTGACGTGTTTTCAGGGGCACCAGTTTGGCCTTGTTAGATATTTTGTAAACTACTTTTAGATTTGGAGTTTTCCTGTACCCTATGCCCCTATAATGGTCACAGAGAGGCAGCAATGTGATCAGCTATTTGGTATGTTTCTCTGCTTCTCATGAATTGTTACTGTTCTTTTTCTGAAGGCATGCTTTGCTGCTCTCACCTCTTTTTTTTTTCCCAAAACTGAATTGTTCTAGTCCACATGGCACATCATGTTTTCTACATAATATTTTCTTCATTTTGAGGAGAATTATCATCATGTATCTCTTTAAAAAGATGCATTTGTATTTATTTCTGTCATCTAAAGGTCACTGTGCTGGGTCCTTACCCGGGAATCAGTGGAAGCAGGAGGTAAAAATACATACGGGCTAAGAAATATCTAAATTTCCTTGTCTGGAGCAGCTGGAGCAGGCTTAGTGTCTTGGGTCATGATGTGCCACAGCTGGCAGCTCTAGGGATGTTGGGAATTAGAATGGTGGAGGAGAGATATGTCTCAGTGTACAGATATTGAAATATTTGGAAAAAAAAGATAGTTAATCTGTTATAAATATGAATATGTTTCTCTAAATAGCCTAGAAGCATCATGTTGAGTTAGAGTTGGGAAGGGAAGAGGTGTACTGCTGGTTTTCATTTTGAGGGCTTAATACTGCACATATGATTTTTTTATAGCTGTTCTATCTGAATTAATGACAGATTATCACTTGGCTTTATATTAGCATATAATATTTTTAATATTCAGAGAACCATAGTTTGACAATTGTAATCAATTAATTACAGATGCCATTAGCTGAGCTATTGCACCGATTTGGGTGTATTTCAATGGATAATAATTTCATAAAATTAGCACCTAACTTCTGGAGTCCTCTTCTCTGCACAGAAATAAAAATGAAATGAAAGTGCTACTCTTAACTTCCTTCATTAAGAAACTCCAGCCTTGATTAACAAGATCTGAACATTCAACATTTAGAACTTGTTTTCCTAAATTTCTACCCACAGTGGCATTCGTGGGAGGACATTAAATTGAAAAATAGAACAGAAACTCCACATTTACACAAACCGTGTGTGGGAGGGGAGGTGGGAGCAGCGATGCCTCCTCCTCCGGCTCTGCTCCTGGAGCAGGGAACACACTGAGCAGTTATCTTCACCAAACCTTTGGCTGGTAGGTATGGCCATCAGGTAGCAGGTAAAAGAGGAAAGGCCTCTCTCTGTAAGCAGTTCCTCTCCACCCTTAAAGCTCATCTGTGAAAGAGGTTGCTCATCAGGAAGGTCAGGAAGACAGCATATCAAAAACGTTGGGAAAGAACAACAAAGAGAGAGGAGGAAATGGGTGCCAGAGTGTCCCCTCCAGTGTCTCGAACACGAACAGAAGGCTCAAGTCTAGATATGATGGTGGTTACCCCTCACGATGAGCTCTGCTCCTTAAAATTCAGCGTCTTCGCTTTACGTGGCGTATGCCATATAGTTCACAGTAGATGGCTTCTTAACGTGTCGCCCCTGACAGCAGGGATTTGTGCTGCGCTGCGCTTGAACCAGCTTTAAACTCGTATTTCTCCAACAGATTTGGGAGCAATAGCATAGACTGGATGCAAGCCCCGCAGCGCAGAGCAGTCCCATCTCTTTAGATGTTCCCTCCTGAGATGTCATCTCCCACCTGACCCAGTCCCCCCGTGCTCTGAGCATTCATATCCTTCACCCGTGCAGACCATAAAAAAGGCAGAGTGTTGAATTCGTGTGGCATCGCGGGGGACAGGAGGTGGGACAGTGGACCTGGCGCTGGAGCAGATGGGGAGCATCGGCTCCATCCATCCCTGCGACACTGCCGCGGGGCTGCCAGGCTCTGGCAGGAGCCTCCTGCAGCCGCTCGGGCACTGAGTGTTTGCACGTCAGAAAAAACGCACCTGAGCATCCGAAGGAGGCTGAAATGGTGAAGAATGTCATTGTGAATACAAGAGAACCGAAATAAAAAGATGGAAGAAATTAACGGATTCACTACCAGCGTTACAGTGGTCTGGCCACTTCTGACGTTGGAATTCCCTACGTTCCTGCTACCAAGCCTGCGTGAAGAGGGCAAGGGAGATGCCATCCATTGCAAGCAGCGAGGACAGTACAGAGCGGCTCTTCCCTGGTGCGCACTCGCAAAGCAGCAGCTTACAGACTTTCTGAGTCCAAAGTTGCATTCATTTCCGATAATAACTGCCCGGTAATCAATACTGCTGATCTGGCCTTTTATAAATAAAAGCAAAGCTGTTGGGAAATTATATGCTACAGGATCGTTTTCAACAAACTAGACTGTAAGTAGCTTTTTTCCTTTGGTCTGGCCCAGGAGTGAGTGACACTTTGGCGATCCCAAAGGATACCGTCGTATCGAGCTGTGTGCGTGGGGACTTGACACTCCCTGGTATAAAACTTAGCAGCTGAAATTCTCTGCTCTGTGATAAGCAGAGAATCAGGCAAGTTTTCATAATGGAGTTTCAGGTACGCATGGAAAAATAAATCAGAATTCTAGTCCAAGCCTTTTGCTGAAGCACTACCCTATTTCTGGGTTTAAATCCCTTCTCATTCTCGCCCTGTCCTTGGATATGGTTCCTCACTTTCTATGCTGCGTATTGCTGCGTGCTATTAAGGGAATGTTGTGCTCCACTTGAGAGGTAGTAAAGTGAAAACCATATAAATACTCAGGGAAGAGCCCTTTGAGATGCTTCAGGACTTAAAGGGCTATGAATTTGCAAGCTCTACTGGCATGATCTCTTTTTATGGCATATGTTTGTGTCAAAATACGGTATTTTCACACTCAGATTTGACACATGGACTCCTTCCAACAGGAATAGAAGAATGGCATCAGTCATCTGTGTTTAAAATTCAAAAAGAGGGAGTTGTGTACAGGAAGTGGCATTAAGTAATGAGGAGGAAGATGCCAGTGATTCCTATTGATCCTTGAAGTGGGACCCTGAGTAAGTCCCTGAATCTTTCTGTGCCTCAGCCTATGATGCTCAGACATGATGAGCATGTGTGCTTTATCAGGCAGGGCGTTGTGCAAGTTATTCAATGAGCGCTTGCAAAATGATGTGCGGCATTTGAATGAAAGAGGCTGTGTAATTGCAAAGCACTGCTGTATTCGGTAATTGCACATGCTGCAGGAAGCGTATGGCAAGCCGCTCGCTTGCTCCCTGCTGAACAGCCCGGGCACAAATCATCTTTTTAGCGCTGGAAGGCAAATCCTGTTACACGGAAGCATAACTGTGGATCCTCCGCATTTCTGGGCAGTTTACGCTTCCTTGGGTAAAACTCGGTGGTAGAAGTTTGCTGCTGTGCACTAAGCAGGTTTTCATAGGGGTGTCTTCTGACTTTAAATTATTATTTAAGCAAAGAGAAATCAGTCAAAGTCAGTAACTTCCATCTCAACAGCAGGGAGAAAACATCGCACGTCAAGTGTGTTTCCGTCAGGATTGGGACCTTGCCACTGGAGGCATCTTTGTCCCAGAGAAGGTGCACAATCCTGTCACGTCTGTCGTTAGTCCTCTGTACTCCTCACACGTCCAGCTGGAAGGTCAGATCCGTGGATGTCTCATCTGTCACACAGTACTGAGCCCTTCCAAACGAACGTGTTTGCTGGTGACGAAACTGGTGGCTGGCTTGCTTGTCTCTCCCGCTGCCGCCTCTGACTTCAGGGCTGCCGCCTTCTCTGATTTCCTGCCCCTGCAGTACGCCGTACACGTCCCCGGCCAGGGCTTTGTCCTTCTGTTGATGTAAATAAAACAACTTTTTTTTTGATGTTTGCACTAGAATTCATGAGCTGCAGCAGTGCGGAGAGGAACCAGTTCAGCTGCAGCTTTTGCCACCAGTTTTCCTTGCAGGCAGGTGCCCTTATGCAGAATGCCTCTGTTTAAAACTTTACTGCATGCGTCAGCCAGCGTCGGCATCTAACCGAAGGCACAGAAGTATTTACTGTTAAAGAAAGTCTGTAGGAAGTGGTCCGAGGTCTGGCCCACGTTGAGGATAGGAATTCTTACTGATTTGGCCTTTTCCCCCTTGAACACACCTGTTTTATTACCGTTTCCTGCTCGTCTAATCTGGGTGCCATTACAGTTTCTATGGCCGTACAAGTTAACCTGCTCTAAAAAGCGTTTCAAACTCTCTTGTGATCACTAGGAAAAAATATTTCTGTAGAACTGCCCCTGGATCCAGCCAAGCTCCTCAGATGAGCGCAGCGGCCGGGAGGCGGTGGCGGGGCAGGGGGGAGCGGGCACGAGCACACCAGTGCTCCCCAGCCGCAGGGCAGCAGCGGCAGCAGCTCGCCCCTCCGTCAGCCCCCGCACCGCAGTCCATTTCTTTAGGAGCTACTCATGAGCTTAATTTGAATAAGCAGCCTTTAGTAATCAGCCCAGATGTGCTTATGATTGTAGGTGATCTGTTTCTGTAATGGATGCTGAATTGTTCTATATGATTTGGGAAAAAACTCCTGAAAGACATTTTTAAACAAATAAGCCAGCTTCTTAGGCAGATGCCAATTTAGGTGATAATCTATAAATAATTACTCTTTTTACCCCTGCAGCTTAAAACAACTTCAGCATGACAGTTTGAGCTGTGCTTTAGACAACATGTTGCCAAAAATCAAGTGTTTGACTCTTTCTGTGAGTAACTGCGTGCCTTGGGCGGTTTGCAGTGCGCCTGGTGGGCTCAGTGCTGGGCACCAGGGAAGTGCCACCTTCCCGCCGCTCCTGGCGCTCAGGTCAATCTGACGGGCTTTGCAGCTGACGGAGCCAAGACTTGGAGGAAAACTTGGCAATCACGAAAATGCTCCGGACTACGCAAGGCCATGGGCTAACCTGAGCCCTGGCTTTCCCAGATGCGAGAGCAGCGGTTCCCTGCTTGTGCTAGGTCCAGCACCTGGATCCCAGCTGAAAACTGCTTTCTGTGCAATATGTGCACATTCCGGGGCACGTACAGGCTCTGCAGGACCACAGCTCCTGTGTGCTTTGTGCACGTGGATTTATGACCGAGGAGCCCTGACCGAGGTGTGACCACCCGGGGACGGGACGTACTGAGCATCCCCAGTGGGGTGGGCTCTGATAGCACCCTGTGGTGCTGCACGAGACCAACCCACAGTTCCAGAAGGCCAGGAAGGTAGTTAGCTGGCAGAAATCATGCACTTCGCTGGGCAAAACTCTTAATATCCTCCAAGAGGAAAGAAATCTGGGAAAGCATTTCAGATTTCTTCTTTCTGAATGCAGATCTGATTTTTTAGGCCAATTGAACAAAACGTCGGTCTAGAGAGCTCCAGAAAGAGGAACAAAAGTAAACTATAAATATTCAGCTCTTGATTTCAGGTTTTAATAAATGATGAGCTCTGGGAGAAGCGTTTTTTCTTTCAAATATCAAATGACTTGATTCATTTTATAATTTGGTTACATAGTGTGTGTCACCGTCTATCTGGGTCCAATACAGCAGTCTCTGGCAATGCTTCAAGATGACACATCCTCAAGGAAAGCCGGTCCAAGGGTCTAATGAGGAACAACCACTCCCCCAAGAAAGCCGAAGTCTGTATCTCTGCATCTGTATCTGTGTCTATGTCTATAAATACAACCTCCTGCACAGGAAGGTCTGATGTGAGACACGATGTTCAAAGATTACTTGACCTATATAAACATCACTGAGCGCTCTGGTGACAGCCCCGGGGCAGGTGACGGGTAGAGGCTCCCTTTGCCTGCAGACCTGCGGCGCAGGCTCTGCTCGCAGCATCACATGGATGGGGACTCTGCAGCTCAGCTGTCTGCCAGGAAACCTGCCTGCCATCTTCCAGAAGCACAGCTGGCACAGCTGGACACCTGCTGGAAGCCAGGCTTCTTGGAGATGTGTCTTGTGGCCCACCCAGTTTCACCAGCTTTGAAAATCTCGAGGCACAGACGCCTTCTGCTCTAAGGGAGGTTCTTGTGAAGCCACAGCAGACTTAGGCCCATCTGAATTCTTAAATGTTACACTTTGCCAATGTTCGCCAAGAAACACACATGGCTCCATGGGGTAGCGTTTTGGCACCACCGGAGCGTGCCTGATTCCATCGATGATGGAATAGCTGTGGTGTGCTGCTGGCTCAGACTGTGCTCCTGAGCACGCTGGTAGAACAAACAATAATGAATTATTCCACCAGCTTAAAAATTACTGACTGTTTTTCAATCCTCAGAGGCAGTTTTCTGAGTGGATAAAAATATGTGAGAGCTGAGCTCTCCCTGAGTCCTGGAGGACTTGGCTACTCAGTGGGAACTGAAGGAAGGAGGCAACGTGAATTCCAACTGTTGCACACGCAACCAAGGGAAAGAAAACAATTCCGCTGGTCACATATGTGCTTGTGTCGTGAAGCTGAAGTACGGGGCGCTGGGAACATGCACTGCACTGTGAGTTCCCTTCGGTTGTTAAGGAGCTGGGTGTTAGCTGCTGCTGAGGAGGAAGAGGCCGCAGCTCTTGCAGCAGCAGCATACCAGTGTTGCTGAAGTTGTGCCATGCACGGTGTGCCAGCTCACAGCAGCGGTGGTGCAGGGGCTGCCACTCGGCTCTGGACTGCTCTATGGGGTGCTCAGTCCATTATAAATGCTGCCTTTCCTGATATGGCCATAAAAAGTGCAATTTGCCAGGCTAGGTGTGAAATTCATGATGTGCTTGGCCAAAACCCCTAGACAGCAGCACATAGTTATTATTTTAAGTGTTCTGAAACTGGAAGAGCTGTGCTCAGTGAGTTACACCAGAAGCAAAATGCCCTTAAGCGAAGTGACCATTCAAATGACTGCTGAAGTGCCTGAATTAAAATAGGTGTGCAATATTGAGATGGCAAAGTGTCCCTCCACCTCGCTACTGGGCTCTGCAGGAGCAGGGCACCAGGGGCTGCTTTGGCTGAATTAACTTTGGTTTGAGCATGAGTAGTTGGTGGGTACTGTCTCCCTACCAGGTCCCCAAAGCCTGGGAAGCTCATTCCCCTGGGAAGGAGCATTAGGAATTGCATGGTTTAGGGCATGTTTTGGGGAGATTTTTGCTAAAATAGATCATTGATACGTTCTTCCCATCAGATAATGTCTTACCTGGTATTTGATGGGAACTTCACAAGCTTGCTGGTAGCAGGAAGAGAGGGCTGCCTATTGCCAGCTGTCTGCTAGACCCACCTTGCAGATCTCCCCTTCCCGAGGACAGGGCATTCCACCTAGTACCACCAGAGGAACAGCCCGTTCACCCGGCCTCACCACCTGGGGTTGGGTGCCAGGAGCGGTGGTTTGCTTTGGGCTGCTGGGCTGCCAGTCGCAACAGCTGCCCTGCAAACACCGAAGACACGTCTGCCATCTCGTGACATGGATAATCACCAGCTGCCTCAAATTGCTTTAGGCATAAGTAATTTGAATTAAATTGTCTATTTGTAGAATTTAAGAAGTTGTATCTTTTCTTAACACACTATACCTAAATCCCTTTTCAGACTTCCAGATTCAATAAAGGGATAAGACTGTTGTCTTCTATTGGAAGATCTCCAAGTATATTTCCAGGAGTCACATGTTCGTTTGCCAAGTTCACAGCTTACAGTCCTACAACTGACATCCAGCTTCTTCTCTTACTTTGAGAAAATTTTTTCAATTCACTACTTTCCAGAATGTTCACAATCCCAGGCTGGCAATATTTAACAACACCAGGCACAAAGCTCTATAACTAAGTTATTTTTCGGTTTTGCTCCAAAGGCACATGGTGGGCACATGTGTAAGCGGTCAGGCTATGTGCCTGTCATTCATCACCAGCCTGCTGCTGTGCTGGCCTGACGGAGGAGAGGGCAGCAGCTGAACCATCCCACACCACTCGCGTGCAGCCACGCAGCCCTCGTTGTCTTTTCTCCTCCAGCCAGCCACACCAGCAGAAGGCTTGACCGAGCCAAGACAGAAGATGAACTTTATCTTGTACTTTTGTCAGCAAATCTTCATCTCCACAGCAAAAGCACTTCCTGCTGGCACAGGCACAGCTGTGCTGCCTGCCTTGAAGAATCCATGTGCCACCGGCTGCTGTAGCTGTGACACAGGAGTTTGTCCCATATATCCCAAAGCAAGGCGATCTCTACTTGTGCTTTGAGGAACTTTGTTTAGTGGCTGTGGAAAAGTGATCCCCAAATACAACGATATGACATAAGTGGGCTCTGCACTGCTGGGTCCTGATTTCAAGAAGCTGGCTTAATCTGTGCTTGATGTTCTTCACTGACAGGGAATCTTGCTTCCAAGGCTGCTGTTTTCTTTGTATGCAATGTATAAAACATCTTCCTAATTCATGCACTTCATAATGCATAGTTTCCTGCTTTCTCCAAGAATTATCTTTATAAAAGATTTGGAATGCCCCATTTCTGAAAAGTATTGCATGTTTTTAAGATTTTTAACTGCAAGACTTAAAATTTAATATTGGAAAAAAAAACCCTAGTTGATAAACATCATTTTCATAGCCTGTGCATCTGTAAGGTTTTTGTTAAACACAGGATTGAATACAAAATCTATGTTGCAATAGTTTACAGAGCTTTCCCTTTTTGGTTGAATCAAAATCATACTGGAAACTTCATGAAGATCTTGAGAGATCTGCAGGCACAGCCATGGGTAAGAAGGTGCTTCCTAGAACACAGAATTAGCTTAAACCCAAGTGTGACAAACCTGAAGGTGGGGTATATTTGCTGCCTTTCGTGGTGGCAGCTGGATTCTCTTAGCTGCGTCTGGGGTTTAAGAAGCCTTTGGATGAGCCCAGGGGGTCTGCGGCAGATACTGCAAGGAAAAGAGTTGGAGCGTTTAAGCTTCAGAAGAAAGTTTAGATGTGCTCGTTGTCCTTGTGGATACCAGCGGAGCTAAACTCAGGGAAGAGATGCATTTGGGCTTTATGCCGGCTACGTACACACCATGACGCAGCCAGTGTGCAACTCGCAGGATCCCGTGACGCAGGAGCTTAAGCACAGGTACAGGGTGAGCTGTGCGAGGCTGCCTGCGCTTGAACGCCTTTTGCCAGCCGCTGTCTCGGTGCTGCTTTGTGAAGCCGAAGGAAAAGGTGCCTCTTTGGGGCACCTGGGAGCCGGAGCTGCAGCGGCACCGGGCTGGAAGGGCACCACGGCCTCTCCTCCTGTCCCCTGTCCCCTGTCCCTGCCCGCCTGGAAGCTTTCAGAGAGCATTTTATTTACACTTTGTGAATTCAGACGCCTATGGTTCCTTGACTCATCTCTGTCTACGTCGCTTGCGATTTTGTGGGAAAATTCCCAGCCGGGATTTCCTACGCCCATACTGGGGATGTGCAATCCCTAAAAACGCCCGGGGGTCCTTATCCACGCGCACTTACCCAGCCCCTGCCCGTCGATTTGAAAAATTTCCCGTGTGCTCTCCCCTGCTGTCACAGAAACCCTCTCCGGTGGTTCCTAAACCAGCTCCGCGTCTCCCGGGCCTGGGAGAAGCTTCACCCGGGGCTCACCCAGCCCTGTGGGCCTGCGGAGGGGAGGGGGGAAACACCGGGGGAGCCTCCAAGCTCGTACCTGCGCGGGGGCCCGCTGCCCGCTGCTGCCCGCTGCTGCCCGCTGCTGCCCTCCGCCGTCCTCCGCCGCCCTCCGCTGTCCCCTGCTGCCCGCTCCTGCCCGCTCCTGCCCGCTCCTGCCCGCTCCTGCCGCTCCTGCTCCCCACTGTCCTCTGCTGCCCTCCGCTGTCCTCTGCTGCTCGCTGCTGCCTGTTCCTACCTGCTCCTGCCCTCGCCTGCCCCTCGCTGTCCTCTGCTGCCCGCTCCTGCCCGCTGCTGCTCCCCACTGTCCTCTGCTGCCCTCCGCTGTCCCCTCTGCCCGCTGCTGCCTGTTCCTGCCCGCTCCTGCCCTCTCCTGCCCGTTTCTGCCCTCTCCTGCCCGTTCCTGCCCGCCCCTGCCCACTGCCACCCGCTGCTGCCCTCCGCCGTCCTCTGCTGCCCTTCGCTGTCCCCTGCTGCCCTTCGCTGTCCCCTGCTGCCTGCTCCTGCCCGCTTCTGCCCACTCCTGCCCGCTGCCTCCCACTGCCGCCCGCTGCTGCCCTCCGTTGTCCCCTGCTGCCCGCTCCTGCCTGCTCCTGCTTCCCACTGTCCTCTGCTGCCCTCCGCTCTCCCCTGCTGCCCGCTGCTGCCTGTTCCTGCCCGCTCCTGCCCTCTCCTGCCTGCTCCAACCCTCTCCTGCCTGTTCCTGCCCGCCCCTGCCCACTGCTGCCCCCCCTGTCCTGTGCTGCCGCTCCTGCGGCCACCTCAGGGCCCAAACCAGCCCCCAAAGCGGGTACCCGGGGCTTTTACCAGGCTACAAGGAATATCCGCAGACAGCCTGTGTCCCTCGAGTCAAACACAGCGTATGGAAAAGGCATTCCTCTGGTGATTTTGAAATGATTTCTTGCAATTTTAGGCTGATAGATTTGCTTATTTCTTTAGCTTAACGCCCACCTCTAGGGAAGGAGAAGGGTGGTCACCCTTCCCTGCAGACTTCCGTGTACTGACCCTTCAGGATAGTTTTTTATTATTTTAAAGTCGATGCAAAATATATTCGGAAATTTCAACAAATAACTTTTCCTCCAAAATAAATTCTGTGTAGTGCTGTATGGGTTATTACACCATCACCCCAGGCACTTCAAAGTAAGAAAATGAATAATTAACCATAAATGTGACTTAAGCACTAACTACACCATACACATTGGCAAAATTTCATAGGGAACATTTTCCTCTAGTAGAAACCATCAATTTGAATTCTACCTGCTGTTTTAAGTGGGAAATTTCAATTTATCCTGGAAGATTATTAAAACTAACATAACTCTTATTTTAGGAATTTGTTTAAGAGTGTTTCCATAAAAGAAAAGCCTTTTGGAGTTAAAAATAGTATGAGTTACGTAAGGAGTGAATTAGAGAAATACTGCGGAAGGAAATCCCGAAGTATAGATCAGTTTCTGCATCCCTGCTTCAGGTTACTCAAAGGGCCATCCAGCCCCCTGCTCTCTAGTTACTGAGAAAAGGTCATGGGCTTTTGTGTGAGACAGAGCATGGGATGTCAGCTCTCATGAGCATCATCAGTGCCTGTGTCCCATGAGGCAGAGGGAAATGTGGAAACGTCCCCCCACGATACCGCAGTGACTGCAGAAGCGTGGAGCTCACCCATCCCCTGGCACTTGCCTGTGTGAACAAATCTTTCTCGCTTGTTGTAGCCCACGTTTATTTGGCCTCTTCTTTCAAACAGCAGCTCCCGTCCTCTCTCTGTTTCCAGCGCTGTGCCCACCAGTGCCCTGACTCCTTCGTATCCTCCCGCTGGAAGATGTGCTGGCAGCGCCTTTTCCAGGACATGGTGCCAAAATACAAAGTTTTTCTCGATGCCTTTCTCCAGGTGTTGCAATGCTGCTGTAAGGAAAAGCAAAACTCCACCTCTTAGCACCACACTCGCTCCCAAAGTGGGGGAGAGAGAGGCCCCCTTTGCCGCTCCTTTCGGGAGGGACACGTTTGCTCAGGGGGCTCTTCCCCACTTCCAAGCCTTGTGCTGCCTTCTGCATGTCCACTTCATCCCTGCAGGTTGCTGCGGCTCTTCCTGAGAGCGATCCTCTGGCTCAGACCGTGATGAGGAGGGCTTTTGTCCGAGCACTGTCTCTAAAACCACAGAGCTTCCCAAATCATTTTTTCCTCCTCTGAAAGAGCAAGCTGTGGGTTGCAGGAAGAAAAGAAAAAAACAAAAATGCGAAATCTGGGCTGAAATTCTCACATATTGACGAGATGCCAGCATGCAGAGCTTTTTTTTTTTAAAAAAAAAAAAAGCAAAACAAACAAACAAAAAACCCCACAACAACAAGAATAACAAAAAACAAAAAACAAAACAAAACAAAAAAAAAAAAAAAAAACAAAAAAACAAAAAAACAAAAAACAAACCAAACACGAAAAACCCAAGCACACAAAACGTTGTGAAATGCCTCATCTAGTAATTCGGAATTGGCAGCGCCGCGGGAGCTTGTACACCTGAAAGGCCTTTCTCGGCTGCCAGCCCGCTCCGGGTACAAATGGTTGGTTGTTGCTACCATTAAGATCGAAAGATAAGGGGGCTGGCAGAGCCCAGGAATGCTGGCTGTTAAGCAGGCATCTCTCACCCATCTCAGCTCCCGGGGTTTGTGGCAAGCAGCTGCCCTCCTCCCGACCATCACAGGTACAGAAAAAGTCACCTTTTTTTTTCACGAGAGCTCCCCATCGCACTTAAAGCTTTTATTTACTGCTTTAGCTCTGCGAATCCAAACAGCCACATTTTCAGCTTCTGCAAAGATAGACCGTGGTTTACTGTGCTCCCGGGACTGATGTGCACCCTGCCACCTCCCACTCGGACTGCCAACGGCCACTCACTTGACATAAAGCGACATTTTTCTGGGCTAGAACCCCCGTGTAGCAAAGGGGACTCACATACCACACCTGGTACTGGGCTCCTTGCAGGCTGACTTGTTTCATTGTCAGCAATTCTTGTTAAGGCAAGACTGCAGAGGTTGAAACACAATCTTCTGTCCTTCCCAGCTCCTGCTGAGCACTCAGATGTGTTTAAATCCCTCTTGGTGACTCTCGGAGTGTGAATGTGCCAAGATACGGAGTATTTGTCATTGTGCGCACTAAATGTTTGTACGGGTGCCATCGCCTGTGGCCAAAACAATGAAACCTTGCTCTCTGCAAAAGCGGGAGCAGCCACGGCCCTTACAAAGCTTGGCTCGGTTTAACGTCAAAGTGGATTTTGCAAATTTAAGATGAATCCCGCAGCTCTGAGGAGCTCCCCCTTCCTGCAGCACTGGTCTCACCTTTGAAAAACCTTCTACAGAGTTAAAGTCTTTCTGACAGGGATTGGTCTGGGGGGGAACTGGGGAGCGTGGCCACAGCCTGGGGTGAGGCTCTGTCGGGTGTTTGGCAGGTCAGCACTAGCACTGCTTCGGAGGGAAGGAGGGGGCTGGTTCTCTCCCAGAGCTGTCCGAAGAAGAGGAAGAGAGAACAGTGGGCTGGTATTGGGGACCCAACTCTATTAGGGTGGCCGTATTCCACGAGCTGGGTGCTTTGTGGGAACAGGGGAGTGCAGAGACTATCCATCGTCATCCCCCGATGCTGCTGCCTAGCATTAATTAAGAGCAGGTTTGAGGTACTAGAGTTACTGTAACATTTTGATGAAAGCCACTTCCTCGTGACCACAGCACTCCAGAAAACCCCTTTACAGCAGCGGCGTTGTGCGCCAGCGAGGTACGTGCATTGCAGACCATGATGGGCTGTGGGGAATGGGGTCTGTCCCAGGACGGCGGCCGTAGCGGCCCGCTCGGCTCCCCAGCCAACTGCACCAGCAACTGCAAGAGCAGCCCTGGTGAGGCTAAGCACAGGGTGGTTTGTTACAACAGATGATATCCCTTCTGCTGTAAAGTGGGAAAGGTCTCAACAATGGGCACTTCCTCACCAGAAATGTTTCTCTCCAGTGTGTTTGTCTTTAGGTGCTGCATAATCCTTGGCTCAGGATCTTAGTGCCACAGTCTCTATGTAGTGTAACATTCAAAACCCAAGTGGAGCAGCTTATGTTCTTAAATCAGGTTTGTGTTTGTTTTTTTTTTTTTAATTGTGCAGCTTTACAACTATGTCCTTCTAAAGAAAACCAAACTGTGATCCTGAATGACTAATGCCATTGAAAATGCTTCTAAAGCAAATGTTCCTGGGATAAACAGTGAGTGAGTTATGCTTTTTTGGAATAAATAATTTTTACAGACCTTAATGCTGATCCTTCCCATAAAATCTCACTCTACTTACCTGTTAGAGGGAACAGAATCTCTTTCAGTTACACGTGATTTTTTTCAATTACATCCATTTCAATTACACTTAACCCACTGACTTCCAATACCTTTAGGTTCCAACAAATTACGAAGTCTTGCCACATAATTAAGATTTTGCATTCCATCTGAAAATATCCGTTTAGTTCACATAACGTCACCTAGTTTCATGGCTAAAGCTGCTCACAGACTCACGTAAGACAAATACTACCGTCGGGTCCATTTCACGGACTGAAAAACCGAGGCAGGGAGGAGATAAGGGCCGCAGAAGGGACAGGAAAGGGTGGCGGCAGGGCTGAGCCCAGCCCTCCGCGGTTTTGTCTCCTTGCCCCCGCGACGACTCCGTCGAGCTTCCCCCTCGACGGCGGCCGCTCCCCCGGAGCGCTCCAGGGGCTGCGGGACCGGCCGGGAGGACGGATGTGAAAGGCACCATGTGTATTTAAGGCAGAAAGATTGAAAAGGTATGCAGGATAACGCTGAGTGCTTTGGAAATCACGGCCATTAGGTCAGATTATCGTTAAATCGCCGCCTTGAGCGGAGCCCGGGGGCCTCGGATGGAGCCGGGCGGTGTCTGCGGGCCCGGCCGGGCCGGCTGAGCGGCTGCGGCGAGCGCAGGGGTCGGCTCTGTGCTCGCAACACTCGAACCTGCCCTCGACTTTCCATTCAAGTGCTAAACTGTCGCGAAAATAACCACCTATTGGCCACTGAGCGCTGAGACGTGAAAAATGGAATTAAGCAATCCGTGAGGTGCGCTTATCTTTTGGCAGTTTTAGAAAATTACAGCCGCTAAAGGAGAGTAGTGACCTCTCATCAATCGCCTGGTTCATTGAAGTCAGTGCCATGCTGAACTGTTGGGTTGGCAAGGCCAGAAGCCAGCTTACATGGGAGAATTACGTCACCGTCCCATCCCTCGTGTCAGCCCATCATTAGTCTTAAAATACAGTATGTAAATGCCACTAAAGCAAAACTACCCCAACTCATTTACTCACACCTGCTATGTCTCATGGACCTACGAGGGGCTCTGTACTCTTAATTTTCAGATATTTCACATGCTGTATTTGGATGTGTCCAAGTCTTTGCAGAGTCTTGCTGCCTGGATGGGGCTTGGGGGTGGCAGGATTGCGGTGTCCTCCTCTTGGGTGTCTGTAGGGAAGCGAGCATCCCATCTGTAAGCTTCTCCTGGGATGAATGTTTGGTGAAAGCGGAGGGACATCTCCAGGGAGCTGCTTGGCACACTCCAGAAAGGGGGTGCTGCTGAGGGTGGCAGCAGGCTCTGCCTGAGGCTTTGGGGAGTGGGCTGTGAGCAGACACTCACTGTGGGCGGGCCAGCTGGGCACTCAGGGGCTCACCTGGACCATCTTTAAGTGAGTGTGCTTAGCCTGTGCATCAGCTGGCATATGGCCCTTTCAGAGATGCTGGATGAGGTGACCTGGAGGGGGTCTCTGCTGCCTAGTCTCAGGAGTTACCCAAGCACTGGCTGGGAGCAGCAGCACACACACTAGTTAGTTCCTCCTCTACAGAGAGGGAAACAGCAAAAGAAATTAATCTTTTCCAAGGCAAGTAAATGTTCCAATAGTATTCATCATTTAGTCAAATAACTGCCATAAAAGCAATACTTCCTGAACCTCTTGAGAGGGGTTTTGCTTTAAGCGCAGACCTGCCTGACACTTAGGAGACCTGTGATTGGAATAACAGAGACCTCAAGGAATTCAGACTCACACAAGGACTGAAATACCAGGACCAGGATGCTCATGAAACTGAGACAATTCTATTAGACATCACTACTTTTTTGCAGTAAATCCACGGTGGTCCTACTACATTAACGCTATCAGTTTCAGAAGAGAGGACCACTCAGTAGCTCCAGCCAAAGGGCACAAGATTTTTTTCTGTTGGACAAGAAGATATCAGAAATCGTCAGTGTTGCCTTGTTAATTCTTACTATCAAGATGTTTTTGCACTGAATCTTGAGTGTTGACCACCCGGGACCAGCGAGGCTTTGCATTTCTCACTTCACGTGTGATTTATACAGGAAAGGTGGCTGAGGGTCAGGTTGGAGGGCATCTCCCTACTTTGTAGCAAAGTTCTATATGCTGGCACAGGCTGCAGAAAAACATTTAACTTTATACCACAGCTATAGTTAGAACAAGGTTTAGGAGACACAAGTGGGTTCACTTTAGAAAATTGAAAAAGTGCCTCCTTGGGAATAGGGCTGTGTTAGCAGGGTATTTTGGCTGACTAAGTGAATTTGCATGCAGATTTTGCTGCTTCAAAAAAGCAAAAGAAAAGATTTTTCATCCTTTTTGGCTGTTAATTTTTTCCAGAATTTGCCTGCCAGGGTAATTGTCTAGGACAGCAAGCGATTAAGATCTGTTTTGCAAACAGAAGTATAATGAAGTTTCAATATCTGGCATTTCCACAGCAATACCCTAGAATCCCCATAAGATAAACTATGCAGTCAGGAAGAACAACAGACATCTCCTGGGTTGTCACCAAGGAGTCTTTGGCTTCAGTGCCTTCGTGCAGTTTTTAACAGAAAAAAAAACCCAAATTGAGATGTAAGATTATAATTATCTGTGATGGCACGCTCATCAACACAATGCTCATAATGAGAAAACAATGCACTTTGGACTTCAACCCAGGGCAGCACCCGCCTCTTCCTCTCTCCATCCCTCTGACTATCTGAATTAAAAATGAAGTATGTCCCAGGAGAGCAGGCGCGGTGCCCATCGGCAGAGGGAGCGCTCCCGATCCAGCCGTGCCAGCCCTGCGGCCCCGCTCCGGCGCGAGCCGTCCAAAGGGCCCCGCGCCCTCATAAAGTGCATTTTGGGCCCACGCCAGCACTCACGTCGGAGGATATTGGATTATTTTTCGCTTGACAACAGGAAGTCTGAGACAAGGCATTTCCCATTCTTGTTCCAGCATTACATGAATGGCCTTTAAAAGTGTTGCGGAGAAGTAAACAGAAAGGAATGTCCCACAAAGGACTGCTTTTTAACAATGCCTTGTTTTCTCGGTGCTCAGCTGCGCTGCTGAGCACGCGCCCTCTGAAGTCAGTGCGATCCTGCTCACATCACCGCATGATGGACTTCTTCCTCTGTCCCCTCCTCGTGGTGTCACCAACCATGAGACCCACTTGCACTTCAGAAATGGCCTCTCACCTGGGGCTCTAGGAAATGACTAAAGGTCCTCACCTGGCACTCAGGGCACATTTCCAACAGTATGTGGGGGTTTAGATCCAGACTCGTTTTTCCAGGTGCTGTCCAGATCACATGTTTCACGCTCTCTTCAGTCATAGAGGGAGTGTCCCAGCCATGCTCGGGTTTCACTGCTACAGTCCCATCACCTCCTAGGCGTGGTTGAACAGGTTTCCGCTGTCTTGGATGTCTGGGGAGAGCCTCTGCCAACTCTGATCCTGTTGTCTGACCCTTCCTGGCTCCTTTCTCCTTCTGCAATCCCTCTTTCCTCCACCTTATCCTCTTCTGCAAACCTCTTTTCTTCCTATATCTCTCTCCGCACCTTAATCCCTTCTTTCACCGTGCCTCTAAAATAAGATCTCATGTTCAGTACTACCATCTGCAGCACAGCTTAAACTCATCCCAATCCTTGTGTCAACAGCTGGACCTACAAGAATACAGTTGATGCCTTCACCATTGCCTATTCCCTCCTCTTCCTCATCCATCAGCTACTGAGCAGGAAAGATGTTGTCTCTGCATCTCAGGAAAAGAGGATCTGTTCTGAGATGAACCCAAGGAGAGGACAGGGTTTGCATGGGTTAGCCCTGGATGATCTTATTAATAGAAACCTGCTCTTGAAGAAGCTGCTGAGGCTCTTTTCAGTTGAAGTCGTCTCCTGAGCAGGTTGCAGGTCTCCCAAGTCCTGTCCTGAGCAGACAGGTTGAGTCCCATATTTCTGAATGTTCTTAAAATAAGAAAAAATCCATGTCAGAAACAGTAAGCGATAACTTCTTTGGGTTGTTTGTTTGTTTGTTTGTTTTTTAATGATGACTAATGATAAAGCTCAAAGTTTTCAGCTAATTCTTGATTACAGTCCTGATTACGGCTTATGGCCTGTGTTAGATACTCCTGTTCACACTTGTAACTACGAACCCATTGCTGACGGTGTGTTAAAAAGGGAATTTAAAGTGATGAATCGTGAGGTGGAAAATGACTTCCCTCTCCTACAGACACTGAGACTCCCAGTTGCACTGCTCTCAGCTTGGCAGCCATTGCCAGCTCCTGAGAAGCGTATCTCCAGAGTGTCGTGCTGAAGGCTGATGCAGGGAAACAGCAAGCACTGCGATCGCTGGTCAGGCTGCTGGACGGCCTCCTGATAGTCTCTTTCTTTTTATTATTTTGATTATTGCTCGTGATGTTTCTGCACTTTTACAGTATAAAAATAGTAGACATGCCTCCTGGCTGCCCCCGTACACTGACCATTAATCAATGCTTAGCTAATTCATAAATAATCCCTTCAAACTCTTTTCATAAGTCTTCCAGCCTTTTTCAGAGAAAGAACCTTTAAATGATTCAAATATTGCTTGAATTTTTCACAGCTTGTCTGCAGAGAGGTGATGTTCATTTTAACAATCATCTTTAATTTGCACCACATGGGAAATGGGACAAAGGAAAGTTGAACGCTCTCCTCAGGGTCATGCAACAGTCCAGTTAGAGAAGTAGTTTTTTGACCCTAGTCCCAGACTTGGCCTCAAACCATGTGGCAAGTAGATATCTATCTCTTTAGAGGGATTGCCATACTGAACTCATCACTGGCATCGCTTTTTTATCTCTAATTATGTACTGACATAATTATCCTTCATTACGTAGAGTGCATGCTGCGCACACACAGACAGGAAAATAAACTATGTGGTACAGCTGGGGCTTGCTTTACTTTGTCTAGAGGTAAAATTTACCCACCATCATCAGTCCTTAACTATTGAGTGTAATAAAAATCAGTTAGGGGAGTACATTTTCTTTTTCAGGATAGAACTGCCCTGGTGTCATGGTTTACGGTTCATCCATAAAGATACAAATTGTTTTCACTTCTTCTTGCTTCTGTTCTACCATTTTCTCCAATATTAAAGCATCTTTTGAAATAAATATGATAAAATTGCTATTGCTAAAGCTTTCTGCTTGGTTCAGGGCACTTTCCCGTGTCATCTACCTCTATTTATTTCTCCTTTGCAAGGATATAAATAGACAAAATACACCGCCTGCGGCAATCTGAGTATAGTAACTACTCCTTAAGTCACCAGATGGAAATCCATCAGATTCTTACTGAGGAAGAATGAATAAGGCCAGTTCATCAGGCCAGCCTGCCCCTAACGACACGGCAGCTGGCAGTGGCTGCAGGCAGGGCCATGCTTTACACTTGCCACCCACATGTCCCCACAGAGACTTCGCTGCACTGTTGGGGCCAGTACTTCCACCTGTACCTTTCCTGACAGACCACATGCAATTAGTGGTATTTGATGCAAATGAGGACTAGAGCCTTACATTTGATCAGAAGAGCGCTCACCCAGCAGCCTGAAGGAGAAGGCGGCCAAGGGCGGTGGTTTAGGGGTGCTCAGGGTTCTCAGGTGGCATGTTGTGCCTCCTGGACACAAACAACTCCGACGTCCGATGCCAGTGGCCTTTCACTGGCATATGGCACCTTCAGTTAACCAAGCCAATTAATCACAGGAGTTTATTTGTCCAAATTGGTCATAGGTCAGTGCTATAGACATTAACTTTTTTAATATCTTGGCTCCTCCTTAGTGTTTTCTCCTTTCATGTTCCTTATTGGAATCAACCTCAGAAAGAAAGAGATGGTCCCTGGCGTAGTATAAATCTCCATCTGAACAGCTGAGGAGGTGAAACTCTATGTCTGATATCACCTAGGAAAGGAACTTCTCTGCTGTCAAGAGCTGGCTTTCCCATTTAATTCAGTCCTCCATCCTGCTGCCAAGGGAATGAGTGTCAGATTCCTCTGAATTTTCTGGGATGAATGGTTAGACCACGCTGGTTTGCAAACTTACTGAAAAAAGGAGGCAGGGCAGTGTTTTCATTTGCTTGTATTGTTTTGAGCAAGTTGATACATTCCACAAATAAAAATGTTCTTTGTTTTATGCATAACAGTAAAACAGGCTGGGAGGCTGAGGCTCTCCTGAAAATCCATCAGGCATTCCCCAGTCTGGTTTTTAACCTGTGTCACCTCACCAGGAGTGAGGTGCTTTGTGACTGATTCACATTTTGATAGGGCTCTATTTTATGTGCTATACATCAGGTTTTGGCACCATTGGAAAAGCTCTAGTTAAACATTTTTGTGGGAGGCAGAAGGGGAGGCGGACGGGAAGACAGCTCTCCCCTGTCCTGGTCAAAGGAATGAAAAATATCTCCCATAAAAAAAGAGAAACTGCCAGTTCGCAGCAATGTAAAGCAGTCTGCCTGCGGCTCTGCTGTGCACTGTGCTCAGGAACTCCAAAAGCTCTTCATTTTTTTTTTCTTTTAGAATCAAGACGAGTTGTATAATATTTACGCCCTTCTTTGAGAGACCAAGGGACTGAGTCATCTCGCTTATCTCACACCGTGGTCCCTGGTAGCATCATTTGAGGCACTGTGCAGCGTCACGGTGTTCAGAGTAGGACGGGAGAGTTGGCACAAGGGCTGGCGCTGGAGGACCAGATCCGGCTGCTGAGTAGTAACGATACACACACTTGAAATCCTGCTGTAGTGGAGCCTGCACCCCTGGGTTATACTCGGGGCATATTATTAAAGATTAGGAGACTCTTGGTGCATTTTTTGTTTTTAAAGAAAGTTTTGGGCAAAGCCCAAACAGCTACAACTCGATGAGTTAATGTTTCTTTCAAGCTTTTCACCCCAGTTATAACCTGACTGGTAACAAATTGTACTCAAAAGACTATTTTCATCTGATACTTTACGTTATTGCACTGGACCAAAGTAATATTAGTCACCATACAGAGCAGAATGAGCTGAGATACAGCATTGAAACTGTGCGTTGCTCTTGTCTGGAGTAATCCTCAGAAACGGCTCAGTATCCAGCCCTGTCAATGCACCTTAAATTGACCTTCTGATCCTACTTCTGCCTTTTCTGGAGAGAATATCCAGTGAAATTACTGTAACTTCATTTGGGGAAGTCTACTGTCGATCAAAGAACAGGACACTTTCACACATAGAACATTGTGAGGTAAATACCAGTCTTAGAAACAGAGGATGCAGACCATGCCGTGTCCCGGCAGAATGAGCTGTGACAGGGAAATAAAATTACTCATCTAATACTTCTGAATTTGAGAGGACTGAAGAGAGGTTTCAGATAGGTCCTTGTGTTACTTTGTTCAGTGACAATTACATTATGTTATCATGTTTTCATACTAACAGACACTTTTATATGCTTTTATATACTAATAGTGACATTTCTACTCCAACGTTTGTGACCTTTTATCTTCTCTACCACTGTACTCCAAATATCCATCTCTGCACTGGGAGCCTTCCAGCAGTGAGCCTTGTTATCCCTGTCAAACAACCACTTTAATATTCACGTGTTGCATCGTAGCTGCCAGTAATATGAACTGTAAGCTTCTCGGGACAGAGACTGCAATACGCGTTTAGAGAGTGATAGGGCTGAAACAAGGGAGAGGAGATGCCAGTTGGTGTCCTTGCTGCAGAGCCTTCCCATGCCCTCCTGCACACCCTGCAGCCCACCTCCACTGCTGAGCTTTGCCTCTTACCTTGTCACTAGGGCACTGTAGGTCCTTGCAGTCCCTTAATAAAGCGGAGCAGTACATTTTGCTCTTCCTCCTGAAGGACGTCTCACGCTTTGGGATTTAGGAGTTGAGGCAAGAGGTAAGGAAGTTGCTTTCGAAGGGCCTCACAGTTTGACACTATGCCAGAGCTACCGGAGGTTTAAACCAAAATGGAAAGTAAATGACATTAAGCAAACCAGAGGTGTCGATGGGAGAGGGAAATGAACGTTTTGGGCATTGCCAAATATTTTTTGAGCCACTGTCAACCTACAGACTTTGCTTTCCATTAACTTACCACTTTATTGCCCTCAGTATCAGGATAACACAGATTCTCTCAGGCATCTGATAACCAGGGAGAATCCTTCTCTTGCGTGGTCTCACATGCACTGCATACCTGACACGGGTGGTCTTGCAAGCTGTGATAACGACCTTCCTGCAATAGATCTCGAGATAGAAATAACTGGATGTTGCACAGAAACTTTGGCTACATCTACTACATGCATTGCTTAGAAGTTTGTGACATTTGGCATGTTACAGGCTTGCTGCTGTAATACTCCAGGCTTTACACTGGGCTCTGATTTTGGATGTATGTCAAGTTCCTTTTGCCTGGGCAGTACGTCTCAAAGTTTGCCTTTATATCCCCCACCTTATTCATGATGCGGAGTGCAGAGCACTTAACGATGGAGACCACATGGGAGAACTTATCTTGGGAAACTTACTGCAGCCAATCATTAAGAGAAGCTTATATCTTCAAAGACAAATTTAAATCTGCAAAATCTGACATGAGAATCCCTCAATATGTGCTCATCCTTGCTGCTCTGTCTGGCCTGCGCAAAACAATCCTAGTAGTAGTCTAGAATGACTCCTGCTGGGAAACTTTCACCAACACCCCCTCACTTTGACATGCATCTTTAAAGAAAGTACAAATTTAATACTGGAAGCATAGTAGAAGCCTTTTTCTTAAGGAACAAGGTAACGCATTGGAGACTCTGGTTCTCAGGTCGGGCGTGTACCTGGCATCCACATTTGTTCTAGTGTACCAGAGTTTCTGAGTGTGTTCATCTCACATGAAGGGTAATACGTTGAGAAATACACCCCCAGAATCCCTTAATTAACCAAATTCAGACTGCAGAATTGAGTGGCTTTTCCACGAGGCATCATTTACATTTACGCAAGAGCAGAACCACAGATGCCTGGAAGGTGTCAAGAATATTCTCACCTTCACTCTGGAAAGAGATTGCGTAGACAGTTAATATAAATTTTCCTTTTATCTTATATTTGCTTCTGCTTATCTTTTTTCAGCCCATTAGAAAATAAGGTCAGCATCACCTCAGGGAATACTTTCCACGCTGTTTTGCTGTCCCCTATTTCTTCGTGTTCACTGAAAGTAATCCTGATCTAGCCTGAACTTTGCTTCAGCCCTCACATCTGGAGGGTCCACGTACTGAGGAGCCAGGCAGACAGCATAAAGAAAAAGGCATATTCACAAAACAGGAAAGGTTATTCTCCTTAAAATTCTTACTATCATTTTAATTTCAGCGAAGATTTGAAAATTCTCCCTACAAAGAAGACTCAGAGCTTTTCCTGGTTGTGACACAGTCAAGTATTTTCACATCTTATAAGGATGCCAAGCTCTCGTAGGACACAGAGTTCTTAAGTCCTTCTGCTGTAATGGCTCCATCTTCTGCGATGCTTTCAGTGAGCTTTCCAGGTGCGTTCCAGTTTGATGTCCCCAAACTCTCACTGCTCCCTGAGCCCTATGAGCTCGGTAATAATGTCCAGTGAAAAGCCTTCTAACCTGCTGAGCCTGCTCTCCAATGGGAACTCATCGAGCCTGCTGCCTCTCTAGTATTGAGTCCAGACTGGTCAGCAAATGACTCTTCTTTCAGGATTCCTACACGCTGGAAAGCAGATTTAGTTTCATTATCGTCTCCTGTGAAAGCAGGATGACTCTTAGTCTTGGGAAGAAGTAGGTCATATTAGGGAGACTAACAGGATTACGACCAGTTCAGTAGGACACTCATCAGGCCAGAGATTTCTGCCCTGCTGCAGCAGACATGCACCGTGCAGCACATCGGAGAGTGCTGAGGGTCCCTGACAAAGGGAAGACTTAAATTCTTGTTCCTCGGCTACGCACCTACTTCTACCTTGAGTAAGGAAAAGAATGGACGATCTTGTAATGAGGTCCAGGGAGCCATTGGAAAGACGATGCAAAATGATTCCCAGTTTATACTTGACTCATGTCTTTATTCGCGACTCCTCGACATTCCCAGCGTCAGAGCGGGAGCTGTGAGTACGCGCGGGGCACAGGGCTGGGCCCCCACCGCGCTCCCTGCTCTAAATCTGAACCGGCCGTCGTAACAGCAGCAATTCCATCCTCTCCACGGCCTCTCGAGGGTAAAGCCATCGGGAGTCTCTGCCGGGGCGGGCAGGTTGAACACTGCCATTTCCGTCTCCTAAAAGCTTTAACATTTCCTCAGGGAGCCTGCACAAAAGCTGCCCGTCAGTGCAGCCAGCGCAGCCCTGGGACTGGTGATGCAGCAGTTTCGCTGCGCTCTGCCAGATTCATCCCGCTCCAAACATATTCATAGCAGTCTCATGGAAGTCCCAGGACTGCTTTGGCAGCAATTGTGCAGGATAAATAAAGCTCCCATTGTTGCAGATGACTCTGCTTTCAATTGCATGGGAATCCAGGACAGCGGGGACTTCTGACTGATAAAGGTTAGCGCGTTCGTACTACTTTTCTAGTAATGCAGGGCTTGAACTGCGGCACTAAATTCCACATTTCGGACTTCATTTTTGGGCAGCTGTTTCCTAATTGCTTGCAGTTTTTCTAAGCAGCTAAGCCTCCGTTACAGTGTTTAATTCTTGCGTTCCCAGCCCACTGCACTGCCCTCTGAACAGCGTATATTCTCAGCCATAGGCACGGCTGGCTCTTCACATAAACACGGAGGGAGCCTTCATTTCAGACGTCTTTGGGGGAGGAGGGGTTTATGTCTTAGGAACAGAACATGAGTTTATAATCAAGAGCTTGTGTGATTTCTGAATTGTTGAATGGAAGAAATAGTGCTCTTTTTATCATATGCTTTGATAGGAAGTCTTTTTATAGTGAAGTGTGAGCTGTGCAGGTTCAGTTAAAGTAGCCCTGATCACAACCTGTGAACCTGTTCCTGAAAACTCTTTGGATTTCACTAGCTGTAAATATTCCTTCCACAGAATAAATTGAAAAGACCTGATGCAGCTCCTTGCATGCTACCTTACCATTCCAATGCATTTATTTGTCCCTTCAGCATTTTCCTGAAGTTACTGCTCCTGAATATACAGCAGGTATAGAATAGAGGTACAGCCTCTCAGAAGACAAAAAGCAGTCCGTCTTCATTTGCCTAACAACCATTTGCCTTACTACCATCCTCCTAAAACACTCGAGAAACTGCATGCGACTTCCCTGAACCAGAAATTTCCCACTAGTAGGCACCTGAATAATTAGAAGTGTTATTGAAAATTTTATTCCAGCCATCTGGTCTGCCTATACGGCACGTGTTTTTTTGAGCCTAATCAGAGCTCAGAAGGCAGTTTATATAAATCAGCCTCAGGATGGTAATATGATAGCAGCCGCGCTTGTTTATAATGCAGCCTTCTACATGGTGCAAAGTCTGAGGTTGATTGTTTATAGCAGGCAATGAAAAGGCATGCCTCTGCCTTGCCCTTTGATTGCTCGCCCAGTCTGAGCCATCGAAAGCTGCAAAAAACGTTGGCAGCCTTTTTGTCTGAGTGTTTAATTCACTACGTTGCAGCCTGTAGAATAGGAAAAAAAAAATCATGTGTAATAAAGTTAAGGCAGACAGTTTTTCAGAAGTCTAACCTCCCTCACACGGGCCAGAACGAGGGTGCAAAAGCACGCGCCTGTTCATCCCAGCACGGGGACAGACCTCGCCGCGGCACGCTGGAGCGCCGGCCCCGCGCGTCGGGCCCAGCAGCGTGGCAGCTCGCTGCCGGCGCGCTCCGTGCAGCCCGCGCGCTCAGCCCAGCCGCTCTCACAGAGAAGGCAAAAAGTGGAATGAGGACTGTGAGAGAGTTGTTTGTTTTCCCACTTCTCTGGATGCCAGACGTCTCAATCTGCCTGCAGTTTGGGGCGGGAGAGATCCCCGGGGGAGCAGGAGGGAAGGGAACAGAGGAAGCTGCTGCTTTTGCTCTCCCAGCATGGCAGCTCATTGAGAAATAAGGGAAGACAGACAAGAATCTTGTTAAAATATAGTCAATTAGGGCTGAGGACCCTACAAAAGGAAGAAATGTTGCTTATAAACAATGCTTTACGAACAGCAGAAATGATGAGACTTGTTTTCTGCACATTCCCCTGTGCAGATTCTCTGATGTCTGATAGCACAGTTGTGCTTTTCTTGTAGCTTTTCTACTTGGGGAGACATGGTGGGTTTCTCCCCTGTGCAGCACTCCATGAGAGTGACATGTGGAATGCTATTCATTTGGGAGTTAATCTCCTTGCTGCTTTGGTGAAAAATGAAAAATGTGTAGGGCACAGCCTGACCCTGACACAGACACGCCGGGGACCGAGGCAGAGGGCACCTCCTCGCCGTCAGAAGCAGGCTGGCACATCTGAGCTTTGTCCCAGGCAGTCACAAGTAACACCACGTGTCTAACTTGGGCATCATCTTTTCTTGCATAAGCTAAACAGCAATCTTTTTCCTAACGGACTTCCTGCGGCCCTTCCGCAGCCATGCGGAGCACGTGCCTGGCCAGAGAAGGCAGACAGCCCTTTCCACCCTCCCAGTTCACACCAAGCCTGTGTCCTCAAATCTCCAGAGTAACACCCCGATGGCCGGGGCTCCACCACCCCTACTGTAACTCGCCCTTTCAAAGCTCTCAGTGAACAGATCATTTCCAAGTACGTAAAACACAATGAGAACAGGAGCGGGCAGGACTTGCGTCGCAGCGAAGATGCCCGTGCCTCTTCTGCGCGTGCGGCGGCACGGGCAGGCGATGTGGGCCCCGTTTATGGCCATCGTAAAGGCTACATGGAAAGTCACCTGATGCTGCTGGCTTAACACAACTGTGGTTTATGGCACATTGTTTTCCCCCGTATTGTGCTTCTCCAGGAACGTGGTGTCACCTGAGATTTGCAAGATGGGTGCTCCGGGGTGCGCCCGCCCCGCATCCTCCAGTGGCCTGGACTGATACATCTGCATCGAGTACGTCGAACTGCTCAGTTTTACAGCAGTTGAAGATTTAGCTTGCAAAGCCTATAGAACTTTAACTGTGTTATCTCTGCAATTTTGTTATTGGACTATCCTACAGCTCCCCAGGAGGAGGACTGTGTTCACCCGGTGCTGTGCGGTGTCCTCCCCCTAGGATGAGCTGCTGTAGGTGATAAGCTGATGTGTGCTTCTCTTTGGGGAGCTGCTCCAGGCTGTGCTCTCTGTGAAAGACCAAGATATTCAGAGGATACGCTCAAGTAATTTTCTTGGTATCTTCCTTTAACTACAATTTTATATTTATACTTTTGGTGACCGTAATGACTGCCTTTCCTTCCCTCTCTTAGCGTTGGTGACAGTAATAGCGTAGCTACACAGATGTATTGTCCTGGTTGGTGTACAACAATGATTTTAAATCCATAAAGTAAAATTAGACTTAGAATTGTTATTTTGGTGCTGACCCTTTCCATTAGGGTGGGATCAAATCACATAACTCTTCATTTTCATTGCCTTGCTGCCCAGTGCCCTCTATTCTTGAATTAGCTGGCATTTCCTCCAGCTCATTATCAATGTGCCAAGATGGCAATAAATCTTATAGCAAATTATTTTGGGAGTGGGAGTAGGTAGTCTGATTTTGTGAATTTTGAATTCCAGATATATTGCAGAAACATTTTGCCTTTCTTTTATAAAATTCCTCTGGGACAAACTGAGATTACCTACAGGTTAGTTTTACTTTTTGCGCTTCTTTGACCTACTTAACCTGTTTTTCTGCTTCCTGGATTCAACCATTAAGGCTACACAGTCTTTCAAGGAATCATTCAAATTTCCTAACAGGGAAGCCATTGATATTTGAAGCCTCTTATTTCTTGGGAGCAGTTTCTACCAGACATCTGCAATAGCTAAACTTTTTTTTTTTCCTAGTGTAAGAGTTAAGGAACTGCCCCCAAGCAGCAGAGGCAACTCCAGGCTGCTGGCTGCAAAACATCACACAAACGCATTCTGTTTATAACATCCCTATTCAAGGGTCTTTTGCATAGAAGAAGCATTTAGCAACAAATACAGGGCACAAGCATTTTATTTGTGTCATTGTCTGATATAAGAAATGCCATACATGAGCATCTAGTGAATCACAGATTTTTTAAAAACGTCACCAAATGTATTTTTAGAAAAAGAATCTCTGCATCTGCTAATGCAAAGCAAGATGACAGGTCTATATGGGAAGACATGGTCTATACTCTTCCTGTTCTACTAGCTGGTCTTCCTCTGTCTTCCTCTGTTTCACTGAGATGAGCCTATTTCATATAATTTCTATGGTAATTTTTCTGTATGCAAACTCCCAATTACTACCATATGCGTGTAATTGGTTGTGGTGTTAGTTAATCATGTCTCCAAATCATCTCTCCATAAATAAAGAAGAATCACAGACCATCAATCTAGGAAAACAAAGGAAAATAAGTTTTTCTACATAAAGATTTGTAAAAAGACTTATTTCCCTTAGTCTGGAGAAAAGAGAGAGTGCTTTCTGCGAGCCAGGCTGCTGCTGGCTCTGGCTGTCTCCTGCTCCCCTCCAGCACAAACTGGTGTTCCAGAGCGGTCCTCCATCCTGGGACTGTCAGACGAGCTCTAGTAGTATTTGCTAGGCATTAGGAAACATGAGATTTGTTATTTCATTGATTAATCTGCTTCAGGTTCTGTCTTTTGGAAAGGGAAAGAGGTGGATTCAAAAATAGCAGGGAAAGAAGGAGGAAGTTCCTCTGGGCAGGAGCCGGCAGAGAGTTGATGGAGCCAGTAGAACAGGAAGAACAACAACATGAGGACCAATAGGCCTTTCTCTTTCATGTGGGTTATTCCTATTTTGTCTTCCTCAAAGTCTCATATCCCCAGAAATAGGTCCTGAACCAGCCTTGGCTCCCTCCAGCCTCCTCATATGATGTTTTCTGGTGGAAATTTTCAAAGTGCTCTGAAGAATTAAGCTTTAAAAAGTTCTGGCCTCCCTGACGATTATAAAATGGCATTTTTTTTCCCCAAAGCAGTGATTTTTTTCCAAAATAATGGGGAAGGAAAAGTAATGAACCTGAGCCATGTGTGACAGAGAAAGAAGAGCGAGTGAGTGTGGGAGCGTAAGCGTTGCACAAGGAGCGTGTGCTTGCGTGTCTCCCCGTGAAACGGCCGTTTCCTTGCGGTGCTTCAGACCACACCGACTGTCAGGCAGAGACCACGAGCAGGTATGCAGTCATACTGCAAAACGATGAACATGTCAATCGACTGCATCTCTCCCCAGAGCTGCACCGTCCCGGGATCTGGGTACATGCATGGGCTTCCCTGCTCCCAGGAGCCCCCACCTGTGCTATCTCACCCCTCCTGGCCAGGACTTCTGCCTGCCCTCAGAAATTCCTTCCCTTCAGGCAGCGGGTGAGCCTGGGCTTCCACTCCTGCCTCCTCCCACCACCGCACGCACTCAGCTGTAGCTCCCTCCACTCAGCCAACGATTCTCAAAATCAGTGGCTGTTCTTGCCACCTTTTAAAAGTCACCTAGGGTCCTTCCAGGTGTGACTCCTCCACGTTTCCTTGCTGTCCTGCTGCTGTGTGTATGAGACAACCACTCCACTTTTCTGTCTCCTCCATTGGGACAGAAGAGCACTGAGGATGTCTCATGAATTCCTAGATAGCCAGTCCTCAAGCTTTTGCCTGGCAGGATCCAAAAATAGCTTATAAGTATGTCCAAGCTCTCCACAGCCAGCAAAATCAGACCAAGGGTCTACCTGTCCTCCAGTGCCTGTCACATAGCCCAGAACCTCTCCATCACTGCCACTATCTGATGCTTAATCAAGCTCCAGCACACTTGGGACAGCAGATTAAAATCAGCAGTCTGAGGTTACGCTGCCTTCAGCCTTACTCCTCTCCAAAGCAGAGACATCTGATCCTCTGGGGAATCAGGTCCTACATTGCCGCTGTCAGCCCGATATACTGAAGGAGAATAACTCCAGCCTGGGCTGGCCTTAATACAGAACTGCAGCAGTCCCAGCACTAATCCACAAAAGAGTTGTCCTTGCTTTTGAGGGCAGTGACACGCAGCAAGAGGATGGGAAAGGTGATTAACAGTACTGACATCTTTACATGTACTGACCTTTGCAAGGTAGTATTTCTGGGACTGTGTGACATCGCTATAAATTATTGCTCAGGTACATAGGAAATGAAGACATCGGGCTGGAAAAAGTTTCCCACTTCCTTGAAACTACTGCCTAGCTGTCGTCTTGAGAGATGATCAGTAACAAGGTGGAAACATCCTTAAAAACCAACCTATTAAATATCAAGTTATGCTCATGTTTAAACAACACTTCCTCTACTATAAATAATTTCCCGCTTTCAAATTATAGGATATAGAGAAGAAGAAATCAATTGCATTAGACTGGCAGGTCTGCAAACGTGCATGTGTAGAGTTATGCATAAGAACATCCCCATCGAAAAGCTGTGTGTGAGCCTGAGGGTTTCATGACTCATCCTCTTCCCCCTGTAGCTGTGCTGGCTAAGGCAATTACTGCCTTCCTCGAGTCCTAAGTGTCTGTGTAACCAGTACGTCAGTCCATCCTATCTGCTAATGCAGGATTGCTTCCTACAGTTTTCAACGCCTTAAGGGGCAGCCTTCCACCTTTTTCCTTCAAAGATATGTCCATGATTTAGTAAGTAGCACTAATAAGACATTTTTCACATACTCAGCCTAAAGATTTTGAAAAGTATTCTCTCTCCTTTCTTACATTTACTCAAATTCTCAGAACAAATAATTTTTGGCTCTTTTTTCTATGTACCTGTGTAAATCCAAAGTATTTCATTGACTAATCCATTTGTGCATTAATGTTTGCATGGTTTTGCCTCACTGTTGGTTTGTTCTCTAGTTTTGGTTAAGCTTTAATGCTGTGAATGTCTGATGAGATCTTATACCATGTTAGCAACATCCCAAACAGTATTGATTGTGAAATATCAACTGCCTAAAAAAAGAAAGCTACTGACCTATAATTTTGAAAAGAACATTCAGATTCTCATTTCAATTCAGATTCTCAGTCCTACATCTTGACTACTCAGAACGAGATAAATGAAAGACTTGCTAACCCTGAGAGGTTTGGGTCCATACAGCAGTGGCTTGGTACTAGTACCAAGCACAAACTGGTGGTGTCCACAACTGGATCAGCTGCTCTGTGCAGCTCCCAGTTTGAGCAGGAGTTAATGTTTTATCAGAGAAATAAATCAGCCAAGGAAGCCAAAAAAATAAATGAGGATGGGATTGGGAAGAAAGTCTGACAGAACAATACAGAAGTTACAAAATCAGTATCTTATCAGAGACTCTCCAACAATAGGACGGAGGTGAACCGTCTCTTCAGGGAAGTCAGTTCTAGCGAGTGACTGACCTCCTCTGGAGGTCTGGCTGGATTCTTAATCCTGGAGTATCAGGAGGTGATGAAAAAGAAGCCACAACAATGCAAAAAGCCATGTAAGGATGCAATTGGTAGGAGAAAGGGATGGACACAGAAGTCGAGTCATATTTAAAACACATGGTAAGGCAACTTAGAGCCATCTCCAGCATAGCATTGCTTACTCTGAAAGACGCATGCAAGACTACAGCAAAAGAAACTCAGAGCTCAGTAATGCTGTGTTGCAACAGATGAAGTTTCTACTGGGTTGAACAGCTTGATTTCTATAATGTTGGAAACAATTTCCACAGCATAGGATGACTAAAAAGGGATTTCTTGCTGTAGACCAAATCTAAATCATAGTGGTTTTGTGAATGCATGGAGAAAGTCCACATACCTAGCTTGGAATTGCCTTTGATGGAAATATCCCTGAGACAAATAGTAGAGGCTGCTTCGTTCACATCGAATGCAGTCTCACATAATTTAAAACTTCAGGTCAGATAGGTTATAAAACCAAAATGTACTGGAGTAGCTTAGGCACTAGACAGGGTATCGGTAACAGAGTTGCCTGTTGTGTTGATACCAAGAGAGACAATAAGTTAGATAGACCTTCCAAGGGAATCAGTTTGCTCAAGTAGCAGTTTACAACTGGTTTCTACGAAAAATTTAGAAAAGGGTTTCATTATATGACGCAGGGTGGAAATGGCTAATTAGCTCCAGTCTCCCCTTTGCAGTGATTCTCCGATGAGTTCTCTGCAGTACGCTACCATGTAAAATCTAAGAAGATAAATAAGTGACTGATGCATGAAACTCACTTGATGTCACCAAGAAAGTATTTAAGAAATCAGACAATGAGTGGTTCCAAGGAAGTCAGCAATGGCAGACCCCACAAAGACCTTAGAACCGAGCTTTTTGTACGAAGTTTCAAAAATAGCCATTGATGTATGAACTTGTAACAGAGTCTTAAGAGTCTACCTTGGAGTAATTCAGTTTAGGTAAAACTTGTTGGCATTTTTACATCAAGGAGTCTGACTACTTGGATGTACTGCTTCCTATGTGTATTGGGGAAGGTTAGTGCTTTAAGCTTTGGGTTCTGATGGACTAAATCACCAAAGAATCATCAAATAAAAGTGTCAGCTCTCTTCACTTGCAGCTGTAGGCCTTCTCAGATTTGAACCCCAGCTGAACATCACTCACAACCTTCTGCTTGTTCTGATCTGAGGCCAGAGGTGAAAGATTTGCCTTTGTTAGAAAGCTCCTGATGAGATCTTTAAATATTCCAACCTCTTGGGGCTTGGTCTGTGTTGAAAATGGCATTTGCTCCTTCAGCTTCTTCTGCAGAGGACTTCTGGGACTGGTTTCCTTGAAGCTACTCAGAAGCATGAAATCCTATTAATAAAGAAGAATATCTCTCCCCTGCCATGACAGAAGCATTCAGATAAGTCCATGAGCTAACCCTTGGCAGAATCTCCAGTTTGATGGTGACTGTTGGGCATATGGATAGAAACATGAAAAAGCCATCCCATTGAGCACGTAGCAGCACCAAATTAATGCTTTTGTAAAGATACTGTGTGTTAAGCTATTAGAGAAAAACTTCTTGAAAGTATCAATGCACCTTGAGCACTGAGGCAAGAAGTATAATGAGTGCCAGCAACAGCAGTCTGCCAAAATACTGGAGTAGCCTCCAGAGAAGCCAGGGAAATCAAGTGTCAAAGAAGGTTCCCACATGCATCATATCACCCCAGGCAACAGCCTTCAACATTGGCAGTGATGATTCCGCAAGGACTTCCTTTGCCAAGTACAGTCAGGAAGAACTGATGGGGGATATTAAATATACAAATACATATGCTTAGTGGAAAGGATAAAAGATGATGATGGGAATCTTGCTTTTTGTTTAACACAGCAACTGCAGATATCAAGGATCAAACCACAAAGTTATTGAAAATTATCCTAAGGATCCCAGACCAAGAAGTGAATTCTGGCCAGAAGCTATCTTTAAAAATGACCAATTGAGGGGTTTTCCATGCATAGCGTATTGGAAAAAATAAACTGATAATTCTCTTTTCTCCCCATGCCCTACAACTACTGACCACACCATGCATCAGAAGTATTCAAAATACAATATCATATAAAATTGCCCGAAAGATCTTCAGTCCCACCCAATTTTCTCAAAAGACTTAAATGGTTTATTCTTGCTAAAAACCAACTCACTAGCCTGAGTGAAAGGCGACTTCCCTTCACTACAGCCGACACAGGAGGGGCTGCCTAGAAAGCAAGGCGGGCTGAAATAACGGCAGCCTGCTGTAAGCTGTGGTGCTCGCACCACCTGAACGTTCAAGTAAGTTTCATATTCAAATAACAAAACAGCTTGTATTAAATATAATTAATATTCATTGCTAAATATTGAGAAAAATAAAGGTAGTCAGATGCCACATTTGGCTTTGACTTCACCACTGTGGAAATGTTAATTCATGCTCTCATCTTGCCTCCCACACTCTATGTCAGTTCTCCTTCTATGTTCTTTAAAAGTCCAGCTTCCTAAACTCCTCGGGATGTAAACTACCGCTGATAATAGGAAGAAGTGCAATTATGTGATTCCACTGGCCAACAACTCTACCAGTTTCAGTTTCATTTCAAGATCACCGCTAAATTCATCCTTCCTATTTTTAAGTCTTCAAATGCAGTTGCCCCAGGGAGCCTTCCAGATGTTTATCTCTGTGCTCCCAGCCCTGCTCCTTCTATTACTCTAATTGGTATCTTCCTCCTCTCCACAATGTTCTGCACAATTCTGGCATCACCGAGGTGAGAAACTCCTCCTCCTCCTCAGACCCCACATATCAGAGCCGTTTTCTAGCAATTAATTCTCAGTCTCTGCTCAAATATCTGTAGCAATCATTCCTGTTTGCATAAGCATCTGAAAAGTATCTTAAAGAGGAGGGGAAAAAAAAAGGCACCTCGTTTGTTTCTTATGGCTTTTATGACAAAAGGCTGAAGATAACTTTTTTTATAATGTCTTGGGTTTGGGGCTTGCTTGCACTTTGACCTCTCCAGCTTTGCTAGCTGGCAGACAGCACAGGAAAACCAGGAGGATGACAGTGACAAAGGGGCTGACATCTGAAAAATCAGAGGGCAGAGGTTTCTAATCAAACTACTTCTTCTTCCTCCTACTGAACTCAAATTCCTAATAATACTTAGGAGACAACTTACTCTGGGAAAAATTCAGCAGTCACATCTTTATCAAAAGCCAAAGGGCTTTCGCATCAGCATTTCTTGTAGGAACAATGAAGCTTCATAGTTCTGATATTCCTTTCACACACACATGAAAAAGAGAAAAAAAAAAAACAGGAAAATATTTTTGTTCATTTTACTGGGAATTTCTGTCCTGAAATCAAAACTCAAGACACCAAAGGACACTGCATTGGTTCTTGGGTCTGCCTGCACAGAGCTCCCTGCAGGACCAGGGCTCTCATTTGAAGGTGATAGAGAGTCATGTCTTCTAGGACCTATTTTATTCACTTCAAAGCAAAAGGTCTATCTTCCCAAGCTTTAAAAAGTTTCTTTCTGTTATTAGTTTCACTTCTTTTAATTTATTCCCTCTCTAGGATCTTTTCTCTGCCACTTACAACAAATGGATTAATTCAGCCAATGCTGTAACACTCATTTGAAGTGAAAATGCCAACTGCAGATCTCAGTTGCCTTGTTTTATTTGGTCATTCGGTGACCACAGATTTTGTGAGGTTTGCACGTTAAACAGTTTACAAGAATAATCCCCAACACTGGAATCCGATCCATCCGTGCAGACTCCACTGACTTCATTGGGGTTATTTGGGCTGATCAAATTGCAGGATCAGCTCCCACATTTGCACTGAACTCTGCCAGATGGTAAATAACACATTGAAAAGAAGCCAAATCTACCCCTTAATATACGATAGATTATTCTAATATGATAGATAAAGATTCGACGTAGCCACAGCATCACCTACGCTTATGCTGCCCCTGCCCTGTTCTCGCAGTTTGTGAAACTGTCAGGATAAAGTGAAGACTGGGGTGAAGAAGACTCAGTGGCAGAGGGGAGGTAATCATTAATGTGGACTCTTGAAAGAAGGAAAGGATTTGTGGAGAGAGGTTTTTCTTCTGAGGAAGAAGGCGGAGGAAGGAGATAAGGAAATTGCAGTGGACAGACGGCACTGTAGGTCTCAGGCTGATGCCTGGGCTGCCATCAGCTGCGTGGTGCCCAAAAGCTAAACTCAGCATCCAGGCGGGGATTTGATGTGCGGCCAGGCAAAGGAGGTGATCTCAAGAAGGGGAAACGGCTCAAATTTTGAAGTACTCGGATTTTTCACATTATATTCTGTATTTATTTTCACTTAAACATAATAGTTTATCTGCTTAGCAGCACTAACACCTGGCAGACTTACACAACATCAGGAAACATTTTCTTCAGCAGAGGCAGTACCTGCCCATCTCTGTGACTCTTTCCTGTGACCAGACAAGTGGAGAACTACATTTGTGAATACACAACTAACTCCTCTAGTTAGCAAGACCCAACCTAATGTGTGCTGGTCTTCCGCATCAGCCATCTGATGGCTTCTGCATCAGCTTGGCAGAGGAGGTGTCACAGAGGAGGTCTGTGACAAAGCCAGGAACTGCAGTCCCACCTCCAAAGTCTCAACCTTAACTGTAAGGTTTCTGTTCTTGTCTTCAAGAACTCTCTGGGCAAAGGGCACAGAAATTCTTTGGTATTTTCCATAGTTGGACAGACAAGTGGCCAAATACCATTACAGGTAATAACTTTTGACGTCAAAAGTCGAGACTTAAACAATAGAAAATCTGCAGCAGGGTGATCAATTGCTATGCCATGCCTGAAGAATTCACCTAATTTTCATCCCACTACTCTGTGCCCCATTCCTTGGATGTGTGACACAGGGATGATCATAACATACAAACCATCATTTTTTCTAAAAAAGACCACATAAGTCACTTCTTTAATATACACACAGCTCACATGCTGGCGCTGACAGTGAGTTAGCTGCTGCATGACCTGTGGTGCACGACAAGTCACGTCATCTTTTGCTGCCCATTTGTAAATCTGGTCATCGTAAACACCTCACCACGCTTACAGAGGAGATGTACAGACTACAGATGTACAGACTATTCAAACAGCACATTTTGAGAACCTCTGCAGGTCGAAGTGCTTTGGCAGAACAATGCATGCTGCACAGGAGGCACCAGTTTTCGCACTGGCAATCCCTGTCTTCCACAAATAATACGTTTATTTTAAAAAGAGCTGTTGCAAGTACACCTAATTGCATAGATACTTTTCCGCTTCACCTTCTGCCCTCTACTCAGAGTGAGACACCACTTTTACAACTACCTTTAGTTGATTAATTACAGTTGTACAGAAAAAGATGGACCAGTAAAGTACCTTCCATTCCCGTTTTACTTTGGATGTATATCACTGTAACACTTGACTTCATAGTTTACTGTGTCCAAAAAAATTTGCTAAGAGAAAGGAATCATTGGACTTTTCAAAGCTGGTAAACAGAGAATGAGTCACCACCTAGCAGCTTAGATGTAAACATACAACTTTTTATCAAAACAGACTTGGTTTTATTGTGAAAATTAAGCTTCATCGATTTTTGTTTAATAGCTATGAAATTAGATGTCTTGACTCTCTGTAAAAGTCATATGAAGTATGTGGCTTTGGAAAAGTGCTCAAAAATATACTTTAAATTGTGTGAAGCTTTGAACTATGGGATGCATTCAGTTGTAATGGATTTACCACCTTTTATTATTAAGGAATAACGATTTCTATCTCTCCTTAAAAGATAGTGTTTTTTCAATTAAAGAGAAATCATCAAACCAAAGATTTCTAAATCAATAACATCCCTGAAAATTTTCTTATTATGTATTTTACCCTAGTTTCCTGAGGAAACAGAGCTTAGGTTATTGCACTGTCTCCCTGTCTGTCACTCTCAACACAAACTGATAAAGGGATAGAAGACTGAACTAATAAATACCTGCAAACTTTGTGGAAATTGCTGGCTCATTAAAGAACCATGGAATTATTTCAGCTGGGAGGGACTTTCAGAGGTCACTCGGTCCAGCCCCTGCTCAGAAAAAGACCAGGGTTATTTTGGAGCTATTTGTCACTTGGTGCAAAGAAAAGCCATGAAAGTCTGGGGTTATTGCAGGATGTTGAGGGTTAGAAAATGTGGAAAATACATTTACAAAACATGAAACTCCATCCATCCCACTACTTTTGCAACAAGTTGTTGTAGCTAAATACATACACTGAGGCCAAAAAAATTATCTAGTTTTCTTATCTAATTCTGTGCCTTTAACAACATTTTCTGCCTTTTGCCTCTTGCCTTCCTGTCTCATGTGCTGCAGGAGGCTCGTCATTATTTTCTTCCCTGCGCTCAGCTTGAAGGTGTTCACAAGAGCCCCTGGCTGCCTGGCTCGACTGGAAGGTCTCTGATTTGCAATTGCATTAATTTAGAGCGCCCAGGACAACGCATTTGATTCTTTGGCTCCCTAAATAAGGTCTCCCAGGATCCACCTTTCACTCTTTAGGTACAAAGCAAGCCAGGCAGCACTAGCAATGGGCAAAGCATCAGAAAGATCATGAACAAGGGAATGGAGAGATTCTGGCAACAGTGAGAATATTTTCACTACTTTTAGCACTTAGTACCACATGTCTCTGACCATGGATACAGGATGAAGGAGAAAAACTGTGAGAGACCAGAAGAGGCTGGGCTATGGTCCCACAAGTGCAAACTCAATGTCTTGAGGAAGCACAGTGCTGGCACAGAGGCACGTTTGCATTACTGTGTATTCATCCAGAAACAGAGTAAGCTGCACAAGTAGCAACCCCAGTTTTGCTGGTTTAGTGCATCTACATTAGGGTGTGTGCTGGTGTCATTGTCCTTCTGTCATTAAACAGCTATAAATTTTCTTAATTATAGACACGGCCGCCTGCGCGCATTATGGGCACCATAAGCGGTGCTGGCAGTAAGTGTAGAGACTGGCCAGGAGAGGACACCTCTGAGGCTGAAGCCAGGGCAGCAAATAAGCGGGAAGCAAATTTCCTCGAGCAGCTGAGGAGCAGGGAGGAAATAACCAGGCTGGCAGAAAGGCTCTTGGTCTAGATGATTCTGCTGTGGGGCAGAGGATGGACTATGCATCCACCTCCTTTCCTTAGCTCAGTTTTCTGTGCTTCCCTGCTACAGTTTTCGCTGGGGTGGTGGTTGGGCCCTGGTGAAGGTGGAGAGTATCCCAGCGCAGCAGCCTCCGGGAGCAGCGGCAGGGCAGGGAAAGCCTCCCCGGCTCCACCACCGTCAGGATCTCTCACTTGGAGGGCAGAAACACAGCGGAGACATGGAGCTCGCTCTGGTTCCTAAAGGCTCAGCCTCGCACACAGGCAGATGAACACTGGCTTGAGAGTGTTTTAAAAATAAACAGCCTGAGTTGGATTTATTTTTAATTTCAGGGAGGCTCAGGAGCAGGTCAGCCTCACAAAACAAAGCCCATTTCTTCAATGGCATTTTAAAGATGATAGCACCTCTTTAACTTCATCTATCATTACGAGGACTAACGTGGAGGGAATGTCGGGAGGCTGCAGTCAGTCCCACAGCCCTGTTGACCCCGAGAGCAGGCAGTAAGGGATCTCCTTTGCCTGCTAATCTAGGACTGCGACTTGGAGGATGAAATCCTTTGCTCAGGTGCAGCTTCACCAGATTCCCCAGTGCTTTGTGTGGGCACAAGGGCCAAGAGGGACTGGATTAGTTGACAGGAGAGAGGCCTAAATTTAGACAAGATTCATAAGTGGGTGTACGAAATGAAAAGAAGGAGTGGAAAAGGAAGGACAAGATTAAAAGCAATAGGAATGGATACATAGACTGTATTCACCACATTCCTGCTTGTGCTCTTTTTTTTTTTTTTTTTGTAAAATATCAGTAACCCTTGCCAGGGATTTGCCCAACTCTTCTGCACAAGGAATTTGCCACTAGAACTACAGTAGACAGGAATCATTTGCAGAGGGACGTGGCTGTTGAGTATGGGGTATGCAGTGCAGAAACAGATTTATTAAGAAAACAGAAGGCATTTCTGGAACAGCTGGATAAATGATTGAATATGAGTGCTGGCGTAGAGGCTGGGTGAAATGCCGGCAGCAATGATATGGCCAGGTGGTTAAACAAAAGGTGACCGTCCTCTCCTCCAAAGGATGGAGAGCTTTTGTGTCTTGTACTGAAGAAAGGGGAACGGCAGAAAGTTTCAGGAGGGAGTGGCAATGGGCCAGAAATATTCGGAAGTATTCCTCCTGTAGTTGGGATAAAATGTTAGTTTATGTTGAGACATGGGCTTCACCTTCGGCGTGGCAATTAAGGTTCCTATTTCCTGCCTAGAAACGATCAAATCACAGTGCTACAATCACTGGCTGATGATAAAAAGCCTACTATTTAACTATTTCAGAAATGTATTTGAGATGATTATATACACATACTAAAAATTTATTCCCTCTGAAATATAAGTACCTGAATCAATTCTCAATAGATTTTTTTTTTTTTACTTACAGCTATTTCACACAATATAAATGACACATTTTCACAGGTCTTTCCAAAACATTTTATGGTACTTAAGTCCATATTGTAGCTGGAATCCGAAGACAAAGTTCACTTAAATTACAAGCATACAATCGAGCGCTCGATTGCGATATGCCATCTTCACAAACTGATGATACATCACTCCCGCGTCCAGGTACCAACAGGAAAATTCCTGCCTCTCTGCTCCATACCGCTTTTTCCACAGCAAAGGATTTATGCAGATGCATTTTGCACAACTTCTGCTCCTCTAAAACAGTAAGAGAATTTAACAATATTGGAAAATTAGCTACCTTAAAATGAACTGAAGCTCAGAGAAGCTTTTGTATACAAAAGAACGCTTTTAACGCGTATGATAACATCAGCTTATGGTCAACTTTAGGTACTCGTTCTTTCTGGTAGTGAAATTGTTTTCCTCAGTTGATCCTTGCCCACCACCCTGGTGTATGTGGCTGAAGAATCGGGTAATAACCCATAGGCACCTTCTTGTTGTGACATACTGGTTCGTCCTGTATTGGGGATCACTTGTGGAGCGAGGACGAAGGGATGAGTTTAAACCTGTGTATGATTTAGGTGGTTGGAATGGAAGTCATTAGGAAAGAGCAATTGTTCTGAGGGGTAATTACAGAGAAAGACTGGCAGTGGGGTAATTCAAAGTTTAGGACACAAAAAACTAAAGATATGTGCATCAACCTCTGTCCTCATCCCCCTCTTTTGCTGTAAACCCAAGTTTAGCAGATTTGTCATGTTTTTGCTGGGGTCAATAGCAACAAATCTTTTCCAGGTTTGTAAATCATTTTTCTTTAAATAGCTTTTGAGAATTGAGATGAACAACTGGGAAAGTCAGAATATATTTTTTTGGAAGGCAAACTATCAAATTAACCGTTTTTAAAACCTGATCTTCCCACTAATATCCTCAACTTCCCTTATTTTTCCTCTTTCTAACCCTGGAGTTCTACTACCTAAGGCAGGGCTTCAGACTTGGAAATTATTTTCCTCTCCTGCCCACCCCTGCAGACTCCTGAGTTGCTGAGAAGGGGCCAGCTGGAGCCCAGACAGGCTGGGCTCATCCCTCAGATTGGTTTTGATTTGTTCATCTTAAAAACTAGAAAAATAAACAAACTTTTAGATCCCTTATCTACTTGCAGTCAGACTGGCACTATCTGCTCGGTGTATTTTCAGTCCCTTCAGGAGGCCCGAATTCTGCATGTCCTGAGCCCTTCCCTTCAGAGACTATCCCGTGCCGGGGCTCCCCAGGACCGTGAAGGAAATACGGGGCTGTTTAATGCACCTCTCCGCAGCCTTCCAACCACTCTTCCAACCCCAAGTGAAGCTGCTTCCTTCGTTGCTCTAACCCCAAACTGGGCCAGCCGGGTGTTATTTGTTCACCCACACCCCAGCCTCTTCCAGCAGAGGAAAACAGGCAGGACTCTTCCCAGGGAGGGAATTCTACAGGCTGACGTAGCCTGGTGGCATGCAGGTGAGGAACAGTCGTCTTGAGAGTTTTCTCTCTTTCCACGTCATACGAATATCCCCTTTACTCGGCTGCCCATGCCCTGCAAGGGTGGCAGCCGTGCAGGGGCACGGGGTGAGCCCCACGCACCAACACCTCCACCACGGCAGGTGCCCCCCGCCCGGCCGTGCCCGGCTCCAGGGCCGGAGGCGCGGGACGCGGGGAAGGGCCTGCCGGGCCCCGAGCCCGCCGGGAGCCCCGTGCCCGGCCGCACACGCGCGGGCCTGGGCGCAAGGGGTGAGACGTGCCCGCAGCGGGCACGGAAGCCCGCGGAGCCCAGCGGGTCCCACGTGCCTCCCCGAGGCCGGCGGTGCCCGGGGCCGCCCGCAGCCCCCCGCCCCCCGGCCGGGCCCGCTGCGGGGGGGCGCCGCCCTCAGCCGCGAGGGGGCGCGCGGCGGCGGCGGGGGCGGACGGGCGGCGGGCAGCGCCGGGCCGCGCGGTGAGGCGCTCCGGGGCTCCCGCCAAGCGGGCGCGGGGCCCGGGCCCGGGCCTCTGTCCGGTGGAGCCGGGGGGAGCCCCGCACCTCGGCTCGCAGCGGCCGCGCGGGGAGCCTCGGCGGCTGCGGCGGTGCCCGGGCTGAGCGCAGGTGGCGGCGGCGGCCTGCGGAGAGGCCGCGGCGGCGCCCGGGCCCAGCCCCTCTAGCCCCGCCCCTCCGGCCTCCTGTGGCGGCGGCGGCAGCGGCGGTTGCTGTTCCCGGGGCGGCCGCGGCGCCGCCTCCCCCTCCCCGGCTAGCTGGGCTGCCCCTCATGCGGATGTGACATTTCACGGCGTTTACCGCAGCCGCCATTTTGAGACAGAGAGCGCTGGCGGCGGCGGAGCGGCAGCAGCGCGCCGGGGCACAGGCAACGGGGGCGGCCCGCGGGCCGGGAGCAGCGAGCCAGGCGTCGGCCAGCGGCTGTGCCGGGGCGCTGGGGGGGGCGGGAGGGCAGAGGAGGGGCTCCGCGGCACCTCCTCGACTTCGCAGCGCCGGGGACACCTCGCCGGGGGAGGGGGAAGCGCCGGGCGCCGCCGCCGGGCCCTGACTCCTGGTCTCCCGTCCCCCCCCCCCCCCCCCCCCCCCCTCCTCCCGGTCCCCTCCCCTCCGGCCCCCGGGGAAGCCGCCACCCCCGGCCGGTCCCTCCTCCCCACCCCTTTCCCCCGACCGGGTGCCGCCGCCGAGATTGGGCGAATAGCGAGCAAATACGTGCGCGTCTCGCTGCCTCCGCCGGCTGCCCGCTCCCTGCCCGCCGGAGCCCAGCCGCAGCCCCCCGAGGCGGGTGCCCAGTCCCGGCCGCTGCCCAGGCCCCGCCGCTCCTCCGCCCCTTCCCCTGCCGACACAGGCCCGCCGCCCCCAACGGGAAAGGCCCAGGCCGCCGCCGCCGAGCCCGAGCCCCAACCTCAGCCCGACATGAACCACCATCAGCAACAGCAGCAGCACCAGAAGCCCGGGGAGCAGCAGCTGAGCGAGCCCGAGGACATGGAGATGGAAGGTAAGGCCGGGGCCGGGCAGGGCCCCGCGCCCTTAACTCTGAGCAGAGTTTCCCCCCCGGCCCCCCTGCCTTGCTGCCGGCTCCTGGCGCGTCCCCGCCGGGCAGCTCCCGTCCTCGCTCCGCGGTAAACACGCGCCTGGCCCTCTTCTGCCCGGCGAGCAGGGGCGGCCGCACTCGGCGTCCCGTGCCCGGCCGCGGCCAGCCCCGGCAGCCGGGGTCCCCCCATCCCGGGGCGCGGGCAGCTCTGCCCGGCGGTGCTTCGGCGAAAGTTGCGGCGGCGAGGAGCGGTGCGGGGCCGGGGGAGGCGGCCCGGGGGGGCTCTGCAGGAATTTGCATCGCGAGCGGGGGAGGGTGCGGGGGCAGCGCTGCTACAAAAGGGGACCCGCGCCCCCGGGGCGAGGCGTGCGGCCGTGAGCCCGGACCTTCGGCCTGGCGGGGACCGGCAGCCTCCCGCCGCGGGAGGCGACCGGCGGCAGGGGGGGCGGGGGCGCGCAGCCGCGCCCCGAGGGGGGCCCGTCCGGCCGTGGCGGGGACGGGGTCCGTCTCGAAGTAATTGTGATTTCGAGGGAGGGTTTCGCCTTGCGCGGGGGAAGGGGACGCGGCCGTGCCGGGGGCGACCGGCCCCCGGGGCTGCCGGGCGGTGGGCAGTGGGGCCTACCCGGCCCGCCCCGGCCCGCCGCCGCCGTGCCCCGCTCCCGCCGCGGGGGTGGGCGGTGGGCTTCAGCCCTGCCCTGCCCGCGGCCGTGCGGGGCGGCGCGGCGGCTCGGCCCGGCCGCTCATTGTATGCAGGCAGCCACGCTGCTCGCCATTTTAATTAACCCTCCTCCGAGGGTTATTTACAGAAGCCGCCGCCGGCCGGGCCTAGCGCGGGGTCGCGGGCTGCGCTGGCCATGTGTAGCGCCCGCGCAGCCCTCGGCCCGGATCCTGCACCGTCATGCACTTGCGCTGGTCTCATAAAGGAGGCACTACGTTTTCAGGCTTGTTCCCTGCTCCCGTCCGGTGTAGTCTCCAGTGGTGCCTTTAGCTTTTTTTTTTTTTTTTCCACTGTGTTGTTATTTTTACGCCCTCCTACCCCCCTTTGGAACAACACCTTATGTCTGAATTCAGCGATGTAAAATTATTTTGGGCAAACGTACGGCGGGATTTTGTTCCCTGAGGAAGGGCAGCCACAGCATGCTGCTCGTACCGATGGTATTTGACTTGGAGGTCAAAAACACCAGCTACCTAAATGTCGTTTAGAATGCCTGGCTGTGAAGATGCCCGTTCTGTTACGACCTTTTTAATCAACAGTGACATAAATATTCGCCAACACAAGGTATTTTGCTTGGAAAAGTGGACAACCGATTTAGCAAATGTACCTTTCTGCTAAATAATAGCCATTGAAATCAGGAGGAGCAAAGGTGTTTTAGTGCAAGTTTGTCACCGTGACTGTGAGGTTACGTTTCAAGATTAGAAGGTCATTACATAAAGCCTTGTTTATTTAAACATAAAATTCAAAAATAATAGCTAAAACTGACTATTGGAGCAACTGGTTTTTGTTTTGTTTTAGAAAAATCTCTAAACTGGTGTTTCTGTACCATATGACAAATACGTAAAGGAGGTGATTTAAAGTATACCTCATACTTGTTTGTATATTAACATCTTGTGGGTTATGTTTTCCAGCAGATTGATTAATAGCCTTTAGCAATCTGCTTTTTCTCAATATCATTTTCAAGCCCTTTAGAATATTGACTGTATTTAATATTTTTATTTTAATTTTTATGGACCTGATGCTCTACTATGCTGGACACAGTGTGAAATGCTGAACATTTTTATGCAGTATAAAGGTGTCCTGAACTTCTGGATTGCATCTCTTCTGTCAGTGGAAATACAGGAGCGCAAAATATGTGTGGAAGTCCCTTTGATGGCTGTGGAAATCTTATGCTGGTGGCCACCTCCGTTGGAGGGGTGAGGAAAGAGTCTCTGCGTACATCAATATAGCGACACTGAGAATACAGCATTATGTCAGAAATGTGTTTGAGATCTGTTAGGCTGCACACAGCTGATTCTGGGTGGTATTATGAACTTACTAATTTATGAGAGTTTACAGAGCTGTCTGTTTATGCAAAAACAAACCCCAAAAAGTTTAGCTTTTGGAGCTTTTTTTGCAATACTTGATTTTTCTTGAGAGATGTGTTAAGTGTACAAGATTGCAGAGATCAGATTATTGCTAATTTTTAATAAAAGCTGATGTCATGGGTATATATTCATTTAGTGTGTAAAGCAATGTTCGTCATCTTAATGTATGGGTGTTTGTGCTTTCTTGAGAGCGATGCTTTCAAGCAGTGAAGAAAATACTTAATAACATGTAGTTAGCTTAATTTTAACATGCACAGAACAGTGTGGATGCCATTCTCAGTGAGTGATCACATTAGATTTAGGAGGTATGTGAAGAATGTGCAGTGGAAAATTGCACATCTTGATTCTGAGTTATGTGAAGGTTCGCTTATTCTATGTACAGCTATTCTAAATGAATAATTTTTGATGAGCCAAATAAGCGTTTCAGATGTAGTAATAAAAGTGTGGAATTAAACTCTTTAAGATTAAATCAGATATGGTATTTTGAGTGTCTTCTCTCATGTCCCTGTTTTGCTCCCTTTCCTTTCCCTTATGACTAATTTACTCTTCCTTGATGACCTTACGGACACTTTCTGTAAATGAAAGTAGTACTAGACAGGGCTATCGGGCTTCAGGAGGGAGGAGGACATTCTCTTTAGAAAGAGAAGAATCATCTCTGCATCATGAGGGAAGGAAGTAATGACAACCTTGATGAGGGGCAGGTACCTGCTCAACAGGACCAGGTGTGATGCAGGCTCCCCCACTTGCAATACTTAGCTAGAACGCTGTGGTGTTACAAATCACCTCTTTGTGTATTTAGTCTTCTATTACCTGTGGACGTTGTTTGTAATCAGCTGTAGCCTTACTGAGGCTTGGCAGTAGTGATACGTGGACAGAGAAACTTTAGATTTATGAGAACTGTCAGAAGAGGTTGCGTCCCCTTGGCCGAAGGCAGCCGCTTCCCAAGCTGAGGATACAGTTGGACAAACACAGCGTTTGCTGCTGCTCATTGTCATCTCATGTGCCACGCCAGTGGCTGGGCTAGCGCACCTCCCTGTGACTATAAAGTGCTCAAAATTCAAAACGAAAAGTGGAGGTTTAAAATGTAGTTTAGTTTTCTAATTTGGTTCACTCTGCAGCTCCATTTAGTGTCATATGAATGTGGTGAAGGTTTGGCATTGGGGCAGGAAGGAACAAGAAGGGCTGCTGGAGGTGGCACGGATGCTGGCAGTTATCTAGACAAATTCTGTCACTAGTCATGGATTTCGTGAGCACCCCTCATCCACTGCTGCACAAAAGCGTGTGATTCTGGCTGCCGTGGCTGCCTTTGGGCTGAAACAGAGTGGGAGTGTGCAGATGAGCCGTTGGTGCATGAGTTTTAGATAAATTAACAGTTTGGAATGGTGATTAGTCAATTATCCTGTAGAAATTCAGAAGAGTTTATTTGTATGCTAAATAAGTTTAGTAGAAAAAAAATAGTTTTTCTGTAGTGTAGGTAAGGTTCGTGGGTCGCTTTACCAGGCGAAGAGTTAGAGCTGCGTAGTTGCTAGTGAGTTGCTCTATGAAGTGTAATTGAATCCAACTCCGATACTTTATATATTCTTCCGTGGTAACATCTTTTCACAAATGTGTCTGAACTTCAAAGAACTTGGCTTAATACAGATCTACAGTTACATGTTTCAGAAAGTTCTTTTCATGGAAGGTCTCATTTGCAGCTTAATAACTGTTAAATATCCCTTGTTTTGTAGTTTGAATCTACTTTTTTGTAGGTTCAGCCTCTGCCCGTAGTTGCATACGTACGTGTGTTTTGCATTATGGAAGTTTCTTTTCCGAAGCAGCCATCACAAGCTTATGGAGATGGAGTCACAGTCCGTGAATGTGGGGTGACTGGGGGTTCAGGTTACACACTTGTGTTCTCCTCGAGTCAGCTCTGCAGCCTCTCGGGCGATGTCATCTGTTAAGATTTTCCTAGGTAGGGCAATTTAAAGTTGAAATTTGAATTCCAGGTGAAACAATGCAAGATATTTACAAAGAACAGGGGAAAAAAATGTTCTGTCTGTGTGTATGTATGTGAAAAGTTTAAAATTGCACTTCCCTGCAGTTTCCATGCAACTAGAAGTTTGCGTTGCTTGCTCTTCATTCCTGTTTTGCACACTACTGACAGCACCCACTGAGTGGTACCTGTCTCAAGTACATGACTTATTTTTTTGTCTTCTGAATGCTTATTTCCCTCTCGTGTTTTGTCCTCATTAGTATTATCAATTCTTGGCAATTTAATATCATTTGCATACATAGCACTGTGTTCGTTTTCTTTTTTTTGCCTGCTTCCATGCCTTTCTCCTGAAGGCCTGTATTCCTTTTTCCCTGAGCTCCTTTGCTGTCTTCTGTACTGCTTCTAGCCAAGTGGTGATAAAGTGAGGCTGTGTGTTTGACAGAATACACAGACTGAATTCATCATACGACTGTGGGTATCTGCTTGTTTATATGTTCTTCCTGCCCCTTCCCTTCTCCAGCCTTGACGTTTTTCCATAAAATAGATGATGCTCAAGTGAGGGGAGACAAAAATGCTGATGCAGCAGTCAACAAGCAAAATTAAGTTAATTCTGAGGTTATACCTAAAGCAAAGAACCAGACCTGGCCTTGTATTCCCAGTAATGATAATGTTTAGTACCACTGGAAACAGCATGTTTGGTCTTGGGAAAAGAGGTGCGTTGCATCGTTCTCGGATAGCTGCGTCATGCCAAGTGGAAAAAGCTGCATTGGTGACTTCTTTGAAGAGTGCTAACTATGTCTAGAGTTTCTTCTGTGCATTCTTCATGAACTGAGTGCTCAGTAGGTCATCAGATTTATTAAACTTTCGGTGAAGGGGAAGTGGAAACAGTGGAATAGTGGAAAATCTGTGTAAAATTTAGAGGGAAGTGTAGATAGCACACTGTTTAGGGTGAATTATATATATATCAGGCTTCCTTACTCCACTCCAGTTGTTTCATGCTGTTGACTGAATTCAGAAGAGAAGTAAAATCTGGTCCATGTGGTTACTAGGTAGCTTATGATAAGTAAAGTAGCAGGTTTTATGTGGAGAAGTAATATAAACCAAAAAAGCAGATGGAGATAGTTGTTTGAGACTAACTGAATCGGTTTCATTGCTGCGGAATAATTTATCACAAGAAAATCTAAACAGTGTATCCAGCCTGTAGCAGTTAAACCAGTTTAGCAAGTACATCTCGCGTGACATCATTCGATATTTGGGGTAAGGGTGAAAATGAACTGGTTCAGAGCTTGTGAAGCATCCAATTTTTCTTAAATGATAATAAATTTAAAGTAGGGCATTGTTTGCTTTAGTTTGTGCTTTGAGGTGTCTCAGATCAGTTGCTTTAATTTAGCTTTGTATCTTGTGGCTGTAAAATGTTGATTGTAAAGGAGTAAAATATTGGGTGGGTTGCAATATAAGTTATTAGTAATCCATAGCAATTGTGCTTTTTTTCCCTCAAATATATATCTATATATAAAAATATATATAAAATCTACTGTGTGCTAGTTTGACATTACTAGCAACAGGATTAACAGTTGTTATAAAGTGTCTTGGCAAGTAGAATGGGGGCTGAAGACTGGCTATTTTATTTCTCCAGTTATTAAATATGCTGTGTTGTTTTTTGAAACTTTTTTTTCATTGGTCACGTAAGATAATGTATTTTGCTCCGATGGTTTTAGCATGTTAATGTGATACAGTAGCAAAAAGTGCACCTAGTTGGTGGCAATGGCTGTAGCATAATGTATCTGTACATATCGCTGCGTGCTTACACTCAACACATTTTAATACTTCTGCTAAACCATTTTTTTTCAGCTTGGCTTACTGATTGTAGTAAAACAAGCTCTGTAAGTTTACAAACACTGAATGGAGTTTGAATGACTTGCCAGCAAAATGAAGAATGGTCAGCTTGGAACTCATGTTTTGTTCTGGCTTGTATTTCCCTAGTTTTCCTAGAAGGCTGAGATTTTGTCAACTAGAAATAATTAAGCTTCTGGAAATTAGTAGATGGATTTTGAAAATACTGAAACTGTACTAAGTATTTCCAGTTTGGGGAAGACAGTGTTAGTTTTTAACCATAGTGCCTAGGAATCTTTGGGATTATCTTTAGAATATAAAAACACTTTTGAAGATTGTTTTATATTGGACTTAATGTACATCTAGAATAACACAGCTTGGTTGTTCAGCGTAACAACGTGTGCATATTTGTTAAGCAACATATCTTAAAAATATAGAGATTAAAACTAAATTTTGATAAAACTAAAATTCCATGATGTAATCAGTGTAGCATATCTCAGGTTGCGTGTTTAATTGCTGTTCGGCAGCTGCTTTAAACGTTACCAAAATAAGTCAGTTCTGACCCATTTAATAGTGAAGATCTAAACAAAACCATCATGCTCTGTAGCATCAAGCATCTTAGGAGAACAGGACGTTCAGTGTCTGCAAACCTGGCGTTGTCCCTGGCAGCAGGTGTAAAGCAAGCTCCAGAGTGATGCCACTCAGAGGTGATGTGCCAGGAGCATCCCGTTTAGCCTGGGGAAGAGAAAACACTAGTACCTCAGCTTATTCTTGCGTTTATGCTGGGACGTGGAGATAGACAGTCTTCCAGGTGTCCAGAGCATCTTGGGATTTTCTGCATTGAAACCAGCACCTTGACAGCACTCCAAAGCATATTGCAAGCCAGAGGAAGACTATGTGGATAGTAAGCTAGAATATCTTACGAGAAGAAAGTTCAAAATAGATTTTTTTTTTTTTAGCAGTACTGCAGTGTTTGCAGCCTAGGAGGGGTGAGGGTTTTTTGATACAGCACACCTCTTTGATATGAAACATCATAAAAGTGCTGGAAAACAGAACTTGGAGCTTTATCTTTTCTATGTTAAGGGATTGAATGCACTCCAGTAGAACTTGCTTTAAATGCAGAAATCTGTGAAAATTCTTAAGGTCATTTTTAAGGATTTCCTAGTGTAAATAGGAAAGGATGTGTAGGAGTTTCATTTGTGTTCACTGTAGCTCTAAGCCTGATCATCTGGTGATTTCACAAGATGCAACTGTAAGGATGTTCTTAAAAAATACAGCATCTTGAGTTGTGCATGTGTTTTTGTAAAGATAAAAGGAAAATTTTGTTTTAGGGCTCTAAGTGTGATGTTATACTAATACAACAATTGAATGAATTTCTGTCGAGCTGTGTTTAAAAAAAATGAACAGTTGTGTGTTTCCACAACGGAGATTTTCCTTCCCATATGTTTTGGAGAGTTATTTTCTAACATCACTGATATTGTTCAGCAAAACTTTGCTGGAGAACTTTATAAAAGTATGAGGGTGCAAATGCTTTTTAAAACTTGATGAAAGTTTTAAATTCCAAATCCATCTTAGTGGGTTAATATTTTTACCATTAAATAGATGAGGAATCAATGGTGTAAATTTGTTTCATGAAATGGCTAATTCGTGGTTTAAAAACGTACAGACTTTAAATCTGTTGTAAATGTATTAGTAAATGAGTCAATACATAAAAAGAGAAGGGAAATTACATTTTTAGGAAAAGAAACCGACTTCCCAGTGTAGGATCAACATGTTATTCTGGGACTACATAGGAAATTTTTGTTGTAAAACTTGCTTCTGAGCCATGAAAGTACTCGATAAATTGTGGACTACTCTTCCAAGTCTAGGATGTGCAGTGGTCTGTCTGCACTCTTGAGCATCTCACATGTGGTTGGCCGTGCCTGCGGTCCCCGGGACCCAGCAGCGGCTCGGGGATGCTCTGCAGGGTGGGCTCTGATTTAATGAACAATAAAGAGGCTTCATGCAGTCTCTTTTTTCATCTGCCCTTCCAGCGGAGGAGGAAGCTGCCCTACACGGGTGCTGGGGCAGGCGTGCCACCTGCTCTTGTTGCTCACCTGTGCGGTTTAGCCCTTGTCTCTTGGCAGAGGACAAGGGCTTTGGGGTGAGCGTTTTAAATTTGCACGTGTTCTGCAGTTCTCTGGCTGCACTGGACGTGGCGGTGGCAGTAGCAGGGGGTTGTGACTTGTAGTGATATGAACATTCTGGTTTGTAGGTCTTAGGATCAGAAAGGCTGGCCACCCTGCATCTGTATGCATCACTATTTTATCCATCAGCTGTGACAGGGACCATTACTGATCTGGTCCTGCTGGGCTGCCCCAGCCCCTGTCTGACTCAAGGAGTGTCTGTTCGACTGTTGCACTTATTTAGCACTACACAGTTTTTTTTGACAGTAACTTGTTGCATTTTTTTGTCTTGATAGTCTCTGATTACTGGAAAAGAATGAAGGGATTAAGGAGTGTTTGGGGAGTGATCAGTTGTGTTGTTGGTTTGTTTCTTTTTCTCCCCCTCATCTAAAAATATGTTTTGTTTTAAGCAGTCAAGGTGAAGTTGACCATGCCAGTACTCGGGCATGGTGGTTTCTGCATAATCTTTGTTTTTTTTCCAAGAACAGAGATTGCTTCATTTGGAGGTGGGGAAGAATTTGAATTCTCCCTTCCCACTTGTAAAGCCAGGCAGCTTTCCTGGTGCAGCCGACTCTTTGCTGTTGTTCATTAGTCGTGAAATGTGTCTCAGTTACGCACCACCAGAATATTTCTGGTAACTGTAATCAGGTAACAGTTTTTAGACACAAGTTTGTCTTCACAGCATGTCTTAGCTATTGCATTTAGATAAATGGTTGGTTTGCTTCTGTTACAGAAGTTAGGGCTGACTGGACTCTTGGATGCTGGTGCATGGGTTTACAGGCTTCGAGTCTGAAGACAATGTGAGATGTACTTTTTTTTTTAAAGGAAATCTGCTTAAGCAGAAGCTGCAGGAACCCTCTTTTATCGTTCATTAAATCAAGATAAGGATAGTTAGATTTCCTTCTTCATTGGGAGTAGCAAGGAACTGACCTCTTATAAAGAATTTTTCACCTCGTTAAGTGTTAGTTGCTTAATAATATCGAGAGGTGAACCTAATTTCTGGAGAACAGTAGATACTGTTAGAAGTTTGAACACAGAGATAGCTCAAACGTATCTGTAAATTGTATGAATTAAACAGTGGGTCACAAGCCACATGCAAAACCCTCCTTGCTAGTAGCAATTACAGTAGTGGAGTTTCACAATTTTCTTCTGCTTTCCTTTCCCTCTTTTTACTCTTCCTGTGTGTTTATCTCCTCTGTTTCAGTCTGACTGTTTCAGACACTTCTTGGACTTAAACCCTGCACTGAGAAACCAGTCCCCTTAAAAACTAGTGTAATGCTTTGCAGTATTTCCATCATGCCACGAGGGTAGTAACCATAAGTTTTGAGTTTGTTTGTTTTTTTCCCCTTCTTAGTGTCCTTACAACTGAGGAATTAAAAATAAGCAGCAGTAAAATCAAACCAAAATCTGCCAGAAATCAAAACTTACAATTTCTTTGAAGTAGTTTGTTCTAAAAGGTTGTCCATGGGATTTGATAATAATAATTTGTTTCTTCAAATGTGTTGCTTCAGTTTCATATTGATTTTAAGATATTTTTTTGTTCTCATCAGATTTGTCGTATTTTTTTAACCTGTTTTGTTCATTGGGCTCATGCTTTGGCTTACAACCTGTGCCCTGAAGTGTGTCATCCAAAGTAGGAGAGGGTTGGTGTGGGAGGGATGGGATCCTTATTGGAAAGGATCCTTGGGGTTTCCCTCTGAAGGAGGGAAAGCAGTGCAACTCCTTTGCTTACCAGTGGACCTCTGCTGGGGAAACCTGCCCTTGATCTTGATAATAGCACAGATAGATTCAGAGGAAGAATATTTAGAAAGCTGCACAAAAATGGATCTCGTTTCACCTATGTCTGTTGCCTGTTCCTAAGCAGCCTTGTTCAGCCGTGACCTTGTTCTGTCCCCTCTGCTTTACTGGAGATATGTAGTGAAACCAGGGGATTCTCCAGTCCCTGCAGCTGAACAAAGAGCTGAGCTGGCTCTGGTGAAGAGCAGCATGTAGAGGTGGGAATGAGCCTGGGGACTGGGCGCGTTGGCATGGCCATCGGAGAAACGCTTGTGGAACTGCAACATCTGTCTTTAGGCTTTGAAACTTGGGATAAAAACACTTCAGCTTCATCGGTTAGTGACATCTCTTGCTGGATGAAGGAAACATTCTAACTAATACTTTAAGGCCTTTTCTCAGCCTTCGATACAGTGAACGGAGAGATGTTAACATTGAGGTAGGGAGGGACCACCCTGCCTCCAGTGGTTCTCTTTAGTGTGTTTGTCTACTGGTTGTCTTACGAATTTTGCTTGCACTGGAAGCGTTTGTGTAAATCCACACTGCAATCTCATAATGAAGATGAATCAAAATTTAGATCCTTTGTGGCACCTTTGAAGAACAAAACTGAAGTCACATCCAAGAAAAGTCCTTGGTTGCTTGAAATACAGCATAGTTGAGGTGTGGATATGAGCCATGGAAGCCTTTTTGATGCCTTATGTATCTAAATGTGTAAACACATGCTTTTGCTAGTAAAGTTGTACTGGTAGCACTGAACTCAATGCAGAGTACATCGTCAAGGCCCTTATTTTGTTTTGTGTTTGGGTTTTTTTTTTTTGTTTTTGGTTTTTTTTTTAACCTATCTCAGTTCACTGATCTGCTTTATTGTTTGGTCCCACAAACAAGTGGGTCAGCTTGACTGAGGAGGCAGGAGGGAGAGGAAAAAACTGTTAAGCCATTAATAACTTCCATAACTTTTTTAAAAAACTTTCCCAGGATCCTTTATTTGACACCTGGGCCTGTTCCCCCCAGGAAGTGCTTTAGGAGACAGGGCTGTAGCAGAGTTCCAAGGGCGAGTATCAAATCCAAGTTTACAGAGCTCTTAGTGCAGATGCATGGTTTTACCATTATAAAAATTGAATATTGTTCAGATGCAAACCACTTCTTGGGATGAAATTGTTCCTATTGCAGGACTGCTTCTGAATGCCTTCACTTCTGTTACTTTTTTTTTTTTTTTTGGCACGGTGGTATTCCTTGTAGCTAAAAATAGTCTCTTGCATTTTCTAACTTGAAGATACATCTGAAGGATCTTCAGCTTTCTCACTCACACTAAGTGGGTTACTATTTTCTGATTTAAGTACCTATTAAAATCTCAAACGGTTACCTCAAATCATAATGTAAGTGTATTTGTGGAGGTTTTAACCTCCTGTCCAAACTAGCTTTTCTTCTGATATTTTCAACACAGTGATAAAACTTTCCAGGTCTCCTTCAGACCCGGAATTGGTTCTCACTGCAGCTGTTCTATCAGCCAAGCTCTCTGGCCAGTGTAATGATCCTAATTTAAACAGGAGCCACTAGTTTCTGGAATGTGGTTGGATCATACAAGTTTTTAACAGGTCTGTTACAAGAAATTGCAGAGTTAACCTGTTTCCTTATCTGGAAAGTTTGCAGAAGACGACGCGTGAAATTTTGGTCATTTTAAGTTCAACTTGAAATATACCTATTGCTATTCACATCATGTTCACAGGTTAGACTTAAGAATATAAAAGTGGCTCAGTGCCAGCTGGCTAGACAGGGTCTGCTGTAGCTGGAGCAAAATATTGGCAGAGATTAACTGGGCTAACGTTAATTTTTGATCTCTCATTTTTAATATACCTTGAAATGTATATTAACCACCTCAGATGCATGCTTTATTAAATCAAAGGGTAGGTGTACAGTAAAAGTATTTGAAATTTTGGCAGGATACAACTTTGTAAATAGATGTTTGCGTGTTCAGAAGTAAGACATTTTAAGTAAGTGGAATTGTTGAGTAATTTATGGGTTATTTCTACCCTAAATATGAACAGTTGCGTACTATGAAAAGCTAGTTGACCTCTTGGTGTTACAAACCCATTCCTGGTGTAGTGTTGCACTTTTGATTTCTATGTCACACTCAGAAATTTGGAGAGGGCTTGTTAATTTGATGACTTGCTTCTCTGGTGGGGATGCATCACACCCCAGTAGCCACGTGGTGTGCCAGGCTAGTTCACCTGGCCACCATCCTGTTACTGGCAGCACTCTTTCCTTGGGAGCAATTTCCAGCTGGGTGACTTATTGTGGAGTGGCAGAAGCCAGCTTTATGCCCCTATGTTTCCTAGGTGAAGGTGCACCAAAGGTAGAGGAAGGGGTGCCTTGGCAGAACAAGCTTTGAAAATAGGTCACTACTTCCAAAAGAGTAATTTTGCCTTACCTAATGGTCCCGTTCAGAAGAGCACCTGGGGAAGTGGGCAGCTGAAGAGAGTGCCTTGTTCTTGGCTGCAGCCTTGTCTAGATGCAGTTTGGATCTGAGCAGAGGAGAGGCTGGAGGAGTATCTGCTCCTTTTCCCCTGCCACCACTGAGGAGATGGTATGTTAACTGCCTGCCAGGCAAGGAGTGGTGCCAGCACTCGGATAACACAGAATTCCTAGTGGTATATGTTAACTTCAGAAGTTCATCTTATGTTCAAAGGACACCTGTATACTTGATTATGTTGAGGTGAGCATGAATTTTGAGGGAGCTGGAACACTTTCCTCACCCTACCGTATTTCTGTCCCATGTAAATTCACTCACTGAGATGTGTAACTGTAAGTCATATATTGTGGTTGAATATATGCAGCCGTCTCCTGGATCTACAGGGAATTTTGGACTGTCCCTGTTCTATTCATCATCAGCAAAAGCTTTTTTAAGATGATATCTTAATGATAATTCAGCACCTGGACATTCTTGAATAATTTGGTTTATGGCCTACCCAGATTGTTTACTCACTTGTTGTGAGATATTGCAGTAGCTGTGCCACTTGTAGTGGTGAGAAGGACCTTCTCCTTTCCCCAGAGCTCTACCGGTTCTTTCAGATGTGTTTTTCAAGCAACGGTGATCAAATATAAGGATTAGAGTTAAGTTGCTGGAGTTGTACTGAAATGCATGATACTGTTGCAGAAAGTTGAAGCAACACCAGTGCAGACAGTGGTACGCACCGCTGGCAATAACAGCTCTTCTGTGTGTATCATGTACATGCCATGGTTTCCACTGATCCTCTTTGTATTTCTAAACAAAACTCAAAAATGTAATCTAGTCTTGAAAATCCTTAATGACCTAGAGCTCATGATTTTTGTCTACTGTTTCCTACCCTGTTTCCACCTGAAGATAAAGTTTCATGAGGGTTATGTACCTGCATAAGCAGAGATTCTGATTGTTGGGTGTTGAGAAACCGTATTGCTGGCACTTGGGTTGCTGCTAGAGAGATCTCAGTCCGAGATCTGGCCAAACCAAGTACACTAGTATATGAATTGGAGCGTAAGGGTCATTTATTTGATCCCAGATAAAGTATTCGTGTGAAACAACTATTACAATAGTAGTAACAGTAAAATAATACTATAAAAAAATACTGTTGTTTTACACCTCGCTTGTAGAACAAAAAGTAGAAAAGGTATATCGCTTGATCCCTTCTTTTGCATATTAGATATTTGTTGAAATTGATAACAGAAATCAAATGAAAACTTTGCATGCCCAGCAATCTTTTTTCATGTTCAAAAACTGCATTCCTGTCAAAAATATTTCATATGTGTACATTTAAAAAATAAATAGGAAATAAATGATAAAACTGTCCCTAGAACAGCAGTTGTAACTGCAATGAATGCAGCACAGGCAGTGCTGTCGTGTGGCAGGAGTTTGTCACTTAATGCAGGTTGCCTTCAGCCGTAGTGGGATCCCATAATTTTGCCAGAGTGCTTTGGACACCAGTGTCTTGAGTTTTAGTTTGCATGTATGCAAATGAATGGGGGTGTTTAGCCATGGATCTGGGATAACTTTGTCTGTTCCCCCATAGCTGGAACTCGGCATTCAAGTGGGTGTTCCCTGTACAGCTCAGCGGGGTGAGTTCGGAATTGCTGTGCCTGAGAAGGAAGGTTGCAGGGATTTGAAGTGTGCTCCAACTTCAAGAATGCTGGATTGTATGAAGTGCTCGGGAACAAGCACTGTTGGCATTGAAATTCTTACATTTATGGCCTTTCTGTTTGCTTGTGAAATTCACGGAGTTGGTTGCTAATTGAGTTTGCAGAAAATAACGAAAAGAAAGTACTTTCCCCCCCAACTTTAAAAACAAATTTGACTGTAAGCTCTGCATCTCTTAGGCAGGTATGATGGCAGAAGCAGTAGTAAAAACTAAAACCAGGTGCCTGTAAGATGTAGTGAAAGGTGTTTCTCTTTGTTCTGGGGTCATTTATCCTGTGTCGACACTTTGAAGCAAATATTTTAATTTTCAAAGAAGATAGGGTGGCATTTGCAGTGGTTTGTACAATGAAGGAACGCTTTTTTTGTCTTGGGCTTGTGCAGCCCAACAGTAGTCGGTGTGGTATGTCTCCTGTGCGCCCAGGCTGGTCCTTGCCACAGGCTGCCTCTCTCCTGCCATACAGCCGCATGTGGGTCAAGTCCCAGAGCCTTGCCTTGAGAAGGGAGGTGTGGGGAGAACCTACAGCTTGATAGTTCTCTAATAAAATCCCAGAGATCTCTAGCATCCCACAGATTATCTCTGGATGTTTAGTGGAGTCTTTTGTTTGCCCGGACTGTCCAAGTCACGGTGAGACAGACATCTACTCACCCTATCCCTTGTCTGTGTCTGTCTCTTTTTGGTGGTGTGGGGTTTCTTTGATCTTAAAAAGTGTGCTGAAAATGCATCAATAGTAAACATCCCCAGGGACACTAAAGCACCTAACTTGGCCATATGAATTAGAGCAAATCAAAACGTGTATGTTTATTTCTTTATTGCAACATTTTTACGGTCAAGGGATGTAATGGGTGCTGGGGGGCAAGTGTATCTGCTAGGTAAAAATCCAGACTGTGTATTGTGTCTGATGGGGTTCGTGAACAAGCTTAGACAGGTAAAGACTCTCCTGTTACATGTGCACAGATAAATTTCCTTTTGTGCACCTTAGCTGTTAAAAGTATGCCAGTGTTGTGTTACCACTCTGATAAACACAAGGCATTGCCACTTACTTGTTTGTAGGTGGAATAACCAAATATTGTATCAAAGGGTTGGTTTGGTTCTTTACTGGTCTGAGTGCTGTGTCCCAGAGCGCACCTTCTCCTCCCTGATAACCTTTAGCAAAATAGCCATCTCTTTTCAGTTCCAGTCTATTTTGTCTTTGTTTTTGTTGTCTTAGATATCTCTTCTTACTCTTCATTGCAAAGGCATGGCATGGCGTGGCGTGTCCCTTCCTTTTTTTTCTGGAAGACAGTTTTCCCTTTCAGAAAGGGAAGGATATTCCTGCGTGGGTAACAGTTACAAATAAATTATTACAGTCTCTAGTAATTCTTAAATACTGGTCTTGTTCTGGCTTTGACCGATAATATCTGGAGCTCCTTTCGTGTTTGGGACAGACTTGACTGCAATGACATCTAAATTGGAGCTCTCTGCTTCAATTTCGTCAGTTTGAGGCATTAAAAAAATCAGTGACTTTTAGATGACAAACCTTCAAATAATGCACACTAGTTGCAGGTGCTTTCTTTGTATATACTTTATTTTCTTAAGCAAAATCCCTTAAATTGTGTCCACCGTGCTTCTGAAAGAAGAAACATCCTTACAGATTTCTAATTGATATGTTTGGGTTTTTTTTGTGAGAAAGGTCTAGAGCTGAGGAAGTGCCAGGAATTAATACTAGACAGTTTGTAGTGTACCTCTATGTTTGGTTTTCTTTCTTTCTGCTCCCTCGTGATCTGCTGCTGTGCATTGTCCTGTGCTCACCTGCCTCCAAGGAAAACTGCTAGCAGTTTTAAAGTCATGGAAAAGTAGTTCAGAAGAAAGAGAGGAAATGAGATGAGGATCCAGTAGTGGGGAGGACTGACAAAAAAATCTGCTTTTGTGTGCTGCAGAGGTATACTCAAAACACTGACAGCATTTGTCGGAAAAAAGTTGTAGCAGGAAATGTAAATGGACTAGCTCTAGAGCAAAAGAAGCGTGAGCAGTAAGGGTTTCTGTTCTAGCTGTGAGTTTGTAGTGTCTGGTGATCACACAGGCCACAAATGCTACATTATTTGAGAGAAAAATAAAGGATGGGGAGAAAACTTAAGGGACTTAGGGTCTTCCTGTGACAAAGGAAGAATCATTTGTCTTGAATAGAATAAGGAGTTTGAGATACAGCTTAATTCGCTGGTGATGTTTATACCAGCTTCTAGCCAGAGGCAAAGGAGGAAGGCAGTAATTAATTTTGGAAGTTCTCAAAATTTGCTTCAGATGAGTGGTGCTAGCAGTGAAGCAAAAATAGAAGTAGTTGGGAAGATTTGCCAGAAAGAATAGAGTATTGCAATTGGGAGTGTATTTGTGGAATTAGGGTGTTTTGCAGAGCATAAGAAAGACGTGATTCACTGGATGACATGCAGTAGTCAGCTGTTCTAAAACACGTTTTCTAGTCTGTTTTGTTGCCTTTATGCTCTAAGAATAGTTGACCAGAAAGCTATTGAAATACTGTCTGAGGATTTGGCTCATGAAACAAAAATTAAAATGTAGTATGTAACAAATAAGAAAGTAAATACACAACAAACGTGAGCAGTGAAGTACAACTTCCACTTCAGAATGTATTTTTGCTCAAAAATGTGCTTATTATAACTGCTGCCACATGTGAGGTAACTGGCTTTCCAAAGAACAAGAATTTTGACCAGCTTGTTTTGTTTCCCTTTTCAGGGAAAAACTAATTTGGGTGGTTATTTTGGGTGGTGACACATGAGGGCATTAATGAGAGCGCTGAAATATGCAAGAGTCCCAGCTATAAATAAACTCCATCCGAAGCACCATCCCTCCACCCATCATTCACTTGGTTACCCTGCAAGACGGAATACAAGTTACATGGGTGCAAGGTCTCATTTCTTGAATGTGTCTCTCAAATTTCTGTTTCTAAAATAGTTGTTTGCATGATTTACATAAACCACTTAGTTTTGAAGTTTGCAGCTGCAAATGGTACTGTACGATGTATGTGGTTCAAGAAGCTCTGTCTGTGATAAAGAATAGTTTTAAAAATGGTTGCAGCTTTACAGGTGTTACAATGTTCATCAGTAGCTGTTTTTTTATTCTTATTTGTATTCCAAGTACCTTGATTTTGGAGATCTGAGTTCAGCTGATGTGGATGTGGAGGAGTACACAGGAGTTTCTTTGCCTCATTGATTTCATTGCATTTGTATTAGGATTTGAAAAAGAAAGCTAGTTGTAAAATGTGTATATGGTTGTGCCTTTTTTGTATATATATTGTTTTTTTCTAGAATACAAAGTATAACTTCATTTCTGATTGTGTTTGCTTAACTAATGTGCAGGCTCAGCTACATGGTCCCATGGCATTCTTTTTGGCACCAGAACAACTGGTTGGCAATTTAACACTGAATAGTTAAACAGGAAAAGCTTTTTTTGTCACTTCTTAAAAGTTGTCTTTTGATTTCATTAAAAAAAAAGTGACTTAAAGTTGCTGACCAAAAAGTGATAAAATTGTCATTGGAGTGCTTAACTGAGGATTATAAAAGTCCAGTTCTGTGTTCTTTTAAGAATTGCTTGGTAAATAATAGAAACTAATGCCTGAGTGTTTATATGTTTTGGGTTTTTTTTATATGTTTATATGTTTTCTATATAAAATGCCGTTTTCAGCTGTGTTATTTGCTTGAAGAAAGTTCTTCATGTAGACTGTATTAAATAATTAACACAGTTTAGTGCTAATTTTGACATCTGCTAACATTTGGATGTTTTCAGTACAGTAACTTACATCTTCAAAGCAGTGAAGAGAAGCTGATTTTCAGAACATTTTACAAGAATCAGCTCTTTCTCAGAGCCTAAATAATTATTTTCCTGCATTAACACTTGGAGTAGAAAGGTTGCTGTCAGAATGGAAGGGGAAAGTAAAGGTTAAATCTTATTTAAAAGTGAATGTTGAAGAAAGGCTAAACTGCTGTGGAACCTAATGGTTCTGTTGTAAAGACTGAGGAAGACTCTTGGTTCAGTCCCCTGTTAAGGCTGTTCAGATTACTTCAGTGATTGCCAGTGTTCGTGCCACGAAGTAGGAGAAGGCAGAGTAGCCACCTGGCAAATGAGTCAGTAAATTAAGGCTGGCCAGAAACTTGATGGCTGTGGTTTCTTGGGAGTGTCCAGACCCCCAAATCTTTGTGGAGACTCTGGTCAAAATGGGGACAGTTCTGATGTGGGGAAGGGGATTTCCATTCCAGACGGGAGCGGGATGGGTTAAAGCACCCTGCAGGCCCCGCTCCCTGGGGCACCAGCCCTCAGCCATTGCCCCTCAAAGCCAGGGACATGGCCAAGGCCACTGTCCCAGCTGGGCTCTCCTCCCACCTGCAGCCATCCTCTGCTTGTCTTCTTTGGCTCTGTGAAGTTTTTGTAGGACATGGAACAATGCTAACAGAGGAGGTTGGAAAATTTAGCTTATTAAGGAACAACCTCAAAAACTTCTGGGAATCATGTCTTTCAGGAATTAGGGAAACTGGTGGAGAATACAAAACCCTGAAATCTGTGTCTTAGAGAACAAAGAAGCAGTTTCTTGTCCAGCTCATTGTAAAGCATCTCATTTGAAAAAGGAATGTTTTTTGTTTTGCTCGTTCTGCAGTTGTTAATTTTAGATGAGAGCGTAATTACTTCTTGTTAATTACTGTGAAAACAAATGGTAAAATTAACCTGAAGTGTAGATTTTTTGAAATTTTTTATTTGGTAGTAGGAATCTCTTAAAATCATAGTTTACCCTTATGATTGAAACATAGCAAAAACTGAATTTCAATAGAGAATAATGATTTTGCCAGCAGTGCCCTTTGTATCTCTGGGAGGAAACAGTAAATGTTCCTTTTACCAGGACGTGCACATGTGCATGTGTATCAGTTCACAGAAAGGACTCACAAAAAAAACCCAACCCACAAACCTTGGGTGATATAATTGTTGTTGTTTCCCCCACGGTTAATCTAGACTTGTGAAAGCAACCCTGACGTGAGGTTGGGGTTTATCAGTGCCAGGCAGCCCACGCTAATTGGTTCCGCTCCGCGCTGGGCTGCTGCGGCCGCGGAACTGCGGCGATGCCGCTCTTCCTGCGGCACGCTCGGACGAGAGGAGACCGGCCGGAGTGCTGGCGCTGGGCTGGGAGGCGAAGCCGTCCTGGGTGGGGAGCCTGGGGCTGATCCTGCTCCCTGCCCGCACGGCTTGGGTGCGCTCTTCTTTTGAATGCCAAGTGCTAAACGCTTCTGCCATGGGCGTTTTTTTCCCTACAGTAAAGTTTATAGGCAGTGCAAAACTGTGTTCTGAGTCGGGAATCTTGGATTTTATTTTTTTTTTAAACTTTAAGCTGGTAGCGAGTTTTTCAGTGTTCATGTTCAAAAGCTGCTTATGGAAACTCTGTATATTTGCATAATTGTTTAACCTGGTGTCTTACATCTTGAGGTGTGTCAGTAGCAGATGCTGATGTTAAAGGTATGGTGAGTTCCCTTCCCTGCTGCGCTCCTCCAGGGGTGTCCGAGCCTGGCCAAGCTGCCTCTGTGCCTTTGCACCACTCCTGAGGAAATCTTCTTCCGTTCATTGCTTTGCCTTCGGAATCAAACAAGAAATAATACATGCTTTTTGTAAGTTCACTGTGCTTCTGCATCTTGAACGCTGAGCGCAGCCTGGTTAACAGCCTTGCTTTCCTCCTCCATCTTAAAAAGGTTTAGGAGAAGTAAAGAAGCTACAAAGCTGAAAATAAAGATCATGAAAGGTATCAAATGGCCGCTGTTGCAGGAATGACTAAGTAGACTGGGAAGTGTCCATCTGGCCCTAGTGTTATGAATAACTAAAGAAGGATGTACTAAAAGTCTGGAAACCACAAGTGGCAGGAGAAGGTGCAACAGAAGCACTGTGAGACCCTGAGAACATCGAATGAAACATCATAGGGCAGGTTGAAAACAAAAAGTTATTTTGTGTAACATAGTTCAACCGTGGCACTGCTTGGCACAACATTGTAAACACTGGTAATGTCTAGAGGTTTGAAAAGTGAGAGCACATACTTGCAGGGCATTTTGAAATGGAGAGACACCATCCACAGATCAGGACATCCCAGAAGCATGAGATAGGGGCCTGGGAGGGTGCCCTACAGCAGTGTCCCTCTTCCCTTCAGCCTGCTGTGGCTTCCTTCGGTGGTTGGTGTCGAACCTGCGTGCTGTGCCTTGTGCACCTGCTGTGTGCCAGTGCCACTGCCTTCGAGCCAGAGTGGCCTACAGGGTGTCTTGGCCTCCACAGCCTCTTCTGACAAGATGTTTCATACCTTTTGGAAGTTTCGTGTGCAGCATGAAAAAGGATTTTATCTGTTTCCTTTAAACTTGCATTCTGGTGATTTCATGTAAAGCCTTTTGTATTGTAAGTAGTAGAAAATAGTTGTTCTCTGAGGTTTTTTTTTATTAATTTCCCCCTCCCCCCCCATGCTATTCAGGATATTCATCTGGCATATCTCCCTTTAGTCACCTTTCTCTGAAGTGAATATATCTGGTCTGTTTTCTCTGTCCTCATTCTAAACCTGTTAATGGGTTATTTTGAAGAAGGCAAACCAGCACCTTCGGCAGGCTTAATTGACAGTTCTCTCTTATAAGCAGTATCTTTCTGCTTCCATGTTATAGTTCAGATTATTGTAGTACTCAGCACACTGTGCTAATTAGAGCCCATAGTAATTCTTTTTTATAGAAGCACCACTTCAACAACAGATACTGTGTTTAGGAAGTCCCAAGATCTTCCAGTTGTGCATCCCAACTGAACAGTGTGTGCATCACGTGGCATGGCATAGATCACCACTGTCTGTGTACCCAGGGACATTTTTGCATTTTTCTAGATTCACCATAGAACTACCAAATCAAGTTTGTAGATGATTTGTGTTTTCATGCTGCTTTGCTGTAATAGCCACCTTTAAAAACAGGTTTAGTAGTTGCATAGTTAGCCTAAAAGGAGTAATTTCTTGTGAGCATATTTGATTTGGACTCCTTTAATATTCCGCAAAGAAGCCTGGATTTAAGCTTGTTTGTGGTGTCAAATGAGAAGGAAATATTGTTAACTGCTTGCTTTCTTCTTCACAGTTGTATAACAGTTTTTACAGTTATTCTCCTGAATCTGATTTGTTTGCCTTTCCCTCTTCTCACAAAAGCTTAGTCTCAGAATGACTAGCTACCTGTAACCACCAAGTCAGATTCCTGTGAACCTGCTTTATATATCTATCCATTTCTCCACACAGCAGAAAGCATAAGGAAGAAGAGGTAAAACAAGATCAATGCTAGCAAATCTAATGATAAAGGAAGACTTTTAAAAGTATTACTGAAAATGACAGGAAGAAATACTGAAGGTGTTAGGCCCTAGGTATGAGGTCTCTGATGTGCATGTTGCACAGTTTATGTTGCTCAGACTGATCTGTCCTGTTTAAAGGTAAATTAAGGTATGAAGCTAAAAGTTAATTTTTGTTTCTCCTAGTGGCTGTAAAATTAATTGCAGTGCAAAATTGGTGTTATTATCCATTGTTCTTTGCTAGGAAATTGTTTTTGCATTTAAACTCTAACATGGACAGATCAACAGTGTTTCAGCAGTTCAAAAATCATGTCAGTATTAGGAAAAAAGATGATTTGATATATTCATGCTACCTTTCCTTGTTACTGCTAGTGTGAGCAAAGCTCAGTATACTTCAAGACTGAGTTCAGGAGTGAGCAGTGCAGTTAGCATTTGCTGTAAGTATGAATCCGTTCTCAAACAGAATTTCAGAATATGAAATCATGGCAAATAATATTTTGACTTTGTGACAAAGTAACTACACAGAATCGGTCTACCATCAGAGTTAGTTTGGGCGAGTGGTGTATGTAATCACACTAACCCATTTTTCAGAAAGAGTAACACAACATTTTATATGACTGTTAAACGTGCAAAACCTTTTCACTGCTTAAGTATTTAGCAAGCATTCAGTCATAGTATTTACTTTAATAGATACACCCCAAAACTTTCTGAAACTGTGGACTATACTCATCCAAAATGGTACAGAAGTGAGTTCTGAAAATGTGTGTAGCTGACTACTAGAAGTTATGCTGGTCCAGGTGGTGAAGGTGTATGCTTTTCTGCACTTTCACAAGAAAAGAGGGAGGTGCTAATGAGAGCAGAGTCACCCATCCCATAACGTGCTCGTATTATTATCCAAATAAACTCATTTTAATTGCTATTTAATTGTCTTTTTTAAAACACCAAGAATATGGTCACAGCGCTATTGCATGCAGAGTAACAGTGTCGTGTATAAACATCACTGCTCTGTGATGCTGGGGCTGCCCTGGCTCCATCGGGAGTGTATCCTTTCCTTTGTGTCGGAAGTTCATTTTTCTTTGAGTAGTTTTTCAGCCTTTCTAGTGATGCTTGCCAAACAGCTTAGTGTTTGTTGTTGCAAGAGATAAGTCCATTGCTTAGTAAAGCAGTAAAACATAAGAGGGGTGTGATACTGAAAAAACACATTGTTTAGGGTGTGTTCAGTAGGTTGGGACCGAGTGCCTTGTCTTGGGCAAAGATGTAATCATACTACCATCTCTGGAATGTGCAGAGACAAGACCTGACGAGTCAGGGTAGTTGCTTCTATAGCCTTGCTGCTCCAGATACAGCAGAGAGAAGGTAGTGCAAGTCCAGTAGCTGTTGCCATAATAGGTCATGACACTCCTGATGTTTCAGCCTTTCCGTATTGTGGAAGAAAATAATTTGTCTTGTCAACTGTTCCAGTTACTGGTTTTTGAGTATTATGTGGGAGCCAGAAGCAGTCTTCCTTCCTTTCTTCCTGATCTGATAGTTTTCTAGAAGCGTAACCTAAGCTAACAAAGCTCATCAGACTAAGCAAAGGAACTACAGGAGATTTTTCAGGAGTCCTTCTCTTGTCATGGTGACTGCCAAGGGGTTGTGGCACTGTAGAATGGGTAAAGCCAGGCTAGTGAGACGGGCAGGTTGGTATCTTTTGGATAAATAGCATCATTGTACTGAAGGAAAGCTCATGCTGGTGCTGCTGTCTACCCCAAGTTATTGAACAGCTGGAGGTTAAAAAGTGGATGAAAAATTCCTTAAAATGAGAAGGCTGTCTATACAAACTTCTACAGCACGAGTATGAAATGTAAATGTGTTGGATAATTACAGGTGTGTTGTTAGTGTCCAAACTGAACTCTGGTTCATGCAGTCTTTCATTTAACGCTGAATTATTCATAAAGCAATGAGTTAAACTGCTGAAAGCAGGCAGTAATTTAGTCACTGTTTGTTTTAGTAAATTTTTCGGGGTGACTTCTTAAATGGCAGCTTTTGGTCCACTGAGTAATTGCATCGGTAATACCCTAAATGCTTTATACGTGTCTATAAGAAGTTAATCACATTTTTAAGACTTAAAATTTTGTTTTGTAAAGTGCCATCAGGCTGCTTCTCTCTTCAAAGGTAAGCAGATAAATGAGTCGCTGCAGCAAATTGCCTACTTTAAAGAGCAGGTTCTGTGCAGGCTATTTGTTCTCAGCTGTTTTTCTGTCCACAAAGTTACATTTACCTCCCTTTTATTTTCAAATAAAGATAACTTTCTCAGCAGGATCAAGTTTCAGATGCTATTTACCTTACAGACTGGTGTCTTTCATGCATGTTTAGTGTTTAGGAGCTTCTTAGATAAAACAAAGAAGTCATTACTCCAAGAATAGAATAGTCATGTAACCTATTAATATGATGTCTTTTTTTTTTATTCATTAGGTACATTGGTGCAATTTAAAACCAGTCTTGCCATCCTGTGTTTTGTCAAAATGTTCTCGTTGGACAGACAGACGTAATGATAGGAATACGAGGCAACAGCAATATAATGATTGATCAGTGTAATAAGTGGTGGCTGCAGCGTTACTGTCTGTCTAGTCATTGCTAAATATTTTGTAGGCATGGCTGAGATGAGTCTGCTTCCAGGAAGCTGTCCCATCCCAGTAATGTTTTCTTCTTCATTTACTGTCTTGTGTAGCATCATCTTCTGTGGGGGATTTGCAATTCATAGTCAATAATGCAATAATTATTTGTTTCAGATGACAATTAGAGGGCATGAGACTTCCATATAATACTGTTTCTGTTTTGTTTTGTTGGTGTTTTTTTTATATCTAACATTGGCTACTTGCTCTTTAGTAAACAAATGTCCTTTCTACTTTCTTTCTTTCTTTCTAAATTTGCTAAGGCAAATTTTGAAAACATTGAAGACCTTTAAACCTTGTCTCTTTAGCTACAAGTCATCTCTCTTCCTATGCTCTCAACACCTTTCTTCCTTAATCTGTAAGTTTGCCTCTTGCCTCCGGGTACTTCTCTAGAAGCCTTTTACCCTTAAGACTTAGTCATTTTCCTCCATAGCTTTCTTGTTCAGAGGTTTGCATCGCTAGATCTGCCTTTTGACACCAGATCAAGTAATGAAAAAGTAATGAACCATGAAGGAAGAAAAATAATAAATGAACCAAAAGCAAATTATCCACCATTTTACTAATGTGAAAATTAACTTTTAGCTGTAAAGGCAAATTACATGATTTTTACAAGGCATGGGAAGATCTGTGGCAGCAGTTATCTACACCTTGACATCAGTTTGTAGGACCTTGAGGATTTATGTACTTCCCTTTCCCCTCTTCCCGTTCTACTGGCCAAATTAATCTCTGTCTCTGTTACTGTTTCATCCTTTAAAAATGTTTTAGGTGGATTGCTTTATTTTTGGATGCCTTTTGAAAGGCAGCCACACTACAGAAATTGGTTGAGAGCTCTTCAGATTTCCGTTACAGCAATGTAGGACTATCTTAAAAAAAATGAACCTGTGTAGAACACTTTTCATTTAATTCCTTTTCTTTCAAGTCCCTTTGTGCAGTAAGTGTTTTTTGTGTTCTAACTGCAGATAGGGATTAGAGGCCAAATAGTTTCTTACTTTTGAAAGGCTGAATTCTTCCAGAGTAAGTCAGGAGAGATTTTTGCTTTGAACTTATAAATTAATTTAATTCAGATCACAGCGCTGAGAACTTATTTGGCTAATTTTGGTGTGTGTCATATTTTTGGTTGGTTGTTGTTGTTTCATGGTGCCTTTTTTTTTTTTTTTTAAACCCTGTCTCCTGGAAGTAATGCCTATTAATCTGGATTTTGTAGCAGTGGTTTTCCGATTTAGAGAAGCAAGTCACAGATTTTTCTTGTGAGCGGTTGGTATAGTCACATAAAAAACAGTTCCACTGGTTCAACAGACTACTGCAGACTGCTTATAGGCATGGTTTGGGGGTCTTTGCTACAGAGAGTTGTGAAGTAACCTGTTTGCACCACTTTTCTCAGTTAAAGAGAAATATTTATTCCTCATCTTCGCGTTATTCTAAATTTCTGTTTGCTTTCAAGAAGTAATATTCTTGCTTTAAGGTTTTCTGAGCAAGTCTTGTCAGTGTCCTCTTTGCACCACCACAGTTCAGTAACTGCTTCAGAAGCGCTGCGTTTACTGCTTGCTTTAGGAATTTCTCAATTATGTGTTTTGATATGCTGCTCAATAGTTGCAATAGTAAAGGTCAATTTGGTGGTAAAAGAGGTGATTTTTAATATTGCACTTCAAATCACTGGATATTTTTTCATGACGATTTCTAGCAATGGTGATTTTGTTAAATATTGTTTTGTTTTACTTGTGTGGTATTATCCATGTGAGACTGGCATTCTGAATTATGCACTGAAGAAGTAAACTTCTAGAGGTTTATTTGACGTATTTAAAATACTGATGTATTTTAAAATATTTATTTTTAAAACTCTTTAAAAAAGTGATTATAGTATGTTCCACAATTGAAGAGGAGTTACGCGGTGAGTGCTGAGGACCAGTGGCTCAGCGGGGCTGCCCAGGGGATCCTTACACGTTCCTCTGCTTGCAAGGGGTCCCGTGAGTTCTGATGCTGAGGTGCAAAGCTGGACCTGGACTGCATGTTCAGCATGCAATTGGTATCCTTTGATGTTGATGTAATTTGCTACAAGAGTGACTTGGCTCATTTTTCAGTGAGATTTACATTGCTTGACTTTATTCTTATCTCCTGCCACCTTATATTTTTGCTCAGGAAATCCCTTTTTGCAGTGTTAGCTGCAGCTTCGCTCGTCCATTGGAATTCACACCACCACGGCCCCCAATTGGTCATATTTGTATATACAGTTCTATATATATTAAAAAAAAATATTAAAAGACCTTCTGAAAACTTTTATGAAAGCTTTCATTCTGGAATATCTGTTTAGTCCAGCAGCAAGGGCGAAAGTCTTGTGTTTTCAGTTTTCCTCCCACTAAAGGCAGAACCCTGGATATGAAGTTTGGAGTGTCAAAGTCTGCTGCTGCCAGCAGTAGCTGACTGTCTGACTTCTCTTCCGCCTGCTAACCCTACTGTCAGTGCGACTCCCTCCTCGTTCCTGGGATACTGGTGGAAGTTCTGCGTGGAGGTCCATGCCAACTGCCTGCAGTGACATGTAAAAGTACTCGGTACTAGTGATTTCCATCGTGAAGTGTCGTGCACGGTAAATTGTAAGCAAGTTTTTAGTATCGCTGTTACTCCTTCATTGTGGTGTCTTTAACCTCAAAAGGAAACAAATGTTTCATAACCTCCTAGGGAGGCTACTTCAGTTTCTCCTCTGTGGCTGCCAGCTGCAAAACCTAATGACAAACATTATAGATAATCTTTCAAAATTTGAATATTCAGTGTGATATGAGTCATAACTGAAACCTGTGAAATGAGTAGCTCGCTGTCCTCATTGTTAAAGTATTCTGCCATGATTTAATTGCTGCGATAGTAGAGTCGTTCTGTAGCTTTTGTCCACATGTGACTGCAAGCACGTGTTTACTGCTGAGCAACATACCCTACAGCTCAGAGACAGGTGAAGTTCTGCAGTATCTTGTCTTGTAACAGGACTTAGGTTGTGCCAAAAGCCACCTGATCTTGACAAAATCTTTTCTGCTTTTTCTCATTAATAGTAAAGAAATAAAACAAACTTCGAGATTCCTTCCCTGTGGATTTGAATTATTGTGAACAGTAGAACAATAGAGCAATATCCCTCTCAGTGACATTGAGTTCATCTTATTAAACCAGCTGAATCCATCCGAACAGCTTTTTTTGAATACAGTCTTTTTTTAATCATTAGTGCTATTTTTGTTCTGGTTACTTAACAGTGCGAGTATTTGAGTATGAAAATGTTGAGGTCATAGTCCATCACAAGGAGATTTTTTTTTTTTTTTAATGCTTTCTGTAAGGTTTGGCATCCCATGGCAAGACTGTAGTTTCAGAGAATTTTGTCTTTTTTTTTGTCTTTGGGGCTCTGCACCCCCTCCAGCATCAATTGCAGTAACTGTTTTGCTTTTAGGCTCACATCTCAACACTTCAGTGACAGACTTAGTTAATGAGTGATGAGAAGTTTGCACATGCAGAGTCATTTATGTATGATCCAGTAATTTGTCTGTATAAGGTGATAGACACTTCTTGCTACCTTCCCGAACTATATTGTCATGTTCCAGTTTCTTTCCAGTTGCATACATCAGTTTTTAGACTTGATTTCATTTCAGCATTCTTGATCTTCTAGTAAATAAGTGAAAGCTCTTGTTTTGCTTAAACTGACTAATGCCTGAAAAGCCTCTTCTTGGAAGATGTCTTAACCTCCAAACTGCAGAGACCCCCTTTAAACACTTCAAGCTGTAATGTTTGTTTGTAGTGCAGTGACATGGGTAGATAGAAATCTGTATATAACCTTAAATGCTAAATGTTGCGGAAGAAATGATCATCACTGTTTTTCATGTTGCCTTGCATTCCTTTTTGCAATGAAAGAATAGCTACAAAGTTGGGTGTGTTGCATTTTGGGGAGGTACTCTTCACTAAACAGTCTGACAGTGTCTAAAATTCTGGTATTGAAAACTGTGTTTATTTAATGTTTTGCAGTACTGTATTTCGAGAGTTAAAAACATTCCATATTCATAAAGTCACTTCATACTTTACTGTAATACTTTCTCCATTTGTGTGGTTTATGTTAACTTTTGATTGATTAATAGACTGCATCTTTAATCCAAGGATGTGATGAGAACGGGGTATTCTGGTCTAGGAAGTGACAGGTGACCTGACTGGGGTGATGTTGACACACTGTGGTTTAAGCGGCATTAAAGGCAGCAGTGCATTCAGTAGTACGTTTGGTAGGAAGGTTTTCCTGGCCAATGTGGACAGGTATTTCTTCTTTTTCTTAATCCTATATTGTATAATCGAATAAGTCTTTGGCGTTGTTCTGCTTGAGGCGAAGGAAAGCATGTTTCTTAGTTAAATCTTTGTATGATTTGACAATTCTTTCCTATGACCAGGTAAGGACAACAGAGGAAAACATAAATTACTGGTTTTCAATGCTATAGTTGAAAATAAGAGTTGTCATACTGCTTGTAAATCTGTTGAACAAGGACTGTGTTTTGTTTGTGCAAAGCATTGACTGTGATAGTTGGATTTCATTAGAAGTTTAGAAGTTCCTTGATTCACAGAGGCCACAAACACTCATTAGTGTTATCTGGGCTCCATATGTGAAAGCTGTGTTACAAAATGTGTGTCAATATATGCCAGAAAAAGCAGCAGTGTCATACATCATGATTCAATTTATCTTATCACTAAATCATATCTCTCTGAAGATGCCTCTGTTTGTCTTTTAAGTTGATTGCATTTGGTATGATCTCTTCTGCGTTTCCTCCCTCCTCTCTGCCAACCATTCATACTTGTGAGGAGTGTAGAGCAGTATCTCATAGAAAGCTCTTTATTTTCTTTGTTAATGACAGGTCTTTCCCCATAAAACATGGTTTAAATACTCAGTTAAAAGAATGTTTTGGATGAGCTTTTAGTGAAGAACTGACTATTCCTCACGTGTTTGCTTTGGTTTGTTTCTAGATGCTAAATTGGCTTGATGATAATTTTTAAAAAATAAATAAAAAAAAATCCTAGTATTAATTTAGTGCAAACAGTTGTTGCATTGCTGTACGTGTGCTATATGGTTCCGGATGGGAGAGGAGTGACCCAGAGGACAGCTTCTTGTTAGACCCTCACCATGCTGTTTGTGATCTTTCCTTTTTACTCTTCTTTTTGTCTCTTTCACTTTTCATGAGTTGCAGCAGTTTAAACTTGTCCCCCCCCTTAATTTTGCTGTAAGTAAGTAATGTTTATTTTAACTTGCTGTTCTACTGAGCTGCAGCATCACCAGTGCTGCCAGCTGCCAGTGGGGCTTTTGCAGCCATATTGCTCAGGAGCTGATTTTCTAATAAAATCAAACTTTAAATCGTACTTGATTTTGCTTTTGTACTAATAATGATAAATGAGAAGGGTGCACGCTGTATCGTGTGTTTCAGCATACATGTTTGACCGATGCCCCAGGGAGGGTTTGCTGCGGCCTAGTAAGCGTCAAAAGCCGTGTTTGAGCGCGGAGTTGGTGATCTTTTGTAGCTCTGACCCAGAAGGAAGTCTCTCAGGTGGTTCCGTTCATGCTCAGGGCAGAGGTTATTGGTTCCGTGGATTTACTAAAGAGTAAATAACGAGAATGGGAATGCCGGTCGTGAAAGTGTCTCTTCTCGTGCGCTGTGAATGGGAAGCAGGCTGCAAGGGCGCGTTGCGCACGCCTCAGCGCGGCTGAGAGAAGGGCAGGACTGTCGAGCAACCGGTGACCGATCCTGCTTTTGCCGCGGCGCGTTCTGCTCCTGGTCGCTTGTGTTGGTCCCTTTTGTCCGGGCGAAATTCGGCTGCCTTCAGAGCGGAGGCCGCCCTTCCGTTCCTGCGGCCGCCGGGCGCCCCTGCCCGCCCCCCGGCCGCCGGGCGCCCCTGCCCGCCCCCCGGCCGCCGGGCGCCCCTGCCCGCCCCACGGCCGCCGGGCGCCCCTGCCCGCCCCCCGGCCGCCGGGCGCCCCTGCCCGCCCCCCGGCCGCCGGGCGCCCCTGCCCGCCCCCCGGCCGCCGGGCGCCCCTGCCCGCCCCCCGGCCGCCGGGCGCCCCTGCCCGCCCCCCGGCCGCCGGGCGCCCCTGCCCGCCCCCCGGCCGCCGGGCGCCCCTGCCCGCCCCCCGGCCGCCGGGCGCCCCTGCCCGCCCCCCGGCCGCCGGGCGCCCCTGCCCGCCCCACGGCCGCCGGGCGCCCCTGCCCGCCCCACGGCCGCCGGGCGCCCCTGCCCGCCCCACGGCCGCCGGGCGCCCCTGCCCGCCCCACGGCCGCCGGGCGCCCCTGCCCGCCCCACGGCCGCCGGGCCCCCGCCGGGCGCGGCCCCCGCGGCGGGGCGGGGCGGGGCCGGGCGGCGCTGACCAGGGTGCTGACGGCGCCGCCGCCGCGCGTCGTGGCTCCGCTCGTGCTGTTCCCCTCGGGAGCCGCGTCCCTCCTGCCGGACAGGGTACCCGCATCCCTGGCTGCCCACGCGGTCGGTAACTTGTGTGTAGCTGTTGAGTATGGAACCGTTCTTGGTGCCAGAAATCAGTGGCTCTGGGGGTTCGGTGCTGTAGTAGAATACACAAGTTGATAGCGGGACCGGTACATCAAAGAGAAACTTATCAGACGTTTTAAAACGTGTCTTTTAACTAGTGCTTGTCCCTGAGATGGTTGCAAGGAGTTACAGGTTTTACAATTTGATGTTAAAAAAACACAGTTTATTCAAGAATATATCTACTTCTCTGTAATCATGCTGAAATGATCCATCAGCTTTTGATGTGCAAGCAATAGAAGGAGGTGTCGTTCAGCTGTTGGATAAATCGGGAAGATGTCTGTTCAATCAAAGCAATGCATCTTTGAAATCATGGGAGTTTAGTTCATGGACTTGTTTTGTCTCTCTTGTTTTAGTGGTGTTTACATATGTTTTAAACAGTTACTGTAGCAAAACTTAATAGCAGTGATCACTAGAAACTGGAAAATGTTACTTCTGAAATATTCCTGAGATGGTAAAGGATTTCCTTCAGAATTTTTCTCAAGCAAGAATTAAATCTTACTGTTACATTTGACTAAATGTTTAGGTGTTCTTTTTAAAAGTAGTAACATTTAAGAAGTCTTAAAGTAAATTGTTATTTTAGAAAGTCTGCTCTTAGAGGCTTATATCTGTATGAAAATGTGGAATGCCAGAAAAAGTAATTTAAAAGCTTGTTTTTATTTAATGAGACTTGATTATGAGATGCTGACTGTAAGGCCATTTGGAAACTTAAGAATCAGTTTATATTCTTTGTGTTTGTATTTTGCGTTAATGAGGACTTTTTACTTCATCCCTAAGTATTTGAGGAATTTTAGTTAGACACATACCAGTACAATTGTTGTGCTATAATTTAAACAAATACTGTTTTGCACAGAAGTGTGCCATTTGTGTCTCATAAGCACTACCTGAAACAGCAATGTTAATATAGCTGATTAAGTTTTCTATTTTTTTCTATGTTAGCTGGAGATACAGATGATCCTCCAAGAATTACTCAAAATCCTGTCATTAATGGAAATGTAGCAATGGCTGATGGACATAACAACACTGAAGAAGACATGGAAGATGGTAAGTAAATAATTTATAAAAACATGGTTTGTTGGCTGTTTTATTTTTATGATTTTTGAGGACAAAATGGTCCATGTCTTACCTGTGTCCTCTGAACTGCAGCTCATTAAAAAAAATGAAACCCTCTGTAGTTATGACTGCTGGTTTTCTGTATAGGTATCCTTTTAACATAGCTATACAATAGGATTAGGCATCTGAAGGCTTGTGTGTTTTTTTTTTTTTTCCCTCTTACTCTTTCTAGGTACTCATTTAAAATTTGCTGAAAGTGATACTGTCCATTGTTATATTTTGTGATACATCCCTTTAAACGTACTGCAGCTGGTGCTTTGCTGAATAGTAATTTTAACAGTTATGCAATTCCTTCAGGACATTTAGAATCCTTATCTGTCCTACTCTGTCAGGTGGCAGCTCTGATCAGTTTTTGTCTTTGTATGGTAAGTCAGTGGTAACTATTCTGTTGAGAACATTTTTTCCCCCCAACTCTGATGCCCTTTTACTTGCAAATGCAAAGGAAGAACTATGTATTGATGTCCTGTTAATAAAAGGGAACGTGTGTTTTTGAAATCTTTTTGTTGGCCTATTAAATGAAAATAAGGGTGTACAGTTTTTTCTGTTACAGGAGATCAAATAATTTTTAAGTAGATGTGTCTGGGCTTATTTAAAGAAAGGTAATGAGTTTGTAATTCACTTAAGTCTGTTGTTATGTTTAGTGAGGAAGATGTACAACGATATTTCTGAGGAGAGTATGTGGGGAGGACAGTTCTCGTTTTGAAGAATTAAATAAAATTGAATTGGGAGAAGGGAGACAAAATATGAGCAGGATTTGTTCTCCTCTCGTTCTTTATTTCATACTGTCTTGTGAGAGTACATTCAGGACTAAAACATTTATTTAGATTTGTGCAAAATGTTGAGTGATTCTTCTTGGTTTTGTTTTGTTTTGAGAGAAGTCAGAGTTTGAGGTTACAGATCAAAATAGTGCTTACTTTCATGTATTCAAGGAACATAGAATACTGACAGAAAATAGAAACGTTCCATGAAGAGAATATGGTTTAAATTCAGGACAAAAGCATCTCAGGGTTGAATTGCCTCTGTATCATTGGCAAAGTTAGTTTCCTATGATAACATTCTCTCAATAAAGTAAAAATGAGGTCTGCTTAGCCTGTGAATTTTTTTGTCTGATTGCCTGGTCTCCTGCAGGGGGTTTGATTTCTTGCTCAAAGTAACTAGCTAAGACTGAAACAGGGAATTCTGTTTTTATCCAAATCAAGTCACCTGTTATAAAAGATGTTAAACATCTTTGTCGAGCCATGGTATTTGGAGGGTGGCAAGAAAAGATCACTCAGATTGGCACTGACTGTCAAGGACAGCTCTGTTGGAACTTCTTTTCTCAGTAATGATGTTTATAGGTAGAAAGCCTGATAGTGTTTACTATCAGGACAGGCAGTAGATAACACATTGGTAAATTAGTACAAAAATTTATCCAGAAGTTGGTCTGATACTTGCACAAATTAAGCAGGAGGTACTTAAGCTGAAGAAGGAGCTGATGAAACCCAGGCCATATCAAGAGGGGCAAGAAACCCAGTATACACCTTTTCATTCAGAATAGCATTGACTTTTTAACCAAAAAGCTACTGTAAAACAGTTTCTGTCATTTACCAAATACTCAACTCGTCTCAGAGAACTGGATATGAAGGTGTTGCGGTAGTATCTGAAGGCAGTCAGCAAAAGGCTTGTGAAATCTTCTGTGTTTATGGTAGTACTCGTGTATTTGTGGACCTTCAGTATGGTCAGGATCTTTCGTCCACTGTGATGTGGAATGTCTTTCAGGGTTAAAATGTGATTATTAAGCAATTCTCTTAATAGTTCCTCATTATCATATTTGAATAAGGAGTGCCTGGCTACATCGTAGTGCTGTTACAGCTCTACATTGACACAGATAGAAAACGGTGTTATTGCAAAATGCTATAATTGCAAAAACATTCCTGAATACTTGAATCACGTAAGTGGATGATGCCTCTTTTCCAAGTCTTGTAAGTCAGATCAGTTGGTGGTTGTTGCATTATTTACACATCAGTGCAATTGCTCTCTTGCTGTTTGTTCTCTTGCTGTCCTGGTTTGCAGCATGATGTACGTGTATAATGGACAGCTTGGAGATTCACAAGACAGAAAAAAATGGAGACATTGGCCTCTTTGATAAACGTACTCTGTTTTCCATTGCTCTTTTTCATAGCAAGTAGGATCAATCTGAGCTGATAAAGAATGCATGAAGAGACTTTAGATACCTCTTCAATGCAAATCTTAATGAGTTTAATGGTTCCGACAAAAGAGTTGAAGAGTAGGATAAAAGGTTGATGCTTCCAACTGGATCATAGAAATCAGCTTTCTGGTGAATTTCAGAGTTCAAGAAACTTTTGAGGCGATTTTATTCTTCCTGCTTAGCACAAAAAGAAATGGCTTATAAGATGGGGGGAAAAAAGCACAGCTCTCATCCCCTTTGCTAGGCAACTAACGGCAGGCATTGTGAAGAACAGGTAATGGGGGCAGCAGTGGACCACCAACAGGGCTGTTGGATAAGACTGTGTTCTCCCAGGTGGTTTGACTAGAACCTGTTGTTGCTATGTGTGATGTCTTAGCAATTAAAAAGAACCAGCCGAAGGAATGTGCTGTGCTTTGTATAGAGAATGACTCAATGAAGCAAGCTTTGTGAGCTGGAATAGCAGCTTCTGCAAGTAAAATAAAAAAAATAAAAACAAGGTTCTGATCAAATTTTTGTTTTTTGCAAGTGCATCAGTATTCGAAACAGCACATAGAATAAATTCCCTTAGAAGTTAAAGTTCAAACAGAAGGTCCCTAGCTAAATATAAACTCACAGCTTTGCAATTACCTACTGAAGTCTCATTTCTGTGAAGAATTGGAGAGGCTAGGAGGCTTTCAGAAGCATCAGTCTTAGCCATATGCTAGTATTGCATGCTCTATTTGGATCATTATTAAAATATTCATAGAATATTCAGCCAGTTTCTCTATTAATAATTCAGGTTCAGAATATTTTAATGACCTCAATGTACTTTAAAGGTAGCAACATTTACTTAGAGAACAAAGAAATCTTCTTTTCTCAAAGGTATAAACACTTAAATACATACTTCAGTCTTAAAATGGATCCGTTTTTTTGTATTTGGATCTCTGATTTGAAGGATCTTTGTTGTATCGGGATGCTAAATGTGACATTCATCTCATCAGTGAAAAAATCTTTTCCGTGTAGCAAATATAATCTGTTGCATGTAATTTCACCAAGCATTGTCAGCTGGGTCTGTTCCTTTTACCTTGTGTTCAGGATCATGTGTCGTATTTGTAGTTCAGGGATTTAGTTTTTCTTGCCAGTCACTACTAAGTTTTCCTGCTGCCAATTGCAGTCTTTTATTGGAAACTGGTGGACATGTTTGTGATGGTGAATAAAGGTTTTATTTATTTATGTGCTCAGAATACACTTACTATTTAAACTTTCTTTTTAAATACAATTCATGTTTTAATCAATTACATTTGCTAAAAATATGGACTTTCTGGAAGGAAAGGAAGGTTGTTATTTCAGGGGGTTGTGTTATATTTTAGGATAGACCTTTGTTGTGAGGCTGCATTTTTGTGGAGTAGTTACTAGTGATTGCTCAAATATTTCACTGAGAGGAGTACCCTTCCCTGGTGAGCTCTCCTGCACAAGCTTTCCTGAAAAGAAACCGAGAAATACAGGCAAACTTTCTCTGAAGCATCTGCAGATGCTGCGTGGGCTGCCTTTTTCAGCCGACACCGTAGCAGTGCTGCTGCATCCTTGTGCCGAAGTGCTCTGAAAGCTGCATCAAAGGAGGCAGAAAGCAAACTTGGTCAGCTCGTTTTTCGGAAGCTTAGACTAAGCCCAGAAGTACTGATCTTGTCATGTTCTCAAGCTGGTTAGAAATACACATGATGCGAGACTGGTTTTTAAATTATTAACTGTGTTACAATTTTTTATTTTTTTTATTCTGCCTGCGAATCAAGTTTGAGAGCGTACAGCTCCTTTGGCTGCAGCCTGTCTGGCTCTCGATCGTAGAAGACTGGCTGTCAGTCAACTGGCAGTGAGCAGGTAAAATGGGTAGGGAACAGTTCTAAGTAAGTGATAGACTTACTGGTTAGCTATGCTTACATGTAGGGGAAAAAGGAGAAAGTAATTCTTTGAACTCTTCGTTTGCAGCACAGGGTAATGCGAAGGTCGTCGCAGGTGTAGAGGAGAGAGGAAACTGGTTTCTGCGGTAGAACCGTTACTTTCAAGAGATAATTTGGAATGCTTAGGGCTGTCAGGCCACACGCAAATAAGATAACTGTGCTGCCAAGATCAAGATCAGAATTAGGACAACTGCTTGAAAAGAAAACCATTTTGCAAGGGAGAAGAATTAAATTTGTCAAAACTCCTTGGCAGTTGTGGATGAAACTTGTTAATTTTCTGTATTGAAGTGTATAATCAATAGAGTTTTGTTTTTTAAGTAAGGTGACAACCAGGGCTCACCTGCTTTGTAAAAAATGATTCAACGCTCTCTGGTGCCATGCAAAGACTTCTGAGTAGATGGCTGCTTTGCATGTATAGAAATAATACGTTTGTTGTATACCGTGTGCCGTGTCACATAATTTCATGATCTGATTTCTGGCTTGGTGTCATCGTACCTCAGTGCCTTTGATTCTGGATGTCACTGCACGTGCGGCGTTTCTGCTTCAGCTCTGCATCACCCGTGGGTGGTGTGAGAAGGACGGTCTGACCACGGGTGCTGTCCACCACTCTCTACGGTGCTCTAACCTCTGTACACCCCGTAGCAAAGCTTTCCGTGTTACACAGGTCTTAAGTTGGAACTACAGAAGAGGAGGGGAGTGTCTTGTGCATGCTTTGTACTTCATCCCTGCCCTGTAAAATTGTTGGGATAAGTTGCAGGTTTTTCCTCCCTGTATGCAGTAGGAGCATCTCACAATAGAGAGCCCAGCCTTGTGCCTTCCTGAAGCTGTCACAGTCTCCAGCACCCTGTTGTAGCTGTGTACAACAGAAGCAGAACAGATTGTGGTATATGAAGAGCTGGGGATGTGGGAAGAAGCAAAATTAGTTTAATAACGTGTGTCAAAATAAGCTATTGAAAAGAACCCAGTGTCTCATTTAACTTTGTTTTAGACCACTACAAATCTCTCAAATTTTCACATACTACAAAGAATACAAGACCTGACTCTTGAGCTATTCTTCAGCAAACTGGTATGAGATTTTTTTTTTTTTTAAAACACAACAACCCACCATGGGGTTCATCTGTTTTTTGCAAAGATACTGTTGCAAGCAGAAAACAACCGAATAGTGACTTGGTATCAATAGGGCAGTTGAACAGATTGTGAAAATCCTTTGCACATCTTGGTTCATGCAAGCAGCTGACTTAAACTGGGCTGCGAAGACACTGCACAACACGAAGAGTTAGAGTGGGCTGTGATTTATGTTGTGAGCATTTGATGTCTCTGTCTTGCTGTACCCACTGCTTTAGAAGAAGCTTGAGTGATAGCAAATTCTAGTGGTAAAGAATTTTGGAGTGAAGAACATCAGATTTTTTCAAATAATTTTGTGTGTGTGTGTTGCAGACACAAGTTGGCGATCAGAAGCAACCTTTCAGTTTACAGTTGAACGCTTCAACAGATTGAGTGAGTCAGTTCTCAGTCCTCCCTGTTTTGTACGGAATTTGCCATGGAAGATCATGGTTATGCCACGACTCTACCCGGACAGACCACACCAAAAAAGCGTAGGATTCTTCCTTCAATGCAACGCTGAATCTGATTCCACGTAAGACCCTTTTAATTATTGTACAAGTCCTCATTTGATGCTAGTTAATATGTATTGCAAGAAGTACAAACATCTAAAACAACCTATTTTTACCTAGCTTTCTGCAAGTCTAAAAGAATTCTTACAAGAGTTTGAGTCTCCTTTTTCCTCTCCCACCTTTTTAAATCCCAAAGCTTAAGAGTAATGCTCTTTTTAGGAGGAACTAAAAGTAGCTTGTGTCACTACAAGTTTCTGGTAAAACTTAGCCATATTTCTGCTTGATTGTTGGGGAGAAGTCTTTGGCTAACAGTTTTCTTGGCATGGGAAAAGTTCTGGATTTATCTCATTTCAAACAGACATGCTGCTGAAGCTTCTCTAACCCTGCTGAGCTATAAATCCTGTAAACTGTGTGAGCAGGTAACTGCTAGCAACTGAGGCAGAGCAGTGTCATCTCCTTAAATGGAGTTCATCATTCATCAAGAGAGATATGTACATATTCTTGGAGTCCTGCGTGAAAATCAAAATTGGCTATCTTTGACCACATTTGTAGATAATAGGGAAATTTAAAAAGATAGATGCAAATTTCTGGGGCATTACTGCAGCTTATCCAGCTAGAGTGCAGACCCCTCACAGTTATCCTTTCCAGTAGTGTAACTCCCTTCTTGCACCAAATCTCACGAAGCTTACAGTTCATTCTGATATTCAAACTGATTGTCTTGCACAAGCGGGATGAATTTGAACAGGAGTGGTCATAAAGAAGTGCCGCTAAGAAAATCAGAGTATTGGCGATTTTATCTTGCGGGAGGGAGGGTGGAACCACCTCCTCCTTTCCTTAGCCAAAGCCTGAGTTATCACACTCTGGAGGCACCAAGACTGCTTTGAGTTGGCCCTACCCATCTGCACCGAAGTAGGTTAGAAATAGCTCACCTGAGAGAGCAGTTAGCTTCATCAACCACTGTTACCTGCCATTGCCCCACAGTTCTTTAACAACACTGTTGCCCTAAGAAAAATCCCCATTCCAGCTTTACATTCCTAATGTGGCTTCAGAAAGCCCCAGGGATTGGTGCCCTCAATAACAATTAACCAACTCTTAACATCTAGTAATAATAGTAATAATAATAAAATTCCTATATGTGGAGTAATGTAGCAGAATTCCCTACCAAAAAAATACATTTTAATGACTATAAAAAGCTTGGGTTTGAATAAGTTTCAAATGTTTCTTCTGTATTTATAGGTCATGGTCTTGTCATGCACAAGCAGTTCTCAAGATAATAAACTACAAGGATGATGAAAAATCATTCAGTCGTCGTATTAGTCACTTGTTCTTTCATAAGGAAAATGACTGGGGCTTCTCCAACTTCATGTCCTGGAGTGTAAGTAATTGGACATGTATTAATCTATTACTAGATAGAACAGTTTTGGACTTGCACTTCTGAATACTGATACACCTATAGAAAAGGCTTAATTTTTTTTTCTGTCATTGCTGAAGATTATTTTTCAATCTCTCATAAATACCTGTACTTAATTATTTTAGCTTGCTTTTACTTATGTTGTGATTTAAGTGATCTCTTGTTGCTGTTTTCTGTATATCTGAATGCTTGTTTTCTGTTTTAACTACGTGATCATCAATGTCATTCTGAAGCAACATAGATTTTCTTGCATTTCCATGTGTTCTTTGTATATGTGTACAGATATTTAATGCCCTAATAATACTGCTAAGGCTTATCTTGAATTTTCAAAGCTTGGGCCCTTAATTTTTCATCTGGCTGAAATATCATCCAGAAGAAGCAGAGTCTTTGATTACTGGCTTGTAATATCCACAGAAAACTGAAATAGTACTGCAAAATCTTAAAAGCCAGGAACGAGTTTCCTGTATTGAGACATCAAAAAATAATTAGTGTGTTAAGCTGAAAAAAGCTTTGTTGGTGTCCTTCAATTTTCCTTTTTCAGTTTACTATTATTGATAGCTCAGGCTTAGAAATTAAGTGATGTTTAACTGGATACAGACATGTTGGAAGATCCAGTTTTCATGTTCATGTGTCATTCCTGCTCTACAGGAAGTGACTGATCCTGAAAAAGGCTTTATAGAAGAAGACAAAGTTACTTTTGAAGTCTATGTTCAAGCAGATGCTCCACATGGAGTGGCGTAAGTATCTTTTGTTTAAAAATAAAATTCTTAATTCTAATATTTTCATGTTGCTTGAGATTGTTCAAATATTTTGTGTTATTAATAGCTGTAGCTCTCATTAGACATTCTCACTTTGTCAACTTTAATTGATGAATTCTCACATGGCAATATTTTTCGTTAGTCACATAGAGGTTTTTGTATAGGTTAAATTTCCAATTGCGTTAGCGTAATGTTGTGGAAGTTTAACTTCTGTGTGAATTGATTTGTGATTTAACACTTCTGCAACTCTAGCCTCAACTTCTCTGATCTTAGAGCTGATAAGAGTTTCAGACAGTCAGGTGGCTCTGCTGTCTAACTCGCGTCGGTTTACACTTGTTTTAAAACTGCCTAATCTGAATCGTTCTGCTTCATGTCGCTTCTAAACAAATTGGTTGTACTGAAATGCAGACTTGCCCTTAAAAGCACAGGTCTAGGTTCCAGTACACTTTCATAGTAAATATTTTTTCTGCCATATAAAATATCTTTAAAAAAATCTTAACAAAATCATAAACCATTCAATTGCAAAGACTATCTTGTTTTTAACCATTGACTATTTTCTAGATGGGATTCAAAGAAGCACACAGGATACGTCGGCTTAAAGAACCAGGGAGCAACTTGTTACATGAACAGTTTGTTACAGACTTTATTTTTCACAAACCAACTACGAAAGGTAATTAATATGTGAAAGAAAATGAGATTGCTAATTGAAGTATCCAATGTGTTATATTTATAAATGCTTCAAAGAAGAGCTGTCCGTTACTTTTGCCTCATTTGTCCTCTTAGAGAAGTTATGACTTACGTGATGATGCACATTTTACTTGAGGCTGAGTGCAGGAAGCCTCCTTTTGTAGTTTGTTGAACATAGGTGCTTGGTTTTTGTGAAAGCACACAAAGTACCTGATGAAGATCTGAGTTTACGGAGCGTTTCTTAGACTGTCTTATGTGTTAATGTTGCTATGAATTGCTGGAATTGAAAAAAGGAAAAAAAAAAGGAAGAAAAAGGATGACTACATTTTGCAGATGAGACACAGAAGTAATTTTCCTTTCTTGAAACAGTTCAAGTAGAGAAGTCAGTTATGACTTCTTAGCCCATAAACAGTGTACAAAGATAAACATGTATGACCTTTTGTAGTTAATTTGTTTTGTCTTTTAATTTATGATCAATGCAGTTGAATTTTCTGTTATTATGGTTAGTATCTTTGTAGTGATGGAAAGTGTTATAATTTCAGTAGTTTAAACAATTTAATATTTGCTTCATTTATACTCTTTTTATTCACTGATGATGTTTTTTCTTTCCTGGAAGGAAGAACTGCTTAAAAATCAGCTTAATAAATACTTCATCCAAACCAGGATGAAATATGCTAGATAATGTATCATTTTAAAATAGTGCAATAGCCGTAATCAGATAAAAACATAAATGCTGACTTGATATTGGAGGTGACCGTCTCGAAGAGGGGATATACTTGGGGAAAAAAATGTAACTTGGCACTGTTTCATTTATTGGAGTGTCCTGTGGATCCTAATTCGTTCTTCTGCACGTTCCTGTGCTCATTGTGTATCTCTTAGTGAAGGAGCATTGTTCTGACTTCTGCTTTCACTTGAATGTGCTTGTTACATTTCCATTAAGCTTTCTTTTCTCCAAAATTTCCCTTTTTAATGTAGCTGCTTTCCACTGTCTTAGATTTTCCACCATCCTTCCATTATTTATATCACTGTGGCTCGTAAGTGTCCCAGTTGGGATTTCTTTTTCCTCTTTTGCAATGTGCTGCTTACTCTGAAGCATTGCAAAAAATAGCTCATCAAACTCCAGTAGACTGTAACTGAGACCTTGCCAATGCCATGTACAAGAAATAAATACTTGACTTGTTTTACATGATGCACCTGTTTCTTTTTTGCAAGAGGTGTAATTGACTTACTCAGTTTATCATTCACTATAATGCCTGTTCTTTTTGCTCAGCACTCATAATGTTTTTGCATTTTATTTTTTTAGACAACTTTGTGTTGCTCTTGAAAGAAAAATGTGTTTTTATAATAGCTACATCTAATCCAATTGAGTAGTTCCTTTCAAGACTGTCTTGTAGTCAGTAAATCAATATGTACCATGAAGTAATCTTATTCTGTGAAGAAGAAATTCTTTTTGTGATACAGATTTTTTTTTTTTTAACTGAACTAATCTTTTTATGCATTCGCCTGCACTTTTTCCTCAGCCCCCAAATAAACATCGGCTTTTAGGGAGTGTTAATTTCTGGATAGTGACCATATGAGAAAGGTTTATTTACTTAGCTGGTAACTGCAGCTTCCTTTATGGAAATGTTACTGGACATCAGCTGATGTGCCCAGTTCTCTGCTCATTCTTCAGGTTTTCAGAGCCCCTGTAAACAGAACAGACTACAGTGGTGGTTTTAGACAGTTTTAATACTCACTTGCCATTATTGCAGATACGGAAGAATTTCTACAATGCTTTTGTTTTCACTTTGAGGAAACTTGTTCCTCGTAAAACAGAGTAAGATAAAATGTGTAGTATCCTCAGTTTGCTTATCACCGATTCAATTCTTTCTGTTAATCCTCCTTACTTAGAGAAGATAATGATTTCTGTTGCTGTTATTTAGAGCTTTGTTAAGAGAGAAGCTGCTGTCAGGAGTAGAGCCGGGAAAGCAATGAACAATAGTAAAGGCAAGCACGTACCTATGGGAAGTCAGAGTCTGGTGAAACGTGGGTGAGGATTGATGGAGAGATCTTTTCTTTCTTTGCTTTGTTTCAGAAAACAGATGAGAGGTTCTTTGATATTTGAAATGAGACCTCCCTTTATTAGCAACCACGTGGCTTCGGTGAGAGGGAATAAAGCAAAGGAACTTTCTCTTCACAGTGTATCTTACTTGTCTGTTTGTGAAAAATACATACCTAAGTAGAGTCCACCCAGGCAAGGTGGGCTTACACCCATGTAGGTAGGTGTAGGACCTACACAACTTCCCATGTAGGTCCAGATTTGACCTTGGAGAACATCACATGAGTTTTCTGGTGTCTGTCATCAGCACCTCCAGCCAGTCAATACTTGTGGCTGCATCCAATATGTTTTAAAACTCTTTGCCTTTTCTGTTGAAAAATTCCTTACAATTCGTGAGAAATTTGCATGATGTTTATATAACTATGCTATAATCAGAAATATGGGTCCAGTACATTTCTCCATGATCCGACTCCCCCATTTATCTAATATATTTTACCTTACCTTGGAATTCATACACAGTATTTTCTCCTCTTCCTCAAGTAATTGTCTTGACTTTAAGCAGTGTGTTCAAGCTTATCTGTAGTGTTCTTTTACTATGGAAATATCTAAAATTTTATTTCCTCCTCTCTCTGTGTCTGTTACTTATAGCCATTGCCTATACATGTCCCTGTCATTCTTTTGTGTTCATTTCCTGAGGGAACTTCTCAGGTGTTAAATTAGAGATTTTGCTTTTTTCAAATGGATCAAAATGCCTTACTCCTTGATCTTGAGGTCAAGCTTTCAGAGTTTGGAAGGGTAAGGCATAAAAAATAAAGGTTCATAGAGGATCGTATTTGAAAAGTGGTTTGTTTTATCTTGGAGAAACACTTAAGCTTTGAGAAATAGGCTTCGATACTACTTATATAGACAAACAGAAGGAAAAAACAAAGAAAGGCTGTGTGTTAAATATTTAGTTCGCAGTAACATTTAGAGTTTCAGAAGAAATAAAACTGGTGTTTTTATTCGATGGCAGCTGGAATGTAGTAATTATAAAAAAATGTAAATGGTTATTTTAATATTACTTGAGAGATACAGGAAAGGAATTAATTGTCCAGATGGTATATGAGGAAACCAAATGGGAACTACATGCAAAGGATCTAATTTTGATTAATTACCAAGGTATTCTAAACTCCCATTTATACCTTTTGGTATATACAAATACCTATATTTGAATTTTTCCTTGCTTGATTTTCGTATCTTATTTCTATTTGTTTAAACGCAGCAAGTAACTTACTATGTATTTGGTTTTTAAAAAGCATTGATAAGATGTTAAAAACAATTAATAGGGGTTGATTATAGAGATTTAGAAGATTTGAGAATTGATCATTCAACTATTTCCTGTTTCTACCTTTAGCCAGTGAAGACCAGCTCATAAAAGGGTTCATAAACCATGGGCAGGGAGAGGTTAAATTAACTCTGCCATATGATGACTTGTTTTGATGTTCATGTTTTAAAGCAAAAAACAACTATTACCTGTAAAATCAAAGATATAATTTTAACTATTAATATTTGAGTTGGAGTTTGCCCAGGTCAGCATGGTTAACTGTCACTCTGCATTCAGATAATAAAAGTAGAGAAGCAATTGAAAATCATCTTCTTTATTAGCTTATTAGAATGGTTTTGAAATTGTATGTTCTGATCTTAGGAAATAAATTTTCATAATCAGCATGGTCCAACTTTTACAATAGGATGTGTGGAGAGATTGAGACATCTCCATTCCTGGAGATGCTCAGAACTCAACTGGATATGACCCTGAGTAATTGGACCCAACTTTGGACATGGCACCTGTTCAAAGAGCAGAGTTCTTTTCCAGACTAGATCACTATAAACTCTAAACTCTTAAAGCAGTGCTTAGGAAAGTTGCTTATGCAACTTCATGAGAAAATACTGCTTTTTGTTCTCTGAATTTTTCCAGGCTAGCCAGGCAGTTGGCCTAATTGATTGGCAAAATAATGGCATGAAGGATTATTGAGTTTCAACAGTTAAAACTTGTTGCTGATGATAAAATCGAAGATGCTATTTTCTTCAGTTTATGAAGAATTGAATAGCTGAACCCAAAAAGTTGTGGTGAATGGAGTTAAATCCAGTTAGCATCCAGTCACAAGTGGTGTTCCCCAGGGCTCAGTGTTGGGGCCAGTTCTGTTTAATATCTTTATCAACGATCTGGACGAGGGGAATCAAGTGCACTCCCAGCAAGTTTGTGGATGACGCCAAGTTGAGCAGGAGTGTTGATCTGCTTGAGGGTAGGAAGGCTCTACAGAAGAATCTGGACAGGCTGGATCAGTGGGCTGAGGCCAATTATGTGAGGTTCAACAAGGCCAAGTGCTGGTTCCTGCACTTGGGTCACAACCGCCCCATGCAATGCTACAGGCTTGGCGAGGAGTGACTGGAAAGCTGCCCAGTGGAAAAGGACCTGGGGGTGTTGCTCAACAGTCGGCTGAATATGAGCCGGCAGTGTGCCCGGGTGGCCAAGAAGGCCAATAGCATCCTGGCTGGTATCAGAAACAGTGTGGCCAGCAGGACTAGGGAAGCAATTGTCTCCCTGTACTTGGCACTGATGAGGCTGCACCTGAAATGCTGTGTTCAGTTTTGGGCCCCTCGCTACAAGAAAGACATTGGGATGCTGGAGCGTGTCCAAAGAAGGGCAGCAAAGCTGGTGAAGGATCTGGAGCACAAGTCTTAAGAGGAGCAGCTGAGGGAGCTGGGGTTGTTTAGCCTGGAGAAAAGGAGGCTCAGGGGAGACCTTATTGCTCTCTACAACTACCTGACAGGAGGTTGTAGCAAGGTGGGGATTGGTCTATTCTCCTAAGTAACAAGTGGTAGGACAAGAGGAAATGGCCTCGAGTTGCACTAGGGGAGGTTTAGATTGGGTATCAGGAAAAATTTCTCCACCAAAAGGGTTGTCAAGCATTGGAACAGGCTGCCCAGGGAAGTGGTTGAGTCACCATCCCTGGAGGTATTTAAAAGATGGGTAGATGTTGTGCTTAGGGACATGGTTTAGTGGGGATTTGGCAGTGTTAGGTTAACGGTTGGACTCAATAATCTTAAAGGTCTCTTCCAGGTTAAATGATTCTACGATTCTATGAAAGTTTAAAAAGCAATTTAGGCAAATTTCAAAATTAAAGCAGAGCAAAGGAAGACCTTTTTTGTTGTCATTAAGATGGGACTGGGCAGTTGCTCTTAAAATTACCCTAACAAAGTAAGAGTTCTGTTGGCTGTCCTTCAACAAAAAGTTGAGATAAAAATTTCAGCTGATTTCTATTCATGTTTTTCCCTTTTATGGGTGTAAGTACTACTGTTAACAGTGTGGCTTGCAACTAAGTAGAAACATAAAATTTGCAGGCTACTAGTGTTCAGTTATGATTCTGCTTTAGGTCATCTCTGCTTCCTGTTAAATTTTGGAAAGTAAATTTAAAATTTAAAAGATAAAGTCATGCGAACTATCATACTTCTTTACAGTTGCATAATTAACCAGTGCTTTTCTGACTGAATATAAGGGATTTACTTTATAAGACTGTTTGATATTTCAGTAAAATAGTTTCTTTTGCTTTATCTCATTACTGTAGCTATTCTAATGATTGGCTTCTTATTATATTCTTCTTCTAAGTATTTATGTTGCTGTACTTCTGAAAAATTTTGTGGATATTCAGAATTGGAATAGGAAACTGGCCTGCCAGCTTCTTAACAACTTTTTTTTCCTTTTCTTTCTTCCTTTCGTTTTTGTCATTCCCTGTGTCTTTTTGTATGAGCTTTGTCGTTAATGCCTGTTTCACCTGGTTCCTATAACCCCTATACTGAGCCTTCATATAACACTGAATGTATTTCTCCAACAATTCAGCTGCATTCTGGAAGTACTGACCTTGCTCCGTATGGGGAACTGAAGTACAGGACAAGTCAGAGGTGCTGGACACCTCTGAAATCTAGGCTGATGCTGAAACCGAGTGAGAACTACTGAGATCCAGTTCAGCACTTCACTCCCAGAAACGTATCATTCCCTGTTGTTCCACGGGCAAAAACTGAAGTGGCAATTTTTCCTGTTTCTTAACAGGGTATTTTCTCGTATGCTACTTAATATTGGAGTCTGTTTTTTCAAATGTTGTTACCTAATCTTCTTCCAGCGTTTTCTATGTTTTGTTTTCATGCTTTCTAAATGAGAATAAATATTTGTAAATACCTTTTTTTTTCTGTTATTTTTCTCTAGGTGTATTGATGTACACTTTTTTAAAAAGTAAATCTCATTTCAGTGCCTGTTGGACTCTCCTAATCCCTGGTGGTCTATTTGTGTAATTTCTTTGTTCTCAGTCCTTCCCAGATCAGTATAATCAGTGAACTGAATTGTTAAGCTGTTTATTTGCTGGACAGCGATGATGTTAAGTAGGAATGAATGTATCAGGGAATCTCACAGCTTCCTCTGACATCCTTCTCCTCCATGTGGACCATTTCTGGTTTTGTTCACTTGTTGTCCTTTATGGTTTCATGTGGTGGTTGTTGGTTAGGGGTTTCGTTTGGGAGTGGTGGTGTGGCTTTTTTAGGTGTTTTTAGATTTTTTTTGTGTGTGGTTTTTTTTTGTGTGTGTGTTTGATTCTTTTTTTTTCTTCTTCTTCCCAATGACAGCATTGACAGGTAGCCAAGCTACAGCACAACCCTGAAGTTATTTTCTCAAAAGCCTACAGTATTGATCAGTATCTCTGGTCCTGCTGTGATGGTTGTATAGACACACCAGGTGTGATTAGTTGTTTGAGGGTGTTGAATGCTTTAGTGCATTTAGTTTTCTAGGGTGGAATAAGGGAACTATTTGGATTAAATAACAGTGAATGGAATCTGTTGTTCACATCTTTCTAACCTCTGTGCTCTAAGAAGAGCCATTCCAGACAATTAATGTTTTTACCCTACAGTACGGGATTTTTTTCAGACTGTCTTGGAGTAGTGATTAAATGAAGTTATATGAAGGAAGTCACTGAAGAGGAAAGAATGCGTTAAACTATATGAGCAATAAACTTTTCCTTAGATACTAATTGAACTAAATGCTTTTTCAGGCTGTGTACATGATGCCCACAGAAGGAGATGATTCATCCAAAAGTGTTCCTTTAGCGTTGCAAAGAGTGTTTTATGAGCTGCAACATAGTGACAAACCAGTTGGAACTAAAAAGTTAACAAAATCTTTTGGGTAAGTTTCAGAAATTTGGGCTATTTGTTGGGCTATTACAGGCTTTGTGAAGCTTTTCTTTAAAATGGTTTTATTTAAATCAGGCTATTTTTAGAGAGATGCAGAGAAATGTTAATATAGCATTATGTTAATTGCTAACTTTTCTTAGTTTACTTGGATAGGGTTTTTATTTATAGTCCATACTAAGGAGCTGATCTGAAAATCAGATTTTTGGGGAGGGGAGCTGTACATAGTCAAACACAGCTGTTAGTAGCAGGGTTATAATTTACCTGTTACCTGAAGATTGTATGATGCATTTGACTTAAGTAAAATTCAGAACACAACATGTTGCTGAGACATTGCAGTTCATGTATTGTTAATGTCTTTTTTTAAAATTTAAATCTGGTTTAAATTTAGAAAAATAGCAGTAATTTGCATTTCCATATTGTTAGTTCTGCATTGATGACTGTTGTAACATTTTCTTATGACATATCAAAGATGCACGTATTTTTGTCTATGCACAATTTAGAAGCATTTAACATTGTATTCTGTTTCGTGATTTAAAGCTTAAGAGGAGTATCTGTTACATGAAGTAAAGGTGTCAGAGCACACAGAGAAAGTAATTCTTCACATTTTCCTCATTCTAGCATCCTCTTTGCCTCTATAAAACATATACAAAAAGGCTTGCATTTTGTTTTCATTTTTGCCCAGTATCTAGTTCACTGCGCCTGATATTTTTCCCAGCCTGATGGTGGTACTTGTGAGATGGTGTGATAAGGTGTAATTTTAAATCTGGAGTATCTAGACATAGAATTATACAATATAGCTGTATTGAGGGTGTTGGGTTTTGTGTGTGTGTGTTTGTTTAGGGGTTTTGTTGGGTTTTTTTTTTTGATTTTTTTGTTTTGTTTTTTTGTTTTTTTTAACCTAGCTTGATATTTTGGTTGAGCACAAGTTAGGAGAGAAGATTAAGATTAGCATAACCTTTACAAGCTTTCTCTTTGCATGTTGTATAAGCATGGAGTAGGATTTTATCAAAAACTGTTCTAACATTGTATTTCACATCACTTTGTCACACTGTATTTGTACACTAGTCCTCTGTAGTAATATTGACAAGCATTTTTTATTTACAAACAGGTTAGGAAGTTTGTATCATCTTTTTCACATTGCTGTGCCAGTGCCCATCCCGCATCTTTTGCTAAAGCTTGTAGTAGTGCTCTGTCCTGATAAGACTCTTTGTAACCTTGCATGTTCGTCACCTTTCCTGTTCACCTTTGTAGGAATTTTAAAATTAAGTTGGTAACCTCAGTGTTGTATGCTTATCTGGTCCTGCCCTCTGCCTACTAGCACACTGTACATTCGGTTTATCAGTACTCCTGTTGTCCTCTTACACTGGAAGGACTTGCTGATATTGTAAATACTTCATCTTGAGTTAAAATCCCAGCAGTGTCATCTTTAGTAGCATGAAAAGGTCTTTCCTGAGGGTGTTGCAGATGCTTAACTTTGTATCTGAGAGCAAGATTTAAAAAATGTGTTCATGCTTGCCTTTATTCTTGGGAAGGAATTTTTGAATATGTTTGAAGATTTGGTTCTCCCCCCTCGTACTCCCCCAATCAGAGAGAGGTTTCTGACCCTGTGAGACCTACCTATGTGCTGTGTAGAGCATGACTACTGGGTATTGTGAGTTTCTATTGTGAGCTTGGCTTGTTTCAGTAAAGTGATGCCATTGTCTGAAGGAGCCCCTTTTTTTTATCCTAATATTAGTATGTAACCTTTTTCTTTGTTTTTGTCCTTTAAGCTGGCTAGTGTTTAAAGCTTAGGGAGTTGGGAGGTTGTTTTCCATTCTTAATTATCCAATGGGTCACTTCATTCAGGTTGTTTGGAGTGTGGACCCCTACGCAGTTGTTTGGGCGCACTTTGGAGAGTAGTATGCTGCTGTGTGCCAGTGGCAGTGAGTCACTGAGAAGAGTGGGAGGGGAAGATAAAGTTAGTATTGCTCCTGGTCCCCCATGGTGCTTGTGGCTTCAAGAGCTGGTGTTGAAACTCATGCTGAAGCTAGAGCCTGCAGTAAACATGGCTTATTTCACCTGGTTAGGAGTGATGACTGTTCCAAAAAGAGTTGTCAGAGACTTAAAAAGCATTCTCGACTTTACTTTAAAGAGTTCGTAGAGAAAGTATTTCATGCTGAAACTAAAACCACTTTATGCTTCTTTCTTTCTTGAGGCTGTAGTTGCAGACACCCTTGTTGTAGTGTGCCACGTTGACTGCGAGGCCTTCAGAGATACTTGCTCTCACCCCTCCTTTCACATGAGCGTGTTTGCATGCGGACAGTTGAGGAAGCTGGATGCCTCCTTGCATCCTTGGAGTTACAGTGCATTCAGGATTAACTGTTTAGATGAGCACAGAGGAGCCAGTATTTCCTATAAATCCGTTTACTTCCGTTCATGTGCTGAGATAATCCCTGAATGCCACTTGACTGCACCTGAAGGGCCCTCAGAAGAGAAGCAGCTAGAAGCAAACTCTCCTGGCAGCACTGAATTGCTCCCAGGCCTTTTCTTAAGAGTGTTTCTGACATGAATTGAGACTAAGTTGTAGACTGGAAGAATTCTTCTGCTAGCAACAGCCTGGCTCTGGCCTTTTTGTCTGGCTCCAGCTGCCTTTCCCATCCCCGGATTCAGAGGGAGAGGGCAGGTAGGCACAGAATGGCTGTCAAAACATCCCACAATTTACTGCCCCTTCTTCCTGCCAAGTAAATGCCAGAGAACTAAAAACACCTGTGTGTCAGCCAGTACTATTTCTCAGTGTCCTTACATCTTGCTATGTATTAAATTCTTGATCTGCAAAGAAATCACAAAAATGTCTTTTGAGCGGTAAGTTTTCTCTATAATACAGTAATTTTGCATTAATTTGTGTTACAAAGGTGGGAAACTTTAGACAGCTTCATGCAACATGATGTCCAGGAATTATGTCGAGTGGTATGTTTTTACTATTTCTTACTGATCTGTGATACATAACGTTGCCTCCTGATATTGTGTATATACAATATAATTTGATAACAATTCTAGTAATACTGGCACTGATTAATTTAAATTAGGTGTGTAAGACAGTTTTTGCCTTGGTTTGTTTCTCTTTTTTAAGAATGAGATTAATTGTGGCCTTTTGTGGGTGAGGAATTTGTAAAAGATGGGGAAGGTTGAAAATAAATGAAACATATGCTAGTGGTCCTTATATAGCCATGGAGAGAAATGCAGTTTTGAAGATGCAAATGCATTGTTAACATTTGCGGGGTTTTCCAAACTCAAAGGAATGTAGCTGGAGTAGTCTTCAGTGCAGTTTTTAGGGAGAAAAAGATGATTAAAAGGACTAGAAAGGAGATGCCAGTACAAATAGACTAACGTTTCATCTTTATGCACGTGACTTGGAGTTTAATCAGTGAAGTAGTCATGTCTGTGTGTGATGAATAAGTTCAAAAACTGTAAGTTTATCTTATGTAAAAAACAATTTTTCTTTCAGCTGCTTGATAATGTGGAAAATAAAATGAAAGGCACATGTGTAGAAGGCACTATTCCTAAATTGTTCAGAGGGAAGATGGTGGTATGTATTTAGTTGTCTCTTTTTTTTTTTTAATAATTTAAATTAACTCTATTACTTGTATACATTGAAATTCTGTGGGTTTTGTTTTTTGTTTACAGTCTTACATCCAATGCAAACATGTAGACTATCGATCTGAACGAATAGAAGATTATTATGACATCCAGCTAAGTATAAAGGGAAAGAAAAATAGTAAGTGATACGTTATGATATGCACCAATCAAATACTTCAACATGTTGGACATCTTTAGTGCCTGTTGATTTCAAACGGATTTAGCACTTCGAAATATCCTTGCTTTAATTTCAGAGGAAAAAGTCTTTGACACGTCATTGAAAACGTCTCTGCAGAAAACTTTTGCTTGCGTTACCTTTTTTCCCTTCTCCTAGTGCCCTTCCCTGCTCCTTCTTCCCTAATTCTCTCACAGATATCTTTTGATAAAACTCAATTTTAGTAATTTTCCTGGTGTCATAAAAGTGCATACTGTGCCATGATGGTAATTGTAGTGTTGTCACAGTAGGTTATAATTTATGTATGAAAATGAACTTGCAGGAAATAGATTCTTATTTAGACCAGACCATAGTCATAAGCAAATAAAAAGAATTAACCAATCGGAGCAGCGTAACAGCGGTCCCTTACCATCACTTTACCAAGTACTTGGCATGCAAGACACAAAAAAGGACGTGTTAGAGTCCAGTAAACAGAATCACCTAGCTTGATATTTAACAGTTGCAAAGTGAGAACAGATTTGGCAGACAGTTGTAACTATGTGATTTTTAAAATCTGTTAATATTATGTATGCTCCCTACAATTTGGTGCATTTCTTTACGTTCTTAAGCAATATAAAACATTTTTTTAAATAAAGATGAATATTCAAACACAAACTCTCATGTCTTAATATGTTATTTGATTAATACATTGTTAAACCTCAAGTCTAGAGTAAACTTAGATTTTTCTTCCTCCTTCCCTACAATTCCTCAATCTTTTTTTCATTTAGTTTTTGAGTCCTTCATTGACTACGTTGCAGTGGAACAGTTGGATGGTGATAACAAATATGATGCAGGAGAACATGGCTTGCAGGTATTTTTCTTCTTTTAATTTGGTTTTAAATTTTATTTCTCTGACTTTGATAAAATAACTTCACAAAGCTATAGTAGCCAAAAAACCTGTTGCAAAACCTACTCTAGGTTGTATCAGCTGATTTTGGTGTTTTTTCTCCTTAGACAGCTTTTACATAGCTCCTCTTAATGGCTGTTAGGTTTCTTAAAATGGAGCTTGGATTTTAAAGCGATCTATTTAGCAAGGAGTTTTACTTTTATACCTGTAAGTATTTTAATGGCTAGAATGGTTAACTTCTCCACTGATCTCAAGACTGATAACTTTTTCCTCTAAGAGCAGTCTGTTCCATGTGTCTAGTAAAAAAAAGACATAGCTCTAAAAGTAACTTCAGAGAGATTGTTTTTGTACCATTAACAAGAACGCCAAATGAAAGTGTGGAATTTTAAACATTTATGTGTGTACATGTTTCTGAGCTTTTCGACTTCCTACGGTGGCTGCAGCAAAGTGCAGCTGAAGTCCTTTATAAAAAAATGTTTATTTTACTGAACTTGCTTCTGCAGCTTCCCTATACCAGGTTTTGTCTGTAATGTTCTATATATTCTTTAGCTGTTCTTAGGAAGGTACTGCATGGTAGCCAAATAATTGTTGGCAAGATACAATGAACATGAAATTCTTAATTGATGAAAAATGAGTTTTCACCTTCATGTTCTCTTTTAATTTTATTTATATGAGTGACTTCCTCTTAATGCAGTGAGGTGCTCACATGTGCTTGTATGAATGGTCTAAATTTAAATGAACTGAGTTCTTGTGCTACTGGAGAAGCTCCTGGGAAGAGTTAAGATAGTTAACTTCCATCCAAGTTTTGAAACATTCTTTGGTGCACATGGTGTTGTCAAGCCTATAAAATAAAGGCAGCAAGAGTATCTGCAGCAAACAAGTATTTTGAGTTGCTAAAAATCTTGCAAATTCAGCCCTCTATTTCCTTTAAAATATCTAGGAGGCAGAGAAAGGCGTGAAATTCCTAACGTTGCCACCAGTATTACACCTACAGCTCATGAGATTTATGTATGATCCTCAGACTGACCAAAACATCAAGATAAATGATAGGTAAGTTTTCTGGGGTGTTTTTTTTTTGTTTTGTTTTATTTTCTTTGTAGAATTTGGACCTGTGGATGTATTTCACCAAAAATAATTTATCAAAATCCTATTTTTGTTTCAACTCCAAGAGGAAGGTGTGTGCAGTCACACCTGGTGGAGGTCCCCAGATGGTGCACTGATTGAATGTTAAGGTTGTGAATGACAAACTGAATACTTAAAAAGTAATTTGTAGCTGTTTTCAATATGAAACAAGTGAACGCGTCTTTTAATGCTTTGTGGAACGTTCGTTGGGCGGTGTGTAGAAAGTTGGTACATTCCCATAGGCTGAGAGTAAGTAGCCCTCTGCTTTCCCTCCGTCTGTTTCCATGCCCACTCACTGTAGTAGAGGCTGATAATTTCTCAAGGAGATACCTTGTTGGTTGTAAACTAAATCTGTGTTGCAATGATTTCAGTCTCACCAAGAAGGTGAGAGTGCAGCAGGTGAAAGACATTTCCGAATAATGTTCCAGTCGAGTAATACCTGTACTAGAAAAGCTGTATTTGTGTACAGGAAAATAACAGGTTTTGAGCTCTTCCCTTAACACAGTGAATCCAAACCAGCGCTATTTCAGTTAAAGTGCTCTTACTCTTGTTACTGAAGGCATACTTTTTCAGAGGTGCTTATGAAGATTGTTTTTATTCCATATTAAACCAGTATAAAATCTGCCACTGTATGCAGTATATACTGGATAGAAATGGCACTGTAACAGTAACTTGTTCAATTTTTGTAACTTGCTTTAGGAATGGTGCTGATGTCCTGTGTAATAGCATGTGTCTGTCTTAACTACGAATACAACTGTCTTAATTCTTTTCAAAACTAGGTTTGAGTTTCCTGAACAGTTGCCACTAGACGAATTTTTGCAAAAAACAGATCCGAAAGATCCTGCAAATTACATTCTTCATGCAGTTCTAGTACACAGTGGAGATAACCATGGCGGACACTATGTTGTTTACTTAAATCCAAAGGGGGATGGCAAAGTGAGTACTGAAAAGCAGCTGAACGTATTTATGTTCTGCAAATACATACTGGAGTTTCATAATGGGTGAATCTTCGGAAATTTTGTTCTCTAACAGAAGAGCGTGCTGGCATGCTCACTTCATCACACGGGGATTTGACTTCTCCATGTGGTTCTTAGCTTGATACTCTTCCATTTGATGCCTATTCTAACATGTTTGGGAAACTTACTTTGTATTTACAAAAAGAAAAGCCGGCAGCCCTCTTGTCTAGTTTTTGCTCTTTAGGGAGGAGCCTGCATTTAGAGGCATTAAGCAATCACTTGCCTTCTTAAGAGGAGCAGCTTCATCTTTGCTATTGCCTTTTGGCAAACGATTTCTAATTAAGGAAATCCCTTCAGTTGTGTGTGTATGTGTTGAAGTTCTACTGCAATCAAATTTTATCCAGCATTTTTTTTAGGCTGACTTTATGCTGAAGAAAATATGAATGTTTCAAGTGTTTCAGTGAATCAAAAGTTCACGATCTTTGCATGTCCCACTGTTACAGGTTTAGGTGACTTGATTGCATCGGACATTTATAGGTCAGGTGCCTCTTCCCTTGAGTTGACTGGTTTTGTGTGTATATGATTGTTCACAGTAAAAGTAGAAGTCAGATTTCGCTGTGAATTTTTTGCTATTTGTCTTTCATTCTTAATTGGCTTTATTGTTTTAATTGAAAATTTGCTGTAAATGACTTTAAATGTACAAATAATTACTAGATATCTTGCGCATCACTGCTTTTTTATTATTTTACAACAAATAAGGTCAATTTTCTGATTCATATAGAAATGTTAGATATTTGAATAATAAACCTAAGAAAAAGATCTTTGAATAATTATTGGGCTTTTGATATTCAGTGTAAAATGTTCAAATATTTCAGTAAAGGTTTGGTATTTATGGCTTTCCTTACGCTAAACGCAAGTAGCAGGCAGCACAAATTATACTGAACTACATTTTTTTTTAAACTCATGCTGCTTGAAGAGCAATTTCAGTTACTTCAAAGAGCTGAAAGACATGCCAGAAATAGGATTAATTTATCATTCAAGAACATGTTTTTGTGTGTAAAATTATATTTATATAAAATTTTCTCTCTAGTGGTGTAAATTTGATGACGATGTTGTATCAAGATGTACAAAGGAAGAAGCAATTGAACACAACTATGGAGGTCACGATGACGACTTATCCGTACGGCACTGTACAAACGCGTACATGTTGGTTTACATCAGGGAATCAAAATTAAGTATGTATGCTCTGCGTGTGCTCCAAGTTAGATTTACACAGAGGGATTTAGGGCTATATTTTACTTCTGAGTTGTTGACAGTCTTCCTATACAAAGGGGCTCTGTTATTTATAGTTGGAATTTATAGATTCCGTGGGATCAACCAGCCTTTCTCTCACTTCTGGAAAGCATGTGCTAATCTAGTGTCGTCTTGTCTTAGCACAGTAAGGCAAGACTGTGTATCTGCAAAGTGCCTCAACCTTGATTGTTTTGTAGGATGGAAAAATTAGTGAACTAACTTCGGTGACAGAAACTAAATCTAATTGATTGTAGATACACGTATGCTAAAAAATTGAGTGGTGGTAAATATTTTTTATTCTGGAATGAATATTTAATTCAGAAGTCTATGATATATATGTCATGGAAGTAGTGCGTTTTGGCTTGGGATAGAAAATGCTTCTTTTGCCAAAACATGATGATATCAAACCATGTTTTTAATTAAAAGATGAAAAAAGCCGTTTTTGACTTCAAATCAGAGGAAAGTCAAACGTATATGAAGAAAACCTTGTTCGATGTAAATCTTGACATGACATCACAAAATCTGCTTTGTAGGTGAAGTTCTGCAACCTGTCACGGACCATGATATTCCTCAACAACTTGTAGAAAGGCTACAAGAAGAGAAAAGGATAGAAGCTCAGAAGAGGAAGGAGAGGCAGGAAGCTCACCTCTATATGCAAGTGCAGGTCAGCTTTTGAAACGGATCAAGTTGCAACTTGATTATAATTCAGAATATTGAGCCACCCAAGGCAAACCTTGATTTTCATTTTTTGTGTTTGGAGGTAGCATTTGAAGTGAAATTATGGTTTTAGTGCTTCTAAGTATATTTACATATGCAAAGAATCCTTATGAAAGAAATAGTACTGTATGCTATAGACATTTCTGTTTTCTTTCAAAGTTATCTGCTTGCAAGTGAAAATAGTAGGTTCGGGTGAAAGGAGGAGGACTAGATTATTTTAAATGGCTGCCCTGCCACCACACTTTTATCTCCTTCAGGAATTATTTTCTAAAATTAGAATGTATCTAGCCATAGGCTGCAAGCCTGGACTGCTGCCAAACTGAGCTCATCAAGTAGAAGCAGGAGGAGAGAGTGCTTATATTTGCAATTATCTTTTTGGAAAAGCCAGATGGACTGGATTGTTATGAATTGCCTTAAGGAACCCTGTTTATGGCTCTTTCCAGAGCCCATCTGGCACAGGAAAATAGATCCCATTTTCCATTTGCCTCCATGTTTCCTTGCATCTTCCTTCTGGTGTTCGTAAGTAGAGATATCGGCGAAGTCGAGCTTGTTCTACGTTGCGTTTACACTGGAGCTGTTTTCAGTGGAGAGACTGGCAGAGTTGCACCGTTTGTCTTTCTGCTCCCAAAGAGTGCATGGGAGCTGTGGGAGACACAGGAAACGTTCTAGGCCAGCCTCTTTGCATTACTGCAGTGAAATGATTATGTAGCCTTTTTTTAAGTGCCAAGATTGTAGAGCACATGTTTCCAAGATTGGGATCTAAGCACAACTGGTTTTTAATTGTTTGGGATTTGTAAGAATTAGTGTATTTTAATTACTTACACTGATTTGACTAGCAATTGCAATTTTTAAAATTTCATTTTAATCTGTATACTTGCAAATTTTCTTCGTGAGAACACGAGTAGTGTTAGCAGTGTGCCACGATTCAGAGAGCCTTGTAACCTTGCCATGTTATTTTTCAGATAGTGGCAGAGGATCAGTTCTGTGGTCACCAAGGCAATGATATGTATGATGAAGAAAAAGTGAAATACACCGTTTTCAAAGTATTAAAAAATTCCACACTTACAGAATTTGTTCAAAATCTCTCTCAAACGATGGTAAGTTTTCTGTAGGTGAATATCTGTATGTGTTTATTTTATTACACTATGGTTGCTTCATGGTCTGTATCTTCTCCGGGTATTGGCAGCAATCATAATTTAGACCTTTTAAAACAGAAGATCTGTTTGGTTTTAGTAACAGCATCTTAGCCTTTTTTCCGTTATTGTTTCCTCTCACAATTTTTATTTATTTTAGGGATTTCCCCAGGATCAAATCAGATTATGGCCAATGCAAGCTAGAAGTAATGGAACAAAAAGACCTGCAATGTTAGATAACGAAGCAGATGGCAATAAAACGGTAAATATTCATTGACAGGGGATGTTATTTCTGTATATCACCCATGATTTTTAGTTCTCTTTAAAAATCTAAGTTTGGGACATCTGATTTATCAGGATTTTAATTTAACCTGTATTTAGTAAAGTTTGATACTTGGGAAGACTTGAGATTTAGTGGATTGATTTGGGTAGGAGGGGGGAGTGTCATGCATGATTTTTCTTCCATGAAAAAAACATGATCATTACTTTTATGTTAGACTTCAAACAGAAATGTCTTTTTTTGAGTTCTCCATCCAAAACTATGGATTTAATGAAATGTGTTGCTTAAAACATAAAACATTGTGTCTAAATACCACAGAAAACAATGATTGGTTTCACTGTCCTGTTACTTACAAAGTGAAATAATTTTCTTGCCATAATAAAGATAGCTGTAGATATATTTTTTAAATGAAAAAGAAATAGGTCCATTTTAAATAAAACCTACCATTTGTGCTTCATTAGAACTTTTTTGGTGTTTTTATATGTCACTGTTTCTCTTAATAAACTTTGTAAACTTCCTGTCATTAACGCAACTGAAAAAAAATAATTCTCTCACTCATAGAATGTCATAAAGTTCTTGTATCTGATGAAAATGCAGATATCAGGTTATATCATATTCTCTAGAGACTTTTTCTTCTTCTGTATCTTTCTACATAGATGATTGAACTCAGTGACAATGAAAATCCATGGACAATATTTTTGGAAACAGTAGATCCAGAGATGGCTGCTACTGGAGCAACATTACCCAAGTTTGATAAAGATCGTAAGCATATATGCTAAAACTTGAGTAAATACAAAATGCTTGTATTTTGGACATATCTCAGAAAACCTTGTGCATTCCTTTTTTCACTGTTGACGTTGATGTAGCCGTGAAGCTACAGTGCTGAAATTAGTTTTCCTCATGCAGTTTTTCCCTCATTTCTCTTAAAGCGTAAGATATGTTTCACGTTTATAGAATCACTGAATGAATTTTTATGTGTACTTATATATATAGTTGATATATAAAAATTCAGCATTTAAGAATATTTTAAAGGCATTAATCAAATTAATAAATCAAAGACGCATCTTTATTACTGATTAAAGAAAAATATCTAGGTGATTCTGCCTCCCACCCCCATAGCCCTGCCCCAACATACTCAGATAAGCCTTACTTAAAATTAAATCTTGTTTCTTCATTTGTAGATGATGTAATGTTGTTTCTGAAGATGTATGATCCGAAGACTCGGAGTTTGAATTATTGTGGACATATCTACACACCTATATCCTGTAAAATACGTGAGTTCTAAAATTCAATTTCATTGTTAGAGTTGATTTTTTTTTTTAAAGACAATAGATTGTATATCTTTTTTTTTTTCTGTTAATACTAGTTTTGTCACTGAAATCAAAAGTAGGCCACAGAAAGAAATTCTGATTTCTCCCAATACCTGATGTTTTGTTCCCCATGTTGTGTCTCTGCACGGCTGAGAGCATTGTCTCAATACACCGTTGGCTGGCAGTTAATTTTTTGTTCCAGGTTTGCTCTATTGACCAGGTATTGCTGAACATAAACAACTGTTTCAGACTTGCTGTAAAGCTTTGTGATTTGAGACAGTTTGTTTTTTGGTTGTTTTTTTTTTTTTCCTTCTATTTCAAGATTCTTTTTTTGTGGAATGTACTTCTGCAGTAGCTTTTAAAATAACTCTTCTACAACTTCTCACTATGGTAGCCTGAGAGCAGCTGCTTAGACTGAATCGAGTGTGAGCCTTGGGTTTTGTATGAGTCCATTTAAAGAATTCAACAAATATCCACTGAGTAAAAATACTTCGATTTCTTATTTTGAATGTCTCATTTTGTTGACTTGTACGTGCTTTCTAATGTTGTATTTTAGCTGTCTTATTTCTATTTTTTTTAAGAGATTAAATATTTTCTCCGGGGAAGGAAAAGTGTTATTTCATCTCTTTGCTGTTGGATGGCCTTGCACATATTTTTGTTGTTTAGATGAAGTGGAAGGAAACTTTAAAGTCTGTCTCTGAGTTGAATGTCAGTAAGGGAAGCTTTAATCTGGAAGACTCTCTTTCTTAGACATTTTAAAACTATTTATCCAGGGTAGAAGAATAGATTTTCTTCTTTTTGCAGGAGTTCTCACTAACAGTTAAAATGCAATGCATTTCACGTTCCTTTTCTTTTCCAATAGGTGACTTGCTTCCAGTTATGTGTGAGAGAGCAGGATTTCCACAAGAAACTAACCTTATCCTCTATGAGGTTTGGATTGATAGACTTTTAACATTTCTGTCTTTTACATGCTGTAACTAGAGAAAAAGAAGCTTTATTGGTTAAAAAAATGTTGCTCGGAACAATGGTAACTTATAAATCATAAACACTCTGTAACCTGTAGCTTTGAAGTCTACAGTGCTACAAGAGAGTATCAGCAGATAGCTAACTTCAAAACAGATTGAAAATTTAACAACTAGAAGTGTAAGGCTTTAAAAAAATCTCTACATGAAGCCCTACATGAGCAGCTTTGAGCTAAATCTGTGCATATCCTGAGTTGCAGTGTTAGAGGAGCTAATGCTGCTGGCATTATTGACCACTGTATTTTCAGTGCCCCCCATAGAGAGCGGAACTGAGAAAATGTTGCATCTTCTCCTTCCTTCCCGAAGTTTGAAGTCAGCAAACAAAACACTTGGTCTGCTAACATGTTTCTGCCCGAATACAGAGATAGTAAATCTTTATAACTGCTATATTTATTGAGTGCTGAAGATACAGATCTTGCCAAGGCAAAGTCCTTGCTGTAGCAAGAGCACGGAATTGGTTTTTATAGTCATTTTTGTTAGCAATCATGCTGCTCTCTCTGGTGGTTCCAGGGGGGCATGCACACTTCCATCCTAAAAAGCAAAACTGTCAGGTACTCCTACTCTGTGCAGGTCAGGGTTGCAGTTTGATTCCAGTTTGTTTAGACAGGTGCTTTTATCCCAAGAGGTCAGCCTACAAGTATAAATACGTAATATGCATATAGATATTTCATAATAGCTGCATTTTTAATATGGTTTTATTATTTATTATTTTTAAAAAGTGAATTGCTGAACGAAAGTTTCGCACTATTAAAATCAGTGAGCATAGTCAGTGTTTTCCAGGCTTCCTGGAAGCTGCATCAATAGAAAATTAATCTCTGAATTCAGGAAAATTTTCAGTGCTAATAAGGTAAAACTGAATGATGAAATACTTTTGAAAATGAAGATAACTTGAGTGAGAGTCCAAAGGTAAAAATGAGCAACCAGCTTTATAGATAGACATTAGATGTTGGACCTTAGCTAAGATTACGTTCAATTTACATCTATCTATCTATCTATCTATCTATCTATCTATCTATCTATCCATCTCCATTTGTTTCAGTTGAAGATACAAATTACCTTATCTGATGATTTCTTTGCTGTTGTGACTTTTGTTTTTGTCTTTTGTTTATTCTGTAATCAACAATTTCTTGTTCTTTATTGCAGGAAGTTAAACCCAATTTAACAGAAAGGATTCAAGACTATGATGTATCTCTTGATAAAGCTCTTGACGAACTCATGGATGGTGACATCATAGTGTTTCAGAAGTATGTATTTTAAGGGGCCAGCTTATTGTTGCAATTGAATCACCTGGTTCACTTTGAAAGCAGAACTTCCTTTAACTTAGCATTTTTAACGAGCAAAGTATAATTTGCCAACAGTAGACATGTTCTCAGCAGTTCACCTTTGTTTATTCAAAGGGGAAATGAAAAAATAGTGACAGTATTTTAATTATCCCATGCCACATTATTTAAGGAAAAGAAAAATTCGTCCTAGTTTAGAAAACTAGTAACTTAAAAGAGGTCTTAATATTACCAGAGTGTGGTTCAGCAATGTGTCCGAGTTCTGCAGCTTTTTGCTTGGATCCACCGTAACTCAGACACTGAAGAGCCTACCAGCATTTCAGATCTTGGGCTCAGTGCCATTACTGCTATGCAAGGCTCTTGGCTTGGAGCTCCTTTCAGGCTAGAACTAAACTGCTTTCCATTTTTTTTCCTTTTACTCATATTCACAGTAAATTCCATATTGGTCCACAGTGGTAAGAGGCTCCTGATTTGCCTGAGCGTATGCGACTCATAGGTGTACATTGCTTCAACTGGAGTTTTCTCCAAGGCAAAAGGAGAACTCCTGCATCTCGTGTCCGTTAAAGGGATCTTTCATAAGCTTTTCAGGGCTATAAATCAGCATTTCTATGCTCTCACTCCTGATGGTCACACCCAACTGTGTTGCTCTGTTTCTCTCCATGGGCTGACAGTGGGTGGAAGCCAGCTAGTCTATCTTCAGCACTCTTACCCCAGATTATGTGAGATGAATGTATTTCTCATGTCATGCCTTGGAACTCGCATTCCCTGTTGACCCAGTTGGTGTTATGCACCTTTGGCTGGCTGCTGACTCCTGGGTAAGTGCACAGATTGTACCCTGGTGCTATTTCTCCGCTGAGAAGATAGGGGTACCAGTCAGTAGTGACTCAGACCAGCGTCTGGGCCCACTGTTTTGTTTCTGTGGTTCAAGGAGCACTATTGTACCTCTGGCCTGTGTGCAGAGCAGTTAGCACAGGACTACATGGAAAGTTGTGGCAGCATTAATGCAGACATGGAGTAATGTGCCAGGGTGGGAGGGAGGGAAGACCGCTGCTCGAATGTGCTGTGAAATGACTGGAGTCAGTGTGCTGCTGGATCGCCAAATGAACGAGCACAGCGTGTGAGTGCACTTGCCCCTCCACCGCACGGAGTACTCGGGGGTGTGGGTCACTACTGACTGTATTAGTTCTACTGTGTACAAGTGGTGGCTCTTTGAAAAGCTTTCTGAACTTTATTTCTGTATCTCAACTGTTGCTGACTTACTGTAGAACATATTTTTAAAAGCCCTAACTGCTGTATGTATAACAATGTGATATGTAATGGTATTATCATTTGTTTGCTCTTGTAGGGATGACCCAGAAAATGATAACAGTGAACTACCAACAGCTAAAGAATACTTCCGAGACCTCTATCATCGTGTGGATGTCATTTTCTGTGATAAAACCATCCAAAATGACCCAGGCTTTGTTGTTACTTTATCAAATAGGATGAATTACTTTCAGGCATGTGTCCTATTTGTTTCTCTGCTTTTGTTTCCTCATTCTGAAAGTAACTTTTGTGTTAGTTCTCAAGCATGTTATACATATTTTTAGAAAAGAGTAGATCTGTTCTTGTATAATTTTTGCGTTGTTGCAGTGAAAAATTTAAGCAAGCCACTAATAGTTGTGAGAAGAAAATACTCTAAAAAAACCCAGTTTTATTAATAACAAATTATTTGACAGTAGAATTCTTTCTTCATATGCCATCCTGTTCTGTCAGGGAAATGTTCTCATGAAATTACGCGTTTGCTTTCTAAATGACGTGTAAAACTTGCTGAACTTATTTAAGAAAAAATTACCTTGAGAATCTAGTGATACCTATTTTCTGCTTGTATTATCACCAACAATATTCGTTTTGCAGACCAAACTGTTTTGCTTTCTTCACACAATGCTGTTTAATGCTCAGTGGCACAAGTCAAACCAGTTGTGTTTGTAAAGGGTGACTAGGGGTTGTTTAGAAAACAGCAACTGGACAATGAAACTTTAAAAAAAATTAAAGTTAGTCTGATATATGAAGAGCCTGAGTAGATTTGGCTCCATATGCTGCTTCTGTAGTTGCTTTTGTCAGTGTCAAAAAGATCACTTAAAAACAGACAAGTTTCTTTTCTGTCACCAAAGGTAGGAACTTTGGGCATCTGCTTATACAGGGGAAGTCAGGGATGGCTTTGGCTACCCTGTTCTCGTTGTCTGCTTTTTGGCAACTTTCTTTCTCTTTTTTCATTTTTACTTGAAGTGTAAGTTTTTTTGTAGCTTATTTTGGTAAGGTAAAAATAGACAGAGGATCCTCGTGCTTTTTGTGAGGTAGTGACATGAAATATACTGATGGGAATAAGGTGGTGGTATGACTGAGCAAGCTAACTTCCTTGGAATGACTTAGAGTGGCAATTTTCAAAAAGCACATTTTGCTGATTTTCTCAATAATACCATACTGAAAAAAAAATATCAATAAACAACAACAAAAAACAAACAAACAAACAAAAACCCAAAAGAGGAGTAGAGCTATTGTTTTGGATTTTGTGGCCTTTTGGTAACAGTGATTTATTGATTACTTTTTTCCTAGTGTATCTTACTCTGTGTCAGCTGTTCAGAAGCTAAAGATACTAGGGGTTTTTTTGCCTTGCTGGAGTAGACATAGTGGGTGTCTCAGAATTTCAGTAGCATAATGTTCTTGACTTGTAATGAATGGCTGTGTGATTGTAGAGCAGTATCATAATTATCTGAAATAATTCAGAACTGACAAAAAATGTATTTGCAGGTTGCAAAGACAGTTGCGCAAAGACTTAATACGGATCCAATGCTATTACAGTTTTTCAAGTCTCAAGGGTAAGATGAATTAATTTCCTTAGTGTTCTGTGTCTAAACTATTCTTCAAAATACTTAACCCAAATATAGATAGGTAGCAGTTATTTTGTAGCTTTTTCCAGGTTGTAAACTAATTCTTCACCAGTAAAACGTTAGCATTCTGGCACGCACAGCAGGTTGCATGGATAGTTTTAAGTATTGCAGTGGCTGGTTCTAGAGACTCAAAGAATTGCATGTTTTGGAAGAGTTCTAGTAAATGTCATTGAAAAAAGATGCATTTTAAAGGATCACTGTTTAAATTTCTAAAATCATTAATTACTTCAAAGCCTTACTGTATGAGACAAATTATTAAGATAATGCAAGTGCTGCTTCAGTGAATGCAGATTTCTAGAATGAAGGAGAGCAGAAACAAGTACACATAAAAGCAAGATTTTTGCTGATTTTACAGGTTTACATGCAGAAGTTACTTCATTCCCACCCTCCTCCTCCCCCAAAGTCAGCAAATGAGATTTTATGAAGATGACAATCTAATGAATTCACAGCTGCTGAAAGGGCATTTCTGGTTAAAGCAGTGTTCTCAGGCAGTTGTGTAAAACTGGATTTGAATCTGTATAAAACTAGAGCAGAAAACAGCATATTAGTAGTTACGTATGTATGCTGTAGGAATAATGCACACACAAAAATCACGTCATCTTTTTGTATTCATGTAAATGTAGATTGCTGTTTATTGACCTGTAGGTATATCCCTTCATCATCAATGAGCCTGTCGTAATTTCAGTAGCTCTTTGTGCTGTGGTCACTCTGGAATTTGCTGTGTCGTATGGTTCCACAAATTAACCTTTCACAACTAAAGCATGTGCTGCTATACTAGTAATTTCAGAGGAATGCAGGTCTGCCACCTGCAGCATTAAAGGTGAGCTCGTAAACATCCAAGAGAGCTAACACGCGCCGTGAATGACGTGTCTGTTCCCATACGCTCACCTGTTTTTAAAAATCATTAAAGCTGAATATCATGCTGCTGAGGCTCTGCTAGCAATTATATGAAACTGGGAGCCAGGAGTAAAAATGTACTTGGTACTTGGATTTACTGAGCAGTGACGGACTGTAAAGAGAGATGTATGTTTTTCTTTTTCCTTCTGCAGTTATAGGGATGGCCCTGGTAATCCTCTTAGACATAATTATGAAGGTACTTTAAGAGATCTTCTGCAGTTCTTTAAGCCTAGGCAACCTAAAAAACTTTACTATCAACAGGTAAGAGTCTTCTGTTTTTAATGATGTGAATTAAAAAAAAAAATTAATTCTGCCCTATACAAAGTATGCCTAAAGTGTTTTTCTTTTCTTTCTTAAGCTCAAGATGAAAATAACTGATTTTGAAAACAGAAGAAGTTTTAAATGCATATGGCTAAACAGCCAGTTTAGGGAAGAGGTGAGTGAGGCTGGTTTTTACACACTTGCTGTCATTTCTCTGTCAAAGCTGGTGTGGTTGTGATTGTGGTGCAGTTCATGCATCCCGTTGTCCCTGAAGAACACAAAATGAGAACAAAGTTGTACCTTACGTAAAAAACCACCTGACCAACCAAAAGCACCAACCCGAAAACACACACAAAAAAATTAAAGAAAATCGTGCCGGTTCTTACAAAAACTTTGAAGATAACATAGGTGTTCACTTTAGTAATTGTTATCTTTTAAAGATGAATTTTTGAGGAAGAGAAGAATCCAGTGTATTCTGTGCTTTAATATGGTTATGTTTTCAGGTTTTCTAATGATTTTTCTGTTTCAAATTCTGTAGGAAATAACAGTATATCCAGATAAGCATGGGTGTGTGCGGGACCTGTTAGAAGAATGTAAAAAAGTTGTAGAACTCTCTGAAAAAGGTTCAGGGAAATTAAGGTAAAGATGGAAGATTTTGATTTCTTTTATTGATCATGTGGATTTTATTCAGAAAAGTATCCGTTAGAATTTAAAATACTGTGGAAACCATTACTATCAAATGAAGCCTGCTACTGTGTTAAAATTAAAAAGCTTCCCGATTCACGTTGCTAATAGTTATTCTTATTAACTAAGAATATAAATTGTATATAACTATTCATTTTGTATTTCATAAAGTTACATCCTTGACATGCGTAAGTTTCATCAATTGCATTTATTAACTCACAATTTAGTAATTGTTTCCAATTCAACCATTTCATGCTGCTCACTTCTCAGGAGTTTAAAGTGAGGTCATTTAAAAAGAGTTTAAAAAAGAATTTAAATCAAAGACCTTTGTCTTGTAATTGTGTGTACTGGCTTTTTTGCAATGAACCAGAAGTAATTTAGCCTCATGTAACTTTACAGCTTAATTTTTACTAAAGACTGAATTTTAAGTTTCAGAAATACAGTAGTAGTAGTATCTGTTTACATTCTGACTATATATACTAATCCTTCTCAAGGTTTGAGAAAGAAATGTTGCATTGATTTTCTTTTTTAATTTTCTTAATGCTTTTCCTGTTTGTTTTTAAGGCTGCTAGAAATTGTAAGTTACAAAATAATTGGTGTTCATCAGGAAGATGAGCTGTTAGAGTGTTTGTCACCTGCAACAAGTCGAACGTTTCGAATAGAGGTAAATATTACTTTCTTAAAGAAACTTTAAAACTTTACTTTGAGAAAAGAAACTCTTGCAAGTGGTAATTCTCTTTCTAGATTCTGATTTTCAAATACTGTAATACTTGCAGCAAGCTAGATTATATGATGATAATATATATGTATTTATAAAGGTAATACTTGTAAAATTTTTCCTTTGTTCCATCTGTTTCCACATAATGATTTCATTCTTTAAATTTTTATGTATGTTTATTATAACAATACACGAGGACTTGGCAAGGACTTGTCCGTAGAACATGTGCTACCTTAGCAGTAATTCCAAGGTTTATTTGAGGACTCATGATGTAAATGTTTATGCTTAGAACCCACTTTCATACCCTGAACTGAAGTATTCTAGAAGACTTTGTTTCCTTTTCTATTAAGTTTGAGTTTGAGCCAAATTTTGATACTTTGTGATTTTTCTAAACATTTCATCATGTAAATCTGTAGACTTGCTTCAAAGATCAGAAATTTGGAAAAAAAAAAAAAAGTTTCCAATGTGAACTGTAACGAGGAGACGACAAAAGGTCTATGATGTTGCTGTCAGCTGCTCCTACAGCTGATGAAAGATTTCATGTCAAAAAAGCCATTTGGGGAAGCCAGGACAGTATTTACTGAGTAGCAGAAGCTGGAATGCCGTCATGCCAGGCATGAATGACTCTTGTAAAAAGACTCTGTCAAACAGCATGGTTCTTTTAATTGTTTTGAAATAGACTTGTTTTACATCGGTAACAGTACATCAGTTATGCTTTTAGTTACTTAGTAGGTTACTTTTAGCTGATTGCAGTCATAATTTTATGTCTGGATATAGGAAATTCCTCTGGACCAGGTAGATATAGATAAAGAAAACGAGATGCTAATCACAGTGGCACATTTCCACAAAGAGGTTTTTGGGACGTTTGGAATTCCGTTCTTGCTGAGGATACACCAGGTACAGCACGCTTCCCTTTTCCTCCCCATGGGATTACATTGATAATGTTTTCTTAAAGTACTGTCAGAGAAATTGATTAGTATAAAAATTGTATAGGAAAACATTGCTCCTGTATAAAGGGTTCTGCCTCATATGTGCCTTTTTATGGTTAAATCATTTACCATCTCAGTTCACTTTTGCACAGACAGATTGTTTAGTGTTTCAGTGAGCCTGTGCAATATCTAGAACGTAGGCATTCAGCATCAGCCAGGGACTTGAAATATTGTCAAAGCAACACTAACCCCCCACAGAACCCCCCCCCAACAAACCTAGAATCCTGTTTCTGATACGACTTTATTAATCGTGGTGCAGACTTGGCAAAAGTGGCTAGGCCAGGTTGAGACATGTGATGATGAAAATGGAGTTTGCTTTCTTGAACATTTTCTAAGATGACTTTGCATTTCGTTACTTCTGTAATTTAATGTGCTTTATCTCTGGGGCTGGAAGTTAATACTTACAAGAGTGAAAGCTAATTTTGAAAGCTTAATTTAAATTCTTAAGTTTTTACGTGGTACTGCTCCAACTGAATGTCACACTAATTCTTTTAATATCAAAGTGTATTTCTGGGGGCATTTAGCAATTTGCTTCTAAACTTTTTCTGGTTTGTGTATGTTAGTTCGTATGAAAATTACCTGATTTTCTAAAAGTTTTGGAATGAGAAGTGTGTCCACATCTCTGCATCCCATTGAATTTTACTCTATTCAATATTTTTGATCAATGTAAAATAAAACCTGTGTTGTGATTTCTGGTGGAAACCACTTGCACTGCATTTCCCTCTCTGTGAGAGTTAATATGTGTTATTGATCTTTTAAGTTGATGGTATCCATCACTTGATTCGGCAGTTTACATACACAGCATGCAGAAGCATACTACTGAAAGCTGCTAATAGAGGGGGAGCATCACAGGTGTAGAGGTTTTAAAAAGTAATATGCTTAGGAAGGATATGTTTGGTTTTTTTTTCCCCAATTCCTATTTTGCTGCTGATTTTCTAACTTCGTTTCTTAACTTTAACCTGACTTGCACGTATCAGTAGCAGTGCTTGTTCAATTTGTGAGACAGTTTGCATAATGATGAATCAATAAGACTTACAGTTGCTGAATTTATAGCAAGTTCTTTGTTGTTATTCCGTATTGTAGTGGATGATGTTGACACGTGTAGTTTTGTAAGTAACTGAGAGATGAAGGCAATGTATTTCAAGGAAGCTTGAAGCAGGAAATATTAACAGCATCCCTTTTTTTTTCCTAGATCTTTTTGTCATTAAAAATCTTGTTGTAATTATTAGGGTGAACACTTCAGAGAGGTTATGAAGCGGATTCAGACAATGCTGGACATACAAGAAAAAGAATTTGAAAAGGTAATGGCAAGTTGGGAGAGTGTTTATTCCTGATTGTAGACCCTGAATGAGTTTAAGAAGTCTGAACACCAAGGATTTGGGATCGTTGTAGAGTTTGATCAATAGAACAGTTGCTTGACTTAATTATTCTCAGAAAAGGTATTATTTAGGTAGGGCGTGTAGGAGTAGTATTTCTGTCCTGCATCAAAAGAGATACTTGGCAAAACATTAAAGTAACCTAGAGAAATTTAGACGGTGCAGGACATCTAGAGGCCACCCACTTCAGGTTCCTACTCAGAGCAGAACTAGCTTGAAGTTAAGTCAGGTTGCTCAGGGTTTTGCCTAGCTGCAATGTGAAAACTCCTGAGGTTGGGAATTATGCCATGTTCTGGACACTGCCTTTTAGAGCATCGCCTCTATCGTTGTGAAGAGACTTGTTTTCCTTAGTGTAATCGGAATTTTTCATTTTGCAACTGGTGATGGTTGCCTGTTGTCCTTATGCTGTGCAGCTCTTGAAGAGTCTGCTTCTGTGTAACACTCTTCAGTCAGTGGAAGACCAGATGCTCCTGTTAGCCTTTTCTCCTCCAGGCTAAGCAAACCCCTTTCCCTGAGCTTCTTGCATGCTATGGATTCCAGCCCCCTAACTGTCTTGCTGAGCTGTTGCTGGACTTGTTGCAGTTTGTTGCCCTCTCTATTTCCCTGGAGGGCCTGAACCTGGACACAGTATTCTAGGTGCAGTCTCATGGTTTCCTGAGCGTTCGCTTTATCCCATTGTCAAGGTTGTTGATGAAGATTTTCAGCAGGATTGGCCTGTATCAGCCCCTGAAGAACACCGCTCATAACCAGATGCGAGTTAGACTACGATATTAGACTTGGAGGCTTTATTTTAATGTGGTATCTTACCAGGTTTTTTTGTTTCCTTTTCATAGTTTAAATTTGCAATTGTAATGATGGGCCGACACCAATATCTCAATGAAGATGAGTATGAAGTGAACTTGAAAGATTTTGAGCCCCAACCTGGTGAGTTGTTAGACAACCTGACTATTCTTTTGACCTGCTGAAGTTGCTCTGCCAGTTGCTATAATGTGATTGTCCTTAGTTCAGGATGCAGAAAGAGATTGTTCTTTGTACATGAAATACGTTATGTGTAGTAACTAAGGAAGTTTTTATGTACGCTTGTGTGCACACTTAGCAGTGTTAGGTGCATACATAAGTCTGAGAATATATATTTTATAGACATACAAATAACTAAATAACCTGTTTCCTTGTGAGTTAAAAGTTTGCAGTTGAGTGAACAAATAGGTGAAATATCAGTATAACATAGTTTACAGAAGAGAATTACAATGTCAGTTGCACCTTATCTATATTGACCATCTATCTCCTCCCTTGTATGTTTGAGAGGGACAATGCTCTCACCTTGTTGGAGCGTGTGCTCGTGTTATTCCTAAAAAATACCAAGGTACATTCTCATTAGATTCTTATTTTAAGTGTGCTGCAAAGAGATATTTGAATTCTCATATTCATTGAAGACGCTTCTTGTTCGTTCTTGATATCTTCAATGGATCTGAAGAATCTAACAAGAGGTAGTACATATGCGAATAGGATGCTGCTTAGATTTTCTTTTCCTAAGAGGTGATCCACCAATCTGCAAATGCAGCTCTCTTATGAACTTGTCTGTGGATGGGCTACCATCTTGTTTACTTGGCTGGTATTTAAGTTCTATTCTCTGAGGAATTTACACATAGGAGAAACTGGGTTAATCCTTCAGGAGTTCCATACAGTCATGTTTTGAGTTTCAGTTGGGAATGGCACCTTTGAATCTGCAGTCAGAGCTCTGTTGAAAGCCTTGAATTCATCGGGTTTTTTGCCCCCTAGCTTAGCTGAGTGTTCCTTTTTATGAGCTGCTCTGTCTGGTAGAAACGAGACTGGGGACAACTTGCTCTCTGCAGTTCTATTTTTCTGACAATTATGAGCTCTGTTTTTTGTTGGGAGGTTGTGCTAGGTCTAAACTTTCTCTGATTTTTTTTTGTTCAAGCTGTGTTCTGGATTTCTCTAACAGTTGTAAAGAAATCCTGTAACTGTCCATTTCTTTGAAAACTCACAGAAAGTTTGACCTGTACTATTATTGAGTAGGTTGCAGAAACCTAGCAAAAAAAAAAGTCCTCTTGTTGTGACATGTTACACAGCCGGGTTTATGGCTCGTGGCTGTGGATATGAGGGGACTTGCCAAAACTTTGACTGCCTGCATGTGCACAAGTCAAACGTGAGCAGAGCAGTGTGTCACTGGAGGGACCTCTCTGCGCTAGTTGTGAGGTGTCACTGGATGAGGAAATCAGAGGTGGACATTTCTCCACAGACAGCTAAACTCTCTCTTGTGTGCTCAGAGCAGGCAGAGTCCTGATTTTATTCTGAGTCATCTTTCTAGAGGCAGGAAGGGGGGATGGCAACAGTCTGAAGTGAACTGTTCGATTTTATGAGCGAAGAGGAGCCAGTTTTGCCAAAACAATGCGAAAGACTAACCAGGTAACTAGGTGGAAGGTAGAGAACCTGGCAGATTGGAAAAGAGAGAACTTGAAATGTTTGTAGGAGTTGCAGGGGATGTGAAATTAAAGGGTTTTAATTTGAGAGTTCACGAGAAGTTGCCCCTTTGGTATAATACACATTGGTAGAATTCATTCCCCCGCTGAAATTCTCCTATGGGGTGATAATATGGTGCTCTAATGCCTTCTTATCCGAGTAGTATTTCAAGGTGTGAGGCTCATGCGTTTCTGCAAATACCAAATTTTAACACACACTGGACTGATTAACCAAGCCTTTGGCGTTCTCTCCTTTGATTGACGTAGCTGACGTCAGTAGTGTCCCTCTGCTTTACAGAGATGCACTCCAGCAATGATTGTGCTGGCGCTAACGATGCAGGACTTCATTTCTTTCTATAAAAGATATTTGGGTGATCTTGGCGAGATTGGCAGTTCTCTTTTCTATTCGACATTGACGACTATGTTAAACAAAAAGACAAGTAGTTTTGATTGCAGAAAATATATCCAAAAATGGAGATGCAGGCAACCAAAAAGGTCAAGTGTTTTATGCTTTAGTGGTTGCAGTTGATGGCTTTGAACGTAGGAGTGTGCTTTTCTTGCTGGGGGGCTATTTCGTTTCTGCCTTTATCATTTCACTTCAAAGAACATTTGATGCTCTGCATTGAGGACATCTTAAAAGAGAATTTCTTCCATTTGCAAGAAGTATATGGACTGTGGTTTTTCAGGAAGACTAGCAGTAGATAAAACCATATGGGATCGAACAAGTGAAAAAATCTGTGGTTTCTTTACAATCTAAATATGACTAATTTTTTTTCTCAGAAAATAAGGAAGAGGTCAGTTACATGGTTTCTTATTTAACTGATTATTTGCATTTTACATGAGTTCAACTTAATATTCCCACTTAAAACAGGTGATAAGAACTTAATACAGCAGAGATAACTCATAATATGGCAAATGCTGTAGATTGTCATACTTAAATGGTGAATGCCTTCCTGTTTCAAACAGGCTCAGCACTTTGATGTGCCTGTGGCCATAAATTGTAACAGTAGTGTTCTTGCTTTAGCACACGCTTCACTGCTGTAAACTCCTGTAAGTGACTGAAGAGGAGAAAAAACAGCTACTTGATCCAGAACCAGCTGTAAAATGTGTTGTTGGATGGAAAGCAGCAGTCAGGAAAGCTGCGCTGTTGGCTGTGGGCTATAGGACTGTTCTGTACCCTGTGATTCCTAGTAAACTGTGAACAGGGCACACAGGAGTAGTTTGTGTAAAGGAAACTTTCCAATTTAGTCTTAAAACTTCATTATTTTTTTTTTCTCTTTTCTTTTCTAGGCAACATGTCTCATCCAAGGCCATGGCTAGGGCTTGACCATTTCAATAAAGCCCCAAAGAGAAGTCGCTACACTTACCTTGAAAAAGCTATTAAAATCCATAACTGACTTACTTAACCAGATTGTCAAGGCAAGGGACAAAAATAAATGTGTATGTGCACCTTTTTAACAACTGTAGAACTTTGGTACACGTGCACTATATCTGAAGTCTCCAGCAAGAGGATTTGCTGCTGATGTTAATTTTATTTTGTTGAGGCTGTTCAGTTTGGCTTCTCTGTATCTATTGACTGCCCTTTTTGAGCAAAATGAAGGTGTTTTTATAAAGCTTGGATGCCAATGAGAGTTATTTTATGGTAAACGTAATGCAAGGCAATTGTCAGCATAATGAGGGAAGAGTTTAGTAGAACAGTTGACATTGGCAAAATATTTGTCTGTAGTACGTTTATAGATGGCATAAGCTGGCTGGCTGCCCTTCCTGGTGTGGTCTTCACCATCACTGCAGCTAGTAAGTCTTATGTTTAGACTCACATCAGATTTATTTCCTTCAGTTATACTTTAAATGACATTTTTGTGCATTTGTAAATGCAAAAAAACTCACATCATCAATAAATAGCAATCTCTACTTCATTGTGTACATTGTTGGCACTTATTCGGGATTTTTGTCTCCTCCAGCTGCATAGAATCTTTTTTAATAAACTAGTTTTCGTTTAATTTAGTCACTATTTTGCATCCCGTTTTGCCAAGTGGATGCCCTGAGTCCTAAAAAGAGATGTTTGGGTCTTTTTATTAAATTTTCAAGCATTGATAAATACCGTTGCAATTTATTATGCCATCTTCTGGCAAATAGAATGACACTCAAAAGTTGGCAAAAGCAAGTGAAAGGATGATAAATACCAGTAATTTAGTTAACATGGGAAGAGACGGGGAAAACACAAGAAATAGCCTTTTAGCACAGAGGGCATGCTCACTAGTGTTTAGTAAGCTGTTGACTTTGTATAAAAAAAGGAGGAAAAAAAAAAGAAAAAAGAAGAAAACAAGAAAAAATGAAATTGTATATTTAATGAATGAACATGTACAATTTAACACTTGGAGGTTAATTTTGTTGGGTGAGTCTGCAAGTGAATTTCACTGATGTTGATATTCATTGTGTGTAGTTTTATTTCAGTCCCCAGACTGCTTCCTTTTATTTTGAAGCTAATGCCAGCCGCGTGTCTAGTTTTGAGTGCAGTAAGATAGAATCAGCAATTCACACTTAATTTTACATTCTTTTCCAGTATTTTATTTTGTTTCTGTAGCCGCAGTGTACAACAACTCTTCCTGTATATTGCCTTTTTTTGCTGGAAAATGTTGTATGTTGAATAAAATTTTCTATAAAATTTTTCTTCAGTGAGTGATGACGTGGACATTGAAGAAGATTTCTCCTCTCCTTGGAATTAGAGTTTTGGGAAATGTTTTCATTTGTGAGGTTTTGCTAAAGGCGTGTTTTTTTTCTTAAGTGTTGACAATTGTATAATCCTCGTATTGGTGGTTTTGGGGAAAATTTGTGGGGTTTTCTGTTTAATTGTTTTGGGTTTTGGAGATTTTTTGGTTTTGGATTTTTTTACCTCCTAACTAGTCACATTTGAGCATAACAAATAAAGGGTTTTCCAGGAAGGAGCCATGTACAAATAAGACAAATGGAAAAATTATTTTACTAGTTTGTTTGTAAAGCTTGTAGTAGAGTCTTTGTGGTAGACTTGACTCTGCCTGCCTGTACAAAATTTTGTGGTCCAGATTCTCAAGTCTAATATTATAAATGGTGTAAAGTGAAATCTGGAGTCTCTAAAGGTAAGCTCTCTTCATAGAGTAATCGATTCCTACCGTAACGTGTTCCCTGTATTCATAACCAAAACAAAGTGCTTAGAAGCTTCCCTTCCTTAGACCTGTCAATAAACGTTTAGTAGGGGTTGTGTACCTGTGATGGCCTTTATACTTTTTTCTGAGACGGATTCTGGTGATCACTGAAAACACCAGCAAGTATTTTTAAATTATATTTCAATATCTATTTCATTCTTTTAGCTTTAAAATGGTCTAACTGCTCAAGTTTTAGGTATGCTTGGATTTCTTTTTCATTTATATCTTGCAGTGCTTTTAACTGTCTTTTATTTCCAATCGAGTGAAACTAGTTGTTTACCTTTTTTTTTTTCTTCCCCCTCATCATCAGTGTGTAGGTTACAGGTAGAGGGAAGTGCTTAACTGGCATGCCTTAAGTGGATAAAGTTTTCCTTTGATTTGTATTTGCATCCAACTGGTAAGAATTACACCACCATCCAAGTGGTGTTTTTAGTAGTAGTCGGGTTGTCTCTACAGGCTTTTGGTAAATGTCAGGATTTATATTCAAAATATTTCTGTAAAATCAGAGACTCTGGTCAGCAGTACTAAGCCCTAATTATATTTTTTGAATTTAGTGTTATGGTAGACTGATATAAAATCGAGCTTGTATCTGAATGTCTCTAAGTTTTCACATTAATTTGTGGGATGTTGGCAGCTTTTAGGGAATACCTTAAGAAATTACAATGCTTCCTATTTCAGAAGAAAATACTGCTAAGAAAGTGATTTTTGCGTGCCTTTTGATTTTTAGATGAGTAGTTTTTACATGCTTCAGTATTTTGCTATTCCCACACTAGTTTTGAGAAGACAATACATTAAGGCATTCCATATGCAGTTTTCAATAACTGAAGATTTTTATGAAATATTTTTTTTGTGAGCACAAGTAACTTGCTATCCAATTGTGGAAACACACACCTATGAAGAGAAGAGGAAGACAGGAGGTTTTCTCAGGTGCAGTATGTTTGTTTAGTTCATTCTATAAAATTTACTAAAAAAGTTTACAAGAACACAGTCTTCAAAATTACCGGGCTTTCCATTTCTTACTCAGATTTTGGAATTATCTGGATAATAGACAGTGAATGCATAAAGTTAAGTTAATCATAATATAAGTGTTAAGCAATAAGGATGTAATTTCATGGTACGCAGCATCAGAGCAACATGCTGTCAATGGCCCATCTGAATTCTCCCTATGAAAATAGCAAGCGTTGTTCCTGTAGATTTACATAGTGCCTTTTATCCTGAAGGAGTCCAAAGCATTCTGTGAGATCTAAGCCAATCACACCAGTGATGTAGTTGCTGACTAGAGAGTGACAGCCAACAAAACCACCCTTTATACAAGAAGGCTTGCTTGGCAACGCCGGGACAAATCTGTGCTGCCGCAAGACGCGTCGGAGGGATCGGGCCGATGTCGTACCGACGAGTGTGCAATGCCTCCTGCGTACTGGATCTACCTCAGCTGCTGCCCCTCCAGAGCTGGCACGCCAGCATCCCACCCTGGCATCCCACTGGAGCTTGGACCACCTGTCCTGCGGGCTCTGTGCTGGCTGCAGGCATCAGTGCCCAGATCTAAGCTACGCTGTGTTTTTGCTATTTAATATCCTTTGTGAGAAATCGTTTTCTGTAGGAACTGTATATACTGTAAATAAAATAGACTAGGATAAACACTGAATTGGTGTCTTGTCCATTCATTTTAGAAAAGATTGAGAGCAAAAGCCAATGGGTCTCTCAGAAGTCTGATCAAAGAGAGAAATTTTGCGAAATTCAGCCAAATTGTGTGTCAATAATGACATTCATAGTGTAGGAAGAGCTGGCCAGAAGGTAAATGCTGACTTCTGTGGCAATTTCCAAGTTTTTAATTCTTGTTTTTTCTCAGAGGAACTAAACAAACGTTTGGATTTTAAGGCAGGCAGTGTCAGTGTTTAGCGTGTGAGTGGCGTGATGTCATTTATTGTTGGGTTTTAAACCAGCCTGGTCTTTAGAGTCTGAAAAAGGGGAAAATGTTCACATGATATGCCTGAATTTGGCTTCAAATCCATGCTCAACTTAATTTTTGTCCCAGATGATGCTGAAGTTAGCTGAGTACCAAGCAGAGCAGGAAATGAAATTTGCGAACCAGGCTGTAGCTGGAAGCCTGCCTGTTTTATCAATACTTGTGTAAACTCTTGTACCTCCAAATATTTGTGTGAAAATGTTCTAACTGCTTCTGTTAAATGTCTTCTGCACATCTGAAATCATAGATACAATTTCTATTATGTATATATTCATGTGTTTCTGGTTTTTGCACCTTTCTTCTGAAACGTTAGTGGCTCGATGCATTATTTACTGCTACTTAACAACAAAGCTTGCTGTTTCACAGCCACATCTTAAACTGGAGAAAAATCTTAACACTTTAAAAAACATGTGAAATGGTACAAAACCTGTTGGTTGGGCTGCCATCCATGTGGCTGCTTGTGGATTTAATTGTTGTGCTCTTTCCCATTAGGTCAAAGCAGGTTGGCTCACCAAAGGATGGGGAGTTACTGGCCTTGGTACGGAGCACAGCTGGGGCAGCTGCTCTGGCAATCACCCTGGTGGCACTGCAGGGTGAGGAGCCTGGGAGGGGTCGGCTCTGGGCTTCACGCAGGGCCATGGAGGCATCGTAGAAGCTCCCTTCTAGAAATACCTCACTCGAAAGCGCACTACCAAGCCTGTACTCCTCTTAGAGGGGCTGTGGGTTTCTAAATGTATAAAATCTAAAATTATGCACACACAGACGATGGACGGTTTGTTTCCAAGAGGCTTACTTCAGCTGCCTGCCGTGTTTGGGCCCTGACGAAGGCCGTGGAAGGGTTTGTTACATGGGATCCTGCTGCTAAATCCCAGTTCAGGCTCTGGTGCTGATCAGCATTGATTTGGGCATCATAGCTGAGGATGTGTGGAACGCTGGATCACACTGTGCTTGCTCTAAAAACAGTTTCTGCTTGGCTACTATCAGGAGTATCTCTTGGTTTTGCTCTTATCTTCTGCAGCAGCGCAATGTGTCTTTTCCAGCCTGTGGTGCCCGCCAGGCTGGCGGGTCCGGCTGCTGCTCCAGCGCGAACACTCCCCGGCTCTGTGCCGTGGTCTGAGCTGCCTGGAAACGGCTGCTGAGCCCTTTTCACTTGCCTTGATCCAAGTGCGCTTTTTTCCGATGTCTTACCGGCTGGCGATGGGAGTTGTACAGTCGTCGCGCTCGTTGAAGCGAAGAGCCGTGCACGAGGCGCGCTGCTGGCTGAGCGCGCCGTTCGTAGCGCAGACGGGCTGCGGGCAGCTTAAGGCGAGCGGGCAGCGGGGAACGCGGCTCCTGGATCTCGTTCCCGCGGCCTGCCGCAAGCCCGCCGCGTTCCGCACCCGCGAGCGCCCTTCTCGGGGCGGCGGGCCCGGCTGTCGCGGCGCCCCGGGCCGTGCCCCGCCAGGGGGCGGGCGCGCGGCGGGAAGGGCGCGGGCGCGCGGGCCGTGTGCCTCAGCCGCGCTGAGGAGAGGGCGGCGCGGCGGGGCTGGGCGCGCTTCGGCGCGGAGGTTGTACGTGGTTCCGTGCGAAAACTGTAGGGAAGGGTGCGGGCGGGCGGCGGTGCTTCAGAGGAACGGCCGGTAACGGCTGTGTGCTGCTCGCCGCAGTGGGACGTTTCCCCTCCGCGCCCCTGCGGAGCTTCTAGAGCAGCTCGGGCCAGATCCGGCGGCGCGGACGGTCCCAGCCGGCCCCGGCCCGCGGCAGCGCCGGCTCCGCACGCGCAGCCGGTACAGTCCGTCCGTGTTCGGTGTCTTCGTGTGGCGATCGCGGGGAAGCGCCGTGTGTGCCGGGGGCAGAGCCGCGGGGGGCACGGTGCCAGCGGGGCTCGACTGCGGGTGTCTGCAGTCACTGCTGCTAACAGCTGCTTAGGGCACGGTTGTCTTTTTATGGCTAAAACAAAGAGTTTGGTCAAACTTAATTAATGTCAGGCTAAGTGGAAAGTTCTAAAATTCTTTTAGCTACGATTTAGCTACAGATGTATGGTCAGGATATCTCAGTGCTAATGAAACGCAGTGCCTGGGTGCCGGCTGCCGTGCATCCCGCTGGTCCGCAGTCGTCGTCGTCCCAACGTGGAGACGTTGATGATGTTAGAACACTGAAATGCAGGGTTTTGTTCCGTTCTTCTGTTTGTCTTTCCGACTAGAAATAAAGAGCAGCAGCCGCTGCTTCTGTCATTGTTGAGCAGGGTATAGGCACCTTCTGAGCAAGTAGTTACAGAGATTTAATTTTACAAGATAAGTGATTTCGGATAAGAACTGTGTTCTCTGTAAAGAATAAAGCCTACTAAGTCCTTGTTTGGGAGATGATGCACTGCAGTGGGAAGGTACAGAGGTAAAATGAGGGCCTCGTGTTTTGGTGACTTTTTCAAGCTGTGATTGCTGCTGCTTCTTTTTATGTTTGCCTTTGAGTTCTCAGTCTGTTAGTGTGAACGCAGTGCTCCAGTCTGACCTGCATCTCTGCTCTGAATGGAATGGGTCATGAAAGCAACGCAGACAGGATATGTTTTTTCAGTATTGTTAACAAGAACAGGTTTATTTTCTTACCTTATATGTAACACAGCGAAGAGTCTCATAACTTAGTGTTTCGTTAATAAATAATCAGCTACACTGTACCACCCACAGCCCTGCAGGGGTAGGTCCCATACAAAGAAGAGCAGAGAAGTGAAATCCCGACCAGTCAGTTCCAGTGCGTAGAAGGTAAGTGCTTCTCTAAAATGTGCATGTCCAAACCTCTTGGTTATTAGTGGGTTGAAAAGTCCAGAAGAATCTGTGTCCCAGCTGGGCTGGAGATTTGAGAGAAGGAGTAGCAGTGCTGAAGTACTAACTGATCACTTAACAGCTCGGGACAATGATTCAAATAGAGCATAAATTCAAGTCACACTGTAAATTAGTCTTCAAGGCTTCTTGTTTTAAAGTCAGTCCAACCACAGGACAGTAAACTCTAGATGGATTCACCAGCAAGGGAGCTGCAGGACTTAAGCCTACTCCTGTATGTCTCCTAGCAGTAGTTTTATGTGTAGAATCTTACGCCGTTAGGAAACAGAGACTTGACATCATCTTGTTGCATAAACTTTGTTCCTATAGTCTTTTGTATCTATAAATATGAAATTGACAGTATGGGCAGTAATGGTCTGCGTCCTTGAAGATCCTCACAAAGAAAGGTACAAAGCAGCATCCAAAACAGCACCTGCAGCCAGGGAGGAGATGGACATGCATGGAATGATTTGATGACTTTTCTTTCTGCTGGCTACATCTGTTCTTTCTCTCTGCCTTATTCTCTCTGCCTTTCACTGTATGAATCCCTTTCTTCCCCAAGACTCTTCCTGTTTTAAAGTATCTTCTGAAAAATTAATCGTCTTCACTGCTAACATCTTAAGCATTAGTCTGATTCTGAGGCTGATTCTAAATTACTGTAGGGAAGTAGACAACGTTGTACTAATTTTTGCTTGTCTTATGAATAGTAGTAACATACTTGGCTAAATTTAGCAAGTTTGCATCTCCTGTAGCCGTGATAACTGTATCTAGTATGGACAGAATGAATTCTTATCAAGTAGTGAAGAAGGGCAAACTGTTTATAGAAGCACTAGCTAAAACTTTATTTTTAACGGCTCTTTTTTAACCTTCTGCTGTGAAGAATCTTTAAAGTCTAAATGAAAGCTTACCCAACCATACATAAGCTGGTGCACAGAAGGTAGGACAGTTTGCCCAGTCTGTAGGTGACCTGTGTGGTGATGTGCTGGCGGCAGGAAGGGCATATTGTGGATGTTGGTTTGCTTGAGAAAATTCCTGCTACGATGATCGGCGGCTGCGACACCAAGTAAACTGAGTTCAGGAGGAAATGAGAAGCAGCAGAATCAGAAGCACAGGAAATCTTTCATAAGTTAGAAAGTCTTAACTGGAGCATGTAGGTTCTTAACATGGCTGGTCTAGAGGCACTTATGTTACTGTTACTGATTTCAAGTATATTCATGAGAACCACTCTTCTGCTTGTTCTGTGTATCCCAATATGCTGCTTCCCCTGCAGCCGGTGTTTACTTGGATAAGGACATATACAGGGAATTGCCTGTGGAATAATCCTCATAGTCAGGCAGGCTCCACCACCCACTGGTGGATATACTCTGACATTGAAAATTTATCTTCTGATACTTAAAATGATATGGAAATGCATGTTGTCCCTGAATAACAGATTTGGAGTATGCAGGGGAGCTTTATGGATCAACTTCTCAGTAGCTACAAGCAATTCATCAAAGTAAGTGAATCAGATGCTGGTGCTGTCCCCAGTTAGTGAAGTCTGTAGCTTCCCTTGTGTTTTCTCAGTCTGGACCTGACTCTGTCATACTCCTTGAGGGGTGTGCCCCTTGTAGGTACACGAAGGGTATTTTTTCAGAAATGTTTTCAGTGAAAAATACCATTTTAAGCATTCTAAAACAAGTTTAGGGTACATTCACACTGTAGCCTGAAGCAAAACTTCAGGAGTGGGAAGGTATTGTCTATTAAATAGATAGGATGTAGCATATCTGAGTTTAATTGCCTGCTGATCTTAGGGGTTTTTAAAAATTTATGTTTCTCCTTCCCTTCTGTAAGAAATGTTACTTGGCTGTTGTTTGATGCCTTTCCTCAGTGTCTCCTTTGAGCTATTCCTCTTCCATAAAGGTGAATAGAACAGGAACAATAAAATAAACGGGACTGAAAATTATTTGTTCTGAAAGTCCTAGCTCCTTAGCTGGCTTTTTAAAAAAATGGGTGTTTCTATAGATTGGCTAATGCTGGAAAAACTAGTGTGTCTCTTTTGGCTTTGTTTATCTTCCAGCATTTCTAGGGAAATTGTCCAGCCTCTTTGATTGTGATTAGGTCAGAAAACTCCATCTTCTCTGCTGATTTTAAGACTAAAACCATTTGACTTTTATTAGCAGGTAGAACCATGAACATTGTCAGAAACTCAGTCCCCTGACACTTACCTGGTTGCTCAAGAGTGGGTGGTTCTCGACATGAGTAAGGTGGAGGAGAAGGATACTCATAACCCCCTATGCAAAGAAAAACAGGGCAAAACATAAAAAAAATGCATACAGCTCGTGCCTCCCGAAAGCCCCGTTTCGAGTCTGATGAGAAGCTGAAGCTGCGTGGGGAGGTGCCTCACAGGGAAGGCCTGACGTGACTCGGTGAAATACAGGACAGGGAAAAAATGCTACTGAACTGATTCACGGATTTTCAAAGCCAAAAGAGCCCACAGGAACTAGCCAGTCTCACTTTCTATATAACAAAAGACGAGAAACCAAATGTTTTTTTCAACACAAAGGCAGTGACTGCATCTATTCCAGCATAACATTGGAATGATACTCGGTCTTGATTTAGGGGCTCCATTGTTAAAGAATCCGTAGTACCTCTAACTAGTTTCAGTGATTGCTACCCTTTTTAGAGGTAGATTAGATTAGATTAGTATTAATAATCTACCTCTCTATAGAGGTAGATTAGATTAGCATTTAGAGCCTTTTTTCTAGTTTGACTTTTATCTGCCTTCAGCTTCCAGCCAAGTAATTTCATCATACCCTTTGCTCTAGAAAAAAGTTTTAAGATCTTTTTCCTCTTGTTGTGGATAAGGGAGAAGGGAAGCCAATGACTAAGACACCTTGTACTTTTTTAGTTCTTTTACTAATCTGACAAACTAAGTGTAATCAGCCTGCCTGAGTGTGAAATAAATAAATGCATAAAAATACATTCATTAATACATTCAAAATAAATTCATGTATACGACTTTACAGCCAGCTGGCATGGATGTGGTTTCAAACTACCAGACTGATGTGCAGCAGGAGGACAGTCCCTATGAGAAGTCTTGTTTGGTCAAACCCACACACCATCAGAGAAGCCCTCGCTGCTCAGCAGAACAGCCCTGACTTGGGAGCCCAGCCTGCACCAGTGAGCCTTTCAGAAACAATGTGAGTCCAACCAGGGAATAAGCCCACAGGGCAGTGGGGTACAAAACTGGAATTTTCCAGAGTGAGACAAAATTTAATGCCAAAGTTGAAAAAATGTTAGGGATGTTTCCTTGAATGGCTTGTCAGAAGTGAGAGAGATTTGCAGTGGTGTTTGGGTTTAATGGTGGTAGTGGGTGTTTAGGTTTTTAGTGGTTTGTTGGGTTTTTTTTTTTGGGGGGAGTGGTTATTTGTGGAAAAACAAACTTGTAAATAAAATAAAAAGTGAAGAATTTTCCTTGAATCTAGAAGAGGAATGTGCTCAGTACAAGTGAGTTATCACTCGATGTATTGCACTGTATTACACAGTTATTAGATGTGTTAAGCACCTGTCCCTTGGTTGGTTAAGTAGCTCACAAGAAGTGAGACTTTTTCTCTCCAACCTCTTGCAAGTTCTTCTCAGTTCAGAAAGAGTCCAGAGAGGTCTTTGAAGACAAAAAATATTTAGAGAGAGAGCTGATCAGAGTGAAACGCTCTGAAAATGAATCAAGTTTAGAGGCTCAGTGCTGACAGATCTAGCCTTATTAGTCACCTTCTGACCTCCCATTCTGGTTTCTGCTCCAGTCCTGTCTGGTGAATGACACTTTCCTCAATAGCAGGAGGGTAACAAAGGTAAAATCACTGATATCTCAGTGTGTCTTTCAATGAGTGTAGGCTTGAACAGGCAGAAGACAAAGGAGTGTTGTGAGATATTTGTGTAGGTGTGAGAGCAATGCCTGGTTTCAGGGGGAAAAGGCAACCCAGCATAGCAGCAGCTGTCAGTGCTCCCTTGCAGTTGTTGAGCTGAACTGTCAGCACTTTGGTTGTGATATTTCCCCATGAGGCAGCAAGGGGAAGGGGTTGTTTGTCTGTGCAGAACTGACACATCTAGGGAGGGCAGCTCTGGGCAGCAGAAACGTTTGGGAAAAGGCCCGTCCTCTGGAAAACTAGATTACAATTTAAGCAAGATGTAGCCCATCCATGTGCAAAGTTTGTGTCTGAACATTTGCTCATTAGGAATATGAAATTATTGTAGAGATACAACTGCAATTCCTTTTCCATTAAAGCATGTAGTGTTAGAAAAATTATTAACTGAACCAGCAAAAATATTTTTTGCTGTTTTAAGTGATGCTTCTGTTAGGAGATCCTACAGCTTGCCTACCCCAGCTCTGGGGTTTATATGCTGGCACAGGCACTTTCCTAGCCCATTGTGTCCTGACAAAGCTGAGCCTCTCGTGAGCTGGCTCAGTTACGCTCTGGAAGCCAGCTATCAGTGTTTGCCATGCAACCTCCAAAAGGGTGCTCTTTCCAGACCCCTCCCAGCAAAGCCTGCTTACCCTCCTGGCCGCAGTATGGTGGTGCTGAGGGTTCTTGCATGTAGGCTTCACGACGTGGTTCGTACATAATCATAGGAATTTCCACAGCTCCCTTCTCACTGGCCATCTCCGCAGTTCACCTGCCAAAAGTAGGGCAAAATAAAATCTACTGCAAGTGACTTTCAGTGGCCCGTATTTGTCAATGCTTGCTTCTGCAACTCCTGGTTCTCACCCTCAGATTTTACTTAAAGGGAAATTAGCAGTTCTCATATTCTGTTTTTTTATAGACTGAAGAGCAGTCAGTTCTGTTACACTTCACGATGAGGAAGACAGGAAGGGGGAGCAGAAAATACCATCTTTCTGTATTTTTTTGTACTGGAAAGCTAAAAATGTTCCCTAGAAAACACGTTATTGAAAGCATGTAAATTCATGACTGAAAGTGTTACCTTTGCAGAAAAGTTACATAATTTTTTTCTGTGATTGTCAAAATAATCAGGGAGGGGAAGAGCACACTTTGGAGCACCTGTGAAAAACCTTCCTGTGGCGTTAAGTCAGAGCCTGCAGCTGTGCAACCAGTGGCAATCCAGATCTGTCTGTCATCCGGTTATTGTGCAACCTTATCACCATCATTACCATGACCACCAGTTTTGTACTGTGAAACTATTGTCTCATCACTAGTGTGACAGGCTTTGTTGGGCAAGATCATTATTAAATATGACTGCACTGCCTGAGGCTCTGAACAAGACCAGGCCTCAAAGTATGTGTGTTTTGCAGGTGTTAGCAGGAACTGTTCTTTGCAGTAAAGGAGAGTGGGAGGAAGAGGACAGCTGGGGATGCATGTTTGTATTGCTATAAATGCAGTGGTGTTAATTATGCCTAGCTGTCCCTTGAACCAGTATTAACTGGTTAGTTTCCTAGTAATGTTAACCGTAGAGTCCTTTACAGAAGAAAGTTGCAGCCTTTTGTGCAGGTCAGCAAGGAAGGGCAATTTTTGGGGAAAAAGGAGTAAAGATGTTTGTGAGGAGCTGCTAAATGAGCCTGGTGCAGGTTTACTGACTGCTCAGGTAACTCAATATAGCCCCTTGCAGTCCAGCTCACTCCTGTGTCGCTGTGCTGCTGCCTTCCCTGGTTTGGATCAGGACTGTGCCCATCTCACCTACTCACTCATTTGGTGATGCAAAAATGAGGGGTTATATTCTTCAGAGGCACTTGGATAAGCAAATTGAGAGTGAGAAATGTAACATTTGGCAAGTCAGCACAAGCTGCCTGAATATATGAGGTCAAACTAGAGTAGGATGAAATTGATGAACAAGGCAAGATGGTCTGAACAGGTCTGCTTTCAAGGTGTGTTGGAGGGCAATATGTATGGGGGAGGCCAAAAGAGAGGGGAGTAGCATCAGTCCTTTTAGGGAGGCAGAAAAGAAGGAGTTTGAAAATATCACTAGAGAAGAAATGATATAATTTCCATGAAGCTGGATGAACGGGAAGTGATATGGAAAATGGTAGGAGAATGAATAAGAAAGGTAATAGGGTGGTATGGAGAAAAAATCAGAAATACAGCATTGGCTGTGTTAAGGCCAAAGATACTGGAGAAATTGCTGGTATATGGATTGGAGAGGAGAGATGGGGAAAGTGCATCTCAGTGTACTTGATACAAAGAAGCTAAAAAAGGTGATTGGGAATGTCAGAGGTATTAACAGGCCATCAGTAAATCTTCATCAGGATCCTCTGAGAAGAAAAAATAAAACTGGGAATCAAGAAAACTTTGGTGAGATGAAGCCCTGAGAGCCAAGGGAGATTAATGACTTGTAAAGAAGACGACTGTGTGTCAGTAGTACTGCAGGTTCAGGAGTGTGATAATGGACAAATATTGTGTTAGCCAGCGTTGGTAACCACGGGCTGTTTCCCTGGGACAAGGATCAGTGGGTAAAATTATAGGGAGTCTCTTGAAGTTTTTGGCTTACTGTTATCTTGGTACTTAAACACCATACACTAAACACTGGGTGGTGTCAGTTCTGGTGACATTTCTGCTGAATTCATCTCACCCACTGTGAAACAGGAAAAGAGGAAAGGGCTTTTGAATTTCATCCAGTGGCTGTAGGCCCAGGCAGAAGGCCTGTCATGAGGCATAGAGTAGGAGGGAATAATAATGGTTAACACAGTGAGAGCGTTGCAACTTAACAGCTGAAGGCATTAAACACTGACTAATCTTTGCTCCACCCAGTGAGGTATTAGTAGAATATCAGCAGTTAAATGTGTAGGGCAAGAGATGCAGAAGTGAATCAGCAGCAGAGCCAGGAATACTATGGGAGTCCCACTGGATTCCAGGTTTGCCTTTGATCTACTAGAGCCATCAAGCCCAGTGCTGTGGGCCGTAGGCTGTGATAAAGTTGGCACCTCGGATTTGCTCCGCTTTCGGTGTCTTGTTGCGTGCTTCTCATTGTACTGCCAGTAGCTCTGTGTTGTGATGGAGGACCTGCCCCAGCACAGGTGAGCTGGCAGAACTGGATGGGCAGCTGGGCCCCAGCTTCTGCAGGAGCTTCTTCAGCCTACCTGGGAGAAAGTACCAGGGAGTTAGATACTCTCTGGCTCTAATACTGTGAGTTCGGGGGCTCAGGAAAGGCATTCCCTGGGGTGTGTTACGCAACTCAATAGACCCTTTCATTTAGCATGTAAGTGGTTACTCTCAGTTCTTGGTTGCAACCATGCCTGCCCAAAACCTCTAAGTGTTATTGCCATGGATTAGAGACTTTGCTCTCCTTTCTCAGATGTGATCATCTGCTGGAAAGGAAGGTATGAGACAGAACAGGCAGTGTTAGTAGCTCTGTAGGAAAAAGTGGTAAGGGGAACTATCAGGCAGCAATTTCTGAGAGTAGCAAAATGTCCTATAAACTCCCTTTCAGAAACCAGTAGCGTCTAGGAGGCCAACGCTTAATAGCTTGGAGGGTGATGTGAGTTGTCTTCTCTGCAGTCATACCAAGTAAACAGCTGCCTGAGAGGGCAGAGCAGACCCTTGTGCTCTCCTGAAGTTGGGGCTTGGTTTATCTGAAGCACTCAAGATTGACTCAAGCAACTGCAAACTGCTTGATTCACAGGCAGAAATGTATAGTCCCAGGGACACCGAAACGAGTCCGTGCCTTCTCTTCTCTGAAGCCTCAGTCTCTTCTACATCTGGGTATAATCAGTTTGCACTGAAAATAAAGCCCGCTTTAAGTCCTGTGGAAATTATTATTAAAACAAAAAAAAAAAAAAAAGAAAAAGCGAATCACACCCTGAGGCATATACACAAAGAGCCAATTCAGGGAAAGGAAGGTGGAAATGACAAAGCCTTATGTTCCAGGAAGGACATATCCTAGGGGAGAATGGGCAAGGCAGTTTCCATCATCTTTCTCTGGGGTTGCTCCAGGCACTGGTGGTCTGGTGTGAAAAGCAGTCGTCATGCAGCCAAGCAAAGCTGCTGAACTGTGAAATTTCACGGCAAGGCCCCCACTCTCCAGCTCTCACCTGCACTTCTGCACGTTCCCTCCTGAACATCCCTGGGGCTAAATAATCCCACAGATGAGAATTGTTTGGCGAGCGCCTGCAAAGAGGCACAGGCACTGTCGATTGTGCTTGGCAGAGGGGCAGCTGAGACACAGGGAGGACAATCTTTTCAGGAGCCCTGACAGAGTCCGTCATTTGGCCTCCCATGTATGGTTGAAATAGTTGCAAAGAGAACGGTGACTTTCCTCCTCTTTATGGTATTTTTCATAAAGGTTTTTCGGGTGCTGTGTATTTTCAGTGGTGAGCAGAGAGACAGTCCCGTCTATGAAAATTATTATTCGCCTTTCAGAAATACTTCTTCCATTTTGACTTCAAGCTTGATAGTAATATGCTTTCCTCACAAACATTTCTTCAAAGGTGGCATTGTGTTATTTCAAATGGAAGCGTTCAGGAGCCTGAAGAGCCCTGTGGTATTCATGTCCATTTTGGCCTAGGTACAGCTCAGCAGAAACACTCCGGGAGCTACTTGACAGTCATTTCAGAAATCTCATTACCTGAGTGCTGGTGCTTCTTTGCTTTAGGTCTTATGAGCCTGTGCCAGTGATGTATTTACGATTTAATTTGAAAATGGAAGTTCACTGCGGTACTAATTCTCCTCCATTCAGGTTCAGAAATTATAGTCTGAAAAGGAGAGGAGGCAGATGGATTTGACAGGTGTGTGTGTATCAGAGTCCAGGTAACATTTCCCTTCCTTCGATGTTCTCTTCTGTTGCAGTTCTTCCAGAAGCAGATTGACCTCATTAAAAAAGTGATGTGGTATTTCTGTGAAATCTGATCAAGATTTACTAATATTTGTTTACTTTTTAGATCTAACTGAGGCTTTTTTAGCAAGAAGCTTAATTGTTGGTCTTGTACTGCAGACTCCAAATGTGGTTTCCAAAAAGTTCTCAAGAGTGCCTGGCACGGACCTATCTCTATTCCAGTTGAAGCAGTGGAGCTGCTCCCAGGACCCAGACTTGGATGTAGCAGCATAAAATACCTAGCTTTTCTGGGAGCGGAGGAGAAAAGGTAGGGTCAACTTGGATATGTGAGAGAGGGACTAAAGTTGCAGAAGGCTGTCTCTGTGCCTGCCTGTGCTACAGCTGGCAGTAAGGGCTGGATCAGTACCATGTCATTGGCAGGAGGTTATCATATTTGGCTGTCACATCATGTACCAGAATGGCATCCAGAATCTTAGGCAGGACAGGAAGCAGCGACTTTGTAAGAAAAGTGTTTTAATCCCCATTCCAGCTCCAGCTGATATCAGTGTGGGATTTGCCATTGACTTCAGTAAGAGCTGGTTCAGAGACTGAAAAAAGGGAACATGGAATTTGGGAGGAAACATTCAGCAATTCAGGTATTTGAAGAGATGGGGCAATACATTCAAAAGTTTTCTCTTTTGGAAGATTAACTTTGAAACATTATAGTAACTGATCTTCAGGTTTCATGATCATGTGGAGGTATAGCAGTTTTCATTGGTGATCTGTTGGCTTGTAGGATACTAGTCCAAAGGCTTCCAGTTCGCCGTGGTGTGTTCTTGTTCTCCTCCTGTCATCGCTAGTTTAATGTTTTCTTGGGCATTTAGCCCTTCCAGCTGCATTTATGAGACAATTTCAATTTCTGCTATTATAAAGAGTGCCCATAAAATGCCATTGCTGGCATGTGATTGCATCTGTGGCTTGAACAATATTGAGTGCCTCTGTTTTACTTTATTGAAGCAGTTAATTCTAGTTTTCAGCCAGCAAAGAAACACTGAATTCCTTAGTGAAGAGATCTTTTCCCTTTAGCCCTGAGTTGGTCGTTTATGGTAACATTCACAATGTGCTGAGGCTTTTCAGATGTTCAGGAAGGAATAGTTCCAGCTCTAACACAGATAAATAAAAAGTTGGGAAGCAGCATTCAGGTATTTGTTTATTTATTATTCTTAAAATAGAACCAGAAGAGATGACTGCCAGCAGCAAATTAAAAGTTGGACATTGAAAAATGTTCAAGATGTCTGAAGTAGACAGTCTTTTCAGTGAGATGAAGGATGCTCTGCCAATTCCCCGTTCTTTACTCCCAAGTTTCGTTTTAATCCTACAGTATTGTGGTTTTTAAGCCTGGTATCAGGCTACTGGCTTCCTTTCTCAAAGGGAGAGGATGTAGCTGTGGGTGATTCGACAGAGTATGAACCGTATTTCTTGTTGCAAACTCTTCGCTGGGTTCCACTGGCTTGTTAACTGCATTGACTCACTCGCCGATACATAAGGTCACTGCTCGAAGGTGTCAGTGGAAGAAGCTGGTTTTTCATCTGTTGAGGTCATCAGGATGTTTTTGTCATTAAGCCAGGGAGCTGAGGAAAACCCAGAAAGTCACTGTGTGCATACTGCTTCTGCTCCTCTTGTGTGGAAAGGGAGCTATTTATGTGTAATCCAAGTCCCCATGGCATACATGGAGGTTTAGAGTAAAACGACCGTAACCATTGTTCACCAAATCAGGAGGAAGCATATACTGAGGAGTGAAATGTTGGTGAGCTGAGCTCTCCTGAGAAAGAAAGAGCTCTTTGCTTTTTCCGTTTTGGAGAAAACCGTTTCTCCTTCATGATATTGTAAATGGTGACACAGACACAAAGAGATCTGGAAGGTTTCGAGGTTTGTTTTTGTTTGTGTCCTTTTTTTTGAAGTGCAGCCCAGCGCTGGTTTGCTGTGATGTGCACCCGGAGGGCTGGTCGCCTGGTTACTGGGATTGCGCAGCAGCTGCAGCGCTTGTGCAGCCTGGCCCTGCCTACGTGGATTCACCAGGCTGCTGGATAGGCAGGGACTCCCTGGATTTTCCAGTCCTGTCCCAGGCCAGGCGTTTATGGTAGGTTATTCCTTCATTAAGGGAGTTCCGGTCTATAATTTAGTACATTTACTGCTCCTGTGCTGTCACCTCTAAAGCAGTTCAAAATACTGTAAACTTTCACAGACCTTCTAGCCTAAAATTGTTCATGGTAGTGTATCCCTGTTTGTTATTGTGCCGACATTGTGCTTTACAGAAAAACCTTCTCTCCCAAAGAAAGCCCAGAGACCATTGCTGATTTCTGCAGCGTTTTCTTCACAGGACTGAGAAGCTTGCTGAGTCCTTCTCACTTCTGTATAGTGAACTCATCCTTCTTGGCCATAAGTGGCCAGTAAGATCTGCCCTCAGCCTGTACGATGGTACGAATGTCATCTTATATTTAATGGAAATGGTGTCTTAGAACAATCCAGCAGCACTTTTTCCTTTTCCACAGCCACATCATGCTGATGGTTTGTATGTCTGCTGTCATTAACCAGCAGCAGGTCTTTCTCCTCCAATGTCATTTTGTACTGATGAACTTCCAGCTTGTAGCTGAAATTTCTGATATAATTTTCTAAATACACTGCTTTGTAGCGTTATAATGCATATGAATACTGCCACAGCAGTTCTTGAGATTTTCCCATTCTGAGTAATAGATTTTTTTACTTCCATAATTTCTTTCTTCATTCATACATTTTATTAGCCACTCCTATATTTCTGTCAAGGTTATTAATTAAAATACTGAATAAGTTCCACCACTAATTTTCCTGTTAACCTGTGATGCAAACCAGATGTATCTCTCAAATCTTGTTCTTTAATTTACTGTTTGAGGTATAATCCCTTGCTTCCTTCAGATGACCAAATTCTCTTACATTTAAAGGGCCCTTATTCTGAAAGATGAGCACAACTAAGCCCTAGGATTGCACTAGAAACTTGTCCCTCCCTAATTACCATTCCAAAAATAGAGTACTAACCACTAAAAGGAAGTATTGTCCACTGGTTTGTGCGTTAACCAGGACTGAGGGGAGGGGAGGAAATGGGCTCAGTTCATGTTCTGCAACAGTGACGATTAGCAAATTAATTAGTCTTGGTTTTGCTTGTATATGGGGAGACACTGCGACCATTCTGCGGTGACATGGTCCACATTTGGTTATGCCTTGTCTTAAAACTCGAGCAAACAACAGAAGATAGGAAGTGCCGAGTTTAGATTCAGCCTTTGTCCTCTATTGACACAGTTTTGTCTTCGTGTTCCCTTCTAGCTGTTGGAATTGAGGGCAGACTTACACAATTGTTTCCAGCATGACTACTTTACCTTAAAATTCGATGTTTGCCATCTTTTCATTTAATTCTTTCATGGATTAACATTTCCTTACCGACAGCATTGATCATGGGTAGCCAACAGCACTGAATCACAGATAGCCAGCATTTCATGTATACATTATTCATTTATAGACATGTAAAAATAATGTCCATAACTCATCCTTCAATTGAAAGCAGATAGAACAGCTTGAGTGACATGTCATGTAGGATCTGGACCTGCTTAGCAACTCTTACAAAGTTGTTATGAGTACCATTCCTTTGAAGAAAGCATGTGTGTTCCTTGCTTTTATGCATGAGCTAAGCCCTTTCCTATGGTGTGTTAGTTTGATTTTCCATTCCTATTACTGTTCTCATCTTCACCTTCTCAGAAAGCTAGTTTTCCTATTTTCCATCTCTGATAAGGTGTTCTAGGAGAAAGTTAAAATATGATGAGAAAAATCTTTGCCTCCAGGTTTTAAGAGCATGAGAGAGACCTTGCAGATTTTGAAAGCTTGACAATTTAATCATAAAGTGTTAACTTTTACAACTGAGAGCCACAGCTGTCATACTGCTCAAGCTCACTGTCTCTTTTAGTCCTTGCCACCTCCCTTTCTTTACTTCCTACGGAGTAGACATTGTATTGATCCCAAGTAATTTGAAAGCTCTTACCTTTAGGTAGCTCTGGCAAATCTGGGGGGCAAAAACGCTTCAGAAGTTGATAACTTCATCCATGTCTTTGCGACGCGGCTGTGCCTAGGAAGGAAAGCAGCACATATGACCAGTGACATGACCTGCTGTCATGCCTCAGTAGCGTATCCAGTTAAAGATGCGAGCGAGTCAGGTTGGTAGACAGTGTATAATTACCCCAGTTTGCTCAGAGTCCATCCCAGCCTACTGCTCGCACCTGCTCTGCAGCAAAAGGAATGTTGTGTGACAGGCTTGCACCAGAGTTTTTTCACAGATAGTTTTCTAATATCCCAGGAATTTTACTTTGTGCTAACCTGAAAGCTAGATGAAGGCAATCGGGAGCAGCACAGAGGTAACTTGAGGACAACAGGGAGAGAAGTATATCCTAACCCATTGTGCTTGTATACAGACCACCCCAGAGAATGGTGAAAAGCCATAGGTACAGCTGTATACGAGGCTCTGGTGTTTTATTATTGAAGTCAATGATCACTTTAACTTTCTGACCAATTAAGTGTTTGTGCTTGGATCAGCAAAGATATCTGTGCAGGGGGCCAACCATTGACGTTATAGCTGGGATCTTCTTGCTAACTAGACTTGTGGCTGAACTGGACTTTTTGTTAAATAGATGCTTTGTCTCTGTGGTGGGTAGACCTTGGCCAGCTGCCAGATGCTTCGACTCTCCTCCTCAACAGGATGGAGAGTGAAAATAAGATGGAAGTGTTCTTCAGTTGAGATGAAGGCAGGCAGATCACTTATCAATTACCATCACAGGCAAAAGACTTGACTTGGGGAAAACTAATAGAATTTATTGCCTATTAAAATATATTTGGATGGTGAGAAACAAAGATGAAAACTATAAAACACCTCCCCTTGATGCCACAGATTTGACATCTCCAAGTATAACGATGGCCATGTGGACTTCTTAGTAGGGATTGTTCTCGCTTCATCTAAACCCATTGCAAAACTGTTTCATGCAAAGGTTGTTCTTCACAACAGGAGCCCATCCACAGCACTTCCAACAAGGAGAGAGCATGATGCATCGGGTTTGGCTGGGGGACTCGCATGGCTGGTCCAAAACATGCTGTCTTCTTGGCTCCCGGGCAAACAAAGTCTTGCCCAAGAAATGGCTGCAGCAGTGCAGGAAGCCCCTGACCTTGCGTGGTGAGGATTGCACAAAAATTAGTAAAATAGCTTTTGAAGTATAGTATGGCTGAGAAACTGCCAATGTGCGAAGGAAGAAGAGAGTGAACAGTTGAGCACTCCAAGTTTTCGTGCTCCTATTGTCACCATAACTTGGAAAGTCTTGGAAATTGAGATTTTTGTTGTTAATGGATGATTTGCTGTTAACGGATGGTGTTCTCTCATCCGAACTTGAAGGACCAGGTGCAGAGCACTTGCTCAGACTTGCCTCACTAGCAAGAATTGAGGTTCAGCACTTTGTGCACTACGTATATACTGTGATTTACATTCAGCCGCCGTCAAAATAGTTGCGGAGTCCCCTGACAAGAGCCGTATCTCTAGGCTAAACTAAAATTATGAAAGGATAGTTGACAGTAACCGTGGCTCGTCCTGTTTTTTTTCATTTCAAGTCTTAGCCCTTTCACAGGTTTCTTCAGTGATATTGGGCAAACTGTTCACTCCTCTATGTTCTGTCTGTGTAAAGGGGATAATAGGCCCATAATGATATACTGCACAACTTGATTTTAATAGAGATGTTAAAATGCTGCTTTATTTAAACTGAAATGCTTTGGGGAGATAGATTATTTTGACGACATTTCTTAGGAAAGATTTTATTTCTCAGGATTCACTGGTCATTTCTGATGAGGGAGAAAGAAAATCGCTTCCGTGTGTGACTAAATATGGTAGGGGATGGAGCATATTTGGATTTAATGTGAAGACTATGACAAGGTTAAATGTCAAGAAGTATTGCTATAATATATAAATACAACAGGTAGTAAGAGGGTGTTGAAGAGACTGAAATTTGGGATAAGTAAAGGGAGTGAGACTACATTGGGGAAGACCATGGTGGAGAAGGGGAAAATTGTGAGGAGGAAGGAGCAGCAGTGAGGAACCGCTGTGTACTGACGGTAATCCCCCGCTCCCCTGCGCCGCTCGGGCCGTGTAGATGAGACAGGAGTGAAGCAAAGCCTGGGAGAGGGAAAGAGGAATGGCTACCACGATGCGTGTCACAGGGGCTGCCGGCACAGGACTGCCTCCCTCCACTTCCTGCTCCTGCCCAGCTCTGTGGGGAACCAGATGGATACTTGACACAGACTGGATTTTCTTTTGTTCATGGAAACATTTGATAGGTAGGTTAAAGATAAATTTTAGGATGGCCATGGTTGCATATCAAATTAATGTTTCTTTGTGGCAGGATATTGTGAGACTATATACTTTTTATGAAATGTTTTTTCTCTGAACATATATTGGGTGTTCTGGAGGGCACAGAGTTTAGACTCAGCCACAGTTCCCCTCTTCTATGTTGACATATAAAAATGTTAATTTAGTAATTATGTATGTTCTTGTTTATGTTGTGAAGATGGTAATCACTAGCCCTGAAATCTTTCACTCCTTGCTTTTCAGTGACTGTAACATTGCAATCAGAGACACTATTATTAAGCAGGAAATGAATCTGCAGGAGAAAGGGCCCATTTCTTTGGGGATGGGTGTATTTTTTTTCACCCTGAAGAGCAGAGGAGAAAAAATGATGAAACCATGAGTGCATCCAAAAGCCCTCATGCACAAGAAATTCTTACCGTGGTGTGGGGTGGCTTAAGCACTTTAGAACAGCTTTGATATCCTTAACGTACTGCTGATTTGACACTCATGAAAGAACCTGCAGTTGCTGAAGGTCTCCGGGCTGTTGACAGGCGTACAGGAGGCAGGCCCTCACCCGAGAGCCACCTCTGATTCCACTGTTGCAAGTGGTGCTGGTCCTGCACGTGTCCTCATCTCCTCAGCCTTTATTGTCAGTGATGCGAGGATGCAAAGGTCCCCTTGTCTCCTGCCGTCCTCGCTGCCCTCCACCAACTTCACTGTGATTCTTCAGCCTATGGAGGAAGTGGGTGATTTTAAACTTCTGTTTACATGCATATCACTGGCTTTCTTTGCAATCTTAATTGCACTGTTTGCTCTAAGAGGAGCAGTGTGGTATTTACCAAAGAGAAAGATTATGTCAGTCTCCTTGAATAATTATATCAATCCCCTGGATATCATGTATGCTATCAGAGACAAACAAGGGTGTAATAACCATTATAAATGAGTCTATCAGAGCTGAATGCTTTTCCTGTAGTCACAAAAGATAGCCTCTTGTTGCATGTAGGAGCTACATTGACAATTATTTGGGGGCTTCTTTTATATTTTGCTCACAGTCTCACATGATGGGACAACTGGATTCAAGATTATTTTTTTTTTTTTCTGTGTGTAGTTGATTGCCCTAGTTCTGACCATGGATTTTGTAACCATGGAGTTAAGATCAGAAGGATCATTGCAGATGATACAGGCTGTAAAAGCTCACCTGCTGGTGGAGCCACAGCTATGGATATCAAGCCCTACTCTGCCCCTTATATAAGGCAGTATTATGGGGAAGCTGCCCAGTGAAAGCTCTGGGGGTTTGGAGCCTGGCCCAGGACTAAGAGCATCCCAAGGATGCACACAGCAGTGCAGCGAGCCCCTACTACGGTAAGGCAGCTCTCTTCTCCTTGGCCAGGCCTTGTTCATGCCATGTATGAGGGTGGAATGGAGCACGATGGGTTTTCTTTATTTCTCCATTGACTTTAGCGGGGCCTCAGCCAACTGAATCACGCAGTGCTCCTAACTTGTAGGTGAATGAAGTTGAGATATGTTCCTCCCTTTGCTCCCTTTAAGTAGTTGGTATGCTCTTTGGAGCACAATTGTCTCTCTCTTGCTGTTTTGTGTTCAGAGTCTGGCCCAGTTGACTGAAACCATTGTTAAGGCATGACAAAAATATAGTTGAATTTAGATCTTATTACAGATAACTCATATTTTGATATAGCTTCTCTGCTACTGAAAAACTAACAATGAATAAAAGTCTTTTCCTAATAAAGCTTGGAGAAAAATCTGAACCATCTTTGCAGTTGCAAAAAGCAGAGACCTCGTGCACACAATTCCCTCCTGTTTACACCAGCAGGTGCTTGCAGTCAATAGCATCTGGAGCTGGAAGTGTTCTGTAATTCAAGAAATCTCAATGCCTGTGAATATCCCTGCTATGTCTACCATAAATATAGTGCGGGTAGAAAAAATTCCTTTCCCAATTCAAATGCCAGCTTACTATTGCTAAGCATACGTCCCATTGACTTGAAACTTGCCTGTCCTGTTTGGTATCCGAATGCAACATATTTCTTGGAACACTGATTACATAAGAAGGATAAGAGTGACTCAAATATGAAACATCATTCTTTTCAGATAAGATTCAGAGATGAGTTGCTTTAACATGAAAAGTAAGTATTTGAGTGACACGTGGCAGGTAGCTCAAAACAAGCAGAAACTTCGATGAGATGGTTTACAAATGAAAAATTATCTCCTAGATTAGAAATTATACATAGGCTTTTTCTAGCAATTTGCCTGTTAGAATAAGATGTAGATATTTTCTTTTAATATAACAGTTCTAAAAGCTCTGAGCCTGCTGTCAAAAAGATGGTTGTAGCATTCACACAATCTTACTCATTGACGATGTGAGGCAGAAAAAGTGTAACAGTTTAATTCAAAGTTAATTGAATCATAGGAAATTTAGTGAACGTTTGCCTTGGTTTGCAAGGAATACCTTTATGAAAAATGTTTTATTTTTTTCTTTGTTATTTTGGATGTTGAAAAATATCAACAATGCTAACTTAATACTTGAAAATCATTATTTTGAAACAGTACATGGAAAAAGTCAGTGAGAACATTTTAAAATTAATGGAGAAATTATTTAAAATGTCGTTAATTTACAGCTTGGCTGTTAATGGTTTTCAAGGGGAGACTCTGTCCTGTTAGCTGAGAAGCAAAGTCCTCACAGTCACAACGAATTCTACTTTCATGTGAATACATCCCTGCTACCAACAGTAATATTGTACTTCCAACCTGGCACCACACAGTTTGGCTTGGACGAGGCAGGCAAGGCTCCAGGAGGTCAGCTGGGAGCTGCAAGATTACGAGTGAGCTCTTCATGCTTTGGAGTGATGGATCACAGCATGAAACTCTACTACAGAGAAATCCTGCTGTAAGAATGAAATCTCATCTACTGGTTATTATCACACCTTAACAACTGCTAGAGCCAGAACCCTGAAGGAGTAGACTCAAGACTGGAAAAAATACAGAATTGAGAAATTTCACATAGAGAGGACAAAGCCCATTCTGCTGACGTGACCGTGGTGCTGACATCGTGATTATAATTGAGCTGTGTTTGGCATGTCCAAGAGTTGTAAAATTTTCTACTTGAATTAATGGGCTTTCTGACTTTTCTAGACAATGGGAATCAACAGGATTTCCATCTACATGATGCACATGACAAAACCACTTTATAGATCGTCATACTTATCTCAGAAGGAAGAAGGCTGGACCATCATGCAGGGTCCAGTGCCTGCCTGGGGTAGGCTCCGAGAAGCTCTTGAGTCGTTAACTGGGACAGTAATTAACCTTAGTCCCAGTGTGGGGCGCTGCACTGACAGATGCACCTTTTTGTTAATTTTGAGCATACATAGCTAATGAGCATATGTGGATTTTTAAATCTTACTTTATTTTTTTTAGACCTGGGTTTCATAAGTTTAGTTTTAGGTGGTCCTGTGAGGAGCAGGAAGTTGGACTCAATGATCCTTATGAGTCCCTTCCAACTTGAGGTATTCTATGATTCTATGATACTAATGGTTTCAGCTTCTTGAAGTGAACAAAATTATCTGAAACGGTCTTCTTTTTTTCTTTTGAAGATAAGAATATAACTTTAAATCGTGAATTCCCGGATCTTCCTTCAGATTCTTCACTTGAAAGAAGCAGTATGTTAGAGCATTATATCTAAAAGAGAAAAGATGGAGAGAGCTCAGCACACCACAACATTAGTTGTGGTTGGTTTATGGCTGAACTACGAACATAATCATAGATCGAAATTCTGATCAGTCAATTTGTGGAGATGCTAAGCCTTCTTGAAATTCTTATGCTGAGATTTTCTTGGAAGATTACTTCAACTGCTTGGTAAGTAGTTTGGAATGACACAGTGTAAGAGAACACATATTCCCTTTTTACAGTAGATGATAGTGTCTTTTTTTTAGCCCTTTCCCTTGATTGAGCTTTCAGAGCAGTTAACAAAAATCTGCCTGAAAAGAGGTTCCACTTCAGGAGAACAGCATTCCCTGTACCTCTGCACTTGGCAGAAAAGGACAAAAGAGCTTTTCTTTGTAGCTGGTGTTGGTCAAAGTGTAATTTATGCAAGTTACCTGTGAAGTATGCAACTACAGTTGTATGAGGATGTGACAATAATATGTGGAAAGCAGAGTCATAAAGGTCGAAAACTAAAATACAGATTAATGATACATTAATTATGGAAAGGTCAGACTGAAATTGCACAGATACCAAAGCACTTGCAGTACAGGACATGGATTCAAAAGCCCATATTGATGTTCATCTGGGCTCAGCCCACCCTGCAGCTGGGTTACTGGATGCTGCCACCTGCAGTCTGCATTGGTCCGGAGCGCTCTGGTTCAGGGAGTGACAAAACAAGTACAAACCTGACGGGTGGGTCTCTCACTGCTAGAAGCCTTAGGTTTAAATGTATTCAGATTTGCTATCCTAAATATCTGCTTCTAAGTGGTTTTACAGGATAATTAACCAGAATTACAAAAACAAATAAACAAAACCCCAAACCCCCACAAAAAACAGAGCCATCTACTTAGATCTTTCACCATCCATTCCACCAAAAATATAAACAGTATTGTGTAATAATGGTCACTCACAACAGTCTTTAATGCAGTGTCTCTTCTCGCTGTGTTACATCAAGACTACCATTTAAAAGCTGTGAATCCTTTCCATTGCTGAGCTCAAAACAGGCCATTCAAAGATCGATGTTAGGGAAGAGAGGAGTTGTTTGGATTTTTTTCCCCCCTGTAGCTGAAGTTGGGGCCAGGACCTACAGTCCTCTATAATCCTGTTCCTTATAATTTAGGTACCTTTAAAGTTATTTTTTGGACTTGCTCCCAGAGCGCTCTCACATCTGAATGACCACATTGTTGAGCCTTGAGCAGTGGCTGAGGTATCATGTCCTTTCTAATTAAAATGATCCCATCTACTTTATAGGCAGTGCTTTTCTTGATGGAAACAAAGGACACGATAGGTCACTGCGGAGGAAGTTAGAGTCCTCTGCCTGAAACAATTCCCCAAAACTGTTGTCCAGCAATGTTTAAATATTTATCAGTCTATATCTGAAACTGTGCGAAGAGTGACTTGCAGAGAGTTAAGGTGTGCTAAAGTCGTACAGGAGATCAGAGAGGGAAATATCCTGACATCAGCTGTAAGTAGGATGGTTGTTAAGGCACTTACTGTACTGTAGAACTTGCTTAATGCTCTCCTGTCAGACTGTGAAAACACATCCTTGGTGTACGTCCCTTCTGAATTTACAAGTCATTTGTGCTTGCTAGAGTAGTTTAAAGCAATTTTCAGCTATTTTGGGTTTCAATCCTATTTAACTGCAGAAATTCTACTCTTTTTAATGCAGTCCTTATTCTGCAGACACTGACACGAGAAAGCAGTCACATACCCTGGAGAGGGGGCTAGTTGTGATCACTACAGTCAAGTGAACACCAGACTGATCCACTTGCTTTTTTAGCATGAAGAGAAAGGCATTCTGCCTGTGCATAGTGTACAGTCGCTGGTACCTAGCTGGCTGGGAAACGTTGTCGTTCGCTTGGACTGTAAACTGCTCTGGCTTACTGAGGGTGCCATTAAACACCCCTTTGTTGGTGATAGTAAAATCATTGAAAACCACCACCCCAGGACCAGAAATTATACACCCTTAAAAATTGACCAGACTAGTTAGTCCAGTAAGTGCAGGAAGTGGGGATTGTCCTGGGTAGCTGTGTGAGTGTGTGCATTTGTCTTGAAAGAAAAAGAGAAGACAAAAAATAAGGCAAAGAAAGAGTCATTGCACTCTCAACTCCTTGGGTTTTTTTGGAAGATCCTTCAAATACTGGCCCCAGCAGATGGAGATAATGCCAGCATAGCACAACCAAAACTACTCGGGTTGAACGAGTTAGTTTTTAGGAGGCAGTGTCAGAGAGATGAAGATGTCCTTGTGCTGGCATAGGGTATCTCAAACACAAGCTGAGTATTCCAGTTACGCAGTTGAGAGTTTTGAAGCCTCTGAAGCTCTGTAATGGCATGTTTATTTTTAAGTGTTTTTGAGTTATGTTAGGCTGAAAAAAGAAGATACAGGGAACTGCTGCTTCATGAAACTCTGACATCAGTCAGCTGCAGCAAGTTCTGCTATGCCGGAGCCTGAAGCTGTTACTCAGTTAGGAGTGATCTGAGTTGAAGCAGAGTCCTGAGAAGGACTCCTTAGCTTTGAGTCACCACTGAGCAGCCCACTCCCAACACCCATCTTCAGACCTCTTCTGATCCCTCTTCAAGCAAAAAGGAAGTACTTACGGGATGATCCCAGTGTATGCACACCTGCCTCTTTAACTGGGAAGTAGGTACTAAATCATCACTTCAATATATTTTTACTTAAAAGATCATTCTAGAGAGCAGTATTTTCTATGCAGAAAGTTAATCAAGATTGTCTCTGCTGCCTGCCTTGCATCTGTGCACAAATAAGGATTGTGAGCAGGGAGAAGTGGCAAAATCTGTCCCTGGTGGAAGAGGTTCACTATTTCTTTGCCTTTCATCAAAGACAACATGCTACTGACATGAGCAGTCCGTCCTTCAGGGACTGAAATCATGAACACTCAGTCACAGTGCCATTACTGTGGCACCAAGCACATCATTATTGCCAGAGCACAGTCAGCCTCATTCATTCCCAGACCTTTCCTGTCTTTTACTATGCACCGTTTTTAGGAGAATTTCACTGCCGTACATGAGATGCTTTATGTGCTGCTTAGATATTTCTGACAGAAAAGACGCCCAGTGATTATGTGCTGAAGGATCAAAATACACACTGGTGCTCCTTATCAGACGGTTTCACTTTTGGAGCATTAAGGAATTCATGCAAGTGACAGATGAGAGAGCAGGTTAATGTGAACACAGCATGCTTTTCTAAAGCAGCCCTGCTTGGAAGGAGAGTGGTTCTTCTCAAAAATAATAATTGAACTGGCGTAAGTTAGGTTATGTACCTTTGGAAATGCTTTGCACTGCTGTGTCTCTCATTAACTCTTGCAAAAATACTGGTCAGAGCAATATTTTATAACACATCTGCTTCCTGTTGCCTCTATCAATTAGGAACGTAACAAAGACATTATGCAAGACATTCAAGATAATAAAACCTTTCCTTGCTGAACTTAGTCTTCGACTGACCTGTTTGTCCCTGGCATCCAATTCATTTATTTCTCAGGAAAGGGTCAAATGAATGATTAATAGATCAGCCAGTGGCATTGTTGTGAAATACATAGTTTTTTCTGCAGAGCAAATAAAGTATTTCTCTTGTTCTGCTGTTGTTTTAGTGCTGCTCTCAATAGCTTATGGTAAAATGTCTAATAGTTTCCTGTAGCAGTCAGATAGGCCAGTGCATCGAGAAGCTCAGAAATACTACTCTCTTCTTTTTCTCCACCCTCCCATCTGTCAGCTGAGTGACACTTTCCCATCTGCCCTTGCAACCTGTCTCTGGATTGTTGTACAGCATTAATCAGCAGAATCAACAAAACCCAAGTTACATGACTGGCAGCAGAGAAAGACCCAGATGTTCCCTCATCAATGCTTTGGCCTGGGCTGATCAGCCACATTCTGCCTGATCTCGTCAGCTCGCTGCTCTGCTCTGAACAGTTCTTGCATCGGGGTGTAGCGTGGGGCTTCGCGAGGGTAAAGCTGAGCGTGGAGGGCAGGGGGAGAGAGAGAGACTGAGAAAATTATTAGTAGCTTTACAGATCCAAACAAGCTACTGTTAGATCTCCCTTTGTATGGTTTAGGATGTACTTCTGGGTATTTCAATAGTTTCTGTGAGAGAGGAGACACCTGAGTGATCTAGAGTTGGAGAGTTTGGATTTGGATCCTCCTTCTCACTCTCTCATAAGGAGAGACTGGAAGGAGATCTGTTGGAAAGAGGTGCATTTGTAGCATATGTCCATCTCTGCAGTATGTCTTTTGCAGAGGAAGTAGTGAAACTAAACCAGCACATACTCACACACACAAGTGTGAAAAATTATATACTTCCCAGTTAATCTGGGAGGATAGTTTATCAGTATCCTGTCCTACTGGCATCCTCTGAGAGCAAAAGTCACTTTCAGGACAAAGCCAGGAAATGTTGACTTAGGCCTTTTACACGTACTCCTGACAAACTCACCGTGACCATAAAAGCAAGGCTGACGCAGAAGAAAAATGCAAAGATGAGTTTCCACATTGCTGGGAACCCTGTACCACCATCCTGTCCTCCTTCTGAGCCAGCTTGGTGTGCCAGCTAGTAGCCTTTCAGGCTTAAATTTGGAAGACAATTTAAAACCTTTTGGAGTATTTTTTGAGTTATGTCGTTGTACTGTGATTTAGAGTCTGCAGCATCTAATCCTGTCCGCTGCTTAAACTTAAAAAGGGTTCTAACGTGCAGAGGTGCAGCATGCTGATCACTGAGGGATGGCTTGTGTCTAGAGCAGACTGCACCCAAAGACAGAGCTAAAAGCAAAAGGCAATTTCTAACAATGATCTACAGTAGATAATGTGTTTAGCCTTAATTGTGTTTACTGTAAGTGGAGCCCTTGAGGGAAAACCAATATAAGCAGTTTCTCAGTCAAGAAAGCAGCCACAAGATAGACGTGTTGTTCAAACAAAATGCACTGTCCGCTAGTGAGCTTTTAAATCTTTCGGAAGGCAGAAACCGTGTGTGATAGTTGGCAGAGTAAATGTTTACCTGTTCTGGTGATGCTGACTACGAAAGGCCTGACAATAGGGCACAGCATGGGCAGAAATGGAGACATCCTGACCTGGCAGCTTCCCAGTTCTTGTGAGTGGGAGATCACTGAGCTCTTGGCCCTGGGACAGTGGATCTGCACTAACTGACAAAATCTTAATTTTCTGTGTTACCTGAAGAAATAGTCCATAGTATCTCTGCAGACGACAGACTGAAGAACATTGGTATAGATTAGACTTACATAGCAACATGAGAAACCCAAAAATAATACCAAGGTTGCTCCAGTGCAAGAGCATTTTTCAGGCTCTGTGTAAAGAGTAGCCATGCAGTTAATTAAAGAGAGAAAAGGAGAGAGAGGAAACATCAAAGCTGTGAAGCTGCCTTGACAAAGCGACACTGCTCTCGTGCTCTTTCTCCCTCTCCTTTTGCTTCACAGAAAACACAATGAATTCTTTTACTCTCTGTACCAAACAACTGGCTTCCCCCAGATCTTCTGCTCGAGAGACAGCACAGTACTTGGTAGTAGTAGTTTGAAAAGATGGAAAAACCGCATCACGGTGTGGCCAGGAAAGCGAGGGGTGGGAGTTGTCTTGTATGTTTGGCATTGCTGTTCCTCAGATGATGGGCTGTGAACTGCCCAATTCAAGCCCTTCTTTTATTTACACTGAAAGATCTTCCTTCTGAGTTCTTCCACATGATGGTCTGAAAAGCTGGGATACAGACTTAGTATCTTTACCAAATTAGGAGAGTGAATGCTGCAACCCACAACCATGCAATGTTTCTGTTGATTCATAGTTTTGAAGAACAGATGTTGCTGGGATAGCTAAACACTATCAAGTTAAATATCTTTATTTGCAAGTCAGTTTTGTCAGCACATTTTCCTTTGTTATGAAAGCACATGAGTAAATCATTGTGAATTTGAAAATGTAATTAATATCTGGAGGTTTTTTTCCTTTTTGATATGAATAGATTGTGAATAACCTCAAACAAGAGTGAGATCTGAGACTGGCCAATTTCTTCAGAAGAATAACTGAGTCTGTAAGTCATCACTGAACAATTTGGTACCTGGCAACAGAGTGGTAAGGCTGAAGGGCTGTTCTCTCAATTGCATGGCCAAAGTGAAAAATTGAAAATAATTTCACTTTGAATCAGCTCAAAACAAAACATGAGCTGAGTTGAAAATATAGATTGCCTCAAATGGAACATTGTATTTGGCATAAAGCATCTTTGCCACCATGCAGAATTTAAGACATTCACAAACTAATAGTAATAATTAAACTGAGCTGTCAAAACCTGTTACTAAGGTGGTGTTGCCAGAGGCTGTTGGCCGATAGCGTTGGTGGAATTGCAGCAGGTTTAACGTCAGAGTGGGGAATCACCTCATTGCCCACTGTAATGCCTTCATGCCCACTGAAACACTTATGTGTCTGGGCTAAGTATTGCACCACATACAAAGGTTTATATGATTAATAAAAGCATCCTTCATGCAGCAGATTCTAGTCCATCGGTCTGGAATTTGAGGCTGCAGGTGGAGGATTAATGGAAAAACACAAAACTACTGTCCTTAACAGGAGAATATTTTAAAAAGTGACAAAAAGGAGTACTGCAGTACTGTTGTCACCTGGATACAGAGACACCCTAGAGAAGAACGCTTCCTTTTGCTCCTGCCCTTTCCCCCACCACGAGGGTAGGAGGAGGGAGAAGCCAGTGAGATTCTGAAGGCTCAAGCTGCCTGCATAAGCGAAACCTCAACTTGTAAAGAAGCAATTTTCTTACACAGTTCTCTCCTAAAATAGACATAGGCAGGAAGTAGTGAAATGGAGGGCCAAAGACTGGGAGCAAGGTAGCGGAGTATTTCCTGTTTGCTTTATCTGTTCAAAACAAAAGGGTTGTAAAGCATTTCCTCTTGATGATGAGATCACAGTCATTGTTGGGAAATGTGGTATGTTTAATATCATCACAAGGGCCTTTCTGGCTAATCAGAGCCAAGAATAACTGTACCCAGCCCACTCTGCTGCAAAATATTCCAGTAGCTCATGGGTGCTATAATAGCTTCTGCAGAAACAAGGTCACACTAACACAGTGAAACTTAGTAAGTACTGACCTTAGCAGGCACCAGTTCAAGTAACTGGTTAGTTTCCTGGACGAGCCATAGCACCCTCACAGTTGTTCTAGATCCTTCCCCAGTAATGACTGTGGGGCAGTCTCCATACACATTCATCTAATGGAGATGGCACTACCTGAAAATTTTACATCTTGTTTGCTTGTTTACTTAATGGAATGTTTACTCCCTTTCTCCTTCACATTTGTACAGGAGACTTTGACTTATCCTTGACACCCTCCACCCCCACTGCCAATATTTTTGAGCAGTTTTTCCAATATGAAATCTGATCTTCTGATGAAGATTCAAAATTAGATGAATGCTTTTTATTCAGTTTTCTAATCGTCAAGTTCTTTGTCAGCATTATATGTGGTAGCCACTGTTAGAAAACCACACTGCCTATATTTAATGGAGACCCCAAAAGGTCAGTGTCTGACATGAAAAGTGTTACAGAGAAACTGCTCAGATCAGTTTCTCCTGATGGGTGCTTAAGCTTGAAAATATCGAATATGCCTCTGACAAGATAATTTCACTCTTTTTAAAAGGACTTGTGATAAAGAATTTCATATTTCTAAATTAAGAAGAGTCTGTTATTTTAAACATACACAATATTAAGCGAGACTCTTGTTTTACTTTAGACTAGAAAAATATGCCAGGGACAGTCAAAGTCAACACAGGCATCTGATCTATAAAAACACTCTCTGAGAATTGTACAGTCATATTTAAGCATGTTCACCTCTATCAGCTCATCCTATTCATCTCCTTGCAAGAAGGTGACATCAGTTGTCACTATCCTGGACTTCACCCAAAGGACTGCACGATAGTCTTTATTGCACAGCACTTTGACATAAAGCACACCTACGTTTTTTTCCTAGTCTCTCTTCTGTCGTGCAGTAGAGGAATATGAAGTGCCATAAAAAGAACCTGTGAATGCTGGGGAGAGCATAAACAAGCTTCTTTCGTAAGGACAAGCTGCAGTTAAAAAAACAACAGCACCACTGTTTATTGGGTGGGTACAATAAGCCACATCAATCCTGTTGTTCTGTAAGGAGAGGGTTTTTTATCCTTGTATACATCATTCCCCTCTTTCCACAAACCAGAATTCTTGCTGAATCTCTTTCAAATCAATTTTTGATACCCTTTGAGTCATCACATAATAAATCCCTTCTATTGTTTAGACATGAGTATTTGCATCGTGATCTAAGTGTCAAATGCAGAGTATAAAACTCTGGGCCCAAAGGAGAGCTGTGCTAATGAACTATCACAGTTAAACTTGCATCCATGGGGCCCATAAGAGAAATGCAAGGGTCGAGAGCACTGTTAGCTGTTAACATTGCCATCCTCGCAATTTTTTCTCTAGCTGTTGAATGTAATATGAGCCTTGCTCAAATTGCACTGAGAGACAATAGAAATTTTATTATCGGCTTCAGTTAGAGCAAAATAATTTCCTAGGAACTATTCTCTGCAATAAAAGATGTCATAAAACTCAACACTTCATCAAAGATACAGGAGAAGTGCGGTTTGGTTCATTCTTCTGTCTGAATGGATTTCAGCCTACATTTGGCATGTATATCTCTTTTGGATCTATGTGGTCTTCAGTCTTGGAGCTCTTTGTTGATACAATTCGTTTTGCTAAGAATAATCTGATCTTTACTAATCCAATTGTGAAGGAATTACAGTATCGTCTACTGATGAGGGGAATTTTCTGGATGAGGAGAGTCCAGTACTCAAGACCCTCTTCAGATGACTTGTACAGTCTCTTTGGGCCAACAGAGACCAGTTGAGAGACAGACACGGAAGAACAGTCTTGTCTCCCCTGGGAAACACCTTAGTTGGAGCTTCCCATGTTCAGCTTGAGTGTCCTGTCCCTTCAGCTACTAAATAAGGGGAAAAGCACCAACCATCCTCTGGCTGTTTTGCAGAAAGGAATGGGATAAATATTTGGCTCCTGAAGGAGGAGGGTTAGGAATCCAAATCCGAGAAGGAGTACCATTTGGCTGAAAGTCCCTAGGTTCTGTTCAAAAGGTGACTTAACACACACTTTTCTGACTTTGTCACTTATATTTTTTATATTACATCAGCCCATGCATAACCCATGTGGTTCTAAAACAAATGGTGTAGCCTGTGCCTTGGCCAAACCCCAAACCTGTGCCTACTTTTGCATGCACCCACTGCACGGTTTGCATGTGCCAGCTCTGTGAGCAGACATCTCTTGGGTGTTCTGCACGTGTGGAACTTAGACCTGTCCATTGCCTTCCAGTAAGGAATTTTGCCTATTTCAACTTTGTAAGTTTCCATTTCATTTAATTCTAAGTAAAAAAAAAAACCCACCAAACATGAAGAATTCAAAGAAAAGGCCTTATAAAAGCCAATTTATTTCAAGGCAATCTACCCCTTTTATGGCTTCAATGTGCCTCTAAAGGAACAGAGCAGAGAATTCTGCCTCCCCTACTCATTTCCTACCAAGTGTAGCTATTTACTGTTTGGTGTGAGAAGCCTCTGCAGGTCTCCAGCACTGCCTGATTGCACTTTCTGAGACTCTTCAGACTCGTATCTAAAAAAAGAATTGATTAGGAGGATGAATGCCATGTCTGATCATCAAATATTTAAACCTGTCGGGCTTTCAAGAGTGGAAGGCTTGCTAGCCTGTGAAAACACCCTTGTTTAGCCAGATCTAACTTGCCATTGTTAGTTTTCAGAAGACTTGAGGTAATGTGTACGTGAAATTTTATATCTAGTGGTTATTAAGAGAAAATTAGGACAGAGATGCAAACAAGGAGTGTTCCTTTAATTATGTCTTGTAGATTGGAACAAGTAATCATACATTAAGAAGTGTAGCTGGGAGAATGCATGTTTCTCTTCCTAGTGTAGGAGTGAAAATGCCGATGGAATCAATGCCAAAAATGAAACAAACACAAATATTGTAACCCATGTATGACATTGATCACAAACACAGGAAATAGTATCTTGTTGCATGGACTGTGAATGCAGTTTCTGCTACAAACTTCTAGATACAGAAGTACAGAGAATCTTCTAGATGCTAGGGCACTGGAGTCTGATCTCTCTCCATTTTATTCTTTTCCTTCTCTATTTTCTTTCACTTAATACTTCTAGCACCAGTGGAATTTTATCTAATCCTTTTTTCCAAGAAAAAAATTCCAGTTGTTGACAGTTTTTTCTTGGTGTGTAGGATCTTGCATTTATAAGAGTTTTGGAAGAATCTAGCTGTGCATTCAAGTCATCCTGCTAGTAAGAGCCAGTTTATTTCCAAAAGAAATAGTAATCTCGGTCCTAAGGATGTAAAGATATTTATACCAGTTTAATCACAGCTATCACAAAAAAGTCAACTGATAATGAACAGAGCTCTTTGCAGGATGTAAAGCTTAAGCACAGAGATGACTTCTTTGTGCAGCTTGGGATCTAAACAGAATAGACAAAGTGGGAAAAGAGGAGAATGGTGCATATTCTGAAGACGGCCAGATAGTGAGGGAATAAGAAGCATCTTGCCATAAGCTGTCCATGAAAATCGCCAGCCTTTGTATTTCAGCTCTGAACAGCTGCAGCTGTCATACATTCAGGTGATGCTGCTGTCTACACACTCAGTGTTTGTGGTTTTCCTCCAGGCAGTTGCCATCTATCGAGGCAGGTCTCAAAAACAACCCAGCCCACTCGTGTGATAGGATTGTTTTGTAGGCTCTGTTTTGTGATAAAGATTTTGCTATGTGTTCCTTTGGACAGAGTGTAGCTTCCATTTTGGGTTTTTTGCTGTAATTAACTATTAACATGACATCATTATGAATTATGTGATCATTATTATCATTATTCATCATTGTGAATTAGCAATATTATAATCCAGTGTGTGATAAACCAAATGTATTTAAATAACTGCAGATAACACAACATTATATTTATGCTACATTTGTCAAAGACTGGCTTAGTAGTCTGACTGGTTAACTAGCAGCCATCTTTTGATCATGACATCTGTCAGAACTAGTAAAACATGAGTCAGTTTGATCTCTGTTCAGTTTAAAATTGGAAATCTGTATAAAGGCAATAGTGACATGTTTGTTGAGCAGCTGCTTTTATATTTTGTATTCCAAAAAGTAGTTTCCTACTTCACTACTATATACTGGTGAAGCATAGTGTGTTAGTGTCTCTAGTGACATGCTGGAGTTTGTACACTCAGAAGGATAACCACTGTTCAACGCTTAATGATTGCTTTGTGCCCTGCATCACTCCTGTAGATTAACTTCTCCTTAATACACTGTACCTTAGAATGGAAACTTCAGCTGAGATGCTGCATCTTGTCTTCAAATGTTAATGCCCCTTGCCTATCAGTTCCTGGCCTGACCTTCCAGCATGCATAATGCAAAACTTGGCACAGGCTCGCGCGTGGATCCCTGTAAAGAATGGAAATCAGGTTGGCTTCTCGACTTCTTATGGCAAGTTCATAGCAAACAGGCCTGATCGTGAATCCAATTCTGAGTCTGCTTGGGCATCAAGTGAAAGTACAGGTGAAGCTTTCAGGGCAGGGCAGAGGCTGAAGTGGCTTGAGGATGTGAGTCTCCACGGAGCAGCTGGGCAAGTGGAGTGGCCAGTGAGGCAACTTGTGATAATGATTGAGTATAAACAATAGGAGTAAGGGATAGAAGATGCTAACTGAAGAGGGAGCAGTGGATAATATTTTATTTCTGACAGGTAGTCAGTATTTATGATATAAAAAGCAAATGGCAGAGTAAACAGTTCTTCTTTAGGGCCTTGTTTTACTACTAGAATGGGGTTCAGGTTATTTTAAAGATGCCTATTGCACGGGAAGCACAAACACAGAGAAGACAAGACATATTGGTCTTAAAACACAACAGTTTCCCTGGAGCTTACCTTGCTGAAAATCTCAGCTTTTCTGTGTTTCTACTTCAGCACAATCCATATATATTATTTTTCCTGAAGTAAACAACAGTAGCCTTTGACTGTGAAGAGAAACAATCTGAAAGAACAGGTTTGAGAGCTGAATATTAGGTGATGCCTCAGGACCAACAGACAGACAACCTGACTGACCCTAAAATATTTGTTAGCTGTCTGATTTCATGCATTAAAACATTCCTCTGCTCATGATAAACGTAATCTTTCTTTAGAAGGAGCGGAACCTGAAGACATTTTAGCCAAGAGAAAGAAAAATGATCTGCAGCAACTAGATGGATTGTGCCTCCTGCCAAGCTGTTCACTGATGGCTCCTGCACTGGTATGAAGTCCTTTGCTTCCTAGTAAATACAACTAAATTTCACCTACATGCAAATCATGGGAGGAAGAGCCTGAAACTGTTTTAGTATAAGAAAATGAAGAATGAACATAAGATGATAAGCCCACTAAAGGCCAGCTCATCCCAGCTCTAACTATTTCACTAGCCAAGTGAAATAGCCAGCTGGTCAATTAAGAGTTAAGCAATACCTGTTTGGTAGGGTTTTGGTACACCCTCCAGGAGTACAAAACAGGAGGTGATTACAACCCGGAGCTGACTTACTCCTTGTCCTTGACAGTGTCCCAAGTTTGACTGTGAGAGTCTGGAACTCGTTTCTCACCCTTCTATTAAAAATGCTCTGGGTTTGATAACTAAGTCTAGGGGCTAAAGCCTTCCTCTGACAGAAAGGACAAAAAATGTTTGACTAAGTTCTTGTTGAGAAAGTTGTATTAGTGCTACTTTTACTCCACTGTGTTATTGATGACTATATGGCAATTTGGGACTTTGTTTTCATTATTTCAAATGTCTGTAAAGTATTTTCAATAATTAATTAATTAGCATTAACTGAATTCTAAACCCTAACCACAGAGGGAGGTTTGTTTCTTACAACCATTGTTCTCCCCTGGTCTTGCTGCTATGATTTATCTGAGAACGGCAAAGATGTCCTCAGTTCCTACGCTTTGCAAACTGAACAGAACTCATCTGAAGCATGATTCAAAATTACAGATGATTAAGATAGTGAGAGCGCACAATAATACCTTGTCAGAGATCTGGTATGAAAAAATTGATCTTATAAAATAGAATGACTGTATCCTGTTGTACAGTAAACAGCTTTAAGTGAAAGGCGGATCACATGCTTTCGATTTGGCACTTTGGTGTTGCATTGCTCAATTTCCAGTTGGCATTGTGACTGGACATGAGAACATAAAGTGCAATGGAGCACTCTGGACTGAAGCATACTTAATACGCCACATATTCAGGGACTTAAGGGTATTTTTCCTTCTATTATTCTCTGCTACAGTCTGATTGCTCTAACCATCAAAAGCCTGCTTCTAATTTCCAGGCACAGTTCATTCATGTCCAGCCTACACTCTTTGTGCTTGTGCCAACCATATCTTTAAGATTAAATAGTTCCAAAACCAGTCCAGAAGCAGGAACTGAAAATCAAGATTGCCTTTGTGATGTGTGGAGCTGTCCTAGACTAATTAATGTCTTTCTAAAAGAGGTGGACAGTATTTGTGTTATGTTGAGTACCAGCATCCAATTATTTAAGAGCGATTCAAGACACCTCATCTTTGCTGTTGCCCAGGGATGTATATCACCCACCTTTACTAATGAATCACATTAGCTGATGCATTTTCCCCCTACACACTCATTTCCTTGACTCAAATTGTGTAAGTAATTGCACTTTGAATACTTTAAATGAATGGAAAGTGGTATAATGATGCTATGCTATCAAGAAATCCTTCTGTTTTTTCCCTCTCAGGACTGCTGAGGGGAGTGCTCCGTCCCTGCAACAGCCCAGAACTGTGTCTGAGTAAGCAGGGGATCAGCCAGCAGGACAGGAGAGCCCCGCAGCTCTGGACCACCTCCTGAACTCCTCCTAACGGTGAGGTGCCCCTTGCTGGACCAGCCCAACAGCAGTGGCCTTGAGGAGGGTTCCCAGCCCTGCCTGCATCCTGGGAAGGCACTTTCGCCACCCTGCTGCCTGCCACCCCACGCCAGAGGCAGCTCAAGGTAGGTGTGCTGAAGATGATTAACTGGTCATTAGTATTTGTACTGAGGGAAAGAGAAGGGGAGGGAGACAACTTGGAGTTTAGGGGGAACCTAGAACCTCTCTCTCTCCATCAGCTGGTGAAAAAAGCAGCGGCAAAATCACATTTCCTAACTGTGATAGGTGGGAGACACACATGCACGCTCACATGGAGGGTCCTCCAAGTCCACAATCAAGTATTGAAAACCAACCTCATGACTGTGGACATACGTCGTCATGTATCTCCCATAGGCTGAGCTTTTGAGGAAAGCACAGCTGTGATCTCAGACAGTGTGACTGGGGAGATTGCTCTGAACAGTGCTTACTGATGTACTGCTCCCTCTACATCCTCCTCCACCTTGAAAAACTCAGTCGGTTTTGCCAGACAAAGCAACAGAGAAAAGACTTGCAGGAGTAAAATTAATGTTTCAAGCAAGAGAATTCATCAGTCCCGTTACTGTGTGTCTTACAAAGGGGTAAGGTCTTGAGCAGAACAGAAGTGGGCAGAGAGGTCAGATAGTTTGGAAGACAACCATGTGGTTGACATAGGAAGCTGGTTACTTCATATTGTGTGACCTCTTTAGACCCCCTGTCTCAGATCGAACACTATGTTATAGGACTTCTGTTTATTTTGCCTTGTGAAAAAAAGCCCTGCCAAAATCTGTTTGACCAGAAGTTGTACACCGCTGTTTCTTGTGGGATTATGGTTGGCTGGAAGAGTGCAGGCTTCTGTCTCCTGTGAAACTTACCTTTGATAGGAGGGCATGCTTTGTCTGGTACCGACAGGTGCAAAGGAACCAGAGAGAATTCAGTGCCTGAGCTGTCTTTTAAAACCACGTTCTAAAGTACTGTGGTTCGTTAGCAGACAGGAATATCGCACACAAATGAAAGCATTGCCAAAACTCTGACGAGATACTGGCTGAAGACAGCGCTCTCTGCCCTAACATCTTTCAGTAATTCTTGTGTTCCCAGTAAAGTCTGTGGCAATTAACTGAGTTTGTCCTCATCACTGTCCTGTGCTGTCTCATCACTTGTCCTGCTGTGGTTTCCACCTCAGGCTCTGTTGTGGCAGCTCTGGCTCACGAAATGCCAAACACGTGCATGTGATGCTCCTACGGAGCACACGCGTGGGCTTTCTCATCAGCTTGCACCACAGCTCAGTTCCTCATCCTTATTGCAAATTTCGGGGGAAAAAACACCAGGATTATTCTTCTGTAACTTCAGCTGGTTTTCTGAGCTTTCTGGCCATAGCATCCCTTCTTCCCCGCCGTTTTCCCTTCGCTGTTGTCAGCCTGTTGTTTGGCCGACGGGCTCCGAGCCGAGCGCGGTGTGACCCGGAGGAGGCCGCGTGTGCCCCGTGCGCGCCCCCTGCGCAGGGGAACAAAATTAACCGTAAAAAAGCAAAACTCTCTAGTTCGTCAAAAGGCATCCGAAGACGCCAATCGCGGCTTTGCTTCCCGAGCCCGGCGGCCCCGAGCAGCCCCCGCTCCCCGGGGCGGGCGGGGCGGGGCGGGGCGGCCCGGCCCACCCGCTTATAACGCGGGGCGCGCCGCGGCAGCGCCAGGCTCACCCGCCCGCCCGCCCGCCGCGGCCGCGCCGCCAGGAGCCCGACCTGCCCGGGGGGAGCGGGGCTCGGCCGGGGCCGCCTGCCGGCAGCCGGTCGCGGGTTGTCGCAGTACAGCGCCGAACCGAGGGGCGAGGGCGGGACGGTCCCGTGGCGGAGCGCGGCGTGCCCGGCTCGGGGCTGGAACGCCTCGCCGGGGAGGGACGCCGGGGCGGCTGTGCCCGCTGGGAGGTGCGTCGTGCTGAGCTCTCGCCTCTGTTTCGGTGGATTTATTTCACCTAAGATACTAAGGTTAGTTACCTTTTTTTTTTTAAAAAAAACACATTTATTTGTGGGTGGGTTTGTTTGTTTGTTTTTTTCACTTAAGAACTGGGAATGTGTCATTGTTACACTCAGAATTGCTTATTTTGTAAATCACGAGAAAGACAAAGCATGCTAAGTAAGAGTTTCCTTCCACTAGAAAGAAAAAGGTGTAACAGCACTGGCTGCTTAGAGGGATACGTCAGAACTTCTTACAAAGTCTTGCTAGAGAGTCTGTTGGTGTGTCATGAATGGTTTGCTGTTACAGTCAGCACCTCTATTCATTAAAACTGGGGAAAACAACCCTTATTTCGTGTTCTCCTTACATGTTGGATGTGTATGCGTGTCACTTCTTGCCCTTGTAGAAAAGCCTCTGAGCTTAATTTTTGGATCTGTGCCTCTGAATTTGGCTTTTAGGGAGGGGATTTGAAGTTCTTTTCTGACACTGTTTTTGCTGGAACTGCAGAGCTACTTCTGAGAAATGTTTGCAAAACCTTCTGTGGTGCCAGATTTGATTTCTTGGAAAGTCTGAGAAAATTTTAAGGCTGCTTTGACGTGACCCTTCTGATTGTTATTTTTTGTGAGGTTGAAAGGGTGGGTTTTTTTTGACTGCTGTTCTTAACCTTCACCTTCTGATTATTATGTTATGTTTGGCAAACATATTTTGTTTCCTTCTGATTATTAGTAATAATAGAAGATAGCAGGTCCTGTGAATGTAGTTGCAGAGGGCTTGCACTTTCACAAATGCAGCTTAATAGCTCATTAAATCTAAAGAGGCTTAACTAACATGTAGTAAGAATAACTCTTTTTTTTTAAAGCATGCATAGATGAAGACTTTGTGTGTTTACAGAAAAAAATTGTGTGTGCCAGAGAAAATGTAGGAAAGATGTTCCTGTTACCTGGCAATGGGAATGTTTTTGCATGCTACATGAGGGTCTAAAAGGAGAGAAAACATGTTTCTTACGAGGGGCCCTTGGCAGGGTCCGAGCTGAGGCCGGAGCTCATCACATAGGCCTGTGTGTGTCATGACAGCCACATGTGACGTGACTGACCACACGGCTGTGCTGCCCCTCTGTGCTCCTGCTTGTGGCCACCACTTCCCTCTCTGCTGCCCTGAGCTTCTGTTGCTGTGGTTTGCCCATGGATGTAAATATTTTGACCAGCATCATCCCCTCCTTTTCTTGTATGTATGTTTGCACAGGAATGTTTGCATAAAAGCAATTTGCAAGTAGCCAGGTAAGGACTGGTAATGGTGACTTCTGTCATCTCTTACGACTGTTGCTCTTTGGGTAGTGGTGCACTTTTGGTGAATCCAATTTTTACATACACTTGAAGAACTAAATGCACTGTGCTATGAATGTATCTACTGCTAGTAAAGCACCCTTACAGCAAACTGTCAGACCGTGTTGGTGTTTTACTACATGGAATGTGGTTCTTTGGATGAAATGTGGTGTTATTTCTAGGTGATAGGACCAGCAGGCAATGGCCAAGGTTGTTCTTGGTGCTAAGGCTGGCAGTGACAGAAGTAAAGAATTCCTTCCGCTGTTTCGCTTTGCCATGAGTGGGCTGTGGGGTGCAGAAGCAGTTGGGGCTACGGCGGCTTCAGGGTGAAAGTTGTTACTGATTTCACCTTTTCGTCTATTTTTGTATGAAGTTTCTATCAGGTACCATTTTTGGATCAGTGCCTGTGGGATAGGCTCGGCAGGGATTGATAGTAACTGCTTGAAACTTGGAGGAAGACTGTTGAGGATCATCATTAGCAAAGTTTGATGAGATTGTGACTGTTTGAGTCTATGTTGATAAATATTCTGGATATTGGTGGCAAGAGCTGATGATTAATCTGCCCCTTATCAGGAAGGCTTCTGACAGAGACTAAGGAGAGCAATTGAGTTTGAAAAGTGCAAAACTCATCAACTTCCACCTTGGAGCAGGGGAGGGGAATGAGCCCGCAGAGCGGGGATCACGTCCCTTCCCTGGGGCTGAGAGCTGCCTTGTCCCCGGGGCTGGCAGGCAGCAGGGCTGGGAGCAGCACTCTGCACAGCAGAGGGGTGGCAATCTTTGTGGAGGAAAAAAACGAATGAAATGGTATGTGGTGTTTTTGTGTTTTTTTTTTTTTTTTTCTGCACTGCAGTTTAAAAAACCCTGAAGATTCAAATCCTGCTTTTGGCAACAGATTGATGTGGAGAACCAAACAAAAAACCCACCTGAAACACTGTGTAGAGAAATGAGCGATGCAGAGTGGTGATTTGGGTTTGTATGACGTGTCACTCCCCAGTGTAGTTCAGATAAAATGAAAAATAGAAAGCATTCATCTGGCTAACCGCTTTCTCTTTTCTCTCGGGGCAGGGTAGAGACAGTTGTTTTGCTTCCTTCGATCTCAGCCTAATATTGTCTTCTCTTCATGTCCGAGGCAGCCCTGGACTGATCAGTAATCTTCATTTCCTCTGCCTCCTGCACTGATCTCTGCTCGTTTCCGTTCATCACTGCCTGTCTGGATGGTCTCTGGGGCTGCAGGGGGTAACTCAGAGCCTGGGGGAAGCAGCCATAGCCTGTTCTGTTCCCTGCTCCTTCAGTTCTGTAATTTTCTTCCTCTGAGCCGACCTCTGCTAGCTAGGTAGCGAGTTCAGGATTTTTCTTTGTGCCTGTTCTCCTTTTTCATGAGACGCGTGTGGATATAGCTTGTGTGGTAACAACCCATGTTATCAGGAAGAGCACGGAATGAGGCGGCGAACGCTGCCTGTGCAGCTAACAGAGACGGTGCCGCATACATGGCGTTGGCCTGTCCCTGGTGCAGCACTGCTTCTTGCACAGGCCCTGCTTTCTGAGAATAATCAGCTGCCTCTTGATTTCTGTAAACAGGCACGAGCGAGATCACTTTGAAGGGGGACTTGGATTCTGCCCCTCCCCTAGTTACCAAGAAAAAAAGACATTGAGGAACAGAAGATGCAGAGATGGGGACTGCTCTGTCATGGGTGGCACCTCTCTAATCACCATCCCTGCCTCGGTGACAGCTGTGAGGTGCATCTGGGAGAGGAACCGAACTGATGCTTTGTCTCTGTGCGGTACAGAAAGACACTTACTAAGCTTTTGTTTCTGTCATTTTTAGGACATGTGGAGTACATTAAAATGGTGCTTCTGTTGTTTTCTCTCCCTCAGGGAAGCTGTAAAACACCGTGTGAGTCAAGTCACATCTGCTCAGGCTTGGCCATAGGGCTTACGGATAAATGGGGTGTGGGTTCTGCCCTGGGAGCCTGACCTCGCGCTAATGGACAGGGCCTCAACAGCCTGGAAAAGCCCCTCCCGCTTCAGTTAAATTGAGTTTCCTTTCGGTGGCTCCTCTGGTGCTACAATCTTACTGTCTGGTTTTAGAGGTTTGCTGATTCTTTATTTGCCCTTGGTTGCACAGCTACCTTTTTCATTGGGTTGATTTAAAACATAGATAAATAATGAAGGAACCTAAGAAATCCTTTTGAAGTAACGATTGAGAATCTTTAGGGTACTGACACTCGAATTAAGAGGTTACTGCATTATTAATGCAATTTGGAAACTGAATAGTAGTCTAAAGGAAACGAACATTGAATTTTTGACCTGTTATCCACAGTGTGAGTGTTAGGCTCCGCAGGCTGATCTAACACTTGCCTTGAATTGTGCATTTCTTCAGGGAGGAGCTGGAGATAGGGTGAAGGTCTTGACAGACATTTAAATACTAGGGTGTTTCATGGACAGCAAATGTGAATTTGGCCTTTGGGTTCTTGCAGGGCTGTTGGGTAACAATTGTGTTTGGTTCCCTGTGACCACACGTTGCACCTAGCAACGGGCTCTGGGAAGGTAAACTTGGGCTTGAGCTGCAGCCTTCTTTTGAAAGATGATCAGATAGTGGACGGATAAAGGCACAGAAGAAACAAAATAAACTGCAGTTAAATCCCTGGGTGACTTTCCACTGAGAGCAGCACTGCAGGGAAGGGCTCTGGTACAGTTTTCTGGAAAAAAACATTTAAGTGTTGCGTGTGCTGTGTTTCATGGCCATGTTCCTTACCCTGATGGCTCTGTGCCTGGTCTGATTTGTGCAGGAGAAAGGAAAACAAACAACCTTGACCCGATATTTTCTCTTGAATATTAAACCATGCTGGTCCTTTGCCATGCCTCATGAGCAGCATATGACGTCGGAAGTGGCAGAGCATTAAGCTAAGGCTGATCCCAAGAAGGAAAACAAAGTACGTGTTGGTGCTACTTCGAGTGGGAGCTTGTGAGCTAATGCTCTGGGGTCTGCTGCAAAATTGGGGTGGGAAGCCAAGGTGGATCAAGCGTTGATGGTGCTGCAGCCATGAGGCACCAGCGGAGCATGGCCAGCATGATGAGTGCTTCCACGTGGCACTGTAGGAGCCCATAGCAATGGGTCTCTGTCTTGCTCAGCTGCATGTAGCGTGCTGCATGTCGCATCAGCAGTGGGCTATGTGTCCCGTGGTGGAGGACAGACTGCCAGTTGGTGTGGAGACACAGCTGCCTGCTGCAACTGCAGCTTTTTCGTGACTAACAGAAAAAAACGTAATTTCTGAGAATCAGAGTGTTCACCTCTGCTTTCAAAAGGCTGTTTACGCAGTTGGCTGTTGGGATAAGGAGTAGGGAGGTTTGTAGCAGACCTAACATCTGATGTTCAGCTTGCCTTCCCAGTGCTGGATTTGGGCAGGGTGGGAGGGATGCATGTGTTCTGTCACGGCAGCTCTGCCCTGGGGAGTCACGCTGCTTTCCTTCAGGCACAGCTCTGCATCTTAAAACCTTTCCAGGAGCGCTGCCTTTCCCAAACTTTCAAATTCTTTGCCACTTGCTATTTCAGAGGCTGCCCAGACAAAGAGTAGTCTGTGTCCAGGAAATAAGCATTTAATCTTGCCTGTCCGGCTAGGGAGGGATTTTCTTTTTATGTTAGTACTTGTTTAATGTTTGATTTGTTTGCACTGCACAGCCAGTCAGGTTGACCAAGGCGCTGTAGCGATAGGGATTATATTGTTTTATGAGTGTCTGTCTTCTCAGTGATTGTAGTTTGGGGACTTCATAATATGATTTCAGAGGGCTGGTCAAAGGCATTTGCTTGTTTTCAGTTATGTCAATTACTTAAACCACAGTCATGGTTGCAACTTTTTGACAATTACTTCAAAGAGTAAATGAAATTGACAAAAAGAAAGGTAGAGAATTTCCTGTTTAGAAAACGTACACCTGTTACTGAGGTGTAAATAAATGATTCAGACTTTTTCACCAGCGCAGCAAGGCAGTGCTTATCTGTGCAGCAACATGTCCAGACCGGGAGCCGTGCTGATGGCAGCTGGGAAAGGCAGAATTTACTCGGCTGTATAGAGTGTGACTCCATTTCCTCCAATATTTGGAGAAAATCTAGTAACGGGGATTACGAAACGTGGTGATAGCCTTTTCAAAGAGCCTCTTTGTGATGGAGACTGGTAGGAGGAGTTCTTAAAGTATTACAGAGTATTTCTGTATGGTTTTTCATTTTACTGGTAGGGGAGAGAGTGAATAGAGTGAATATTTGTATTTACTTTCTGCTTTGTGGTGTTACGGAAAGCGTGTCTGAAAAGTCTGATCTTACACAAGTCTCAGTTTCTGAATAAACATGCACTTAGTTTCCATGCAGAAAGTCTGCTTTTCCTTATCCCAAGAACTCTGGCAGAACCCTAAAAATTACTCACAGATGTTTAGAACAGATGTTCTAGAGGAGAAAAATGTATCTTCATATACATCTGTGCAACTCCACTGTCTTCTGATATATTGTTTTTTAAAATTTTATTTTTACTTTTCCCCAGTACCAGGTTTAGGCAAGCAAGGTCTCTCTTCATGGGAACATGAGATGCACTGCAGCGTCTTTTACCCACAGTAGCAGGGGCTTCAGGAAAGAAACTTGCTGCTGGAGCCAGGCCAGGCTGAATCTGGCAGAGCTGCTGCACAGGCATTGCTGGCAGCATCCCAGGGTCACAGTGTCGTCATTCTGCTGCCTGCGCTGTCAGTTTTTCACATGCTGACCTTTCCCACCCTTCTGTCCCTCAGGCTTTCCATATAGCCAAACATCTTCTGAAAATCCTCCCAGAGGAATAAAATAAGAAGCAAAGATAATGCAGAGCTGTCTTGGCATTTATCACAACCCCATGGGGAGAAGTGTCTTTGCTGGACCCTTGCTAGGCTGGTCTAATTGGAATCTGAGATCCTAATCAGGTTTGTTCTTAAACATTTTAGTGTGGCAGGGCTTCAGTGCTGCCTCTTCCCTGGCACAGATCCTGAGGATGAGCTCTCTTTCTGGTACCCCACTGATGTGGAGCTGTGCATGCACCTGGTTTCCCAGTGCCACGGCATGACTTATTCTGGACTACGTGTGCTCCTGAGGCGGGTGGACAAGCTTACCTGAGACTTCTTAGATGTTTAACACCTGGTTTCACGCAAAACATCGATCTAGATAAAAATAGCAAAGGCACCGTTACACGTCTCCCTGCCTTCTTTTTCTTGCTCGTCTCAAATCTGTCTCGGCTGTGGGTCTGTTTCAGCTCCGTGTCACTCCTGTATAGGCCCTTCGTGCGTTGTGTTAAACCCCCATGGGAAGGACTGCACCCAGTACTGTGTGTGTGGGGCTGCTGGAGGAAGGAGCACCCCAGCAGCCCTTTCCTCCTGGCTGCAAGCATAACTCCTGCCTGCTTTTGGCAGGAGAAGCTGTGGGTCCTAGCTCCCGGACTATGGTGTTTTGTTGCGGATCTTGGCTATATGAAAACACTTCCCCAGAGCTCCCTATGTGAGAGAGTGCGCTGAAGATGCATCTCCATCCTTGGCACGTCCCGTGGTGTGTGCCTGGGGCTTGTTCCCAGCTGGACTGCTCACCCTGCACTCTGGGGGTGTGTGGCAGGCAAGAAACCCAGCTTGCTTTTGCGTTTCATTCCTCGGTGTCAAGACTGCCAGCTGGCTGTCAGTGCCCCCCTGCTTGCCTGCACCCTGCCCTCAGTACATACGAGGTAATAGGTTTGGCTGTTTTCTTGACTCTTTCCCCCAGGCTTGGTGCAGGAGCCCTGGCACTGGTCAGTCTGGTTACCCTGTTGTGCTGCTGGTGTGTGGCTACGTGCACGCGTGAGGCTGCTATCAGCTCCCAGTGAGCAAATATGGAAAACGTTAACTCCTTAAGGTCATGTAACTATTAGCACGTGGCCAAACAGGTAAAGTGAATCAAAATAATCTTTCATAAAGGCACTCCCCACCACGGCTGTGTGTGATGATTGCTCTGCTTGTGTGTCCCATTCCCTCTGTGTTTGCAATTGAAGCAGGTACAGCTATTTGGGGTAGTGACTGCTGTAATACAATGCTTAGTACAATTTTTCTATTGAACATGTGCTTCTATGTTGATTTTTAGTTTTATACCTGAAAAACATAAATACTTCAAGATTCGTCTGCTTTTTTTCAACTATAACAGTTGAATTTTTCCTTCCCTGAAAAGCTTGTGTTGCCTGTTTCCTTGCTTTGGTCTGTGTTGGCTTTTGAGCATTAACATAGTAGAGAGAAATAACAGCGACAGCATCTGTGCTTCTGGACAGCTCTGTCCTCTTCTGTGCACGTCCAGCACATCACTGGAGCCGCAGCTCTGGAAATCACAGCGGGGTAAATGGTTTTGTTGATGTGTAAGTAGGCGCGAAATCCAGCCTTGCACACGCGCCTGTGCTGGCGCTGCGGTTTCGCAGGCGGTAGAACATAATGCGACTCCTTTTGCCATTTAACTGGCTCCGAACACAGGGAGTGGATGTGCTGAGCAAGAAAGACCAGTTTGTGCACACATGGTAGCTGGGGAAAGCAATCAAACTCCCTGTAGGTCCATTTTCCTACTAGTTGGCTAAGAACGATGCGTCACCTACAGTAGACTTGCTCGACTATTGGTATTGTAAGCCTTTTTTGAGACTAAAAAGCGTTTTTTTCCTAGAAGCCTGAAGTGTATTATCAGTAATGTTTTCCCAACTGCCACCTAAGAGGATGTGATGGAGGGTTTGTATAATGTGTAGTTTCCAAAGGGTTCAGAGTGTTTATTGAAGTGGCTGCTGTTTCTGAAGCACTTCTGAAGGCTGTGAGCGTGTGCTTTGACTGTATTACTCTTCACGCAATCACAGATTTGGTGACACCATATAGGGACTCCCTGTTTATCAGGGCAGTAGCCAACACAGATCTATCTAAGTCAGCATCTCACAGTGGGGATAGTTGTGCTGCCAAGACTGAGCTGAGAAGTCTAACGAGATGTAAGGTAAAATGGCAACGTCTTCTGTTTCGCAAGTGGTTTGATTATGTAAGAAAACCCAGATTTGTGCCACGTGTATATTTATGTAGTGCTTGTCCTATAGACTTTAGTTAAATAATCAAGACAGTTTCAGCTTGAGAGTCAAGAGGTAACGGTTAATTTTATATTGTTGAGCACTTGCCTCCCGGTCGAGCTTAAGCATGACTTTTGCTTGTGAGTGGCGTTCTCGGATGCAGAGTGTGAAGATCCATTGCTTCAGTCTCCTTTCATCAAAAGTAAAATGGAACTTCGTGCTGGGAGATTTTTTTTGTCTTGTGACAGGCTTGCTGCTGTGGGACAGAGACGTCAGCCTCAGGAGGGGCAGGTGCTGGGACAGGCTCAGCAGGGATGAAGCCTTGCTGCAATTGGGACGCAGGCTGAGGAGGCACAGCGCAGTTGCCTCCCTCTGTTAAGCTGGTTTGCAAGAAGTCTGTTTTCAGGTCTTGTTCCTCTCCAGCAGTATGATCCAATAGGGATGAGAACGACTCCAGATTTGAGCAGGGAAGCAAGGCTGGCTATCGTCAGCCTGATGAACCTCTGCGGCTTAGTCAGGGTTTTGTATCCCAAGGTATGGACGTGACTGGTCCTCACCATGCTGCTGTGAAGGATGTTGTTTTCTTCGCTTTAGAGCTGAGGAAATGAGGATGCTGAGGGGGGATCTCAGGGTCACAAGCACAAGCTTGTGTACAGCATGGTGAGATATACTGTAAATTGGGTTGAGAAATATGGTGAAGGGAAGAACAAAAACAGAAATGCAATTGTTAAATGAGCCAGTGATCTATAAGCATATATATATGAACTTTCTCTGTGAAAATTTAGGTCTGTCATCTCATCTCCTGTCTTTAAGTTTGTATGTGTAAAAATATTCCCTCTTGTTTTTAAAGGAATGTGCATTTCTACACCTCTGAGTGCTCCGTCGGTTAGCACAGGATGAATATGCGTTTCGTCACGCCATCTTTGTTGAAGTGATGAAGCCGGTTGCTAACGTTTTTTGCAGGTGGAATGTGGTTTTAAAACTTTGCTGTGTTAGGAAATCCTATCTTGGGTGTAGGGAGTAGTTGTGGTCCTGGAGCCTGGGAAGTAGGATGCAGGTAGGAAACTGGGACAGGATAGGACAGGAGGAGGCTTTAATGGAAATCAACAGCGTTTCTTTGTTACTCAATAAAAAGTGAGGATTTTCTTTGCTCTTGTGTCAGGTACAGAGGATCTTCTGTTTCCTAAATTATTTCAGTAAGTTGTGTATCTGTTGGTCATTAAGTGATATTGATGCAGGTTCCTAATGACATCTCATCACAAACCTTTTGTTTAGTTGATTTCTGAGATATCTAATTGAAATACACTCAAATTATTAGACTTGGATGCTTAAACGTATGTATAGGAGGTGTCAGGCAGTGAGACTGGGAGATGGCCTGTGCATTGGGATAGCCAGAAAGTAGAGCCAGGCCTGGTAAAAAGAAGTCTGGGGTCTGTGGGTGCCTCGTGGCACTAGTGTGAGGATCAAGTTGTTTGTGAGTGGTTTCTGACTCTGCACCTTGCCATCTGCCTCTTGCTGTAACACTGGCAGACGAAGTATCCTCAGAGGATTATTTTTTCCTTTGCCAATAGTTGTATGCCTCATAAATTTCTGTGGTTATAGATCTGTGATGTTTTCCCTTGTTGAAAATGTTGATTAGGGAGGAAACACAATGAACTAATTGTTCTGAGCAACACTTGAGCCACATAAATATTTCAGGGGATTTCAGTAGCCTTAAAAGTCTCAAAGTTGCACATGAACAAACTTACCCATAATCGTGGATGAAGTTTTGTGATGTGAGAGGAGGCTGAAAAAGGGAGAACTTTTCAAAAGTGCCTAGGGATTTACATACGTATAACTATTCTTTATAATAGTATGACGCTGTATAAGCCCATTTGCCTTGTAGATGAGCCCTTAAACACTTTGACACAAGACACATGAGATGTTTCTCATGTTTTGGTATAAATATTTTCTGCCAAAATGAAATAAATCCTGGAATAAATTCACATGGGATGTGCCAGCAGGGAAGAGGATGTGCCAGCATGTGTCAGAGGGAGAGCTTCAGGCTTGCAAAAGCACTGAAGGAAGAGCTGGGTTGCAGAGCTCAAGAGCAAGCTCTGGAAGGGACAGCTTGTTCAGCCATATATTATGCTTCATCTGGGAAATAGGTAAGCTTCCTGTGATTGCGTCTGTTTAGCAAGAACACGATGAAATGTATTAAATGTTGCCTCTGCTATCCAAGAACAGGGTTCCCAGCCTTAGCTAATGGAGGTGTGATGAAGGGAGCGGGAATCTGGAGTGATCCGTACCAGGGTTGTGTGAAAAAATTCAATACAGAAAACATTCAATACATAATATCTGGTTTCTGGCCAAAACCAGCGAACTTATTGACAAGCTAAATTGACATATTTGATACTAGTAGGGTTTATTGTCAAAGTAAGAGTAATGACAGCTGTTGAAGTGTCAAATGAGGAGAGTGATTTAGAAATACTAAGATGTATTTTAAAAAGATGTAAGAGTTTTCTTTTGTACTTAGAAATTTAAAAGGGGGTGGAGAGGCGGAACATCAGAAAGAAGCTTGTAGCTGCTCTTGCTCTCTATCCTGTTTATGTCACTTCTAGTTGAAAATTTAAGGTTTCATTTACAAATAAGCCTGCACCCTTCCCTATGTCCTCTGAGCTAATGCTGCTTTCCTGTTTGGTCCCTGCGTATTACACTGTTCCCTTTCCTTTTCTTACCTTATTCGCTATGCTCTGTCTTTTGATCTCGCTGTCTTTTCTTAATATCTCTGCAAAAAGGGCTGCTCCTCACTGTCCACTAAAAGGAGTGGTGTTGTTTTTTTTCACGTGACAGTTAAGCTGTGGGACTCCTTGCTACAGGATACTGTGGGTGCTGAAAGATTATATGGGCTCAGGAAGGGCCTGAAAGAACTCATAGTAATTTATTAAATACCACTATGCAACCTTTAGTTTGACATTTATTTAAACTGCAAAGATGTTGAGGGTAAGCACCACTGTGTGCTCACTTTACACTTAACTCTGACCTAGGCAGCCACATCTGGCTACCAGTGTCAGGCTGAGTAAAGTCATTATGATTTTCTCGTGTTACACTGCAAAGGTCTTTTTGTGGTCTCCTTTCACTCTTCCCTGTCCCTTTGTTACAGCCCCCCTGGAACAGGTGAAGACTAACTTATATCTAGGGAAGCCAGCACTTGCTACTGGAGGTGACGTGTTGTGTACTTGGCTCCAGGGAAAGAGCGCTTGGAGCACAGCTTTGAGAGCTGGCGTATGTGCTTGTGCTTCTGCTCCTGGTTCTGGCAGTGATTTTCTAAGCAGCTGGGCAGCGCTGCGACACAGTGTCACTGTGCTGCTACAGAAACAGCCGAGTTTGTAGACTGGCAGTTTATGCAGAAAGCAGTTGGCAGACTGAACATAAGGCAAGATGCCGGGTGTCACACCTCAGGCTTGTGATGGCTCAGCATCATGATCTTGCTAGTCCAGGAGTGATGATTCATGATCTGCCTGTGGCTGTGCCTTGAACTGGCTCAGGTCTGGGCCGTTAGCTGCCCCAGCAGTGCCTGGGTGGGTGTTACAGCTTGTCCCCATGGAGGTGACTCCCACCTGGTCCCACCGTATTTGGTCAGTGAGGGGCTGCTGTGTTCTGCCCAGATGCAGGCAATGCAAGGGCTGATGTTCAGTCTATCTCCCAGACTTATTTCAAGCATGATGCTCTGTAACCCGCACGTTTGCACGAGCGAGGAAGCGAAGCTATACGGCCAGTCTTTAGACTTACTGTGGGCTTACGTTTCAGGTCAGGTTACGTCTCCGCTGCACGAAGTGGCTTGGTGCTGGAGATGCCCGTGCTGACCCTGTGGGAGCGGGTTTCGGTGCACAGGACAGGCTAGTGCCATGCAGGCGGCAGCTCTGGTGTGGAGCACAGCTCGGTGATCCAGCTGTAGTCTCAGCAGCGCTACGGGCCCACTCTTCGCAGCACCACAGGCTGTTCCCCGCGCTGATAGGGCAGGATTTCCCAGAGCCGCTGTGCCAGCACTTTTCCCTCACTGTTTCCATGGCTGTCTCGTACTGTTCTCATGGCCTTGAGCCTGCAGCTGTAATAGCATGGGCATGGCGGGTGCTTATGAGAATCCTTCCTGTTCCTGCTGTCCCTGCCTTGTGTGGACTTTTCAGCTTCTGCTAGAGATAACCAAAGCAAGGTGGACAGCCTTGCAGGTGATGGTCATTTAAATACTTGATGACATTAGCCAATAACATACCTGCACAGGAACTTAAGTCACTGGGCAACGCTTGCACCTGAATGGCATGTACTAATTATCAGCATTATCCTCAGCCGTCATCTTCATCCTTGCTTGGGAATAGCTTGCAGAGGAGGATGCTTGCCTGAGGCCTGTTGTTGCTTGTCCTGGCTGGCCATGAGCTGCTGAGAGTTTTCCATCTCTTTTTAATCCGTTCTTTAAGCAAAAAGAACTAGATAAGTGACATTTTGTAAGCAGGCTGAAGTCTTGGGCTTGTGCTGTAAGAGAGCGTGAGGAGAGGTGTGCTGGTCTCGGGACAGCTCTGTGCCATTCCCAGCTCGGTGACTGCTGCCCAGCATCATCCCGAGGAAGCTCCCTTACTGCTGGGTGCTGTTGAGTTCTGCTTCCACTGAAACACTTTTCGACAGGGTGTAGATGAAATATGGGCCTCCTTGAATTACTGTACACGCTTGGCCTTTAGGCAAATCCTAGTGAATGCTGTCACCTGTGGCAGCGACACACTGCAGCTGGGTATGGCCTCCTGTGTTTGCCTACAAGCGCAGGACCCTGGCTAACTCTGTTCTGGGCAATTGGGAGCAAGAAGTTTATGCAGCATCAATCCCGGAAAACACCTGATTTCTAGCAAGAGTGAATCTTGATTCCTCTGTATTTTTGGTAGAATGAGCCACAGGATATCACTACGTATCCTTCAGCATAACCATAAACCAGTTGAAATATGTACCTACTCTAACTCTCCGCTCTGTTCCTTAACCTAAATGCATTTTTTGAAGTGCATCTGGCAGCTTACACGAACAGTGGAAAATACTGCACTGTAAGAATTCCTCCTCTTTATCCATGTACTTTATAGGTTGCTGATGACTTGGTTCCTCTCCCACTGCTTTCCGTGGTCTCCGCTATGCGGGCTGGTTTGTGCTGCTCAGGCAGCGTTGCCTTCAAGCACAGCAAAACTGCTAGAGGAGCAGAAGAGCAGCCACAGTGTTTGGGGAAAAGGTGTTCACTGCTGAGACTGCTTGGAAATAGCTCTTGCAGCTTAAACTCAACCCTGTTTAATCTGAATTAATTTGTATGCACAGACAAGCAATAGGAATTTTCCTTGTTATACTTTGCTTACCTTGTAATTAGGCTTTTATGGGACGTGGAGACAGTTGGGCAGTGTCCTGGTCTCCATTAACTGCCGAATCACTGCAGTACATTGGCACTTCTCTGCAGCCTCTGAGTGTGATGTGTTGACACGTCACACGCATGTCGCAACTCCTCCAAGTTTCAGTGTTAATTGTGGAAAGCTAGTCATGCAAACTAAGCTGGAAGAGGAAGCTTTTTGAACCAGCTTCTTCGTAGCTGCATGTGTTTCGTTAGGTGCTTAACTGTGATGCAGGAGGAGTGCTGCGATGCTCTGTGGCACTGGGATCCTTGCGTGTGTCCGTGTGCCAGAGAGTGCTTTGGAAAGAGACTGCAGGTGGGAGCAGTACTGTGGCCTGATGCTCAGGGCGAGTGGGGGCTCAGATGCCTTACAGAGGTGCCAGGGGGCTGGGAGCTGCTTCGGAAGAACTGATGGCACCCTTGGGAGCCAAGCACCCCCGGTTCCCCTCCTTCGTCAGGGCAAGGTAACGCAAGGAGCAGAGGGTCCTGGTGCCTGCGCTCTTCCAGTAGATGAGAGCAAGGGAGATACTGTTGGGAAAGGGTGCTGTGGAACAGACTCGATCTCTGTAGTGCTCACTGTGTGCCGTTGAGCTGTGTGTTTTCTCTTGCTGAGAAGAGCTTGTAGCTGTGTGTGGAAGAGCAGGCAAAGCTCAGGGGGTTATCTGCACGGCTTCCTTAAAGAAGAAAAGAAAGGTAGGTGTGTAGAAAAACTTGGAAACCAGGACATTTAAAAGTGAGTAACTTTAAAAGAGTTTTTGATGTTGTTCCTTAAACCAAGGAGAGGCCAGAAAACAAATTTTCAGATGTCCACGTTCCTCTTAGAGTTTGAAATGAAAGAGCTAAGTTCCAGCAAAACCCAGCTGAATGTGGCTGCTCTTGGCATACAGAAACCTTGTGCTCCCTTTGAGGAAGGGCCTGGTTATCCAGGCATGTGTGGCCAGTGCTGTCCAGTTCATAGACCGTCATGGTACCTTCCGAAAGCAGCTCCTCTGGTCCGTGTCGTTTCCAGGCCAGGGTGGCTAGAAAGCTTCTTTCCCTTTGCTGGAGTGCTGAAGCCTGCAGAGCATTGCTTCCCAGGGGCGAGCTCCGTGCCTGCTGAAACTGTTGCATTGTCTGTTGTGTGAAAAAGAGAGCATTTGGAAGAGGGAGACGTTTCCTGGAGTCTGTCACCCTGCCCTATCCGTTTTGACTTTTTTTCCAGGCGTTTCCTTTAATTACAAGTGAGACTAGATTTCCGTGGTAGTGTTGTGCCGCTCAGAATGCGTAACTTCCCCAAAGCTGCGGTTTTTAAAGTATTTTTAGAGGTATGGGGTAGACTTAAAGAAGAATAGAAAAAGAATGTATAGATATATAGAGAAATGATTGTAGCGTTTACATACTCCCAACCTTAATTACTTCAATAGATTTTTTTTTTGGTAGTATTTTATGGAGAATTTCAGAAATTTCTCCAGCATGTATTGCACTTGGTGCTTTGTAGGCCACCTGTTACAGAAGAAATTTTGGGGTCTTTTTGTGTATGCATTGGCCAGTTGTTCTGAAAAAAGTATGGTAAAAAGATACATATATTTTCCTTTGAAATGTTAAATTAATCTATTATTTCCATGGTGCTTCTGTGATTTATTTTATTTATATTTGAGTTTGGTGCATACCTACACTCTGAAAAAAATATTAAAAAGTCATGTTGGTGAAAGATAGATGATGCATGTTGAAATATGGGCAGATTTAAGGGTAAGATGGCACGTGGTTGGAGTTTCCTAAAAAGCCTGAAAATATCACCACCTTACGTCATGTTACATTCATCTGTAAATCCCCGAAGGCTCAGTATTTTGCTGGCTCAAGCAGAAGAGAAACGCTGTCTGTGTTGTCCCTCATCTCTGTCGTAGCTGGACTCTCACGCTCCTGGGCTTTCCGTGGCTGGGATTTGCGGCTGTGAAGTACTGGCTGCCTTCACAAGGCACAGAAGTGGGATGCTGGCGGGGAGCTCGGGTGGGTGCTCCGTTGGCGCAGTCTGGGGTTCGTGGGATGTCCCCCTCGACATGGGAAAGGGCAGAGTGTTGGCTGGACTGGAGGGACAGGAGAAATGGAAACAGGGCAGGAGGTGGTGGGCTGGAGATGTAAGACAGTCGGTTTGTTCAGCAAGGCACAAAGGGGAAGGTATTTGTGGCTGCTGAGGAGGGACTGGTAGGCAGCCGTCTGAGTCCCAAAGGTGATCTTGATTTGCAGAGGGTCAGTTCAGAACCCAGGGTAACTTCTGAAAAGCATCTTTGAAGGCTGCCAGTAACCGCATTTGGAAGGCGAAACCTGTGCGAAAGGAAGGCTGGGAGGGCTGGGGCGTGGGGTTTCGGTTTGAGTGTTTGCTGTAGGCTTCCTGCGTAAACACCGCCCAGCCTCGGAGTGCCTCCAGCTGCACGTACGAGTGGGGACAGCACTTCTGCTCCTTCCAGAGTGCTGCCAGTGGACGTGAGTTAATCCTTGTATCAACAATGTCAAGACAGTGGCCGCGCCACAACAAACTGAAATAGCTAAACTCCACCTTTGTCTTCAAAAAGGCTCGGATGAAGTGATCTTCTGCACTAAGCAAGCTGAGCGGAGGTTCTCTGGAGGCAGGAGCTGCTGTCATCCCACTGTATGCAGTGCAAACGGTAAAACTTGGTGATTCAGTGTCTAATCTTTTTCATTGCGTCCGATCTTTATGATTGTAGGAGAAGCCTAAGAGGCAAGTCGATGTGCTGGTGCACTTGCCCACGTAGTGACACAACATGCATGCCAATAGAATGTTGCTGAGCTGTAGCATAGCCACACGCTTCCTATTGCATCTTGATTGCATCCCCTCCTCTTCTGAGCTGCACTCGCTTGCTGCAGCGGGTGTGAAGCTGAGCGTAGCTGCTCCTGGCTGCCTCCAGCTGCGTGCATTTACGTGTCAGCTCTCGCTGAGCTCTCATCACGATTTAGTACTTGTGTAATAGAAATTGTGAGAGTCGTGGCCATTCATCTACTCTGGCTGTGGGCAGAGAACAAAAAGGGTATTTGTGCAGTGAAATGGCACTGAATGTTCTACATCACTGTTTTATGTTATGTTTACAGATCAGAGGGCACAAAAATTACATAAACGGGAACAATAACGTATGTTAGCACACTTCTAACTCTGTTTAGCCTTCTTTATTTGTAAATATTTTTGTGGTTCATCTGTCTTTTTAGAGAAAGAAGGGGTAACTCTCCTGCCTCTCTACCCTTGTTTGAGGAAGGGGATGGGCAGTACCTTGTGGCTGGCTCTCCTGTATTGCTGTGGATGGGTGAATAGCTCTGTGTTCCGCTTGTGACCTGACAACCTGGTTTATATTTAGGTTAGGAGAGAAAGTGTACGATTCTGAAAGCTGTGCTTTCACTTGTGCAAAGCCCAGACCATTGTGCTGAGTTATCAGAATGAGGTTTTAATTGTTTGCTCTTATTTTTCCTTTGACTTTTTATAGTCCTGCTATGTCAAACATGCGTTCCTTGAAAGCAAGGCACCCAAACAAGAAGTCTTCTGAAATCCAAGGAGCCTTCCTCAGTACCAGCCAGCGGGTCTCTTTGGAGGAAGATGAAGTTTGGAAAATCCCGTCCCTTTGGTCTTATCATCTCTGTCTCAGCTGAACACTATGCCGTGACACGGGGCAGGACATTAGCTTGTGGGTAGCAATTGCCATCTGTATTTGAAACACCATACGCAAAGCTGTGGTTTTGTTTTCAGCTGAGTTGTTGCTCTTGAGAACAGTTTTGAAAGCTCAAGCTGGTGCACGAGGGAACATGACTATCCACTTCTACCTCCTCAGCACCCTGAGCATTTAAATACAAAAGCCTTTGTTCCGTGGTGACTTCATTCTTAAGAGGCCTTTTTAATTTTAGTCCTTAGTTTCAGGAAGAAATAATGGGAATTTGTCATTGACAAGAAGGCTGCATCTCTCAAATGTCATGTGAAGGATCCACTCCATAATTCATGGGCTAGGGAGTGTGGGCGTCAAAAGGAGGATGCTTAATGGATATGAGAGATTTCAGTTCAGTGAAACTATTGGCCTTAAAGGCAGCTTTTCTTGACCCAGATCACTACACTTTTTGCTAACTCATCCAGATATCCAGATATTTTTAGATTTTCTGAAGTAAGTGTGTGGTGGATTATTGATTATTTTTGTACACCTTATTCCCCTTCCTATGCAGATAGGGACTTGCACAGTAATACCAGAGCAGTGCTGATTGATTTCTCTTCTTTCTGTCACGGCTGCACTTGAAAGCCATTCATTCGTGTACGTGGAAGTGCTGCTGTTTCTTATCAGTTCTTTTCTTTCCGTGGATTCTGTGAGTTTTGCTTGCTGTACGATGAGACATGTATTGCTGTTGGTGTGCTGAGAAAGGGACCTTCTTCCTCCTCTGCTGTAGAACATGAATAAGAGCAAATCTGAGGTGAGCCGCTGGGGGTGGACTTGGCTTCCAAATTGCTGGAAGGTTGTGGCAGACTGAGACCTACCAAAGGGGACTGCTGGGCCTGGCAGATCTCCACAGGCTGGGGGGGTCCCCGCCTTGTGGTCAGCCACTGCCTCCTAACTTTGTCTGTGTTCTTGTCCTTGGCAGAGAAAATGGTTTACCTCTGTCTGAACTCATATGACTTTCTGCGTGCAGTTAAGCTGAAGGTGTTAGGAGCTCTGACAGAGCTGTGCTAATAGCTGAGTTCACGTCGATGACTGCGCGGCGAAGCTAACCTCCAGCAGGAGGTGCAGCCTTTATTTCAGCATTTCTTCTAGTGTTTCTTTCTTGTAACGTGTGTTTGTGTGCAGATGCAGGAGGCTCCTCTGTGCTGACAATGGTCAAACCCCATCTGTCTGGGAGCATGTGGGGCACACCGATACCTAGTGTTGGGGCTGAGCTCTGCTTCAGGAGCCATTGCCTGTGAGTGAGGCCAGAGTAAGCAAATACGTGTTAGTTGTGGAATAATCTGTTTCAGTGGAGCTTCCTAGTACAGCTTACAAAAGCTGTGAGGTTTAAAAATAAACTTAAAAAAATGAACTCACTGACACAGAGCAGGAGCTTTTGGTGCAACTGTGTCCGCGTGTACGTCTGCAGGAAGTGAGTCATATTCTTACGAAATCGTCAGCTGAAGAATTTGTGACTTCTATGACAATTCCCATTTTGGACTAAGTCAGATCTCTTCCTCTCTCTAGGTTTTTCTCAGGCATCAAGAATGTCTTCCGAGCCCACTTCGTCTGCCTCGCAGCAGTCCTCCGCTTCTCCACCCTCACCCAGTTCTCTCCATCTGCCTGAAAACCGCAGGGCAAGAGATCGCTCCCCGTCGCCCATGAGAGGGTACCTCATCCCTAGTCCGCTGCCCACCCGACGGACGAGGACGTTTTCAGCGTGAGTACTGGGAAACCTGCGTTTTGTAGACACAACCAGATGATTGTCTTTGGGCAGAATGATTGGCCCCCTGCTGAGGTGAAGGGAGTCAAGGGGACGCGGTTGTATCTGGAATATAATTGAGTATTTTACTGTTATTGCTTCTCCAATAAATTCTGATGCCACTAGACTTGTAGTCCAAATAGCCTGTAGTTTTTCCATACTCTGTTTTCATAAAGGATGTTCAAAGTCTTTTCCAGTTTTCAAGACCAGAGTTTTACAAGGAGGGGAACGTACACTGAGATTTTTCAAAACAGAGTTTATTGTCTGAAGCTTTGCTTTGCATCAGACAGGGTTGTGGCTCTTGGGACCAGTTCCTGTGCGTGTTTCTTGATCAGCTCCATCTCTTCCTTTGGCACGACCTCTCTTCTCACTGCTCCTGAAGCACTGGACCAGACCTTGCTGAAGGTTTTAGTTCTGTCACTCCTGACATGTGTGCTACCATCAGCCAGGTTACATTTTAGGGATGGTCCATGACCCTGTCACTCTTCAGAAGGCTTGTTTCCTTTTCCTATTTGGCTTTCAGATCTCCCTCTTAAGACTGCTCAAGTAGACCTGTAAAAGAATATGTTGGTTTTCAAGGTATGAACCTTGATCTCTTGGATTCTGTAAGATTATATGAGGTTTTCCATAAAATGAGATGAAGTTTGTTGCTGTTTGTAGTTACTTGAGATAGTGATCCTACAGCAGAGCTGGCTTTTCCTGAGCTTTCTTGTGGCCCTGTGGTTCTGTGCAGGCTCCTGGGAGCCCCTGGCCCAAAGGGGACTCCTCCGCAGCACAGCATCAGAGGATGGTATTGCAAGGTTTGGCCATTGCGAAAAATTCCCAGTGCCTGTGATGGGTCTTGCCGTGAGGTGCTGACCTGCAGAAGGCAACGTGGGCTTCTTTGTTAATCTCAGTGGCCTTTGAGTCAGGGGCTGAGGGTATAACGTGGAGCTGTGGTCAGTCCATTGCACTTCTGCCACAGTCTTGCAATTGCTTCTGTGTAAGGGAGGTCTGGCAGTGCCAAGTTAAACACCGTGGAAGCAAGATCTCAAACTCACAGCTAGCCTGTTTTGTGCTGCTTAATCTAGTTGGCATGCTTTTTCGTTTTTACTTCTTGCAGTGTTACCCAGCTCTTTCCTTTGAGTTATCCTGGCAGATTTAAATAGCTTCGATCTCAATAATGCTTTGTGTTATTGCTTCTGTGTTCAAAATGAGGCAAAAAAGAACAGCAGCAGAAGAAAAATTTTTATGTTGTCAGTTCCAAAGGCCTTCAAATGCCCTAAACTTTGTAATGGAAGTTGATTGGTAAAAGGAACATAATTGACTTGGTAATTGGGGTTGCCCTTGAGAAGCAATTCCAAGCTAGCTTGCTCCAGTGCTGTGTTAATAATAAACTCTTTGTAATTCTTCTCAGATGCTAATCCTAGTCTGATTCTTACAAAACTAAAGAATTTGTTATTTGGCTTCCACAGTTCTTTAACCATTAATTAGTGTAGGGATCTTACTGTATTTGTTTGCCCTGAAAATCAAAATAGCTCTAAACTTTTATTATTTTTTTTTAGTGTCTTCTTTAAACAAGAGGAGTTCTAGGTGAGCTCTGGCCCCACAGTTGTATGGAAAAGATGAATGTGACAGGCAGTGGCTGCTTATTCAGTGGGATTGTTTAGTTTTGGTTCATTGCAAGTATGGGGCCTTATCCCCCACAGTGCTTTATCTCCTTGAAAGATGCAGTTGGACTTTAATGGCTTAGTTAGGACAGTGAGTGCTTTTCTGTGTAACAAGCACTTCTGGGGTCAGGTGTGTTGACAGTTTTATAGAGCTGAAAATGAAGTGATGTAATGGAGATTTCTTCTTTCTTTAACACTTTCAACTGCGTTTCTTTAGTGTTAGTTTGACTCAAGAAGCAGAGCTGTTACCACGTTTTTTTAATGATTTTATTTAGACTTCAGTAAACTTTAAACTTTTGGGAAAGTGATGTCAAAATTGCCATGATGCATGTAACCAAATGGCAACACAATCACTTACTGAGTTTGAAGAATCATACCAAAATTCTCTTCTAACAGAAGCAACCTACTGAACAGTCGTGGCATGAGAAGGTCCTGATCTATTAACTCCTCTGTGTAAAATCCTGTAAGGTGTCTAAAGGAGTTGGCTTCATTAATGAAAGTGTTCGAGTGAGTTTGGATCCCTGGAGATTCAATTCAGCATATTTGACAGGGAAAAGTATTTAATCATGCAATTTTCAGGATGGGTCATAGTTCATGCAAGTCATTTTTCTTGATGGCAGTAAGTCATCCTAAAGATTTGTCTTCAGACTATCTCGTTTTAAAATACAGGTGCCATGGCAGTGGAGGAGGACATCAGTCCTGAGTCTTGCTGTTATGCATGCCAGTTGGGCTTTGTATCCTGCTGGAGTTGTTTGGAGGTGAAATGTTGACTTCACTGGATCCTAGTCTGGCAGGATAATGATAGACTTGCGTGCAGAAGTTGCATATGTACATGTACATGTATAGACATGTGCACATTTATACATATCTCTATGTGCTGCATTCTCTTCATACTACATGCACACACTTACTGTTAGATTTGTGAAAGTGCAGGCTACACCTAGGTGCACATTGGTACTCTGGAACTCATGAAAGGTATAAGATGCTTACGTTTAGTATAGTGTCCAAAAGAAAAATTTGGCAGGGCAATACAGCTGATGGATTATAATGCTGGCAAACACCTTCATCATCTTCATCTCCTTTAGAAAGGCAAAATGTGCAGTATATGAAACTCAGTTATTATGCAGTTGCTACAGAGGACTATACTCACTGAGAGTATTTGGGCCGTTGTGCCCATTTGCTTAATGTGCTGTGGCTGACACACCTGGAAGCTGTTGCACCCGTGCTCAGCATTGAACCACTCTTTTTGTGCTTTCTTCTGCAGAACTGTGAGAGCATCGGAGGGTCCCATCTACAAAGGTGTCTGTAAATGCTTCTGCCGCTCCAAAGGCCATGGCTTCATTACCCCTGCAGATGGAGGGCCCGACATCTTTGTGCACATCTCTGAGTAAGTCATCTGGGTGGCCGAGAAAGGCTGGAGCTTTGCTTTGGCGTCATTACTGAACGCTTTTGACATTTCAGATATGAGGATGATTTATAATCTGTCACCCTTACCTCAGCAAAGAGGGGTTATGCAGATGGTACTGGCAGTGATAGATCATGCTGTTCTTTTCCTGTATTACTATAAATCTGCTGAGTTAAAAGCTAGAAGATGATCCTGTCAAATCTCTTAGAATAAGCTAAGAGATAAGAAAGTGCAGTTTCACTCAGACCCAGAAACCTGCATTTACCTGAAGCAAATAATCTATGCAGTATCCAGTTTTACTTTAAAGATTTATAACACTGAGAATTCGCTACTTTTACTTTGCACTGTTTGTACCATTATTAAAATAAAGGTTAATTGCCCTTACTGTTAAGAAAAGTCATACTTTATTACTTCCTTAAATTTATCTAGCTTCAGTTTTGAGCAGTTTATGGCTAAAGCTTTCTCCTTTTCTCCCTTAAAGGATTCATTAGTACCTCCACTTTTTTGCTGTGAACACACTGGGAACCATCACCTCTGAATCCACCTTTTGATAAACTAAACAGATTAAGCTTTTCAAGTCCCTCACTGAGAATTTTTTCTCCAGTCTAAAGCAGTCTTTCCAGTCTCTTTAAGTGTGCTGTAGAACTGAAATGTCATTTTACAACAATACACTGCACACATACAGTATATGGAGATAAAATCACAAGACTCCTGCTTCTTTTCTCTTTCTGTACATCCCATGATTGCCTTAGCCTTCTCATCCCTAGTCTTTTGCTGAGTTGCTTATCTGCTCTGACCTCTGCATCCTTTGCAGCATCAAAGTTTGGTGCAGTCTTAGGTACAGTCTGGCATCCCCAACAGCAGTGTTTGCATTCCTCGTTCCAAGATGTATGACTTAATTTTTGGTTGCACTGCAGCACATCTTACTTGAATAGCCCCTGCCTGCCAAGGGATCCAGACCACGCTCCGTGACTGTACTTTGTTATTTATGGCTTGGCTAATCTGCAAGGTTTAATAGGCCGTTTTGTGATTGAGATGTTGACCAGTGTGGGGGCTGAAACTGGTCTCTGAGGGCGTATCTTAAGATTGCTCAATACTTATTCTCCAGTAGCCGCTTTCAGATTCATCATCAGTTTTTAAGTCTACCTGTTGTTTTCAGTGTTGAAGCTGTATAATCCTTATTTGTTGTTTGGGGTGGTTACCCAGAGGTAAGTCAACCAAAGCCTTACCAAAGTTATTCGCATTCCCCCAGCTATTTTTCTGGCTTGTGTGTGCAGCATGTGTCCTTGGAGAAGGAGTGCATTGGCCTTCTTCCAGTTTTCTGAAATGTTACTGCATGATGGGCGATGGCAAGCCAAAGCTTTTTAGGACTTGTGGGTGGAAATGGGCTGAGTGGTCTGACTTATGTCTTCAACCGAAGGAATATCTTCTTTTTCTTTCAGCTAATACAAATGCACCCTTTCTCCTTATTTCCTGAATAACTTAAAAATAACATTTCTTATATAACAATTGAAAAATTTTACCGTGAACATCTATCTGACCTCTGCAGTTACTGATCAGCAAGGGTTTAATTAAAACAGCCCTCTCACAGAAACATGAATTCTCAGCCTTTTAATGAATTCTTTTTAAAGAACTATCTTGTTTTTTTTTCCTCTACATTTTCTCTTCCAATTAGTTTGATAAATTTTCTTCAGTTATGTGAAGTTAACCCATTTAAAACCCTAGAGATATCTTTTTGATTGAGACTGCCCTTTGTCTGTAGAAAATGTGAACTAATCCTTCAGGTGTTCCCTGATTCCCATCCTGTGGCCCAACACATCTGTCTTTCTGGGCCCAAACCCAGTACTTGATTCTGGGTACACTAACTGCTCCTACCCTCCATCCCCTGCCCATCAGCTATGATTTTGGTGGTCTGTGCGAGAGGCCCCCTCTCACAGGAGTCCCCTCTCGTGGGCTGTGCTAGTTGGCGTATCGATCCCGTGTGAATTCAAAATGCTTTGTCTGTGAGCCATCAATAAGCTATATTTGAGTAATTGTGCCTTGAATGTGGCTTGCCACCCTACCCTTTCTTCCACCTGCTCCATCTATCCTAAAAACACTATTGAACGAGTCACCAAGGTTGTAAAAGTTTGTGGGCAACCACACTTCTTGGTGTATTTTCAGCATGTTTATTTTGCTGCTGTGTATCAGGTTCTCTGCTTGCTCTCACCCTCACCTCGCTGTGCCCTCAAACCCGCCCCTGCGGGGGAAAACTGGAGGGGTAGAGCTGCATGGGCAGGGGAGTGACGGGCTCTGGCCCACTCAGGTACAACCTTCAGCCTGAGCTCTGACTTGCCAGGTCTCAACTTGGCATTCTACCTGCTGGTCCGGGCTGCTTTTCTTGGTTTGTAGTTACTTCGTTTCCATCTAATGGTCCCGTGAGTGGGGAACTGTCTGCATATGCCGTGCTGCAGCACACTGCAGTTTTACTGCAGGTTTTCTCCAGTATGGCAGCTCTCTTCAGTTTACTGTAGATGAGAAGACTGGAGAGGACCTCCTCTAAATGTCTGCTGCTGGAAGGTGCCTGTGCCTTTATGGCAAATGCTTTACCCAGCACACTCTTAACAATTCCGGTGCTCGGGATCCACTGTCTCCCTGGTCTGTCTCTTCCTGTAATTAACAGACCTGACTCTTAATTGTTTCTGATGTTTAACTGACATCTCCCTTGCTTTCATTATGGCCCTTCACTCCTCCTTCCATCTCCATGGCAGGTAAATGATGCCTTTCCTCTGGAAGCCAGTCACGTATGTGTTCAAAGACTGTTTTTCCTTGCTCTTTGAGAAACATTTTAGCAAAGTTAGTTTGTATGTATTTCATATGACTGAAGGATGTGCTTAATACAAGTTTTCTAGGCTCAGATCTGCTACTTTGAAGCCAACTGGATTTTTTCTTTCTATTGAACCAAGACTGGGCCACTTTTAAATGTTTCTTATGTAGGTGCTGTCTCAGAACTTACTTTCAAAACCAGCTGATGTTTCTGCCTCAACCTGTTAGTAGAAAGTGCTATTATTAATGTACTGAAGATTTCAGCACATTGTGTTCTGTAATTACTCTGAGTGTTATTTGAGTTGTTGGAAACAGCCTTCAGTGCTAGAGGGTGATGGTATCACTGGTTTAATTCTGATGCAAGGCAACACTGGAGAGACAAATTAATAGTGCCTTTCATTTCAGTTTATTTCACAGTGAATTAGAAACATTGCTCTCTATTAATGGGAATTACTTATTGCAGCAACATTCTGTAACCATCACTGTGGCTCAGGGGACTCCAATGACTCTGGTTTGTAGTGTGAGTTTTGAGATGTTGCTTATGTTTGTCATGTGATTCTCTTTTACCTTTTACTTGGTTAAACTTGAATGTGAGAGAGACATCAACCTGTTCACTGTCTCAGTGCGGTACAGGCATCTACTTGTTAAATGAAAGAGGATTGTTTCTCCTGAGTCAGTTCTGCCTGAAACCTAGGATTTCATAAATAAATGTGGATTTATAATAACAAAATAAACATTTAAATAAATGTTTATTTATTTCATAAATAAATGTGGATAAAATGATACGCGTTTGGATTCAGCAAGATAGACTGTTCCTCTGTGTTCATCGCTAAGCTGTGATGATTAGTGAAAGTTTTGAGCGTTGGGACCAGCTGCCTGTCTTACAGATTAATATGACTTTAAACATAAAAATTTAATTTGAGGAATTGAATTTTTTCTTCTCTAAGCTTTGGGGAGCTGTAAGGCTACACTGCAATGAGAATGTCTTCCATAAAATGAGATGCCTGTTTCCCATAGCTTTCCATTTATTTTTGTAAGATAATAACACTTACCATGTCATTTCTGTTTCCATAAGTGAGCATTAGCCTAAAAATAAGGTCAAATACGTGGCATTCAAAAGCTGCCTCACTTGGCATCTGCGAAACTTTCAATTTCAGTATCTGTGCAAGAGTTGAAGAGGAATGTGGACATGTGGACGTGTTATATGAGTGGAACTTGCAGCAAAGCTGTGTTACTGTGAAGTTGAACGTGCCAGGTGCGGGTAGATACGCAGTGTAAGAGACACCAGTTTGAAATGCAGGTTTGAAAGATGTTTTTTTCTGTTCTAACGAGTGGCTCTGAAGACTGCAGAGAAGATTTGATTTAGGCTTTGATAACACTTGTGTGGAGCCAGTTCTCCTTTTTAACTGCTGAGGTACAAATGTACAAAATTGTATCATGAAGCAGGGCAGCCTGGAGTTCTCTGGAAATGCTGATGCTCGTAGGGAGTGGCGTTTCCTTTTGAGCTGTCCTCCTGCAGCAGGTAGAGGCATGGTGGCAGCACTGGTAACAGTCACTGCAGGGGGTGGCAGCTTCCTGGCAGTGCTCGTGGCACCTTCTTGGGCTGGTCTGCAGATAAAGCATCTGCAGCTGAAACCCTGCGCCACAACTGCAACACCATCGGCGCTCGAGACGGACAGATCAGTCAGCTCATGCACACTGGCCCGAGTGGCCGTTCCTGCCTGCAGACGCGTGGCCGGGCACAGCGAGAAGCTGTCGCACCCCGGCCACCCAGCCACGGGTTTGCTGCTGCTTTATGCATTGCGTTCATGTGAGTCCTGCTCCCGTGTATTTATTGGAAACAGTTCTCAAGTTGATATAAACAACTGTGCTAGGAAAACATTACAGCTTGTTGCATGCTGTGAGATTTTGTTTTTCTCTGTTTAATGCTTTGCCCTTCTCTAGGACAGAAAACGAAATGTGCGTGCTGGTAGTGAGTGTAAAACCTTAACTGGCAACCATGGGGATAAAGGAGCTGCTGAGATGGTATTTCCTGATAACGTCTCTGGAAAGCTGGAAGCAAATTCATTTACCTGCAGTGAAATTTTTAAAAAGCCCTTAATTACATTTTTAATAGTGATGCGTACTGTTAACGCTTTCATTTCCACCAGCCTGTATCATGATCCACTGTCACCGAATTGGTGGGGTTACTGGAGCGTCAGTGCTGAGAACGGTATCCTCCTTGATATCTTACCTCCCTCATCTTACCTCCTGGGCTGTTGTTTCGTAGTGGGAGCAAGGCAGCTCTCTCAAATACAAGCCAGTTCTCTTGTTACGGAATGTAACGGCTCTGGTGGCTTCAGTTTCACTCTCTTGCCACTCTTCCTGTAGACGTGGCATGTTTCCGGAGAACAGCCGGGGAATCCCTGCAGTACTGGCTGTTGAGGTCCCTCACCTTGTGCTGAGGGTGGCTGCCTGTACAGACAGGTTCATATCAGCTCACCTTCCGAACGGGGGTCCTGAGGGCATAGCCAAAGGGGGAGATGGGATGTGGGTGCCTGTAGTGGCAGTTCAAATGATGTGCTTTAGAGCACTGCATAAGGATCTCAGTCTTCTGCTTTCCTAGTGTATTTGGGGAGTGGGCACGTGATGGCTACTTGTTATTCTCCAGGCTTTTGCTTTTGATTGGGTTTGGCCTGAAGCCTGTGTAGCTGCAAGGGCAAGGCAAGGAGGTAGTTCACCAGAGAGCAGTGACAAATGAATGACCACACTCTTGTTTTTTTCCAAGATTTTATTTTTCAAAAGTAGCTGATTTGATGGAATGGAAAAAACGTGCAGTGCTTGTGGGTTCTCTGCAGTTTGCTAGTACTTGGTTCTGAAGGGGAAAGTGCTGCATTGCGGAGAGGCCTTCAGGCTGTCCTTCAGGCTGGATTCCTGACCCCATGTTTAATGAGGGCTTTGGAGAATTGGTGCTCAACTTCCCCTAGGACGTTGACGTGCAGCGCCCTTGGGTCCCTGGAGAGATGGTGAGTTTGCTGTGCTTTGCTCGTGCGTTGTGTTGCGATCTCAGGAGATTATGCTTTTATAGTGCCCAGAACTCAGGAGTGCTGAACAGAACAGCAGTGATCTCTCAGTGGGCTCCCAGCTGGGGACACTGTCCTGTTCTGCTGCTGCATCTCAACAAAAACACCTGGGATGTGTGCTGAGGTGTTAAATGAGCTTTGAGAAGCCTGTGAGATCATACAGCCCACTGATCTACGGGAAGCAGCTACGTGGCGCGATCCTTGGCAGGCTTCTTGACCAGCAAGGCTCTGAATTCACTGAAAACTCTGGTTCAAAAATGTTTCCATGTGACTTAGTCTTTGTCCCAAGAGGTTTAACTAGAGCCCTGGAATATGAATAGCAGCTGTGAGAAAGAAGAACTAGAACATTCCTTATTTAGGTAATTTCCTAATAACCTCCCAGTTCCCTAAAAATAGTGCAGGATAAAATGCTCCACTGTACCACACTGGCGCTGAGCTGGGAAATGGGAGTTGCTGGATAATCTAAAACTCCCTCTATTGTGTCTCACTCTGACACTAAGCATTTCCTATTTTTAGCTTAATTTGTTGGCGTGTCTTAAAGTTCCTGGACACGGATATCCATTATTTTGAATGGAACATGCATAACAATCTCTTAAGTAGCAGTGAAAATGTCCACCTTCCTCTTTATCAATGTTTAATGTATAGTTAGGGTAAAAGTAAAAAATACAGATCTGAAAGTATTTAATCGATATATAACATTACAAAAGTCCAGGTTTAACTTCCTCTACCAAATTATTCAGGTAACTTGTATATAGAGTGGCTGTTGGAGGCTGCATCTGTTCCAAGAGCTCTGTTTACCTTCTCTGATCTTTTCCAGTTCATTTCCCTCCCAGTGCTTAAGGCAATTGCTTCCTGTTGGAGGATCTTCTTGCAGCTTTGCGTAGGGCTACGCCTCCAGTGCCATACCATCTCATCACCTTTCAAGTGCCACTGTATTGTTCTTTCTTGACACCACCAGAAGTACTGCACAATCTGGATGGTTTTTGTTCCTGCTTCTAAGCATCACGTAGCGATAATGATGCCGGAGTAAGTCTGTGTCTATCCCAGAAGCAGAATTTGATGAGCAAACACTGTGCTGGGAACACTGTTCACAAACAGGTTTACTCAGGCTGCAAAGTAAGACCTTTGTCCTCTTGCTTTTCATGTGCACTGGAGGCAATGCATTAATAATCTCATATTTGGTAGGCACCAAGAGTAACTGGTAATCAGAAAGCTGCAGGAAATAAAAGAATGTCTGATCTGTGGGAGAAAAGTGTAAAGGCCAGAAGCAGAAAATGAAATTCAAGCTGTTTGTGTGGCCACAACCTTTTTAAACAGCTGTGCAAAAGGCAGGCCTGGTCTTGATGAGATAAGGTCACCTCAACAAGCGAGGAAAGCAATAAGACAAACTGGGGGATAAGAAGAAGCCATATTGGGGTTGAACGAGGTTTTGTCACAAGCTTCAGTCTCTTGTAGTGTCAGTTTGCGTAAGGAAAGAAAATGATAAATGGTCTGATGCTGTCAGCATAGTGCTTGATCCTGTTAAGAAGTGCTTTCTGGTGGAGAAGAGTGTACCTTTCTGGTACAGATTTTGAGTCTAATGTGGTCTGTTTAGAAGAAGGAACAGGAGTAATTAACCTCATGATTAAAGCATAAGGAATTTGGGTCAGCAAGTGGTTTGGTTTGGTTTGGTTTATTCTCTCCCTGCGCAGACCAGGGGCTGTAGACAGTACTCCAGCCAGTCACCCAGCAAGTGCTGGGGGGTACCCTGGCTCTGAGACAGCTGACAGTGTGGCCTCCAGCCTGGGTCAGTCCCTGTGCTTCTCCTCTCCCTGGCTGCAGCCCATCATGTGTTAGACATACCATTTCTGGGTGTACTGGTTCACTTGTTATTAATTTCTTGAAAAAACAGGACCACTTTGGTTACCAGTATACCTACAACCTCTTTGTTACCAGAACCCGTCTTGGTATATATTCATATTTCAATTTTAAACCCAAGGAGATGATGTGAATCCACTTTCCTTCCACATTAACCATACCTACTGATATCTTTTGCAGATTTCGAGTGTTTATTTTGCTAACTGCGTCTCATCCTGTTTTACAGGAGCTTTTAAATAACTTGTAAGGTTCCTGTTCATCAAAAACCCTTTCAGCCAAATGTGAGACTCTTTCCTGGGCAGGGCATCCGTTTCATTTGATGCCTGCAAAGTGGTGATTCTGAGCTTACTGCTCGCTGTGTGTGTTCCTCCTCTGTGCAGGAATCAAAGGGAGTACCTGGGGCTGTGGAGTGGGCGGCTGTAATGTTAAGTTACAGCTGCTTTAGCTCCAGCCCGACGTTAACTGCTCTGCCTGTGCTCCCTGAAACACTGTCCACAGCTGGTCCTGGTGCTCGAGGCCACGTGAAGAAACATGTTTCATCACAACTTGTTCCAGTGGCTCAGCTGTACTCGAGTCAATGTAGACTTTCCACTTCAGTCCGTATTGTCTATGTTCATTACGTCTGAGCTGGGAAATGTTTGTGCTCAGTGTGTTTTGCTAGTCCCGTGTTCCTTTGTGCGGATAAAATGCCTGTGCTGTATTGCCTTTCGCTGAAAGATGCTACCTTCCTCAGGTGGGACTGCCATCCTGCATGGATTGTGTTGGGAGTTTCTGCCCATGGCAATGTGGTTTTAGCTCAATAGCAACAATGTTCTTGGAAACAAGGGATCGTTCAAGAGATTCAAGTGGGAAAGATGATGTCATTTTTTTACATGGCATTCTTATTTTCACTCATAGTTTGACCCTCTCTTGTGTCTCTTCTTGGGACTTCATGTCTACTTGTCAGGCTCTGAGACAGTACAAGTAGCATCTTCTCATCCTTGCTTGAAATCCTCCGTTTCAAAGTTACGGTAAGGGGCAGACGAGTTGGTGGCCGATTCCTTTGGCAGTAAAAAAGGTGAACTAATCTCTGCTCCTGAAGGGCAGTACGTACTGGGCCCTTCACACCTGAAGAATTCTTAAACCTGTTAGAAATGGGGGAGGTGTGGTATAAGTGATGGCAATGACTGAAGAGGACAGCCACAGCAGGAGTCTAGATGTGCGAGCTTGAACATGGTCTGTCCAGTGTAATACAGGACTGGGCTGACAGGTTGGCCTGGAGACTTCGAAAGTAGTAAAGGTCAGTGGGATCAGCCTGGGTGTGGAGGAAAGGGCTGTCAGGTCTGATGAAGGAAGCTTTATCTTGACTTTTCTGTAAATATTTTTTCTGCCTTCAATTTACAGCCATTTTCCCAGGCACTGCTCTGAAGAGTTCAGCTTAGGACATGCCCTCTTGAGTCTGATTCCTGCCGTCAAAGGCAGCTCTGGAGAAGGGGTTTAGCTCAGGGAAATAAAGTCTGAAGGACGTGCTTTTTGAGCCAGAGGCCTTGGGAATGCCTTTAACTCCTCATAGCAGGTTTTAGATCCATATTTAGATACAGGAGCACTTTCAGTATCGTGTTGATACAATCAGTTAGCAAACAATGATTTTTCTTCTCAATTTCCCATGGGAGAAGTTGTAATTTATGGGTTAGTTTTAGCTTCCCCTGTACATGCCTGCTTACCCCGTCTCATCTCTGAGTACAAGCTGCTTCTGCTCAGCCACAGCCCGATGCACCAGCTCCCTGAGCAGCAGTTGTGATGCACAAGTCGGAGGAGAGCAGAAGCTGAGGCAGCCCTTAAAGGGGGAAGGGCAGTGCAGGACTTGAGAAGTACATAAAGCTGAAGCAATTTTGCAGAAATAGGGGAAGAGGCAGTATCTGCTGTGAAGGTACAACTGGCAGTAAGTGACAGTATATTTACTTCCTATCAGTCCTGCCAGTCTTTCCTGCAATAGAAAAGCCATAACAATAATAGGTCACAAGATGAGAATGGATATGAAGGGCACTGCTAAAATCTTAGGTCCCTGCAATAAGAGAAACGTTATTAGGGTAAAATTCCTGGGTGGTGTGAGCATGCTCCCAGTACGCTCTCAGTGAAGGCAAATAACAAACTCAGTGGTGTTTATCTGTTCGTAAATACAACTGCTGCTGCGAAACACTGAAAAAAACCTGAAACAACAAGAAATCTTGAGCCCAGGTTGTCAGAAAAGCGGAATTTGAGCATGAGATCGTGTTGCTATGTTTAAAAAAAGGTGAAGTAGCATCCTTTCTACCGTCAGAGAATCATGCAATGCAGGCTAGAGGATGTCTCTGCCTGTCTTTGGCACATGCTGGGATTTTTATTGAAAAGCTTTCATCTTGAACGCAGCGGTAGAAGCGAAGAAGGCTGTTACCCTTTGCAGTTCTCTGTTACATCAGTACATAGTTCTGGACAGAAGATGACAGCCCTTTTGCCATTTCCCACTGTTTCCAGGTAAGGACTCACTTGCAGTAACAAATGCACGGTGTGAGTCCTCCAGCATCCCATGTCATCGTGCTGGTAGAGGCTAGGTAGGAGTGAGCAACTCTTGGAAATCTTCCAAAGTGCTGGATGCTGGAAGAGTTTCTGTGGTGTAACACATCAGAATCACAGAACTCTCCCTTTTTGCAGAGTAATTCTGAAGTATTTCACACTGTGTTTTACTTGGGCTCTTTTTTTTATTTCATAGCTCAGATGAACTATGTTATGGTGAAACAACCTAAAGGTAAAATCAATGACTGACATGGTACAATTCTTCTTTAAAAAAAGAAAAAGGGTGGTGTGTGTGTGTGTGTGTGTGTGTAGCTTCAGAAGTGTGAGAGAAGGAGAAAAAATAAAAAAGATCAACTTACAGTTTAAAAAAACAAACCCTCAAAAGAAGTGCCAAACAGTGTCACAGTGTCAGCCCTGCCCTCTAGTGCTGCCCGCGAGGAAGAGGTGGTTGTATGGTTCACAGCAATGTTGTCCAAGGCTGCGCTCAGCTGGTTGTTTTTTAAGGCATATCAGAGTGTGGATTTTTTGGTGTTTGTTTTTGCTTGGCTTTTTTTTAGAGAGGTGGTGGCGGTGTTTATAGTGTTTTCATAGCATTTTGCTGCAAGACAAGCAGAATCAACCTCAAGCTTTAGTAGCTGATGGGTTCAAAAAAAAAAACCACCCTGAAGTGTCTTGAGCACCAGAGATAATAATTGTGATAAAAACTTAGATAAGCTGCAAGAGAGTAAGAGTATTTGTCATTTATGATTAACTGAAGTTTCTCTTCCACAGTATTGAAGGTGAGTATGTTCCTGTGGCAGGCGACGAGGTCACCTACAAGATGTGCACCATCCCTCCGAAGAACGAGAAGCTCCAGGCGGTGGAGGTGGTGATTACTCACCTGGCTCCTGGAACCAAGCACGAGACCTGGTCCGGCCACGTCGTCAGCTCCTGAGGCATCCTGGGGGAGCGCAGCTGCTGCCTGCATGGTCACTGCTCAACAACTGGCTGCAGGGAACCTGTCCTAAGAATATTCTGTGTATCGTGTGGGAGGAAATACTGCGTTGTCAATAAAGCAGAAGCAGGCCAAAATTGCCATTTTTATAGCTGACCTGGGGGAGAAAAAAAAGCAATTCAAATGCTAATGAAAAAAAATCTAGCGTAATGCGTTTACAAAAAAAAAACGTATTTTAGAGAGACCTAGTTTGTGTGCTTGGTGGAGGGGGGGGAGGTTTGGTTTTTCTTTTATTTGTGAACTGATTCCAGTGAATGCCCAGGGGAATCGGGGAGAGGTTTGAAGAAGGAGAGCGTTTCAGTGCAGGCGGCCGCAGCAGAGGCGCGACTCAAAGGCCCAGGAGGTGCGTGAGCTCTGCGTTCCCTTGAGCTGCTGCCCTCCCGTAAGGGCTGGAGTACACTTACTGCTGATAACACTGCCCCAATGCCTTGGCTGGAGAGAGAGGGGTGTTCATTGCTGCCATTTGTTTTCCTCGGAGAAGGAAGTTCACAGACGGAGCTGCTGCCGCAGGGTGGAAAATCTCCATCTGGTAGTTACGCTCCAATGGCCGCGGCTGGGTGCCCTTCAGGTGCGCCGTTGGCAAACGGCGCGTCTGCGTATGTGCGGAATATTGTGGGTTTAAAGCCTGGATTGTTTGTGAATTTACTTGGGTGCCTTGATGGTTGATTAGCAACAGATTTTACAGGCCAGTATTAAAACAAACAAACAAAAAACCCACACAAAAGAAAACTGAAATGAAAAAAAAAAATTGCTTCAAGGTAAGTGGTAGAAAGCTGTAGAGTAGCGGATACTTCATCGCCTCCGGCTGTGTCTGAATTTAGACAAAGCTGAAGCTGTACCTCCGTGGTTGCGGACAGCGGAACGTCTGCCGTGGCGTTTCACGGGGCAGGCAGAGTAACTGCACTTCTGAAAAGCGAGTTACATGCCGTTCAGGCGACCGTGTATAGAATACTGTGCGAGTTACTTAAAAGGCTCAGCTGTCCGATTCTGTAGCTCTTTCCCTGGAAAACTTGCTTGGTAGGATGTGATATGGTCACCTTTGCCCTGACTTTTCTGTGCCTGCAAGGTTTCATGTGGTTGTACTGCAACTAAATTAGTTCTGTTCCTATTTGCTTTCCATGTCTTTTTTTTTTTTTAAATGAAGCATTTTTCTCTATTATGTTCCTAACAGTGGATTTTTATTGACTTTGCAAATAAAAAAAAAAATAAAAAAGATGCCATGATGCTCTTCTGTTAGTTGTGTGAAACAGTGTAACTTCAGTTGCCTATTTGCAGTTTTAACAATAGGTGCTCACTGTCATGAAATCTCTCCAGACTTTCACAGCAGAGGATCTGTTCCAAGGTCTGACCTGGGAGAGCAGATGTTTGGAGGTTAGTAACTGCTGTGATGGCTCCTTTTACCTTAGCTGTGCCTGTATTACACTGTACTGTACCATCATGACCAGCCTGTAGCGGGGTTTGGGGTTTTTGTTTGGTTTTTATTAGCCGTAAGACTTAGTAGTGGTGGATTTAACGCTATCCAGCTTCTTGGAATGTCACACACTGCTTCCTTTACAATAAATGCAACCATTGTAATGCTTTAACATATGTCTCCAGTTTGCTCTCTGCGTAGTCGGCGTTGAAGATGATTAGCATTAAAGACAGAGCAGGGAGGTGCCTGTATGATGATATTTAAAAGTTTTTTTAAAAAGCATTGTAATATCAACAGACTGGCATTACCAGAACAATTAGAGAGTAATTCAGCAAGTTTTCTAGCTGTTTAATAGGTTAGCATGTAACAGATACTACTACTTCTGTAAATACATTTATTTTCTCTATATAATAATTAACACTAGCTATTATTAACATACAGCAGGGAGGACAGAGAAGGATAGCATAAGCCTGGTCATTTCAACTGAAACCTGGGGGAGGAAGGCCAGAACATCTCAGAAGGGGCTCCTGAGCCAGGGCAGCCAGTCTTCAAAAATGTTGCAGCAGAGCTCAGGCTTCAGGGAAGGGGACCCAAGAGGAAGGATTGTACCTGCCCTGTTTGTTTAAACAGAGAAAGTAAGCTGGAAGCAAGGTTTTAGACACTGTGGGTTGCTTTCCTTTCTGCTTTTTTCTCCCCTCAGAGTGTTTGTTCTCATCTGTTGGCATGAGAGGCGGAAGACAAACCTTAGCTGTTGGCAATGGCTGTGCACGACTGACGAGCAAGCTTTTCAGATTTGAACGTACGCAGGTATGTGCACACACATGACTGTAGTGAAAAAATGACAAACTGAAATAGTAATTCTTCATGATAAAGTGGTATTTTATTCTGCTTTACTAAATTAAACTATTCATACGCAAGATTACTTTCCTAATGCCAGATGATAAAAGTCATATTAACAGTTACACTGATTGTAATGCTTCAACTTAATTTTAATAGAAACAGTTAGGTGATTTTTCTTAGTATTAAAATCTCATCTACTGTTAGCGTCTTACTAGGAAAATCAGAAAGGTAATGAGTGACAGAAATATATTTTGCTACTATGTTCAAGTTGTTTTAATTAAATTTTATAATTTTTCTTATTTTTTAGATTTAAAAACAGCCTGCAAAAAGTGTAGGTACCACGAACCGTACTGTGCGTGCATTGGCACCACAACTGTACTGAGGAGGTAACTTTAGCACCAGTTGGTCCAGCCTTTCCAGTGGTGGCACCTTCTGACCATGCACTGGAACATGTATGAGGTCAGAGACTTCTGGCTCAGTTCTACCTTCCCACCCTCAGAGAGAAATAAAACCTCTTTTATTCATCTTCCAGTTATAAACAAGAAAATATCAACTGTTGTATAATTCATGTCTTTATAGCACAAGGGTAGCATTTTAACAAAACAACTCTAAAAAGTTCATCTTTTAAATGGCAGTTTCCAAATAAATACTAGGGATAAAGCCTTGCAGGCCAATTTTGAGACCATAAATCAACTACAGGCAGATTATCCCACAACCCCCGCCAATGTAATTGATTAGCTAAGAAAGTTTACTGATGACTTAAAAACCTAAAAAACCCACCCCCCCCCCCCAAAAAAAAAAAACCCAACAAACCAAAACAACCCAAAAACCACAACAAAAAAAAAGTACTTGTGCAAATCGAAACAGAGAAAAGATGGCACTAAATGAGCTCTGCTGTATGCTACCAGTCAGCAAGGTTCTCCTCAAACATTTCCCTTCAGTAATGACTGACCTGCAAAGCACTTGCTGTTCATTTCCAATAACCAAAAAGCAATATAGAATGAAGGAAGATATTTTCAGTTATTAAGCTGGCTTAACCGTTTCGTAAGTGTGAATTCTAAAAGTCTTATTTAAAAAAGAGCTCTTCACAGATTCTTCTTGTATCCTGTGGAGATGTGACGCTGTGGCCTTCTGTTCTGGAGTCTGTAAAAATTTCATAGTCATTCCCCCCCTGAAAAGAGAAAAAGAAAAAAGCAGAAGAGCATTTAAATTTATTTAACTTAACGTATAGTCACAGTCTAGGGGTGGAAAAGGGACACATAAAGAAAACTACAGAAAAAAAGGGACATCACAGTCATGACTGAGATCTTCCAGAAAGCTAAAAAACTGCAAGCCACCATTCTGAGATTTTGCACAGTGTGTTTATAGTACACCTGTGCTGAAACTTCTGCTGAACACCACAAACACTTGCATGAGAACTTCCTGAACCTGCATGTTAAAATTGCTCATGAAAGAGCAGAACTCCCAGTATAAGCTTAGCCATGTATTTAGCTTAGTATAGCAACCCAGTATTGGCTTTTAAAAATTGTCTACTTGTTAATACTAAGGTGTAAAGCTTGTTGCAGAACACGATACCAGCACGTGGTATTTGTAACTTATTTGCATTATCCTCTTCCGTCCAACTTGGTTTTCTTCCTTTCAGTTAAATCATTGTTAATACTATTGATCCTTTGCTATTGCAGTAGTGTTTTGGCCTTGCTAGCTACTGGCCTGATGGGATATTTGTGACTGGTTTCTGATCACCAGAAAGTCAGGAAAGGTCCTGTCACAGCTGGCTGCCAGCATGAGCAGAGGTCCCTCAAAGCCACAGCTTCGTGCACTACAGGAAGCAGTGCCTGATTTGTGGACGTTGTCGGCCACGCTGCTTTCCAGAGGGTCAGCAACAACTCCTGCTACTTCAGAACTCTGAAAACGCTGCACTGCCAATTACAGCGTTTAAGGTCAACTGTCCATAAATTCTGTGCCAGAGGGGCAGGTGATTACTTTGCAGCTGGTGTCAAGGGGAAAAAAAACTTGTTTCATTTAAAACTTGTCTTTTTCTTCTAAAACTTAGCCTGTTTAAGTTTATAAAACTAAAGTTCTTTGTAACTTAAAGTTTTATAACTCTTAAGTTCTTATAAAACTAAGCCTTTTCTTGCTGACACTGTCCCTTGGCCATGTTCACACAGCCTTAATTTCATCCAAGTGCTTGTGCTCGCTGTTGCCCTCACTAGCTCTAGTCAGGTCTCTGCTCAGTATTTTCAAAAGCCTCTGAATCATCCTGCAGAGTTGTTTAGCTCTCTCCAATGACTAGAGACAGGGATTATATATAATTTCAGTTCCTTCATGTGGAGACAGAGTGGTTGGCAAAGGAACAGTATTAAATTAAATGGAAAATAAATACATTTAATAATCACCAGCCAACAAGAAGCATCTATCTACAATAACCAAACAAGATAATGAGCTTTATATAGCCGTGTCACCTAGGTTTTTAACACAATTATAGAAGTGCAATTTAAAAACATATTCCAGTATTAAGTCTGTCAAGAACACTGTGTTCACGTCAGGAAACAAAAGAAAAAGCTATGCTCGTGGCTATCTGCCAGCATTATGCTGACCAGTATGGCACAGCCAGTTAAACACAGACACGTGATCACGTTTATATTCTGACTTCAGTTCCTGTCAGGTGTAAGGCAACTGATTAGACCCTACTGTGGCTGAAAACAGCAGCTCTGAAATGTATACACAAAACAATATACTCACTGGCATAGTCTTATCTCCAAAGAAATAGATGGTCTTGTATCCATCGTTGGCAATGATTCCTAAGCAGTACCTCTTATCCCAGCCATCTGGGAACACATCGAAGCTTATCTGGCCCCCTAGGACAGACATGAACCAAGCCAACTTATTACAAGAGCACATTTCTGAGAGGAGAGTAAGTGAGGAAAAACTAAACAGGGTGACATTTTTGGTAGAGGGAGCTTTGCAGAAATGTTACGAGTCCCTGAAGTTAATACAGTTGTGATTTACAGATTACTATTTACCCATTAAACAAATATGAAAGTCTTGGCACATTCCCAACCTCTGACTGCTCTCCAACAAACTGAACCTTTTTTTAAAAATTACGTTTCATCTTTTCACTTTTAGGAAAAAACTACATGAATTAGTACAGCCATTGGTGTATGTACAGCCATGAAATCTTGTGCAAAAGACTGTCTAAAGATTTCAGAATAGAAAAAGGAGAAAGTTGGCCCTTTTAACACATCCTAACAGGACAACAATTTTTACTTCATTATTATCAACCCTATCTCGAGATTACATCTGTCTTTATATTTTTTAATGTCAAAGACTGGGACAAAATGTTCCATTTCCAAATCTCTGCCCTTTACCCATACATGAAAGTGTGATTCTCAGCTGAAGTGGGTTTCAAAAAGGTATTTACAACGCGCTTTCGGAGAGCTGTATTGCAGCTTGTTTTTGCCTTAAGTGTTTCAATACCACAGCGCTAATGGGACGTGTACTTTCTTACAATTTTGAAAATAATAAAAGGCAAGAATTTGGTAATATAGTGGGGGGCAGGGGAAAAAATGCATGGAAAAATTAATTCCCCCTTATTACCACTTTTCTCTTTAAGCTTGCACTTGCTTTTGGATTTTCTTTCCTCTCCTTCCTCCCACACAACGCAGCTACAGAACTGAAGAACCAAGGACTATTGAACAGCCCTGATGTAGTATTTCTGATCAAAATTGATTCACAGAAACAACTCTGACTAATCAGAGGCATGTAATGTATTTCAAAATGAGCAGCATCAGTCACACAACTGACATTAAGACAATGAACTGATGACAAGCAATAAAGTTCTCTTTGTTGATGGATTTCAATTAAAATATACCAAATGAAAGCCTAAGAGGAAAACATGCATGCAGTGACTGCAACCACCCCTAGAGAGATTACTGTCACACAAATGAGATAGGATACGTCACATCCATATGAGGATATGATTTAAGTGAGATTTAAAAGAAATGTTTTAAATTAAATTCTTTTAAATGTGATACCTATAGAAAATGTGAGGCCTTTTCCTGCAAATTCTCTTCGTAAATCAGCTACAAATTTCTCTCTTATATGTTCCTTCTGTTAAAAAAAAAAAAAAATCACTTATGTGCTGTGCTAATTCATCAACAAAACAAATAACCCCCAAAACATCCAAAGTTCTGAGCACGAGGACTAGTGTGATACAGCTATATTATGGAAAGCACGCTGAGAATATTGCCACTTTAATCTGTTACCAGCTTGTAAAAAATGAGAGCAAAACTTCACATACATGCCGTGACATCTGCGTTTCTATCTAAAAATCTTAGAATACCAAGGCAGTATGCTGCTTCAACTCCTGGTAAAAATCAGCTTCACAAATGGGGACGCTAAGGCTTAACAGAAAGAGTCTCAAAACGTGCTAATCTTCTGCTGCCATATACTCCAAAAAAGGGTATTTTCAGGATGGCTTGGGCTTAGGTATCTGTCAGCATCCCTTAACTGAGTCTCAGGCAAAGGCTGCTTTTGAAGAACTACATTTCAGGTTTTGTATCAGGTCAGAAACAGTTGTTACGGCGTAGCAGGGAACAGAACTCTGATACTGTGGCTCAGATTCATTTCAGCCTTGCATGAGCTGTGTACAAAGGAAAATAAATGGTGAATGGTTTGATGTCAGCTTTTAAATTTTGCTTTAGAAGGCTTTAAAGAGTTGACAAGAAAAGGAGTAGTTTTATTGATTTAAATGGATATAGGCTGGTATACTAAAGAGCACTCCAGGTAAGTATGGTTTCGTCTACGACAGGGTTTTTGAGGAACCCTGTGTGTTCCTGTTGAGTACCTGTTTGGTACTCTGGATATAGGGTTAAAATAAACATGAGCCAAAGCCATCCCTTCTGCAAGTAATGATTGTTAACTATTGCAACAAAAAGCCTCTTGTATATTTCCTTAAGTCTGAACTAGGAAGTTAGTTAACCCACATGGAAAGGATTAGAATGAAAAAGACTTCACAAAGTATAAAAGCTTTTTAAAAATCATAACCTGGCCATAACTGCCTCTTCCAGAAGTGTTGGATATTTTTCAAGAGTTGTAACTCACTTTATCAAGTTCATAGAACTCAACTCGTTCTTCCTGGCTGCAGCTTCTTCCAATGGGGGACACATTTAACATCCCATTTCGGAACTCAATAAAAGTGCCCCTGAAAAAGAATTGATTAATGAGACAGAAAATAGATGAAAAATTGCTTAAAACATGGAATATCACTAAGAACTTTTGTTTAATTCTGAAGAAATGGGACTCAGATGTCTCCTTCAGTGTCTCACTGTATGCATAAAAAATGACGTGTAGGAACCAATACCTCTGGCACCAGACATTTATCTGAATCTGGCAACCTCAACATCATCCCTACTGACTTTTACAAGTATGATTTGGTCTTAAAAGTATGACTGGAGCATTCTGTCAACCCAAATCTCAGACACTGACAGGCCAGTCCATCAGCTTTGGGGTGAAGCAGAAAAATTTCGAGCAACTTTGGCAGTATTTCTCGCTGGCCTCACACATGGTACATATTAATGCCTTGAGCAGCGGCACCGTCAGATGTGACATAGAACTGATCTTACTGCACACTTCTCATCTCTGGAAAACACTATGCTGCTGAATTCCAAACATGCCAAGGAAATACACCTACTTCAAAAGGGAACTTCCTTCCCTCTTCAATAAAGTGCTCAATCAGTATTTCAAATCCTGTGTTCCAGCTGGAAGCTTGGATTGAGCTCTGTTTCATGTATAGTGTGTTCCTAAAACAAAAATTGTCTGTTTTTTGCCCAGCAGCCTGCTTTACACGTTGATGCTCAACACTGTAACACGGAGCATATGGCGACACTGAGACTCATCTATGCACACACCTCTTCTTTGGCAGTTTAATCTTCGCGATGTAACTCAGGCAGTAGTTGATTAGATCTTGAAGTATGTCCTCACCCAGGTGACCCTGAATGTTCTAACAAAATAAATACCATTCAACCAAGGGTCCAGAACTTGAGATTCTAAAAAGAGGTCACATGGAAAACACAGACATTGGAGAATCAGGCACGATTAATACCACAAAGAAACACGCCTTCAAGAAGTAAGTCTCAGTTGATGCACACATGGTACTAACTAAAGGCTCTTGTTTTTGTTTACTTTGGCTTTTTTAAACTCTCATTTAATATGCTCCCTACTAGTACCTGCTTTAGAAGGAAACTCTGTGGGCCAAAGACAGCAGACCTAAAAAAAAATTCCTGTTAATGTCTACTGTAGCCAAGCGTGAAGAAATGCAGGTCGTTACTGCAGTAAACTGGAAACCACTGCTCCAGTCAGCAATTTCAGCCAGGATCTCTTTTAAATTTTTCATCTCCATTACTTATGTTGAACCAATGAAGGTGATTAGGGTATCTAAAATCAGATGTACGTTTATATTAATTCAGACTATTTACCTTCTATGTGCAACATATCAGAATGTGCACTCTGAATTAATACTAAAAAGCAACTACAAGAGATCTGCAAGAAGCTTGCCGAACCCTAAAGCCCAACAGACATCAGCTATGAAATGCCATATTCCATAGCACCTCCAAGAGCAGAGGGCTTGGCCGTGTTTCCTACGGATAAGCTTAGGGAAAGGCTGTTCCAGGATTTTCAGTGTTCTTATTCGATTAGACACTCCAGGCTCCAATAGCTTTTGGTGTTGAGGAAACCCCAAAGAATAAAGTTTAAGGTGCAGAGTGTCATACGTGAATCAGAGCACCAAATGAATGACCTGTTACAGAAGCAACAGACGAAAACAGCAGCTATTTTGGCCCTAGTCAGAAGGGTGATATAGAGGACTGCACTGCAGCAACAAGGAAAATCTCATTTTACTGGAAATTTCACACTTACCTGTTTGCTTAAGAATTTCCCGTCTTTGTATGCTACAAGCCCATTTTCTGAAAAAACGTAGTCAAATTTTTCAACCACTGTAACCAAACAAAAAGAAAGTAACTGATGGTTTCCCCTGCATGTTTAATGCAGAAGCCTCCTACACATTTAATACGTTAAAACACAGCAAGCATTAGATCGTAAAGCATGAAAGATTCAGCAGCGTAACACTGAGCACCAGATCCAAACACCCTCGTTTCTCTCCAAGATTAACACATGCTTCAAATCACATGAAGTCTTTCAGATAAGTTACCTGTATTTTTGCCTGAAGGCTCTTCCTCTCCCGCACATATGTCTCTTTGCAGTAACTGCAAGGAGTGACCGAACACTGAAACCACTGCAAAGCCTGGCGCGCAGCGGCTGGAGAGCGACTCGCACTGCTGTTACGGTCGTTCTCTCGGTGGTACTGACCTACAGCAGGCGCCGAGAGCTGCGAGAACCTTACTACAGTGCAGGATGATAAGATAAGGCTTACTGGGGAACACCTGTAAACCAAACAAGTTCTGACTGACTTGGGCGTTGCAGAAGGCTATCAGTGGCATCAACTAAGTAAAGACCACTAAATACATTCTTTTACACAGAAAAGGAAATGCCTCTCCAAGGACTAAAGCAAGAGTCATTGAAACCCCACAGTTAATAAAATCAGATCCTTCAGGGATGCGTTTGACCACTGAGCAGCCTGCATACGTGTATGGTGGGTACCTCGTTCCATTTTAAAAAGACAACGTTAGAATTCCCTCCTACGGTACTGTCCCAAAGTCAGGATTTCACTGCTCGCTGCCCCTCACTAAGGCACCGGGACTCTGCAGAACGCGAACGCGGGCTGCAGCTTCCCAACGCCTGTAAGCCGGTGCTCACAGCTGAGTGCGGCGCAACGGAACCAGGAAGAAGCTAAAAGCAAGGAAGGAGGAAAATGGAAGGGCTCAGCCGACATTTAACCTTCACAGCTTCCTTGGAAGCGACTCGGCGCGCGGCATTGCATCAGCGCCCTGCTCACCGTCATCGCCCAGCTGCTCCTTGATCTTCTCGAAGTCGGAACCGCCCACGACCCCGACCTTCACCTTCCGACGCAGCTCCTGCAGAAACGCGGCCATCTCCGCGGTGATTTTCTGCGTGCCGAAAGAGACGAGTTGGGTTTGTCAGAACCCTCGGCCCGCACGCGGATGCGGGCTGCCGCGTGCCTACGCGGCCTGACCGCCCCCAAACAGGCGCCGGCGCCCGCCCGGTGCCGGAGCGCTCCGGGGCCGCAGCCCGGCGGACAGCCCGAGCGGGAGCCGGCGGCACGGCGCAGCTCAGCAGGCAGCCCCGCACCGCGCCGCCCGGGGCGGGCGCAGCCGCACGGGCGCCCCCCAGCCCCGTCCCGCCGCCCCCGGGACTCGCCTGGCGCGGGGCCGTGAGGGTGCCGTCCACGTCGAAGAGGCAGAGCGCGGCGCCCTGCGGCGGCGCCATGACGCCCGGCCGGGGAGCGGAACCGCAGCCGCGCGCTGCCGCCGCGGGGCACGCCGGGACGCGGGGGGTGCCGCCCTTTCCCGCCTTCCCGCGCGGCGGGTGGGCGTTGCGGCGCAGCCGCGCTCCGGGACGGCGGCGCCATGGCGGCGGCGGTGAGTGAGCGGCACGGCACATGGCGGGCTCTGTCGCCGGGGAGGGGGCGCGGCGGCCCCGCCGGGAGAAGGTGTGTCCCGTCATCTCCTTCCCTGCGCCGGGGCCGGGCGCGGGTGAGGGGTGCGCCCGTGAGGCGGCGGCAGCGCGTCTGGGCCGCGAGCGGCTGCGGCTGCCTCAGTGGGGAGCGGGAGGCGTCCGCGCGCGGCACCTGACGGCCGGTAACGGCCCGGGGGAAGGGTCACGCGCGGCACCGAACGGCTGGTAACGGCCCGGGTGGGGTCAGGCCGCCCCGCGGCAGCGCCGTTCTGACGCCGAGGCCGGGCGCGGAGGAGGCGCCGCCGCCGCAGGGGCCGGAGGGTCGCGGGGCGCCGGGGGAGGCGGCGCGTTCTCTCGCCGCGTTCACCCGCTGGCCCCCGCCGGGGCGGGCTCTCGAGCGGGAGCTCCCGTGGCCCGGTCCGTGGCCGCTGCTGTCCGCTCAGTTACGCGCCCTGTGCGGCACGAACGCCCGCGCGGGTGTAGCGGCAGGAGGGCGGCACGGAGGTTCCCCGACCTCCTTTCATCTTCTGTTGTCCTGCACGTTCCTGTTGTCCCGTCCCGCTTCCGGTGTTACTCGTGCTCTCCTCCCCGTTACGCGGCTTTCTCCACGTGTTTCCGAGTCCCCAAAGTCGTTACCGAAGTGGTTGTTTAGCGCTTCGCTGATCACGGGCAAGCAGCCCCGGGTTCTGCTACCGCCGTTGCCGAGAAGCTGCGTAGCGCTGGTGGCTTCACTGTGATGCGGCTCAAAAAAGAGCGAGGCAGGGGACGCCGTGAGGTCACGTTGGGTGAGCTGACTTCGGGGTCAGCGGTGTTATCAGAAGTACTGTCCCTCCTCACCTGCAGGGAGGGATGCAAGCAGGAGCACCCCTTTCCTAACGCAGCACCGATTTTAAGCACAGGGTAGCAGTGAGCTGGGGCAGGCGGGTGTGCGCGAACTGCCCTCACGTGCATGGGGAACAGGTGCTGAGCTAAACGTGCTTCGGTCGTACAGGAGACTCAAATGGTGACCTGTGGGAATGTTTCCTTATAGGCTAAGCTCTGCAGAATTAGGACTAAAGTCTGCATGGCACCATCTTTTGGGAGATGTCTACAAAATGAGCTCTGGACAAGATCATGGAAAAAGGAAGATGCTCGCCCACGCTGTTTTTTTTGTACGTGGGAGTGTTTGGAGTCACAAAACTGGCGAGTTAATGGTGTTAATAATTATCTTGGGAGACAGCAAGTGCCATCTGTGTCCCTATGCCATTCAGCCCCTGCTGCTCTCTGGCAAAAGGCTGTGGATGAGAAAACAGAAAAGTTCACACTGGTCTACAGGTTTCCGGGGATTAAGTACTGCAGGATGCTGTCCAGGTTGAAGCTGTTACAGACTGCCACCACCATGGTCATGATGCCTCCCATCTGCTACCTCTATCTGCAAGACCAGGTTTCTCAGAACATCCTCTTGTATACAACTGGCATTGCGCTCTTTGCTGGCGCAATGTTGTATGGTATGAGCTACTTTTTCAGACGGATTATTGGATTAATCTATGTAAGTGACACCGGCCGTACTGTCAGAGTGGCCCACTTGACGTTCTGGGGAAGACGGAACGACATTTACTGTCCCGTGGAGACAGTGATAACTTTGGATGAAGTTGGAGACAGCAAGGGGGAGCTACTTCTCCAGTTCAAACGGTATAATAGTACAGATATTTTATATTTTACGCTCAAGTATGGCCAGATCGTAGACAGACAGAAGTTTACTCAAATATTTGGAGAACTTGAGTGATACAGCAGCTGATTTCCAGTGATTTTCCTTGTTGCATGTTCATTGTGCTTATTCTTCCGTGAAGTTTAATTATTTTACCAAACTGACTGCTTCTGTCATTTTCCTGTGCAGTGCCTGTGAGTAAGCGCACTCGGTGTAGAAAGTAGAAATGGTAAAGAACAATCCACTGGATTACATGTCTTTGCAGCTTGTTTAAGGTGCGAGCAGCGTCTCTTCTGTCTTGGATATGGTGATGTGCAGTTCTAAATCTGCATGGAATGACTGCTGCTGACCCTGACTGTTTCAGCTGGCCTCTTAGGCTGTTTTTAAACAGGAAGAACTCTCCAAGGGAAACGCAGTGACTCTGCCAGAGCACCCTCATGTTGAATTCGTTGTTTCTCGTGGTGCGTTTTAGGTTGACTAGGAAGCCTCTTGAAATTCAAACTTCTCATACACACGTACGCTGAGTAATGCTGGGATGTCAGAGCGACGTGCTCACGCGTTAATGAAACAGAGGCAACTAGGAAGAGCGATGGGTAACGCTGTGTGGGGTCTCGTGGCAAGGTCTTCCAGGAGGTGAATGTAACTGGGGGAAACAAGGGTGCACGTTGCAAGACACACTGACTGTTCAGCTGTAAGGGTTGAAGACTGGGACAGCATTTCAGGAGCCTCTCACAGAAACTGCTTTCCCATTAGAATAAGCGAAGAACCTACCAGAACTATGGTGCTGTGGATTACAGGGACAGTGTGTGATCCTTTGTTCAGTTTGGATCCTAATGAGTATCTGAAAATTTGGAACTACTTGTCTTTGCATATATTCATGTTTGTGTTTGCTTTTTGTGTACGAATGACGTTTTATCAATGCTGTAACACTTGAGTTGCAAAAACTTCAGTAAATGCTGCCAAAATTATCTTAGACTGTGTAACTTAAGCAGTCTTCTGTGACAATTACCATTTAGCCTGGGAAACAAGTCATTTGTGTCCCTTGATGTGTTTACTGATTTGGGTGTATTTGAACATCAAAAGCCCTGTTGCCAGCTGCCCTTTCCACTCCCCACCCCTCCAGTCTGGGTTTACCTCAAATGAAAAAATGGTCAGACACCTAACGACTGTGTTGAATTAAGGGTGAAAACACGTGTACTTTGTCTTCTGTTGAACTTGAAGGTTGGTCACCTCAGCATCTGTGTCCATGAAGGACAGTGGTCTTATTCTGTAGTGTTAGTATGATTCTTCCTTTTCCAAGCCCAGCATCTCAGTAGGAATGAGGAGCAGTAGTTAAACCTGACACAGAATCAAACCTGATCACTTGTGACATGTAAAACTTTTTCTGAATCGTCAGAAGCAAGTTAACTCCTTCCAGTGCTCTTTTGGCTGTTACTTCATTTGAAACAACGGCAAAAAAGTGACCGTCGCCAGTGGAGCAATTTGGAGTGTTCTTTTCCCTGTTTCTTCCTCACTCGTATGGAAATCTGTCTCTTGGTGGATCAGCAATTGCAGGCAAGTAAAATCGCCATTTCAATGCACGGTGTAACCCTGATTTACTGTTTATTCGTGTTGACCTTTTCCTAATGGGGGCTCTGTTATTTTAAATTTTGGCTGATACTGTGTGGTACAGCAGCATCAAAAGGAAAAGAGAAATATTCCTTGTCTTAAAACATCATGGCAGAAAAATACAGCGGACTGTAGGCATACAGCATGGGTTCTGGAGGCTTATCTCCATAAGAATTTAACATGCACTAATGAGTCCGTTTACATATAAAAGTTTAGGTGTAAATGAAAAGCCTTGGAGTTGTTCAGTTATAAATATTTTATTTAAGAATATTGATTACACATGAGATGTCATTTCTTATGAATCTGTGTACAGTTACTAGTTACACCATGAAGTGCAGTTAAGGAGTTGTTTAAACATTTATTTGGCACTGTCCACAGTATGCTGTAAACAATAACAACGTTGTACGCTTCAGCTGCAGTGCTTCCTACGTGTTGTCTAACGTGAGTTCATCAACGTGTTGTACACAGTTATACAGTTACTGAGTGTCAGTAAAAATTATAAAAACACCTAGAGTATTCATCATAAAAGTGAAGATGTGGTAAGACTTCAAATTACTGGACCTTTGCTTCTGTAAAAGTACGAGACTTGCTAGAGACATTTACTAAAACTACTGCACTGATATGTTGAACAAACTAATTCCCAAAATGCTGTCAAATGCAGTTCTTGCTTTGACTTTCCTCTTGCTGATAATATGCTTATGAGGACAGCGATGACAATGATGTTTGTGGAACACCAGTCCAGCAGTCCTTGCCCGCATTTCTGTAACCTCTGTGCAAAAACCTGCTCAGGTTCTGGGCAGCTGGTACCAGAATTCTGGTTTTTGTAGAGAGGTTTACAGAAATCCCCTTATTTTTAAGCTAACAGAAGTGAGTGTGCTTGAGATTCTGTTTTTTGAGTGCTGGTATTAGGAATGGGAAAACCATGTTTAACACTTCTCAAAGCAGGTAAGAAACCTTTCACATTTTGGTAGCTGTGTTAAACCTGTAAATCTTCTAACTGCTCTGTCGCTTACTCTGTACTTAAAAATTGTGGTCAGATCCTAATAGGGCAACTGTAACGTCCACTGTGGTCCCTGGTTTCTGGTGCAAAACAGAAAGTTAAACTTAGTAATAAGCAAAATCCAGCTGGCTTGCTAGCCAAGAAAAAGAAAAAAAAAAAGGCACCAGACATAATTCCAGTCAGCCTTAAGCAAACAGCACACATAGTAAAGAGACATCCAGAACGATTCTCTGAAGAGAAACAAATTCATGAACTGTTGACACTTTTTGATCCTGTAGCTTTCTAGAAGATCTCTAAAGTATCAATGACTTAGAATTAACTATTAGAACAAAAATAGAATTACTTTGCATTATAAGTGTGCAGTTAGGACTAGGCCTTCACTGTAGTGGCTACGGTCACGCAGCTCTGCTGCGTTGTACAAAGTACCTCAAGTATCCCTGTCCAACTTGCAGTAGGTAAATTAATGGCTACTGCGTAACTGGTAACAGCAAATCATTCTAGATGGCTGACAGAGGTGGAAATAACGGGCTTCACGTGATGCTCTAAGCCTTGTCAAACTACATACTTCAGGGCATAGATTTCTCTGTGCAAGTCTGATGGTAAGAGAAGTCAGAAGTTTTAAAATCCAGGATAAGGGGAGAAGAGCACAAGTACTTCAGTTCCACAGACAGCGCTGCCCTGTGGCTCGGTGCGTTAGTGCCCCTGGAGCGCTGTGTGCAGGCTGGGCACAGAGCAGCTCACGGATCCGGAGCCAGCTGGTGTGGCAGGCTCTGTAGTCAGGGGAATAAAGCTGGAAGTTATTCTGTAAAATACTGTACTTGGCAGTGGCGGAAAGCAGAGCTTTCCTTGAAACTCCTATTTTATTCCAGCTACCATTAGAGAATGGCACTTTCTGTATGGCAGGTGTGTGGCTTTAGGTGTTACGCCATACTGGTTGCTGCTTCTGGACGCAAGAGTACGTCTACTGGGACTACCTGTGAAAATGGACTGTACCAGGTCACATTTAGACAATCAGATACTCAGGGCCATAAACGTAGAGAGGACTCTGCAATTAATATGACCTGAGCCAGAAGATGGAGGGCCACAGGTTCTACAAATGCACAGTGTGGGACAGCGGCATGTACCTGCTGGCAACAAGTGCCAATGCTGTGCCTGGGCTGAGTTCGCATGGAGCAGCTTGCCTTGGGCAGGGTTATGGACAGGACACAAACCTCAGGTTATGACTTTACACTTGTAAGTAGAGCAGACATGAATTAATGCAAACTAATTTCATCATCAGCTGTTCAGTGCAAGGGAACTGCTTTTTACTTGAAGTTCGCTAAGATGTCACTGAAAATGTTCAGAAAGAGGTGTGCATGATGATCCCTGAAGATCAGTGTTGGACGAAAACGAATCGATCGGTCGCCACAGCCTCCCAGCACGACACCTAAAAGGAGAACAAAATAGGTCCTCTAGTCATCTCCTTCTTTGCCAAATATCCAGACAATGCAGGTCTCGGAATGAGGTTCACCCCTCTGTGGAGGGCCAACAGAAGCTCCCCAGATCACTGCGAACCACACAATGACACAGCACACAGTCAGTGGTGCAAAGGCACCTCAAGCTTCACAGCAACTCAGAAGAACACTGCCAGTGCCTGTAGTTGTTCTGTAAAACACTTGGAATGTTGAGACTAATCCCAACATCGGTGGAAAGCCACCATCCAGCACAGAATTCAAACAGCAACTGAGACCTCAAAGCTGCAATAATACCTCAATCCCAGAACAAGACACAGTAGGTTTCTTTGCAATTTTGTTTTTAAACTTCTTTTTGTTTTTAATTACAGTAAGTTAAAATACTGCTGGCAAACTTCTCCCCGCAGTACTTTAAATGCAGGGTGTCTTTCTACCCTGAAATCAATTAATTCTTTGAAACATTTGTGGGCAGCACAAGTCTGTACCATTGAGCTGAGCTTACCTTGCCTCTAAGCACAGCCTTGGTTTACTGTGACACAAACCGCTTGCATTCTCTCCCTGCTGGCTTCGTTTCCAAGAACAAAAAATATCAATGTCCTTTATACGCTAAAATTTTGGTTTCACAATAGTTAGATGCATTGAGTCTGCTGCTTTCAACAGACATGAGTAACAGCAAAACCTGATGGCAGCAAACCCTGGACCCACACAGTGAGATTCACAAGAATGTCCCCTCCTGATGCCTGGGCTTGTCTTCAGCTGGGTGGGAGTTCTGTAGTAAAACAGGGATGTAGCTGTACATTTATGCCCATTTTAGGCAACTTGTTATATTTCATTATTAGGTGTTCCATAAAACGAGTAGTTTTTCTCCCTGTGTTTTCCTGAGTGACAGTTAAGTTTCTTCTAATTTTCCTGATCTGTTTCTAGAAGTAAGCGATGCCTAGGTGCACCTAAGGTCACTGCAGAGGAATATGAAAGTGATATCACAAAAACTCGTGCCCTACATAGGTTGCTTCCAGTAACGTTACACCTACACACCATATAACCAACTGGTCTGATGTCTCTGAAAATACACGTGTTTACAGAAAAGTCTAAATCCAGCTTTGTTGATTGTTTCACTTCTGTCCTCTGATGTTGTAGTGTCATACACCACACCAAAAGCAAAATGCTGAAGTGTTACATATGCTACTCACTTGAAGCTGATCCACATACAAACCTGCTTACCTTTGTTTCTGGCTATTGTAATTAACTTGTTTCTAGTCGCATCGTTTGGAGCGTCAAACGAACAGAATGTTCCTCTTCCTCTCACTCTGCTGATAAGATGGGGGTAACGAGCCTGCAAAGAGAGGTGAGGAAGGGTGCATGGCAGGAGGGCACCTGGTAGCAAGCTTTGCTTGCACTTGGAGCGAGTGCAAGACACCTGGCATCTAAAATGCACTCCAGGAAAACTTGAACATAAATGCTCTGGAATGGAGCTAGAAAGCAGCTTGTTCTTACGCTGCACTAAGATGCTTGTGAGTATGATTGGTTCTGCTTACTGTCAATTACAATCCTCACCTTTTATACCAGTACTTTTTGAAGTACAAAGATTATGATTTTTTGTGTTCTCGCGCCTGCTCTGCCTTGAAGTTGAGAGAGCGCAGACTGCTTGGGCTTAGCCTGCGCCACCGGTGCACAAAGTGCCTTTTGAGAGGTGAGCAAGCGTGCCCTGAAGCGCCTCGCTCCCTTTCCGTCTCAGGTGGGGATCCGTCATTGAAGCTGCGAAGGAATTTCCCTTCGTCAAGGGAGGGAAAGCTGCAATTTTCTTGCTTCAACAGCCCAACAGAATTGTAACAAAATATAAACGCGTGGGGATCCGTCATTGAAGCTGCGAAGGAATTTCCCTTCGTCAAGGGAGGGAAAGCTGCAATTTTCTTGCTTCAACAGCCCAACAGAATTGTAACAAAATATAAACGCACTTTCCTTTAGAAACAACTTTTGGAACAATGACATGCTCGCTGCTTGTGAAAACAGAGACTTCTAGCAAAATAATTTAACTTCATACCTTCAGATATTCTGAGAATCACCCTTCATTTTGGATTAAGCTATACAAAAGCAGCATCCTTAAGTCAGTAAAAGAAAGTTCACTTCATTTCAAAATGGGAAGCAGTTATTCAGGCTTGCATTGACATACCTAAACCAGCAAGTTATGATTACGGACTAGCTCCCAGCTGGAGTTCCTCAGTCCAAGTGTTTAAACTGGATTAGGTCAGATCCTAACTGCTCAACAAATTTGTCTGTATCTATAATCCTTCCAGATGTTTACCTGTAAATCCAGCAGTCCAGTCAGTAGTGCTTTCCCAGCGTGGGTTGCATTGTTTAGAAGGTCTTCTCTTTTAATAACCTTAATGACTTCGGCAAGCATAAGGTTCTTAGCTGGATCTCCAAGCCAGGTATTAAAAATCCGATAGGGCTTGGGAAAAGAGTGGAGAGAGTGTTGTGGAACATGTTAACAGGCAGATGACTATAATACAGAAAAGCAAGCCCTCAAACGGGTAATGCAACTGTCTGATGTATGAAAAAGCATGCACTAATGTCACCAACCCCCTTTTTTTGTTGTGAGAGCAAAATATGACTGCCCTGCTGAGCAGAAACAAAGGGCAACTACTTCATATCACAAACTTGGTGCATTCTGTCTTGCTGCTTTGACATCTCATTGAAATGTGGCTACAGATGACACGGAAATCAGCATCATCTATACAGGTTTTACATTCAAGCCTAATGTTAGCATCCTTAATTTTTTTGTTTTCATTTATTACCTCTAAAATGTCATTAATGGGAAGAAGAAATCTTGCTGACAGAATCTGTAATGCTGACATCCGAGCTCTGAAGATACCACACTGCCCTTCAGCAAAGGTGTCAGCTTGTGGTTGGATTTTGTACTGGAGGTTAGTTCACTAGGCTAACCCCAGTTCTCCACTCCCTTCCACCACCTTTATGAGATTTGTGACTGACAGCAACTGGAATAAACTGAAGTGATGACAACTTTTGTGTAAGCACAAAGCAAGTATCTATGAAGCAGCAGCCCCATCTAGCTGGACCTGCGTTACTGAAGGAGAGCTTGTCTCTGCCATGGACATGACAGTTACTCATGAACGGGACACCAACTAGTACAGAGTCCAAGTTTCACTGAAAATCTTACAGCATTTGGCCTGAACTCCTCTTTATGGAAAAATCCTCCCGTCAGCATCTTCTTACTGAATGATACCACATCGGCTGGGTCATCCAGGCCCCAGTGTTCATGTGCCCAGAATTTTCCTGTGCAGCCGCCTCCCGTCTGCACCTCATCCACCAAGAACGCACAGCCATGCTGGGGAGACAGATGCAAAGAGCAGGGAATGTGAGTCGCATTTCCAAAACAAAAATTCCTCCCTTAGTGAACAGAGAAATACAAGCCAATTACGTGCAACATCCCTCCTTCCTCTCCCTGCACCATTCTGAACGTCCCCTCTACCCCACACCGATGCCACTCACTGTGCATTGCATTTCACAACTAAAAATTCAGCTATTTTTTCATAAGGACAATGGAAACATATTTTCTACCTAAATTCATAAAAGTACATGTTTTTATATAATCTATGCTTTTTTATATACTCTTGAACATTTCTAGAGGATACCTGAAAACATCTGAGAGGAGTCTGGGTGACATTTTCAAAGCCTCTGAGGGAAGGAGACTCGTTTTGAGGAGTTTTGTTTGTTTTAAATAGGAAGTCTCTGCCTCCTATGTGAGTCGGGCGTTTGTGGCACAAAGGCAACACCAGCAGCATGCTGTGTTCAGTCTAGGGGCCTAAAATGATCCTGGAAGAGCTGCCTCTTCCAATGAGTCTGTTGAAAGAGCTACTCATTTTAGCTGGCAGTGTGGGTTTTTTTTTATGTGAAGGACTATTTTGTTGAAACTTTGGGACAGGGAGATCAAGCTATAGCATGATTTATTGTAATAAAAAACAACTGGTAAGTACTTTTGGCAGCATCTTATTTTAGACAAGGCAAACCTTTTCATTTCACCTTATCTACTATATCACCCTTGCATGAGCAGCTGTTAACAAGGGGAAAGGCTGCTGCTTCTCGTGGCAGAACAGAATTTTCCAAATGTCACCCATGCTCTTCTCTATAAGCACACAAATGTCTGGAGGGTGAAAAAAGCAGTAGGTCTTATTAAGGGTCATCACTTCCAAACAGGTAACTTCACATTCCAAGTATCAAGACGTATGTCCTTTTAATTGTTTTGTCGGAACATCAGCACTTACGGTTGGACTCAATTTGTTTCAGCTTTCTTTGCTATTAAAAACAAGTATGTCAACCAAAAATTGCCCTTTTCCAAACCTACCTCTTCTGAAATTGTTTGAAGCCCCTCAACAAACTGGCATTACCATTTAAAGAACACTGCTGCAAAATCCACAGTTAATGGATCGAAGCAATTTCTCTCTTACTTAAAAGAAAATGTATTGGACTGAGGAGACCCGTAGGCGTGCATCAAATGGAAGAGAAAGTACTGTGCTGACAGGGGTTTGCTTGTATCTGAGTACACGCACACAACTGCCCCCACTGCTGCTGAGGAGGCCCCTGAAGCTCTCGGAGTGCCTGGGGCTGGGGGAAAGGCCTGCGGAGTCACCAAGAAGCATTTGCATCTTTAGCCACCGCTGAGTGACCAGTGAAATATTTGATTACCTTTCTGGCAATATCTCGTAGCTTTCTGAAGAAGTCATCTGAAGCATGATTGTCCCCACCCTCTGACTGTATTGGTTCTATAACGATTCCAGCCACAATCTTCTTCTTTTTCCTGTACTTTACAATCAGGTCTTCCACCTGTAAGTCAAACATTTACGGTATATTCTCCTTTCAGGACGTTCGCACATTTCCTCCCAGAAAGATTAAATCTCAGCAACAGGATTTCAACTTTTCATAGACATTCCTGTTTAGAAAGGTGTCAGGAAGTAGTTCCTCCAGAATTTAATGCTGCCCTCTTGTTCCTGAATAACAATTTAAATCATATCCTAACCACATTGTAACTATTGTGCATTTGTCCACCATGGTGCGTGAAAGCTCTAGCAAATTTCAGCCAGAAGTATTCCTGTCATTCCACCTAAGCAAAACAGAGGAAAACAGGTTTTGCATCAGAAAACAAAACTCAGCTAACGTATTAAAGAAGGTAATCTGCTAAATTTGCTTTTCCTAGTCACCCACTTCAGATACTTTAAAATTAATCAGATTAAACAGTGCAGAAATCCTGTTGCTGACAAGGGGCTTACAGAGAAGTTTTCATTAACCTTGTCGTGCCAGTTGCTGTGCTCAGTAGCGTCAGCTGTGCTTGAAGCACCACCCAGCTCTCAGGGCCCACAGCTGTGTAACGCAATGGTTTCCAAAGGGCACCAGTAAGCTTGCTTTCAAAGAAAGCATTCAGCTTTTTATTTTGTTGGTGGGTTTTTGGTTTTGTTTTGTTTTTTTAAATAATGGCTTCAAGTCTGTGGATTGATTTTTTTGCATCACAATTCCATCTCCCCCCCACCAAGCTATTGTGGAGCAAACGCAGGGAAGCAATTTTCCATGCTTTCTGTTTTCTCTGAATTTAGGCAGGTGTGAATAAGCAGTCTCTCTCAGAGCGCTGCTGTGCTCCGCTCAGCGCTCCCCCCCACAGTCAGTTACGGTGCTCCAGATTGCGCCTGATCTTGGTTCCAGTCACAGGGCACACCGTGCCTTGCTCCCCACCACCACCTCTCAAGTGAGCCCTCGCAAGTGACAGATCCTGGATCGCAGTGAGCCCAACAGGGAATCCCATGCTCCTGGAGACAGTTTGCCTCCTTTAGGCTCTGTGCTGCCCACCCTCCCTTCCTCCCGGGCTAGGGAAGGCACAGAGTCCCTGACTCCCCGCAGCTGCAGGCAGGATCAGAGCTTTATGGCAGAAGGCTACTTGCAAAAAAGCTGAAAAACTTGAAGTATTGTTACAGGTTCTCTTTGCAGAGGATCATACACACTGTGCTCCTCTTAGTCCATGTCCCTTTGCAAGATCTGGCAGACAAGTTCACTGGTATAACGAACTTTTCCTGCCTGTGAAATTTCACTTTGGTATGATCCGTGTAGACCTCTAATTCACAGAAAGCTGGCTGTTCTTCTGAAAGGCAGGGGCAAGCTTCTGACTGTAAACAACACCGAATGCTGTTTTAATCACATGCTGTTCCAATCTCTGAAAACATTCTTTTAGTGAAAAGCAGCTAATCCTGCTAACACTATTCATTTTTTCAAAACAAAAACAACAGAAAGCTGCCAGTTAATTTTTTACCTCCTCTAAACAACGGGCTTCTTCCTGTTGATTCTCTTTCACAAAGTCTTCCAGGGGATACTTGAGCCTTGGAAATGGAGCAATAGGCCAGTCCAGCGATGGAATGTCCAATTTGTGAATTGCTTTAGAGTGAGTTGTAGCTAAGCAACCTAAACCCAGAAAAGCAAAAATTAAAACAATACCTGACTAGGAACAATACAGGAGAAAAGCTACCAAGAGGTAAAAGATTGCCTGACACCAGGACTGTAGAATTCTCTTAACTGCTCTACATTTTTACTTTATTTTCTGAAATACTGAGTAATTGGATTTAGTCAAGCTCAAGTGGATTGCTCTAGCTTTTAAGCATCAGTTTTCCACATGCGCAGTTCCAGAAGAACAGGAGAACCTCTGTCGATCTGAGCAGGCTGAGATGGGTTTCACGTGTCCAAAGACAACTGGTTGCAAAGCTCAGAGTTACAGCACTCCTGGGTAACACATTTAGAACGGGGATTGAGCCAATGTAAAATGGTAAAAATGAGTGACATCTCGTTTGCGTATTGTGGTAATTTTACCCCAGGAGTTAGATTTTTACTAGTGTAGACAGGAAACCTTGGATTCAGAATGAAAATAAGGGACCTTCTGAAAAGAAGTTTTCAAAAAACATAAAATTAATTCCCACTGTCACCCAAGTATTCTGTTTCAGTACCAGTGGGGCTTCCAAAGCAAGCCTTCAGTAAACCCACAGCTTCTCCACTGGTACTGTTCATCTAAGGGCAAAAACACTTTCCAGAAACTACAGTGAGATGAGGCTTGCTGCCGCGGGAGGGGGCAGAGGAAAGGGGGGTGCTGCGGGCAGTGCTGTGCTTACCCATGGTCCTTCCGTGGAAGCTGCCCATGAAGGAGAGCATGGCGTAGTCGGGGCAGCCGGGGGGCTGGAAGCAGAGCAGACAGGCGGGCGGTCAGCACGGTGCTCCTGGCAGGTGGCCCTGCTGGCAGGTGGCCCTGCTGGCCACGCCGCTGCGGGCACCTACGCGACCCAGCCACAAACCCGCGGCCGGAGCGCGGCAGGAGGGCTGGATCCGAGCTGCTGCCTCTCGCTGCAGCTGATCAGTTTCCTCTCCAACCACGAGGCACCGCAAATTGTTACATTTACCCATTTAACAAACACATTTGTTGTCCCCTACAAACTGCCTGACCTAAAATACGTCATTAATACTCATGAGCAATTGCCCATTTATACTGTATCACAGTATCACCTCACACGTGAGCTCACTGAAGGGCTGAACATTCAGCACAATCAGCCCCTTGTTGTACAAACTACGAGCACGTGTGTGCAGGGTGGCTGTGCTGTGGCTGTGCCCAGGTGTGGCATCGGGGCTGCGGAGGTTCTGCCAGGAGAGGCCGGGGCTGCCCCGTGCCAGATGCCCTGTGTGTTCCTGATGACTCACAGCACCAAGAATGAGAAGGAACCATGACAAAAGACATGCAAACTGTATACCATCTGGAATTTAATAAGAGCATTGGGCTAACACACTGCCCCTCTAAAAATACAAATTCTCTCTCTTTATGCCTCTCTGTCATCCTGCAAGTGACAGGATGGCCCCACTAACATGCTGCATTTACACCTTTAGTCTTGTACCCCATACTTGGCAACAGGGTCAAGGCTGCAATATTTGTAACTGGATTCTGCAGGATCCCCCCCAAAAGGGGGATGGAGTTGCCCTCTCAAATCCTCCCCCAGCTGTAAAGAGAACTCAGACAATTAGCTTGAAGAGAAATCCTAATTTTTAGATAGCTAGACCTGGACAAAAAGTGATCATTAGTTTTACAAGTCTGGTCATCTTATAAAATTCCTGTTCCTTCAGGTCATGATGTGCCATCCTCTTACTTGTATTGGCACAGCCATCTGTCTGACCATGCTGTGAGCAACATCACAGAACTTAAAAAATAATTATAAAGACAAATAAAACAAAAAAACCCCTAAAAGAATCCGCCTCATTTTTAAAGCCAAATGAGTTCCCTAATCCTGTGTGAATGAATTGAATTCTTATCACTACAGAAGTGCCAAAGATCAGACTGGGATCAGCAGGTTATTAATTTCTAACATGTTTATCTCAAAGAAGGATGCAGAAGAATACAAGCAACAGGTCTTGACATTTGTTGGGAGCAATTTGTATTTCACCGTTTCCTAAATTTACAAAACTGAGATTCCACCTCAGAGACAGTAAAACCAATTTTTCCTCCCAGTCTTCCCTTACAAACCCAAGCTAATGGTACATCTGTAGGTGTGGTAAAGAACAAATGTTACCTGGTTAATCATGCAAGATTCCAGTTCCTCTTTTGTGACATTATTATGGCCCCTCTCCTTGTTCTGCAAAAAAAACCCCACAAAAACAATCAACAACCCCAAAGATAGTTTTCCTTTAGTTGTAACCGACGCATTTATGGCTGAACCACAAATGAGTAATGCTGGTGTTCCAAACTAGAGCCAGTGACACCGAGTGTGGCTCTTACATACTGACTGCAATCTGCGTTTTCTTTATTTCCTTTTCTTCATAATTTCTGGAGTTGTGTCAATATGAAGTGAGAGCTCAGATGAAGACTTTTTAATGAAGATTTTATACTAAGTTGAATTTAAGTAACACCATGAACAAGACAACCTCCAAGCCTTGGTTTCTTTTACGTTAACAGTTCTGATGATGAATAAATACTCATTTCTACTTCTAAACCTACAAAAAAACCCCAAACTTAATATTTTACTCACTCTGTACCACATAAATATTGCTTTAAAGGCATTTTCATTAGAGCAGGATCCACAAGACATGGTGATCACCTGTGGCAGGCCCTTAGGAGCCACCTGTCAACGAAGAGAGACAATTACTCCAAAGTATTAAGCGCAAATATAATGCAAAGTGACGATAATTCTGATCAGTCCTTAACATCAGGAACTTCACTGTAAAGGCAGACCAACTGTGCCTGTGATGAGGAAAGCCAATTTCAGCCGCAGCTGAGAGCGCTCGAGTCAGTTTCAGTCCCAAGGATCTTCACATTTAAATCAAGACAAACAGAAGCTGCTTATTCCGCTACCTCTTGTGAAAGCACACTGAACAGAGTTAGTGAAAATGTGTTTTCTCATCGGTTCCTGAATCCCAACCGAGAGAGGCGGTATCTGTGCAGAGCAGGCACAGCACCCTCTCACATTTGGCTGTCAAGTCAGGGACAAAGGTTCAATCCCATTACTTGGCAGTGGGAAGGCAGGTGGACAAACAGCCAATCTGGCATGTTCCCCATTAAAATCCATAATGTCCCTTGATACGCCCGTGTCTCTAAACACAGAGAACTCATCACTGCTATCTCACACTTACTGATAACAAAGATTCCTTCAGTCTTTCCGCAATGTTCTCTGGAGGTAAAATCCCTAGGGCAGGTCTGTTGATAAAAGTGCTCTACAAAGACAAAGGAAGAGAAATTGTTAGGTTTTACTATCACATGAAAAATATCATGTTGATATCAAGGCAGTTACATTTTATTCTAATTACAATTAACAGCTAGAAATTTGTAATCATGGCACAAGGAGTTTTAAAACCAGGGAATAATATTCATGTCTTGGAGTATGTTTTTCTATCTAATCCTTAGTACTTTATTCTTGCAGGGTACCTTAGAAAAGGTGCACGCTAACTGACACTGACATTTCTTCTTCAATATTGCCACTTTAGTTGTTCAATCTCCGTTTTCCTCCATTTCCACAGGAAATACACTTTAAAATCTTAATTACTTGCCTTCAGTTTGAGTAGCGAAATCTGAATTCAATTAGGATAGCAGCGCTTTCTTCCTTACTGAGTTTCAGGACAGACCATTTCAGAAGGTTGTGGTTATAAGTATCTTCCAGATACTATTACAGTGGGATTTAGGGGAACAAAACAAAGTTACACCTAAAGGATTGGGGCTACTTCTGAGAAAGATAACGCAGCCTTCCCAAACGTATGTGGAGGTTACTGAGAAGATGGAGCCAGGCTCCAGGCTCTTCAGTGGGAAGATGAGAAGCAGCAGGCATAAATCAAAACATGAGAGGTACTGACTTGGGTATAAGGAAAAGCTTTTTCACCAAGAGAACAGTGAAGCAGTGGAACAGGTTGCCCGAAGAGGCTGTGCAGGCTCCCCCCTTGGAGGTTTTCAAGATCCCAGATAAAGCCCTGAGCAACCTGGTCTGATCTCACAGCCGACCCTCTTTGAGCAGGAAGTTGGGCAAGAGACTACCTGAGGCCCCTTCCAACTGGAACTGTCCTGTTGATCCTATGAACTGGCCACATCAGGATTCACATCTTTCAGAAAGGTGATTGTGGTGTCAGTGAACAGCAGCTGGTGGGGAAGCTGAGCCTGCTGCCCACACAGATGTTCCATAGAGCAGCTCTGGAAAACCTGCTGTGATCTCCCCAGTCCACTAATGGAGATGAATTTGTCATGTTTATGCAATTAATTTAAATTAAGTATCGTGGATTAAAATTGATTCATCATTGCTCCTAGTCTTTGTAGGTAATCTTGTTTGATTCACAATGTGCTACTTTTTATTTTAAATTGAATTTGCTCAGAAAAGGACAAGCTCGATAAATTTGCCAACGGCAAAGTAGCATTATTTGCCCTTTTTTTGTTTGGTTGTTGTTGTAACAAGTCATCTTTGAAATTAAAGGCTGAGCTTCGATGACTTAAGTCTATATGGGTCTCCAGAGGGGACATGCTGCCTCCCCCAAAACATTCACATTTTCAGTGCAGCCCGAGCTTGCACATTTATCAGCAACCTTCAGTCTGTTTCCTCAATACAGGTGCTCAGTTACTCAGATGTGTGGACCGCGGCAAGAGGTGAAGTCACCACACTGTACCTGCAAGATCACGCCATTGAACTTGATTATGGGCTGTCACAGTCAATTGACAACGTCTGCCATTAAGCAGGAAAGTGTATTTTTATTTTGTTGTTAATGAGATGCTCAGTACTGAGAAAAACAGAACATCGACATCAAGCTGCTCTGGTCCCCAGTGAGCAGATGCATATTCTGTTCTTTATAGCTGGCTGTAAAGAGGGTACGTGGAGCATCAGACACAAACGGAACAAAAAATCCCATCGTTAACATTAAACAAGGGCCCTGCCTCAGTGTGTATTACTCAAAAAAAAGTACTTTTACAATAAAGCTGGCACTTCATCTCCAGTCAGACCCCACACACTCTCCTGTCTGCAGCCAGATTTGCACAAGTTCTGTCTCTTCACAGCTCCACTGACATGCAGTCAAAAGCCAGTGAGCTCAGTTTACCCACGTACTATATACATAAGCTATTGTGCCAAAAAAAGTTATGGTTTAAAAAATTGCACAAAATCACTATGGAATCCAAAACTTCTGTCCAAGCAGTGAAAAAATGAAGCTTGAAATAGAATGCAACTTCATTTCAACAATTTCCATTATTTAATCCAGGTTATTTCCAATCACTATCAGTATACTGTTAGGGAAAATAGGAAGGTACTTCATTACTTTGAGAAGCAGGTACTCTGTTTTGAAATAATGCTGTTGCTCTAGTCTATTTATTTTACTTTTTCAAGGACGTGTCAGCAGTTTAGTCAACTTGGCACTTAGCAGATGGGAACCAGCCACTATGCGTGGGCACTGGGTACTATGCACGCCCGCCCCCACACCCCCCAGAAAAAACCCACCAACCCAAACCAAAACCAACCAAAGCCACCCACAGCATTCCAGATTTAGGGCACTACTTCATGTTCAAAAAAACTATATTCTCTCTCGAGGGACTTGTGCTTGCTTTCAGGCTCAAAAACCTTCACTCAAGAACATTGCTAAAATGATAAATTGGAAACGCCACGCTTGAACTGTGATTTAAGACTGGCTGCAAACACATCAAGTGCTTGCATCACCCAAGTGTTTACTGCTTGTAAAGCTTCACAGAGGTTTTGGTGTCTTCTGAAACACTACCAGGCTCTTTTCATCTAGTGAGAAATAAAGCAAGCAGATCCTACCATACTTTAAATGGAGTCATTAAGCATTCATTATTAGTGTAAGAAAAAACAAGACAGACCACCACAAGGAGGGAAAAGACTTTCAAGTACTTAATGTTTTAATTCACTTACCAAGTTCTGTGGCTGCTGTAGAAGCTTCATCAGAGAGGGATGGCTGTAACCTAATAAAAAAGAACAACGAAAGAAAACAGTTCTTTCTGGTTTCAGTAAACTAGCGTAAAGAGTGACCTAGAGAATAACCTTATTCTGATGCTTAATTGTTTCTGTAACTGGTGTATGTTTTACCTGTTTATAACAGAACTTCTTTCAAAGCAGGACAAACCTCTCCTTGTACAAAATATTACTGTCTGGAACTTTGGCACAAATCTGGTGTCAGGCAATAGCAAAACATGTTTTAGTACTGAAAGGTAAAAATTGAACACAAAAAAGAAACGAGGATGAATAGATCTTTTGCCTGATGGGGCCTAACTGAAACATCATAGTTTCTACCAAACATTACGTGCCTGGCACTATTAAATGTTTGCTCGCTCTCCTTTCTCGGCGTCCCACGTGTATTTGGTTTCTCCACAGTACAACGTGTGAGCCTCTCCTCTTCCTCAGTTAAGGGCAGAAATCACTTTCTGCCAGTGCAGCCCACAAGCCGATGTTTCTGTTAGTCACCATTTAGCTGCGGTATGGAAGCGTCTCCCGTTTCTCCTGCCTGAAGCAGGCTGCTTGCCGTTCTCGCCCTCCGTAGCCCGGATCCGCTGGGCTTCGGTGGAGCACCGAGCACCCAACGCGCGTTTCAGAACGGCTCCTGACACGGAACCACAGAGGGAAGCTCCCCATGCGGCTGCGTCCCTTTACAGCAGCTGGTGCTACACTTCCAGTCTCACAGCAATTGTCACCCTGCCTGAATGTCAGGCTGATTATTCCTATCGCAGGAACAGAGCTGTTTTCCCCATGCTGTGCTTTTTAACTGATGGGATTTTTCCTCATTGCAAAATCAGCTTAGAAACATATATCCTCCTCTTTACGCTTTTCGGCCGTGCAGTTCCCCGGTCTTTGGCAGCTGACCGTAAGACATAGACAAGTAAAAATCCACTTATGTACCAATTTCCCAAAGGAAGCTCATTTAGCAATTGTAATTTTGGTGCATTATAATGTAGTAACAAAATATCAGCAAGGGCTTTTTGTTCCTCAGCAGACACAGCTGGATGGTGCGGGGTAACCTTACTAGCACAGCAGTGCTGTTCTCAGACAGTTTTTCATTGCTGATGCGTGCAACGAGCACATGTTTTGCCAGACCCAGCAGGGATAAGCCCTGGGACTCCAGCAGAATTTTGCCAATGGCTTGACAGCACTCCTTGACATCTGTCGCGGTTGGATGGTGTTCATCACTGTTGTCCTCTGCAATGCCATTTAAACGCTCTCTGTGTGCAAAATGCTGCCAAGCTTGTTTGGAAACAGGCATGCACTGGCCTCCATGTTATCTAGGCTTTCACTTAACACACACTCACATTTTTTGCACGCCTGAAGATGCAGATTCTACCCCTGCATACTGCAGATGTTTAGGCATCATCAGCAATCCTCCCAGAAGGAAGGGGCTGTCTACACAGACAGCCATACACTTGAAACTCATGGACTAATAAGCACCCAAATCCCTAACCCACCACAAGCCATTAGTTATTCCAAGACATCTGTCTGGAAGTCTTTCCTTCTCAGCCATAGATTTACATACCTCAGCTGTGCATCACCATAAAAACAAACATTTAATAAACTGCTGTCTAGTATTAAAGGAGATTCTGCACTTTTCACTTTCTCTCATGACCAGCTTTTTTTTTTCCTTCCCATTTTCCTTACTTTGACAACTCTCTTTATCCAACTATCTTTTTCCAACTTTGACAACTTTGACAACAACTCTCCAGTTGGAAAAAGAGGCAATAATTTGTCCTTTTTACCCAGAAACATCAAAGTACTAAGGATGCTTCAGGTTTAACACAACGAAAGCGCTTAATTTATACTCATTGACTTTCTATAGGCTAACTTGCTTAGAGGTAAGCCAATGTATCTGATGTAAAAAAAAAATCTTCACCAAAGGAGCCCAGAAAATTTGATTTTGAGTCTGATTTCTAATGTATGAAATGCCAAAGCCACATATTAACACCATCTTTATATTCCCTTGTTGAAACAGTTGGAAACCTCATCTTCCCTACTGCTCAAGAAGTCAGACTGCTCTAATTTTATCATAAAGGCTTATCATGCTTCTGAACTCCTCACTCTAGTTGAATGACAATAGCCCTGATTATCCTGTTTGAGCAATGGCGCATTAGGCCACTGCATTAAGAAATCAATTATAAATTCCGTTTTGAACATTTTAGTTCAAAACAAGGAAATATCCAGATTGTTTTAACTGCGCGTCATGCTGCAAAGTATCTGATAAAATTATTATGAAGATGATACAAGTGGTTATTTGGGACATAGACAGCTAAATCTGCATTGCATCTGCTGTCATGGGAAGAACTGCTGCTAGGCTAGAGGGAATGACACAGTTGAAAGCTGTGTCACTGGGAGCACCTTTGAGAGTGCATCTACTGTTTCAGAACTCTCCAGACTAAACCTTACAGACGTTTGTTATAAATAGCTGCCTGTGCTTAGGAAGCTTAACCGTTGACTCTGGTATTGCTTGTAAAAATGTGTCATTCTGTTGCTGGTGTTAAGATGCACGAAGAACACAGAGATCTTTGTATCTTCTCTTATGTAACACAAATTCAAGCCTTCTATTACCCATAACTTATCCTTTCCCACCCACACAAAATGTCTCTCCCACTCTCTTCTCTTGAGGCCGAGTGGCCCAGTCTTCCAACACTCCCTGTTCCGCCAGTGCATCCTTAAACAGGCCCCAGGGCGATACAAGAGAACCCGTAAAAGCCTGACTCCTTCTGAAAGAGCAGGTCTGCCTGTAAAAAACCCCTAGTATGTGGGTTTATAGTCATAAAACTAACACCAGAAGGAACTAAATGGTTAAATAACCATGGTAGGCAAAGTCAAAAAGCTCTAGGCTGAGCTGGCAAACAGACAGCAACTTGTTTGGTTGCCATGACCAATGCAGGAGTTTGCAGCTGTACGAACCCACTCTCAGATACATTCCGGTAAGAAGTGATGGAGCTGGCTCTGAGGAGAAGGGCACCTGCTTCATCACTCCTGCTGTGAGTCTGGATCAACGCCACAGGAAATACGCGTCCTCCAGGCTCACGAGTGTGCCTGTCTGCAAAAGGAAAAAACTGCAGGCTGCTAAAATAATGGGATGGAGAAAGCTGAAAGAATCCATTTGAACTGAGCAGCAGGCTGCTGTCAACAGCACCAAACTACACCTCTCTGCATCTCCCCAAACAAAACCAGACCTTCCCAGCAATGAAAACAGATTGTTCCATTTTCCCCCCCGGGATGTTTGCTAGTAAACACATCGACAGAATCCCCTCTTGTGTTTGCCTCCACGGGGTTTCTAACTGTGAGGCAGATTAGATACATGTTCAAAGGACCATGTTGTGCTGCAACTTCCCACAAATCATGTGATAAAAAATTGTTCTAATTTTTGGTTTTCAGCAAGAAGCAGCCCAGAACATCTTTATCTAGAGGGTTTTTGTATACTTTAATTCTTATCTCTCTGCACAGGCACTTATGACGTCTCAGCCACTGCAGATAAATATATTCTAGTGTAGCAGATCGTTATTAAATCTTGGGGAGTCCTGACAGATTCATAAAAGGTTTTATTGGATTTACTTGCAGAGAGATAAGCACAGACGACCAGCAAGCACCTTGTGATCTTGTTTTGGTGTCCCAGTCTAGACCCTAACTCTGTCACCAAGAAGGACGTTATTAGCAACCTCTGCAGCTTCCGAGAGTCAGTCTTGTCATTCAGTACAACTCAAAAAGACTAAATCAATGCTGTGTGTTCAGTTAGATTTAGGTCAGCCCGTAAGTATTAAATTTCCATTTATTTCTTGTTGCTTCACATCACAGAGCCATTATCTGAGCAGCTGTATGAAGCACTGTTCTGTAGTTCCTTTGTGACTGAGGGACATGTCCTCTAGGACAAAAAAACCCAGCTTATCCTCTAGAAGGCATTGCCACACGTGAAGGAGGAACTGGACAGCTTAGCCAAGGATCAGTTATAGGTACTGGAGCCTTGTATCTATGTCACCAGTTTAAATCAACGAGAGAAAGTAAACTGCAGTACTCTGGTATTGTATCCCATGGCTAGTACATGTACCTCAAGAGACGTAATAGATCTCAGTTCAGTTATGGTCACATACAACATTAGGAGCACATCTAATAGCACTACAAATATGAACAATCAGGTTTTTAGACAATTTTAACCAAATCAAACATGATTACATATGGTTCCAAGAAACTAAGAGATCTCTTAGACCAACTGCAATTGATTGCAGGTTCAATTTAAACAGTTAAGGGTTATATTAACTATCCTGCAGGCAATATATCCACGTACTTTTGAAATTCACGCTCACTGAATTCAGCATTATAAGCTAAGAAGCTGCATTCTCATTTCCATGGCTTGGGAAGAGCCATCTGGGAATGAAAGTATGCAGACAGTACAAATTCAGCCCCTCTCTGATTCACACCTGAAGCAAACGTTAGCAGGAACTGCAATTTTGCTGCCTTTGCTGCAAGCAGAGGTCACACGTCTCTCAACACCTGGCATGAAGCAGCACAAAGCATCTTTTCTACAATACTTAATTCACTTATAAGTTACATTATATTATCAGCAGCAACTGACAATAAAACTGCATATTGCATTCCTGAGAATTACCCTTTCTGTCAGCACCCAGAATGTATTTCAAGTAGCTTTCCTGAATATTTGCCTTGATAAAAGTTTAGCTATCCTTGGGAGATAAGGAATTAAGCAAACTGTCAAAATCCTATTTTAAATCACAGGATTTAAGAAAAAATAAATTCATACAACTAGCTAAATAGCCTGGAAAATTATTTCAGATACATGAACTTTGTCTACTCAATTTTCCACTCCTTTCAAACTCTGAAACTCACCACTGGCCCATGCCTTAGTATGTGATAGGATGTTAGAGTGAACGTATCAAGCAGCTTCACCTCTTGGTTTGAATGACCAGATCGTGAAATCTCACTCATTTTTCCAGCCAAGACTGTTATAACGAGTTGGCTACAGTTCATATTTGTGGCTGGCATCCATTCAATCAAGCTCCTTTTACACACGTTTTCCATCATCAGAAAGCTACAATAAGTTAACAGAAATAAATCATTTCGTGGTTGCTATCATGAGTCAGAATAGTGGTGGAGGCGTTCTCAGAAAGGTGACACAAACATGTCCAAACCCCAACAGGAGATGCTATCACAGAACCTACAAAGAACAGCGAACTTTTGGCACAAGGGTGGCAGTCAATACGAGCTAGAGAAGAAACGAGAAAGGCCAAACAAAACAGAGGTGGCCATCCAGGAGCCAGTATCTTAGTCTGATCCTGGTTATAGCACAGATCCTGTTCACCAACAACTGCAGGAGAAGTTAACTGTCATTTAAACAATGGGAGAAAAATGGTGAAAACGCCCCACAAAGTTAGCCATCAGCTCCTTCAACATACCATTGTGCTAAAAAAGGTCAGAGAAAGCTATATGGCATTTTGGATGCATGAACACTGAAATTGCTCAGCTGTTAATAAATGGCTGAACCTATTTTTTAAAAAATTTCAGCCTATTGAAAAAATATTTCCCCTCTAATACTTAACTATTTTATACACAAAAACCACATCAAGAGTATGCTTTCGCCACCAAGCACTTCAGGCTCAGAAAGTCTCAGTGCACTGTCTATACAACCTTGATTTCATTCTTTTGGTATATGCACTGGCTTTCTTTCAACTACACGATCACACACGAGTTTCTCCAAATCATCTCTTGTGTGAAGAACAGGAGGTCTTGAACACTAAATGCACTTCCTTTTCTAGAAACCTAAAATCCAATCCTATTTGAGTTAGGCGAGCACTGGCACACAAGCATTGAGCTCCTTTGTCTCACTCCTATTTTCCACATTAGTGGTGACAAAGTTATCTCAGTGCAGCCTCTAAAAGCTAAAAAGTATCTAGAACTTGTGTTGATGAAAATAAGCTACAAACATTGAAGAGTTCTGGAATGATTACACATTTATGGAGGTGCTACATGAGAGCAAAAATACTGTCTGCAAAAAGGATTAGGATAACTGAACCCCCATTGCAGTCACAAGGTCTTAGATGCCAAAAATTTGGTAATGACCTGAGCATCACTAAATTCTGTTTCCCAATCAGAGAGGCCTGTAGGGATGATTTTGAGTCCCCACTGTTTCTATACATAGCACAACATCCACCTTTTAAATTACCCCAGCACTTCTGCTCTTTTTGCTTCTGCGGAAATATATTTTTAAGCAACTGAGAGGAACCATGCACGAGGAACAAACAAACTGAACCCCTACTGAAACCTACATTCCTGGCAGTTGGGGCCTGCATCTCTGCCTTGCTCCTTTTGCTTCTTGAAATGCTTAAAAAAAAAAAAAAGAAAAAAAAAAAGGGCAATGGACTTTCTCAAGCACTTGACAAGTCCCTTGTCCTGTCCCTCAGCCCAAGTGACCTGCCACCTTTGCTTTCACTCAGCACCACAGTTCAGTGTTTGGTCTTATTTCACCCTACTGGAGTGCTCATGGCCAACTCCTTTTTTCAGTTCTTTTGAGATAGAAAAGTTAACTAAAGCCCATGATTTAATGTTAAAATGTTTAAGTTATGTTTGTTAATGTTTAAAACAGTAGCATACTGTTACAGAATCACAAAGTACACGAATCCAAGCAAATAAAGACAACCTAAGTTGTGGAACTTGAGTATCCAAACTAAGATTAATCCTAGAGTTTCTTTCAGGTACCAATATGTACTTCAAGTGAGCTATAAATATGGAATTTGTAGTTTCTTCAGTATTCAAAACTAACACAGCATAACAGACAGCAGTGAGGTGTACCCTGATCCCAATAATGCATATATTAGGTCAGCTTTGATTTTTTTAGTTAATCAACCAACTTCTCTGGTAGTGGCTAAGATAAGAAAACAACAGCTTGAGGACAAAGCAGAAAGTTCTGGTACAGCTGTCTCCTACCTATCGGGATGGATGAAATCTGAGAGTAGAGATCCAGCATGCGATTGCCATCTACATCTACTAGGTAGTTCCCCCGGCTCTCTTCGTAATTGCAAAAAAAGTGTACTGCTTCTGCATTCTGAAAGGAAAAAAGAAACAATGCTTTAAAATGCAGCAGTGTGTAGGAAGGTGCAACTAATGGTTGTACAGCAAAATCTGACAAAAATATCTAATGATAAGATACGAAGACACATTGTCCAGAGAGGTGGTTGATGCCCCATCCCTGGAAACGTTCAAGGTCTGGTTGGATAGGGCTCTGAGGAACCCGATCTAGTTGAGGATGTCCCTGCTCATTGCAGGGGGCTTGCACTAGAGGACCTTTAAAGGTCCCTTCGAACCCAAACTATTCTATGATTATATTCATTGCATGGGAATTAATGGTAGAGCTATTTTTATAAAGAGGGACCATTAAAAGGGCAAGTATGCACTTTTTCTACAGAAATAAAGCACAGACTTTGAAGAATTGCCCATCCTGGGAAGGCAGTATGCCCTTAGGCTGACAGACTTGTAAGCTCAACTACACTGACGTTTTCACTGGCCTCTTCTTAACAACTCAAAGGGCACATGTAGCGTATAAAGAAAAAACACTGGTCCTAACAAAGCAATTCTCCAGTATTCAAAATACAGTAAAAAAGATTTTATCCAAATGCACACATATAGCATACATAATATGCTCAGTATGCAAACCTAGAGTCAGTGTTTCGCCTTTTTTTTCAGTATAGAATTAAACATACAAAACCAGATTTTAAAACGAGTTTTGAAATCACAGTATTAACACTCCCCAAACTCAGAAAACTTGACAAATTACCTGAATTCCATTCAGCTGCTTCATTAATTCCTGTAAAAAAAACACACATCAAGGAGTCTCAGGTATGTAATTACCAAATACTGAAGAAGAATGTATGTTACTTTTTTATGATCACATAAATCATATGCAAAACTTGCAGTCCTATGTGCTTACCAGGCAACTCTACTTGCCACGTGAACTTTCAAAGTTCATCTTGCAAATATGACAGTTAAAACTCTTAACTGTGGCATGCAGAGCTGCATGAGCTGCATGCACAGTTTAATTGTAAAGCTCCAGAAAGGGAAAGCTGCCTTTTCTATGTTGGCCAACTGAACTGAGAAACCAAGAGAGAAATCAGAACTTACTCTAGATCGTGGTCCAGGAACTTCTGTCTTCATTAGAGGTCCATCATAATCAAAATCCACATCGATTTTAGCTGCAGCTTGACTGATATATCTGTGCCCTGCAAGAAATAATGAAAACCTGAGTACAGACCATATTTTTTGTGCTCTCCTCGCAGAATAAATATCCATACCTTACCTGACTGAGAACACTTGACAGATGAGACCAATTACATTGTACTGTCTGAAGTGAACTAAATATCTCATCTTTGACAAGTGTTAAAACTAATAGCAGAGAGGTGGCTTTAAAAAAAGCCAAGCAAAATGACAAGGCAACCCTAGAGAAACAGAGGCAAATCCTGCTGTAAAGGACAGGAGGACCAAGAGCACATCTGTTTCCATCTCTGTTGGTGAGTCTGTCCGTTACGCCTTGAGCAACCCTTTGCCATGAATTCCCCACTCCTATGCTGAGCTGGTTTTGTTCACTATCAGTAATGATTGAAAAACCTGATGGAGCTCCCAGGTAAAAAATGTTGTGATGTTCTGCAATAGCTCGAAGAACACCATTTAGGAAAGATTTGTTCTCAGAAAGGTAAATGGCTATGTTTAAACCAAATTCAAAATCTCACATGAATTCAGCATCTTGCAGTGCAGCTCTGAAATCTGCATCAAAAATAGTGACAGTTTTTCCTCTGATCCAGCCTCTGACTTTGCTTGTCTTTACCCATGTGTATAATTGGGGAATTGTAATAAATTCAACATCTTAATGAAACGAAAAGGCAAAAATCTCCTGTGCTTCATCAGTAACAAGCTCTGCTTCCATTTCAAAATGCAGGGTTTAGGCATACTTCACATGACAGAGGCAGTTCTGGTAAGCATACGTTCCAAATATGTGTATATTCCATTAAGGGGATTACAGGATAATATGGGAGTTGTACGTTTGCAACAAAGGAAGAACAGACTCGAGCTCTACTAAGGTGATCAGCAAGAGACTATGAGCTTGCTCTGTCCATTGTGGTTAAGTGTTGAACTGAACTAACGTTCTTGACAATTCCATTTTTGTAATGGAGCACCTGCAAGCTTCTACCCAGCAACAACATATTTTCATATCAACAGCAAATTAATCTGAATACGCTTAATTTAGAGGTATCACCCTTGGACCAGATGAACACCTGAAAGAGGAGGGCATAACTTGTTTTAGTCTGTGATAGACATTTTTAGTCGGTGCAATTTGGACAGCCCAGAAGGAAGATCCTCAGCTCTCCTTCCCACCAGCGGAAAGCCAAGCGGCAGTTCGGAGCGCCTCGCTCGCCCCGAAGTCAGGCGATACCAGCTCTGGCCTGGGTGGATTCCACGCAGCACAGGTAGCCACCATCTGCTAGCATGGCACCGTGCCAGGGCAGCCCTGCCAGATGCCAAACCGACAGAACGCACCCCAGCCCGGCAGAGGCGCGGAAGGGAGAGGCGTGGAGAGGCCGGCGGGTCGGCACCCACGCACAGGAAAAGCGCCGGGGGCAGCCGCACCGCCGGGAAGCCCAGCCAGCACCGGCCCCGCTGCGCGGCCGTCCGCACCCACTGCTCACTGCCAGGGTTTATTTTCAGAAAGGTACTGAAACCAGTTTTTGTTTGGCAACAATAGTTGTCAAATAAATATTTATCAAGCAAAATGGAAGGTATGGTATTGATCCTGCTCGGCAGCGTTTGGAACACAGCCATTCAGCCAAAATTTCCCACAGCCATTAGAGACATTTGCCTGTTTGTGTCAGCCCAAGTTGAGATGTCTCAAGCCTGATTTTGAGAAACTTTATTGAAAAATCACAGCCCTTTGAAAGCATCTCTAACTGAGCACTTAAATTCATTGCTCATTTTGGGAAAACTTAGTCTGCAGAGATGATTATTCGCCCCAGCTTTAATTCCAAGTGTTACATCCGAGATGCGTCAGCACCTCTCTGCAAAGCTATTAATAGGTTTCGTTGTAGCAATGCCACTTCATTTCTGTGTCATTCTGTTTAGTGTTCATGGAAATTGGGGACTGCGTGACAACTGCTGCACTGGGAAAGAAAAGCTACTGCATATGAAAGATCAAAAGCAACACAATTCATAACCAATTAAGCTGCAGGTTTAGTGGAGCAGCCTTAGTAGACATGCTATGAAGTCTAAAAGGGGAAAAGAGACCAAACTAACCCTTCTGTGCCCCCTGCTCCTTCCCCAGTGGAGACCACAGCAAACCAGCATCAAACATTTCTCCTTCTCCTGTGTCCTCTCCCTCCCCACAGGCTCTGGGTACTACTTGAAATGATAAAGGGGAAAGCACCAAGGGAGGCACAGAACATGTAGGACATTTTGGTAGTCAGCAGTAACAGGAAAGACACGGAAAACCAGCAGCATACTTGGAATTGTTTGACACAGCTATGAACTTCAGACAGGTGAACTACAACCCACATGCATGGTCCTCCTCCTCCTCCCCAGCCCTGCCTGATGCTCTGCGGCCAGACACCCTGTGCTGCCGCGTCCCCTCCGTCCATCCCCCAGGGTCCTCCCATCCGGAGCAGCAGCTCACGCAGGCACGCTGCCTTCCTTAGTCTTTTTCACAGAGTTCTCATAAAAATGCACTTGTTCGGAGCACGTAAAGATCTCCTCTTCTCTTACAGCCAAGCCGCTCCTGCAAACCTGCAAGATGCCCGACTGCCCGGCTCCCAAACTGAGACCAAGAGTCAAAGATTTCCCAGCCATCGCCTCTGAGGTGTGGATAACATTTTTCCACTTCCACTTTCCTAAAGAACAATCTGTAAAACATTTTAACAAATGAGGGTTCTAAATTAAACACAAATTTAATTCTTTCTCTCAGAAAGTTCTGTTGTGGATATTGCAAAGGGCACAGTCTTCCCTATGAAAACCCACATATTTAGAGCTGTACAACTGGGAATTCATTTGGAGAGTATTTTACTGTTGTCCTAACTTGTTTAACACACAAGTCAAGAGGAGGTTGCTTCCATCCGCCAGGCTATGTAACAAACAAAGACCAAAACCGGTCAGCCTGCTCCATACATCATCATCATCATCGTTTTGCTACTGTTTATGCCACAGACTCTTTTGCATAGGTGTGTTATACCGGATATTTGCTAAGGGCTCCTACGAGCCATTAAAAACAAACAGCACTTGGCTGTGCAGTGCGGCACTAAGTCACGCTGGCACAGCTCGTGTCTATCACACACAGCAAAGGCTGATCAAGTGAAACTAAAACATACAGGTCTTCCCAGCAGAAGAGTTGCTTGAAAGATAATTTTTGTCAAATTAGTAATGTTGGTCAATTTGTGAGACATTGTTTTTTGAAACAACAGCTTCAGGAGTAGCTTATCCAAACCACAATCATTTTCATTAAGTTGGCGAACCAGCGCCATCTAAGAAATGAAAAACACAAGTGAAAGGTTTCCCTTCATTTGCTTGTAACCTCCTAAAGCACGCTGCACGTCACCACGCTCTACAAGCAAGCGATTTCTAGGCTGATTCACTGATACAAATTTAATTTTATATACTTGTTTTCAGGATCCCACAGAGTATCTCATTTTATTACCACTGGTATAACGGCAGCTGTACTGATTTATTGGTCCTTACACTTGCCAAAGAGTCATTCCATCTCCTAGTTCAGGCAAACGTTATGGTTTGAATTTGAAGGAATAGCTTGCCATAAATACAATGGAAATGCTCTGTGTTACCAGAACAAAGGATTTTGAAAAGTTTTTCCCCTGTAGGTAGAGGATGAACAATACTGGCTAGAACAAAACCCTTAAAAACCCTAAACCTCATTATACTAACAAAGCCTTTGATAGCAAAAGCTAAAACTAACGTGGAGTTCATCCTCAAAATTATTTTTTAATTAAGCTCTTCTCCCTTTGAGAGTGTAACAGAAATGACTGGCAAACTCACACAATTTCTAGCAAGGTCCACAGATTTATTCCAAATAACCCACTCATCAGATATGCCTATTTGGTTAAAAATAAAACAACCCAAATTTTAAGAACACAAAAACATGGTTCCCCTGCTTCCCTCTTTTTAACTCTTTTTTTCTTCCCCTACTCTTACTCAAGTAAATTGGGACTCTGATCAGAAATTTTTGGCAGTCTAAATGGCCAGCTCCTGCAGAGCTCAGCCTCTGCGTGACTTGTACCAGCGCACGCAGGCTGAGCAAGCCACTGGCGCTCACATGTGAAGAGCTGCCCTCATCTAAACCCATCTTAACAGCGAGAAAACGAACCGCCCCACTGCCACACGGCTGAAGGCTCCTGGAGCCCAGCGCTACCTCCGTGCTCAGGGACCTGCCCAAACGCCCGCGAAAACGCAGCGAAGGGAAGCGCAGCGGTTCTTACTGGGAAGGGCTCCGCTCAGGAAGCACAGCGGTTCTTACTGCGAAGGGCTCCGCTCAGGAAGCGCAGCGGTTCTTACTGCGAAGGGCTCCGCTCAGGAAGCGCAGCGGTTCTTACTGGGAAGGGCTCCGCTGAGCCTGGCACTGCGGAGCTGAGGAAACAGCGGCACCGCCGCAGCACTGCCGCCCTTCCACGGCTGCCTGGCGGGCTGCCCTCGCTGTACGGCCCGAGCGTGGAGCTCACACCACGCTCAAGAGGCACAGACACCAGTCACAGCCTGTGAAAGCGGTCTGGCCGCCCCCTGCATGATGACTGCTCAGCTTCTCAGCATCCCTTGCCCCGGTACTGTGCACCACGCTGCCCTCGGGCTGGGGTGCTGCCTCTGGCTCCCTGTGCCCGGGCCTTGTGCGCAGCACAGCGCCGGCAGGAAGCTCATGCTCCTGCCAAGACTTTCCTGAGCTCTTGGACACTGCGTACGGACAGCCGCATCAATACGTGTTTTGTTCTGCCCTGAGGAGGATTTCAGCCCAGAGGCCACGCTCTGTCTCTCTGGCTTGCCCCCACCCACAGTATCAGTACCACGTTCTCCTAACGATGCGAGTAACCGCGAGCACATCACATCACCCACCGCAGCGTGTCACCCCCTACGAAATGGCAGCCTGTTCTGCTCGGTTGGCACTTCTGTCTCGAAGGTACTCAATGTACTTTACAACCTAGCCCAAATTATTCCTACTTTTTAACATCAACTTACTCTGCAACAGAAACCCTGAAGTCACCCTGTCGCTCGGGCTACTCCAATTTGATACGGATGAGTTTAGACTCATCCTGCACTTCAGGTCTTGGTTTTGAACACTGCACTTTGCCTCTCCAAAAGCCAGTAGAGATGGGACAGATGAAAACTGAGATTCTGATTATGTCCAAGCAAGGTATTTTCAAGAATTAAGAATCCCTGCTGGCTGGTCCTTCAGTGAACTAACAGCACTACCTTTGTAAGAAAAGATTTAGAACGCAGAAAATGCCACAAGGATCACGTGAGACCCGTATTTCCCAAACGGGGGAGCTGAAACTCTCCAACAAACCCGACAGTGCGTGTTTATTGTGATGTTGTCTCTGATGGACTGACGGCATATGCTCACGATAACCTGTCACTGTTGACAGCAATGTACCTGCCTGCTCTAACTCCCCCATGCAGACAGCCTGGTGGCCAAGTGGCCTTTTTCTTTTAAAATATCTTCAAAAGAAAAGGTGGACGCTCAGCAAAAAATACCTTATTGGCCTAAAGATTCTCGTGGATTTTTTTAAAGTATATTTTTATCTTAATATTCTTAAATTCATATTATGCTATGTATGTAAATCAGTACCTAGATGTTTAAAGTTATGCACTTGAGCCAATGGACCAAGTCAATCTACCAACTCTGTTGAGGTCTGTGATCAAACTGCAACAGAAAAAGGGCTTCTTGTCTTATATTAGCTCAACTTAAGAACAGGACCCAAGGACATGACCTCAGCTCTCATCTTAAAAGCGTGTGGAGGTAATGGGCTACAGCAGGCTGTCCATCTCTGAAGAAGCATTAAGAAAGCTCTTAAATCACATTTAGCCAATATGCCTGAGAAGAGCACCCTCTTTTCCCTGGTAAACAAAGCTATCCTCATCGTGGCAAAAGTCAAAAACCAAATGGATGTACTATTAATGAGCCTAATTATCAGAGAGCACATTGGCCAAACGATTTGTTGAGAATTTTCTACTCATCTCATTTAAAGAGGGTGGGTACAATAAGTTAAATTCTACTTTTCTTGCAGACTTCTCAAACTCTATGCAACACACATAATCTTTCTAAACACTTGAGTAACATCAGAAAATTATCACATCCTTCCTTTTCATCCAACAGGATATCATCATTTGCTAGCAGATGGAAAAGCTCATTTTCCAACTTCTCTTTTCCATGCTGCCCTTATCACTCACCAGGTGTCTCACTCAGCAATTTTTAACAAAGTACCACATTGCTATAGCAACATAATTAATTTAAGTGCCCCCCTCTAACATTTTGTGATGCGACTAGTCACAAAGAGCACTACTGTTGGCAGGTCTCTGTGCTAGGCAGTGATCTCTGCTAACAAGAGCTAGGTTCAACACAGGCCTCAAAAGGAAAGTGCTTAAACCTCTGATATGTTTGACCACAAGTAACACTCATGTCATCACAGTTCCTGAGCGTACAACAACTGGATACCAGCTGGGAGAAACTCCAGTGGAGGTGCTGAAAGGACATCAGTGTAATTAAGAGGAGGAACTACCCCAAGGAAAAAAAAAGGTAAGTGAAAATAAATGCTGGTGTACCAGATCTCTCAAATGCAAGGGTTTTGCTGTGAAAGAGCATGAAGGGAAAGCTCCCCAGTCCCCAGGGAGGCATGCTGCACGTGCCATAGCACCGCTGCCCTGGGCAAGCGCAGAAGGGTACTCTTCCATGCATGCCTCCAATTTCTGCTCCACACTGTCTATCAAACCACCTTCCAGACAGAATTTTTAGAGTGTGGAGGCCCTGACAGCCAAAGTAGGAGGACTGCAATTTCCCCCAAGTCCTCTTTTAGGTCTTGCAAGTAGAATCTGTTACTAACAGATCTTGAAAGGGAATGGCAAAAGGCCAGGCTAGCTAGAGATGTTTGGAAAACGAATATTGCTATTGCATAATATTGTGAAAACTGAGATTGCTATTTACAGAGTGCTTACACTGTAAAATCAGAAGCTGTTCACATGAGATTGTCTGTGTTTCAGTACTCCCACGTACACACTGGAGATTTTATCAGAACAGGATTCTCCAAAGATGAAGGAAAAATCCGATACCAAACAGGTTGTACGGAAGTGGAACCTCCCATAATAAAGAGTAAGAACAGTTCCCCCTCCCCATCAAAGCATAATCCCAAATCAACTCTTCGGCAGAGTTACAGGAGCATTCAACTGCTGATTTTCTTGTAGATCTTGTGATCTGAATCAGTCATAACATCCTTCCTCATTTGCAGCCCAACGGACCAGAGTAAGAGCTATGAGAGCCCATCAGAACACCTCTAGAGATGAACAGCCACAGGGAACGTGCAGGTGGGAAAACAGAGGTCAGCATTGCCACAGCCACCCTGTGCGGCACAGAGAGAACAAGACAATTAGATAGGAACATCAAAGGCCTTACGTTCACTCAAGGAACTGAGAACTGATGTCCAAATTTAGCCTTGTAGTAGAGCCTCCTTCCAACAACAGGTTTTTATATGAACATTTTTATATATCTCAGCTTTTTGTGGGAACGTTTGATCATACAGAAAAGCCAAGGTTCCTCAGTCCAGTGGGAGAGGTTGCACTCTAGAGTCAAATGGCCAGTTCCCAGGGCATCAGCTGAAGCTGACCTCAAGTCCATGTTCTCGACAACCCAGAGAAGGGAACTGATCCTTGCTTCTCCCACACATCCCAGTTGTTCTCTCTGATGAAGAAGCTTCTAATGTATAAACTGAATAAAAAAAAAGTAAAAAGTCTTAGCAAGGATTAATACTGGAAAAAAATAGGACTGAGAGCAAATTTTTCTCATCGCTTTCCAACCTCTTTCCAGTAACTGTGATGGGGACAAGTCAATAATATGACCATCTCTCAGACTTTACTGGAGCATACCTGTGAAATAAAACATTATCTTCCTCTGTGGAGAGACTGGAAACAGAGATAGGTGAGGTACAGCCTCAACCAGAGTTAGTCCATTTAGGGCACTGCAATAAAAGTGCAGAGAATCTGGAAGGGAAAAACTGGAGCTATGAGGAGAGACTGAAACAGTATTTAGACCAGTTGAGAAAAAAGTATGAGGTCTTGGGGGAGGTAATAGGCTTCAAATACGTAAAAGGCTGCTGCAAAGAAAAAATAAACATTCCAGCTTCCAGGTCCTTTGAGGGCAGGACAAATAGTAAGGATTTTATTTTTTTTCCTGCTTTGAAACTCAGGTTAAATATTAGAAAAAAGTTTTAAAGGTAAGGTCAGTTCAGCAATACAGCAGATTGCCTGGGGAGGCTGCAGAAGCCGCACCACTGGGAGCCTTTAAGAACAGGTCAGCATCCTGGAAGGGCATGGGCACACACTAATGCAAACTGATGTTACCTTAAGGCAGAAGACTAACCTTTTGGCACGCTTTCCCGTTCCAGATTCAAAGATGAATTCAACCCCTTAGGGTAATCGGTAGGAAACTGAACCTAGATCTCTGGAGTCCCAGCCTGTCCTCCCAATTGTGGAACGACCCTGCCAGCTAACAACCAACTGCATCTTCATCTGCCTCCAAAGCATGGAAATGGAACAACTTTCCTACTACAGTGGCACAGCCGATCAAGCCAGAGCTGGCACAAAGCGGAGTATTTATGTTCAGACTACCAGTTGTGATCACCGTGCAGCACAGTGAGCTGACAGCAGCAACAGAACTCACCTGAGGTAAGACAACGCCGAGGTACGTCGCCATTTCTCCAACATCTGCTGCCTCTCCCAGATTTGCCTGGCTGTCTCCGTATCGACAGCACTACCCAGGAGTTTTCGTACAGAAAGATTGGGCCAGCTACTCGCTCTGCTGACGTTCTTCTGCCACCCTTCAAATTCTAGTGAACTTTAGCTTTGAGGCCAAACTATCAAGTCGATCAAATACTTAAGGAAAATAAAACCATACCTGATTAAGGTTTATTTTTAAGGAAGACATAAGGACTCCAAATACTTACAGGCTTCACATTTTTGGGTAAGGTTTAAGTCACATATTGCTTTCATATATTTTGCTTAGCTTCTGCATTTTGATCAATTTAAATTATTTTCATTTTCCCTTTCTAGTTAGCTTGCCACAGGCTAGCAATGTAATGAGAACACTACAAGAAATGGTTAAGTTAAAAAGATTCTCCAGCCAGATGCTTATCTTTTGTTCCATGTTGGAACAAGATGGAGGGCTTGAAATCCATCTTAATTAGAATTCAACACTATCCACCACATACAAGTAGAGAAAATGTTCCTGGAAATATTTTAATATAAAGCTTAGTTCCCATGTGTTTTACAACAGCAAACGTGCACGTAATTCTTTGCTGCAGTGAATGCAAACTTGCTAACACCCTGCCTTTCCACATGCCCTTTTTGTCAGCAACCAGCGTTATTGCACTTAATGTACACACACAACTGAAACCTGACAGCCCACTGACGTAGAGACTTCTACCAAGAGGCATTCTATTCTCTCCTCCTCTCCACCTCCATCCCCCCTTTGCAAACCCTGTCATTTCAGTATCCACAGAAGAAAAATCAGCAGACCAAATGTCACCGCAGGATTTTTGTGGGAGTAATGTACAAGTCTCTTTTTCAGTCAGTAAAGTTCTGAACTTGAGTGCTCAAAAATACCTCAGAGGAGAGCACTCTAGAGCAAAGAGCTTCTGGACGTCACCCTCAGCATTTCCCTAAAAGCCAGCAGAAACCAGTGGCACTGCAACCTTAGCTGGGGCTCACCAGAAAAATGGCCTGAAGCTTCTAGTTTTGCTATAAGCATCAGAGCCTCCTGACTACTCTGTTAGCCAGGAACGCTGCAGGCTAAAAGCTGTCAGGACACAGTTCCTTCTGGTGAGGGGTTGTCCTCTTGCTCCACCTTTTCTAACCTCTGGACACACACACACAAAGCATTCATTCCCAAAGGCCACAGGTTTGTTATACAACCTGCAGCCAAGCCCCTCTGTTCTTTGCTTCAGTATTTTAGCAGGCTTTGCCACTTACAAGTTTCTTGAAAGCAAGGATGGATTAATGGAGCCCGGAGTTGCTTTCCTTTCTTACCGAAGATCTACATGCCCTCATTGCAGTGGTGAGAAACGAAGAGGGATTTAGCCCATCTGCCCTCCAGTGACCTCAAGTACCTTGCAGAACTGCAATATATTTGTCTTTCCGGTTGGGAAGCAGCATAGAAGTGTGCAAGACACTGGGGGGACAGGGAGCACTAAGTCATAGTGAGATGATGATAATGATGGATTAGCTCACAGGACTGACAACTAACGCAGGGCTGGTTGCTGCAAGCACTTTCCATTGCCCACTATCGACCAAACGATCTGCACAGTGCAGATCATCAGTGCGTCACTCCCATCCTGGACTGAAACACTGACCTAATACTTTTCCAATAGTTACAAGACTAGACTTTATGTTCTTTAGCCAAAGGTCAGTTGCTCCCCAAAGTGTATTATTTAAAAGGAAATCAATCATGTTCAAGTTTCTGAGCAAACAGAAGGGTTCTGTGTTTGCCTGGCAGTGGCAGAAGGAGCAGGGTGGAACTGCAGAAGGAGGGCTGGAGGAGAGAAGAAACACTCAGTCACAGAAAAAGCCATTCAGCCATACCATATTCAGTGTTATTCAGAATAACAGCACACAAAACAGATGCCAGATCTTAGATTCTACACTGCTTTGTCCAACAAAGCCAACAGAAATTTAGTTTTTATATGTATTTCAGAGAGATTGCAGGTTTAGTACACACATGCTTGTGCTAAATTACGAGCCAGGGCCAGGCAAGAACTTGCCATTATACGTGTAGGAGAAAGTAGTTTGGTGCTGTATCGCTTTTATTTCACACTAGAGCTCACTCCAGGCAGAAACACACATCCCCAGCGAGAGCCACCTCTTCATGTCAGTCACAGAAATCCTCTCCGAAAGGGAAGACAGGCAGGGTCATTTCACATGGCGCAAAGAAAAAAACGGCTGATTTTGACGGATGGTTGTTTCACCTCTCACCACGTAGCATCAGAAAGTAAGAGGAGAGTTCCAAGAGTTGAAGAGCTTTGTTTCAGTTAGCATATTTACAACACAAGTTAACTAAATGAGTTCTTGTTTGCAGAATAAAAAAAAAAAACACACAGCACCTTTGTGGGCCACTTCTGGACTACAACTGCATCGTTATCCAAGATGGAGAACGTCATATTCTTCAAGTTTTGAAAGATTCAACACTGCCGGAGAAACCCCAGCAATGTTCAGATTGGAATTTTGTCCACTAGTGTAAAGTGAACGCTTACCAAATACAAACCAAGAAAACATAAAAACCAACTTACCAAATACAAGAAGTCTGGAGTTTTGCTGCAGGCAACAGTTCAGCTGTCGACTAAGCAACATTGACGCCATTTTATCTTGTCTTTACTCAAAAAGAGTCAATCTTGAGAGATTTCTTTCTGGCTGACGTTCTGAAAAAAAGAAAAGCAAACACTTATTCATGTCCCTGTGGATCCAGCAACTATTACTGTGTCATTCATTTCAACTTCCCCTTTCACTAATCTCACTCCGAAGAAACAGAAAGCATGCTTTGATGGATTGATGCCGATGTTCAGAGCAGTACGAGGATTGAGACCCAAGTGTGATGCTAGGTCTTGTTGAGGCAAATGATTTCTAGGCTAAATCTGTATCTCTCAGCTTTAGCGGTGCCAGGGGGTAAAGATTATTACCTATTTTCCCTTGCTCTTCTTTTCTACTTTCTCTATGTGGACCATGTTGAATTTTTAAAAAATTGTTTCCAGTCAGTCTCTCAAGCCAATCTGATATTTTGATTCGACCTGAGTTTACGAGAAAAATCTCATCTAATACAAAAAGACAGTAAGACAAGCATTAGGAAATAAAAGAAAATCGATCCCCTGAAAAAACAGTTCCTACCAATTAATCATATCTCTGTAAGAGCGACTGTGAGAGCTGGGATTGTTCAGCCTGAAGAAGGCTCAGGTTGCATCCCATCAATGTGTAATAAATGCCTCACGGGAAGGAGTAAAGAAAGAGCCAGGGTCTTCTCAGTGGTGTCCAGTGACTGGATAAGAGGCAATGGGCACTAACTGAAATAGAGTAATCTCCATCTAAACACAGGAAATATCCTGGACAGGTCCCCCCAGAGATGGTGTGCAGTCACCATGTTTGAAAATATTTAAAACATGACACGGCCCTGAGCAGCCTGCTTTAGGTGACGCTGCTTAAGCAGAGTGTTGGACCAGGTGATCTCCAGAGGTCCCTTCCCACCTCAACCACTCAGTGATTCTACCTCAGCTGGTTAAATGTAAATGACCCTGTAAAGTCAAGTAGCATGACAATAATATGACTCCTTTTCACTCTGGATCACCTGTGCAGAAAGTCTAGCTGGAAGTCATAGACAGATAAAACAGGTCATTGAATTATTATCCAGGATATAGGTTAAATTCAAACTTTACACGTAGAAGTGTGGTAGCCTGTGTTATATGTAGCACACTAGAGGTGGTCTTTGCCTGTACAGAGACTAAGCTGGCATTTTTCACCTCACTGGATGCCCCTCCACCCCCAGTGGGTGTAGACCATCTAGTAGCAATGGACCAAGGCTTGCAGTCCAAAGGAAATGGCACTATTACCCATAAACAGAGTTCTTTCTGGGACGTTTAACAAATATACTCTGAGAATGAACCTGATCTTCCAGCAGAAAGAGATCACAGCTCACTGCTTACATCATGTCTAAGCCATCAATAAAACATGCAAACAGATGTTGATGACTAGATGCAGGGAAGCAGTTTATCTATAGCTACCATGAGAGGAAGTATCTCTTACCCAACACTATCATATCAAAAATTTAATTTCTGTATTATCTTTAGCCAAGATATCATTTATTTTCCTTTGCGCTTGAGCTTTTTCAGAATTGGCAAAAGAAAACAGAAAAATCCTTGCCTACAGAGATCTATTCATTCATGGACTTAGTAAAGCTCAGGTACAAAGAAAATTCCCTGTGCCTTCCCACACAATTGACATAGCACTTGGTTTCACTTAGTTTGCTCTGAGTTCAATTTAAAATTCAAGGTATTTTGAAATCTGCCAAGGTGAGCAAACACTTGCACAACATTTGTGCGTGCGCTGGAAAAAGCTAGATGAGGTTCCTAAGGTTTTGGGTCAGAAGCATAGAGGGAACCGGTTGTTGTGGTTTTTTTCAGTAAAGAGTAACTTCACTTACAAGACAAGAATAATTGTCTTGTTCATTATTTTTTCACTCTCAGCTTCTTTCTTTAGTTGTGCTAACTTCTGCATAATTAATGTGTAAAGAAATATCCCAATGCCATAAATTTCTTATCTCATGACCATTCTCTAGCAGAAAACAAATGCGAGTCTAAGCCAGTGAGGCTACCACTGTGGAAAAAAGCTGCTGAAGGGTGAATCAGCCCTGCACCTCTCACAATGATTAACCACCTTGATTGATGCCCTCTGCTCGGAGCATTTATCTGGTCTGTACTTCTGCAAGATGTGATTCTCTCCTTCAGTTTGCTCTGCAAAGTACTACTTTTAATTTAAGAGTCTCCAGGAGCCTGTTAAAAGCTAACGCGAACAAAGCTTTGCAGGAACTGACAAACGGAGCAGTGCAAACCTACCTACAACAGAAGGCTAAAACAACCCTCCGGGGTTCACTTTGTCGTTCTAATCCCCTTCAGTCACCTCCCATGGGTGTTTTCCACCAGTTGACTAACCCACCTTCCCCACAACGATGAGATGCCTCTTCACATACAAGTCAAGCACACCTTCCAGTCACACTACATGGTTGTACCCACCAGTGTCCAGGTTTCCGTTCAGCAGTACCTACTTTTCCTTCCATAGGTGAACTACTCCCATGTCTTTGCTCCCAGAAGGTTATTTTATCTTTTATTTATATTTATTGTATAAGTTCTTTAATGGTTAAGATATAGTATTCAAAAAAGGCTCAAAAAAATATTTGGAAATGGTATAGGCTTTCTGAAAAACTTGTAGAAAAAAATCATTGCAAGAGGTTTAAAAATAAAGCAGCTTAGCCCTAATTTTCCTTGACAGTTGTTACATAAAAAGTTTTACCTTTTTCGAGTCCAGAGTCAGAATAAATCATGTAACATCACATGTGACTACAACTAAAATGAACTTTTCCGTCTCCATTATGCACACAAATTCTCACAAGTGATCGGTATATTTGTCTAAGCACATGTTATTTGGTTATCGTAATAACCAATTGAATTTTGCCTCTATAATCCATTTCTTGCTCAATTCCCACTGGCCCAGTCTGTTCTTGCACCGCGAGTGGCAGCAGCAGTTTGCAAGCCAGCAGAAATCAGCTCTCGTGCACGTGCCAAAACCGCAGCAACGCCACGCTCCATCACCGCTGCTGCTTCAGAGCAACTGCGCACAGTTTCGGATCCTTTAAAAATCCAGGCAAAATATATCCACCAGTGTCGGATATCGGACTGTAAAGGGGTTGTGAAGGACAATGCTTGGATTAGATTGATGATGAAATGCTAACTACCTTAGACCTCAAAGAAGTGAGAATCTTCTAGAAAAAGACACCCATAAAAGCCCCCTCTAAATATTTTTCCCCTAATGGGAATGGTCCGAGCTGGGGAAGGCCATCGTTACAGATGACTGTACAAAACAGCTGGTCTGAAGTGAATGTTCAATGTGTTAATATTGCAAATATATTTGCACATACCTTTGTGTGTGATTTTCTGTTACATAACCACATGCATTGGCAAACAGTTTAAGTCACAGTCACATTCTTTTAGTAAGAAAAATTATTTTCAAAGAGGAAGCTCAGAAGTGTTCATTGAGCACATGAAACATAAGGATATATGGATTTTTCAAACGCACACAAATTGGATGCATTTTTTAAACAGCAGCCCTTAAAATTCTGTACTGAGTGATTATTTCTGAAAGGTAAAATTAGTTACTAGGAACGACAACAGTCATCCAGCAGCAGTTGCCTATTGTGAATATAGAAAGATGCATTGTTTCTATGAGCTAACAAGATTATGTTTCTTAGGGGGAAACCCTGGAAAAATAAAGAAATTAGAGAGAAACCTCAGCATTCACGGGGGCTTGATCCAGATACAAGAGAAAAAATACAGAAGCTAGGAGTTCATATGACACTCTCGCTTGCTAGCAGAGAAGCTAATGCAGCATGAAGTCCGTGTTTCAGGCTGCAGCTTGCAAAAACCCGCCTCTGGAAGCATCCTCGGGATAGATGCAAAGGTAAGAGGTGAAAGAGAGACACTGCAAGACACGGATGAGAAGTCAGCACTGCAAATTTGCATCTCTTTCTTGCAACTCGTGCCAAAGACACAGAAGCCTGTTTTAAATTCATGGGGCACATTCATCTGTCCCTCAGCTGCGCCAAACCCATTTAACCAGGAACAATTAAGTGGTTTAGAAACAGCAGCACAAGCTGCACACTGCAATTACTCCACCAGCCTTCACAATATGTATTTGGGGAGTGGGGAGGTAAAGGCAAATAAATTCCTTTTTTGATGTTTTCCTTCGTTTGACTTTTCTATGACGCACAGCAGTGAGGGTATCATCATGCTATGTCTTAATTGTTGTGAAATTTAAAAAAAAAAAATTTAAATTTAAAACATCTCAATCTATCTTTTAGTTCCTTTTGCTTGGATCCATCTCGATGCGAAAAGCAGCGAAAGACTTATTCACTTTGGGGGCGGCGCAGGGTCTGCTGGCGGGCGTGGGGCAGCAGCCCAAAGTCCTGAAGCTCTGCCACCCCACGGACAGCGGACAGGACAGATGTTGCCCTGCTCTGTCAGGAGCCCACGGGCAGCACCAGCATTATGCCTGAAAGCAAAGCCACCCTTCCCACGCCCCAGCCTGCCCTGACATCCTGGAGGTGAGCTGGTGCAGGCGGTTTGCAAGGAGGGGGTTTCTCAAAGCGGAGAGAAGGCTCCTCAGTTCACAGGTCCGCACGCTTTGACACTGCGTCTTCTCTGTGTCTGCTTTTTAACAGTGGAAGAAATGGCAAATTGAGAGACCAAGCAGTTAGCTATGGTTCCTGTGACTAAAACAAAGAACAACGTTGAAAAGCCTGGCAGTCCTCAGATGGCCATGCTGGAAGTGGGAAGGCAATGCAAAGCTGATTTTCTTTTGGAATTAAAAGTTGATTTCCTTGGCTTCACAGGATGGTGAGTCCAACTACCGTTGCAAAGGCTCAAAACATGATAAAGTGTTAGCGGTCCATTTTTTTGTGTTGTTTATCTTCCATAAGCTCTTATTTCTTCTTTTCTAAGCTCCACAATGCTCCCACACCTGCACATCACGGCTCTTCAAACAGCTTTTCTGGGAGAGAATCAGACTGGAATGTATCAGAGGAAAGCTGGAAAGAGTTTGAATAATGGGGCCAGGACATGGGCACTAATAAGAGGGAGTCACAGACCATCACCTAAGCAGTGACTGCCATACGGTAAGTCAGAGACGAGATAAGGAGTCCTGAAAGAGGGGAAAGACAGAAAGGTTGCCAAAACCAGAGCTGGGTGGGACTGCAGCTTCTGAGCTGAACAGGGACAAGCTTTCCAGCCTCATTCATGCTGCCCAAGCCCTGTCATCTCTTACTCTGCAACAGCATGACAAGTTAGAAGGAAAAATCTTAACCAGTCCTTCTACATTCTGCACCCCATAAACTCTTGAAAATCTCATTACTCATTTTTTATTGTTTTCACCAACTTGTGGCAGATAGTGTTCTGTGCCTGGGGCCCACAGAAGACAGCTGAAAGGCCCTGTCTCAAAAAAATAATAAAAATCTAAGGCTGTCTGTTACAGGGGGCAAGTCTCCTGGTTTGCAGTGTTCATGAACAATCATCTTTCATGACTTAGGTGATGCAGCTCAAGTATTTTACCCCTAAAAACACTTCAGTAAGATCCCTGAGTCTGGAATATCCCGGCAATTTCATAAAGAAATTTAAGCATGGGTGAGGTGGAAGAGACAGTCAAGGCTGTCATCCATTAAACACAAAGAAGAGGAAGAATGGGCCAACTTAATGGCATCATGGTACCTACATAAAAAGATTCGCTGTATACAGCACTTGCTGCTTGCAAACGCACTGCAATCATTAAGTACCACCCCGCCTTCCCTTGGGGAGACCAGGAATATCCACATCCAATAGACTGAAGCAGGAAAAAGGTGAATGACTTAACAAGTTGTTATTGACAGGGTGACATTAGAAAACCTGACTTACTGCTTTAGCCACTTAAATATAGTAAAGAACAAATCAAGTAAATAAACAAATAAGCCTGCCAGCATGTTGATGTATTTAACTGCAATTCACTTGGTCCCAGAAGCAGAGTTACGAGTTCAATGTAGACTATGTAGTTATGAAAGCCTGACTGCACACAATGGAAATCAACAGGTCCTTTTGGCTCAACAGGGTTTTTTTTTAAAGGTGTACTTCTGAAAAAAAAAAAAAAATTGAATTACCTTACAACAGCACTTGCAAGAGAAGTTTGTCAGCATAACACCAAGAATTTCTAGTGATAGTTAGACTAAGGCTATCCCAAAAGATCATAGGAACAGGAAAGTCCTGTTAAGAGGCAGTTGCAAGAAAATGTTGCGTTTGCATAAGGCCGGCATTAGATTTTCCATCCAGCATCTATATAAACTCAGCACAAAACAGAGTTAAACCCTCGACTTCAGGAAGAACAGTACCTAGCACCATCCTCACGAGACGGCACAGAAAAGAGAAACGAGATGCTCTTCACCCCACTTGGTCACCCAAAGGCCACAGCCTTGTACTTCAAAAGCAGAGGTGAAGGAAACGTGTATCTACCACCAAAATGGATTTTGCTAGAAAACACTTCATATGCTGACAGTTGCTTTTGCTGTTTATTCCTCTAATAACCTTAACGGCTCTGTGTAGAACAGGATGTAATTGGAAACTCCATGATTGTACTTAAGTTGTCAAGGACACAGTTGTCATAGTTACAAGGAAAGCTCAAGTGTCTGTAATTCATGGTTGCTTATTTATTTATGGACACCAACAGGATCAAACACTCCCACTACTGCTAAGAACAACAGAAATGGGAAGACTGGTTTTGTCTTTCAGGTTTTGACAAAACAGTAAACATTGCACGTGACAGTATAAGTCTTCCTTAATAAACCAGCTTTTTGCACAGCTACCTCCATCCACATTCAGCTGGCATTCAAGTCAGTTCTTTCTGAAAACTGCAGCAAAAGACCAAAGGAAGATGCAGCACATGAGACAAAAACCTCACGTCCAAAGCTGGCCAGCACTACAGTACCCATCACGACAGGGCAATACCCACCTGCCTAACGAAACCAACAAGTAAGTCACAGTGAACCCACACTGAAGCCACAACAGAAACCTTCAGATCCTCCATCAAGTTCTAAAACTAATCTACAGTCAGAAGTGTCATTACACTCACGTGTACAGGTTCTCCTCCTTATATGTCTTCTAAGAGGGTTTGGTGGTTGAATATGAATATATCCTTTTTAAGTCTTTCTGCCCTTGTGTCTCTGTTTTCCCCCCTCTCCAACAAATATCAGATAAAGAAAAGACTCCTGGTCCATAATCCAATGAGTCAGAACAGGTGGGAATGTTGCAATTATGGCACACCAGGATTCAGGTGATCCACCAAACTTTTAAGCAGCTCATTTTTGATTCAAGAATTATTGGACCAGCTAAGCTAGGATGAGATGTGCCTACACCCTGCCTGTGAAAGAAATACATTGCGTCAGGAAAAGAAAAAATAGGGGTCTAAAAAGCATCTGTTAGATATTGGGCAAGTTCCAGATCCACAGTTAAAAACACCTACATAAATGGCATAACTGTACATAAATGTTGGTAAAAAACAAGCACAACTTAATTAATGTTAGCTGAAAAAAAATAATTTTTTTAAAGTTTTTCATTCCTTAATACACTTTGATATTTCAGTGAACTTTACTAGTGAGCTATCCGTAAGAACCTCTCTTCAAGCCTGTCTATTTTCAATTCATTATTTTAAATGCAGATGGCAACGACATACCCAAACGATGCCACTTAATGTGCACGCATTTCCCACACCAAAACAGTCCAGCCCTCAACGGGTTAAAAAGCTTAAATCATGACACAGCGTGCTCCTCGGATTAGTTGCTCCACAAGCATTCTGTAATTTTGGAAAAATTACAGTATTGCAAAATGCCCTCAAGCGGAGCTTCCTCCGAGGAAATTCAATTATATTCCTTGCAAGATTTTAATCCTCAGCATCCTACCACTGCCTCCTCTGAGGTCATGAAAAAAAATAATAGATAAAGAGATAAAATAGAGATAAAAAAATACATAAAGAGCATCAAATAAAACATACTGTAAAATCACAATTTATTCTTCTGCTCCCTGAAGTCCAACACTAGCTCACTCGGAGGCAGCCTGCACCAGACCAAGGGAACAGCTGAAAGGGGAGCGAGTGCTCTGGTTTCTCAAGGTGACCCCCATTTCAGCTGAAGACTCGGAACAGCGGATGCACGCGGAAGAGTTCTTTTATAAGGGGTCCAGCAAACGAACCGAGGAACAACCAACCACGTGCATTCATGACAGCGACGTTTCACCATCGCACACGCCGGCACACGCGAGCACCCCTGAACAGAGCGCACGGGAGCGCGGCCCTTGCGGGCTCGGCCGGAGCCGGCGCCAACCCCAACACGAGGCACAGGCACTTACACGGCGTGCAGGAGAGCTCCCCGCAGCCGGCTCGCCGCTCGGAAACGCCGCGCTCTCCTCCGCTTCAGAGCAGGCTGCTGGCGGCCACATTCGGGAGAAACGCTGCTGCTGCCAGCTCCCTCCAGCAGCCGCTCGCGACTGCCGGCAGCGAGGACATCACCCGGAGCAAACCCCGAGCCGTGACCTTGCAGCTCAGCTGGGGGGAATGCCCCAGGTAACGAAGGTTAATGAAACCAGCTCCCGAAACCTGTTTCCTGTGCTCAGCCAAACCCAGCAGAGAATCCCAACTCGCCTCAAACTGAGATCATCTGGCTCTGCCCGTTGCGACTCCAGTACCTCTGGCATGTGGGTGTAGCCCATCGGTTCGGACCCCTGGAAGTCGGAGTTCACCTGAATGCCTTCTCAGCAGGTTTCTGAAACACATTCCTGAGATGCAGAGCCACAGTGTATTAACGTTTGAAACGGCCCCTTAGTTTTCAAGAACTGTGGAAGCTGAAGAACAGGTTCTGTCCTTAAAACTCTTCATTTCACTCTGGTTTGCAAATATCCCGAGGGTGACACCCGGGCACACGACTATCACAAAATAACCTTGGTTTGGCTCAGTTCCTCCAGGTCGTGCGCAGGCGGTACAACAGCCAGCACATCCCAGCGGCACCTCCTGCCGCGCGGCGCTCAGACGGGGAGCGGGAGAGATGCAGATACGCACAGAGGACAGGACATGCACAGAGGACAGCAGCTCGGCTGCTGCATTCCTGCAGGCTGGCGGACGCAGGGAAAGTGAGCATGGGGTACTGTGGCCGAGGCAGGGATGCCAGGGAAAGCGAGCACGGGGTGCCATGGCCAAGGCAGGGATGCCATGGCCAGGTTGCCATGGTACCAAGGGGCAAGAGGGAAGATGCACCAGAACGCAGGAAAAGGCTGAGCCGCTTCAGTTTCAGCCGAGCCACCGCACAGTTGCTGTGGCAACCAACGAGTGAAAAATCACAGAGGAAATCTGTAATTATTACAAGTGAGACGGTGACTTACCCACTTCAGTAATCAGGGCATTAACACGACTTGAGCCGAGGAGGGGGTGCTCCACGCCCCCCAACAGGCAGGGCTGCACTGCAGCAGGGAGCCGGGGACGGATCCTTCATGTGGGACCTGCTTTACGCTCTATCTCCCATAGGGTCCAGCTGTGGGACGTGATGTTTCAGCAGGATGAGTTCCTAGGTGCAGCGTGTGAAGCCTGTCCAAGGGGCTGCGGCCGAAGTGCCTGCACCCACGTGCTGCACGGAGGAAGACGAGGGAGCAGCCTGGTCCTTGAGGAACCAGAGCGGGTGCGAGGCTTGTGCTGCCTTGGCTCAGCACAGGCACCGTGCGGTAGAAGGAAGGGGCCGAGACAGACAGAGGGAAGGACAGACGTTGGCAGCAGTGACAAAGACAGAAGATGCAATGCTTACAGGAGGCGGCCAAGGTCCCTGGGACTTAGTGACTCCAGTCTGTGCTGCTGTTACAGCACCACACTTTTCCTTCCACCTTCTCTCAGCGTGACAACAGCAGCAGCAGTATTTATTTGGTTGGGGTGGATGCTGTGGTATTACCGTGCCAATACAGGAACGACACGGGACAGAAAGCCGCTCAGCAGACCAAACGCACTCCGCCATCTCTCTCCGTTGTTACATTATCCCGACGTAGATAATTTACGCAGCGACAGACGCGATGCCAGCACCCACACAACTCACTGATACCCAAAGCAGGAGTACATGGTTTGAAGTCACCGTGTTGCTCTCCAAAGCTCTTCTACATGAAATGGACAAGTGACCACCATCCAGACAAACTGCTAATGAAAACACTGTTAACACCAATAAGGAAGGAAATCAGGTGTGGTTAACCCTGATTTGGTTCCCTCCTTCACCATAAGACTGTGGCCTTGGATCCCACGTGCATATTAGCGCTGTCAGGAAAGCAGCCCAGGCTGCAGTTGTTTCTGAGACAGATACCATACTACTCCTAAGTAACAAGCTGTTGATTTGATCTGAATTAAACACTGAAGCTGACCCTTCACCTTCTTCATAATTTAAAATCTGTTACTAATTACATACACAGACTGTAAACGACATATTTAAACTGGCCTGTACTGGTGCCAGACAGTGAAACAACTGCTGACTCTAAAGTGAACTCATTAACTAGCTACTCTACCACAGAAAGTGCAATAATCCTATTCAGATAGATGGTTAGTGCAGGGACACATCACAAAGTAGAGGGGGAAGGACTGAGAAAAGTTGTAGGTATTTACACATCATATATAAAACATCGGATGCAAAAGCAATGCTTCATATCAGCAATTTAGTACTACACTTATTCAGTGAATAATCAGGATTACAGCTCCTAAGGGTGCACTCCGAGGAGACTGAACTAAGGCAAAGACATTCCTGTGCCTTTGCTGAGTGTTACCTTACATGATGTGCAGCTAAACTCATTAAATAAAATCACCTTGGACAAAAAGTACTTCTTTTTGTGAAGTGCTACAGTGGTGCTAACAATTTATATGACAACATCATTTAGAGACAGCAGTCAGCATCGAGCTCTATCATGCTAAGCCATGTCGTCTCCAACGGCTTGGAAACTCATCCTCCAGAGAGAGATTAACTCAGTAGTAGACTTTTATTTGCAGTGGATTTTTTTTGTTATAACTCTTGCATCAAATACCTCAACACTGAACTGCCACTTCCTAGGTAGGACGCAAAGTTCTTGCCGTTACGTGTGGTTGCTTTCAGCCCCTTCGCTCACAGCGCAGCCCCTCCACATCCATAATTACCTTGCCTGGCAGGACGGATGCACAAAGGGGATGACAATGACTCCTGTAAATCCTGCTGCAGGGCAAAGAACGCAGAAGTCTCAGTCATTCTTATATCAGTGATTTGAAGCAACTGCTGAACACTTATTTAAGATGTACTAAAAATGTGTAGTTCACAAACCTGTGGATTGTAACAAGCCATGAACTTCCATTTGATTTAATCAACAGAACACTGGTACCAAGACTTAGTTGAATAGTCTGTCATTGGAGAGGACACTGCCAAGCACCCACAATAAGTATATGATCTACACTGACAAGCAATTTTCCAAGGAGGACTTGTTACACAATCTTTCACTGATAGAAAATAATCTTCTGCTTTAGCAGATCAAAAGCATGTCTTTCCACTGTTAGATATATTTTTATGTATCAATGCTACCTACACCCTTCTGAAATATATTATGATGATACAAGGCAAAATGGGGATCTGATTCTCGCCAGACTGGTCCACAAGACTAAGTAAAAGCACAAGGTTAGTATAAAGGATATTTTGTTTTTATGGAAAACACTACAAGGTTTAACTATGTTATCAACTGCTGAATTTCACTGCAAGTGATGGCAAGTTCCTCCAGAAGCAACTCTATAGCCCTCCTTAATCCCTGCCTCACACTCCAGAAAGCATCTGTTACAATTTGTTAGCAAAAACAAAGCATTTCAATCGACACAGAGCTACAGTACTTGAGAAAAATTCAGTATCCAGAAACAGCTGCTCTAGGGTGTAGACGAGATGCCAAAATCCTAAACGTCATATATGCTTGCAAGAAATGAGAACACAACGCATTAGTATCACAAAGCAGAGGGCAAGGCACGCCAGTATACTCAGCACCAATTCCTAGTCCTCATTCAAAAAAGAGAGTTGCCACAAGACTAAAACGCAGGGTCTCAGGACCCAAAACCTGCATGAGGAGGAAAAGCAACACCCCTCTCAAGGTCTTGCCATGTTTAGAGAAGGAATAAAACACTAACTGGAGTGTCAAATCAACCTTTAGGCACTGTAAACAGTAACAGTAATTACTCAGTTCACTTCAAAATATATTAAAAAAATCCTTCTAATGCAGTTGGAAGAAAACATAAAGTAAGTCTATATAAATAAACCCAGCACACTGCAGCTTTTCCAACCTGTGGCTAGTCAGAAGTCTGCTTCCTTCCCCAGCACTTTCAGTAACTAAGCATACAGAGGTAGTTTTTCTCCTTTGAAAGAAGTAAAAAGCCTCATGAACAGAGTGGAATTCACTGCAATCAATACCACTAACATCCAAGCATTTCTTTTGGTGGGCAGATGCTCAGCTTAAAAATCAGAGGTTGCATGTGTACAAGAGCACACCTGAACTGCACCACCTGCATGACTTGCAAATCAGTAACTGGAGGAGGAAAAGTGAGGAAGAGGAGTAACTGAGGAAGAGGAGGCTCCGGGGTGACCTTATAGCGGTCTTCCAGTACCTCAAGGGGGCCTACAGGAAAGATGGGGAGAGGCTGTTCAGGAGGGCCTGTTGTGATAGGACAAGGGGTAATGGTTTTAAAATAGAGGGAGGTAGATTCAGATTGGATATTAGGAAAAAATTTTTTACCATGAGAGTTGTAGAACACTGGAACAGGTTGCCCAGAGAGGTGGCAGATGCTCCATCCCTGGAGACGTTCAAGGCCAGGTTGGACAAGGCCCTGAGCAACCTGATCTAGTTGGAGATATCCCTGTTCCTTGCAGGGGGGTTGGACTAGATGACCTTTGAAGGTCCCTTCCAGCCCTAACCATTCTATGATTCTATGAACTGGTATAACTTACACTGACATGGGGGAGATTGGGATCACCCTGCCTTGCTCTTCAGATGCCAACTACTTTAGTTCCCACTAACATCAGAAGTTCACATTCAGAAGAAGGAAAAGGAAAGGGATATAGGAATTATTAAGCATAATTACTATGGATTTCTGCTATTCAAAAGTCCTATTACTACCTGTTGATTCAGGCAAAAGGTTGCAGAACAGCAGCTGGGCAGTTTTCAAAACAGTTTAGGGAATATACATACATGCACAGTGCTAATCAATAGACTCTGTGGCTAAATTCCATAGTATGTTTTGAAAATTATTTTTGAGCTCCAGATGGGCAAAGAAACCAGTGCCAATGTGATTCAGGAAGGTACACATTTCTCAAGTGGTCCCTTTGGCTTCATTGGGAAAGGGACCCGTTCACGAAACTGAAGTTGTGAATGAGCCAAAGCACTCTGTTGAATTAAAAGCAAGATAGAAAAACTGGTAACTGGAAGGCCCACTGAAGGTTATAAAAATCTGAAAGTTACCCACTAGGGATGAATACAGTCAGTATGAAATAAGGAGCTCGTAGTTAGGTTAAACTTATTTATTTATTTAACAGAAATCTGCTAATGGAAATATTTCTCTTTCTAAGGATAGCTCATGGAAGTAAGCAGCGCTAGCACAATGGGACAGCGGAGCACTTCCCTTCAGAGCGCTGTCCTCCATCCTCCCTCAGTGGTACTTAACCTTTGCTTCTCGAGAGACCCCAAGACAGCACTGTTACAGCAGCTCAGAAAAAGAAGAAGAAAAAAAAAGGCAGGCAAATATTTCTTCTCCTTCATAAACTTAGCGTTTCACTGAACAGATGCAACTGCAGGATTTATCAGTGATCAGGTAATTCTTTATGTAAGTCACTCAATCACGTGCTTTGTTAGCCTGTAGAAGCACTGTGTCAGTATTCTCTCAAGCTGTCCCTTTTCCCTCTTTGCTGTTAACTAGTGACAGCAACCAGAGGTTGAAGGTTCACAACAGCTGAGAGGAACGTGGCTGCAAGCCTGCAAAGCTTGCTTACCAGCCAGAGCAGAGGATCAGTTATGCAAGGTGGCATGTGGATTTTGACCAGGTGTAACAAACAGTCCCTTTCTCCTCCCTTTTCCATTCAGAACAATAAAACTGGACCTGTGAATTGTTTCCCATAGTTTATCAGATCACGCTGGAACATGATTTTCCTTGCTTATTTTCTGCAAAGAAAATAACTTTATGCAAGTGTTGCATCCAGAAATTATGTATGGTGTCACCTACCCGATCTTGGGTTACAAGGGTAGCAAGATCTTCCCGAGCTTCTTTTCTGAAGAACTCCACTTTCCTCTAGCTCTCCTGTCACCTGCATGGCTCAGTCTCCTACCCATGCCAGAGAGATTCCCAGTTTGGAGAAGAGACATCACCAAACCCTTCGCAGCGTCAGTGTAATCATGAGTTCAGCTCAAAGAAAATGAGGTACACCAGTGAAAGGAAACAATCAAGCAGTGTGAGGAACAAGAGGTCCAATCAGAGTTGCTACCACACTCGACTCACGGGTGAAACATCATCTACCCATGAATTCATGTTCATCATCAGTCCTATCATTTTGACCAAAGTCCCGCTACACCAAAATCTACAGAGAAGCAAAAGAATGAACTCCGAACTCATTCACAATCACGTAAAGGTCCAACTTTTCTGAATAAATTAACATCAGGAATCTTACAGGTTGCATCAGAAGAGGTATCTTCCAATCACCTTCTTGGCCAAGTAAAAATAAAGATTACTGATGAAAATTTAAGCAAGTAGTCACTGATCTACTGCTAAAAGGCACTTGTAAAAGAACTGGCATTTTAGATTTCATAATTGGAAGAAAAAAAGCACAAGATTTGTTAGATATAGTTACTGCAATGCACAGATGGTTGCTGGGATCACAAAAGTTCTTCCCAGTCAAAGACTCCACAACATCATGAATCCAGCCCCTAGCACTGCTTGTCTTTATCTCCATTATCTCCATCTACACCCTCTCTCGGTAACACAAGCTGGGCCTTTCTATGTTTTTCATCAGCTGCTTTTTACAACAGCCAAGACAGAAGCATCACGTTACAGCAGTTACAGCAGCCCCTTACAATACCAGCTGTCCAAACCATGGAACAAACTGAAGATTTTCACCCCCATAGCTCCATTACCTGGTAAAACTGCGCTGCAAACAAGAAGCATGGAGTTCATCTGAGCCAAGCTTATCCTCTGCTTTCCTGCCTCCATCAGCACACTCCAACTGTGTAATCCTATTTCCCTCTCCAGGAAGCTGCATTGCAGCAATAGCTGTGGAGCAAAAAACAAGGCTTGTTTTATACTGGAGCCGGGAGGAGAGAACACCAAGGCGGATGGCAGGATGGTCCATAGAGGTAAACCACATCCTTCCATGCCTGTCATCTGGGGACCGTCACCGTCAGTACGCTTAGCGGCGTGCTTCGCCCGAAATGAGGAAACCCGTAAGGATCCAGGTCGTGGCCTCCAGCCTGCCCTCAGCACTGCATGGTCGGGTTACGCTCTGGCCTGCTGCCAGGAAGCATCTTATGCCTGAAATCTGTCCTCTCACACCACAGCAGTTTGTTTTGGTTTCTAAACAGCTTTTTAACCTGCCACATTCTCTAATTCCCACTAAGGCAATCATTTATCTCATCGGATTTATACAGTGAGCTGTTTAAAATGCTTCAGTGCAAACTTACTCCCTCCATCCTACTTCCAGTGTCCTAATTTTTTTTGGTGCACATCGCGACAGTAGTACTGAGCAAGCACCTGGCAAAAAATCCGTCATTCATGCAGATGCGGAAAGAGAGGTGACCAGGAAGAGCAGGATGGCTGGTTCCTGTTATTTGGCACCCAACATGAAGAAAGCCTGACAGATAGATTTGGAGGAAACATAACACAAACAAAAAATATGATTGCTAATAAGTTACACCAAGCTTATTTAGAATACTGAATTTTTATGTTATTTACATTGCTTATTCACATTTTTGTATTATTTCCAGATCAATTCGCAACATACGAGTTGATTTCAGTTGTGTTTAATGCCAAGGGATGCTGCCAAGAACCTCTGCACACTCTACCCTCTGCTAAAAGAGGAAGCCAGAATTGGCACGCTGTTGTGATGTTCGAAGTCTTTAATCAAGATGGAGCTTGATGCTATACAAATACAAATGAGGGATATTATTCTTTCCTTTCCCTGCAACACACTTTTTCCCTCCCGTTTTCCTCAGTAGCTTTTGCTAGCCTACAGTCTTGCATTGCTTCATTCAGAAAGGAAAAGCGTTGGAGGGCAAGAGATGACATCTCTTGCAAGGAAGCCTGTAGGGTTGTTCATTGGCTGGGTAGGGAAGAGGAAGAGGAAGGGGTGATTTAATACCAAGATTACAAGCTAGCATGAAATCATCCAGCACTAGCATACAGATTTCCATGAAAAGCTTGCTGCCTTGTGCTTTGCCTGGTATGAGGCTTACAAATGGAAGCTGGATACTTAAAAATTGAGCCGAACATCAGAAATAGGATATCATGAAACATCATCACTAATTTACATCTTCTTCCAACACCCACTGTTTTGTCCTGTGAGAAAGAACCCAGTGAAGAAACCAAGGTTATAAGGGGAGGAAAAACAAAAAAACAAGTCCTCAATTCTCCCTCTCAACAAACAACTAGAAAGAAAACGTTATGCTGGAAATCCACTCTCTTCCACATCCATAAATATGTCACAGTGCTTTCTAGCCATCCAACCAGCCCCAGTAACCTGTGTGCTCCAGGCTGACATGCCCGCTCAGATGGCTGGCACGACAGTGCCTCTCCTCACATTTTCTTTCAATTTACTCTGTCCATCCTTCCAGCTTCCCTTTGCACACCAGCAGCTCTTTTATCCAACAGGCCAGCGTACATTCTGCTATACCTCCCACAGAGCTATAAAGGTCTTCTAGCCAAAAGCATTTGTTTTTAGAGCTGATAGGTAGGACGGAGTTCCTTAAAACAGATCTGCGACACAGTAAACACAAGGGCTGGAAAGCTACGTGGGAAGACCAGGAGAAATGGAGAGTATGTCACTGTGGGCAGGCTGAAAGGCTTCAGGACAGAAACCTGGTGCTCACTGCACGTGGACGGCAGAAGAGATGAAAGGCAACGTGAGAAAGAGGCACACACCCTGGCGCCAGGATCCACGCTCACGAGCACGGCCGACAGCTGCGAATGCAGCACTGTCAGCAGGGAACGGAGAGCAGACTTGGACACGGGACCCTGAACCCAGATCTCTCAGCTGATCCAGCAAAAAGTGTCATAAAGAAGTCAGCATAAAACATGAACGCGCTATGAACCGAAAGAAGCACACGCAGGTTTCTTCCACGACAGCCATCTCCTCCTGTGGCTAAGGAGCAGCTTTCCACTCGGGAAGACCACACTCCAGGGATGTGCTGCTCCCAGTACCATCGCCCTCGTGCAGGGGCTTCCAGCAGCTGCCCACACCTGCTGGGCCGGGCTGGGAAAGGGCACGTTGCCGTATCCCAAACAGGCCAAGGCTAAATTCTACTGGTGTATTTCAGCAGGTGGCAGGTAAGAATTGCTCCAAGAGTAATCACTTGGTCTCTCTGGTGTTATCCAGCCAATTTCCTGCCACAGATCTAGCTAGGAATGTATTTTAAAAATTAAAAAATAAATTTAAAAAAAAAAAAGTACTTGAACTATGCCAGGTTTCAAACTCCAGGCATTTCAAGGACACTGTTAAAAGGTTCCCACATAAAATAAAATTATATATGGGTACAGCAGTTGTAAAGCAATGTATTTGCACTTGTAAAACTAAAACTGAACTTTGCTTGGGGATGGCAAGGAAAATTCCATCTGGAAGAAGGAATATTTTTAAGTGTTTAAGATAAGGAAAACTGCAGACAGGTTTAGAAGTTGTTTTGCTCTCAGAATTACAGCTGTACAGCTAAAACAGTAGTTTGGCCCTTTGTCCTGTCACCTGGAGTGTACTTGAGACATACTGCCTTTTTACATAAAATTTTCAGCAAACTGCATCACTCTAAACTGCCCTGAGAAACACCATCAGAATTAGATTTTAATTTTTAAACTACTCAGTTTCACAAGAGTCACAAGAAGATAAACACTTCTTAGAGAGCTCAGCTCCCTGCCAGTGCCAAGCTGTATTTCAGTGAAATCATAAAATCTAAGCGGGAAACTCACCAAGTCCGAAGCTTTATTGCCTTACACCTTGCCACAAAAGAGCTATGCAGTGCACTGCCTCTCAGCCAGAGGCCAAAATAAGAGTTTGATACAGTACAATATAAGCACTCATCTACACAAATGCTTTTTTCCTGCATTAAAACTGAGTGAGTCACCAAAATAATTGCAGTAGACAATAGAAAGGGGAATCACTTCAGTTCGAGTAACTAAGTTCCCATTCCCAGCTCTGTTCTTCGAGCTGGCAGCGTTTGCTTACTAAAGGCAGTGTTTTTAGTTGGGTGGTTTTAGTGCTCTCTCACATCAACCAGCACAGTGCAGCTTTATCATTTTTTAAAAAGTAAGTTCATCACTAGGGCGGACCAGTGTCCTTGACACTGCAGGTGTCACGCTTTCAGAAACGACTGCAATATACCTTCACAAAGGCAGCTAGTGAGACCAGCTGCTAGCTGGTGCAGTAAAATAATTAAATGACTATCCAGCCCAAGCTGGAACATGTATTCATTTCCTCAGCAGAATTTACAACTGAAGAAGCTGCAGAAGCTGCCACACACAAAACGCAATAATACTCCAAATCCACAAACTAGGATGGAAGAACATAAACTTCATGCTGCAAAAAGTGGGATTTCTTTTCAAAAGAAAATAATACTCTCTGAAAATGTTCTCTCTGCAAATAGACACACCTCCACTAGACAGCAAGAGAGACAACCTTCTTCCACATAACCAAGAACTGCAACACATAGCTAAGCTTCCTACCTGATTCTTCTGCTAATTTCTAGGATCTGCTTAACTAAGAGACGGGAAATAAACAGTAAAATATTTTGCGAAAGGGAAGACAAACAATCTAATACAAGGACACAGTACAGAACCTACTCCCATAAATCAGAAGAGAGACTGAAAGCCACAGAAACATTTTAGGACTACTTTCTCTGTTTTATACACTTTGTGTGCTTTGGAAAAACCCCAGAATACTGTTATTTTTGCACAAACACCATATGGTTAACAAAATATCACTTCCTCTGTTTTCCTGGCCCATAGCTGTCATTTCAGGAAACAGGACTGTGATCTGATAAAACAGATCACAAAATTCAGAAGCAAACATAGAACAGAGATGTATGGTTTTCAAGCCACAGAGCAGTGACTGGTAGAATTATCTAGTTTAATTTGGTAGCAGCTCCAACCCCTAAGGCAACCTCTTCTGTCCATAAAGAAAATTAGTTTGAAAGCAGATCAGTCCGGAAAAAGAATAGAGTGTTTCAGCCTCCTGAAAGATAAATCTGTTATGTAAGTTTTAAAGCATATCCATCCTTCCAGAAGTGATAGGCCCACATTGATAATTATCTGCGTAGCGTATTCGTGGTCTTTAAGCTGCAGTGCTCCTGATGTGTCATTTCTGCATTACTTACCTGTGCTTTCACAGCTTCCTACACGTCACTACTAGCTGCTCTCCTGATGGAATTCAGCTCTTTTCTGTTACTTACTCTTTCAAAGAGGATAAGATACCTCACTATTTGATTCAGACTTATCGTTATGTCTGAAAAACTCTTAACAGCTTATAAAGAACTGTAAAAGAAGAGTAGGCACTGCTGGAAAAGCCCACTGGAACAAAAATGGTGCACACAGATTGACAATTTGCAACACACAAGAAGGAATCAAATAGTCTTTGAAAAAAGAAGAGAAATGCCTTACATGAAATCTGAGAATTACCCCATCAAGACATATGTCTGCCTTCTCCCTGCTCACTCTTGCAAAGGCAAAGCCATGAGCAAAGAAGATTCATCCAAGTTCAGAGTCATCATTTGATTAAAAGTTTCTGGTATACAGCCAATATAGTAAGGTTTTAAGATACAATAGGGTTGGTTTTTTTTAAAAAAAAAAACAATGAATGCTATACCATCCATGCAGTACATACATGTACTGCTGCTAAAGAGCCCTTTTTTTCTGAGACGTTTCCATAAGCTGCTTTCATTAGGCTAAGAAAGGAGAGGAATCCTAATTTGTACTTAAAACAGCTAAAACTTTTAAAAGGTGTTTCTGGAAAGGACTGTCAATCCTAGAAGTCATAAAACAGAGCCGGGAAGCCAAGAACCAGATGCAATTTGTCCTAGATCAGCTGCAGCATCTTGCCAATTCCGTGAAGCCTGACATTACAACCCCTGAAAGCAGGAGTTAAGCAGTAGTAGAGGCATGCATACATCATGAGGTAACTCGAGCTGCTTTACTTCAGGCCCAGTGATCAGAGCGCAAACCAGGAGGAACACTCTGCAGTCGAAGTTACACCTCTGAGGGCAGGAGCCATCCCTGTCAGCAGACGCGGCAGGGCTGAGATCTGTGCAGTTGGACCTCAACGCACAGGCAGCTCCTGCTAGACTGCTGATTAATACAGCTACAGGGTATACCAGGCATCGTACAAGCTGTTCTGAAGCTTCACTGTTGAGCACCATACGAACCAGACAGGGCCAGGGGAACCACCTGGAGACCTCTAAGCCACTGGCAGGTGCAGCAAGAGCTGGTATGGATGTATATACGCATGGCCTGTGAGCATCCTAATTCCCTTCTGCTTCTGAAAGACTCCAGATCAGGACATTTTCCAATGACAGCACAGCTGCCAGCAGGACGCCTACTGATTTGCTTGGTCTTTATTTGCATGCTGTGCTTGCTTACTGCCTCCTGAGCATAAATATCCAATTTTACCCACTTTTTTCAGTTTACTTTGTATCTGAATGGACAAGGCACCTCACCGTACAGTATACCTCTAAGCCTGTTATTCCGCAGAAGGCTAAAGGGCTGGGCTTTGGAGAAAGCAGTTCTGTTGCCTTTTTCCCCCACGCGTTTTACAAATGGTCAGCTTATCTAATAACACCACACACTTACAGACTCGGGTCTCCATTATCTGATGATATCTGCATCACAGTCTTTTGCACCCCAGATAGTCCAAGAAGTACACCACAGTACAACACTATAACATCCAGATATTATCCTTCCTTGCATATGCTGTGCTTTAGTACTGTGAGCTATCATCCGGCATTTAAATCACTGACCTCCAAGTCTGCAAATGTAACTCCAGTCAGAGAAGACAAACTGACCCCAGACACAATTTGCCCAACACTCACACTACTGAAGTACACACAGAAAGACCAATTACAGTAAAAAAAAAAAAAAAAAGGCAATAAGAGGTGCAAATAACGTCCTTAATTCAATTTATAATACAATAATCAGAATACGATAGGATTCAATAGGTAATTTCCTTTCTGTAGAGCTTCTAGAAGGTAACCCTACTAGTGCTCTCCTTTTAACCAGCTGGCTTTCATCCTTTACTGAATTCCTTGCCTCGATTTATAGGAACAAAGACTCTTTTAAGACCCCACACCCATGAGCCATGCCTTTGAACTGTAGGGCAAAATCCAGTTTTTGTAAGCTTGAACATTCATTACTGATTACAAAATTACTTGGAAATCTCTCACAATAGTTCAGTTTCTTTGCCTATCACTGCCTTCACTATATTTTATAAACGGAAAAGGAGAATCACAGAGGCAAAAGCTAAGCTAGACAAAGGCAAAGCTCTGGCTAAACAGCCACACAGTACTTTAAAACACAAATGAAGGTAAGGGAAGTCTGGGAGGTCCCAAGGCAAAGCCTGATGTAGCGGCTCAGGTTTTGCATCACAAACATTAGCTGGAGGTCAGGAAATTGAAAAGAACTGGTGAATCGCAGCTGTAAGTGCAGCAGCAGGCCTCCGTAAACACCAGCACTGAAGATTCCCACTCGGCCGGCTGCAACATATTAAGAAAGGGAGAGCTATATGCAAAGCCAATCGTGTTTCCCCCACAGTATGCATGTATTTTCTCAGGCGTCCCGTGCCCTCGCGTTCCCTTTTCTCCTCTCCTTTCCGCGGGTCCGTGTCCCGCCCGCCGGACACGAGCCCTACGGAGAGCGCGGTGGCACGGGGGTAACGTTACACACACCGCCTCCGAATGCGGCGAAACCGGCGGGTAACAACAAATCCTCCTGTTCAGGATGGCCCCCCGAGCCCAAGGGGAACGGCTGCCGGCTGCGCCCTGCCTGGCACCTGCGGGGTCCAAGACCACGCTCAGGTCTGACCAAAAAAAAAACCAAGACTCCCCGAGGATGTCACCATCCCCCGAAGGCAGGCGGGAGCACCACAGCCCCCTGCGGCGCTGCCGCTCAGCACGCACGGCCGCGGCCGGATCCCCCAGGAAGCCCCGGCGGGGACGGCGCTGGAAGGACATCCTGCAGCCTCTCGCCGCGGGCAGGGCGGGCGAGGGCAGCCTGCTGTCCTTCCCCACCGCACGCCGAGCGGCAGGGCGGCGCTCGGCTGCCCCGCACCCCCGGCCTGCGGCGATGGAGGCGGTGAGCGGGCGGCCCCGCAGGGCTGCAGCGGCCCGGCAGCGCGCGCGGGAGCCCCGCTCGTCAGGCCGGAGCGGGTCGCCGTGAGGGCAGTGCCGGGGGGCTCACGCAGGCCCCCCGCGCCGAGCGGCCAGCGTGCGGCCGCCGGCCCCGCGCGGGTCCGCCGCTCACCGGAAGGTGCGGGGCTGCGTCTCCTCCGGCGGCCGCGCTCCGTGGCGCCGGGCTGGGCTGGGCTGGGCCGGCTCCGCCGCAGCCCCCGCGCTCGCCGCCCGCTGCCTGCGCGGCTCCGCCGCCGCTCTCCGCCCGGCTCACGCGCGCCGCAGCCAATCCGCGCCGCCGCCGGCAGCCCCGCGCCCAGCGCGGCCAATGGGGGCGCGCGGCTCGGGCTCGCCCCGGCGGCGCGGGGAGGCGGGGCCCGGCGCCCCGGGAGCATCCCCGCGGAGCGGGCCACGGCCCGGGGGGCGGAGGGGCTGAGGACTGGCCGGGCTGACGGCAGGGACTGTCTCCTCCCAAGGATGGACAGAGCCTGCTGGAACCGTGCTGATGGACCGAGCGCACCGCTACCGACGGACCCGACCTGCGACCGCTGTCACGGCACACTCCGTCAGAACGGAGATGGCCCACATTGGCTGCCTATCGCATCTGGCAGGGAGAGCAAGGAAGAGAAACCAAAATGCTGTGGCTGGCACGAGCAGCTGATTTCCTGGAGAAAAAGGAGCTGCCAGCCCTTCTCTTGGACTGCTCTGCTGCAGTCAGCTCTGCCGGCCGTGGCTATGTACTAATTGTGATGGGAATCTGGGTCTCCACTACTACGGATTCACAAAGTCCAGCTCTGCTTTCATTAATTCCTAATATTTACCTGCAGCCACTTGGGACATATTTAATTTAGCAAACACAGCAACACAGAAAGTCATTTGGGCTTTAACTCAGATTAGAAACTCAAATTAAACCTCGTGTTGATGTCAAGCTCCAGGTTTAAAATCGAAATCTTTACTAATACTTAAGTCTGACCTCGAACAAACACCTTTTTCTTGTAGACAGTAGTGGATCAAAGCAGACAGATGCAACACACGTGGCAGTGACACGCAGAGGGCACATGAATCTTCCTTCCCAACACCGTGTATGTCCCTACTGAAACAGTCCAGAATTCAGATGAGATCGAGTCAGAGGCAGAGCTGATGCATCAATAAGTTTATAGCCAGGATTCAATCCTCTCTGAAGGCATCAGCAACCCATCAACTCTATCGTGTGGGAGTGGGACTGCCCACCCATACTGAGCTTTCACAATAGTTTATAAGCAGTAACAACCCCTTCTTATCACTGCTTAGTTCATCTACAACAATGTGGTATTTCCAGACACAAAACTATCCTTGAAACTCCCACACGATAATAAATATTATTATGTATCTCCTCTGCAACAGAAGCTATTGCGAGCATGAGGAATCTTGCCTTGGCTTGCACCGCCCAGAATCCCAGGTCTCATTCATGGTCTTGGTTTTCTTCAAGCTGTAAGACCTGGCTTGCAAAAGGCCAAAAGAAGCTTCTGAAATGTATACCTCCCTCCTCTCTCCTGTGACCAACATGCAGGCATCCTCTCCCCTTTCAGATGACTTCACAGGAGAGCTCTTGCACTGGATCCACAACAGACGCACACTCAGTCATAAGCAAAAGGAGCTGTCACACCTTGCTCAGCCCTCAAGTACCTCCATTGAAGGCTCCAAGGAGTATCCTGGGGCAGATATCCTGGCAGAGCAGGTAGCTGGAGGCCACTAGACAGGAGAGCTGAACAGGACACAAGCAAGGCAGGAGCTCTGCAGGCTCTGAGCTGTCAAAGCTGTTCCCTTTGCTGCAAACATCACCAATTGGCAGATGGTGTTACAGGACCCTGCATGTCCCTGCGTGCATCGCTCAAGGATGGGCCATCTATACCTCTTTATTTCCACTTATCCTGGGTAGAACTCTTAGATTTGTCACAGTTTATTACAAAAAGAAAGATTTAATGGTCCAAAATTACAAGAAAGGTGGCGGTTTAGCCGTTAAGAACACCTTTGTAGCCAAAAGGATACTGAAGCACTAGAACAGATTACTGGGAGAAACACAAGGTCTCTATCGTGAGAGGCTTTACTAAGAAGTGAGACAACCATCAGGATTCTCAGGTGAGTATGATTCTGCTTGAGAGGAAAATAGAGCACATAATTTCTTGGTGCCCTTTCTGATCAATCTACAATGTAAACCTACTACTGATATCCCATCGTAGGAATCGATTTGGGCCATTACAGAACAGTAAACTCTACTTTTCTCATGGTATCTTCTGTCCAACTCACTGTTAACTTTCTCACCTAACTCATTATATGTATTTTTCCTCATCTTTCAGGTAGGAGTTAATGTTATTTTTTAATTATAATTGAATAACATCTTACTCATCACTCTCTAATCCACTATCAAATACACCCAGTATTCAAAGGGAAAAAACAGCGTTTCTTAAGAAATGGCCCACTTGACAAGCTCCCAAGGGATTACATGGTATAGTCACTTGTGCTAGCACCAAACTGCACTCAAAGACTGGAAAGACATTTTTGGTTCATATATTCCCACAATAAACTCCTCTCATTCCTTTTCCAAAGAACTTATTGTCTTTATAGTTGGTGCTAGCGTATTGTTTTCATTGCCTGATCAGCTCAAGTCCTAGGGGTATAAACATAGAACAAGACTCGTGTTCTCTCGGAATCATTATTAGTTATACAAAACTGCAGATAACAAAATCCATCAAATAAAGAGAATTTGTATAGAGTACAAGTTGCTGTCACTACCTCTATTACAAATGAAAATCCCTCATACAAAGGAAGCAGGAGATTAGAGAATACACTCACCTGGCTGAAAAAGCTAGGGGTGTTCTTTCACATCTCCTCTTCCTGACACTACTGGGACTGGCTGAGGCAAGCAATCTGTAAACACACACGTATGCAGATAATAGGTTACTCCATTTGGGTGCTGGCATTGTTAAAAGAAACTCCACGTGCCATCTGCTGGAAGAAAGCCTCTCTGAGGCAACACGCGGTACCAACACATCTGGCTGCACCCTGCTGCCAGCCTGAAGAGGCAGTATTTTTCAGGATGAACCTTTACCCTGTTAATAAACCAACTTTCAGCACAGATGCACAGGAGAACACAGAAAGTTTGGGTCAGGATGAGTGAACCAAAACCAGGACAAAGTCTATAAGAAAATACAAGCCTTTGGACCTATGTCACATGCCAAAGCATGTGACAGCCTGGCAGCAAGAAGTAGCTCATTTTCAAATTTGACTACCTGACTTGAACCTCCAAAGACTTTTTGTCTCCTTCCGTTGCTTTCTTTTAGCTACGCACATCACATTGTGCTTGGCTGGTCAGTCTGGTGTAACTGTCCGGGTAACAGTCAGCACATTAATCAATAATTTATACTTTGTCCTACAAAAAACACTGCATAATCTTCACTTTAGAGGGGAAGAGCGAGGAAGAGGCAGGATTTGTAACTAGACACAGAAAAATCTGAAAAGAAACAGCTTCTTCCCAGCAGGAAGAATCCTAGGATTTCCCTCAGTTTTGTAGGAATCCCCCTGCCCCTCCAAATCCCTCTGCGTTTCCAGGAATTCCTCATGCTGCTCCATAGAACCACCATGGATCGCTACCCCTGCCATTTTCAGGGAATCTCATTTCCTGTTCAGGATTTCTCCCTTTTCTATCTTGTAATTAATATGATTTACTTGTATAGCACCAGGAAAAGTACAATAATCTTTACTTTTTTTTCCCCTTATGCTATTTAAGGCCTCTAGCAAGATGCAGGTCTGTGCTTCAGAAACAGTGTAATGAATGTTCATAAAATCACATAATACTGCAAGGTCACTGATGAAGTGCATCTACGTATTTCCGAAATTGACTCTAGCCACTTTAATTGTTGTGAAATAATCAATTTCATCATTTACTTTAAGCTCATTGTGCTACTCCACTAGAGATAGGCAAGTATTATATTGGTTCCTTAACCAAAGATGCTGGAATCTATTGGCTTATTGATCTTGACACGAAAGACAGTAGAAATCTCAAACACACAAAATTATTTCTTCAAGTTTAACATATCCACGATAATGAAAAAACAAAACAAACATACAAAAAATTCACAGAAATGCAACTGCTGGGGACAAAGCCCTTAAATCTCATGAGACTGTTTGTTGCCTTGACTGTTCTCATGAAGTTCTCCGTACACCACTAGCTCCAGTACTTTTTTTTTTTCACCAGACAATTATCTGCAATAAAACTTTGAGATCCAGTTTAAGTCCTGACATTCTAATGAATGAGAAGTCCCTACTACACACACACTCTTCCTAGAACGTTTCCTGAAAATTCAAAACTGTTGGAGGCAGCCTCCTAAAACTACTACTAAAAAGTAGACAATTAAACATCACTTTTTTTTCAAGATTATTTCAACGGTAACTTCCTATCTAATACACACACCTGCACGTCTAGGGGAGAAATGCAGAACTACGTATTCAACCTAAACTGTTACTTCAAAACACAATATTGTTAAAACAGAAAGAAACGGTGTTTAACAAACTGTAAAATGTTTTGACTCAAAGTGTTGTACACCAGATGGAGCTACAAGTATGGTCCATGAATAGCCACCTACATACGAGAACACACGGAGATAAGAAATATGCATAATGTATCCCATCAACTGACTATCTGAAACAACTTTTCCTTCTACTGCCAAATGACACACGGTTCACTTTTATGAACGAAAGTTCACAACAAAGCAGCTCTCCAAGTTTCACATCAACAAAGACTGAAAAGAAACAAATGTAATCAGCTTGCAATGCTCATTCAAATGTCATATAAAAGTTCAAGTTCTTCCTTTGACCAATATCTACGATTGTGTCATTCGTGTTCCTCTTAAGAGGAGATAAAAGCAGCAGGAGAAAGTCAGTTTTCCAAATGAAATCTTTCCAACCTTGGTTTCACAGCACAGTAGAAACATTAATAAATTTTAGATTGAGCACCTACCTTCTCTTCCTTCCCCTTCACAGAAATAAAGGACTTGCAAGAATGGGCAATACTGACTAGAAACATTTACTAATTCCCCTTTTTTCCTACTAGTTACGAGGTGATCAAAAAGAAGTACATGAATAGGCCAGCAGAGTTCTCAAGCGTTTTACAACAAAACATGCAACTCTTTCCCAGTAGCTCACAAGTCCAAGACCATCCAACCTGATGTTGAATTACTTAAATTTTCTGTAAGTTATATGAATTGAAAACCTCATGCAATTCATGTTGGACTGCTGTATACATACCGACATCTTTTCCCCCTCACAAGCGTATTTTCTCTGCTTCCCATCCAGCTAAAAATCACAGCAAATTGCATCTAACACACAGCAAAAAAAACCCCAGGTGTAAGACAGAACTGCCAAAAACCACCACTACTGGTTACAAATTTTCAAAATTTAGATACATCACCACAGGAGCATACTCTTTTTTAAATCATGCTTTATTAGAAAAAAATCCTTCTTGATTACATAAATACGGATAATGTGCTCAAAGCATCATTTAAGGCACTAACTTGATTTCCAATCACAATCTGTATGCTCAAGACTAAACAATTCCCCACTTTTAATCATCTTAATAAACAATGAACTGCTAAAGGTGTACAGCATGGTGAGTTCTGAAAACAACTACCATGTGTGACATATTTAAAGTATGATTACAGTAAAAATGGAGAAGGTGGAATTCGTACTTAATATTCTTAAGTAGCAGTGGACAATTCTCCGGCAAGACAGCTATGTTCTCTCTCATCAACACCGCAAAGCTAAGCCATTGTGAGACTCCCTGTGACTCTTGTGTTCTTGGAATTGTTGCCTATTTTTCACTATTCCTTATCATCACTGAAAAGAGTCATATCCAAATTTGCAATCTGGCCTTTAGATCTCAGCCACTGAACCCTCAAAGCTGTTGTTTCCCCTCAACAGAAAGATTAACTTTGTTTCCTGAGGAGGAAATTCTATTTCAGATTGCTTCCGAAGCAGCCATGACGTTGGTATTTACTCAACCAAAGATACAAGTACAAAAATATTTTTCAGATGTTAATTTAAGCCAGCTGTGGTAAAAAGGCTGAATTCTACATTTAAAAGATCTGCAGTATTCCTCTACCCAAATGAGTTTCTGTTTATCATTCCAATGACTCTCAGAAGTCCTGCACAAGTGAAAATCCTCTCTAACTGCACATGCTATTTCACATCAGTTCAAGTTAATTTCTTGCTACAGCCTTCAAAAAATTACTAATTAAATAAGCAGCTACATTAAAAAACTGCTGTTTTTACTTAATCTGCCAAAGCTAATAACATTACAAAACAAACAGACCAACAAAAAAGAACATTAGTTTGGGAATCTTTGGATTAAAATAAGGTTTTATATCTTTGAAGTTCAAATGAGGGTTCTGAGAGAGAAGTTCTGTATTAATCTAGGCAGATATATACTAACATAATGTAATTTTTACTTTGACTATACTCACAGGAAAAGGCCATCATCATCTAATAACCTTTCTTCTTATTCAAGAACACAAAAAATGTCTTCATACATGAAAGCAGGTTATTTCATAACTGACCTAAACCAAATGTAAACCAGACTTTCGAGAAGCCAACCAGATGCTTCTAATGTAACGTATGCACACTCCCACCAACAGCACAGGTGGGAACAGCTTCATCACCGATACTCTCGTAATGCTAAAGAATCCAGCAGGCACAAGAATTTCCACGACAGTGTACATAGGGCAAGTGATATAAACATAAGAGTACACACAAAATTTATAAAAAGTACAAACAGATTTTCAGTTTTCTTAGTAACACAGGAGAGATTTGATCAACACGTTGTACTTTAATCCAAAAGCTAAGATACTGAAGGCCTCATTTGTATGGGCAAGACATTCTTGATCACCACCTTCTACCCTCAACGTATACATGTGAGGCTGGGCAGAATTCTGAATATTCAAAGACTGGTAGCTTATCACTTCACATGGTACCTTCCCACCCTCAACCTGGCAAGGACAGAATAGCTTAAAATTCCAGCAGGACAATATAGCTCCAAGACCCCTGTGGAGTATTTTTAGAGACTCAAACAAAACACATCTTGTTTCCTTTCAGTTGAGACAGTAGACATAGAATAGAATAGAGTAGAAGAGAAGAAGACAGAAGAGAAGAAGACAGAAGAGAAGAAGACAGAAGAGAAGAAGACAGAAGAGAAGAAGACAGAAGAGAAGAAGACAGAAGAGAAGAAGACAGAAGAGAAGAAGACAGAAGAGAAGAAGACAGAAGAGAAGAAGACAGAAGAGAAGAAGACAGAAGAGAAGAAGACAGAAGAGAAGAAGACAGAAGAGAAGAAGACAGAAGAGAAGAAGACAGAAGAGAAGAAGACAGAAGAGAAGAAGACAGAAGAGAAGAAGACAGAAGAGAACAGAGTAGACAAACTGAAAATTAAGGACTAAGTTTCATAAACAGATCGCTTACAGAAAAGTCCATGAAAGACAAACAGGTCTTGTCCAGAAGACTGTTTCGCAAACGTCCATAAATACAAGTAATATGAAACTGGCACAAGACCAGGAAGAGCATTCATGTTCAGAAAACTAAAATGAAAAATGCATGACGCCTGCAAATCAGCCACATGGAAAAGGTTAAATACCTCTTTGTCAGACTCTAAAACCTAAGTCATCAATTCCAAAGAGCAAGTCACTGTCTAACTGCCACGGTATGGCATCCAGCACCTACTCTGAAGATCAGCACTAAACAGTTTGGTGAAAGAAGCATCAAAGAAACCATGTCGTAAGTGCCAAAACCAAAACTTACTGAAGTAAAGCAAATCTGCATAGCAATACTTTCTGAGAACATAGTTGCACCAGGAAAATGCTTTTCTTGGGATGAAAATCCTTTTTTAATAAAAGATCAAAAAAGCCTTTATCCTTGGATAAAGATCTTCTATTTTCTCATGTCTCTGTCATGTTAGCTGTTCAGCAATGATCTTCCACAATTCCTGCAGAAGTGGAAAAAATACAAGTATTTTCTCAGATCAGTAGGTTGCAATTATGAAAAAGTTCAACATGACCACTTGAAGACAAGTTTTAAGACACACCCTATACCTCCATCTAAAGAGAGCATCCATCTTTGGACAGACACTAAATGCATCTATGTAATCTCCTAGAATAACCACCAATTATCATTAAGACAGAGCAATAGAATTGTTTACTTCACTATTATAGCATGATTTTTTGAAATAAGAATTTACTATAATTGAAATAATTTGTTATAAAATCATTTCATTGTTCTGCATGACCTTCTGCAGTATTTTTACTGATAATCTTCCTCTTTTTCTTAGCCTGTGTTGACAAATGCTTTCAATAATGCTAGCAAAAATACAACTGAAAAAATACTCAATTTACTGAGGAATCAAGGTCTCACAAATGCATGTCTACGCAAACATACATACCCTCCTCAATTTGTTGGACAATGAAGATGAAAAACTGATCACTTTATTTTTGTAGAATAAATTAGTATATGCTTTGTCTGCTATAAAAAAGATTAAGGAGACTACTGCATACTCTTCACCATGACATCTTGAACCTTAGGTGTTTTAAAAATGCATATATTTCAAACACCAGTAGCTTTCCACAATAAGGCTAGGGAATGAGTTTATACATTTAGGTATAATCCAGGTTACATTTATATACTTGTAAAACTTGTTTTAAAGTTCTGCATGCATGTTCTATGCCTGAAGGTATCAGCATTAAGCAAAATAAATCAATCTCATGAAGTAACTGGGGTCCCCATAACATACATACTACAGAAGACACAGCAATAGTACGTTGACTACAGGAACATCATTTCTTGGTACCAGATTTTCAATCTAGTACAATATTTGCAAGTTCTCTAAAAAAAATCTCTTAGATTGCATTGTTCTATAGCCTAGCAAGCTATTAGCTACCCTGCATAATATTTGCAAGAGCAGGCAACTGGGAAAAACATACAGAAAGAGAACGGTAAGTGCTTGGAAGGTAATTAGATAACTACAAATATTATATCTGAGATGTTTCTGATTAGCAGCCATTTACAGTTAATCCATTTCTTCATAGATATTAGAACATTATTTCCTGAACCCTGAACTGGGAAAGGAGTTACTAAAACTATGAAATGAAAGCTCTTCTACAAGCAAATAAATGAGAAGAGATATCGGTCCCATTTTCCCAGTCAATTTTAAAAACTGTGTTTTACAAAGTAACGGAGAATGTTTCTTGACCTTTGGGGAAATAAGTGCAATCTAAGCCACTGTACTGCTCGTGACAGAAAATGGTATGTTATGTCAATCTAGTACAGATATGTACACACAAACAAGAATAATTTTCAAACAACAAAGCTAAATGGAAATAAATGGAAGGTAATGCTTATTCTGCTGTTCTTACTTCATGTTAAGTAAACAGTTGAAAACTAATTTGAGACGATTAGCCCAACACATTACATTTATTTTAATGAATGTCACTTACCAACTGCTCAATTCGTTCATAAACGAGAAACTGGCAGAAATCAAGCTTAATGGGCTCCACAGTATATTTCATTTTTCCATCTTGGAGGTTCTCCAAATCACTTAGAGTACTTCTAAAATGACTGTACGCTTCACATGTAACATCCATATGTCTTAAAGTGAAGTTCAGCCTGGCAAGAGATTATTTAATTTAATCTTAAATAGCTATGTAACTTTCCTCAGCTAATGAAAAATGTGGGTCTTCTCAGTGTAATTAACTAACTTCAATAGCCAAAAAAAAGTAAACCCCCCTGCTATTCCTGAAAAGCGGACAAGACTTATGTTATCATCAATACACAATAACTTCTGGATGAATCTTTCTGGTGATTCTAAGGTACTCTGCAACAGAATCATTGGCTTGGCTTCCTGGACAAACACTTGGCAACAAATCATATTGCTATTGTAAGCTATTGCTTACATATCTCCAGAGATTTATGCAAAGCCTATTTATAGCAACACATGACTACTTAAAAACATTCAAGGATTCCTTGAAAGAAAATACAAGAGAAATTGTTATAGAGGTACTCAAACTGGGAAACATATACTTTAATTCTAAGTCCCTTCATTCCATTCTATGACCTCAAAAATACATAGCAAATGTTGTCAGGCATTGTAAAATACATCAGTCTAGCCACCTATTTATCCTTCTTTTCACAGAGGTTATCTGATGCAAGACAAAGGTAGGACAACAATAGGTGAACTCTTGTGGAAGTCAAATTCTGAAATCATAAAAATTAATCACATATAAAAACAAATGCTTGACATGAGCATATACTGCAGCCTGTCATCAACTAACACAATGAAAATCAGAAGCCGACCTTCAATCAAATCAGATGTTTCTTCCAAATAAAGAAATCACAAAGTCTTTAGTGCTTTTTTTTTAAGTTCTTGGTAATACTTACCTCTTTTCTAATGCTAGGTAAACTGTACAAGAATTTCTCAAGTTGTGTGTGATTCTATACAGCGTTCTGAACAACGCTTCTGTCAGGTCATCATCATAGAACACTACAAAAAAAAAAGATTAAGAGCATGGGATATGTTTAAGTGTATTACTTACTTAAGTCTCAGGTATGAAAAAACAACAGGCCTTAGCTTGATTATTCTAATAATTAGATTATTCTAATAATTAGATTATTCTAATCAAACTATTTTAACTAAATCCCAAAGTATACTTTTAACGGCAACAACTGATCCTGTAACAGTGTTCACTGCTGCTATTTATACTGAGCTTTCTGTAAGATTTCTCTTGTATCAGTGAGAATCACTTCTGTCAGACAACTTGCAAAACTTTAACAAGATTTGTCTCAGCCTGAAAACATCTTACTGCAAAGCTAAAAAAAGAAAGGATACCACAATGTATAGGGCTTCATTTCTTACAAAAATACAAAAAAGGCAGTAACTAATATACCTTGGAAAGCAGTCTTGCAACACCTTTCAATATCATAACTAAACCCAATCCTCCTTTATTTATATATCAAAACAACAACGATTTTCCTATAGAGATACGTCAGCCTGTCATTTTTCAGGTTTTTCACTTAAGCAAGAAAAAGAGTAGAAACAAAAGACAGAGGTATCCAAAGGCATAGACTCTATGGGCAAGTGCAGCATTTGAAACTGTTTTTCACATCATAGAATGTATTAGTCCCATCACCTATTTATCATTATTTGCATAGAGGTTCTCTGACACAAGACAAAGGTAGGACAACAAAACTCTTCTGAAAGTCAAATTCATCACTTACTCGTGATTATGTTGAGTAATTTATTTAATCAAAACAAAAAAATTACCATACCAAAGGAAAGAAAAAGCTAGTAGTTTTCAACATCTGTTCTCCTTTTTTTTAAAAAAAAAATACAGGCAGAAACACTTAGGGCAGAGCAAATTAGGTAAGGATCCAATCTATTAGATTTTAAAAGCAACCTAGGTATGTTTAAATCATTACTCATAATGCTCAAGTGTTTGATTTAAAAGCTTACTGTTTATATTTTCCTACCATCAGCTGCCATTATCACAGTACAGTGGTCATGCAAATCAGCAATCTCTTCTTCAGACCAGCTATAAGGAGCTTCAGGATCTGTAACAAAGAATATGGCTTTGGTGTACATGATTAACTGTCTCAAATGACTGACAGCTGGAAAAGAGAAACTTCTTAACTCGTGCCTGGATTCCATCATCACCACATAACAGACACATCCTGTTTGCACCTCTGGATTTTGACCTAAGTAAAGGACAGCGCTCACTTGTCTATCCTCAACCTCTCAGTAAACCCTTCCTTACTCACTCACATGGCACTGATGCACCCAAAGACAAATGTGAACTTCCAACTCTTTATCCAGAGGTGGATGTGCTGGTGGACTTACTTCATAAACAGAATAAGCTTTTCTTGATGCCTCTGAAGGAAAAAACACCGAAATACAACACCTATCTGAAAGGATCCATTATAACCACCTACCAGTGGAGAATTTATCTTTCAGCCAGTCCAGTTCTTTTACTTTAACTTCTCCTCCTGTGGGTGAAGAGAGACCACATCAGTCACAAATGGCCTTTCAGATAGTACCTACGCAAAAGTAAAGTCTGCGCTGAAAAAAAGTGATGAAGATCTATTATGAGGACATATGAAACAAGTAAAGTTGAACATCAAATCATTTATCGTACAAAGCCAGTTACCCACTCACAAGAGAACGGGATGAATTTAAGGGTCGGAAAGACAACCTATGTTCTCTTTTACATGTATCACCTGCAAAATACTTCTCCTTTCCAGAGTTCTACCTCTGTCATTTACAATCTGTTTATGTGACCACTGGCACCTTGATATTTGTGATCCTCCCAAGTACCTCAGTGAAATTCACACAATGACTGTAAGAACTACAGCTAGTCTTAAATGATGATCAGAGAAACAGTTAAGTATTTCGCTTTACTCAAAAGGAAGCTGTCCCATTATGGACCACATGTAGATATCTTGCATCTTTCTTTTTAAATGAGTTACTTTTAACCAAGACAAAAATTTAATTTTCCTTGTGAATATGCTGGGTAGCCAATGACTGTGCTGTTTAATCCCAAAGTAGGCATAATCCCATATATAGGCAATTGCACAAACACTCAATGTATAGCACTTACTTCCTGGCTCCATCAGGCGTTTGTTTAATGCAACATTTCGCTCACACATGGCCAGAACATCTTCACCAACATCTGGAAAAAAGTGATAATGAATAAGAAAATATTTTGCCTAGGCTGTGCATGACCTTGACCTCTCAGACTAAAACTCTAAGACTCTCTCAAGCTGAAGAGATTAAGGAAAATTCAGAGCAACTCTATCTACTGATGATTGCTTCTCTAGTATCCTTCTTGCTTTTGTCTTTCAGTACTACGTTCTGAGCCATTCTTGAAGAAATAAGTTAGATCCCTATACCACCTACTTTAATCTAGGCACACAAAATCTTGAGTTCACAGCAATGTATCTTGCTTTTAAACTCTTGTGCTTAAAAGTAGTACTGCTTTTTCAATCTGTTGAGAAAGTTCTTGTTATTTTCAATAAACGACAACTTCATATGCATTAATAAAAAATTATTAACTAAAACTGAACAGATGAGGATGAAAATGCTAGGATGAAAGCACTGCTTCGTGAAGCTTCATGAAAATATTTAACTCAAAGTAACTATCTTACCCGTGCAATAAACTCTCTTGGCAACTGTTCCCATGATAATGCTTGTAATTCCAGTGCCACCTCCAAGCTCTAGCACTGAGCAACATCTGAACGTTTCCCGTTTGAACAGAATGTAATCAGCAAGAAGAAAGGCTGCACGCCAGACCTGGGGATAAGAGCAGCAGTTAAAACTGAGTAAATTCTGAAGCACAATCCATGAACAGCATGATACTACAAAGCAGAATACATACTTGTTTACCAACATCTTCTAAGGGGGTTGCCATAGTATGTTCTGTGAAAGTGAAAGTAGAGCGGAAATCATTATCTCAAAATGTTGCTCAAATCAAGTTCCATAGTAGCAAATCTGAAATCCAAGTCATGCTTCCCTTTCAAATATAGAACTAAACACTTTTCATTCTATGTAATAACACTAGACAGACTCCTAAGTAAGGAGCACTGAGTTTCCCATGGTATGTTATTGCCCAAATCACTTCTGGAGGAAAAACTGTCAATTTTTAAAAACATTTACAGTATCACAGTATTACGTTTGGTTTATTACCTCCTTTCACTTAACAACTGCTGTTCCATTTCTAAAGAAAGCTACTTTTCTTTTGTTTTACACAACATATTTATTCTGTTTCTCCTCAACTGTAAGCCTACTATTTACCTATTTTAACAACATTACTGCCAGTGCATTCTTGTTCTTCATCTTCAAAAGCATCTTCTTTCCCTTTCATCAGAATTACAGGACAAACTCTATCCCTCAAAAGATCCTCCACTTCTAAATCAGAGGCACTTTGAGGTCTTCTGACCACGTCCAAGTCTCCGTCATCGTCCAGCAGAGTTTCTACTCCTTCACTATTGAATTCTCTTTCTTTTTTTACGTTATTCCTGTCCTTGGCACACAGTTCATCTCCACTTCTGTACTGGTGTTCTTTTTCTGTTGTAGCTTCTCTCACTTGTTTCTCAGATGCCAAATCTTCTGTGCTCCAAAGGAGTTTGAAATACGACAGGAATACTGTGAGAACACGGAGGGCAGACAAAATTTAAACACCAGGTAAGAAAAGAATACATGTGCAACTTCCGCATGCATGAAATTTTGGTGTGCGTTCCGCATATTCAACATCTAGAGGATAAAAATCTTATTCGGGTAATTTGAAATACAGTTCAATTTGCTACAAAGAAATATTTCTGTTATGAAGTTCTGTCAGTAGAAATAAACGAAGCACTTCTGCAGTGTACTGGCTGACTCAGCACTTACGCAGTCACAACGCACACTTTCATCGGATTTAGGAACACTTATTTTAACAATCGGCAGAAGGGATGGTTTCTTACATGCTCCAAAAGATCTTCTGTTGAGATAAGCTCAAACCAAGTTGAAGAAACAAACATGTTCCAGTAAAAAGCAAGTAGAATTTTTTTAATGTTTTAAAAGTCTTTAGGAATTCAAGCAACTTCAAGCCTTGAAATCAGTTTAGTAAGAGAGACCAGAAACAAGCTCATGGGAGACAGCTTGCTGAAGCTGCACATACTGGCACTTTTTTTTAAAGTCTTGAAACCGAATCTTTGAACAGATTAAATGAATAAGGCCACTGTTTTCAATAAACCAATTAATTAAAACCTTTTGCAACCATCATCCAGTGATGTCAGCACTACAACAAATTGTACGTTATCCAAACATGGACCTTGCAATTTTAATTATAGGAATCTGCACTGTCTGTATACAACATCTGAAGAACAAACATTTGTCCTTCCATCTACTGTTGATCTCAAGTCTACAGCAGTGTTTACACACTGTGCTTGGCTAAACGGTCTGATCATGGAACACAGAACCATGGAATTTGACTCACCTACTCTGGTAAGAAACCAGTATTTGCAGACATCTTTGGCTGGGTACTATTACTGCAAAATCACACACAATGTGTTGAGACTTGAGGATAAGATAGCCAAGAATATGACTAGCTAAAAAGGTCAATACTAGCAGGATTCTAAAAAGAACATCTTAGAATTATGTTCATTCACACCAAAAGGAAAGAGATTAAGTGTTTGCCACCACTGCTTTCAACAATTTCACAATTTATGGAGTTCTACTCCAGTTTCTTTAGAAAGCAAGATATTCAAAGTTGGTCTACTGTAACCTGAAAGAAGTTCTTCTCTAGAGAGACCATTTTCAGCTAGATCTAATAAAATCTTCATTGCCTATCCTAGCATGAGAAATTTTTAAGTCATCTACTGTTTTCATGACAACCAGATTAAACTGATTTGAGTATTTAACATAGAGGATGCCATCAATGAATGAAATGCTTTTGTTCTCTAAGTCCATTCTGAACCTCTGCATGTTCTATGGCATTTCAAAAGGTGTAAGGTAAAACTGACCAAAAGCAGCAGAGACCAAATCCCCACAAGCAAAAATCCCTAAAATCCAGCAAAGTGACAGTGGTAGACTGTCATTGTATTTACTAGAGTAAAAGCTGTCGTACTACAATCCAATTCTTGTCTTAATAAATAAAGGAATTTCCCAGACCCAGCACATTCAGAGCAGGTAGCACATACTATCACTTCATGCTGTTGAAAGGTTCTTTGCATCAAGCAAAATCACAGCAAACAAATGTTGAACAGCATGAAGACACACCACAGCTGCTTTTTATCTGATCAGGGTCAAAACTATTATCTACTTCTTTTTCAAGCCTACATTTATAATTTTTACATTTTCATATGCTAGAACAGCTGCAGAAGTTACTCTTTTTACATCACAACTGGGTTTGAAAACACAATTAACACTTCTGTGACAGCAGGAGCAATACTTTTCTACAGAACATTTTACCAGCAGCTTCAAGGTCAGTTTCCTTGACAACCTTACAAGAAACCTACAAGCTGGCAATGAGTCAGAGTATTTGCCAATTGATTTCCACTACAGCCTTGACTCTTCAAATTATGTAAATCAGTCAAAACCATTGCTATTCTCAGCTTTCTTGTTACCAATTTAAAAAAAAAAAAAAAGAAAAAAAAACAAACAAAGCTGTTAGGTTCCTCTGGAATAGATGGTAAATCATCACATAAAGATTGTATAAAAATTCATAAATTAATTACTGATCATTTTTATTTTAAATTTAAGTTAGACTATTTAAAATTCTTGGCTTCTCACCTTTTGTTTGTATGCAAGAAACATCCCTACTTTTTAACATGATTCCCAAAGTGCTATATTGAGATCATAGCTAAATGAACAAATAAATAAATTAAATTAAACCTGCAAGTAAGTTAATTCAGTTACTTCTTCTCAGAAAGTAATTTAAAATTGCTTTTTTAAGACGGGCTGTCTACAAACTCTACATTAATAATTTTCACTTCTGTAGTTAATTTCATCACGAGAATCCAGCTAGCTCGCTTCCTAAAGATTGAGTAGGAAGTGATTTTGCTTCTAACTGGAATAAAATATGTAACTTTCAACATCGACCATTCAAAGGAGGATTCAGACATTACAAAGACATGAATACAGTAAAACACAGCTCCATCAGTCTAAACATACTTTACCTGGTTGCCCAACTGCATTCAATCGTACCATGAGATGTCTTTTGTTTGGACAGTGTAAGTGAACATCAGAAAGTACAGTGTCACTTTTAAACGTGGGGTTATCCATCTCCTTCTCTGTTACATCTACCATGATGTGCTGGTGAGAGGAACATCTAGAGTACCCCAACAGTCCCCTATGAAGCGCTGTCACAAAGCAATTTAATACTCTTCTATTAACATGAATCAAGTAACAGTTTTGCTCAGGAAGATAACCTCATGACATAGTTTCTGAGAAGACCTCAGGCAAGATGTGATCATGCAAGCTCCACCATGCTCCAGTAAGACAGCAAGTTGTGCATCAGGATGTTCAACCTAAAACCAAACACAGACAGCTTTCAGTGACATCCTGACGCTGTTCGAACACTGCTCGAGCAATATTTTAGAAGATAAAAATCAGATTATACTGTCCAATAAAGTTGCAATGCTCTAGTGCACTCTTTCACAATGCTCCAAAGGATCATCAAATACAAAATTGCTAGTAGCTCACTGGCAGACATCGCATATTTTAGGAACAGCTAATTAGATTGTGTTAAAAAAAAACTCTCCCTGAAAAAAAACAGATGCTACCATGAATACACACACCTACAATGCTAAGTCAAGGTCTTCAAAGGAACATAAGGCCTTGTATGCACAACTTCACCATTTTCAAGGATCTTGTTCTTCACAGAAGCCTCTGAATCTTCCCAGAAATGGACACAATTATCAAACGTATTATTGTAAGTTAGTCCTCCAAATTTTGTAAAAGGATTATCTGTCCTTCCTGGAGAAAATTCAGCTCCTTTTATATGCCTCCACTAATTGGGCAGTTAACATCTCCTGTCTTTGGTGCTCTTTGTTCTTCCCCAGAAAAAAATAACAAACACCTGAAATCACCCTCATTACCTAATGTCCAAGGTCCCTCAGCCCTAAGGCAGAAGCAAATGAATTACCTCTTACGAACAGAAAAAATAAAGAGGACATTTATTTTCCTATGCTCTACAAAACTTGACATTTTGTGAAGGGCACGTGAAACACTGATGAACCACAGATCTGAAAATAAAATTTATGACTTTAAAAACTGAAATGACAAGCTTAGATCACACACACACTCAAAAATCATCAAGCATCACATGAATGATTTAGTTAACAAGGGCACCCAGGTCTCCCCAGCTATGAGCACCCCTAGTACTCCTTACGCAAAAACTATTGATGCCATTTCCGACGTTGGCATTAACACCTTGGAAGATTAAGCTACATTTTTATTATCTGCTTGTGCTTGAACAAAATCATACACATATAGGCTTAAAATGCTTCAAGTTACACAGGCAGCCCTCGTAACTGTCGCTATGACGTTCCATTAACTTCTGCAAAACCTCACCCAGCAGCAGCAGCCGCCTGCGCGCATCCCGACGCGATGCAGAGCCACGACACCGCGCCGTCTCCCCCCGCCCCGCGGAGCAGCCGCGCCAGCGCAGCGCTCCCAGCCGAACGCGGGGCACCGCTCCGCGGGCAGCGCTCGGCCCGAGGCCGCGGCCCCCGCAGCCAAAGCCGCCTCTTCCCGAGGGGCCGCCGCCTCCTGCTCGGGAAGCGCCCGCGCAGCCCGCGGGCAGCCCCCGCCGCGCCGGCACCGGCGGGCTCCCGAAGGAAGCCGCCCCCTGCTCCCCGGGGCCGGCCGGCGGGGCGGGAGGAGCGGCTCTGCCGGGAAGGGACGGCCGCGGGGAGCGGAGCGCGCCGGCACCGAGACGCCGAGGCGGGGGCTTCCCCGCGGGGGGCCGCGGCGGGCCCGATGGAGCGACCCGCCTCGCCCTCAGCGCCCACCTGCCGCCGCGGGGCGCCTCCCGCCGCCATTTCGGAGGCGGCGGCTCCTTCCGGCGCGCCGCTGACGCCGCGCCCGCGCCCCGGCGGCCCCCGCCGTGCCCGGGCAGGGGCGGGCGGCTCGGGCCGGTGCCGGGCAGCGGCCTGTGCCCCCGGGATCGCGTTGCTCGCCTCGGCAGCCGCGGCAGGCCGCTGGGCTCGGGAGCTGCTCCCGCGGAAGCCACCAGAAGGCCCGGGCCAGGCGTGCCCGCGCCCAGCGCCCGCCCTGCCCGCTGCTCGGTTGTTCGCCGGGGCGGAGTGCGGCCAGGCCGCCGTCCCCCTGTGCCGCAGGCGGTGCTGGCGATTTCCCCCTGTGCTTAGGGGGGTTCGTGTTTGTTTAAGCCCTACCGAGTTCCAGACTCTAGGTAAAAACCTATCTAGGGAGTCAGGAAGAGGAAACGCCAGCAGCCAAGTTTAGCTTAGCCACGGGAGCATCCACAGCAGTCGCCCAGAGTTTGAAGCCACGTTTCTTAACTCCATTCTTTTACTACGCGGTTTCAGCTACCATATCTCAATTTATATGTAATTCCATGAAAAACCTCCAAACAGCTTCAAAACAAACCTACTCAGAGGCAAGTGGGCATTTCTTCCTTAGCCCAGGTAACGTAAGAACTCTACCACCACTTAGATGAAGCAATAGGAGTATCTCCTGGCTTGTTTTGGGGATAGGGCAGCCTAATTCTGCAGGTTTTAACCAGGTATCATGAACCAGGTAAAACAAACATAAGACTGAGTTAGGTGTTGGGCAGGAACACCGTACCAAAGTGCTTTGAGAAACAATAATAGAAATTTATCCAACTTGCAGAGTTAGGCAACAGCTGACTAGCAGGCTGAAGTATCTACATTTTGGATCTCAGTGCCTTAGGTAGTCATCACACAGCTGGGCTCATCCGCAGTGGAGCGCTGGCTGCTGACCTGGCACTGGATGCGGGGCGGTGTAGCCCAGCCGTGGTGCCCGGAGGCCGCAGGTGGTGTGCGGGCACGGTGCACCACAGCAGCTGGACTCGCTGCGGCTGACCAGAGCTCTGCAATCTCCTCTGTGTGCAAAATCACAGGCATAGATATGCTCCAAACTCCCATCTATATTTCAGTGAGGTTCCTCTGCCAGTCTGCAAGGGCTATTCAAGTTGTCCATATCTTTCAGCAGGAGGATCCAGTTCAAAAGCGGGCATTTACATATTAATTATTTGTTATGTGATTCTAATGTCAATTGCTACAGATGATCCTTGCATTTTTCTTGAGTGGATGCTTGTGGGGAAGGAAGAATTACAGAATTACTGCTGGAAAAAAAAACTTGGAATATAATGCATAGTCTGAATTTATTTCTAGATGCCCGTTTCTCATCAGTTGCATCCTTCTATAAAGGCTAAGAATTATTAAGAGAACAAAGTAATCTTTCCCTGTTTTTACAGTCTAGAACGTTGGGCGGTAATGAAATGGAAAACACAGCGAGCCATTCGAATCTCTCATTGGAGTTTCTGTAGGGAATTCAATTGGATGAACATCTGACAAAAATGCTTTGGAGGTTTGTTTTCCTTTCATCTGGCTCTTGTGAAAGAGCAGAATATTATTTTACTTCCTGTGGTGATATGCTGCCACATAAATTATTACTGCAGTCTCTCTCTGCTGGCGTATTCCCCACTGCTATAAAGTGCTAACAATATGCCGACAAAGCAGATTATATTTGTCACAAAATCTTACCAGTTTGCAACAAGAGACACTTACTGGTATGCAGACTAAGTATTATTAGAGGAGTAGCTAAAAAGCTCGGTGTTTACTACACTACACAGGATCTTTTAAACACGAGGGTACACTAGATGAGAAATGGAGCTGCTATCATTTCTTTTCTAAAAAATGCAGTTACCTTCTTTCACATATATATATCATTAGGCAAAGCAGGAATATCTTATGGCTGCAGAAGGAGCCAGGGTGGCTGTGGACATTATAATGTGGGTGGTAACTTAATGATAGTTGTTTAGGGACCATCCAGCTCTGGAGATGCAGTTTCTGTTCTACCCACAAGAGGGGTTTGGCAGCAAATTCTTGAGACCTACCTATTTTTGAAAGAATTTAGGATGCGCATCAATTACATTTCCTATCTTCTTCACAGCCCCGTGAGCTAGGAATTAGCTTAAAGAAAGCAACCCAAGAATATCCCTTAGTCACATCACACCAGGAATTAAGGGATTTAAAAGAAATGGTAATTCCTTACAAGGTGCCTTCTAAAACATCAGCACTGCAGCAGGAGGCTCCGAAAAGAAAAAAAACTATACAGACAACCCTGAAAAACATGTCTCAATCACAGGGAAAATCTAATTCCTTAGGAATAGATAAGAGAACAGAGCTGATACTAAGATGACAGGAATAACTAGATGAGTTAATACACCACCACATATCTGATCTTACACTGTGCAGTAGTATATCCCTGATAGCTCACGATATCTTTCCAGTAAGCACTGTACTGTCTCCTTGCTTGTCTTCTTTTCTTTCATTGTATGTATACCTACTGTACCTGAGGCTGTTGAAAGGGGATATGGTGAACTAGTTTTCACTTCATCTTGTTTACTGGTATGCTGGTATGCAAAGTACTTGAAACAAGTTCCTTAAGCCATCAAACAGCACAGAGAAATGTTGGACAATGCAGCGAATTAAAGGACTTTTGGTCTAAATGATTAATCAGTGAAGAATTTTGCTCTGCTCTCCAAGCATGTATGGCACCTCAGTCTTGGTCACTAGGTTGAAAATTCCTAAATAACTGCTTGAAGTTGAAAAGTATATGAGAGGAATAATTGAAAAATAATTAAAAACGGCAACTGCAGCTGTCAGCTTTTTTGTCTCCACATTTCCTGAATATCCATTGCTCCTTCCCAGGGGAAGCTAAGAATCATGCTGCCTCACCAGCAAGAAAACTGAACTACAAAGCACTAACATTAGCAGCACAGACCTAAAATCCACGGTGATTTCTTTTCCATTGACTATTCTATGATTGTTTATCAGTCAGATACATTCACACTCTTTGACTGTAGCATTTTTCTCCATGGGCTTATAAAGAACGATAATTTGCATGCCTTTGACATCACCCCATCATGACTTCTCAGGTCCAACATGGGCTGATTTGCACAGAAACTTTTCTAAGAGAGGCATGTATGTAATGTTGCAGGTGATTCTTAGAACAATGTTAACCCAGTGACTATGAATGCAAACATCAACAAAAAAATCTCTTTATTCAGGAGAAAAGGAGCAAATTTAAGGTAAATGAAAAGCCCTCCTTCACTCCCAAGCACATCAAATCCACAAACTTCAAAATTAACTCAGATTCTTCAGCAGCAATCAGGGATCATCAATTGTTTTTTAAATCAGTATCTCTAGATTACAGTGAAGAACTGCAGAAAGGTATTTTGTATTTATGTGCTTTATACCAAATGCTCTCTTAAAATTTTAGCAAAGACTTTACCATTGGTCAGTGCTTCAGAAAGTAAGAGAAAGTTCCACCCGTCCATTCTGCCCAGCACTGCTTCTCATTACTTGTTCAAGCACGTCAGCCTAAGAAGGCAGCGAATCAGCCTCAGGCATTTCTCAGCCTTAGATCTGTCGTGTATGAAAAAGAGGAAGGTACAGACTTCAGTTTACCTCACACACCAGACAGCTTTACAAAGGTTTAACTGCTTGTTTTAAATGATAAATTGGGCCAATTTCATCCATTGACTGAGTCCCGAGACGTCTATGCTACAGATAAACTGGGCCTATTCAAGAGAGAGTAATAATTAGATAATACAGCAGTTTATTACAGGCTGTTCACATCATCATCAGGGGTCATTTAATCTCAATTTAGATTCTCATTAGACCTGCTCCTCTCTGTCATCCTGTACTTCTCACCTCCCTCTCATTGCATCTCCGCTGTCTTTGCTTGTTCATACCGTGGCAGATACCCTCTTCTGAGCTAGCTGGGCTAGCCAAAAAATGCTACTGTTCTATTGCTTAATACAATCCACCATCTTGTCTACTGGCATTAAGACTGTAAGAGTGTCCCGTAATCCCCCTGAAGCAGTCATACTGACGAGGTCACCTTTATCATGTGTTTCAAGTGGGCAGTATTTCACTTGGTAACAAATCATAACTGTGCAATGGAATGAGACACTTTTATTAAACTGAGCATTTTAGCATCACCATTGACCTTGATACTATGAAAAGTTTTTGTATCACATCCACCTCATTCCTTTCTTCCCTATCTGTTTTAGAGGCAGGCTGTTAATACAACCTTTGTTCACAATTTGGGGATTCACATCAGGCTATTCGCTAATCCTCCTACAATTCTCATCCATATGTGAAGCACTTGGGGCCTTATTATCTAAAAAAAAAATGCCTGGATAATTAATGTCTGGATAACGCCCAAGAAGGAAGGTTTCAGTGTTGCTACATGTCTGTCTGATTTTCCCCGCTATGTATGCACCACTAGGTCCTGTGGAAGAAGCAGGAGACTGCAGCCTTTCAGAGACCAAATGGACATGCTTAGCTGGGAATCACATAGGTTGGACAAACGGCAACTGAAAGACACACATGGGGAACTTCCTACCCAGGTATGGATGGAGAACAGAGCCTGGTGGGGTGTCGGAGCTGATGGGGAGATACACTTGGGGCTTGGGGACCCAGGCAAGGCTGTGCGAAGTGTCACAATGCAGGAGGCCGCTTCAGTGGCTGCATGGCACGGCAAAAGGAGAAGGTCCCCCCGTGAAAGTCTCAGAGGGCAAGTGGAAAATAAAAGTGCCAAATTTTAACACAATTTCTCTATTTTAAAAGCTGCTTTGCTCCATTTTCTTTTCTTGATAGGTCTTAGAGACCAAAGTAAATGCATCCTGCAAGTCAGGGTGCTGATACACTAAGAGGGAATTTGTCTCAAGCTCTTTTTTTTCCACATACTTCTTCAAGTCACAGATCTTTCTGTTCTGGGTGGATTGGTTCCTTTGTGTTTTTCCTCCACTGCCTTGGTGTTGTGCCCTCTTTTCCCTAGTCTTTCTGAACAGTATTTGTCCCTGCCAGGCCTGTCACTTCCAGTGTTTGGCTTATCAGCATCTGTTCTACCTGCTGAATACACTCTTATTAGCTATACATCTTCTGCTTGACATGCTGCATAAATACTTGCTTGACTAAGATTAAGTAACACAAACTTCCTTTTCTACTCGGTGTTTCCTACAGCAATTTCCAGTAAATCAAATTATGCTTCTTAGAGTTTTATGCAGTTCTTTGTATGTAGCCATGTCAGAATTCAAACCAGTGCTCTGTAAATCAATTTCCAGAGTGCACAACTTTCAAGAGAAGAGAAATGAGACTAGCGGTTGCTTTTTACTTTCAGGACTCATTTCTTTCTTCTCTGGCATCTCTCTTGTGTATCTGAGGGATGTGAGGCTAAGGCTACTTTTTTAGGGGTATGTTTAAATACAGTATTTGAGCTGGGATGCCCCATGGTGAAACACAGTGCCGTTATCACTGGGTATTGCCAGGTGGGTGACTTGGAGGCCTTATTACTAATGGAGAAAAGTGACACATAAGAACAGCATTGATCTTGGGGTGTTTTACGGTAATGGAGATCAAGCCCAGAAGAAAATGTTAGGAAATCTTATAGTCAGTACAACACCACTGAGATAATTTTCAGATGTCATTAGGTAGGATTAGAAGCAGAGTGCCTAAACCAGGAGCTTTTCTTTCACATACTTCAGCTAACACTTTGTATGTTCAGAGCACTGGATTAACTGTATTGCATACTTTACAGCTACTGGCTCCCTATTCAAAGAAAAGCTAGATTAAAAAATAAACTTTTGGGGGTTTTTTTGGCTCTAGAAAGGAACTTTCAAAAGGATGAGATGTGACTAATCTATTGAGTGTTTTGTACTGTCTATTTGGAAAATCTTAACTACAAAGCATGGATAATCAAAGCTTTCCCACACTGTATATTCTCACATAGCGAAAATAGGAAAACTTGGGACTTACAGTTCATCCCAGTCCAAAGGAGGAAGCCTAGGTGTCATGTGACGAAATACAGAAACAAATACATTAAGGAAGAATGCCAAGGAAGCTTATTCAGCATGTTTTGAACCCTCCTTATATGCTTTGCTTATGGCTTGTATGAAAGCTAAACCATCTAAAGACAACAAAATACTAAGTTTGGGTACATGCAGTCAAAGCAACTGCCTGAGACCCTGTGGCACACATTGTAAATTGCTAATGTTCTTAGCTGATCCAGTATGGCATTTACAGGACTTACTGGCATATTTTTCCTTTTTTGCACCAAAACACAATCCTACATTGTATGCAGCAGCAGTAACTTAACTACATACCTTAGTTTTGCCAGATAATCCTAAAGCCCAGAATGGCTCTGCCAGAACTTTGCCTTTATCCAATGTACATGCCATAGTAACATCAACAGGGTTTTTTCCTTTGGGAAATTACTGTGATGTAAACATGGCATAATACTAAAGAAGAAAGTTTTAAGCTGCATTCTGATGCAGCAATTGATCAGCGACTGCAGATGGCCTACAGTAGTCTTTTTTGCAATTTTTGTGACTCCAGTAGGAAGGTTTGATATAACCGAGTAGGAAAGTTAGTTTCTGACAGTATATTAGATTTTGCCTAGAGATTAATATTTTTCATAGAACTGACCTTGATTAGAGGATTACAGGAGCTATAGCTCCAGCAGATACATACAAGACAAATTTAAATTCCAGTTTGTTAAATATTCCAATCGAACTCTTGCACAAAGAATTCACCAGTGCTCCTATACGTATCAAATGCTAGCCCTTGCTGATGATTACACAGCTTGCAGAAAATCCTCATGGAGTGGGGTCTATTTCTAATAAGACAAGCAGCTGCTGCACAAAGCATTTAAATTTCCAGTACTTTACCTCTCTGCACATTGCTAAGAACCTGAACTTTGTAAAGAAAAGCACATACTTGATTTGTGCCATTCAAAAATACTGCTTTTAATACTCCAGAAATAGTCATCTCCTTTTCTGTAGCAGAAAGCCAGATAATTATATTTCTTCATTTTTCCACGGCATGTTCTAGCAATTTTTACCTAAAAGCAATGACTTTATTAAAATCAGCCTTCCTAGGTGTTCTTGGCAGCGTACTTCCTGAGTGACCTTGGAGAAAAGCCACTCCTGTATCACAGTGGAACTAAACCTGAGACTAAAACATTTACACTTAACATCATGGAAAAAATAACAGACCATCCAAATGAAAATGGAACACTAACCATGGATTCTTTGCTATCCATGCAAGCATCACTGTAGAGATATTATTCTACCTACATTTAGAAACGGATGGTGCTGTGTATGTGTAGACAGAAGATTCTTCCCTGGTAAATGGCAAGTGAAATGATAGATGCTACTACAGAATTTTTTGTTGCTGTAATTTGCTAGAATGAAATTGCTGGAATTTGTTGCAGTAAGGTCACAGAATATAATCTAGCCAACTGGCTCAAAAGGAGATATCCCTCCTACTATAACCTTAACAACTAGTTCTCCATCAAAACAATTTAAAACAAGACTTGAAAAAATTTGCTGTGATAATCTGTGCTGGGTACTTCAGGCATGTCCCTCCTGTAATTCCCCTTTTAATTCAATATGACATATCTACAGTCCATGGGTTTCTTTGGCAGATCAGGTAATACTGAGTAAAAGTCAGGACATTGTGATATATGCCCTGTATTCTCTTGTCAGAGATAAATTGTGACTGGTCAGTCCTTTAAATTCAGTGCGGGTTGTGGCTGTTCGAAAAATGGCTGGGTACAACTGCATGATGAAAAGATTAAATCTGAGAAGTAATGGTCAAACCTCAGATCGACGAGCCAAAAGCTAGTAATTTCAAAGGGCAGCAAATCTGAAAATTGTAATATTGTACATTGTCTTTCAGCTTTTCTCTTTTGAACCACAGGGGAAGTAATTGTGGTAATCTTTTAATAGTTTAAAGGAACAACAAATTTCTGAATCCAATTAGTTTTACTGGAATGCTGAATGGTAAACTGGTTTTCTATTTAAAAAAAAGAACAGGAGAAAAAAATTGATGTTTCCCAGGAAAAGACTGTGAATGACATCAGGTGTGATAGTACTTGTTTCGGTGGCAGCAATTAATTACAGTCATGGGTGCACATTTATGCTGCCTGGCTTTTACTTTCCTGCAGTCATGCAGGTAAGTGTTGTGTGAATCTCTCCCTTCCTCAGTTCACATGTAATTTACTTTTAGAAACTCAGTCGCCTCTTTCACATATAGAAACAGCAGGAGAAATGAGATAAAATAAACATTGGGGAAAAGTGAGGAACTGATCTTGTAAGAAGAGTCTTTTTTTAAAAGAAAGGTTTTGATGAACGTCTTAAAAAGTACACGTGCTTATGGAACTTACATGGATAGTTCATGTAGTTTGAAAAGACAAACACTGGATCTATGAGAGGAATTGCTCTTTTAAATCCAGACAGAAGTTAAGTCCAGGCAGAAGTTGGATGTTTTGCTGATAGCAAGCGTGTTTGTAACAGGATTAATGACATGCTGTTTCCTACTCTGAGCACTGATATTCAGTAAACCATTTAGAATGATTGACCACAAAGTGCCACTTTCTCTGGCTTTCACTCACTCCTTTCCAGTATTAACACAATTAGTACAGTATTTCCACAGCAGTTTTACCTCAAGGATCTCATCTTAGCTCTCAGTCATTAAACATACCTGGGCTGAGGCCTCTGCTACACCAGTACAGTACAGGTTCAGACCAACTCAGGAGGAACTGTATTACAGGTGCATTTCACGCAGTAAGAGTCCTGGGAAGCCACACTGGGTGATTTCCGGAGCACAATGCTCTCGGAATCCTTCAGCACCCGTGTAATCTTGCAAGCAGAAAGGACAGGGTAAGAGTTACTTACACAAGCTCTGCTCCACTCAAGTGGAAGACTGATAATTTTGCTGCATCGCACTCTGTGGACTAATAATTGACTGCAACTTCGGGAGCATTTTCTGAATTATCTCTGCTATTTTGCGCAGCAGATTGATGTTAGCAGATCTAACCCACATCTAGTCTGGCTATGCAAAGTGAATTACTCCTTCTCCACAAAGATGTCTAGATTAAAGTTTTGAATCTTTTCTACTGAAAATCCCAGTTTAACTTTCAGAGTCTTGTGTTCTTTTTAGAGACCTCAGTAAATTGGAAATTAAATCTCCGGAGAAGCTGATCTGTATTACTGGCTTTTTCCTTCCATGATTAACCTTTCCTAATGAATACATGAAGATGTTTTGATGAACTCTACTTTTTTAGTTTTTTTGACTTGGTAGGAATTAATTTTTCCTCAGCATGAGAATGAATGCTTAAATAGATTATACTGATGTGGAAATTAAACCTCCATGTACAGTTGATTTATTCTTGACATAAACTTTTCTGTCATTAGTTTGGTCACAAAAGAATCAGGGGTTAGCAGACTAAATTTATTTACTGTAAAGTTAATCTAGACAGATTCTACAAGGACCTCCACGTTTTAATGGCTAAAATAAATTATTTAATAATGTTTCTAAAAATAAGCATGTGTCCAGAACTTTGCGGGCCCCGAGATTAGGACAAGAACTGTCCAGGACACAGATCATCACTGGTAAGCATTTCATACAATACCTGATTAACAGCTTGGACCCAACTGGGTTAAATGTTCCTCCAGTTTACCACCCTTTGCCTTCCCTTAACTGGGAGATGACAATGGCTGATCATTGCAGGGGCTGGACGGTTTAGATGTATGAATGCCTCTGGTTTAGATTTATGAGACAGGAGCTGATAAAACATCTGCTCAACACATGGTGTTTGTGGGGCTAAGTAAAACTTTCAAGTAGCTCTGCAAATATAGTTGGAAAAAACAGACAAGATTGGGGTCCCAGGTAAGGCTCATGTGCCCCAAAGCTCGTTCATTTTTCCTTACTGCATCAGTTGGTCTAACAAAACATTTCACCTCGCTTCACAAACCCCGTACGGCTTCTGCTACCCGATCATCACAATTACAACAAGGAAACAGCTGCTTAGTTTGTACTATTACACAAGCACTTTCACGTATTACAAGTACAACTTGGAGATGTAAAAAAGAGATGGCAAAAGCTCAAAATAATGCCACAGCTGCTTAACAGTGTATTCCTGAGTGGAAAGTCTATTATAATCCTAGCAATATACACCTTTCAGTACTTTTACAGAGCAAAATGTGGTCTGTAGTGCTGATGATTACTATGTTTAAATAAACACTCTCAAGGGATCGCCTGTTGCCATGGACAGGTAATGATGTCACACATTCTGCCCTGTGTCCATGCCAGAAAATAAATGAGAATGATTTTTTTAATGACTAGGAGTTACTTAGCAATTCCCTGGAAGCCCTGAAGTGAATTACAGGTAAGAAACCAAGAGGCCTTATTGACCCTACCTGCACAGCATCTTTATGCCAGTGAAGTGATGCAGTAAAACTCTATAGTAAATGCCACGCAGATTTAAAAACAAGGCTGATACTGCAATTTACCTTGTTTTCCAACAGATTTCAGTGGGCTGAAGATCAGCGGGAGGCTAGGTGAAGTGTGGCTTCGGAGCTCACACCTGAACACGTGTGCCCTTGGAAACTACATAACTGTCCTTCTGAAGTTTTTGGAAGAGAGTATACTGCTTGTGTCCTTCCCAGTGATGCTTTGACAGGAAAACGATCCCGAGCAGGATACAGACATCAGGCAGCAACTGCCGTGCTACTGCCTTCCCTCACATCACCTTTCAAATTAGGTTAGATGTGTCCTTTTGCGGTCAGCATCTGGAAGGCAAAGAACAAGAGGAAATCTCTCACAAATACAGACAACAGCAGAAAGGCTGTAGGAACACCAGCACTTCACCCCTCCCAGACCTTGGCTTCGTCTCCCTCCTCTGCTAAACGTCAGTGGTGTTTGGAACAACGAAGCTTCTGTCTTTCTGAAGCGAGACCATCGGCGGGTTTCAAAGCTATCGGGATACTCCCCTCCCGTATTTTCCAACAGGTGTCTCTTCCTAGGAGGGCAGCAGGCTCCGCGCGCCCTGCCCCTCGCGCTCACGCACGGACCCCCGCTCGGCGGCGGGCGAGGAGCGGCGGGAGCCGGCCGGGGCGGGGCTCGAGGCGGGCTACCTGCGGCGGGCCGCGCTGGCCCGGCCGCTGTGGGACGCGGCGGGCGCGACCGCGGGGTCTGGCCGAGGCGGGGCGGCGGCGGGCGGCAGCATGACGGTGAACTTGCGCTTCCTCTCCTTCTTGGCGGCCCTGGTGGGAGTTTCGAGCTTCGTCTTCCTCGTGGTGGCCATCGCCACGGACTTCTGGTACATCATCGATGCCTCCAGGCTGGAGACGTCCCGTAACGGCACGGGCGCGCTCAGCTCGCACTCGGGTCTGTGGCGGACGTGCCGCGGTGAGTGGCGCGGCGGGGCGGGCAGGGCAGGGCAGGGCAGGGCGGGCCGGCGGCGCGGGGAGCCGCCCGCCCCCGCCGGGGAGCGCCCGCGCCCCACGCGTGTCCGCCCGCGGCGGGGCGGGATCGGGAGCGGGCGCGGGCTTTGAGCCGTCCCGGCTGCAGGGCGGCAGCTCCGCGGGCGGCGGTAGCTGCGCAGTTTCGGCGTTGCTCGTTCGGGAAAACAGCGCCCGGCCCCCCCGGGCTCTGCGCCCATCGGCAGTTCGCCGTCGGGTGTCGCTTGTGCCTGCCGAGGGAGGCACGGGGATAGCGGCTGTGACGGAGTCATCCAGCAACTTGTGATGCAAAGTCATTTAGTAAATGACCATGTAGAAGAAAAGAGATGTCTTCGTTTCACTCGGGGAGTTAAGGGGTGAAAGTTCTGGTTTAAAGCCATTAACATGATAATAATAATATAAAGAATATAAATAATATTAAACAATATATAGTTTATATACATAAATAAGTAATATTACTATAAATTATATCAATATAAATATTATTAGTTTGAAATGTATATCTATAAATAACATAAATATATGTAAAATTGACTTAATCCCGTACTAACTAGACTGAAGGTAAATGACCAAAGACTCACCAAGTTCACCAAGTAATTGTACCACGTTTGATCTTGCTTGGTATTTCACAGTTGTGGATTTTATTGGAAGATCCATGAACCCTATGTGGATATTACAGGATTTTCCCCATTTAGTTTAATTTGTATGCCAGGCATATTACTTTTGGTTTTGATTCCACCATTAAAAACAAGGAGTAAGTAATGTTCATCATAGGCAAGAAAGGATGATACTTCCAGTGGAGCAAGGCAGAAGGAGCAGGTTAATGGAATTCTCCCCACTGCTGTACCCTGAGCCCTGCTGAAATGAGCAGATGTTTCCCTCTTGACTTCAGTGGTCAGGCCCCATGGGAGCACAAGTTGGCCAATGCTGGGTACTGAAAATCCCCTCCTTTCCTTCCTTATCTAGGAATGACTGTTTTTAAAGTAGATAATAGATATGAATTATATGCACATGCAGAAAAAAAAAAGATATATTGCAATAAGATAGCTTAATTTTTTCTCAATGTCTTTTCCCTTCTCTCAGTGAGGAGCGAGTGTTACCCTTTGATGAACCCTTTCTGGCATGAGAATGCAAACATCACTGATTCACACAGACAGCTTTTGTGTGAGTAACTTTTATGTTTTTTCTATACTTCCATCCACTCTTCCTTCCCTCCTTGGCCACTTACAAGGTCCTGTTTCTGATTCAGAGGGGGAGCTCTTTCAGATGGAGTTTTGGCTGTGCTTCTGTACAATATCTGTCACGGCATGTGGTCTGTAAGTGGGATTACTGTTAAAATAACCATCTATTTGATGTCAAGTTCAGCTAATTTCTTCCACAGGAGCAAGATGTTTCTGCCTGGAATGGCTCAGGAAGGTACACAATTGTTAAAATTAAAAGGCAAAAATGTTCTAAATCCCCTCAAAAGAGTTTGATCACTGAAAATGCTTAAGCACACATTTAAACCAATCTTTAAGACAGCTATTTATCCACCCTTTCAGAGGGATTCCTTGCACTGAAAAAACCCTCAAATATGCAGGAATTTTAGAAAGTCAGGACTAAAAGCAGTGTTCAAAGTCTTTGAAGAACATTGTGTTCAAAAATATTACTTTAAGTTTCTAACTGTGTTGGATGGTACTTGCTTCTTTTTCTTTAAATTAATTTGTCAATGTCAGAATGTTTTCAGAAGTCCAAACTAAACATTTTCAAATACTTTTAGGCTTCTCCTAAAAGATGAGTTAGCTCCTCTGCATCATATTCTGCACAATGCTTCACTCATACATGCTTGTATATGAGCTTGCTTTCTTTTATTTTTTGTTTACTACCTCTCCTCTCTCTCTCTGGCTGTTTTCCCCTTGCAAGCAGAATATATGCATTTGTCCTGTGTCTTCAAATGGTACTCTTTCCCTCAAAACCAACCACTTCCCTGAGCACTCCTTCAGAGAGGTTTAGAGTGTCTTTAGTCTCTTGGAGAAGCATCTCATGATATAGCTAAAAGCAGAGCAAACATGTCGAAGAAAGCTGGTGAGGTAATGATGCTAACGTAGCTGTGTTGCAGCAGCAGCCGGGAAGTTAAAATGGGAATAAGATCCCAGTGGGCTGCTGAAACAGCCGTACAGACATATTGACAGGTTCAAAACTAACAGCACAGATTGTCTCTCTGTGCTTTCAGATTGAAAGATATAATTTCTTTAACTTTCTTTGCTTAAGACAGGGGGCCTTAGCTGCTTGATACTGTTGAAGACTGTGAGGGTCAGTGAAAATGATCATCTACCGGATCACTTAAGCCTTTGAGTGTTCCCAGTTAATTGAACCTAACCAGACTGATCACGTTTTAAGTGTGGGCACCTCAACAATTATGTTTGGGATCGTCTAAAATTTCAGGATAAAATTATTCGCATTTCAAAAGTTGTGTTCATATCTGCAGAAGATACATCTGTGATTTTTCTCAGGTGAGGAGACTTTAGATTACAGCTCTTCAATGAAAGCTGAATTCTGCAAAAACAAAAGCAGACACTATATGAAACTTTTGGTTGCAAAAATGATGTTGGCTTGGTGACAAAGAACAGCTCTTTGGTAGTCATGAAGTGTAAGAAAATAGTGAATATGAATAAAAATTGGATGCATAACTATGCTTACAGACTTTTCAGAGCCTCAGAGAAATTTTTTATCTCTCACTGTCATATCAAGTGCTATTTTTAGGTTCCTGGACAAAGTCTTCAGATCTGCAAAGACACTTGCAGATTTTATTATGAGCAGGCATAGTCTGCCCAAAAATGATGAGATAAGAAATCAAAGATACTTTCACTGAAAGAACCTACTAGGTTTGATTAGAACGCCCTACAGAGTGAAGTTTTTGATATTTTAGATGTTCAGCTTCAATGCAGTTTTAGTGTGATGAGGCTACAGACCCACAGCAACAGCAGCTGAAGGCGGGAAGTGCCATGTCAGTACTTCTTACTTCTGGGAAATACAGTGATATGTAGGTTTGTTAAGTACTGAGATAATCACCTTCTATTTTGTTCTTCAATATTTTCTGACTGTGGTCACTTTATCATGATTGGGCAGATCAGGACAAACCTTCATCTACAACACATTTTAACTAGAATTTTAGAGGAGAATTCTGGGATCGTGGATTACAGTGCAGTTACAGTAAAGTCTTTGTGTTGCTCTATGAGGCAAACAAGCTAATTGCTCAGCTTAATCAGTTACTTCAAAAAATTATTTTTTTCTCTATGTGTGCCTGTGCAGGTGTCTGTGAGGCACATTCACATGGAATTAATCTCATTCTGTCTAGCTGTACACCATATTTGTCACTGTTTGATTGGCAGACTGAATTTCAGGAGCTCTGGCAAGATCAAACACGTTTCTTGCTGATTATTCCTAAAAACATTTAGAAGGGCTGTCTCCCAAGGCAGGCACTTAAGTATCACATTGTGAATCCCATCCCCCATTCTTTAGAGTTCCCATTCTCTTCCTGGCATATCTTAACTAACCAGAAGTGCAAAAAAGATGGGAGAAAGTCTATACTTCCGTGTGAAGAGCTGGGTCTAAGTGGAAACAAGTGCTGGTCACTGCCAGAAGACAAACTCTTCATTAGAGAATGAAAAGCCTTTGCACTCCCTTCCTCCACATTTCCAATCTCTCTCCTATTCATTCTCAGCAGATTCATTTTAGGTTTATTGTGTACTTCAAATAGAGCTCCTGGCAAATTAAAAAAAATTGAGTGTACAAGCTAAAGTTCTCTGCTACCAGCAATAGTACTCAGGCAATCAACGTAGGCCTTGCTAAGCCTAGGAGTAGGATGCATTTTTACATCACGGGAGTACTCTTGAGCAATTTCTCTAACGGATTAGACACAAGCATGTCTTCTTCTGTACATTAAGCTTCCATGTCTTTTCTTACCACTCCCTCCAGCTGAACATATGACATATACCCTATCTCTCCCTCAAACCCACAATGTATAAAATGTTTTCCTACTACGTATTACCTTATGGCATGGTTATATATTTGTTTAAAACATCAGCCACTGTCTAAAGAAATATACCACTAGACTACCTACCACTAGCTTTTCTGAAATTTCTGAATTACAAAAAAAACCCCAACTTTTTACTGGAGATTTACATTCTCCTCTGTCCCATACAGGATTAAAACGAAAGTGTCACTTTTCACAATTCAGACAGTTATTAGGGTCTCTTGGTGACCACTAGGATTAAAGATAGTTCTCTCAAAGTCACCTTTAAAACTGAAATCTGTCAGCAAAGACACGCCAGATATCTTGTCTTGCCATGCATTCTCCTGTGCCAGCTGTGGGAGACAAGCAGAAAGAGCAACTTTTTTCACGACAAGCTGAATCCGTTCTCTCACGAAATGGTAAAATAAGGATGTTGCTCTGGCTTCAAAGGAAGCTGCATCAGGAATTCTGAGCAACTTTGCCACTTTCCAGTAGAAGAAACATAACATTCAAAATCACATCTAAACATTGAGGATCACATACAGAGAGAGGGGAGCTGGTGCGTAGAAGGAATGGCAGGATTTAATCTACTGAAAACTTTTCCCCAAGAGTTGCAGCTTTGTAAAATAATGTCTTTCAAAAAAAGAAAAACACCCGACAAGTTACACTGGGGAAAGGTTACTCTTGGGTGTTTCTGTAATATAAATATTTTTCATAAACCAAAGTCTGTATTGTTAGTAATTAATAAGTACCAGTATAGATTTAGTTTAAGATAGAACCACTGTAATCCCTGCAAAATGAACAGTTTTGTAAGTATTTCTAATCAAAAGCAGTTTGTGCTCTGGACTTGGGTCAAGTACTTCTAGCAGGACAGATGAGCTTTCAAAAGAAGAAAGTAATGTGTTTGCTGGATACTAATATATCCTGTCAAAACTCTTCTATGATCTTGACTGTTGGGAAACTCAAGTAACCTGTTCCTGTGTGCCTTAGTTATAACTGGATAGTGCCCTCTGCTTGGTATCATAAAAATTACTTCCGTCTGCATTCTTCTGAACTAAATGATATACGATTTGCTGATCCTAGAAAGCTGTGGCTAAGTTTTTTTCAAAGCATGGTGAAATTTGTTAAAATGTGGAGAATTTTTTTTGTGTGACTTCCCCCCCTCCTCTTAATAGTTTAAAACCAAATTGCCACAAAGCTTTTTTTTTTTTTTGGCACGTCAAAGCAACATCAATAACGTGTTATTTGGCCAAAATATAGGAGGTCATTTTGGCCCAAAGATGCAAACAGATGCAAAATTACAAAACAGATCATTTGTCTTAAATCATAGAATCATAGAATGGTTAGGGTTGGAAGGAACATCAAAGATCATCTAGTTCCCACCCCCCTGCCCTGGCCAGGGAAACCCTCACTACACCAGGTTGCCCAAAGCCTCATCCAACCTGGCCTTGAACACTTCCAGGGATGGAGCAGCCACAACTTCGTGTTGTGGCAACCTGTTCCACTGCCTCACCATCCTCAATGTAAAAAATTTCTTCCTTATCTCTTATCTAAATCTCCCTCTTTCAGTTTAAAGCCATTACCCCTTGTCCTATCACTACACACCCTTGTAAAAAGCCCCTCTCCAGCTTTTCCTGTAAGCCCCCTTCAGGTACTGGAAAGCTGCTATAAGATCACCCCGGAGCCTTCTCTTCTCCAGGCTGAACAGCCCCAACTCTCTCAGCCTCTCTTCATAGCAGAGGTGCTCAGCCCTCGGATCATCTTCGTGGCCTCCTCTGGACTTGCTCCAACAGAATCTCAGCTTTGCACCCCGAACTGGTGTGGGGTCCCATCTACACTACAGAACTGGAGCTGGTGTTATGAAAAATAACATGAGAGGAATTACAGTTACTGTCCTAATGCCCCTGACAGGCAAACCAGCTGCATTAGGTACCTACAAGGTATGATTAACCTCTGACAATCCTAATTTTTTGTTAGTGACAAGAACATCATGGCAGCAATTGATTTCCTGTTACGAGTCACTTTTTAGTGCTCTCCTCTATTCCTGAGCCATCCAGAGATGGTCAGTTAATGGATGTGGTTTCCACTTATATATGGCTGGAAGAAAATGTTTTTCTTGTTATAAACCAAGACTGGAGTGTGCAGCTGCCCATGCACAACTGCTTAAATTATTCTCCCCAGAGTATTTTTATTTTTCCTTTTTTAGATGTCAATGTAGCTGAAACCATGAGGCTGCAGACAAGTTGGTGCTTCCTGTAGGGAAACAGTAGGGACAGTTACTGATACCTCAGTTATTATAATGTAACAGCTGCCTTGGTTTCTTCCTCAGCAAAATTTGTTTAATTGTAGGGTTAAACTAGACTGGATTTCCTTGCAGCATGTGGACACTGTAACAGTCACTGAGCAGCTGCTTTCACACTTCTCCCCACTCTTTCTGGGCCTGCTTAATTTTTACTAAGTTACATGTTTATAATGATATAATCCCAGAATGCCTTATTCTTTGGCTGCCATTACATTTTTCCTGGGGAATTTACAGTTCTTCACAATTTTTCCTTTTGGTTTTAAGTTAATCAGAAGGAAACAGCTAGGGCTGGAATACCCGACAAGAGCCAGTTCAGAGGCCAAGTGAAATAAGACCCAAATGATGTACATAGAAATTCCAACTTAATTTACATGGTAGATGTATACCTAAATGGATCTGCTTTGTTTCTGAGCAACAGTGCAGTGGTCCTTCAAAGAGGTTCCAGTGAACATTTGCTGCAGTACTTAGAGCAGATATTACAATAAATAAATACAGAAATCTAAGATAACTTTAGCATCACTGTAGCTGAGGCCTACTGAGTGACAACTTCTGATAAACGTTCTCATTTCAAATTCATTGGTGTCGTAGCAATAGAATGTGCATAGCTTATGTTTATCATTCTACCCATTCCGAGTGCTGATGGCTTTTGTCAGTGCCCACCTGTACCAAGTCTAGCATCATTTTATTTCTACTATCTGCAACTTGTCTTCCAGTTTAGCTCAGAGACTTGTTGCATGAGAAGAGCCAAAGCCAAAAGGTGTAACACAAAGTCCGGGGCTTAGCTAATTATCCTGGGGTACCCTAACCCTGTGAGCTCTCCTCTGCCATGATCTTTTCTCTACTGAACAGGAGGGAATCCAGGCCTTCATGTCCCTGGGCTTCAAGCCCAGAAGTCGCACATTTAGCTACAGATAGCAGTTATTTTCTGTTGCTCGTTGTTTCTCTAAGTTGTTTCCTTCCTTCCTTGCAAGCAGGTCACACTTTCTCAGTGCACTGTTTCTTGGCTTTGCCAAGACTTTCCAGTGCAGCCCCACTGGTTTTAGCTACTGCCAGCATTCTGTTTCAGCTAAAAGCTTTTATCTTTCTAACTGACTATTTAGTTACTGCTGGGGAAGTTAAACAGGTCCTTAATTAAGCTCTTCTGAGCTGCTGCCATTTGGAGTATTTGTCATGAGGTGACCATTACAGATTTCTAGAGACTATTTGCTATTATAAGCTGTGCAAACAAATCCAAAGTTAGTTTGAAACAATTAAGCTCCACCATATTAACAGGAGATGATTAAAAAAACTGCTAGACCTGCAGTTGGTCACTTGTGACACCATTCAGTTTTTCTAGTTCATTCACAGATTTCTGTTGCAAACAACTTATCAACAACTGTGTTGGGTGGTAATTAGAAACATCTGCTAAATTCACAGACCTGGGACATGCACTGCAGATGTCATTCTTACAGACATTTGGTCAGGCCTCTAGTAAAATAGCTTTGGCTAGCTGATGTAAAACTTCATTAACTCAGATCAGGCAATTAAAGTATTTTTGCTACAAAAAAAAAAGTTTTTTTAAATGTTCATCAGTTTGTTTCAGTATTTTCAAGATTAAACTCTTGGATCTTTCATGCTGGGCTGACCGGGAACTCAGGCATTGAGAAATAGATGTGGGAAGCTGAATTCTGTTTTACAGAAAGGGCATGTACCTCTTCTGTGCAAAGTGCTTAAGGTTTTTTTTCAATAGTAATTTCATTAAAATTAGGCAGTTATATGTATAATACGTAATGCATAAATATATATTTCAACACAACAAAAAGACACTAAAATGACTGCAAAATTAATGTTTTAACTTCTTTGACAGATTATTGAAGACAGAAATACAATAAAGATATTTTAAGTCATGTCCTTCTATAAACTAATTCTATCCCTCTAATCAAGGAATACAATGGCATAATATCATACGCCAGACAGCATGAATTCAGATTCCTGAGTGGTTTCCATGGCAGCATTTTAGAATAAGTTTCCCAGGCATTTGCAGATTTCGTAGAAGAAGGACAAATGGGTATTAGGTATTGAACTAGAACACTGGAGGTGATGAAAGTTCTGTATAACCAAATACAATCCATTAAATATTGATTTTAAGAAAGTTGCAGGTGATTAATGAGAAATGTGATCCAGCTGTGTGTAGGAAAAGAAAGGCTCTGTCACAGTGGGATTGTGGGTTTCAGCTGAGATAGCCCTAAAACCTTAATTTTCATGATGAGTGCGTAAAAATCAGAGTTATTCCGATGTTGCGCACAACTGTCACAGGTCATTAATGTAATCTATGACACTCCCCAGGAAAATACTCTGGTATGGATTTGTTTTCCCTTTACTTCAAAAGCTTACAATCAGAGCCTTATCTTCTCCACCCATGCTGGTCCTGGCTAAGGTTACGGTCCTAGCTGCAGTAGCTGAAATCGCAGTGTGAAAGGAAAGTCAAAGAAATAGCAATTCTTGGTGCTACTGTCTTGAGATATAGTTAGCAGCAGCTTTGACTAGCGAGGGACACCTGGAAAATCACAAAGCCCAGGCTCAGTGATGAGCTTGTTTATGTTTCTTCCCTCCCAGCAAAGCCAGGTCTGAGGACAGAGTTGCACCATTCTCACATCCTTACTTTTAAAATGTTGATTGCATCAGATTTTATCCCCTCAAGGCCTTTCACTTCCTACATGCAAGACAGATGGAAAAATGGTGGGAGATCAAATCAGGCCTAATAACCTTCAGGAAGTAAAAGCGGGGTGGAAGACTAGCGTGTTCCTGCTGCCTCTCGAGAATATTAGAACTAAATTGTGTGCCACTTCTCTCTTCTGTCACATCATGTCGCATCACATCCTGGCAACCACTTCTAACCATGTAAAACTCCTGAACTGAGTTCCATGGCTATTTCTCTTCTTGGTATTCAACTAAGATTTGCAAACAGTTTTGACATACTGGTTATTCATGTTGAGCCGAAGATTGATTTCACTGTTAGCATCTGAAAATTGCTATAGGTTTGGGCTTCTTAGCCAGCAACAGCCATGGCCAGTTTTGCTGAAAAGTCCAGGGAGTATCCTCAGATTTAAAAGCAAGGAGAGAAAATACTCGCTTCAACGCAGAATGCTGAATTTGTGCTTTCTGAGCATCAGCTGATCCTGCCGTGGGCATACATGGGACTAAATGTTCCTCTGTGGAATTAAATGAGACACTGAAGCCTAGAGCCCTTGAGAAAATTGATTTTAAGTTTTCCTTTCTCATTAACTCTGCACTTCACTCTGGTATGAAATAAATTCATACTGTAATCTGGAATTACCTTCTTTTGGTTATTATTCTAGAAAAGGTTGGGTTGAATGTTGTGGGTAGATTGTATGAGAGGGAACAATGACACAACGATGGTTTATGATGGAAAAAGCAGTGTGATATGAAAAAATTCATAGCAACCCTCTGTTTACACAGCTATTAGAATGTTGTAGGCATCAAGAAAGACTAATGTAAAACATTTAGCATGGGAGGAAGCAACAAGCATAGGTTAATGTGCTTAGTGAAGCTGCTGTAGAAAACAATGACAGACACAGAGTAAGAGCTGTGTGGGAAAATTTACCTCTAGTTGATGGTCAGCTGCAACAAAGGAAAAGGTCAACAATTTGCTAGATCAGTTCAGCAGAGGACATGTGACAGAAAATAAAGTGTTTAACCAAAGCATCTGCTGGATTTCACCACCCAAACAGAACAGTGCCACTCACTGTCATCTGTATGGTTTAGATAACCAGGACTACTTTTTATTAAAGTTGTCAGTGACTACCTGATATGCAATGCATCACCTAGGCTTAATCTGAGAACAGTTTAGTTGCTTAAATATACCCCTGTAGACATATCCTTTATATTCGTGGTCTCTTTGAAACACAAGCTGTGATCCTGTGAAGGGCTTGCTCGTATGTTACCTTTTTCTCCATGCCATATTTGTCCTGCTGACATAAGTTTAAAATCCAAGAGATTGTCCAACTCCTGTTTGTGCAGCACAGAATAAAGAGTTGATCCTGATCAGAGTCTCTGCACTCAATGATTGTTAGTACATCCAATGACATCATAATAAAATATTAAAATACTAACATTCTTCATTTTTCTTCAGATATGCACGGAACATTTGTCATTCTGATGCCCCTCAGCCTGATATTGATGATTTTTGGAGGAATGACTGGATTCATCAGTATTATCGCCAGGGCCTACCTGCTGCTTCTGATGACAGGACTGCTCTTTCTTTTTGGAGGTACTGTATCAAACTCCCGGCCTGACGATGTTCAATAATAGGAGGTTATATCTGGGAAACATCACTTTGTCTTTCAGGGGAAAGAAGCTGAGCAAGTGTTTTCTTTAAGAATAACACTGGGTTCATTCACTTGGTGTCTGCTCAGCTCCTCATAGGATTCTGGAATAGAAAGCTGCCACTTAAGAATCAGGAAAAGCAGATAATCACAACAACCATACATCCTTGTGGACTGAGTCACGCTTTGAACACGTGTTCGCTGTGCCCTTTAACACAAAAGATTTAATACCTCCTCAGCACAGTGCCCAAATTCTTTACAGACAAGGTAATGGAGTAATGGAGAAGTGACTTTGGAATTAGTAAAGCATAGAGTTTGATAGCTTTGCACAGATTTTACAACTATTAGAAAACTGACATTTTTCAAAGGGTGTGCGTTGAGCTCATGAAAAGGGTCTTGCTGGGCATTCCTGGGTTAGCTTCACTGCTTGATTGGAACTACAGTGGTGTCCCCGAACTGTGGGTCACAAATAGAAACCCCGAAGAGTTATTTTAGGTGAACTGTAGCATTTCAATTTGAAGCTAATAAAATTTTTACATTATTTTTACATTTTTGCTGTAACCAAAACCTCTGTGTTTTAGAAAGTAATTTATGAATTAAAACTAAAAACATTCTGTCTAAGTAGGAAAATGGGGTTTAAGTCCATCTCCATTTTCTTCTCCAAAAGATTTTCAGTACTATTTCACAATGTAACTTGAAACAGAAATTTTCCTCAATAGAAAAGGGGTTCCTCAGTACTGGCCCTCATCACCTGATCATACAGTCCTATTCTAAGAATAGATTGCTAAGAAATTGCTGGAAGCAAATGCTGCTGTCTCAAAGTCTTAACTGACCTTTTTAGTCTGAAATGCTCTTACAAAGACAAATCATCTCCCATTATGATTTTCTTCTGCAAAGAAAAAGAAAGTTCTGTTTCCTTAGAAACATCAGAAAGCTATATTCACTGAAAAGGCACAGGCTATTTGAAAACTACTCCAAATAGCAAGTGAAAGATGAAAAGCTGTGAAGTGCAAAGCATGATTATCCCACTGAGGAGTGGAGTACTGTGCCTTTCTAAGACACTTGGAGTTGCAAAGGGAAAGGAAACAAAGACAGTGTTAAGAGAGGGGGCTTGAATACGTTCTGAAGATGCAACTGGTGCTGTTTCCCAGGACAGCGTGAACAGGCTGCAGGTGGTCTTTGGTGTGAAGAGGGAAAGAAACAAAAGACAGTGTTAAGAGAGAGGGGCTTGAATACGTTCTGAAGATGCAACTGGTGCTGTTTCCCAGGACAGCGTGAACAGGCTGCAGGGTGGTCTTTGGTGTGAGACCAGACCCTCCTCCTGCTCAGGCAGTAGTGTTCAGCTGATTCAGCTGCACTGAGGCTTGATGCATGTAATGGGCATGCACAGTTTTCTAGGATATTCCAGTTCACAAAGTTCGGTATTGACTAGATAGTTCTGTCTCAGCAGAAAGAAATATTTTATGATGCAATTCCAGAAACCTGAGTTTTTTGGAAAATACTAGAACTGATATGTTCTGCATCTCAGGACATCTTGTATGCTTCCCCATTTTTTTGAAATGTGGCCGCATTTAAGGGAGATCGTAGAACTCAATATACCTTGTTGAAAATGTCAACAAAACAATCATTTCGATTTCTGCTGACAAAAGTTATAAAGTGATCCCTCCCCCCCTTGCAAAGGACTGGAATAAGGTACAGGCATCATAGCGTGGTTAAAGTCAGGAATATGAGTATGAATTTTGACTGTTGCATAAACCAATACTCTTCTGTCTTGGTTTGCCTCTACCCAAACTTGTCTCTGGCAAAAATGCAGACTCATCTAGACTTACACTGTGATTTAACAGAAAGCCAGAGCGAAATTTTTCTCCCTCAGAATCAGATAAGACACTATCTTGTCCTACAAGTGTTCCAATATCTGCCCTGGGTACCCTCCTTTAATCCAGGGCCTTTCTATCGTGTCTTTCCTGCCACTGATCCAGTAAAGTTATGACTTCAGTTAGTGTGTGTCATCTGAGTGACATAGATGCCAGGCCCAGGATGTAGCATGTGCTTGTGCTAGATGTGCCATTCCCTAAATTTGTTAGCTTCTGTGCAGCTCCTTCACTCTGAAAACATCTGGCTTCTTGTTTGAGTGTCTTTGTAAGTTTATTTTTAGTCTGCTCTAAGGATGCTTTTAGCTCAATTATTTGGAAATGATGAATAGTCATGACTCCACAACACTTGGCAGGAGATGACAGTAAAGACCAACACATTATATTGAACACTCAAAACTTATGATACTCAAAATTAGAAAACAGCCTAAATTCAGGTCACTGACCTGAAATGCAAGAATCTCTGTCTCCATGGGCTTTCTTGTGTAGAGGTAGGCAACTGTGGTGCACAGCAATGAGAAATCAGAATACATTATGTTACAGCCATTGAAAACAGAGATGTACATGCATTAGTATCTGTAAAGACATGATTAGATTTTATTGTGGAAATCTTGCTGTTACACGTTTTGATTCAGTAGTTAGCAGTGAGAACACATTAAACTCAATGGACAGAGATAACCCTCTCTTTACTTCCCTCTCACCCTTCCCCAAAAAACAGCCCCTACTAGATTTCAAAGGTAAACAGAGACTAACTGATAATCTGTCCTGGGTAGATAGGAAGGAGTGGCAGAGAAGCCCTAAGAGACATCTAGTTAACTACTTCTACTTTCTGCAGTGGATGCTAACTAGCTGAATATGTTTTTCTGTCTCAGCTCTTGTTACACTTACTGGGATCAGTGTCTATATTGCGTATTCAGCTGCTGCCTTTGAAGAAGCTGCCTGCCTCCTGAGGAGTAAGGATCTCCTGGTAGAAATTGACATCAGGTTTGGCTGGTCGCTGGCCCTAGTCTGGATCTCCTTTGTCACAGAAGCGCTCACCGGGGCTGCGTTTCTCCTGGCAGCAAGAGTCGTGGGTCTGAAACAGCGACGTGAACAGGCGTTATGAACTCCAGGTATCATTGCGACAATGGCACCCTGCAGAGCCTAGAAATGTGGATTGCTCGGTCCATCTGGTCACGAGGGGTAATAAAAGTGGCAAGGCTGTGACTGAGTATCTTCTCAGCTGCTGTAAACCCTTTTCCTCACAGTTAGCTATGAAACGCACAGATTCTGATACATCAGTAAAACATTTCAAGCGTTGTCAATAAGGGAACCCTTGTGACTTTAAAGGAAAGCACATTGCAGTGTTAGTGTTTCCAAATAATTTCAGCTGGCAGCTCATAAGACATCTCCATTCATTGCTTAGAACAAGGCACATTTCTTGCTTGCTTTTTCCTTTCTGCTGACACAGCAAAGTGCCTCAGAGTGCCTTGCAGACCAGTACACACAGTCCACTTAGCGTTTGGTTTCTCCTCTGAGGCTCCTAATAAGTACTCCTGGGATTCCAGTTGTGTTGGCAGCCTCTGCCAGCAGAGCTGCTCCGAGATGGCTGCTTTGTGGCAGGTAGTGTGATCTGCCTGCTGCCTTTGGAGACACATGGCGATACGTGATGTCTGTACACCTGAACCTGGGAGAGAGCGTGAGGCGTAAATAGTAATATTGCATACTAAACATGGCTTTGTTGCACAAAGCAAAACTGAAAATAAAGATCCAGAATAGGAAGAACTTCAGAATATTTGGAGAACTCCAATGCTAATCCCCAGCAGTGGCATGGCTAGGACAACTAATGAAGTGAATATTAATTAATCTTTGCTCGGGAGTACACCTTTATTGTAGGATCTTCTTTTCCTTCATGTCTTCCCAAAGAGGCCGTCCTCTCTCCTGTACCACAATCACACAATTTCTTTGTGACAACACACAAAACTGGGATGATTTGAGAAACCAGAGAACCCCAGAAGCCTAGTCCATGTCAGCTATGTGTAATGTTTAAGGAGAGACACAGAATCACGTTCTGTTTCCTAAAATCTTTACTTATGGAGAGAGAACAAAGAAATTAGTCTTTCTCTAAAAATGAGCTTTGGTGCTGTGATAAAATGAAGGGATATAAGGCCTAGATACTGTGAATAACTTGATATTAGTTACCCAGCAGACAGTAGTGACTATGATGGTGAAGTTCTCAAGTGCAGTGCAGCGGTGAGTGTACTGCAAGAGAAAGATACAGCTGCTTTTCCAGATGTTTTGACTAACTACTGTAGCCAGCCCAAATCTATCAAATGCTCAGGCTACATACTTATCTCTTTCAACTTACTACTAGCTGCTTTTTCAGTTCTCTAATGCAGAAGATGTATCTGATGCCTTTCCCAGTTTTTACTTAGCAATTTTGATGATGATTCCTTTTCATGAAATTTGTGCACGTGCTTTGTGCTGAAAACTGCTGAGTAAAACATAACACAGGATAACTGAATTTCATCTTAGGTGCCAAGCAATCCAGTTTTTCCTTACTAGTTTTTCCTCTGGGTAATAGCATTTAAGAGAAAATTCACTTCAGTGCTCACTGAAGTTAGTGAAGAAATTTTCCCCTGACTGCTATAGCTTTGTATAGAGAGTTAAATGTGTTAACAGCTCCACTACTTTTCTGTTAGATTGTGTATTTCTGGAGGACTTCAGCATATCACAGTTCAAGACTGTGACTCAGGAGCTGTGTCAGCAAGGCACGCTGTGTCATTGGGCACGTCCCTTGTACTTTCTCCAGTAGTGCAAAGGGCATCATTACCTCTGTTAAACATCAGAACGATTTTATCATTGTGTCTTGTGTTAAAGATTACACGTTCACTCTTACTAAGCTCAGCTCTAATCTTAGTCCCGCAGTACCAATTACTGTACAAAAATAGTGGCAGGGAGCTTCCGAGAGCTTACAGACTTTGAGATATGAGGAAACATTATTTCTACCATCCTGTGAATGGAGAACTGAGACAGAAAAACTGTCCAAGGTCATATGAAACCAGAGTTTCTGAATCCCAGTCTAAGACCTTAGTTGGCAGACCTTGCTTGTTATCAGAATGAAATAAAGCTAGAAATCCTGAATAGACTGTGCAGTAGAAATTCTGTGAATAGCCAGTACAATTTTGTAATTCTCACTTGCTCCCACATTGGTTTTCACATATTTTCCATATTGCCTTATGTTGGGACTGAGTAATTCAGTCATTTTACAAGTAAAAGCATACTAAATCAGCTATAAGAAGAGTAAGTAAAAATCCTTTGTAGCCAAAATTTCGTGTGCTTAAGTGAATTATGTAAAATGTAGTATTTCTATGTTTTGGTGCTGGTGAAGCTATTATAATACGATTTGTATAGTGTTACTCAGATATTACTGTAAGCTGTAACAGTAAAATATCATCTGAGTTATTTTTGATATTATTACTGGTGTTATTTTACAGTGGTTTTAAATGTTGTAAAATTAAATAAAATGACTTCTCAGAGTTGGGAGTTATTTACCAAGACATGGAAGAACTAAGATATATATTTTTCTTTAACTTTTTCTGCAGATCTATTCTACAGTTTATATGATGCTTTTGAAGTGCCTGTGTCACATGTGGTAGGTATTTATAAGATACTTATGCAGCTACAATATAAAATATTCAAGTGGTCAAATTTAATTAGAAACCCAATGAATCTGTAATTGAATTAGAGCAATTCTTATTTCCATGGCTTTCCTAAATTTCTCATTCTGGCTTCCTGCAAGATCCAGTACAATGGTAATAAAGCTGCTCCTGAATATTTGTATAACCCCTGAACTTCTCTGAAATTCCTTTAGAATACAAAGAAAAAAAGGTGGTTTGGAATAGTCACATAAACCTTGAACATTTTGAAGAATTATGCTAGAAAGAGAAAATATCCTGGAAAGGATTTTATGTAATTTGATACAAGTGATCTTATCAACTTCTTCCACTAACTGAAACTGGTGTTTATTTAATACCCAATTCTTTTCTGTATTTTCCCAAAATGTGTTACTGAGATGAGGATACTGACTATTCCCATTACTTTCTGGTGAACTGCAAACTCCTAGATAATTTGCCTCATTTAAAGCAAAGAAAAACAGATGTACTGAGCAGAGCAGTACTGTTTGAGCAGGTAGAGTGCACTGAGCTCCTGGCCAATACTAGTCACTAAAGGCTTCCTCAAGGGATGGCAGAAGGATAGAGGAGGTCAAAGGAATCCTTGAGGGTGAAAAAAGTGCAGATATACAAGACATTTAAAGGAGATGCTGGTGAATATAATGTAGACATGAAACCACAAGGATTCAGTCTGGGTCTGCGCTGTTCCTGAGCTGGTTCCTGCAGAGCATCTTGGGTATCTCTGTATACCTACCTCTGATGACCAAGGGGATGTGATTGGTTCAGACACAGCTCAGTTAAAGTAACTCCATGCATTTGCTGATCACTGATCCAAAGCCAATAGACCTGACTGACTCTGTGCAGACACATGTGATTCATAATTTCCTCCTTCCAAATTTAAAGGAATGGCAGGTTGGAGACCAAACAGGACGTGCTCTGTCCATGCCTGGTTGGTCAGCAGCAGAGGAGAGCCAGCATCTGCCCAGACCTCTCCACTAAAGTGAACACAGCAAGGCATGGAGTGCCTGCCAACTGAAGCTGTTAAAGAAAACTGAAACTGGCCCATGAGACAGATGCAAAAGACTTAGATATTCCCAAGCTTGACTGACACCTTGGGATCTCAAGTCATCTTGGTCTCCAATTTCATCACTTGTTTTGCATTGTTTTGCAAATGAAATCCAATGGTCTCAACTATTTAAAACTGAAAAAATCTGAAGAAATCTGAGCCTACTTCATAAATAACGATATCCCTTTCTCTGGTTCATTTTGTAAAATTCCTTGCAGCAAAGCAGTGCATAGTTAGCCAAGATTATCAGTAAAAACACATGTCCATTGGCCTCCGATTGTCATTTTCATATTAACAGACTAAATTGCCCCAGCTCAGGAGGGCAAACCAAAAAGGTTAGAACGAACACTCTGGCTTTGTACTAGAGAATTTGTACTAAAGAATCAAATTGTCCCCAGAATTGGTATAACACTGCTCAGGAGAGATGACTCTGTGCCTCAGCACTCCCAGTTTGTTTGCTAAGTGGCCACAGTTGTGAGCCCAGCAATTGCACGCTCACGGGAATTTGGTCGGATGTTCTTGTTCAACCACCAGAGTTTTAGCCATCCCTGGTTTATGTTACAGGTCTTTACTGGATTAAATTCTAGTTAGGTTACAAAAATTTAGATCTTTTTACTTTTACTAAAACATGCCCATGGCAGGGGGGTTGGAACTAGATGATCTTTAATGACGCTTCCAACCCAAACATTCTATAATTCTATGATTCTAGTGCTCTTTTACTGTAATAGTTTCTCCTATTTCTCTCCTTACACATCAGCTTCAACCCTAACTGGGCCCTCAAACTTTTCCCTCTCTTTTTGCCAGTCCTTTCAGCAGCCATATCACGGTCACATTCCATCTTTGGATGCATGTTAGCTGTGGCAGTACGTACTGCTGGGTCACTGCCCACTTCAGCGTTTGTGTTGCTGGTCATGGTAGTTTGAATGCTCTGACTTGAGAGCCCTTTTCTGGTTTACGATGGTTTGCACAGAAACAGCGGTCTCTGCTGACATCTCCCGACTACACTGAGCAGTGACTGTATTAGGAAAGAAATGTTCATTTCCATACGTACTATTTTTTGTATGGTTTGCAGAGAGAAGACTGTCATGCTCTAGCCCCTAGCTCCTGTGTTTTATAGCACAGAGAATCTGCTGAATCCCAGTCAATAACATCTCCCAGCCACTGGCTATTTTAAGTTAAAATATCAAGTAATGGGAAATGTACTGTTAACCTTCCCTGTTTTTTAAAAAAATAATCACAAAACATGCTTAATGGTTTTTACTGCTTCTGTTCTTAGGAGATAGATGCTATAGCCATTCCATTGATGGTTATGTTTTGATTAGATCAACCAGTATTTTTTTTTTGTTCACATTTGTGCCATAGTGTCAAAACTATTAAGATGAAACTAATCAAATTGAATACCTGAGGATGCAAATAATAAGAAAAAATAAATAGCCTTTTATCATGGCTTATTTCCTGAATATGACAGACTGTCTAAGAATTGAACAATTGAACAGAACAGACTTCAAGATTGGTCCAGAAAATGTAAGAGGGGTTCTGCAGGGAACAGCATGCTACATTTTCCTGTGGCTCTTAATTTCTTTACCGTCTCTCAATAAAAACATTTTTTCCAACCAAGTCAGGAAGCTCTGGTCTCAGTATGAGCTGAGCAACTTTACTGAGATTCACCAAGACATTGTTGAATTTTGAAACTATGCAACAACTGTAAAGGTAGGAGAGACCAAGTCTAACCTCTAATCTAACCAGTTATTAGATTCAATCTTCCTTTCCTGGGAACTGTGGCAGCATTTTCCACTGCAGATCTACAAATATACCTCTGCATAGACTATCCAGACACATCTGTAATTCTTCCAAGCCAAATTACCAGGGTAGAGCATCTGTAAAAAAGTATTCTTAGCTGTGGTTCAGGACTGAGTTGCTAGACTTACATGTTGGATGAACATTATCTGGGGATAGTTCCGTCATCCCTGAACTATAGTCCCCAAACAGATGAACAGCAGTTGGTTAACAATCTGCAGGTATGTGAAGTTAGGTGTTAGAGGGAAAGGAAGAGGGATGCAATGCCATACCCCACGGTAACGAAAGTGGCACTGACATTGAAATCTCGTGTTATGCTGACTTCGTTTCTCAGCCTATTACCTAAGAAACCCCATCTTGTGGTCTTACAGGAACCTTTCAGGTTCCATCACTGTCGAGGACAGGTACTAAAGTTAATACTTGTAAAACTGTCAGAAAGGAAGGGATATGGGACTGTAACTAGGCAAGTTATTATCAGTTAAGGAGTTACAGCTTATCAGCCAAGCTGTCACAACTGTATGTATACTCTCAAGTCAGCTCCCACTACTCTAGAGAATTAAAATGCATTTATTCAGAACACCACCACTACAGCCTGATCCCATTTGCCTGATTTAAGCTATTTGGTTTAATATTTCATTTGGAGCAGACCAGAGCTGATGAGCAGTGAAGTATTAAAAAGTAGCGTCTTAGTCCTTGTGATGGTCGGCTTCTACCACTCATTTCAAAGCTAACTGAAAGACTCCTTGGTTGGGGTTAGAGGGACGGCAGGCAGTTCCCCGAAGGGCTTTTAGCTCATTATTTTACTGGTTTCATTTTTGCCAAGGACAAGGCAAACACTTGTCATGGAAGGCTGGGATTCTCTCAGTGTAATGCTCCCTAGGTGTTGAAAGGAATTTGTCTGCCAATAGCTGAACAGCATTTGCTAATGGCTTACGCTTCTGGACAGCACATCTGGCTGCTGAAAGAGCTAACATATTTCTCCATCCAGCCTGGCCTCCTCAAATATTTATAAGTTAATGTTGTATGCAATGCCTGCAGCATACAGAGAGGCTGAAGTGAATTGCACTGTGGAGGAGTCTCTATTTCCACAGGTTTTTGGAGTTGGCTGCGTCAGCACTGTGAAAACCCTTTGGCATCATAAACCTTTTATTGCCACAGCTCCCACTGGACTAGTATTATACAGTGAAGCATTTAATTATGCAAAAAAACCACATAAAGAACTTTATCACTGCCAGGCAAAATCCATAGAAGGAAAAAACTTTGTAGGACTTGCAATAATAAGTCTTTTGAGTTATCCGCCTTTCTGTTTATCAACAGTACATTACAGGCATGGCAACAGCTGTAGCCAACAGACTTGGAAGCTGTATCTCCTTCCTGTCTGTTGCAAACTTCACATTGGCAGGGCCTTGATTTGGTCCAGGGCACTTCCAATAAAATGGAAAAGTTCTACATAAGTAACTGAGAAGACCAGGCCTGTTTCATTCAGTGAAGAGGCAGATAAGAGACCTGTTTAATACAGTGCAGCATAAAAGTGTAAATATTTCTCAAAACTCAAGAATAATGCAATATTTAATGAAAACGCAAGAAGGAGGAAATGGCTACAGGGTGCTTTCTCAGCCAACAGAAATCAAGACATTCACGAACCTGTTGTATAGATTCAGAGCTACAAGATCGCCTCATACTCAGATATTCATTGTTTAAGCTGCTACTATAATTTGTGCCAACACCCAAGTGACAAGACTTGCTGCTTGAGTAGAGTTTCATTTGCTGAACAGGTGACAATTAAAAAAACCCATCTTTCTTGAGTCATTCAGTCCCTGATCACATGCATCAACAAGACACACTGGTGTCAGTCTCCAAGTACTCAGCACACAGGAGCAATGAGGGTTTGAACCAGCTGTAACTGACTGTCCTGTGGGCATCACTGAAATAACAGCTGCAAACAGGCAGAAGAAACAACATCACCAGTGACTATGTCTTAAAGAGAACTGTTCTGCCTGACTTTTGTGGCTTGCCACAGATGAACCTGTAAGTGGAAGTTGGTGTTAATAATCCACTTGAAGATCAGTATCTTTGTTGACTGGGCTGGTTAACAAAAAGGCACAGTACAGCATCTTACTGTCCAGCTTTGGTGAACACTTTCTTGTCACATTAGCACGCAGAGACACAGGACTGTAGTTCTATGCAGGGAGCTCTGCTGGGTTTGCTTCCTCTTGAGAGTAAGATTTGTTATTCCCCCTTGGGAGTCTCTGGTTTGTTGTGTTGGTAGCCAGGAGGCTGTTACATCAGCAACGTAAATGAAAAAAAGTCCACTTCCCATAAAGATGTCCAATAGAAAAACCCTGTTCCTGCTCCCAGGCCCCTCCTGGGCACAGACCTGCCCTTCAGAGTCTGTCTTGGGCTCACTTGCCTGCTCTCTTGTTCACCGGAAACTCCTTTCACTCCTCCTTGGCAGTAACAGCAGTGCATCGGGACCCTCTGTCACCATAACAACTGGGATATCTGTCTTATAATTCAAACTACCCTCTAACTTCAAGGGCCTCTTCCTACACACCATCTAGAGCTCACCAATCCTTCCCTGAGCAATTCCACATTCTGTGTTGGAGTAGTAACTCCTACACCCACACTTTCTGAAGCTCATTCTCTGCCATTTTATTTCCAAAGCCTGATGAACTGTATACTCACCCATTTGGGAAGAGAATTGAATTTGATACAGGTAAGCCGTAGTCTTTTCAAAGACCAGTAGCCCTGTGATTAACCCCATTGTCTTGGGTTTGCCTGTGGGAATGGTTGCCCCAAGGAGTTCAGAAAATAATCCCACAGAGAGCAAACCACTCGCATAGCAAATCCTCTTGTAACTCCTAATTCCTTTGGAATTTAGACAACATGACAAGCATTAGAACACTGAAGGCTCTTAGAAAGCAGCATGTCCCTCCAAGATGACAAATACATCCCCAAAATGTCACTTAGCCACTAACTTTGTGACATTGGACTAACTGATATCTGTTTCTGTACTTCACCATCTTTAATGGCAGTGTTCTTACTCAATTGCCTCAAGTTGAATAAATTACTTTGCTAAACATCCCCAATAGCTCATTTATAGATTGAATCATTTTCATCAGATTTTCTTTCATTATATGCGGAGATTTCAGCCTGCTCTGTCAGCTGCAACCCATGCAAGCACTGCAAGTCAATACAATATTATCTACTATTTTGGTTAAAATGTTGTTGCCCTCTAAATAGCACTGTTACGTGAGAAATAAGGATATAGGATAAATTAGTGCTTAAAGTGGGTTTTGCAATACACATAATCGTAACTTGGCATTTCACCAAACTCGTTTATAAACCATTATGATGACATGGGCACCCGACTAACTGGTAGTTGTGGTGTGAACGTAATTTTACTGTACAGAAGCAGTCCCTGTGGTAACAGCGTTCCCAGTTCTGTATTGCTGTGCTTGGCCTGGGCAGCCACTGCATGGCACTGTTGTTCCGCACAGAAGAGTCAAAATTGAGACTCATTTATGTGAGCAGGCAGCAGGACTCAGAGAGTCTCTTTGCCTTTTCAATCAAGGGAAGAAAATGTTCTGCATACCAAGGGATGGAGCTTACTGAAGTCAAGGGGGATTTTTCTCCAGGACTGAAGGGAGGTCACACCTGTTACTCTCGCTTTTTCGTTTGTCTGTAGAAAAAGGCTTCATCGCCTTTTCTCTTTAAAAGTGTAAAAGAGAATGGTCGTTAGCCAGGGACAGAAAGATCCTGAGGGAATTGCCTGCTCGTCACAGGCCCTGAGTGAACCGTAACAAATCACAAAACCTCTTCATGCTCCAGTTCTGCAGCAGTGACACCATACCCTGCCTCACGGTGTTACTGGGAGGACTGACATTAAACATATGTGATGCTCAGATATAACTGTAAGAGCAATACTGTCTATAACTTCTTAGATTTGGAGCGTTTTTTTCCTTTCAAGTGAAGGGGGAAAATTTGGAGCATTATGTTGCGATTTTAGAAAGAAAGAGCTTGAGAATTTGGTATGATTGTTGAGCCTAAAAGGCAGCTACAACCAGTGGTCTGAATGATGTTTTTCTAGAAGCATGACACTCCTAAGAAAGCTTTGTCAGCAAACAATGTCACGTCACATAAGCTGGCTAGCACTAAGCTCCTCCTTCCAGTACTTGCCACTAAAAGTACAGAAATATTCCCAGTTCCTCACATTACTTTTTGTTCCAGGTTTTCAGCAATACCACACTGTCTGAATGCAATGGGGAGGCTTAATATAAGTTTCATACAAAACAATTCAAGAGGAATGAAACTGCCAGTAAAGACAATTCAGTAGAGGGTAGGAAGGAAGAGGCTGAAGGAAAATAAAAAAATAAAACAAAATGTGAGAAGATAGTGAGGGGAATTAACAACAAAAGAGATATATAAACTTATCGGAAAATTATTAGCAAGTAGAAACCTTGTGAGATCTTCTATAGCACTCAATGTGCTAAAAGCAATAGTTTCTCCATCCATGGGCTTTCATAGTGTGCTTGCAATGCATCAGTGATAGCTGTACTTACCAGATCTACTCTTGCAGCCCAGCTTATCTGCAATTGGCATATAATTCATCACCTGGCTGTCAATCCATGGGTCTGGGATCACAAGGAGGAAGTGACACTTCAGCTGCAGGTGACACTGAGATGCCATGCAGACGTACTCAAGCCAGGTTTACTCGTCTAGCTCCAGTTTCAGCAACACATTTCAGTATGGAGTGGCTGTGTTCCTGCCAGCCTTGTGTGGCACATGACTCTCATACCACTGCATTTTCCTGATACTACTACCTGATTTGTGATTACTACAGTTATTTCACAGATACTTTCCCACATCTCCAGTCTGCAGAAGAGATACAATCTGAGAAAAGCATTCTTCTTTTCTTCCCTAGTACCTTGCTAAAGGTAGCAGGAATCAGATGCCAACTTTGTAAGGCTGAGCCCTGGCATTTCCTACGCTGGGAGCCCTTACACAGATGCAGAAATACCTACATCTCTCTGGCTGTATGAAGCAGCTAAGCCTCTGCATGCTCGACCTGAGTGCTGCTGTAGATCCTGTGTCACAGAAAGGAAGAAAATTCTAAAAAGGAATTATCCTGCAACCTCCAGGCAGGATCTTAATCTTTTGAGAGGCCTAAAATCAGGCCAGAATTCTTTTACGCAGCACAAGAACACGGAGTTGTGTTTCTGAGCTTACAATACCAATGTTTATTTCATAAGCCCAGATCCACAACATGAGAAGAGAAGAAATCATACTGCCAGAGGGAAGGAAACCCTTTCCTGGAGCAAATGACTGGGCTGTAACACTGCATCCTACTGAGACAGGGATGATTTATAAAAGAGAAAACATACATGGCTTGGCGATCAAAACGGTTGCCTCAAGATTGCTGAGCTGAGTTAAGAAGTGAAGGAACACAGAAGTGAATCAAAGTCTAGAATCGAAGGCAGAGGAGTGAAAATGTCCCGTCCTTCTTCAGACTTTGTGAGAAAATAGTGTTACCTTTACCTGCAACTTTTGTTCTCCATTTTGTGTGTTGCTCCTGTGCTGCTAAGGGATGTGTAATTTCAGATGTCTTGGTCTCTGCCCCACGGTAGCATGCGTTGGTCAAGATCATGCCTGCTGCTGTACTGCCCTAAGTGTGCTTGACCTGCAGCTGTTTTCTCTCCTACAACTAACAGATGAAAAGAATCTGACAAAAACGATGGGCCAGATTCTCCTCTCGAGCAGACGCCTTGGCAGAGAAAGTGGGGCTTTGGGGAGCCACAGCTGCCTGCGCAGTAATGTCCTGGTGCAAGGACATTGACTGCCAAGTCCGTTCCCAGGGCAGAGCTAAGGGAAAGCTGTGCTTTGCCTTGCCTATTGGCCCAGCTGAGAGTTATCGTTTAAACCAGTAATACCTGATTTTTACTGGACAAACATTTTAGCAGATACTTTGCTGATGCAGTTTTTAGCAAGGCGGCTCTGAACAGATTCGAGTTCTTTGTGTGACTGACATACTGCCGAATGGCTGGAGCCAGAGAAGCAAAGTCTGGCTCTGACCTGACACCATAAATGTTATTGTCTGTGTAATTGCAAGATTTGCTTTGGTTTTGTTTGCTTCATGAGCCCAAATGGAAGCTGGAGGATCTGTTTGCAGACCCAGTTATCTAAAGCTTTTCAGCATACATACTTGTAGGTCCAGCTTTGTATTATTTAGAGCTTTTGCTTGTTGTTTTAGGTTTAATGTGTTTGCTCTCTTGATGGCTCTGTCAATATACATTCTTCTCTGAAAAAGTTAAGTGTCAATATATAAAAAAAGATAGGGCCAAAAATACTCATCCAGAGTTTGGAGATGGAAGGCAAATTGCAGGTTTGTCAATAGTGTGTTTGGGAGCATTTTAAATAGTGAATCACTAGATGCTAGCTATTGTAACTATTGGTTTAAAGGTGCTATAAAATTGATGGTGCACAGTTAAACCTTCCTCCAAATCCTGAATCTATTTATGCTGCCTCATCTAGTGTCAGATCCAAAGACCACTGAAGGTAATAGGAGTCTTTACCAAGTCGTTAACAAGCAGTGTAGTTTCAGCAAATGCACATAATCTTGCAGTAGGAGCACAGTACATTTCCTCACAGTTTTTGTAAATTAGGCATACCATACTTCAGCACACGCTTGTCTTTTTTTTTTTTTTTTTAAGTGATAGCAGAGAAAAATGGCATAGAGTGACACTCAAGAAGGGTATCACTCTCTGCCTTAGCTGCACAGCTTTTTGTGCTGTAAGGTTAGACAGTGAAAACAGCATCAACTCCCACTATGAATCGCAGAGTGGGGCATGGTGACTGAGGTCTGAATCCTGGGCAGATCTGAACTGAATATTATTTTGAGTAGCAATTGAGTGAGGTTTTCTGTTTCTGCAGAGCGTTCATTGAATGCTGGATCTGATCAGAGTAAAACATTGAGCTGTGATGCCAAAATAGTGAACCCCAAAAACGATTAATGTAACTTCTACCCAGTCCAACCCCAACTCTGCAAATTTGAAGAAATTCTTTATCGCATTGGCCCTAGTCTCTACAAAATCTTACTTCATCTTCTCAAAGGCATGAACCATCTGAGTATCTGTACATTAGATTAAGTCCTAATTTAGAGTCGATGAATATTATTGAGGGCTAGATTTCACCAAAGGCTTAACATCATCAGCACAGCCATATTTCCAAGGATTTAATGTATTGGATGTATATGGAAGAGTCTGGCCAGCACTGTCCTGACACTGGCTTCTGTTTTTTATTTTTGTTTTCATGTAGATATCTAAACGGAAGAAAAGGTTTTATGTATGGTGAGTACCTTAAAATCTGTTTGAAAAAGTTCTGAAGAATGAGAATCCAGGCTCCATAAAGGTAAATCAGAGTTTTGCTGTTGTCAACCTGAGTGGAACAGGCATAGGTAGATTTGGAGAGGTTTGAATGAAAATCCATTTCTCAGTCTTGCAAAGACGAGTACTTAATTCAGCCCAAACCTTGTGACACCATGATCCTTGCCTGGAGTATTAGTATACCTAAACTCCACATGGAGAAAGGAATTAATGAGGTAGAAAATCCAACAGGAGCGTTATTCATGCTTATTTGCTTTTGGTGTACCTGTATTGTAGTACATCCGCATTTTTGCCCTTGTCTCCCCATTTTTTTCCCCATCCTTTTCCGGGGAATAAAGTGAAAACAATTCTGCTGTAGGCAAGTCTGGAACCTGTCTGGTTCTTCACCTGTGGTTTCCATCACAAAGAAAACTGTGATTAAGGGTGACAGGACCCTTAGGAGACTGGAAGGTGAGATGGCAGCTGGAGAAGAAAATGACAGGCCTCTAGAATTATCTGTTCCCATAGAACAGGTGTCAGCAATCGCAGATAAGGCAATGCCTGAAAGTTTCAGTGCTCCAGGCAGCACTGAGAGGGGAAGATGTGTTTGCACAAAGGGCATGTTCACTCAGTTATAGAGTGCATGTGCAGTGCTAAATGTCCTTAAATCCCTCTGGTAATGCAGCCGTCTGTAACAATAAATAGCAAATAACTATTGTCTCCTCTGGGACTACAGCTATCATGCTTCCAAATAGGAGTCGTCCTGCTCTGTGTTGAGGTGTAAGAGACCGTACCTTTACTATGAATCCTGAGGAAGAGCACTGAAAAACACATAATTTAGCCCGAATTCTTAGAATGATTCTGTCTACACAGTTTGGCTTAAAAGAAATAATAACACTTTAAAGATCCCAAGCAGCCCACTCTTCCCAATTATTCTAGGTTTAAAAACGCCTGATAGGTAAGAAACGTTTGTGTGTTAGAACTGAAAGTGTTAGTATTTGTGTGTCTTTCCATTCCACCTCATGCCCCCTTGTTTCCAGGGACATTCTCATTTAAAATTTCCCCCCCAAATAGAGATACAATCAAAAATCCCTCGTTGTGCCATTTTCGTGATCGGTAGGAGTGTAAGAAAGTTGATAGATCAGCGGAGAAGTGAGGTATCTAGGAGATTGTGTACCTACATAATCTTTTAAAAGTGAGTAGCAGCTCGTCCTCTTTGTTTTAAAATGTTCATGTATATTTCTGGAAAAGAGGATAACAGAACATCTAATAATAGCAAAGCGTTTTATAAGCCAAGCGAAGACACTCAATGTCTTGAAAGTATTTTACAACATGAGCATAACTATACTTCATGACTCATCTGTAAGGTAGCTGTCATTATTTCTCTTGTTCAGATGGGGGAAATGGCATCCAGAGAGACCAAGAAACTCAAATAAGTAGCACACATTAAAAGATTGATGGCAATTAAAACAAAAAAATGACTAGTAAATTCTATTGTTACTTTAGCTCCCTGCCTGAAATGATTGAAATACTAACACCCCCAAAAAATCCAGGACCATATTTCACACCCAAATACACAGAACTAGAACACCCTCAAGAAATACAAGTAGTTCAGAGGCAGTAAAGAACACTGAGCTTTTCTGAGCTGATCACAAATCTCAGACTATTTAGAAACCCTCCTAAAGCTAACATTCTTCCCCACTGCAATACCCATCCCCAGTTATTTGACAGTTTCTTTCACATGTAAACTGGTATTTCTTTCTTAGATCTGAGAAGAGAATTCAGCAATGTAGATACCTGCCACCTGCTTGCTGTTTTCAAAATAGGTGCTTAAACCTTCGAAAGTTTGCAGTGGTTTAAAATTTGAATGGGAACGTACTGATTTCCATGGGTTTGAAGCTGTCCTTTAGAAAGGCAAAATCTGTTAGATTAAGTTCTAGTAAAGAATGAGTTATAGTGTGCTATGAAAGGTCCATGAGAAGCCTGTCAGAAGTTAAAAGCTGAATTTTGCAATGAGTTTGGTGAAGGACAAAACTGGTCTTCCTAGAAGCTGATAAAACCTTGTAAGGCCTGACGAGATCTCATATTAAGCTGATTATCTGCATCCTTCTTCTAAAAAAAAAAAGTTTTGCTCTTGGAGTCTTGGGCTCTAGATCACATCCTACATATCAGTCCTAGATAACAGTCACAAACTGTGAGGATTAGGACCTAGAACTGCTGTGTCCATCATCAATGTAACACATGCAACACTTACAAATCTAAAATCAGGATTTAGCAGCTCATCAATAAAAAGATCCAGGCCTACCCAGTGTCTTTTCCCTTTCCTCTATAAGAGAAGTGAAAATGGTTTCCTTCTGGCTAGAAGTCTAGCATGACCACTGTCATGTTCATCTCAGACAGCCGCATAACCAGAGCATCCTCCTCTCCATGGAACCTTAAAAAGGATATCTTTTCCACTAACTTCCTCCAGGACTGGATTTCCCAAATGATGCCTTCACCCTTCATGAAAGTGCTTTTGTCTGTAGTTGCATGGAAGCACTGAGCATTTGTTTCTCCATCATACCTCCTAACAGCTGGTGATCAGCCAGCGTACCCACTTTGTGCCAAAAGCCAGTCACAGAATTGTTCCATTCCCGAAAGTGCTGCCAAAAACTCCTTTTCTATCTGTCCCTTTCTGCGTTTGTCAAGGCATTTGGAGCCAATGCTTTTGGCTCCTGATCTGCACCACTATGACTCCTAGTCTTCCTTCTGCTATATCACTTTGCATCTCTAACTGCTCTGCACTTAGCCAGCAGTAAGCTGCAGCATTGCCTCTTCACTGCAGACTCAGTTCTCCATAACCTGACGAGAATGACTTGCTGCATTCTTATGGTTTCATGTGGGGTCTGCTGCTAATTTCAGCTTGTCCTTTAGCTCCTCATGTTCTTCCAAGAAACCTTGCTCTACTATTAGGAAACATCTAGTCTATATGATGCTCGATGCTCAGCTTGACTTTCACCCTGAAGAAATCTTGGTGCTGCACTAGCATCAGCCAAGCTTACTGTCCATGCTATTGAGCGGTGAACGACGCTTCTCTAAGTCAAGTACTTCAAAGTGCCACCAATAATGTCTCTTCCTTTTCATAGCTACTGTCTAGTAGCCTCTGTTTATTCACTGGGCTCAGCACTGTTCTGTACTTTTCCAACATCTGGTTACATTTCTCCAGCCCAACGCTGCTGTTTATCCCTGCTGCTTGGATTTTATTGAGCTGGAATTGAACTGGTCGTTGCCTTTTAACACAGTTGAAAATACGGCAGTGGAATGACTGGCAGCCTTTTTCGGTAGTGCATGCATGCTGAAAATCTTCAAATTTCTTCACAGGTCCCTATACCTAGGTCCACTGAAAAGGCTTTTGAGGAGGACTGTGCTTTCTTGTAAGATTCAGGGAGCAGCAGGAGGCAGAGGCAGGCCACAGAAGTTTTTTTTCTGACCACATAGCCTGCCAACTCTGTCTGATTCTTCTCAGGCTTCTGAAAACATCTCATTTACAAGGGGCGTGCTGAGAGGCTTAGCAGGGGTATTAGCACAGTCAGTTCCATTACAAGAACATGACATCTGTCTTTCCCTCCCGTGTCCTCCTTGTCTTTCTGCTAATCACTCTTAAACTCTGCAGAATCACTCGCTTTTTTCAGCTTTTTCCATTATTTTTGCACATACCTTCCACCTCCTGTCCTGTTCCCATCCTAGTTGCTTTCCTTCACACTTTCTGTGGCATCTGTCTCCACTTCCTTTCACTGGTACATCTCAGTGTTTATCTAATTGTTCTTATTTTTTCCTTACAAAATTTTAATTGCCTCTGTGTTTTGCATCAACTCTTCTTCTTCAGTTCTGTTATAACTTAACAGGTTTTGAACTACATAGGTCTTAAGAATCTTACAAAAGGGATTAAATTATATCCATATTATGATTAAACTCAGATGAAACGGAATATTGTAATATTTGAATGTAAATGGTTTAACAATGGTATTAAAGAGATCAGTTAAAGTACTTCAATCAATGCTACAGTTTGGAAAGAGTAATTCTACAAAAGATTCAGAGGTTCATGTGTGTATATGTACATATATGTGCATGCACATACACAGAAGTAAAACACACGCACTAGACATAACTGAGTCAACTCTAAAACTGATGAGTGTAAGACACTTTCCCACAGGCTTACAGTACACTGAAGTATCTACATGGACAACTGTTCATATCTGTGTGCTGGCTGGAAGCTGCACTTCTGCTGTTCTTCTGGGGGCCTTTGTAAGCAAGAGGTCTGTTAAGTGCAAGAGAGGAGACGAAGCCTTGGTAAATTTTTTCTAGTTCAGCTTGCTTTTTGGAGTTACTTCATTTAAAAATAGACCAATTTACAATGTTTCAGAATATCACAGCCCATTTTAGAATTGAAACAGGCCTGATTTTCCAGTTAGCTGCAGCTACTGGTAAAGGCAAGGCAGGTTGCCTCAGAAAACCACCCTCTGTCAAAGGTATATAATTCTTCACAGGTGCCAAAACAAGTGCTCAAACGCTAAAATCAGTGAAATAACAGACACGAACACCGGTATTATTTAACGTCTTGTTTTAATAGGGAAGAACTCTTTCAATCCTTTAAAACACAGGGACAACCACTCATTTTCCTTTCCTTGTTCACTGAGCAGGTGGTCTGCGGGAAGGCGTGTTACTACATACACAGGAGTTGGTCAGATGTTTGCAGTATTGATGTATTTAAGAGGTCAAGCAAAGTGTTTAGTTTAATAACAATTTAGTTTCTTATTTGCTTTTGTTTATTTGTCTTTCACATAGCTCTCAAAATCACCATTTTTTTCTGATCCACTGTGTTTAAGATCAAAAAACCAAGAGAAGCATCCAATCTGATTTCATAAAGCTTCCAAAACATGGAAACCAGAAAAACTGGGATGAGATGTGGCCATAAAGCAGTTCATTAGTCATGTGCAGAGGAAAAGTAAACCCCACAGCTCCTTCTTTACTTTGGCCAGATGCTGCGGCCAAAGCCACATGAGGCCACTTTCCAGAGTCAGTGGCAGGGACATGATAGGTCTAGATCCTCCCATATTTTGCCTCAAAGAGCTTTTCCAAATATTTCATGTTGATTTCCCCCTATGCATAAGCAGTTATACAGTTGACTTGCCTAATGTCTATATTAATTTTGTTACATTTTTAATTAGCAGATAGCTAATTAACATAGTATAAGGTTATCTTGTTAAATGTTAATTGGATATGTAAACATTCTTTACAAGTTAATATTCAGAGGAAAAATATGTAATATGCATTTGTTGTCTGTGTCATTCTGAATTAATTACATGACAGCCAGATTATCCCTTCCCAACTTGAGAACCCTCAATAAGTACTCTTTTAAGAATCAATTGATACTTAATTAATATGTACTGGCTGTCCTATTTAATTTAAATTAGTTCTTTCAGCAAGTTACAGCATTGCTGAAAGACACAGCCTTCCTCCTGCGACACAGAGCATTTTCTGCTGAGAGCACACGAGGGTGCTGGTGAGAAAAGGCTCGGTGCTGGCGGCCCATATTTCATGACTGGGCACACAGCCTCCTCCTTTCTTCTTATCAAAAACCAAAACTACCCACACGGAAATCTTTATGAAAGTTGCATGTGCTGTGCTGTATCTCATTCCACGGGCTTCATATTGCTCAGGGCGCTGTGATAGCTCCCTACCTGGATGGTGTTTATTACATTAGATGATGAGGTCAGTAACCTTCTCCCCCGACCAGGTAGGGAGCAAGGTCCACGTTCCTTCACTCCCTTTTATGTTATCTTCATAACATCCACTTATGAGATACGCGTAGATTTAGCTCATTGTTTCAGTGCATTGATATTCCTGGCTACAGGAGAACAGCATGATTGAGTCCCTGAGGGGCTGAATTCTGGATGGATGCACGGCAACGACGTCCACATATAATTATTATGTGTATGAAATCCTTAACATCAGCAAAATGGTCGCAGAGTTTGCCTTCCCTTTCATCACACAATAAGGCTGTTAATGAATAAGAAACGTCTCTGCATGCTGCAGTTTAACACATTCTGTGCCCAAGCAGCGGCAACGGGGATCGGAACAGATCTTCTGTCTGCCCAGACACAGATTCCCTCTTCTGTAAATTTGCTGCAAAAGATTGTGGGTTTAATTTTTGGAGGATTATATCTCCAGCAATCCCCAAGCACTTTATAAATAACAATTAAGCATCATTATGCTCGGGTGATGCAAATATTACAGGTGGGTTAACTGACAGAGGTGAAGCCTCTTGCCCAAAGCCACAATGTGATATAATAGCAGCTCCCAAGAGCTCTGAATCTCAGTTTCTCCCTCTAAACATGAGATCACACTTACTTTCTCAGGTAACTGCACTAACTGACCTCTTTCTGGACAGGCGATCTGTCATCATAAGAAAATAAAACCCCTGGAATTCAGGCGGGACCCTGTAAGTGAGGGCCTGGTCTGAATCTCTGAGGTCAGGACAAGAGATCCCTTTTACCCTTGTGTGTTATCAGAATGACAAATGGTGAAGATTAAGGGTCTCATTTTCATAGGTGCTTAGGCCCTGGGCCTGCTAGTAATGTCAGGAGGAGTTTTGAATGCTCAACCTTTCCAAAACCGCATCTGAAGGCTTGCCCAAGGTCACGCAGGCAGCCTTTTGCAGTCCTATGGCAGCAGTAAATTCATCCAATTGTCTTGTCTCTGAATTCCCTGGTGTTACTAAATTTTCCTCTAAGGAGGTTTGCCCCATTTGTTGCAGCTGAAAAAGCTGTTCTTTCAGCTGAAGCAGCTGAAAGAATCTGAATACATTGTATTGTAATCATTAAATGCCAGTTTTCTATGGATATAAGCAGAAACACCTATTTTAGTTAAAAAGCTGCTGTTAGGTTACACAATATCTTTTATGGCTGAAGTAATGCAGCAAGCTGGCACAAACCAAATGGTACTTGACTGTTTGCAAATTGAGCATCAAGACAAACAGCAGGTGGTCACTCATCTCTAGACTTTCACGCCGATTGTCATAATAATAGCTATAGTAATAATACTAAATAAATAACATTCAGCAATCTATGTGTTTTTTCATGGAGAGTTTAAATACTGAAGATCCACTTTTAGAATTCATTACCTGCAGCTTTATTTTTATCTCCTATTGTTAAAAGTTAGGATTAGTTTCCCTGTATCCCTATAGTCAAGACCTTCCAATCAGATAGATGCTTTCTTACAGCTCCAGGGTGCCTTTTTATTGTACATGGCTGCCGCACCAAGTTTTATCTAGAGTCCATTTTTTAGTCTTGTAAACCCTAAAAGTAGGAATACGTGACCTGCTTTAAAACATCTAGGAATCATAACTAAAGTTTTCTAAAATGGGCATGTATGACAGCAAGATTCTTACTGCATGTCTCCGAGCTTCACTAAATATTAACTGATATAGTTAGCTTCCCTATGTCCATCTCTCTGGGTGGGGGGAAGAACTGAATAGTCATTCACTTTGGAGCATTTGGTGATACTGTGTCTGTGTAGATACATGTGAAGAATTCAGATTGTCATGTAGCAGCCAGGAATTTTAAACTGGAAACCGGAAGTTAGACTGAGAAAATCTCTTGGTGTCCAGAAATGCTGAAACTTGCAGATATCCATCACTGTTGACCTACCCTCTTCTTCTCCTTCTTCTCCTTCTTCTTCTTCTCCTTCTTCTTCTTCCTCCTCTTCTTCTTCTTCTCATCATCATCATAATTGTCGTTATTATTCTTCCTATTACACATAGCCACCTTCTATTTCCTTGTCCCCACAAAGTGCACGAGCGACCACAAGGACTACTTGCGCAAGAAGATGCTATTCAATACGCAGATGGCCCAGCCTGTAATGAATGAGGCTGAGTGCAGTTTTCATAGCTCTCGCTATTAGGCACTTAAATGTCTGCTGTTACATTTACTGTGAGGACAGTTTGCATCCAGAGTCATTTGTTCTAACGGGACGCTGGGAACATATCAGTTACAGACCAACAGACATTGGTCCCTATGTGATAGTTCCCATGTTCTTGGCAGGCTCCCATCTCCGCTGATGCTGATGTGCACTAGCACGGTCCAGTACAGGAGGATCCAGCAATGTAATAGCATTAACTGCTTCGTTAAGTTCACCCATGTGGTGAGGACGACACTGGTGCAGAATGAAAGGTCTGAGATAAACGGCAGCTCAGATGTAGAAGGAATAAAAAAAGCTGATAAAGGGAAATTCTAAAAGAATCTCATGGGTCTGGAGGAAGAAGGTGAAAGTGAACATTAGGAAAATGAAACCAACAGAGGCTTTATCTCAACAAAATTTAGTTTTATGTATACAGTAGTATTTATCTTGTGCATAAAAGCCTTCCCAGGGGTGCTACAAGGCACACCCTAGAGTAATGCAACACCTGATTATCACTATTAGAAAACAATGAAAGACAATGTTAATGCTGAACATATAAAGCAGATACAAAGTTTAATTTTTAATCATTTTCAGTGCGTTCCATGAAATTTCAGATCCCCAGAAGCAAGCAGTACACCAATGCACTTTACAAGTTTAACACAGCAGTTTACTTCTACTAGGAACAGGCTAGCCTTCATCTCAATATTCTGGTTCCCAAACTGTCATTTGAGGAGACCTATGACTGTCTATGAATTCATGTCAAACATTTTTGGCTGAACAAAAAGAAGAGACTATATTGAAACATTCCCATGTTGTTTGAACTGTTTGAAACTAGATTTCCTTGATCAACTAAACTAGAAGCAACACAAAACAGGTTAATATGGGATTTCTAGTCTGAGGCCCTGAAGCATGCGTGATCCGAGATGAAGTTCCAGAGATCATGATCAGGACCCATCCACCTGTGACAGAACTGCTGCTTTTGCACAGCCCCGGTTGGCATAACGAGCACTTGGCACCAATGAAAAGTGGCGGGTATAAAGCAGGGAAAGCATGAAAAAGATTTTGCAACTTCTCTTGCGAGTAGATGTCACGTGATTTCAGACCATCATCAGGCCAGCCTGAAAAAGCAGCAGGCATTGTACTTTCACAGGTGTAACGTGCAGGGAGATTGCCGAAACTGCTCTCAAAGAACTGCAATTCCCAGAACTGACAACCCCAAAAATCATACAAATACTTAAAGTGAAGCATTAAACAGGGTCTTGTCGGCTGAGTGGCATGTCTGTTAAACCTTCTAAAGCAACACAATCAACTCCTGTCAGAAAATTCAGATTCATATTTGTGTCAACATTTGTGCTCTCCAGTGTCAGCCGAGATATCCTCTTCTATGCTTGTCTCCTGAAATGATTAGTAGACCTTAGGAGAGTGAAAGCTATTTTTGTGAGCAGCTGGTTCTGATATTGTAAAATGAATCCACTCTGCATTCCTCTGAAATCTGGTGACAGGTGGAATTTTAATCAAAAATGGATGGCATTCCATGGAGAAGGGGAAGAAGCAGGGACTCTACACCAAAGGCTGCGTTTTTCAAAGGCACTTCAGTCTCTGTGGCAGAGGTGGATCCACGGGGCGTACGTAAACCCCTTATTCTAGTCCTGCAGTTTGCTCCAGGAGGTGGGCGTTGTGTTTCTTGCCCAGCCTGGCCGTGCACCATCACATTGGGTCTCTGCCTCCAGGAGAGGGTAAGGTGGAGCGGGGGTAGCACGGGGCTGGGCTGGAGGGGTGCGAATGTCTGTGTGTGCAAAGCATGGGTCAGATGGGGAGAGGCTGACTTTGCAGACCTACCAACGCCTACTCAATGTGGTCTTCACAGCACACCGCCAGCTCGAGGGGGCTTCTAGGACTAAAGCAGCTAGAGGACTGGAAAGAGTGAGCTGGGCACAGGCAGGACCTAGTGCTGGAGCGGGATGGATGTTGTCCCTGTTTGGGAAGGGACGTGTGGCCATGAGAGTGTGACACAAGCCTGGGCTTCTCAGCTGGTGCTCATGAGGGGAGAGCCATGCTCCTTGTGCCTGCTTTCCTGGCTGTGACAAGGCAGAAGCTCTTTAAGTGGAATTAAAAGCCCTTCCTGCCCTCAATATGTGTAAGAACAAAATGAGTTTCTTCAGCAAGATACTCTCATTTTGTGAAACTTCAAAGACATCTTGAAGTCCCTGTTACTTCACGAATAACCTAGTTTGAGTATTATAATATTAATAAATGCATTAGAACTATTTTTAAGTAAGCAAAGACTGGATGATAGTCATCCAAATTAATGAAGGGTATGAACTTAAAATTGATTATGTAAACCGCACTAAATCCCTGCGCAGATTTAATGATTTAAATTCAAATTTAATTTAGATTTAACTCAAACACTAACTTGAATTAAAGCCACTTTAATTCTGAATGAGAGTGCCCAGAATGGGCTTTAGTATAGGTTAACAAATCTGCTCTGTGCAAAGATTTTCTTAAACTGCGTTATTTTTTCTTAATGCCATTAAGTCACTAGTGAGTAGATTGAATACATGGCTCTGAAAGAAGGCCTGTGCTTGGAAGCAGAGGATGACTCACCAAAATGCTTAAACAGCCCTCAGCTATAAGTATAGGAGAAAACTCACATTTTTTAGGCTAATTAAATCCCTCGATGAGAGCTTAGTCTTGCACCTTTCGAAAGAAGAGGAATTCACTTCTCTGGTGCGCAGGACAGTGGGCTGGGACCTTGAATCTCCCTCTTTTGGCAGTATGCTGCTCCTTAAAGACAGAACAGAAAAAGGAAAGAAAGTTCCCAGGTTACTGATTCCCTTTACTGGTGTTTGTAAAAAAAAACCAAAACAAACAAACAACCCAAGACAAAAACACAAAGGAAAACTTGACCTTTGCAAAGGAAACAGAAGCTCCAGATTTTCCTCTGTTGCAAGACATTTGTTTGCTTTACTTAAATCTCTGTATTTAACACACATATTTATCATACACACTTTTAGTTCACTGACCAGGGAAAGCCAACCATGTGTTCTTAACGAGTTCTTAACGAGCTCCTCACTGGGTGCAAACAGTCGGAGCAGCAGAAGGTGCAGCAGGACCATGTCTGTCAGGTCTGACTTTCTCCACTGCTATTCTGCTCTTGCAATTATCCAGCTGGATGTACTTCCAGTTTACTTCATGGTGGAAACCTAGCCCGTACTGGGTGTCCCTGCCCAGGTGTTGGCATTGAGGGCTGCGAGGCCTCTGTGGGGGGAGGACAGGGCTGCCGGTGCCAGGCACAGCTGGCTCCAGTCATTTGCCTAATGGCCCCACCTTGGGACACAGCTGGGGCCCATCAGTGCTGCTGTGCCGCTGGGAAAACTGATTTAAGGAAGGGCAAAAGACCACTTAGGTAGTGAAGAGAGCGGTGGGAGGTGCTGGAGGGGAGATCCTTCTGTAGCCCCTAAGGAGCCCATGGCTGAGCAGGGGAAGAGTGTGAGGAAGAAGGAGCAGCAGAGAGAAGCTGTTATGGGCTGACCGTAGTCCCCATTGCCATCCCTTTGGGCTGGAGGTAGAGGAGTCTGTGATGAAGGAGTGAAATTGAGGTCAGTGAAGAAGGGGATTATGTGATATGTTTTAGGTTTTGTCTTTGTTTCTCATGATCCTGCTCTATTTTTAATTTGCAATAAATTAGGTTTATTTTCCCTAAGGGAAATCTTGTTTTGCTTGTGATAGTAGTTGGTGAGTGGTCTCCCTTCTTTATCTTGACCCATGAGCTTTTTGATCTTATTTTCTCACTGTGACTTGTTGAGGAGGGGGAGTGTGAGAATGGTTGGGTGGGTGCCTGCTATCTGGCCAAGGCCAATCCACTGCTGGGCTTTATCTTGGCTAGATCAGTAGAAGTTTGAAGAATTGCTGTGAAACCAGGTGGTGTTTAAGGAGATGCATGCTCTGACATTGGACAGTGCTCTAACACTCATCTAGAATACCTTCCTGGGGCAGCAGGAGGGTTGATTGCCTCTAGCTGTGTGCCCAGCCTTTTGCTAGGGACCACTTTGCCAGGTGGGTTCTGCCTGCCACTGTGCCAGCACCATGAAACTTTTACCCTCAGCTAAGTCTAATCAAAATGAGGATCACAACAGGAGGTGGAAATGATCCATCTAAGTTACATGTTCACTTCTGGGCAGCTGTGGATGTGACAGCTTCCTGTCTTTCATGGAGAGGATTTTGCTTGGGTAAGTGCTTCAGTTTCTGGGCCCAGACTATGGGCTGGCTCAGGTGCCTTTGCCAACTGCCTGCCCTGGGCAGGCTGGGTTTCTCTTTAAGAAAGCACACGGTGTGCTCTAGCTTAATGGTACGTGTTAAGCAAGAACATCTGCTTATGAAGAGATAGATATGCTGAAACATTTACTGATGTTTTGCTTCCTCTCCTTGTGTCACCTGAAATCTATCATCTCGCTATGGTATCCCAGTGCAATCCTGCTTGCAAATCTAGGGAAGCAGGGCAGTGGTGCACAGCTTTTAGAAAATGATTAGTGATCTGTCAGGCTAACATCTAAACATGGGCACTGACTCAGATGTGTTACCTATAAATCTGTTCATCAGCAGCTGAGGAACATATGTGCCTCTTCTTCCTTAAACATAAAAACATTAATTACATTATATTGTACCACAGTAATGGGCAACGTAGTGACAGAGGCTTGCCAAAACTTTAATTTTAACCGTAAATCTGGAGGATCTGAAATGGCAATTCAAGCTGCTTTAAAAGATGAAGATAAAGATAAAGCTGAAGTAGGGTGTGTAGGAGCAGGAGCTGATAGGGGGTGGGGAGGAAGGCATGGAGAATTAGCATAGACTGGCTGAAACACTTGGGCCTGAGACAGTAAAACTACAATCTTCCATGGCTGAGGGACAGGAGAGAACAAATTATAATTCGGTAACAGCTCCTCTTCTGACTTTCTGCACTAGTAGTGGGGTAAAAAGGTTTCTTCTCCCCTACTATTGGGTCTTGGCTTCCTGCTATTTGGTTTTGCTGTCCCTCCTTTTTCTGGTGTAATCATCTAATCACAGAGGGAATACTGAACAAGCAGACCTTAGTGTCCTTTCTCTGGCTGGATTTTCATTTTGAATAGAGCCAGTCAGCAGAAAAGATGAGGCACAGCATGTAGCTTGCACAGTCCTTTGTACCTGGGTGAGAGCAATGAGAAGGAGCACGCAGATTATCTGCCAACACGCACAGGAGGAATATGGAAATGTGTGTGTACCATTAAATATGAAAGGCACCAGGAATAGGTTCTCGTGTTGCACTGGGTGCTGTACCATTGAGTGTTCACAGGGTTTATCAGACAAAGCATCTGCTGATCTGGGTGAGATGGAGCAGAAGGCAGCAGCTGCCAGCACCCTGTGCCACTGCTTGCCCCATGCGTGCTCCTCCCGGATTTGACCCGATCCTGCCTGGCTGCTACTGGGAACTGGCCAATGGCCCTGAAATCAGGGCAAAGATGGGCCCTTTGGCAGCCAGAGGTCTCTGCTGCAATTGCCTCAGCCTGCCTCATTATGCCACAGGCAAAAGGACAATAACTTCTCTTACTGAAATTATGTAGATTCCTTCTGAACTCACTGCATTTATTTTAGGATTTGCCTGCAGTGTTTCAGAGCTATCTGGCCATTCTTAGGTTACAAATCTAAAACGTTGCAGCAAGCTGCATCAGATAGAGAGTTGGCTTGGATCTTTAAAGGCTTGTCTCCCCGGTCACTTGTGTCCGCCCTTTAAGGAGAAGGAGGAAATTATACTGGAGATGGGACTCTGCTGAAGGGAAACCTATACCTTTCTGTTCTCGTATGCTTATTCTCTATTCTCTTTGTTCTTACAACAAATTAATTTCCACAAGAGCAACAAAGATGATGCCACTTGTATGCATAAGAAAACAAGCACAATTAAAGCAGAATAAACTGTTCAGAGTAGTACTTCTTGTGGGCACAAATCCAGAAGGACATTTTCCCTTTGGAAAGGCAGCTGTTGTTCAGAAGCTATGTAGCTGCTATTACTCAACAGTCCTGTTCCATGTTACTGTGTCTTTGCTGGTCAGTTTTTGTGGTAAAAAGCCCTGAAGTGGTTTACGTTTTCTGCAGTTTGGGAAAGTTTTGCTCTATTTCAAACAGAGCATCATGTGTTTTTGAAACAACACAAACCTATAGATGGTTTATATTCTACTCAAAGGCTGTTTCCCCACTCTTGCTTCATTATGTCTCTTACAGGTACATATGTTCCTCCTGTCTCCTAAGTAGTAGCTCAACCTTTTCCATGCTACTTCTCCCTTCTGATGTAAGAAAGCTTTCAGAAACTCAGCATTTGAGCTACAGATACACTGGCCCAGACTGAGCAGTGCTTTGATCCGTTTAGGTCCAGCTTCAACTGGCAATGTTTCCACAGGTATTAAAAGGACAAAAAGCTGGAGTACCATGTACAAATAATCCAGGCCTGGACTGAGAGGTCCCAGATAAAGATGTGTAGTTTAGCAATTCCATGAGGTCCAAGATTTTTTTGTTTTCCCAAAGCAGGAACCATGACTTGGAAAATGGTTTCTATTTGCCCCTTGGCTAAAGAAACCTAACTGGCTGCCAGATGTATTAGCCTAGAGAAAAGCATGTAGCAGCAGAAGATGGCAACCCATTTGACACAGTATGGGCTGGGATGCAGGGCAGAGTTTGCAGCTGCTGTGTGGGGCATTTTTCCCCTGTCAGATGAACACAGGATGTATCTATCACAGAGCAGAACACTGAATATTCACTGTGCACTGAACAGCAATATTTCATTTCATGCATCATTAGGAACCTGCATTGATTCCAACTAGTCAGATAACCTCATCCTGCACTCACTTTAAAGCAAAAAGGGTGGAGGAGGAAAGTCTCTCCTTCCCAAGTCACTGGATAACTTTAAAACTTTATACTTGAAGAAATTGTCTTAGTGTCATCGCTGTTGGGGACCAAGATGCCATGTGCAGTACTCTATGACTGGGAAAACAGAAGGGCTCCAGTGAGGGTCTTGGTTTCAGCGTAACTTTGTCAAGTTTGTTTAGCGTACATCTGCTTTGTGGTCATGTATTTGCAGGAGGTCTTATCTCCTTCTCAGTGTTGGAGTCACTTTGATTTGAAGTAAAGTTCAGTTCAAATATAATAAAAAGAGAGGAAAAATATGGTAAGAGAATAAACTGTCGTGGTAGCTAGCGCTAGTCTCTGCAGCCAGCTGAACTGGCTGTGAAACACGAGCTTCTGGCAGCTGCCTTTGGTGCCTTCTGATATGACCACGTAACAGCACTGTGGACAGTAGTGAGAGAACCATGTCAGCTTTAAACAAAAAAATAATCTTTGTACATATTTCAGTTTGAAGGCATTTAGTGGATTTAGCTCAATCTGCTGCAGGTGTCTAGAGCTACATCTGAATTTGGGGCCTGTATCTAGATTAAGAACAATAAAAGATTTCAATGATAGTAAGACTGAGTTGTCCAATCTGCACACTTCCATGCTTGAGAAGGCAGAGTGCCCTTCTGCTAGAAGCACAGAGATGTTAGAGGATGCTACCTCCCTTTCCAGGCTGTAGCAGGACAACTGTACCATGTATTATGGCTTTCCCTAGGGTCTTGTTTGGACTATGATGGGGTGGTTGGCCCCATTGTGAACTCAGTTTAGGGGTAAAAAGGTGCCAAGCAGAGTGATCTGGGAAGACTCAAACAGCTCTGTCTCTTTTCAATGGCCATTGCTTATTTCTAACCATGGTCTCTGACATGTTACTAACATTTCTAACTGAATTTTCTGAGAATTCCATGCACATATCACTCTCAAAGGGAACCTGCAAACGTTTATCAGTTAAAGGAAGGAGCCCTGAGGACTGAAAGTCCTGTGCGCATTTGGTAAACTCACGGTATTTAAGAGAATGTTATTGCTTTTTTTTTTATACTATCAGCCCCTCCTTCTCAACTTGAGAAGATGAAAGGGGCAAAAAGATGAAAGTTTAACTAGCATCATTACCAGCTGCTCTTACTGGCATCCATCTTCCCAGCAAGAAACACTTTGAAGGCTTATTAGCTGTCTTCAGCAGGAGAGACTGCCTCTTTGCCACTAATCTGAACATCAACCTGTCCCAGCGTGTGGAGCAATGCACTACAAAAAATAGTATTGTGTTAATATATTATTTACTGTTTGAATGAGACACAATATCCTTCATAAGGTATGTGACAAAGACGCTCAGGGTGCTTACACTCCATGAGTAGGCTGGGTTTATTGTACATGATATAATCCAGAGTTAGAATAAGAGCCTTGCATTCATTTCTGACCATAATTTCACAATAAAACTTGCCTTTTCCTTTTATTTTAGTCTCTCATTGCCACTATTTGACTTTGTTTTTTCACCCCCTCTGTATCTTCAGATCCCACAGCATCTGGTGGCAAATCAAACATGGTGAAATGTTGTTTCTGAGCTTAATAATATTTTCCAAGTCATTTATTTACCAAATGCTCTTGGTGGAAGTGCTTTGTTCTGTATGCTAACAGGTGGTGCGTACTCAATCTGAATGTGTGAGTAATCAAATCATAGCAATAGTCAAGTCTCTCAGGGTGTTGTGTTGAAGTTGGACAAGTCCTCATAAACTCAGAGGCTGCGTGTTTTGACTGTCTGAGCTTCCTGGTCACTCCTCCTCTCAAACATGGACATGGATTTTGCTATCCCATTACTCTAACTGTTGTGGTTTGCTTTTCTGTACCTGTTCTATTTATACTGCAGGGCAGTGATGGCCTCTATCAGGGAGAATAGTGAATGGGCTTGTCCAGTACAAAACTTCAGCCAAAATTTCAGGATTCGGCTAGAATGTTGCCTCCTCATCTTTCTTCAGACCCAGCACTCTGTGCTCTCTCCTTGGCAGGCTGAGCTTATCTTTAGAGCTTGCCAGATGTGTCTTACTCTTCAGGGGGTTTACTTTGTATTCTCCTACTTCCAGTGACTGCAGACCTCAAAGGGAACAGAAATAGCAATAAAAATGTATAACTGCTGTTTTATACATTGCCTTTGGATGAATTCACAGTCCAGTTTAAGATTAGTCACCTAAATTCTATAGGACAAAGAAAATGAATAAGTACTATAAGCAAAGTAGCTTTTTTTCCCATTTGAAAACCACATCTTTATTTCAAAAAAATGGTAATTTTTGTCTGATTTCATATTCTTAGAGTACCTGTAGAAATGAGGAGTTATCCATCATAACCTCAGTGACACCAAAACACAAGAGACCCTTGTGATATTATACTGTTTATAAAACACCACTAGAAAAGTCGTATGTCTTGTATTCAACAAAAGAGAAATTCATTATAATGGTATCAGAGGGGACTGTGTAAAATCATGACCCTTCTAACTTCAGAGCGTTGGATAGATTCAAACTGTAAACTTAGACATGGAAGGTTTTTTTTTTTTTTCAATCCACCAAACAACAGGAGCAGACGCAGGTTATTTTTTGGATGAGACATTCCTCTTTTGGAATGATTTCACATGCTAACTTTGCTTGGGAACTGCTCCTGTTGCTGACCATGTGTTCAGCACATCTGCTTTGGCTTGTTGTTTTCTCTGAGACTGACAATATTGTGGCAAGACGTCAGAGTGAATTGAGGTGAAGAAAAAAGGAAAGGAAAATTAACATGAAAGAGCTGCATTGCAAGTCCAAATGAACCCTGAGAGACTTTCCATCCCTTGATCCTCCATGTGTTTATTAGGGTATGTGTAGAGGGATTTGAAGAGGTGGGAGGAACTGACAGGCCTGAAGTAATACCTGGGCTTGTCTTGTCACAGTCAAAAACTGAGCTTGAGCAGACATGCTGGGAGGACATTTCTGACTGCTAACCCGTGGGAGAGGATGCCTTCAAAAAGTTGGGAAAATCCTGCCAATGACTCATCAAGGCTAGTTTCACTGTTTGCTGCATAATGCACTCATTCATCAAACTGAAAGGATTTCAATCAATATTGTCAAACTAAAAAGTTATGTATTATGTACACATGCACACACAAGTGCACTCAGTTATGCATAACATACATGATGACCATCATCAAATTATAGAGCTGGGTGCCAAACTGAATTTACTAAAAATCCCTCTCTGTACCTGTCCCTATTTGCACTGAGATTCCCACATAAAATTCATTATTTTTTCATCTACCTCAATCATCAATTATTAAAAACGCTTGAAAGACAAAACAAAAAAATCGGGAACTCTTTCTTTCTTCAGCCTATGGCTCCTTCATCAAAATCGCCCTTCTGAAGATGTCCAAGAGGCAGATTCAGTCCCATCTTAGAGCATGTCTGAAACCTGAAGTCAAGCCAGGAGGTGCTTGTCAGTTCAGGTAGCAGTGTGATGCTTTGAGTAAGACAGACATTTTCATGAAATTCAAGGCTATCTCTAACCCAGAGATCATTTCGTAGGGCAATCAACAGAACATAAGTCCTGCTTGGCATGTAGTGTTATGTGATCCTTATTTATGGAAACATGGCTGCAAGTATGGACTGCGATGTGGCTAGGGGGGTGCAGGTGCTCCAGGTTCCGCTCCCCATTCAGTTTCTATCCTGATGAGATAAGAGGGAAGTAATGAGGATAAATATTAATTCTCTTAACGTTCCCTGCCTTTGAACTATAGATAAAGCTGGTTAGAGAGAAAGAAAAAAGGTAGAATAAAGGTTTTCTGTGGCCATTAGCCAAATCAATAAAATTTGAACAGTGCGTGGAAACAATCCGATTTTCTAAAATAGAGGCCAGAGTTGCAGATCTCTGCCTTGATTCCTGACACCTCAGCAACTCTGCTTCATGGCAACCTGCCTGATAAGTGAGAACCTGGAGACCTTGTTTTCACCCTTTGTGACTCCCTCAGCCACTTAAATGCCTGGGCCCTGGCGGCACTAATAGTCCCTAGTGGCCCTGAGCATGCCATCTGTGGCCTGCCCCCTCATCTCTGCCCATGGCTCATTCTCTGTCCTGCTCTGAGACTCGTCATGGACCCTGTGACCAGCCCTCAGCCCTGTCTGCTGTGCACAGGCACTGCAGGTACAACCTGGCCGTGCCGCCTTGCCTTCTGGTTCTCCTTCCCTCGTGGAGCTTCTCTGCTTTTGCTGGTCCCTAACACTAGAGTCTGTGGTCCGATTAAGCCAGTTAGGCTGTCTTTCAGGGTGTCATGGAAGAAATTTGAAGCTTGGACTGTTAATTGTGAATTAAATCAAACTTTGGTATGTTGCTGTTGTTCGTGAGCTAGAAATGCTACTCTTCTGTGAGTTAGTCAAACATCAGGCAAACATGGTCCTAGATACCAGCACGTCTTCCCTTGAAATTGTCAAGTGTCTATGAAAAATTGAAAGACCTGGTTGGCTTAAGAGTACAATTCTGCTGAATTCTGCCCACACGCCAGCTCCCAGAGCATTAAATGGGGCAGGAGCTCCTTGCTGACTTCTCACAGTGTCAGCTGGTAGTTCCTGCTGCGTGGGCAGGTGCTGCACAGGCATGTCCATGTGGCATCACTCTCTAGAGGTGCACAGCAGAAGAGTAGGCTAACGCTGGCTTTTAAGGCAGACCACTGATGCAGACAGGGATTGAGTAAGGAATTTGCCTGTCAGGTTGAAATCTCACTCATATGAAGCATTTTATATGGGGATCTCAAAGAATCTTATAAGATAGATGTATAAAAACATAAAAAGCCGTAAGAGTTGAAGGGATTTTTTTTTTTAATGTGCGCAAAATGGAGCAGCAAATCATGTAGTAAAGATTTGATTTGACATGGGATGTGCACTCCAGTGCTCAGTCTAGAAAAGTACTTATATACAGGCTTTAAATTTAAGGATGTGAACAGGCTCACTGGAGTTAACGTTAAGCCAGTAGGTAATTTTATTGGTTTGGGGATGGGTGCACTGAGCATCCTTCAGGAAAAATACCCTCCGTTTGCTTATGGGCTTGGACTGAATGAGGCAGGCTAAGCTGGGTTGCTTTGTGCTTTCTGTGGAGGACACTACTCTGATGTCAATGTCTGCAGTTTTCTGAATGGCTAATCCAGGCATCTCAACCAGCAAAAATGATACTTGGCATCGCCAAAGGAGTGGCAGAGTATTACAAGCCATGTGAAACAAGCATTGGGCAGGGTTGCCGAGTTACTCTGTTGTGGTCACCACAGAATGAACACTTTTAACTAAGTGATTATTTTAATTGTTCTTATGATATGTAGGGGGGGAAAAAGAGTCCCTCTTTCCTGCAACTCTGACCTAACCTTCTGGTTTTATTAATTTGTCTTTGTAGGGACAGTTTCTCTCTTCTTCTCCCTTTTCAGAGCTTGTTCTGCATCTCCATTCATTTGTTTTTCCTGGTCTTCCTGATCTCTCTCTTCAGCTCAGAAGCTCCTGGGCCCTTTCACCTTTATGTCTTCTTGTAACACTGGTGAGGCTCCTGTTGAATCTGTGCATCCCTTGCTGCTAGATGGAGGCTGTGGGCTTGCTACTAGGGGAAGCCACCTTCACTCCAGATATGCTGGAGTCCCTTCAGCCTGGGACGGGGCGGGGGGGGTGGTTCGGAGATGTAACCTCAGTGTGATTCTAGCTCAGTAACTGGTGTATTAACCAGCAACACAAGGGAACAGAACAGTGTGGTCCACTCTCTTCCTGTTGCCGGCAGTTGTGGGTCTTTATGCCGCAGTGTATCTCTGTGTTGAGTGAGTGGATCCCTTGGCTGGATGCTCAGCTGAGGTGGTGATACTAGGATGAGCTCAAGCCCTCCTTCCAAGCCTGGGAAGAAGGTCACCATCTTTACCTCTTTGAAGTTAAATCTGGTCCTTCCAACACTTGATGAAGAGCCATGCACTGCTGAGTCAGACTCTCAAACGGCATTAGCAACGTTCCCCTCCATCCTTCAACACATCCAGTATAAACGCGTGGAGGCCACACAATATTTTATAAAGGATATCTTTTGGTCCTCCCTTAACAGTAATTGAGTTTCAGATACTGAGATAGCATTTTTCTGATTACAGCCTAGGCAATTCGGTGGCCTTTTAGCAAAACCAGAGTGTTACCACCCACAGGCTTTGGAGGTCTTACTTTCTGGAGTAGTTAGTTAATAAAAAAAATAATCCTTGCCTGCTCGTTCTACTTTTGAGAGACAGTCAGCAGTTTTCCTACTAAATGAATTGAGTACTTTATGATATTAAAGCATTTGTGCCAGGGTCGACCTTATTGCGACTGGAGTTCCCTCCTTGGAGAAGGTTGAAGGCTGTATCGGCAGGCGCAGATGGGAGAGGTTTATTGCAGGTATGGGAACCCACATGATGTACTGCAGTGCTAGGTGAGGTATTTTATTTAGCATTTAGCTTTGCCTCACATGTCTGCAGCCTATTAATTCATTCCCAGGAGACCCATTGTAATTTTCCAGACATCTGAAAATTTTCAAGCAGATGTCACTTTTAGCAAACCCAAAAAACTTGGAGATGTATCTGCTGATTCTTACTGGTGTCTGAAAGCAGTAATTTCCACACTACAATTGCTCGTTCTTAAGATGAGAGGGGCAGGCTCCAATATCTGACTATTAGCAATATTTTTTACTTTTGAAAACAAAAGTGTGGAAAAGGGAGGTCTGTTATGTTGGAGGAGAACGAAAGGTTGGGAGTGAGCACTTGGTTTTAATCCTGGAAAGGGCTGGAATAGTCAGCTTCAGACTAGGATGTGTCTAGATATGAGAAACCTTTACATAAGTCTGTCTTTGAGCCTCACTCAGGCAGATAATGAAATTATCTGGAAGACAAATAGGGAAATACACTTAGGAAAACACCAATGCCAAAAACATGGCTAAATGACAGTTCAAGTAGGGAGCTTGTCAGTGGATGGCTGGCACCTGAAGAATTTTAAAGCTTTGTTGTCATAGTGTGGTTATAACCTCCCTCTTGCCCAATTCTGTATGATGAAGTTTGAAACGGAATGATCGGTGTATCCAGCTCCCTTGCAATCTAATAGATTTCCACCACTCATCCAGTTTTTTACACTGTTTAAGGACAACTACAGAGGTAACAGCATCAAGGTGAGTATCCATGGTTTTCGTTACCTGCGTATACAGGTGACAGATGAATACACCCGTTTTCCCAGTCTCCCACTCCTAGCTGTTCCTGCGGGAAGGTTCCTGAAGGTGACTGCTCGGTGTGGTGGGAGCTGTTGGGAAGCTGGAGGTGTTGCTGTCTAGCAGGTTGTCTTGTCCTCCTGCGCAGCATCAGGTCAGATGTGGGAGGACTGAACGAAAGCACAGGAAAGCTGTCAGCTCTGGTTCAGGCACAGTCAGGCTGTGTGCCATCAAGCCTGCTCAGGAGGGTGTTCCTCCATCCCTTTTGTCACAAGAAAGGAAAAGCATAAGCAGTACTGTGTTTCTGCCTTTTTCACTAAACCGTGAAGAAAACAGAAACACATTTAAAAGCTAGATGCCTGAATCTTTCCCTGGATGCCGAGGTGGCGAAGTATTAAGAGCTTTGCTGGCTCAGTCAAGTCACTCTATGAGCATCAGAAAATCAGGCAGTGGACTGTGTTACCCATCTGTCAAGAAAGTTACCAAACAGCTTTCAATTAACTATTTTTAGGAGGAATGCAAATAGTCTTTGCTCAGGACAGCTCTATTGCAGCCCAGAGTCTGTGCTCCATAATGTGATGTTGTTCCATGCAGCTTTGTTGGCTTGTAACAGCTGAGGATATGGCCTATGCTAATTTTTGCTTAAACCTTGTACAATAAAATGTTTTAGCACATGATGAATGTTAAGTATCTCGGTAGTTCCAGGTAATAATGAGACTCTGATTACTTAGATTAACTCTTCGGTGTTGGAGTCTTCATCAGCAAACTTGCAACAGTTCCAATTAAATGAGTTGTGTATTTAATGCCTTTCCATCTGAGCTGGAGAAAATGGTCTGCAATAGTTACAGAAATACAAAAGACTGACATAATAGGATTAATATGTGAAAAATCAAACCCTGTATCTATAAATACGTGAGAAGACATTGAGTTGAGAGGAAATACTTATTGTACAGAACACTGCACGCGATGGCAAGCTTGTGTAACATGACCCTGTTTATGATAGGAGCTTCCCAAGACATGGTATTTTCAAGGTTCTCTTCCCTTGCACTGTCATTCTCAACCTCTCCGTTCCTCGTAGGCAGGCCAATTACTGGGCTAGCTCAGAAGTTTCTGTCACAACTCGAGCAGTTTCTCAAAACAAGCATCAGCTTAAAAAAGAATAGATGGAGGAAACCGAAAAAAGGTACAGGGATATAGCTGGAGGGGGAAAAGGGAGGGAACATCAGTTGTCTACTTCCAAAGCAATTGTGGATATGGATTGCATGGAGGCCTTCTCATCAGCAGGGAGTCTGACAGGTCTATCAGGGAAGAGTTCATCTACTTCTGTAATAGTAGTTATTTGAACAACTAGAGATCGATATAGTTTCTAGGGGAGATGCTGCTATTTATTGGGAAATAAGAGAGAAACATTGGTGAAAGTTTCCTTTCTGTTTCTACAGTAACCCCCATCAGGAGGGCCGTGTTCGCTCTAGCTGGGGCTCACGCGTGGCGGTTCAACACCGCACGGCTGCGGAGCAAAGCAGTCCGCGCGTCACGTACGGAGCGCTGCTTGCTTGGCCTCAAACTTTTCAAAGCTCAGAGTGGTCAGATGGTGGGCATTAAAGGGGTGAGTTAGCACCTGGAGGTAGATCCCTTGTGAAATAAAAATCAGCTCTGAATTTGCATTTGCCTCTGGCCAGAATGGGGTGGTTGGACAGGGGCTGACCCAAGTGATTCCTGCAGCCTCTTCTGCTTCCAGGCTTTCTGCACGTAGGTAGCTTTGTGTGCAGAAGGCAGCGTGTCACAAGCCCAGGAAACTTGCAGTGCTCAAGGTCAGCAGCTCATTTCTGTGCAGAAAGCAGAAATATCCTGATAGGTGGCAGGCAAAAGGTTTAGATTTAGCTCCAAATTTCCTTCAGAAAGGGGGGCCATCTCATTCATTACAGGTAAAAGACCTGAGTCTGTCATTGCAGAAGAAGGGGGTGGGGTGCAAGGTGCTAGTGCCCTCCACCACCTCAGGCCCCTTACAGAAAAGTCATTTCTATGAGTACCCATCACAAAAAAGCAACACATTTAGGATGTGGGCTCTTAAGGGCTGGGATCTAGTTAAGTAATGATTAGGGAGACAATAAATACTATTGCATGGTGAATCGTCAAAGCCAGGCAGGAACAATTCTACTCTGTTAGCAAACATACTTGCAATATCTTTACCTTAAATGAGCTATAAAGTTGTCTGCCTCTCCTTCGCTGTTTACTTTGTGTTACCATTTTCTGCACATGCTGCAGTATTTTGCTTCTTAAGAGGTGTGTGTGATAAGCTCATGAATAACAAATGAGGATTTATGTTTGTGGATTGTGAAATAATATTAACGTGACTATTACTTTTAATCTTTGCTTTTGAATGATGTATTGAGCTGCAGGTAATCCCAGAGGGATATTATTAGGGTCTGAGTATTGAAAATGTCTCCTTCTTTTGTCTTCCCTGCTATTAAGTGTGGAATTGAATGTAGAAAAGTGAAGAAAGTAGGACAAACAGAGGCTCTCTGATTTAATGTTTTATTTTATAGTCTAAGAGCCCCACCAGCTGTATAATATAAGGGGGGGAGGGGAGAAGAAAGATGAGAAATTCTGAAAATTTGAACACAAGCTACCTTTTTTGAGAGAAGTTATGAAAGTCTCTCTGTGCTAAAGCTTGATCAAGTAATGAAGACTGAAATCAGCTGTTTCTAAGAAACTTTCATTCAATTAAAACCTCAAATCTTCCTTACTGTTTGGAAACGAGCAAACACATTTTATTTCTTTGCAGCTTCTGAGTACCAGAACTGGAAGCCAGACTGAATTTTGCAGCCCAACATTTGAAATAATAGTAGAAAAAAGTGAAGTGTTTGCAATTCTATTGGAATAAAATTGAATAGGCTGTCTCTTCAAATTTACCCTTCTTTATCTGACTGCAGTAGGATACTATTTCTTTAAGAGAATGGATCTCTGAAAACGTTCTCCAGGGCTGTAAATATGAGAGGAAAAATATGACGTCTGGCATGGTTTCATGCAAATAGCACCCCCCGCCCCCCCCCCCCCCCCCATTCATAAGTAAACAGAAAATCTTGCCAGCTCTGTAGATCTACTGTTCATTTCATGACATAAAAAAAATATTGCTTGTTATCTTTGCATATCAGTAATACTGCTATTAGCTTCCATTAGTACATTACTGTTGTATCTCGGTCGATGGACCTGGCTCAACGAAAGAGGAAATTTGGGGGCAGGAGGAGAAGTACTTGATACTGTTTTAGTTCTTATTTCTCATTCAGATTGAGCTTCTACTGAATGTCTTTCCAGGATGTCCGTCAAAACCAGCTCCAGCCAGTCTGCAGGGGTGGGTCATGCTTCCTAGCCATAGGAATGGGATCTGGGGTTTGTCCTGGGCCACAGGCAGCCCTCCGTAGGCAGCAGCGCTGGAGCACACGCTTGTGCATTTGCCCCCAGGAGCAGGGCTGCTGCTGGGGAAGGACAGGAGCAGAATGGCTGCTCTCCTGTGCATGGCCTGACATGGGGCTGGGGGGCAAGCAGGAGGATGAACAGAGTGACAAGTACGGGTGCACTTCAGGTACTCAAAAGGACCAACCCCCTGGCTCTTCCAGAGGTGACTGCTGTCCCCTGTCTGTGTCATGGCAGCAGCCTGTGGGCACCAGGAAGGTGCTCAGCTGTCAGGAGAAGCTTCTCTGAGTGACTGGTAGGTTCCCACCTTCTCTGGGGAAACGCTGGCTGTAGGTAAGCCTTCTGCAGGCTTCATCTAACTGATTAGCACTGAGCCACACCACATTGCATCACCTGCTCTTAATCCCACTAATGACAGAAATGCAGAGACCTCCCAAGATACAGCTGTGCACGAGATCAGCTGTCAGCTCTTGCACAATAATGCAAAATCCACTGTTGAAAAGGTGAGCACAGACTCCTACCTCCCCCTCCTGAGGGATCGTCCAGCAAAAAGTAGGAGATGGTTCAGCTGAAGGCAACACAGGTTTGCAAAAAAACTGAAGGAAAAGCCTACCACACTTGAGAAGCTTGAAGTGTGTAGACATTTAACTATGGTCCCTGCTGTAGGGCAGATCAGAACTGAAGAAAAGGTGGTGCAAGGCTGGCTGGGAAGGAGCAGTGTCCATTTTTCAGGAGTGAAGTGACTGCAGGTCTGCAGCTCCTGTGTGCTCATGACTGAAGCCAGTAAAAATGACAGGCAGAGAAGGGGTGAAGATTAGGTCCCTTTGTCCTTTCTAACTTTACTCTGGGAAACAGTTCGAATTTCAGTGGGAATTCGTATTCTTCAAGCTAAGACAGTCCTGTCCTTGAAAGCTGGTAGACCTAATTATGAGAGGCTTATAGGGATGGTGAATAGATCATCTTCGCTTCTTGAGTTAATCTTGATATATAATGCATGGCAAATATTGTCTTGTTTCTTTTAAAAAGCGTCAGTGAGAGGAAATTCCAGAGACGGGAAATGCAATCTTTCAAAGGATTAAGAGAGAACTAACTAACATGAACCAGATCATTAGCTTTGTATTTTCTGTTCCACCTTCTGATGCCCATATTTCACTCATGAGGATGAGTTGGAACGACTCCAAAAACTAAGTGGAAATTAATTTCTCAAAGGCTGATCTGGAAGTTAAGATGCATTTCAAAATCACTTGCTTTACAGATCCCATCCATTTGCCCTGAAGAAAGAAAAAATAATGCTTTATGTAGCAACACAAAGTACAAGTTAAAATGAATATGGGTGAGCCACTACAGGAGGCTCGGGGGGGAAGCAGCCAGCAGCCCAGCACTGCTGTGAAATGCTACGTCAGCCATTGTGAGGGTGTATCTAACATGTTTAAAACAGATCCTTAAAACGGAGGAATTTTTAAGGAAGCTGGGAGGACTGCGCAAGGAGGATTGCACACATTGTCATTTCACAGAAGATTTTAAGGTATCAGAATTAGATTTTTGAAGAGGGCCCCTATATTATGAAAACGTACAGTACAGAAAATTCAGAAAAAAAATCTAAAGTTTGATTTTGTTTTCAGCATTATGTTCTCTCATATAGGCTATTCAAGAACTGATTTCAAAATTAAATTAACATTGATAAAACATTAAAGTTATTTTCTTCCTCTAAAGCATGATTTTTATGAGATATAAATTTTAATCTTTCTAAAATATCAAACTTATGGAAGATTTAATTACTGAAAGAATAATATTTTGTGACAGAAAACTGCACTGCTTTGCAGAAGGTTCTGCAGAGCTGTTTTGCAACTAGCTTTAACATAAGCAATTTCAATTTCAAACCAAAAAAAGAGGGGGGAAATTAATCTGGTATTCATTGTTAGACAGTGTCTCTTCTGAGCATATCCAAGCTCCAGGTAAACACAGCAGAATTAGGAAAAGTAGGGCTGTTGTGAGATCAGATTCTAGGCTCAGCCTCAAATAATTTCCCTAATTTTAAGGCTGAGAAGTAAAGGGTAAAATACTGGTGCTTTGAGTTATGAATACGCTTAAGGTCTTTGCTGAACTATGATATGAGACTAATGATGATAAATACTGTGAAAGTGATTAAAGCATGGTTGCATAGAAATGCATTTCTATCACTAATGTTGGGTAATTAAGGTCCTTGCATTCTTCCCAGCTATGCTTACAGATAGGAAAGAGGAATCACTGTGAAACTGATACCTTTATTTTCAGAAGTGCTGAAAAACCCTCTTCTGCCACCCTTCTCTGCGTGCCATGATTATATTTAGCATATCCAGACATCTTGTTTAAAGTCACAAGGCAGCTGAACAGTGGCATAAGTCATCTGGTTTCATAGCTAACCTAAGGATCATTTTGGAAGGGATTTCTCCTGGCATAGGATAGGGGAAGAAAGGATCAAGTACTGCAAATATGGTACAAATCATTTAATCCTGACACTTTGTACCTTGATTCACATTGCAAGCGAAAGTATGCCTTGGGGTAAATAAAATGCTGACTCTGCAAAAGGAAGTGTCAAAATCAGTGTGGGTTTTAATAGCACTGGATGTTATCACTGACGTTTCAGTGTGACAGACTCGTGAGATGAGTTAGTGTGTGCCAATCTTTGACGAAAGTGCCTACTAAATAAGAGCGAAAGTCTGAATAGGAGTGACTTGTTCCTTCCTGCTTTGGGCAAGCACCAAAGAGCAAGAAGGCAAGTTGGCCAAATTCTCTGGAGAAATTCTTTGCCTAAATGCAGAACTGAGGTTTCCAAAGCTGCTGTGTAAACCTCTTTCCTAAGGTTTAAGTTAATTTGAAACTGAAAATGCAGTACCCGTGAAAAAGCTTCCCTTTGTTCCAGTGTTAAAATGTGCCTCTTCATCCAGTTGAACCTATTTGTGCTGGCTTAAAGCAGTAATTGCTAAGAATTCTTTTGGTTCAGAGTTATTCTGGACAAATTATGGCAATTATCTAGATCACAAATATGTGTAATAGTCTTTGATACTTTCGGTAATTGTGCTTGAAGTTCAAATGCCTGATGTTTAATGTGGCCTATTCCATTATGCATTGTTCCAAGTAAAGTCAGTGGCAAAAGTCTCAGTGACTTCAGTGATGACAGTTCACACCCTTAGATATGGTTCATCTTACTTCAGAGGAAGATTTTGTTTTCTTTTAATTCACTAGATGGTAGCAGTGTACAAATTGTGTTATGCGTGGGTTTGTTTTTCGTTTTTTGCGATGTTTTCTTTTTTAAATTCTAATCAGACTCACATTCAGAACCCTCCTTCATTTCCCAGCCCATCCTTTCTGAGTCTGGTACTGAGGTCTTGAGGGGAAAGAAGACTAAAGGTTTTGAACATCCTTCTGAAGAGATGCCAAAATTTGTGCCATCCTCCAGATGTTTTCTTGTGATGGCAGAAGCCAGACTGCACTGGAAGAGTACAGCTACCACTGGTCAGAGAATGACTTCAACATCTAAGGCTAAGCTTAAACGCTTTCATTCAGCCAACATGTAAAGAAAGAAGAAGGAGACATGAAATCTCCATTAGTTCTGTGTCCCTTCCACCAGTTTTCACTGAATTCTCTGCAACGTGTCATGCAGCATGGTTAAATGAATGTCTGTTATGATAGTAGTCAGTCCTGCATTCAGTGAGGGTCAGTCTAGTTGACAATAGGCAAGAGGACTTGGGCTTCCAAACCACTAATCTGGGGTAGGGTTGTTGCTGAGTGTAGTCCGTTTTTGTCAACAGTGGATGTGCAGATCACTTGAAACAGATGTTGCCCTTTTCCTACAGTTTTATCCTACCTAATACACTGCACGTGCTGGGGTTAACCTCCTGATCTCCATGTTACTACATGAACATTAACCATTTCTTGGGAGTGAGGAAGGGAAAATTTTAACAAAATATTGCCAGTCTTTCTCCAGCAACAAGAAATTGTTTTTAGGCAGGTTGGTATAACCATTTCACTTTTACGACTAGCATGCCCCATTCTTTCAGTGATGATGGCCAGTCCTGAGGGGTGCTCTTAAGGAGCTGCTCGCAGCCAGACGTGCCACTTGAAGGGGCTGCCTCCTGCCAAAGTGCTTCTCGGCATCTCTCCAGAGAGGCTGCATCCCTCTGGTTTATCATCTGCTACTCCCCACCTCTTCTCTCACAGTTCACTCTGCTATTCAGGATCTTCTGGTGTCTGGGGCTTATTACAGTTATCACGGTGCTAGATTTAGCCAAAAATTAATTCCAGAGAAGGTGCTGTGCTGCTGTGGCTTACCTCTAGTTTGGTATTGCATCTACCAAGCACACAGGCTGCTCCTCTCCAAGGTTGCCTGTTCCTGTCTGTGTCTTGAACAATCACAGTCAAGCAAGCTGACCATCTCGGCTAGTGCAGCAACTCGAAACTAGCTCAGTGTATTTTAAAAATATACAGCACTCGTGGCTCTAAATTCATTCCTAATAGTTCTACTACAATATATCAGAGATGAACGATGGAAATTTGAAGTGGTCTATCAGAGAGACTTTTTTAGCCTAAAAATACATGATACTAAAAAAGATTAAGATATTTATGTGCAGATAGATAATGGCCAGAAGTAGCAGAGATATGATTAATGCAACCCTCCAGTGAGTAGCTAGAACTAACTGCAGTTATCCAATATCCCCGTCTGATCCTAGTGGGATGCAGATAGGAGCTTATCACTAACTAAACCAGAGTCCTCCTGACTGAATCAGACAGGCTGATACTGAGATCGCTTTGCAGAAGTTGCTCTATATAAAGCTCGCAGCAAACATTATTTTCTGGTGGTACAATGAAATAAATCCAGGGGACGTTTGCAGGAGAGTTTTCAGAATTCCTTCAGGCAATGACTGTGGAAGAGAGACTGTAATATAAGTACACTCTTGCTTTGTGCAAAGCACAGTAAGATAGGCAAAATTAACATTGATGGGAGAAAGCACACTCAGTTTTCCTGAAGATGTTTAAATATCTGATATCGTTTTGCCAATTTGAGTGGTTGAGTGGCAGGAATGTACGGGGTTTTATACTTTATTTTTGGCAGCAACTGAGATACTGAATTTTGCAGTACATGCAGATGCAAAAAAAAAAAAAAATATTGTAAATGGGTATCGTATCTTAACAGCTTGTCCATTTTATAAGTCTTTGTATAATACCCTGGGTAGTATGAAACAATTTCCTAACCAGGGCCAGACAAATCATCTTAATATATATGATAGCGATGACGATAAAACAAGACAGTCAAGAGCAGATTTCTATTTTCTTTTGGTTCTTGTTATTTCGTAATTGCTAACAAAACTTTCAAAACGAAGGTCCTAATCTAAAATTTCAGCAAGGAAATGATTTGCACCTGGAAAATAACAGGCTATGCTGAAAATATCAAACAAAATATACCAGTTCATCTTGCAAGTACATGAATGAGAGGAAAGCAGGGTATGTGCTGATTCCATGTCATACTAATTCTACAACTATTACTTAGGAATTAATAAAACATATAACATGACTGTCTTGCAGCTATATTCCTGCTGGCTGCTGCTGTGGTGATACATTGCAATAATATGCCATTGATGATATTCCAGTAATAAATGATGGTAATATACCAACAGATCGTCATCACTCCAGTGATGTACTGTTGCAATACATCACGAGGCAATGGAGTTTTAGCATTAGTAGAAGAGGCAAACTTCAATATACGTATACTGAACAAGGTATATGACATAATGTACCGTATACGCTATGTGTGTGGGTTCAGCAATAACTGTGTAGGAAACGTATACTGAATACACAGATTTTTCTTACTTATTTGAATACTTAAAATCTGAAGGGAATGCAAGTGTTCAAACCATGATAGAACAGAATTGTAGAATCATTTAGGTTGGAAAAGACCCTTAAGAACATTGAGTGATGGAGCTGCTTGGGAATCAGGCCTCCAGATTTTCACCGTCCTGCATTGCAATGTGAGTGTGTTGGGCAATTGCCTCTCATAGTATTTATACACCAAAATGATGCATAGAGCCTTGGTATGATGGGTCAGGGTCAGCAGGTTTTCCATTTAATTTGCAACTGCTTCTCAGCTTGTTCCTAAGACAGTGATTACTGCCGGAGGGCTCTCAAACTATTTTGTAAGTACCAACCAACCCTTCTGCAATAATGGTATAATATTACACCTGATATGCATGCAGATGGACCAAGTAATTGGAGGGAAAAGCTGAAGATATTTCTCACTTCTTATTTCTTTAATTTGGCAGCTGTCTTCACTGAAAGCTTATACAGATGTAAGGTATCACAGTGGTGACACTTTCACTGAAGTCTTCTCAGATGACATAATTCATAGATTAATCTCCAGTGAAATTTCCTGAAGAACTGATGCATCCTAGCTTCCAAACAGTGATGTGAGTTTGGGGAGTCACACTGAGTCACCTGCTTTCAAGTAGGTTTAAAGAGAAGGGAAGATTTTACTTTGGAAGCCAAAGTGGCAATTACCAAGATGTTAGAGTCAGGGGAAGACACTCCTTTTTAGTTAGTGAAGTGCAGTTTCAGAGGTTCAATTTTGATGACAACAGACCAGAGAATTAAGCTATGCACTTTAAAGATTTTTCTTAGCCTTTCTGTTACTGAATTTCTCCAGAGGAATTCAGTACCAGCCAGCTCTGTGATCAATAAATATGCTATTGATGGAAAATGAGGGAAGGACTTAAAGAATCATTAAAGATCAGCTGATTTGTCCCTAAAGCTCATATGCTCAGCATCTGTTTACTGCTCAAGAGTCACAGACTGAGACAGTGAAATTCACCTGGGAAAGTGGTTTGATTTTGTATGGCTGACTGAAATTTGTATCTCCTAACATTGAAGAATATTAATTTCTAGGAGTTGGTGTGAGTAGCTTCTGCATGAGCAATCAAATTAGTCATTTCTGCTTTCGCTGTTCTTTGATGTAAAACAAGTAAGATCGTTCTATTTAAGTTCAAATAAAAAACCCTGAGCCAAGTAAAGCATTACTCACAAAGCTTGGAGCGCTGCAGTTTCATCAGCCAAAAAGCTGCTATTGTAAATTTGGTTCAGCTGCAAAGATTGCATCTTTTAGTACGTTATAAATAAACTTTTTTAGGATACTATTGCAAGAGTCAATGCCACATGGTGGAAAAAAAGCAATTAGAAGAAAAGAAAAGCTAGGAGAGGTGAGGATCTCCAAGTGCAATATACATATTGTAACCCAACAGAGCATCCAGAGCCACAGGGGCAAACTGTGTTTCCTGCTGGCTTGAAACATTTTGTCTGCTTTATTAACTTTCAGTAGTGATAGTGGAACTATAGACTCAGATGGAAAAATATCCACCTTTATATTAAAGATTCCTAGTGATGAAAACTATCACAACCTTCATTAAATTGTTCCTCTGCTTAGGAAGCTTCACTGTTAGCAACTTGAAATACATACCTGGCATATGCACAATTTGGGCTGCTTCAAGTTGAAGCAATTTGGGTTCTACTGTAGATTTCCTTGTTCAGCAGAGGTTCCTGCTTTCTGTTGACTTTTACTTTTTCAGTTAGTTACTCTATAGCCAAGTTATTGTGTATCTTTCTATTTAGTTTGACCTTTTAGTACACCTATTGATTTCTTTTCTTTTAATCTTTCTAAGTTCATAGTTTTATTTTGTCATCTGTATTGCAGTGTTTTACTGAAGCCTAAGTATATTTATTAAAAGCTCTTCCTGTATCAACCAGGTTAGTAATCTCTCTAAGAAGACTGAGCTTACTTCGAGAAGATATATTTTCCATACTTTGTTGATCAGCATTAAAAACAGCATGCATCTTTCAGTCTCTGTTAATTCCCATACTGATGTCAGCCTGACAACTTCTGCTATTTCAGCCATCTTTCTCACACTTTTTAAGGAACCAACAAGGAAGTAGCATTCTTTAAGCTTTCTGGAATTCTCCTCTGTCCACGGGTTACTGAAAAAATCAACATTAGCTGCCAAAAAAGCTCCTCAGCCAGCTGCTTTAAAATTCCTCGATGCAAATTACCCAGAACTTCTGATTTAAGTATGTCTAACTACAGTAGCTGTTGATTAATATCCTCTTTAGTTACAGTAGGGATAGAAAGTATATTACCATCGTCATATAACAAATACATCATCCTTTCTCCCCAGTACAGAACAGACATCTTTATTTAATTCTGTTGCATTGTTACTAAATAAAAAAGAAGTATCTATTGTTCTGTTTGGGAACAGATCTATTGGTCTGTTTCAAGTGTTGGGTTTTTTTTTTTGTTCTGCTTCAGAAATGTTTTGCTAAAACCTGTTCCCTTATTAATGTTATCAACTACACATTTTTGGTTTTCTTGTCAATTATCTATCCTCTTTTACCATCAAATTAATCTTTTTTCCTCCTTATTGGTAAGACTTACTTTTATTGCATCATCCACTTCCTTCCTGCTGCAGACATTTTTAGTTCATTATGCTGGGCTTTTTCTGTTTTATTTTTACAAAGATACAGCCTTCTTTCTCCTGTTAAAGTAAGATATTCTTCAGTAGTTCTTACAAAGCTCTTATATTTTCTGCCTTATTTCCTCCTTCAAGTTGATTTTGCTCATAATGCTATTTGGCTTTATGAAGCCAACTTTCTTAAGGCACTACTGTATGCTGTGCTGCTTCAGGCTTCATTTTGCTTGCGTATAGCAACATTTGTTGAGTTATTACCACTTGTATGTCAGTAATGAAGCCAAGACTGGTCCGTGGTGTAGGTATATTATTTTCCCTGTATTCAAGAGTACATCAAAGATAAACAAAAATGACACATAAAACTGATTTGTTCACTTCTGACACTGTAGCCTTCCTCTCTGGTAAAGGTTCCTCATCTTTCCTACAGGAAAGACTTGGCTGCTGAGTTAAACCAGGAGAAACGCCAGCCTCACCAGAGGAGTTTTATAGCTCCCTGTGGGATATGGCAACTCACTCCAGCTGGGCCCAGGCACAAATTCCCCCTCCCTCCTCCTTCCCCCATGGCAGGGTTCCCTGGCAGTCTCTGAAATGAGGACGGGCAGCTGTGAGTCGTCCTCTGCCAAGGTGAACAGCATTAACCCTCTTCTTGTCACCTGTCCGATGGGGTCTGTGGGACTTAGGAAGGAATCATTCAGACTCCGTGGGCTCTGCCCCAAAGTTGCCTGGTGTCAAGGGAAAGCTCTCCCCAGTGAATTCTGCGCTGGGCTGGCTTCAAGCCTGTGCTGATGTTGGAGGTAAAGGGTCAGGGCTTGGCTTCTTAATGTGCTGCATTTCACAAGTTTCTTTGCAGCACTGCTATTCGCTCAGCTGCTGGCTGGGAGAATAAGCTGCTTTAAGTATTTGTGTCTTCGTGGAGCAGGTTCAAGCTGCACACTGGTTCAGTTCGAGGGAGAATGAGCTGGTACTCCCCAGTGTTCCCTCTCTTTAAAGCCCAATGTTAAGCTCTCAAAACAATACTCCTGTTTGGTTTGATTCCCTGGACTGAAACGCCTGCACGCTGTTTTCCTCGCTTGCACTTGTGTTTGGATCTTTACTCGTAGCCGCCGTAATTGAGAATGGTTAATGATCAACAGCTTTGCGGGGTGGTTCACAGATCCCATTAGGGCCGAGTTCAATATCTGTTATGTTGCTTTGCAGAGGACCAAAACCAGCTTACATCTTAACTTCAAACCCAATTAGAGAAAAAAACATCTTTCGGAAGTTCTCTCCCAGCGCATCTGCTCCGTCTCTGAAAGCGCTTGTGTTTTCGTGGGGATCTGCAGCAGTCGGCCGGTGACGTCATCCAGCCGAACCGCCGGTGCCGCCGCGGGGCCGAGTCGGTGGCGTTTTGGTGGTCCCAGCACTCGCCCCTCCCGGGCCGCGCCGGGGGTCGTGAACATCCTTCGTGCTGCAGCTCGGGCCGTTGTTAGAGGGTCTCGCCGCGTCCCAGCCGCGCGCTCCCCCCGTGCGCGGTGTGCCGGGGGGGCTTCGCCTGCGCCCTCCGCACGCCCGAGCTGCCCCACTCACGGTGCCTCCGAGTGTGGCTGATGGCACGGCGCGTCAAATGCATTAACAAAGCCTCTTTATAGCTGCTCTTCCCCCTCTTCATCCGAAAAAAAAGAAGCAAAGAATTGTTTCTATTTTGGAGCTCAGGCTGTAGGTTGAAGTGCTATATATACACCAACTTTCAACATGTGATATTGTATTTTATAAAAGCATGGAAAAGAAAATATATTGAATGCTTGCCAGATTCCTCCCCCTCAGTCCTGCTCCTGACACTAGGTGCCAGTTGCAGAGCTGGGAATATTCCCTCCCCATATCTAGGTTTTGACAGTAGCTTGCTTTTGTGATTGCAAGTGAGCCATGAAAAAAAAAGGAAAAAAAAAAAAAGAGTTACAGCAAATTAATAAGTCTCCTCTGCTGAATATGTTATTTCTATTAAAATTTTAAGAGAGTTTGAAGTGACAGTAAATGTGGTCTTATTTTAGAATGGTTTCCATAACACTACACCACAGTTGCCAATGGCACTTCTGCCTTCTCATACACACACACAGCTATTTAGCTGACAACAGTGTTTAAGCCATTAAACAAGATAATGTTGCAACTGTTATGCAATGGTGAAGCTTGCTCTTGAAAGAAGTATTTGGTGTTTTAAGCTGAAAGTCGACATTTGTTCCATATTCATTTATATTTTCTTTATTAGAAATGTATAATTTAATGTAATATTCAAGGCCCTTAGGGTATACACTCTGCTACCTATAAAACATTCATGCCCATTGAACACTTTTTTGGTGCCAGTTCTTGGCTTTGTACATCTGCTATACAATACTGAGTATCCTAACTAACAACATGCCTTAATTGAGTTTAGGTGTTTGAGTCATTTATTTAAATTTAGTAGTGTGAATAATTTATTTCAATTTACATTTTAATTATTTTACCCGTTTTTTTGGGAGTAACCTCATTTTCTAGCTTCTAAAAAAAATAATCGACATATGTTTACTGCAGCAACATTCTCACTTACTAAATTCTCTGAGAAGTTTAGTTCCAAACTGAGAAATACTAATGAATTATTCATACATCAGGCATTAGCTGGAATTAAATTAGGATGTCCAGATCTAAAAGAAACCTGACCTTCTAGTACCCAACAGTCTCTAAAGCTCCCTAAGGATTGTTCATCTACCATGGCAAGTTGGATGTTTAAGTATGGAAAAATATGAGTATTTCTGCAGTCAATGTGGGTTTATATGTTTTTATTTATTATTATATGTTATTATTTACTATCTGTAATTGAAGTGTTTATTGAGACATCATGCATGTCATGGAGTTCCTTGTGCTTTTTGCCCAGAATATTTATGACTAAAATGAAACTGATTTCGTTGTTGTTGTTATATTAGTTTGCTTTGCAAAAATGGGCTAAACAAGGTGATTTTTCCCACGTGACTAACAGAAAGTGAAGGTCTGAGATAGGCATTCCATTTCCAGCTGGTGCTTGTTGTACTTAGGGGCCTCACAAGTGCGCAAATGGATACATACCCACATGTACAAGCATCTAATCTCTGGTGCCCTCAGAAGTTCGCCAGGGTGCCCAGAGCTCAGCTCGATTTACACAAGCTCAGTGCGGTGCGTTGGCGCGTGTTTGCTGCGAGAACTGCGAGGAAGTCCCAGCTCAAAGGACTTACGTCCTCAGAAATAAATGGGAACCTGGGTGGGAAACCAGCAACAGTTTAGAAAGCATTATTTATTTATTCACTGACAACTAAAGCTAATTGCTCATTGTCTGAAAAACCTGCTTTCTTTAAAGGTGGGCCTGAAAAATGGAGACATCCGAAAATAGACCAAAGTGAAAAAGTGCCAAACGATGAGCGCGGAGTTTGCGGTGCCAAGCCCGTAGCGTTGCCCCACGCCGAGGGTCTCTGGGGCACGCAGGTCGCCTGATGTGCTGCCTTCTCCTCCCGTCCCGCCGTGCTGAGGTGAGCACAAATGTCCTACCCCTCAGGCATGTCATTTCCTTGCAGGATGTGGAAAACTTGGAGAGCAGCTAATTCCGTTTGCATAATTATGTAAGGCTTTAAAGGCTTCTGCTCCTATCTGAAGCATAAGCCCTGAGCAGTTATTAACAGGGAGCTGTGGGCAGCCATGGTTTCCACCAGTTCTCTTGCTGTTTCCTGGGCATCAGCCGCAGACCTTGTTCTTGCAACCACACCTGCCAATAGTTGAACTCAGTTCACTGGAGCTATTCAGATACACCATTATTTGCATGGCGCAGTCTTCAGGACTCATCAGTTTAACCCATGAAGTGCTGCTGCTGTTTTAACTTATTTCCCCCCCGCCCCCGCACGCAGAGATGAATTGAGGTTGCTCATCCAGGGCACAGCTTGGTAATTTGTTCACCAAAGAGCATCTGTAATAGTTCTCTCCAATTCTTTCACGGGTTTCTAATGCATTCAGCCTCAGGGTCTGAGTCCTACATTAAGACATGCAGTATGATCTGATTTTAGAGGAGCTTAGGATCTTAGAAAATATCTAACATCTGAATCCAGCTCTTACAGAACATCTCTCTCAGTGGCAGCTGCCTGCATCGGTTTCAAAGTGTTAACGGGAGAAACACTGTCCCCATTTTATAGATACTTGCTGGTGACTGAGATGCGTAAAATAGTTTTGTAACCAGAAGAAGATGCCTTCAACAAAGGGCAGTGAAAACCACTCAGCATTAAATATGTGAGGATTTTTCTTTAGTGGCACAGTCAGTTTGTGACATTTTGCGATCAGTCCTGCATGCAGGCACGCATATACACAGCCACTTGTGTCTCTCTACTTGTCTTTTTTTTTTTTAAATGATCTTTTCTGAATACAATGTAAATATAAGCAAAAATATGTGCATTGGTTTCAGCCTGAATGTCTTTGTTCCTTGTATTTCTATGTATACATGTATATATATTTTATTCAGCACTGTCTTTTTTTGCTCATGCATACCTTTCCACACACACAAGTACGCTCTGAGATGTTGTGATCTCCCTTGCCTGCTGATCTATAGCTACATAAATGTTTCTCTAGGTAAATAAATTTCACTACATTTTACTTTAAAATGAATTTTTTAAAAAATTCACTTTTACTGCTAAATGTAGCACGAAGTGGCCTGTCCATAAATTAACACATTCAGAATGGCAAATAGTAAGCAGGAAATATTTTAAATAATAAAAATCTTTAGCCTTCAGCTACAGCAAACTACACACATATCTTTGTTTTGAATATCAATTGAGATGCTATTCAAAATAAGCCTTTTTTTCAGCTGTAGAGAAAAATCCCAGCTGAGCAGAAGTTGGGTGAAGTGGTGATCTGATGGGTGGTGATTCAGGTGCAGTGACAGTCATCTTAGCTGAAGCTGTGAACTGCAGCTTTCTGGGGCTAAAAGCAGAGTCTGCAGCTGCAGCCAAAGAGGTGGCAGTGCTGCTGAGGGCTGTCCCACATGGGACTGCTCTACTGACCAAGCGGCGGCCCCAGAGGTGACACAAAATTCATTCTGAAGTTGGCAATTTCTCTCCTTGGGGAAGGTTTGACGTTAGTGGTTGTGGGGTGCGATGAATGCTCAGGCTGTTTTGTCTGCATCACAGTCTGCAAATTCCAGCTGAAGGAACTGATGAGTTCAGCAGATGGTTAAATACCTTGTTGAACCAGAGCCATATCCGATCCCTACGCATGGGGAAATAACTTGGGGAATGATTATGACAAGCACATGGCTGTGGACTTCTGAGAAGAGAGGTGCCCCAGAGCCACATGCAGGCGGTGATGGGGACAGTGCCAGCCCCAGGAGCCCTCGGCTGGGGCTGGGGCATCCAGCTGCCCCTGGCACGGCATGGGGGCACCCGGCTGTGGGGAGGAGAGCCCCGCAGGGGACTTCAGCATGTAAAGGGTGGAAGGTCCATCTGTGCTGCTTTGGCACCAGCAAGTGGCACAGCAAGAGTGTCCTGAGAGGCATCACACCCTGAAATGACCCATAGGGACCATGAGCTGCCGCAAATTCATGATATTACAAAATCTACTCCACAGTCGTCTTTAAATGTTTATTCCTCCAGCTGCGTGCTCTCTAACAAAGGCAGGTTTTCACTCAGACCCTTACAAGCCCCTGTCCTAAAACACTCTGATGACAACAGAATTTGCAGGTTTTGTAGTAATGATGGTATGCAGCGTGAAGCTACTGGCGAGCTGTGGCGATACACACAGCTTTCCATTTTAGACACTTGCATGTATCCTAAAAGTAAGAGGATTAAAATAATTTTTGGACATGACCTCTGTTTTGAAGTTCACAAGTGAAAGACCTTCCTGTGAGCTAAACAAAACGTTTTGCAGATGACAAGGAGTAATTTCTATAAGAAAAAATTTCATCTTTAAGCAAATAGGTTAATAAAAAATATAAGCAAAAGGTAGAAAACCAGAATCAGTTGTTGAAAATAGGGGGGGGGGGGGGGGGGGGCAGAAAAAAACCCTTGTTTCACACAATAAATTTATAAGTACTTTTTTATACAGTGGTCCAAATTTTTAGGCATTTTGTGGACAACTCTGATGCTAGTTCCGTGTCCTGTTGCACTTACTATCCAAAACTGCACATATGAATGAAATGATCAAGTGATAAGACTGGAAGTGACGGCCACAACTGTGACAACAGTTTTGGCCTTTTTTGGCTGCGAATGACTTTTCAGGTGCAGGTTTATTTGAAAAAGGGACTAATAGGAGAAGGATGTCGTCTTATTTGATGGTTCTGAACCTACCCCCTCTCATCTCCTTTATGCTAGAGGCACAGTGGATGTGCTGGGAGAAGGATCATGCCATACTTTTTCTCTAAGTTGGAAACAGGATATTAAATGCTTGGCAATAAAGCAGGTTCTGCTTGTTGTTCAGTAACCTTGTAGCCTTCAGCTCTACTCTAAAATCTTACCAGAGCCGAGTACCCAAGCAGGAGTCAATGATTTGTATCAGAGAGGAAGGAGGATATTAAAGATACACCGGAGGAAACAAAAAAAGAGAAGCTAACCTTGGAGCGGCAAGATGGGTAGAGACCCAGCGGTTCAACTTCTGACCCTCATTTCTTGTCCCTGCCCACTGCTGAATTTAATCTTCTTTACATAATTCTTGCCAGCCCCTCCTCTGGCACTGCAAGCTGGCTTTTTAGCTTGATTAGTGGCTTTTGTGCACAGCCTCTGCTGGGCGGGGAGTTGAAGCTGGGGAGTGGGATGAGGCAGTGGGGGAAATAGCGCTGCTTTTCCATCTGGGCTCCGGCAGGCCCTTGCGGAGGAAACCCATCAATCATGGGAAAAAGGTTTCTTAGCGCTGCTAGAGCTGAGGAAAACATATGTTTCTTCCCACCTTTGTTATTAGCCCACCCCCTTACTTCAGGGCTGCATGCTCATCAGCAGCCACCTCTTTGTAATGCCCAGGAGGAGCTTTGCTGCTGATCCCGATGGGAAAGAGGGAGGCAGCAGGCGAGGGGCAGAGCGTGAGGCCACATCAGTGCTGGGATGTGGAGCTGCTACAGGTGATGGTGTCTGCAGGTCTCTTGGGTGGTGCTGGGAGTGCTGGGCAGGGAGGGCAGCCCTACACGAGTAGCACCTAAGTGAGGCTTGTACCATGGTTTGCATATTCCTCTCTGGCTCAATTGCCAGCTGTCAACCACTTCTAATGGTCCTCTTTTGCCTTCCCTATTCCTTTCACATCTTTCCATAAAAAATGTCCAGACTTTTGTTAAACTTGCGATACCCAGAGAGCTGTCCCTGCAGAATGAGCTCTGCCCCTTGGCCTCTGCTTTTCATGGAATGGTCAAACCTGTGCTGCAGATGTGGATGATGGCCAGTTAGCACTCATTGTGCAGAGCATCGCAGTGGACTCGGAGATCAATCCTTGTGCAGAGAGAGCGTTCCTCCTTTGCAGGAGCAGACTTCTGTAGATCTTACTGAGCTAACTGAACACACTTACAGAGGGACTGTCCTTTGAGCAGCTGGGAGAGGTGGCGACTTGGATGACCGGTGGGTCTGTCAGGTGTATTTGGCAAGTGAGGAAGCCCAGGTTGTGAATACAGAAATCCAAGTGCCTTTCCTATCCCCTCCCCAAAGGAGGAGACAACCAGGCTTTGGGGCTGCGAGGTGTGCCTGGGGCAGCCGCTCCGGCAGGGGGAGAGCAGAGGTGAAGGGCAGTGGGATCAGGCACTGTGATGGGCTGCGCTGGTCACAGGACTGCGAGCAAAGGAAGTGTGCATGTGTTTCGCCTTTCCTCTGAAGTACACGACTCACTGGTAAGCCTTCAGAGAGTCTTACTGTTCACAAAGTCTGGGTCAGGGAAGAATTACCCTGGACTTTTTTCTGAATGCAGTTAATCATCTGGATGACTACAGGTTGGTCTAGAGGATATTACTGCCATGCTGGAAAGAGAGAGAAGACCAAGCTAAGAGACTGCAATTCCAAACTGGAAGAAGGAAAATGTCCAGGACCTCATACTAGTCTCTGAGAGCTCACAGGGGTCAGCTGTGACAACACGGAGCCGTGATGATTTGGGGACCGCCATAACGCAGGAACCTACAGGACTGAATTTGGTCCCAGTTACTGCAGCACAGGTCTAGCCTGTTAAATCTTACCTATTCTTCTGCTGTGGTGAAGAGCAAATGGGAGCACATCACATTTGTGTGTGTCCTCCATGTGTAGTCAGCTTCCAGCCTGCTGCTGGATCCTCTAAGTTAAGCTGCCTCCCAGCCCCTCTGCAGCTGAAGGGCCACCAGAGGCCCCTTCTGCTGTTTGAAACAGAGAGTGTCTTTCACCTTGTCTCTAAATTTTGATCTGGAATGACTACTCATTCTCATGTATCACCGTAAAATCAATCTGGAATGCTAGATTCATTCCAATTAAATACCAAGCATCCAGATTAGTCCAAGAGTAATACAAGAATCATTAACTAATGCACGTTCTCCTGGCCTTAGCAGAAGGCTGCGAGAGAGGCTTAGTGCTTACTGCTTTTAAATCAGGCCACGGTGCTCTCTTATTAAATGCCACCGTTTTCAGCCCCATATCGTATTATTACCATTGTTGTCCTTTAGGGGTTGATGTTAATGACGACTGAAAGAGCTTAATGAGCATGTGCCTTGAATAAGCTCTTTACACACCTTATAAAATAATTACTCACATTTTATTGAAAACTCCACAGGGCCAAGCTCGCAGAGCCAGTCAGGGGTGCCAATTTAATACGATACGGTACACTGCTTTACTCAAATAAGGCCTGATCCTACAGAAGTTCACCTTCATTGCCACAAAGGACAGCAGAATCACACCTGCAGCTGCTGAGCACAGGGCTGCAGGATACCTGCTGTTCGCCATCCTGAGACACAGAAGAAAGGCAATTGAATTTAAGGATCACAAAATACCTCTTAGACTGGAAGTGGTGTTGTATGGCAAGAGAAATAGGACTTGGGTTCTAACAGCACAAAGATACCTGATGATCTCTGATAAAAGGTGACTTGTCAATAGTGTGTTAAACATTCTTTAAATAGCACTTGAAACTAGTAAGCTCCTTTTCCCTGTCTTGTTCCTATGCAGTACACATCAAAATTGTTGACCTGTTAAAGAAAGAAAGATATTCACAAGGGAATGAACTTGCAGTGTCTTCTGGGATGCAGTGTCGTCTCTGCCTTTAACAACGCGCAGCAGCTCTTGTAAGGGCTATAGAAAGTTCTTAAATAGGAATGAATGACAAACAGAGATCCTATTGGGGCTGTGGTAGGAGAAGTTTCTCATCATGTAAGCGTTTGTGTTTGAGGAAAATGTCTATATGATTCACAGTAGGTGAATTTCTGATAATACATTTGGTTGGAAAATTAAAATTCAGGAGTTTATTTTACATCTTTAAGCAAAAAGCTTCCACATCTATCATTGAGGAACTATTTTTTGAGCCTGAACAAAATTAAAGAAGGGAGTCCAAATGAAATACTCCGGTAATGTGCTTTGATTATTATGATACATAATTTTCTGGATGAAATTAAAACCCTTGTGAAGACTTTTTCAATGAGTACCGGCTTTTAATTTTTATTATTGGTATTGCAAAAATGCTTAAGGATCTCATAATTTCAAAATACAGAATTAAAAAAAAAAATGTAGGGAAGCCTTCAGCATCCAGATCCCAAACTCCTTTGTGGGCAAAGTGCTGAATTTTCTGTTAACACAAAGTCAATGCTGAAAATCATGGGACGCTTAGGGAAGATGAAAGTCGGGCCCTTTTTTTCTCTGCCTTATGGTTTCTGAGTCTTTAGAGTAGACTAGTGTTATGTTGTCCCATTTTTCCTTTGCAACTGTGGAAGTTAAAAGTGTTTTTTTAAAATGTCACATGCATGAATAATTATCAATTTCATACTATTTTGACGACATTTCCAGGCTCCTGTCCATGGCTTCTCATTCCTACCCAACCAACCACAGCTTCTGAGCCCTCAGCTAAGGAACACATCCCCCCCATATAATTTCTTTAGCTCTTGGCACAAGATCAGGGTGGCATGAGGGACAGCGAACAGGAAGAACCTCCCAGAATAGCTCAGCATCAAGGATTACAGAAAGGTTTTGAGCCTATGGAGCATGCACTTAGGAGGCTTCACACATTCCTCTTCTGCAGCATGTTATGGGACCATCCTGAGTCACTGCAAGCTTCTCCCCAGCCACGGTGCTGCAGTTATCAGGAGGAAATCACCCTTGATGTGAAAGAAATATCCAGCACAGACCACTGCTTAGTTACATGTCTTGCTCACAGCAAATACTAGTTGTGCCTACAAGGTAAAATAACAACCTCAGCAGGGAAAGTGGCAAGAAGTTAAGGTGAAAAAAAGGAAGGTTAAAAAAAATAAGGCTGTTAGAGCACAGCGAGGAAAAGCACTTGCCACATTTCACCCCTACGGTTTACAACAGGGGGCCAAAACAACCCACGGGATGCTACTGAGAGCGTCAGCTGTCTGCTCGGTGTCTGTTCACAGGGACATCTGTCGTGGGCAGCCCCACGTGGACCACCAAGGCAGGGCTTTGCGTGTGCTCCGTTAAACACTGCACTCTGAAGCCAGCGTCTCCAAATGTGGTCCTTGGGTGTATTCAGTGCCAGGGGTTACGCTCAGGTGTCTGTCTGCCGTTTATAATCAGGAGCTCTATGAAATCATTTCATTAGGCAGGTGTGAGGTAAACGTACATTGTAATCCAGTATAACACAATCATCATCACGTTTTGATTCCCTTGCCCATCACCTTCCACATTTATCTTCAAAGACCTCTTGATGAAACAGCTGCTTAGATTTAATTAAACAACAGCATTATATAAACACGTTCCTTTGTTTTGTGCACTGAACAGGGTATTTGTCTTCAAAAGCTTTTCTGCCAGAGCTGGCCTTGCTGCCCCTTGACTTGTCTTTACTCCAATTACCACTCCAGTTTAGCTGATTAATTTGTAGCCACTGGCAAACATGCACAGTTGGCAGGACATCATTCCATTTCAGTGACAAGCACTATAAAAAGATCATTATTTTCATTAGCATAAATAACTGCGTGTTGATAGAACTCTGGTTTCTGAAAATAGGTTAAAGTCTTAACTGTCTTTATTCATTACCCAGATATAATTGGAAGTAAAATTATCACATAAGTGAACAATAAGCTATCAGTGTATAATGCTTAATGACTGCACTCAGTCCAGTAACAATCTGGAATGATTTTTTTTCCTTAAAATGAGACATTTTTATCTAAATGTCTGTATAGACACACGCTAATTTTTACAAAACCATACCTATTTGATGGCGTCCAAGAAGCGTCAATAGGAAAAAAGACTCATATGGCAAATAAAGATGTTTTCTACTGCATAGCTTCTGTTTTCCTAGGGCATATGGATATTCTTTTTCCAGTTGCTGGCCCGGGTTGGATGCTTTGAAAGCTTCTCTGGCTGCAGCCTTCTAGTCAATCATGTTCCTAACAGTTTTTTGCTTACTAGGATTTTAAGAGTTAATATTGCATAACGTGGTCCTTCGAGATTAAAGGCTTAGTTTCCTCTTTCATTCCCTTTTCTCTACCGTGCTGACTCCGCGTTCTTGGTGGCAGTTTTATGCTTGGAAATGCAACACCTGAGTCACACTGGTTATAGCGCTATCTGTGCTTGCAAAGCAATTGTCCCCAGTGGGACCCTGCTCTGTGATGATACCTCGTACATGCCAAGACAACAACAATAATAAAAGAAACCAGCAATAATAAAAAACAGTGTTTGAAAGGTAGATGTTTCAAGAGCTTTAGACTCTTAGCTTAGTGCTTAGCAGCTCTTCAGATGAAAAAATATGTTAATATATGGGATGTGACCATCTAGAGGTTTTTAACCCACTACCCTAAGGAGAAAGTTTACAATGAGATTTCTGCTTTCAGCTCTTATGGAGTCTTTGGATTTATTTCACTCAGTAAACTTTACACAGTTTTTATATATATACATACACCTTCTGTGTATATATATATACACATACACCTTCTGTATGTATATATACATACACCTTCTGTATGTGTATACCTTTTGAGGCTGTAAGCAGAGCTCTGTTTCTGTAGCAATGGTCCAGGGTAAACTCCAGCAAGTGTTGGACAAGCATGAATTTTAGTTGCTATACTGCCCATGGTCAGGATTCAGAGAAGAACAGGCCTTGAAAGATACCACAGTTGTTTTTTTACTTCGTTGGCTACTGGTAGGAAGTATTAGTGGTAAAACAAAGTTTTCCTTTTTATTATATAACAAAATGAAACAATGGCTACTGCAAGATGGAAAAACCGAGAGAGGTTGCCTTTACTTTGCTGCCATCAGGAAGCCTTGCCACTGCTTTGAAGTGTTGCCTAGAACATTTTTGTGCCCAGCTTGTATCTCTGTATATGATGTCAGAGGATGACTCTGAAAATTAACTGGTTTATATAACAGAGAAGAGCCAAGAGTAATAAAGATGAGAGATACAATTGCTTCGTTACTGAATGTTGTCCAGGAAAAAATGTAGAGGAGTGAAAGGTGAAAACAAGATTTGGACTCCCAACAAACCTGCGACATCCACTGGATCCCCACTGGTGCCGGATGGCAGTTCCTCGCAGCTGGCCCCAACCTCCCAGGCCGAGCCCTGCCCGCCTCCCCTGCCCCATGTTACTCCTGGCACTGGATGGGGATGCACGGAGAGAGCTGAAGAAGCTGTTATGTTGGCAGAGGATGGCCAAGCTGAAAATGTCTTGCAAAATGCTGTGTAATCGTTGCTGAAATTTCTCACCCAGAGTGGGCTGCAGGGGAGAGGAAGGTGAAAGGTCTGATAGTACTGGTGAACATCCCATTTGGGAATGCAATGATATGAGTGGATGCTAAAATGGGGTTTTTTCCTTTTGAAATCACTCTTGTCAAATGCTTATTTTGCAACAAATTACATAGCTTATAAAACATAACAAAAAAAACCCATTGAAACATGCTTTTATTTTGTAAAAAAAAAAAAGAAAAAACCCCTCCACACATTAATGGAGTTTTTTCAGATTTTGCTTATACTTACAACAAAAGCCCCAAATCAAAGCGTATCAGGCCACAGTATGTCTCTGCATGCCACGGGTCCTGCAGCACCAGCACACTCCCTGGCCCTGTTTGGGGCTGGCAAAAGCCACTGAAGGGCAGAGCTGGGGCTCGTGACAGCAGGGCCCAGGGACCAGCTCTGCTCTGGGCATTCGATGGCAGCGGGCACCTAGGGGATGGTGAGTGAGGTCCTGCCCATCACCTGCTCCTCTCAATAGCAGCAAGAAGCCCCATCTCCATCAGATCAGGTGATAGGTGGCACAGAGTCGTGGCTTCGGCATATTGTGGCAGTGAGCAGGCTGCTAAAGAGGCAGCAGAAGCCTCTCTTCAGACACAAGCAGAGGAACCCTCTGCCTGCATCCTATGGAGCATAAACAATGCTGGGAAATGCCTTTCAGCAGCAGTGATTTAGTAAGACATGGTGTTTACTGATGATAGCGGGAGCCAGAACTGTAGCAAACTGTGTTTACCCATTTGGGGAGGGAAGAAGAGGTTAAGGGTTGTTTGCATTGAACAACAACCTGCAGAGAGAAGCAAACAGGTTTGGTTTTTTAAGTCACTGTAAAACATCCTTAGACGGTCCTTGTAAATAAATAACATGTTGGACCTAACTACTTGGGGTGTTGCTGAATTGGATGCATTGTATGAACAGGACAAAAGGCACTAACAAGTCAACCAAAGTCAGGCATTAAGGTAGAATAAGAACTTGCCTATTTCATGCGTAGAGAAAACTGAATATTTAAGATGCAGTGCAACAGCTGGCAAATTGTGGTGTTTTAGAAAAATGCTCCTGTAGTTCTCAAAAACATGAAAGGAAGTAGCTATAGTCTCAAGGAATGATTTTTACTTTCTACAGCAGAGTTCCCCCAGGCTGAGGTCCTGTTGGGCTGGTGCTGTATGGCAGGAGCTTTGTGTGGCGTAAGGACTGCAGGTGCCAGATTAGCACCAAGCATGCTCCACTGTCCTGTAGGGAAGTGCTGCTTTCACAGTGGCAGCAAACTTGCAAACAATAGCTTGCCTGAACTTAATGAAATAAAAAGGCTGTCCTTATTTTAGACTGGTAGGCACCTTTGAGTTTTGGTAAACATGAAAATTTATTTACCTGAATTTAGTCATAAATAGTTTTATAATACCTATTAGCAGCTATGAGAAAAAATTAAAAGAAACTAGAATAGTTTTTTATAAAAAATATTATCTTGCAGTCTGAGTTCAATACCATTTACCTGGGAATAGAGGCTGTAATGGCTTGTTGAACTCACCGACTGGCTAACATGCCCTCAAAAGCACCTGCCTCAATCAGCTGGCATAGTTAGGCGCTGCTTTGTTTTCTGTGTGTCTGTGGTACATTACAGTTGGGACTTTGTGCTGGGTGCACAAACACCAGGCAAACACCCATGCTACTTGTGCCCATGCTTGAGATGGATTTTTTTTTTCTTTAATTATTTCTGTTACACCATCATTATCATAGCAATTGTCCCAGAAAGCACAACAAAAGCAGTTTTTTTCCCCTTGTGAGAGTCAGTGCTGAGGATTCATTCCAATGTCCTGGGCAGAAAATGCTTGTGTTTGCATTTTCCTCAGCTGTTGCTATCCTGGCTGCCAACTTGGCTAAACTCATGATGGATCAGACTCACTGCTGCAAGATGGCTTGCTTGGAGCGAAAGATTCCAAATGCTGTAAGAGGCATCCGTGCTGTTCTCCAAGTATCACTCTGTTGGCTGCCCTCCAGTAGCCTTATCTGGCTAATGTAATATTGCAGAAACAAAGTTGCAGAGATTAAAAAAGCAATGTGTGTGGACGTGGTGTTGTAAAAACACTGACTAGGGAGAACACATTTTTAATGTAATGCAGGTGACCCGGAATATCTTTCATGCCTGTCCCCATTTCCTTATACGTAATACAGCAGATTTAAACACTTTTTAGTCCTTTAAGCATGGATTTCTGGGCTGAAGGATCACAATGAAGTTTTATAGCCCTTTCTTATGAAGTGTGGCGTTTCTGACATTATTTGATGTGCAAGAGCAACCGCATTAGTCAAAGGCTACGCTTGAATAGTTATCACTTTAAGCCCATGCCCTGGGAGTATTGTATTCAGTTCCCTCATTATTTCCAGCCCTGCAGGTTATACCAAGAGTTGCTATTAGTACATTACAATCATAAAATGAAGGTAGTCACTTTATATAAGGGTCAAGTTTACTCCTAGAAGCTGGCAAACTTCATTTTGCAGCTCAGATGGTCTGGCAGTGCCCCATTCCAAGCTTTTCTGCTGCCCAACTGTTTTGCGTGCAGCCTTGCTCTGCCTCCCTGGGTCCAAGACTTGCTTGGACAACACTACAATGTTTAACAAAATCTAACACTACAGCGTCCATATGATGCAGCTATCAGCCTGTTTTTACATTAAATAAGCTCCTGCATCATTCACCCAACATACAGTCCATGGTATCTGAGGAGTATGTGGTCAGAGTCATGGGTATTGCACATCGCTATAAGAGAGAAGCATTTGGGATATATTTAGCACTTAATAATATTGAAGAGCAGCAGTTTTCAAGTAGGTAGCATCTTGTGTTTGCTGAAGTCAGTGTGCCTTCCAAGTAGTCTTAACCTTTGCAGCATCTCGTTGGATACGGCTGGACAAACTGAGACACGGTACTTCAGTAAAAGCACCTGGCCCTGTACTTCACTCCTGTCTGCCAATGTCTGTGAGCTGGTGGTACAGGCGTTGGTACTCTGAGGAATCACGGTGATTAAGGTCACCAAATCTGCAGGAAGATGTTCTGAAAAGAAAGAGAAATAATCATGACACCCAGGCCCACTTCTCTAACCTGAGGCTGTTATTCTTTCTCCTAGAGCTGAGGACCCAGATTGCAGGTGGAGTAAGCACCAGCTGCGTGCTGGGCTGTGATGCGCCCTGCCTCTGGGCTTTTAGCTAGCTGTTGGTAGGAGAGTGGGGTGTAGGTGTTGGTGACTTACCTAAGGGAGCGAAAATGCACCTATTCTGGCTGGTATAAGGGTATAACTTCCCACAGCTTGGCAAAACACTGCTGCTTGACTAAATACACCCCTGATGGCAAGAAGGTAGGTAGATCGCTGGGCACATCTGAGTGCACATCTACTGCTGAAAAAGTCCTAATAGATTTTAGGCATTAAAGAAACAGCTGATATTGAAGAAAATGTTTTCCAGGAGAAAAATTTCTTTGACCCCAATTCTCTCTGTGTTGCAACAAGCAAGATATAGATCCAAGGGACATACAAAATTAAATAGAAAAGAACAAGAAGCACCATCCTCATTTGAGCCACACGCTTACTTGGTAGAGCTTTACTGTTGTGCTGTAGCACACTCATGCTTCCACACCATGCCTTCATTTGTTAAGTGCCTTTTGCAAAACAACTGAGATCACTTTTGCTAAAGCAGTGTTTAACAGAGGCACCTCACAGCTGATCAACATTAATCAATGACATGAAAGCCATCAGCTTAAGGATGAGATGATACGACAATATCTTAAGGCACCTCGTTGATGGTACCTCACCTCAGAGGCAAAGGGAAGAGCCTTATTTGGCTGTTTGTTGTCTACATTCAACAGTGCTTTGAAGCCTGATCTTTGAAGGTGGCACCTTTCCCTATAAATTACCCCTATGCTTACTTAATTACAGTCCTAACCAACACTAGTAACTAAAGAGTAACATCACAACTGCAGCCCAAATAATTTTTTATGATCTTAAATGATAACAGAGTTTCAGCAATACATAAGAAAGATTTTAATCAAGTGTTTTCTTGGATGCTTTCTGAGAAACGACCAATCTTCAAGAAAGCTTAGATCTGTGGCATGAACCCCTAAAGCAACAACAATATTTTTTTTTGACCCTGCTTTTGCCAGCAAAAATTTACAGTAGTATATTCATAAAAAAAAATAAATATCCAAATTCCAAAATATTCCTCTGCCCAATTTTTTAATAAGAAAAAAATGAAAAAAAATTTACATGATGGGTATTAACCACGCTACTTAAAGTATTTAAATGCTGTGGTGTTAGGCAGGGTTTAAGAACATAAATGGAATGTCAGGATTACATTTTTAACATAATATGCATATTTATTTGTAGATATCTTTCTAAAATATACATACAGACTACAATATGTCTAGGACATAGAAAGATGATCAGTGCAGATACCTGAGAGGTTTTCTTTGTTATGTTTTAGGTTTGGTAAAGCTTCTTATTCAAAGCATAGCCAGAGCAATTTTGAAAGGTTGAGGGAAGACTACTAATTTTGATCAGCTGCTGTTCCAATGGTCAGCTAGGTCAACAGGTTATTTACCAGCATGGCTTATAGTCTGTCTTCTGCTGATGTGCTTGTAACCACCTCTAAGGCACGCTGTTTATGCTGAGTATATTTATACCATCTAGGAATGGGGTATTAACCGCAATATCGCACGTGCAGATGTAACCTTGACATAGAGTACAGTCCTTTCACTATGGGCTATAAAACTGAGGTTTCGGGAAAGCTGTTCTTCAAAGGCCAAGAATCTCAAAACTGGAACATATATTAAGATTGGTGCTAACAGCACGAGGAGCAAGGAACGAATGGAGCATTCACACTTTAAATATGACTTCAGTTGAACTAATTGACTCATGATGCTGGAAGAGCTAAAGCAGCATGAGGCTCTGCCCCGTTAATGCGTGCGTAGGAGAGGAGAAGCCCAGAACAGCAACACTGCATAACGACCCAGGAGCAGTAAAATGATGTATGAGCACTCTTCTCGTTTTCACAAGGCGGCAGTGGAACACTAACTTGTTTCCATGGCAACCCTGAAAAAGAATTACAGCTTTAAAATTGACTGAATGGCAGCCCCATGAAAAAGTAAAGGGCAGACCATATCTTTCTAAAATATAATTTAGTACTAAGTCACCTGAACAGTATTAGCTAAAAGGATTTCAGCACTAGACTTGGGAAGTGACCCATTTGGGATATGGAGTGTTAGGTTTTTCTAATGGTGTGCTTTAGATCTGAAGGGCCTGACGGACACACCATAGCGTACCGCATAAAAGAAGAGGAAAAAAACCTTTCTGCCTGAAATCTCTTATCAGAGAAACAAGAAATTATTGAGGTGAAGGGGAGGGGAATAGCCTGATAGATAACTGACACTTTTGTAAAGAAACAGTAACACACATGTTGAGTGCCTAGTACAGAAATACATGGGGAAGAGAAATGTGGTGGAAATTAAACAATCCTTGGGGTAAAAGGAAGCTTCTATATTTAAACTGGAACCACATCCAGTTAGACTAGGAGGCCAGCATCTGCCTCTAGCATGATTCCTTATCCTGCCCTCAGAAGGCTACTCAAATCTAATCCTGAAGTCCCCAAACATTTCAGAAAGTTTTTTTGACAGGGAAAAAAACCTTCCATTAACTTCGGCAAGAGTTGAGAAAAATGCTCAGGATACAGTCCTTTATGTGAAGTTTGAGGGCTGGGGAGAATGGAGAGGAGTAGTAATTTGTATATGCAAGATGACCTTCTTTTATATGACAATAGTTAAAAGAGAAAATAGTTTACTATGAGAGGCAAATATGGGAAAGCAGAAGTCTGAATTTCTTGGCAGAGAGTTTCCTTTGCAAACAAGAAAAAAATTAGACACCTGCAAAGTCCCATGTACACTCGTTAGTGACTTAGCACTAACCCGATGTTTGGAAAGTGTGGTCGTATCAGTTCAGCGAGACAGACCTGTAGCTGTTATGGAATGACAACGGACAACTGTACAGTTCAGGATTTGGTCACGCAAATTTAGTTGCATATTACAGAAATCAGTATTTCACCAAGAAATATGGCCAATATACTACTGGGCACAGTGTAATACCATGAAAATAGCCTGAGACTCGGGAGCAGGGCCCCGTTCAGCGGCTCCTGCAGTCAGATGTTGTGGTGGGAGTTGTGTTGAAGGCCTGGTGCCCCCGCTCTCTTTCAATGGTTTACAAAAAGCAGTTGTCTGTAAAACCACATTGAAAAGTCTTGTTCAAAAAATAAGTACAAGCATTGACCTCGGTTTCTAGAAGTGGCCACAAGAAGGAATTATTTCTGTGTTTGGGTAAACAAGGGCTTTGATCTGCAGCTTTTTTTTTTTCCCCCAGCAGAAACCCGCACAGTCCTGTTTTCACAAAGCCATTGCTTTTGAGTCTTAGCAAAACAGGTGTCCCGATTCTCAAGAATGATCAACATCGTTAATCCCTTAGGCTGGGATTTTTCAAAAGAATCTCAAAAGAAAACCTCAGTGAAAGAAAAATGCACTCTCAGGGACCTTGGCCATCCCTGTCTGTGGGCCCCAACTCTGGCACCCAGCAGCAGAGAAGCCCAAGGCCACAGCTGGGTCCCCTATGTACTGGCTCCCTTTGCCCTCTTCTGGGAACACTCACTTAAAACATCACATTAAGGTATTGGTTGAAACAAATCACGAGTGTGCTTAATAACGTATAAAATAGCTTAGTAAAATTGTCATGAAAATTTAAAAGCTTGGGCAAAAAACCTACACCTCTGCCATTTATACTGATGACAATGATAATGAAAAAAATAATGATGTTTTAACTCACCCATCAAAAAAATTTATTCACCCTGAGAGAGCAGAACTGTGCAAAGCTGGTGGAAAGATATACTTACCTTGAATTTATAAACTGCTCCTCAGATAAAGAAATACAGGATGAGGAGTTGCCTCATTTACATTCATTCAGTCACCCTTAGACATTTTTTAGCCAAGTGGATGCAAATTCTTTGAAGTCATTAGAGCTTATAAGAGAGAAGCCCTAAACCTGAGCCTGGTTTCACTGTCCAAACATCTGAGGCAATGATGATTCCTTGTGTGCACCAGCTGCCAGAGAGGACCGACAGCATTGCAGGGCACCTCCACGGCAGCCTTCAGGTCACTAACTGCAGCCCATCGAATGCTCCAGATGTGCAGTAAGGAGTCTGGACCAAGAGGAAAGAAGTATTTCCATGTGGTAGTGGTCTGTATGGCCTGCCTTACCCAAGACCACTTAACAATCTTTCTGCTTAATAAAAGGTGAACAATTTTCCTCACTTCAGTAGCTACATGGACACCAGTTTCTTACTGGTTGATGTCCAGAGAAATTCCACAAATTAGAGCTTTGCCATCAATTAGGTCTAAAAACAAAACAGAGGAAAAAAAAGATTGTTTACTCTTGAAATCACATGCTGAAAACCCCTGAAGGAACAAAAGGCAGCAGGGGAATCGAACAATAGGGTTACAGCAAGGAGATCATACAATTTCACAAGGTAGATGTTTCCGTTTAGGAATTGTTCCATAGCACGGGAGAGGTCCAAGCTGGTCAACTTGGCTGGACATGGCAGAGCAGAAGTGATACTTAAAGCAGGATGTAAAGAAGAAAGCATGGCTTCTTAAAGTTAGTCTGAAGAGGGCACTTTTTTAGGGCAAAGCGCAAGGTATTTGCAATCAAAGCAGACAAGTGGTCATTCAGCCTTAGATTTACTGAAGATGGTGGCGTAACAAGAGAAAAAGGCAAGAGGACACCCTGAGCTGTGATGGCTTGGCTTTGTGGACAGCCACAGCTTAGGGAAACGGAGCTATGAGTAAGGAATTTTGGGAAGGTTGCTGTGTTACAAGACATATTCCTCTGAGTGTTTATGTCTGCTCCTCCCTAGCCATAGATAAATGAAAATGAAGCAGTTCTTTCATGACCTAGTCTGGCATTAGCCCCCCTGACCTCACCAGGGTATCATGAGATGTGCTTCAATGTAAATAGATACACGTTTGACATTTAGTCACATCAAGTCTAAATTCCAGCTTTTTATTTCTGTGGAAAACGGTATGGCCAACTTACGTGATTTGCCATTGTAAAGAATGAGAATCCCACCAGCAAATTGCTCCTTGCAGCGCCCAGCAGCAGACCTTGTAAATGACTATGATTGAATCTATTCTAAATTAATTTGGAAGCATGTGGGATTTTAAGACGGAAGAACTGATCACAGTGCAGTTAATTGTGCCTGCCCTCTTAGCCCTGCGCCCCGTCAGCCCAGCTAAGCAGCTGTCCCAGAAAAGGGAGAGGGGAAGTCAAGGAGGCAACCGAAAAGCTCTGACAAGAATTTAAATGAAATAAAATAGCCAAATTCTCTGCTCCATTGACTTCGTTGGGGTTAGGTCTGCAGAGAGCTTGAACCAAATGCCATAACGAATACAAATACAAGAACAAGCCCGCTACACGTGGCATTTCTGCTCTGCCCATCTCTTGTTCAGATGGAGCTTCCCTGGGAAGCTGCGAGCAGGTGCTCCACTCTCCACGCTGCGGAGTGATGTGCAGAACATGTCTGCTGTTACCTCCACCTGCGGTTCTGTCCACAACAGGGTTTTGGGGTCGATTTACCCTGCTGGAAACGAAGACCAAATGGGGCTAAGGTGGTGTGAGGCATCCTCCTCTCCCACACTCAGCTGCAGATGTGCTCGGTACCTCCCGGCTGTTCAGGCCACGCGTGTGACAGATGCAGTAGCACTGAGACATGCTCAGCAGGAAAGCATCAGGCATCTTGGAACTTCTACTGTCAAAGAGATTGGTGTGAATGCCCCCCCACCCCCAGCTGCTGGGAGGGCTGGGAGGGGAGCTCTGAGCAGCCCTCGAGGGGCCGTGGTGCTTTATGTGCACTGCGCTCCTGGATAAGGCTCTTGGTAACGACGTGCCCAGCAGAGCCTTTAAAACAGATTACGGATGACAAAGCAGGAATTCAAGGTAAATTTTCAGAGTTGATGAGTGAAAAGAGCTCACATCTTTATATGCCGGATGAGCACATTTAGGAGAGAGCCACTAGGGTGCAATAAGCACAATTCCTCATTATGTCACTTTTAAGAGTAAAACTTGGCAACTTCTGCATCCTAAAAAGCAGGGTTTGAAAAGTAACCGTGGACTGAAACACCTTGTATATCCAGGAGACCAGTATTGCTCAACTAACTCATCCCTTGGGTGAGTTTGGGTGAGACACAGTTGTCCAAACGCTCACCTGCTGTGTAGGGACAGCGAGAGCTGCAGCAGGTTGGGGGGAGCAGGAGGAGGATGAGATGGGCTGGCTCAGACTGGGCAGTCAACCAGCACCCCAGTTCCAGCAGGGCTGCCACCCATCTCTGGTCTCCCTAACTTTGGGGGGGCCCATAACTGCAGTCCTTGTATGAGCCATGCTTGTGTGGGTCCTTACCACTGACTCCTCAAGCATGGCATTTACTGGAACTAAAATCAACTAAATACTCTAGAATTCTTAATTTTTAGGTAGCAGCTCATCCTGCACTAATTAGTGCAAATAGGAGAGTGGGTAGAGCAGGGAGGTGGGGATGGAGGAAGAGCAGAGTTTAAACACTACAATGACAGAGGCATTTTATAGGATTTAATGATTCATTCTGAGGCATGATCACCTTTTCAAATATTTATTACCAGCTACTGTTCAAGGACTGGCTGTTTTCAGGGTTGTACTCATCACGGGTCAGATCCAAAAACTATTGGAGATATTGCAAGGACTCAAATGCCTTTGATGTGGGACACAGCTGACATTAAGAAATAAATCTAATTAGATTCCCTGTTATATGGATATGTATATGTGAATACAGGTGTATGAAATGTTCTGTAAGATGGATGTGATATTGGTTCACATCCAACAGTCTGCTGTGATTGTTAATAAGTCACTGGTTAAGTTTCTGCTTAGAATAAAGCAAGATTTCCAAATAGCAATTCATGATTTTGGCTACCCTGTCCACCCCGAGAGATGTTCCAGCAGCTGATGTGGCAGAGGATGCTGAACATCCATCTCTTACACAATAGGACACTGTTATACTTCATATGGACTTTTCAGACTTGAATTCAGCTAAAATCCTTGAATTATATTTGAAGATTTTAACCATATTAGAGCAATCTATTAAATTTCTTACCCATGGTTCATGTGAGGTTCTTGTAGACACTAGCAAAATACCCTTTAGGGCAATAAGACCTAGAACCCTCAGAATACAGCTGCTCTGTAAAATCTATTGATCAAATAGAGATTTCAGAGCAAAAATTTAGATATTCATCAGTCCAGTCGAGTTATCATCTTACTTTCTCTGCCTTTCCAGTAGTCTGTAGGCGTTTTGCATGCAGTACTAAAAAGGCCACGATCAAGCCTGTTTATACAAATTACAGCACAGGTGATGTCTTACACTTTGAGTATCTCAGACACGACTAGGGCTGTATATCAGAGCACTTCAAAAACCAGAAAAAAAAAAAACACTTCAATATAAGTGACAGAAAATTCGTCTCTTTCCTCCTGTTCCTTATTAATGGGCATTCTTAGATGGGCTCAGACCCAAATCCACTTAGTCCAGCTTGCTGTCTCCAAGGATAGCAAGGAAGAGGTGAACAAAAGACAAAGCGAGAGCTGGAGGTCATGGTTATAATGTGTCACCACATAACTCTCCTCATAATTTCCAATAAAAAGACCAAGACTAAAGCCAGCTCTAAGATAAGCTGCTAGTCCATGACTGCAAACCATCACACCACAAAGCAAGCGTCCTTCCAAGGTGGAAATGCCACATCCAGAGCCTGCCTTGTTTTCTGGGTGGCAGCTGGGCCCAAAACAACCTTTGGCAAATACAACATAGTGTAGGTAAGCTGGCCTCTCCTCCAATTTCATCTGCAGTGATAATTAATGAATCTGACAAGCACCAGACGCTCTCTTTTTTCATCATCTTTGAATGATTTACCACACAGAGGGTACATCACTGCCTGAACACCTCGCCTACCACCGTGGTGAATATTTATACAGATTTGTCACCATGAGCTAGCATGATTTTGCAGTAATCAGTAATCTGCTATCTAGTGTTTAATTGCTCTTATCTGCTGCTGCAGAGAAAAGGAGCAGTTCATTAGGCAGACAGCAGTTCACTGGCAACATCTCTCCTCTAACTCTGGCCTGGAGCCAGAGGGTGTCGGACCCCACTCCCTCCCTTCTATGGCTGTAGGGATCCATGGTCTGTGGATCATTTTTGCGGGAAATCTGCTGGATTCTGGGGGCCTCTGTGTGGTGTCCCCATGCCTGGGGCTGCAGGCTTTCCTGGCGGGGCTGCCCGCGTGCCACAGCGGTGCTGTCACGCTGGTGGCAGCAGGAGTAAGGCGAGTACAATAGTGACTATACACCTCCCCAGCACTCTGGCCAAGCTTTTGGCCATCAGGCAGCATAAAGCTTCAGCCAAGCCTTGCCTTTGCCCCATCCCACCCTCCCCTTTCCTCCCTGCATCCCTTGGCCTGCAGCCCCGCAGCCGTTTCCGCTCGGGCCTGCCCGGCTCGGCGCACCGCCTGGATGCTTTCCCCGCAGCCCGGCGATGCATCACCCTGACACACGCCTTCCCCGAGGACTTGGCTTATGGCAAAAAAACAAAACATGAGGGGCTAGTTAATGCGATCGGCTGCCAGCTCTCGTTCTTCATGCTAAGAATGTGAAGTATGTGCCTGCCAAAAATAACAATACCATATACACAGATACAACTTAGCCATCAGATAGGAAAAACCCAGCAGATTCCCAGTGAGAGATGCGAATACAGCTCTTCTGGAACAGAAGGAGCAGAGAAACGTAATATCTACATAACTGAGTTTTCTCTGCTGTGTGCTCCAAATGACACCTTTTGCTCAGAGGCCCTTAGGCACAAAGAATCAGGATAGCTGAGATGTGTAAAATAATATGTTTAGTTTTGGGGTAATAATATCTCTTTCAAACGAGAATGGCCTATTGCTGCAAGCTTCAAAGAAGCAGTCAGTGCACTTTTTAAAGCCTAAATAGGCATTTTATGATGCAAAGGATAAATCTGTCAGTAAAGATACTCGTAAGTCAAGTAAATACAGCTGTTCTCTTACGTGAAGAGCTAGATATTACTATTGCGGGGAAAATTCTGCCCTCTCTTAAAAGAGTGCAAAGAAAAAGGAAAAAGCAGAAAGGCAAAAAGGCAGGGAGTTGTTTTCTACGCTCTGAAGCACCGAGCTGCAACCAGATATACATTGACTGGGGATGGGCTCTGGCACCAGCACTTCAGCACCAACAGTGTGTGTGGCAGGAAAAGAGGATGTGCAAGCTGTCACCCCCCGCAAAAACTCGATCTGTTTGCTCCATCTGAGCATCTGCTGGTCTTTCAGATCAGCTCCTTTGCAAGTTGCTAATTCCTCAGGTCTGTGGCAAACAGGGAAACAAGGGTTTGATATGAGAGTCGTGTGTACGCGCTCGTGTGACGTGTAATAGAATAAATGTGAGAGAAGAAAGGAACAATTTAACACTGGCTTAGTAAGACAATAGTCAGACAGGAGTCATGAAGACAAAACTACTTGATTACAACCATGATGATTTCCAAAGCTGAGAAGAAAAGAGAGGAAAGGGAATAGTGCTGAGGTCCTGAAGCTGGGAGTAAGCAGCCAGCCAGGGTTTGCACTGGCAGCAGCAGAGCAGCCTGCCCTGGCGCGGTGGAGGAGCGGGCAGTCCCGCAGCGGCAGCGTTTCGGACACAGGTGTGCAGCTGCCCACAGCCATGGAGCTGTGCAGCACAGGCGGGCGCAGGGCAATGGCTGATGGGGCGCTAGGGAAAGCTGGCACGCACGTACCTGTACAGCACTGCAAAGCCTCACGAGCCTACGGGCCATGCAGGCATAAATAGGCTGGGCTGCGTGAGCCCTTGACTTACCAAAGCCAGCAAGGAGATCCATATATTCCTCATTTTACATGCTTTGTAGTTCAGACAATAAGAAATAAATAGTACTCTTTTCTGAAGATATTAATTGAGAATTCCAGGTCCCAAATGAGACTCTTGCATTAGTATGGGTGAGAAATAAAAGACTCCCAAAACTCATCTTTAAGGGACTGAACCCTATTGCTTCAAGTGGAAGGGTGTACAAAAAGCTGTAGGAAACCTTCCTGTTCAATAGCAGACTGCAAGATCAGCTATTTAAACAGGAGGATCAAAGGTCTGTCTAGCTCAGCAGCCTGCTGCTGGCACTGGCCGATGAGCGACGCTGAAGGCAGGCTGCAAGGGCAGGCAGGTCCTGAGCACTCCCTCGCGTGTTATCCCCCTTCTAGACAGTGCTCCTAACTTCCACCTCCCAGCAGCTCAGCATTTTCTGAGCCAGCAGTCGCCTTCAGACCACAGTAGCGAGTACACCATATCTGTGTCCTTTATGCATGCGTTTAAATGCCATTTGAACTCATTTACAAGTGGCAGCCTCAGGAAAGGAGTCTCACAGTTCTATTGTGCCTTACACTTAACGAGACATGTAGAAGAAACCTGAAATGCAGTCTGTCCTAACCTGTACCATCAACCTTGTAAGCACATGCTTTGTATTCACAACTCCAGCTCTTTAGGGTCCAACATGAGCTGTTAGTCCTTTAGCTGGGCCTGGAGTCCAGCCGGACTCTCCCTGGATGCAGTGTGAGGCAGGGGGTGTGTGCTGGTGTGACACAAGTATTTCATTTTTACACATAAATGAAGGCCCTTTGTCTAGAGGGGACAATTTCCTCTCTTCTTGATGAGGTTGGAGATCCATAACTTCTTAGATGTGCCTTGGTGAAACCCAGGCGATTTACTGAAATCCTGAAACAAGTGGTTGAAGGAGCAGAGTAGGGATTAGTTTTCCTGTGTCATGCTTAATTTTTTAATGCGTCCGATGTTTTAATGACCTTCTGCCCTCCTCTTGTTGCACTCCCCCCCGGACAAAGCTGCCTTCTCCACCGCTCCCAGTGTGAACACCAGCCCTTCCATTGCTGCCAGCAGGCTTTCACAGAAAAGGCTACTTTCTCTGGCACAGCGCATAAGGGATTTAAGCTGGATTGCATAGGAATGCTTTATCATTCCCTTCATAAAGCAAGCTGCCGAGGGAGCGGTGCTCTGGCGAGGACGGCAGTGGCAGGGGCTGCTCCGCTGTTGGGGAGGCGGCAGGCAAAGCCGGGGCTGTTGGCTGGCTCAGCCCCACCAGCAGCCACGCTGCCCCTGCCCCTCTGCCATGAATCACCGTCATCCTCCCATCCCGTCCCCACCGCGAGTGGGGAGACAGAGGTAACCAGGGCTGGACGTGGTGCTTCGTTTGTAGAGGAGGTTCTCGGGAATAAGGTTTTAGCATGTTTATTCAGGATTAGTCCACCTGAAATTGAGTGTGTTTCAGTGCTGCAGGCTGTGTTCCTCCAGAACAACTCCAGAATAATTAAATAATAAGAGAGAGGAGACAAAAAAGCTGTGAGGTTAAGTGAGCTTTGGATGTGTGCTGTCCCTGTGCTTTTTTGCAGCCCCAGAACTTGATAAGCCAGTTCAGCAGCCGCCCAGCCTGCGGTGGCAGGCAGGTGAGGGCGCGTTCAATCCTCACTGCGACTGGTGCTCCCAGCCGCTCGGATGTGCTGATGCTTCAAAAGCAAAAGATGAGATGATGACAACTTACTTCCATCAGGATGCAATTCAGCTCGTGTGGTTTTGAATTGTGTCTGCAACAAAGAAGTCACATCACAAAGCAGCTTTAAGCACAAAGCTGGAAAATAATGAAACTCTAACCGATCTACAGCAACTTTTTCAGGCATACTTTTTGGAGAGAAGCCCAGGTAATAAATTATCATAATTTTGAACTTGAGGTATCTTATAAATATTTACCGGTTACAGTTCTTGCTAGCAAACAAATAGTAGTTAAAATCTTCAATTCCATCTTCTTCATTTGCTCAGCGGTCTTTCAATTGAACAAATTCCTACTGGGTTGTATTTCCTGTCTGTAGCTTCCACCCAAAGATAATTGTTTCTGAAGAGCTTCAGAAAAATCAGGATAGTGGTTTTTGAGTTACGCGAAGGAAAGGAAAAAATATGCTTTTCCCATATGTTGTGATTGAAATGTTGCATTTGCATAAGTCAAAACCAGCTGTAGCTGTAAAATTTTTAGCTTAGCTTGATTCATTGCCCTTATTGAGGAAGGAAAAACAAAACATGTCTCAAGATGATCTGTTCAGTGGATTTTGAGTTAGAATATGAATGGTTAGGTCTGACATATGTGCAACTGCAATATTTTCTAGTGGGGTTTTCACAAAGCTCTTGAACAAGAACATTTTAGCTTGCATGGCATGCACAGATCCAGGAGTCCTAGCTGCAGATGACGGCATTAAAGGTTGCTCAGCATTAGTTTGCACTTAGAAATAATGTTATTGCTTAATCTTCCGTAGTGTTGAAATGCTCCATAGTCGTTTGTCTGCAAGTCGCGATGATATCTTTACTTGAATAGCATCAGTAACAGCTTCACTGGCTTCAGTGGGACCACTGACAGGGTAAGATGCTACTGAAACTGACTCAAAAGTATCAGTGTGACCCACCAAATGCCCTGCCTCAAAGATCTTAAGCTGTTAAAAGCAGATACATGGAAGCACGTGGCAAACAAGACAGGGAACAGAGGCAGATACGGAGAATGCAAGGCACTTGAATGACACCATTTCCTGTACAAATGCAAGAACTGTTTAATAATAGTTAACTACTTTTCTAAATGAATGTCAGAATACAGGCTTAAGAACATCCTGGCTTTTCACAGAAAGGAACGTATTTTGTTCTCAGATTTTTTGGTTTGGGTCTTGATTTTTAGTTTCCTCTCCCCTGCTTGTCTCCCATTTTTCATCTTAGATTCAGTAAGATAAAATCCCTTGGAACAAGTGTTCCCTTCCCCTCCTAAGGTACTGTCGGAGGAGTCACCCTGCAAGTAAGAGATGCTATCTTGCTCCTCTCTCCCCGGCGTTGCAGTGAGATCAGAAATAGAGCTATACTTTACTTCACAGCAGCTGAAATATGGTCCTGGCAAAGTAAGAGACAAAAATTTCCATGCATTTTGGTGGGGTGAACAAATCGCACAGAAATGGCTGAGTCACTTCACTTGTCTTTGTAGAGTGTCTTGAGTTCCTTAGGGAGACTGGTTTATTAGTGCAACATATGCATTTGTTTATCTGTGCACTGAAAAGCTTGTCTCATTTTTTTCAGCTACACCAGTTGGTCTAATGGAAGATATCATCGCTACTTACAAGCCCTGTCCTACCTACGTCTTTAATATCATTAAAGTTGCAGCAAGATACCATTTTGTTATCAGTAGGAGTCAAAGGTTGACACTGGGATAATGCTGAAATTAGGGGTTAAAGAACGACGTGGTCGTTATCAGCAAGAATATTATACAATCACAATTGCATCTTGCTTGAGAAATTTCAAAAAGAGAAGCAGCCCATGAACATAGCTGTTAAAAGAAAATATTAGGTTAATGCCGAAATGAGTAAAACCATACTGAGCTACAGCCACTGAAATGTGGCGCATTTGTCCTTGCAGCATGTCAAGCTTTGACACCCCTTGTCACCTTCTTGCCTCAAAGACTTCTTCTGCAAATAAAACCCTGCTGATGTTTGAGAAGCAATTGGGGTCTGCATGAGAAAATTTGGCTGCCCTCGCTGCGGCGGTCAGGGAACACAGGGCACGCACAATCGGTCCTGGGACTGCGGCTAGTGCAACTCTATCTGTTTGGCTTTCTGTTCCCCACCCCATGCTCTGCAGGTTTTGCTTTTGCTGGCAAAAGTTGTTTTCTTAGTGTCAAAAAATGAGCCAAAGTCTACAGTGTAAAATGATTTTTTTCACCTCTCTCACCTTTCTGTGGCAATTGGCAGGACTTGCAGGTTTCACGTTACGTGTCAAGCTGCTTCCAGAGGCTCCGAACTCCCAGAGTCTTAAAAATCAATGAGCTAGACACAGTGAAAGCTCAGGAATTTCTTGCTTCATCACGTACCATACAGCATATAACAGTGTTTTATAAGAAACAAACAACACGTATACTCAAACCGACCCAGAATTACAGCTTCTCTACATTTTGGAGGGCTGAAATTTTCGACAACTTGACAACATGTCTGCCTGCATTAAGGCCAAATCTCATCAACATAGAGGTTACCAATTAGGAGCTATATGCGGGGAGGAGGTAGCAAACATACCCCTAATCCTACAGCTTTCCTCAACATGTAAGATCTGCGGTGCGAGTGGAAATGAGGGAATTTGACAGAAATAAGTGTGATATCAACATTAAGGTTGCTTTGGTCAGCAAAGAGGACCCACTTGTCCTGGAGAAGAGTGCAGGGAGGATCATGGCAACAGTGGTGCCAGTGAGAACACACTTGAAGGAAAAAAAAAACAAAACGTGCTACGATAAGCTGTGGAGTAAAGCTGAATCTACTCAGCTCCAAATAACCTTAGGTTGATTCCAAACCTGAACTTTGTAGTGAAAACAAAGCAAATGAGCTCTACTCCTGTGCTTATTGAGCAGCAGAGCCTTGTGGAGACCCAGATCTCAAGGCACCTGGGGTGGGGGAGCATGCAGACAGGTGCTCTCCTGCCTGGAGGCCGCCTGCCTCTGTACCCCACTGAGGAAGGAATCACAGGTTTCCTATCTGCCTCTGTCTTCTGATGCACCCGGAAGGGACAAGATAATAAGAATGCAAGTGACTTCAAAAAAAACCCAACTAGCAGACAGGAAAACGTTTATTCATTCGCCTATAAAAGAAAACCTGAGCTACCTATTCAGACATTTCAACAAAATCTGTTTTCCTCTGTTGGTGGAGTAATGAATCACCTTACAGTAAATGGATGGAAATGGAGACTAATTTGAAAGCGTCATTTTGCGAAGGGCACCAGTAACATTTGTGGCACATTCTAGTTTTTGACCATCTGGCAATGTCGAGGGCTAAACTAATGTATAAACCTAGAGAGACCCCATTTGTAGCAGGAACTGCTTTAGACTTCAAATTTTAATGGAGTGAGATCTCAAATCAATGCCACCCTAATAATGCAGAATGGATTTGGGCCAGGGCACAATGCTGTTTATACTGGCTTTCTCTGAAAGGCCAGAATTCCAAATACAGAGACTAAATCTTTCTCTTTTAAATTGAAAAAGATCTGTTAATAACTAGTGTGAGCCAACAGAAAAATCCGGAGTTTTCTAGAGTCAAAGGAACAGGCAAATACAACTGGGAGGCCATTAGCTTAAGCTTGGCAATTGCTGTCCAAAGGGGCTCTTTTTTATACCTGTCAGGCATTTCTTTCTAACAGTTCAGCTGTTTAAAAAGTGTCTGTTCAGATACTGCGAAAGTCAGAGTCATACACAAAGAAAGGACACAGGGAAGACGATGTGAAATTTAGCAGTGAATCCTAATCTGAGTCCAACGATTAGCATCTAAGGAACAGTTTGGGGAGAGGGCTCGCCTAACGAGCGGTGAAGCGGTGCGAGACGATGAGACCGGAGCCGAATTGCCAGTGCTGGGGTAAGTCTATGCCCTTCCCTGCCTCAGTTTCTCCTTTGCAAAACAGGAATAATGACAGCGACCTTGTGAAGACTCCAGCACACACCACAGATGGAAAGTGCTTGCAAAGGGAAAGCGCCGCTATTTCGGGATGAGGGAGGTGAGGCACTGAGCAACTGAGCGACTTATCTGCAGGCACACAGCGAGTCAGCGGCAGCTCCAGGAATAGCACATGGGTCTCTCGGCTCAACGGGAACAGATAATGCTTAATAAAGAATTTAAAGCAACAATTAAGGGCACACTTCTACCAGCTTTCATTAAACGAGGAATCCCCCAGCCTCTTCTGGAAGTACATGCAGCTCAGAGTGAATTAGGGGTGCAGACCTGGGACCTGGAGAACTGCTTTGGATGAACAGTGTCACTTGAATTGTTTTAGCAAGTGAAAACCAAAGTCAGTGCTGAGGATTAAGATCTGAAAGCAAGTGCTGACATACTGAGGTCCTTGGAAATTTTGTCTGTGAGGAAATCTACTGTATAATTAAATTTGCAGTTTCCTTAGTGGGACCATCGTTTCCTCCCATGAACAAAAAGATAAATTTCTTAGATATTCTGTCATGGAGTCTTCTAATGTAACGAGGCTTGACAGACTGAATAAGTTACTCCACAGCTTTTAAGAATAATCTTTTTGATAGTAGAGATTCCCTGAGATGATAACCTTCCTAAAGACAACTAAGGAGTCTACCAATGAGCTGAGAAGCGTGGTTTCGCCAGTCACAGAGGAATTGCAGTCATGACCTTGTCCAGACTCTCTGACAGGATTTTGGCAATGACTGCAGGAATCGGAGGCTCGGGAGGAAATGCAAACTTCCTGGTCAAAATGCCAGTTGATAAGGAATTCAGCAGGAGTCCCTGGGCTGTGCTGGAGGGGGTGTACAGTACATTCAGATGAGGTGAGAGCAGTGGTACCCTCAGAAAGGTGTCGCACACCCGAGGCAGCCTGAGAGGAGGAGGTCTTTCAGAAAGACCTCTTCTGAAACACAGCTTGCCTGTGACAAAATACCCGTAAATAATTCTTGTGAAGCAAGTTAGCCAACAACTTTCAAAAATTAACCTATTTGCAGGTTAGAAGATATCACAGACTTCTAAGTTTCCTCTAGTATCTCCCATTTGTACCTGCTATTTATATGGACGGGGCGGCTGCCCTCCAGGCACCAGGGAAACGATTGTTGTCCTTATGTTTGGGAAAACCTCACTGGAGGATTTTTTAATTATTCTAATTTATTCAGACCAGATGAGCAGCTTTAAGTCTTCGAGTGAGACAGTTTCGTAGTCTAGGTTTTTCTTTTACAGGAATTAATTTTAACCAAATTCAAACCTGCATGCTGTCTTCACCGATCTAATGACAAATATGAGTCTACAGCAGTATACGAATCCTCTTCATCGGGGAGTGTATAGTTGTGGAGTTACAAAAATACAGGGCAGGGGGTTCTCACACTGGCCTTTTATTTCAACAGCAATTCCCGGCTACAGAGAGAAACCAGACTGTCTGCTCTGCATCTTCTCTCCCTGACTCACTTTAAGGTCACACCAAGAGGCAAAGCAAATGGATGAGCATATCTATGTTCCTCCGCATCTAAAGCAGCTGGTAGGAAGTGTTTTTCTGTGAGCATAAAGTAGAAATATCTATAAAGAAATAAACTGCAAAAAAGCCTATTTATGCCAAGTATTAAACCAGATTAAGTCCAGATTCACACATCCTTTAGTGATGCTTAGAGGAGCCTCCTACTCTGAGTTGACCCTGGTGTCAAGAGAGGCAACTAGTGCACTTTGGGGCATTTGTCTTTTGCAGAAAATAACCCTCAGAGCACTGGAAGAATATCGAGATTTGTCAAGTTTGAATGTTTTCTCTGCTGTAGCTGGAAATCATACCTCTGCCCGCGTTTTACTCTTGCTAGGTGAGGAGGGTGCTCTGCTTACTAAGACAATCTTTTAGGTTGCAACCAAGCTCTGATAGTTAAACATCCTGCTACTGATGTTTGTGCTTATGGTTCAGTGTGCAAGGAGCCATGTAGGAATGAGTCATTTTTTTCTGCTGCATTTCTCTTACTCTGCCTATCCTAAGCTAAAGAAGGCAGAGCTTCCTGCATCATAGTTTCTTTTCCCTTCAGTGCAAAATCAATCCTAAATTGGCCTGCACTGAACTCTGATTATGTGACGGTTGGCTCCAGGCCGACCTGTGCAGCCCTGCCTCAGAAATGCTCGGTACTGCAGCCGAGAACAGGCTTTCAGAAGAGCTGATGCCCAGCTTCTCAGCAGGCACTTTAGCGTCTGGATCCAGCTGACGTTAAAAGGAGTCCAGCTCCAGATACATTTTAAAAGCTGGGTCTGAAGTCTCATGCAGCTGGCTGTGTAATGCAGCTGGATCTTAGGAAAATAAGGCATTTTCTCTGGGGACTAGGCTAGTTTGAATACCCATCCAGGTTTTTTTAACATCTGAATGGGTGCTGCATGTATGACAAACACTTTCAAAGCCTTTTGACGTGTTTGGTAGCTTATATGAAATAAACCATAATTTTTTCTGTTAGTTGCATTCATGTAACAAATTTTAGTTAAAATGGAATTCTTTTAGGGAAATGAAGTTACCTACATGAACTACATGGCTGAATCCCAGGAGAAAATACTTTGTTACATCTGAATAATGTTTTCTGACAGTCTACAGTGGTGCATTCTCTTGGCAGGAGAATACTACAGAGTATAAACGAATACGTGTTTGGTATGTTACCATGATATTCCTTGGCAAATCTACATGCGAGAGAGCTACTTCATGTGCCTTGGCAGCTACCTAGTGATAAAGAATGCAAGTTCCCAACAAGGGCCCTCAGGAACTTCAGAGGGACAAATGGTCCTCTGATCACTGTGAAGCTACTTGGGGATAAGGGAAAAAATTGTCAGCAAATTTCTGTAAGCCAGAAATACGTTCCAAGAAAATCTGAAACATTTCTGTAACCTCATTCTGGCAGAGCATGAAGGATTCAGATTTAAGCCTGAATCCAGCAAAACACATAAAAATGAATTTGAACTGAAAGCATACAGCAACTTCAGGGCTGTGGAAAGAGGCACACAGTATAAAAAAAAAGGGAAACCACATGATCCTTTCTGCCTTCTGCCCATGGTTGGAGAGCAGGAAGCATGGTCATCAAACAGAAAGTGAACATTTCTAACAGCTACTGGCAAACGTGGTCACTCAACACTTAATAGGACCTTTGGGCCTTATAGCAGTAAAACACAATACAAGCCAAAATATTACTCAACTTTGAAGAAAATGGCCTTTTTTATTTTTTTTGTGGTCAGTGTATTCACAGTTACATCAGTGGCTTGCAGACCAGCGGCCTTGAAGTATCAAGCTATTGTGATATTAATCCTACCTTCCATCTGACTGTAAGAAAACCTTTCCTGTAGTCGCTGCTTTCCTGTGTCTCGGCCAGAGGCAGAAGGCAATATTAGAAGGACCATTCAAATAATCCAAACAATTGCTTTTGCACTCATAGGAGGATGCAAATTCCAGTACGTGACCTTCACACGCGATGCTCCACGCGTGCACTAACACCGTTTCCCTAACTTCATTTCGAGTCAGTACTGTCACTCCCATTAAGGATCTACATCGTAGTTAGGAATGAATAATCTGCTGTTATTGTACCACAAAAGTAAGCGTGTGCCACGGCACACCAGATGTTAATGGCATTGTTGCATGGGAATATATGGGAGCATGACAGCACCTCCCTGGCTCCACCAGCAGTTGGCAGTCCATATGGTGGTGGCACACACCCCATACTGATGGATGCTCAGCAGATGCTCTTCAAGAGCTAAATAATGCAAACAGAGGCTGGTGTGATCAATGTACAGCCCTCATAGTTCAGGCACTGCTCACAGCCAACAAATGCAGTAAAATGGGAGGGAAGATGGGGGTGCAGTTTTAAAAAAAGAATAGTTTTATTTTTAAAAAAAGGCCAGTAAACCTTTCAGCATTTTAAAAAAGTAGTTACAGGTGCTGCTGAAGAGAGTTTTACTTTGTTACCAAGCTTCTGCATCTTCATTAAAAATATATATGTTTTGGAGAAACTTCTTAGTCAAATTAAATGATTTCTTGGCCTTCAAGAATCTATATTTGTCTACCTCTATCTGGGATTGTCCTCAAGACACCTGTGTGTGTGTGCTTGCACATGCATGTATGTATGTTTGTGCATTCATAGTGTTTATTCTCTCCTCTGAAAATATTGGGTCTCTCAAGACCAGGAACCTCCACTGGAGTGAATATATTTTCTCAGTTCCTCTGTACTGCTCATATGGTTACATGAAACTATCAGAATCCGGATCTTCCTAGGATAATGCTTGACTTATTTTTATTGTCATGGTTAAAGAAAAATAACCTCTCTGCTCATATCAATATTTTAGAGCATCTTCAGTGGTTGAAATTAGGTCAGGCGCAGCAAAACTGCTGGTAGTTGAGGTGAAATAAAGATCAATAAGGTTACCTGATACAGAGAGCACAGCCAGCAGCAATCATAATATTAGCACAATATGCATCAAAATCCGCTTATATGTGGGAATCGCAAGAAATAGAGACAAATACTGAAACCCACACAGAAGACATAATTTATGATTCATGGGATGAGACAGGAATGCAATTTTCAGAAGAACACCACTGAAAACAAAACAATCTAAAGGAAAATGCATTAGGTATCAGTCCATTTGCTGGAAAAAGGCATAAGAGCAGCCGACATCGCCCTGTGCCTCCTCCATTTTGATACAGCAAGCAGCCGCAGGGAAATGAAAGTTAGAACTTAATATCCAAGGTCGTTAGTGTTCTCAATAACAGATTATGCTCGAAAACACGTTAAAGAAGAAAATTGTGTTAAATATAAAATTGGAATAAGCCAAAATTAGCCCATAAACTTGAAATTAAAAAAAAAAAAAAAGAAATCTTCTATGCGTTGCTAACACTTGTTAAAAAGAAGAAAAACTCTAAGAGGTTTAATGCTTAATGTGAATTAACTCAGCCGTGTGTATTACGTAGCCAAAGCCATAGAAATGGCCATCTAAATTGATTCTGGAACTGGTAGGCCTGCAGCAGATTTGCAAATGATAACACATATATTAATAGATACTTCCACTAATTTCACTAATGACCAATTTTAATGAGAAATTTGGATTCGTAGATGAACAGAAACATTCCCATTCCATCATTTGTACACGTGCAAAGAATTCCACATCCCAGGACAGAAACCGAGCCAGCCACAACACAGACTTATCCTTCCAAACCCACGTCCAGTGCAGCACAAAGGGTCGCTCACTGCTCTCGTGGAGCTGGTCCACCTCGAGCACCTTCAGAGGGTTATGTCTTGCAAAAAGCTGCTTGATTCCAGCAAATGGATCACTTTCAGCTTTAAGGACTAGGTAGCTAATGACATAGGCTTGTGGAGCTGCTGGGGAAGGAGTCACATACTAAACTAGCTGACAAATCAAAGAACTGCCCTGGAACTGCGTGCACAAACTAGAAGCTTGTGCAGTCACGGCAGACGTGCCCTGCTCCTGCGCGGTGCTGTGACCCTGCAGGCAGCTGGGCTCTGCATTGCCATGGGGGAAAGAACCAACAAGCAGTGTGGTGTGGCTGAGCCTGATTTATTAAGCAGGAAAAGTGAGGGATCGGCTGTGTCAGGAAAAAGCTCCTCAGTCACTGCCTCACCCCTGAACTCCATCAGCCAAGACCTACCCCCTTTTGCGTTCTGGTGAGTGAGGATATGGAAACCACTGATAAACCCCCTGTTTCAGGGTCCAGAGAAAAGCCATCAGAAACGCTCCAGGGACTTCTGAAAAGAGCAGTCTGGTGCACTGGAAGAAAGTGATCCTGCAGACCATCTCTTGATTCCTTCAAGGCGATGTTTGAAAAAACCCAAAATCCAGAAAACTTTCTATGTATAAGATTGGCTTTCTCAGTTACCACACAGCCATGCAAACATCCTGACTGATGCCCTTTGCTACTGTTTTAGTCTTGTCTTCCACCACCTCAAAGATTCAGTGGGCACCTTATATCTGAATGAATGGAGAAATTATTTCAGCTGCAACATTAACTCTAGGGGCTTAAAGGTTTTTTTTTCTAAATTTGATTTATCTTGCAACTAAAACAGCTTAACAGTGAACACATGCAGAGACTCATTATCTCTGCCTCTGGCTTCAAAAGGCTCTGGGAGTTCCTCAGACCCATTCAAAACCTTTTCCGCTTTCAAGTGCCATCAAACATTATTCCCTAACTGTAACGTGAATCTCTGTGAATCTGTCTCTGTGTCTGATCTTTGTGGCCACCAAATTGTTACTTTTCTTTCTCTCCCCATTCTCTCTCTATGAGAAAATTGTATTTTCATGTGTTGGGGTTATTTGTGGTGTTTGGTTTTTAGTATCTCTGCTTTCACGTTTCCTTTTAACTAGGATGCTTTTATATCCAGCATAATTTTGTTCAGTTTTGAATAATTGTGCCTTCCTGGGCATTCAATAAACCATCCTTGAAAATTTCCAGTTTTTATTACATTAGCGTGACTTGTCAGGAATGCGGACAACCTCTGCAAGCTTTGAAAAAAAATGCAGATAGATAGACTTATAGAATAACTCAGGTTGGAAGGGACCACAAGAGGTCATCTAATCCACTCAAGCAGAGCCAACAAGGAGTCATCATACCCATGCCTAAAAGGTGCTTTATTCTGTGTGCACTGAGGAAAGGTTCAGATTATGAATACCTAGGCAGAAGCTACATCAAGTAACTTCTTTTGTCCTCATGATGAACAGTAGTATTTCTCTCTCCAGTGGAAAGCTTTCTCCTAGCAATGCTCCTCCCCAAACTTTAGAAACTAAACATGTAGCCTGGCTTGAATTGACCCGTTAGTTTTTCTCACCATTCTTTGCAGGTACCTACTCAAAGAGCATAAAGCAGCATGCTCTCCTTTAGTTTCATAGACGAAAACTTAACCTAATCCAGAGTGTTACATGTGAGGTGGAAGAAATCTACTAACAGTTCGTGGTGTCTAATATAAAATAATCTGTCATTGCCTTTTCCCCACATTGTACCTATGCAAAACTTATTTGAGCATTTTTTTCTGTCTATCAGCATTTCTGTTTTTCACATCCATGTTCACACACAATTCCTCAAATTATTTAGATGCTAGCAGTACCCTACAGGTCACCAAAACTGTGTCCTTTACATTTCCATTTGTGCTTGAATTTGTCATAGCCCCGGTGTTTAATTTGTAAAACGCTCTGGCGGAGCTAGCTCCTCACCAGTCTCTCATATCCACATGGATCATGGTGCAAGCTTTCAGCAAGAAATCGTGTGGGAAAGATGTACTTCAGAGAAACAGTGGGGTCTTGGCACTTCATTCTTCCCACAGCCCTCCTAAAGATCATTCCTGTAACTATGAAGCATAATCCTATAAATCAGCAGAGAATTTGGTCCTGACAGCTGTGCCATCTTGTTTTATGTATTACCTTGAAATGCTTTCAGCTAATTTCAGTTTTATGAAAAAATAAAATAAAGCCTTTACAGGTTTCATCTATTGAGCTAGTTGCTTACATATATCTTTTCTTTTTGTTAGATTGTGGTCTTGCTTTCCTCCTACCCTGTGAAATAAATCAGTAACTAGATTGCCTTTAAGAGATGAGGTGGCAAGCTTTCTTTACTCTGTACACCTAGTATGATACCAGCTTCACACAGGTGGGACACTAGCACACGCACTTGTGCCCACACACGTAGAGGGGTGCTTGAAGACCCATACAGTCCAAACACTACAGAGTAGTTTATGTGCACAAGCAAAAGCTTGACGTTTCCCTCTAACATCACCTTCACCAGTTCTGGGTGCTCTTGGGTCCCAGGGAAACCATCCTGCTCCTCTCTGAAGCTGCTACCCCACCACAGCTGGTGGTTCCCTGCGACAGAGTCTTGTACTTTGTTCGCAGTCACTGGACACGAACTTAAATTGAGCCTGTCAGGGACAGCACTACGCTAAGTTGCTTGCCAATGCTGGTATAAAACTCCATACTCTCAACCTTGCATAAGTTTCTGTCGCAGGCTCAGCAGCGCGACGTGCTAAGGCTGCAAGGACTTGGCTTCTTTCTGTTTATCTGCGTGGACTACTCGTATTCCTAGATGTTCTTTAGGGGAGTTCAGCTGCAGCAATGCAATGCTTTCCTCTCTTAAGCTGGCAGCAGAGGAGTCAGAGAAGGCCTAATGTGTGCCAAGGAAGGGGGACCTTACATAGACAACTTTTTTCAGAAAAAATAGGAAGCAGAAGTTTGCAACAAACTTCATGATGATATGTTTTTTAGAACTTGAAGATACCAGTTTCATTGGTGTAATCACACCAAATAGAAGTGGAATTGAGGCTAACAAGCCCTTAAATTGATAGTTATCCTTTCAAGGATAAGGACATTAAGGACATCTTAAGTTGAAAATGTATAAAGCTATGTTGGTCACAAGCAACTGGAGAAGGTGATGGTTGTCTGCACTTGTGGAAAGACAAATGGCATTAGGAAAATTTTCTACCAGGGTAAAGACTAAAACCACAATACATCAGGAGAGTTCTAATTAGCTTTTTTTCAGATTATTGGTCTGAATCTCTCAATGATGGACAAGATGTAGGAGACTATTTGAACTTATTTAGTTTTGAGGATGCTCTTAAAATCATCCCTGGTAAGCGAAAAAACCCCACCCCATGTGGAGTGGCTTTATATTAGCTGTGGCCTTCTGAGAACAGGGCTGTCACGTGCAAGCACCCTGCTGAGTATAAGTCTGAAGGGTCATGCCACTCTCCTCTTACACAAGTGTGGGTTTAGGCATCATAGGCGCTAGACATTTCTCAAGGAAAAATATTCCAGATTTGCTATATGAATGCTATTACCATTGTTGCAGCAGTGTAAGATATACAGAAGCCAACTGTGCTGCGGGGAAGACAGCACACTAATAAAAGGGGACCTGTGTAGTGTCCAATGCAACTGAGAAACATGGCATTTTGACCAAACGTACCAGGTTTAACACAAGACTGCCTTTATGCAGGAAGAGAGCTTTAATTCCATACACAGAACAGACAGGCTCTTTTTTTCCAGTTAGGCATGAAAGTCCTACAGCTGCAAGGAATTCTGTTAGGAACAAAAGGGAGAAGGATAGACTTGTCCATTCTAAGGCTATTATCTATGTACTTTAAACCTAAGATTTAAGTTGAGACTATTAAAACATCCACTCGCTCTTCTAAATGCTGCGTTGCAAATTGTCTTTGCTCTGCAGTTTATGACACCAAAGTGGTACTGAAGTTCCTCCTTACCACAGCAGCTTGGAGCAAAAAGCCTAGTTTTCAACTCACAGCACTTTATTTGTTGTCACGGTGGCAACGGCACAGTGGCAATGTGCAACTGAGTTTAGCAGCAAATCTTGGTCGGTACCAATGTTTTCAAAACTAGAGTCATGATGCCAGATATGTTAGTCAAGGACTTAGTACAGGTCATAGAAAACAGGAGGTACAAAGGTGAAACGTTTGAAGTAAAAGCTCTTTGGAATAAAATATTCAAATTTCTTCATTAGAGACATGCCAGGAAGAGAGACACTAATTTGAGAGAATGGTTTAATAAGACAAGACTTCGGGAATCTGAATCAAAAGATGAAAGAGGACACCAGAAAATATAATACTAACTTGAACTGAGACGTTCCCAACCTTGTTGATCAATAGCTTCAAAATGCTACAAAGACAACTGGCAAGAGATCAGCAGTAGACTTTTCCCTTAAGCACCATGATAGAAATCTAATCATAGATACAGCACCTTTCAAGATACCAATGCAATCTCTAAAAAGATGAAAGATATTTCTAATAAACAGCTGGCAGAGTAAATATTGGAAATTGGAAAGGCTAACAAGCACACTCTAGATGCAAGTTTGCACATGAGAAAGTTCCTGTTGTGCCAGTTCCTGTTGCTGCATAGTAGAATAGAGGTGATTAAGACAAGGGTAACTCTTTATGGGACTAGTAGCAGAAAGTTATGTAATAAAAAAAGAGTATTTTGGGTAAAAGACACCACAGAGTTTGCACTCCAATACAGTTAGAATCTTAACCTGAGAATGATGGAAGTGTACAGAAAAATAACTATAACAAAAACAATGAATGAGATCAGAAGAGATGCTCTTTGCTGGAAGATCTGAGAGTATCGGATGGATGCCAAAACCCCCTCTAAAATAATCTATAACAGGAAACCAAGCAGGGTGCAGGTAGCCCTGGAGAGGCCCTAGCAGACTTCTGTTCAATGAATTCTGTTACCCAGATGTTCCTTTGTAGTTCTCAAAAACCTTTAAGGCTCCTGATCAGTAAAGAAGTTTGGAAAATATTCAAACTTCAGCTCTGCAGTGTCAGCATATATTCCTATCTGTGCTAACTACAGCACAGTGTTAGCAAAAAAAGCAATTCTGTAAAACAATGCCATGAAACTCCACTTTCATTCTCCCTCTTTGATTTCCAGATCAAGCACTTAATCCCCCCATGAAACCTTCCTCTTATAAGCGTCCCTTACTGGCGCCAACGAGGATTACCCACTTGCCTGGAAGCTGTTTGTATGCAATATTGGAGATCCAAAGCTTGATTCACGTGGAAGGAACTGAAACTTTCAGGTGAGAAATACTCCCAAGAAGGGTGAAGAGGGGACAAGGACTGAAGGATTAGCTAAACAGAGGCCTCAGTTCTGGAGAGACCTTAAAACCCAGACTTGCCTTTACAGCTGTCTGACTCAATGGGATTTGCAACGAGGTCTGAGTGCTTGGCTCAGCTCATTTAAACTGAACTGAAAAGCAGAACTGGAAATCTTGCTACTTGCTTGTTCAGGGGAGGGTAGTAGTGTCTGTACGAAAAATTAAACTTGATTTAAAAAACAGACAGTTGTAAACCTGCACATTGCCACCAATAATGAAAGTATAACAGCACCTTGTGATTCCCACTGCAAATCCTTTGATTGGGGATTTTCCTGTGTGTTCTTCTCACCAAATGCTGTCCTTGGCTACATGTACAATTTTCACTTTCCTGGAAGTGGTATGTGTATATCATAGTCACTGCTTCACAGCTGAGTATTACATCAGAGCTAAAAAAATGACATCCTGTGATGGGAACTAAAGAACCTAAACTGCCTTGTATGACCCCAGTACCCTCCTGAATGAAAGCAAGACCACGTTGTTGGTATCGGGGGGGACATAGGCACCTAAGTAATATCACATCTTGGCATCAAGTGAGGAGGAACGGTCAGGCCACAGCTGCTGCAAGTTCACATAGTAGTGCATCTTCACAGGTGTTCACACCTGTACAGCAAGAATCATTTAAAGAAAGAGCCAATTAGCAGTGATATGTCATTCACATTATGAAATCATGAGCCCTGACCACCTAGCAAATGTGCTATTTTGGCTTCTACCCAAACTGAATGATGGGTAAACTTAATGCACCTAAAAAGAAACAGGGAGTATTCAAACACAGGCGGGAAAGAAAAACTATCTGAGAGAGTAAAAGCTACAGAAGGATACAGAATATGATGGCAATAAAAGTGTTACAATGTTTGGAGACCTGAAGCATGACCCCCCTCCTTTCCCACACATCTTTTTATTGAAATAACTGTGTATTGCAAGCCTTTCCAATAGATACAGGAATAGTCTTCAGGATGTTGTTATGGTCTTTTCTAATCTTGATCTATTTTTCACTTTAGAGATGCCAAATAGTGTTTACCAAGATACAGTTATCTCACAATTGCAGTACCTCCATGAGCAAATCAATATAACATTTAAATGTATTTTCTTGCTTGTATTACAACTAGTTAACAGAAAACTTCTGGAAGAGGTAAAAGCATATCCAGAAATACATGCAATGTAGAGGTATTCAGTGGGAATGGAAGAAGAGACCAGACCTGCAGGAACAGGGCAGTTATCTGAAGTATGAGACTTATATTGGACCGATTATTCGCAGCTCCCTTCAATTATATCAAATGGACAAAGATTTCATAAAATTTAAAGTTTGCCTGCATTTCTGTATTATTTAGAATTTCTATAACCCAGCACAATCCCTGTTACATTGCAAGTCTTCACAATTAGTAGCTTGCAAATGGAGATACGGCTTCAGTCCGTCAGCGTGCATATGTGCTGGTGTTGCAGGGAGAGTATTACAGCTCTTTAGTCAAGTTCCTTACTTTATGAAAAGCCAAACTGTTATGAAATAGCAAAGCAGAATTAAACAGCACTAATTTCTGAACTCCCGTTGCACATAGCAAGTATTGGAGGCCAAGAGGTTAGCTGGTTTGGAGAGCCGGGAATAATGCAAACAGAATTTCCACTGTCTTCACAAGAAGCACTGGTCAAGTGGGGTTTAGAGTTAATTTGGTTTCCACCCATTAAAATTATATGTTCCAAACATAAGAGTAATAAAATGCCTATAAAAGCGAGAGCACTTGCACACTGAATAACTTTGGAAATGGGGTTGGCTCGTGGGTGAAAAGCAGCAGGCACAAGAGCAGTTTTCCTGACCGGTGGCACGAGGGCTGTTGGTGTGCAGGCTCCCCACAACTCGCCCGCACTCTGTGCTTTCACATTAGCTGAGCAAAGCACCACACCAACCGGGACACAAACCATCACGAAAAGCAAGAGTGCTTGCCCTTCTTCACCCCGTGTTACCTGCTGATCAGAGCAGTCCAGTCCGTGGGAGTGATGATTTTAAGCCAGGTTGTATTCCAAAATGTGGAAAATTTGCGCACGTGGTACAAGATGTGCTGTAAGTGCTACAAACAGCACACTAACTGCCATGTTCTTAGAGAGCAGGCTGCTACAACACACAAGGACTGTGTCTTCAGATGATGTAAATCTGCTTGGCTTCATTGAGCCATGGTAATTTACACCAGCTGAGGGATGGACCAAAGGCATTTATTAAGACTGCAGTGTATTTAAGAACAAGCACAGATCAATAGTCTGACAAATACTCATTTCACATTACTACTTTTCAGAAGAGAGGTCAAATGGATCCTTACACTCTTCTTTTTTTTTTTTTTCTAAAATTTCAAGCAGAGACCAGTGAAAGTCGGTAATTAAATCCCCTTTGAAGGAAGCACTGGCGATGAAGAATAGGCAAGAGCTGGTACTGCACAGCAGTAGTTCTGGCTCACAGGTGGCATTAAGGGCTATGAGAGAACATGACTTACCCCTTGAACTGTCTTCTGGGAAGCCTGGTATCTCCATCAGTGAAAGGCCAGTTGGAATGACTGTAAAAAAGGAACAGTTCATTATGTTAGTCTCAAGCTAAACCAAGCCGAACTCTGGAATTTTAGAAATCAGTACCTTTGGTTATTTTTCATTTTAATGTACATGACTTCAGTGAGCTTTGTATTGGTATTGCTCTCTGTCTGGCTATAAGTAAGAAATATAAACAGCATCACAGGGAAAATCATTCTCATGAGATTTCCATCCTAATTATGCAAACCCAAGACAACGTTAAGATTTTAATGAAATTTCCAAGTGTATTGATGTTTTCAAATACAACATGACAAACCTGACTTTAGGAAGGAATGAAGTGCTTACTGGGAAGAGAGCACACACAGCCTACGACTGAGCAATAATGCCAGACCCTAGGACAACTTGTATCAACGATATGCCTCATCGGAATGGCACAAGGAATTGTATAATCCAAATGCCTCCCTTACTGAAAGAAAAAGAGAAGAGAGAGCATCATACATTGGATGCTAAATATCAGGAGCATCAGTGATGGTAACTTCCTGAAGCTATAGTGAACATGTGAGTGATATTCCAGGTTGTATTCCAAAATATGGAAAATTATTTGTCTTGCAGGTTGATTTTAAATTAATATCACCACCAGATCACTCTCTTTTGCTGTATATTGGTCTGTTCTCTCCGTCCTTTTCCGAGTAGAGCCCTGGCAGCTCTCCTTGCAGCTTACAGCAGTGAAAAAAAAAGCCATAGGGCTTTAAATTTTTAAGTCGGTGTTTTGAAAATACTGCTGTATGTATTAGGCTTCTCCTGTTTTAGAGGCCCTTTCCTGGAGAGTCTTCCAACAGGAATATCATTTACATCAGCAAGGCTTTTTGGCAGTTTTTCTTTTTTTCCTTTTTATAACCATGTTGCAGTGAGACATCAGTTTAGGCAGCCAGCTCTGCAATAAAACTGACAACAGGTTTATTCTCCTGCTCCTCATGGGACCGATAGGAATTTTAGAAAAGAAAGCAGGGGGGAAGGAACAGCAACACCATGTGCCTGTGATCTGCTTTGTCCCAGAATACTGATTCTGCTGGGATTTCAGAGTGATTCTCATTTAAAAATCCAATGTTTTTCTTCTATTTCATTAGATATTTTATTAATTTAGGTTACTCTGCAGGGGCAATATATCTAGAGCAGAGGTATTAGGAGGTCTTACAACTTCAAAACTGCCAGGATTTTACCTTTGGTGTTCAAACTGCCCATTGCCTTGGTTCTTGTCACAAATATGGAACAAGAACACCAGTTCACCACTGTGAAACACCAGTGCCGTGGAGCTCTTCTGCTGGAGGGAATTCCCACAAAAGCATGGAACAAATTAAAAAAAGAAAGGCAAACCAAACCCAGTCTTTTCAGTTCATTCTGGAAGAGACTTTTATCTCAGAAGGAAATTGCTGAAACCTGGCCTGGCTGCTGTGCCTGAAGTCACACAAGTTCAACCTCTGCTCCTGACCCAGGAAGGAACAGTGGCCCTGGGAGCAAAGATTTCTTTTTGCACTGGGTGCACAAAGGGTCATTTTTTTGACCACAAAAGGATGGTCTTCCCTTCGTCACCATCAGGCAAATGACTGAATCTCTCTTGAGCATGTAATGATGCTCTGGGTTTCCACTTAACCATTTCATTCTCCGACAGATACTGGTGACAAAACCAGTAAGCACAACACTAAAAAGACTAGCAGATGAATCAACAGCCTAGGAAGGTCGCAGGGCTGTGCATGGGCATTCACTTCCATGCGACTGGAGCCAGGGGATTATATCTCACTGATTAGCTGCCTTTGGTGCACACCAGCATGCTTGGAATAGACATGCTGATAGATTAGAAATTCCATCTTGATTTAGTGGATTTCATCCCAACAGCGTAGGATGTAATTAAATCTTTTTTGAAAGATTAATCCGTCTTTACTAGCATTCATCATGTCTGAACGCTCATACACTGAGTGTGTGTGTTGAGGGGCTACAGGAACATATGTATTTATTTAGAGAAAAATGCTATTTTGTTCGTGGGAACAATTTTCAGGTTTGGCTAGGCTTGAAAAAGTTTAGAATCTTTTAGGTGATTCCATTTATTCCAGGTGCAAACAGACGTTATGCCAGATGGTGGCGCCTGCAAATCACAGATCACGTCTCCATAATTATTAGGTAATTCGTTTCTGGCGGGTTATATGTTATGGGCTTTATGGTTTATTGCAGAGGAAAATAGAAGTCTCATTGTATTGCAACCCCTCAACCAGCAAACCCCCCAGCATTGCAACCCCTACCTTCCCTTCCCCAGAAACCATCGACTGTATCATGGTGCTGTGTTAGATCAGCTTTTACAGCTACCTTCCATTCAGGGAGAAACAGTACCAGAATAAGATATAAGAAAAGAAAATACAAAGGGTTTAGACTAAAGATTCTTCATCCCATGGGAAATGCATAATTCAAGGTATTTGTAAATGTGTTTGTGATGTGCTGAAAAGCTGAACTGGAACAAAATAAATAAAACCAAGTAACCAGACCTGAGAATCCCAATCTTTGATGGAAATCAGTCAGGCAGGTTTAGATGTATTTTTGAGGGGATTGTAGGATTAGGGTCAGCACACTGAAAGGCTGCCCTGGTCAGCGATAGCCTCACACCAAAATGAAGCTCTGGGTGTTTTGTGTCGGCCAGAGTGACTGCGTTTTATACAGTATAGTTTATGGGGAGAAAACAAAAAAAAAAAAGGAATTAAATCTATTGAGAATATAACAGTGTGGAGGGAGATGAGATTAATTAATTCTAAGTGAATCACAAATGTGTCAGGGAGTCAGGGTCTGCACACAGAGTAAAAATAAAAAGCTTCAGACTTAGTGTCTGAAAATCAGCACAGTAAAGCACTTGATCTTGGATGCTTATCTGGGACTGGTGTTTTCAGAAACAGAGCGCGCTCTGAAGATTTTCTCAAATAGGTGGGATACCAGAACTGTCAGCATGCAACAAATTGGTGAGAAAATCCTGTTTCCTAATATGAAAATGTTTTATTTGAATTTTGTGATCATTGCTAATAGAGGTTCAAGTTTAACACACCATTTCCTCTAAATGTATGTGTTCAGATACCTAAATGTTAATTCTGACCTTTGTCTACTAAGTACATCTAATGTTCCTCACATATTTCAGTCACCTATAACAAATTATCCATTCCTTCCAATTCTCTATGTTCATTGTCCTTCTAAAGATGCCCAGAAGAGGGGGGTGGGAAGCTCAGGAGCAAAGGTATGCACAATTGATTTCAGATTTGGGAACGTTCCCACGTTATCTAGATTGTTCCTTGCAGGGAAAAAAAACTCCCCAAAACTAAACAATGGAAAAATAATAAAACACCCCAAAACCAAACTTCATGAGGTTTTGGGCAGGGAGGATTTTTCCTAGTGGCTTTCACGTTTTCCATTTGCTGGCCCACAGAAGTATCACTTCTTCTAGGTCTTGTTCATAGGGAAAAGGACTCGGCGGGGTTGAGAAATCACTACATCCCCTGAAGCTCAAACATCCTAAGCCTTCAACTGAAAACTTGGCAAAAAGTAACCAGTAACTATCCATTAAGTAAAACTCCTGACAATAGCTGACCCTCAAAACTCCTTTCCCAGTTGTGCACGGCCAAGGAAGTAAGGCACACTGGTGGTACCCACGCCCCTCCTTCTCCGCACCTTCTCACAGCCCGCTGTCCGTGGGATGTTTGGACTGTTGGGCTGTCTCACTTGTGAGGATGCTCTTTGCTTTCCTTTGGGACCGTGGTGTGGGGCCTCGCTGGGCAGCCCCAGCTGAGTGTGATCACTGCCACATCAGCCTGAGCTCTCGCAGCTCCGTGCACGGCAGCACAGCATCTGCATCTGCCCTGCTGCAGGAGGCCACGCTGTGCGGGAAAGGCCATCGCGCCGGCACAGCTGCGCCTGGTATTTGTATTACAATATTGCAAACACTTAGCTATGAGTTATAGCTCCTTGGAGACTGGCTGACTGCAGGTAACATACATAAAGTGAAGCAAATTCACACGTTCTTGTCCTCAGATGATTTCCAGTCTGAATTCTAAAGAATCTCATTTCTTTCTCAGCACAGCCAGTATCTGGTGACTGTTAGAGCTCCACTCAGGTTGGGCAGCAGAGCAAGTATTTCCCAGCTTTGCTGAGTGAATTGCAAATAGCGTTTGTGCTAAACACAATTTTGGTTTAAAGATTTGGAGAGTTTTCTTCATATGCTTAAAACCAAGAGTCTCAGAATATATGAAGAAAATAGCCGATTTTAAGCAGTCATAAACAGAAGAGAGACGCTGCAGAAAGGTTCATTAGGAATGACAAAAAAGGGAGTATTTCCAGCTATCTTGTGTGACGTTTGATTAAGTATTACATACAACTTTGGTTAGAGAAACTCTGTGCTTAAAGATTAACATATTTTTATCCTAACAGTGACAAATGTCGTACATACACCCTCGTCTGTCTTGCAGAAAAGTCAATACACGTGCAGCGTGGGCTATGAGTGTCAGTCATGTTGGATGGGGTTCCTATGTGCTAGCTTACCACCTGCAAACCGAGCACCTGGAATTACCACCGGGCTCTCCTGACTGTTCTTTTTCCAGGGCCATTTCAAGTGCCACGGGCATGATTGCTGAGGATTTAAAGATAAAAACAAAAATCCACAAGGAAGGTACATTTTAAAGTCACAGTCCTGTAAATGCTTGAATGTGAATTTCTTTTACTAACCCAGATGAGAGATCTATTAAATAAGTTATTTTCTTCTTTTAAATGTTGAGAACAGTTTAGTCCCAAAATAACATTTTTGACTTATTTGAGCATTTCTCTCTTCCCATCTAAGCTTAGCTTGGCTTTTTATGAAGAAAAAAAAGAGGCTATTTCAGTAACCAGAATAATTACTATTTGAGTTTAAAATTAATTCTGAAAGACAAATTTAACCAAAATTACTTAAGAGGTGGAATCGGAGGTCTGTTTGAAAGAGTATGATGAACGTCTGAGAGCTGTGCCAAAAGCTGCTTTTCATCAGCTCAGTGTGGATCCAAATTCCCCAGGCAATCCAGAAGAAAGATGATCTGTTCGATCAGCAAAAGAAATGGAGAAGTCCTGCTTGTTATTTGTTGGTGTCTCTTGGATGACTTTTTTTTTTAAAAAAAAACACAACTAAATTATACTAAGGTTTTTAGCTGTCATAAAATTCATTAGGCTGGGGAGGATATGTGGGGATCAAGTCTGTGCAGAAGCAGAGTTCAGAAGTTATTAGGACTATTTCTGGGAATGCTCAAACACTGGTCTTTGGTATCTGACTGACTACTTTCATGAAAACGTGCAGGAATTTAATTATCTTTTTCTTTTAGGACTTCTAACCTGTGATAGACTGAGTTGAAGTCTGTCAATGGGTTCAGAAATTTCCAGCGAAACAAAAACACACAGACGACATTATCTGTAGGAATTAAGTGCGCTTCATTTCTGTAGAAAACTAGACTCTAAAATTTCCAGCTATGTCAGAAGTAGTAAGACATTTTTTAGTGTCTGACTAGAAAGTACTTGAAAGATTTCCAAAGACTTGGTTCCCAGTACTTTGTAATAGTTAAGCTTCTTTGGTCCTGTCCCCAAAATCACCAGTCACTGAGAACGTGAGTATCTGGAGAGCTGAGTATCCCCTTTAGTTATTGCATTCATACCACTCCTGCCAGCAGTGCTGATGGCACTGCACAAGCAAAGACTAGGAAACAGGTCTAAGTAAAAATATCTGCAATTATAGAGGGTGATACCTTTATTCTATTCTGCCTACACAGAAAATCAGCAATACTGGACTCTACAAGCCAGTCAGATATTGCAAGAAATTTCCTGTACTGCCTTGCAGCAAGCAAATACCTGAAATGCTGTTACCGAGCACAAAGCCATGACAGAGCTTAACATCCCTTGGGTGTAATATTACTGAAGTTAAAATAGGTGGTATAAGTGTGATATTTAATTTTTCAAAAGCACTGGCATTCCCCAAAATAATGAAACACACTTCAGGATACGCTAAGGTAAATACAGAATCAAACACAGACATCAGGGTTAGCAAAATGAAAACATCTCTCTAACTCCCCAAACATGCTGCAACAAAGTACATGTTTATTTATACCCTGTTAGAGGATGAAGCAAGAGATTCAGATTTTCTGGAATTTGTGATTTATTTGTGAACTGAAGGCTAATATATTCTTAAGAATAAAGAAAAAAATCTCCAAACCCCTCAAGGTTTTATTTGATCTACAGTAATCCTGTTCTTACCAATCACTGTGTTCAAACAAACTTCAGGCATTCCCCAAACAAACAAGGAAGCAACACCCCCCACCCTGAACCAGCAACTTTTCCCTGCTTTTTTAAATCTGACAATAAAACCAGCTTCCACGGCGATGCATGGTAAGAGAGAGTAAGTAGAGGACCAGGCATTTCCTACAATAGCATCAGCAAATGGAGTAGCCAGCCCTGCAGCAATCCTCCAGAAACCTCTGGAGCAGAAGCACAGCAATTCTGTTATTAGAAGGTTTCTCAGCTGTGAGAGCTAAGAGGGACGACAGATGTATTTTTGCCCTAGATGGTTCCTCAGAGGAAATCTGGGAATCCAAAAACTAAGAACAAAAGCATAAAATAAAAAGAAAAAAACTCCACAAAACAAAGCAGTAAGACATGGATTGACTATCAGGAAAAACTTGCATGGGAAGAAGCTAGAAGTCTGTAGGATGGTTTGTGAAGAGGTGATTTTTGGTGTGAAAAATCTCACTGTTAGAGACACATAAAGCTGGAACTGGATGAGACAATGCCCTTGAAATTTTAACCGTAGGAAAGGCTCACGCTTGCTTTTTCTCAACTGTGTTAGTGCCACTGAGGTAGGTTGCCACACAGGCAAGGAAGATTTAGGTCTGCAAGAACAACTGAGATGATCATCCTTGCATTTGCATGGTAAAACCGCTAAAGCTTCAAGATTTCTCTCCTTGGAAAACTTGCCGTTATCGGTAACAAAGTGTGAGCCAGAAAGAGCACAGCTTGACACTGAGATCCCAAGCTGAGCTTGTGGAAGGATGTGTGTGGCACCTCCCTCTCCTTACACATAAAACAACAGAACACTTCCCACTAAAAACTTCTGCAAGACGTTAAACACAGAGGTGAGCAATGGCACTTCTTCAGAATCCCCTTTCCAAGGTGAGCTGCGTGTCAGCAGCCCAACAGCAGCGCGAGCTCAGCGATGCTCATGAACAGCTTCAGCCACTTGCACAGCTGGAGTGAACGGCCTCCAGGCTCGGGCGGGTGGACTCAGAGGGCACCCAGTCCTGCCAGCCACTGCTGCTCGGTGCGTGGAGGGCTCCGTCTGCGTGCCAAGCAGCGGTGGCAGACAGGGTCGGGTGCCTGCACGCCGGCTATCCCACGTGTAGGGCAGCCCTGTGGGCACCGACGATGCAGACAGACCCGCTGGAGAGGCTGCACTGTGACACTCACCTGAGGCACAGGGCAGGTACCTCCCTGGCAGTGGCATCAGTCCCTGCCTTCCTCACCCGCTGGCCAGAGAAGCACCATTTCAGAGTGAAATGGATGGGGAAACGTGAGGAAAATTAGTTAAGTTTGCAGCAACGGACTGACTCTTTCTGTGAGAGATGTTTCTTTTCTGGTAATAAAAGTTGCTCCTAAAGAATTCCACTTTTTTCAGTACAGCTGCTGCTTCTTAATGGGCAACAGACTATGCTGTCTGTATTAGTCAGCAATAGATGTAAGAGAGGAGCTTTGCCTGGTGGTGCCAAGCCTCACTGTAATTTCTGCAGACATCCTCATCTGAAAACACCTCAGGTGACAGTTTGGCAGGCAGGCTGGCATTTCCAGCCGAGTCCCTGCTCCTCCTCATTGAACTTCAGCACTGCCTAAAGTCACTAAATGAGACAGAAACCCCTCTGCAGCAGGAAGGGTACAAACTGAGTGAGGGCTGGTCTTTGTCTGCATGTCTAGATAGAGCAAATAAACTAGATGCGGAAGGGGAAAAGGATATACGGAGAGCATGGCCAGAGGTCACATCTCCAGTCCGCATCAGGACACAACTTTTTGGCACGCTCTGCCCAGGACTGAAGAGACGCTGGAGTCTGAGCTGCTTTTCCAGCCCTGCACCTGTGTCCTCACTGCTGCGCTGGGGTGGTACCCGCACCCCTGATGGTAACACCTCTGTTGGGCTCAGCCCTTGCCTCTATCTGCTCTGTCGTTCAGGCACCTTTCATCAGCATTGTCTCTGCAAAACTCAAAGGAGAGGAAACACACTGTTCTACACGTTTCTGTGAGCGTTGCTTTCTTGGCCCCGTCAGTGCGCAGCCACTGCAGGATGGATTTTGCTTTAGAGACCTGACAGCCCAAGTCAGGCCTCTTTCTAATCTCACTATTCCCCTTGAAAAGCAAACACATTTCTTTTGAGACCACAGAGAGCACTCATTCCAGCCTCTTGGCTTTCACTTGCTGCAGATACTTTGAAAGACTAACTCCTGTTAATTAGAAAAAGATAAACAAACTCAGACCTTGCAAGTGCAGGTCTTGCACTGGCCAGTTCCAAGGGGAAGAGGCTTTGGAAGTTGGTTTACCAGACACGTTTCCGAACCGTTGCTTGAATTAAAACAGACCCCATTTATTTTACATGCCTTCTGAAAGCTATGTTCCCAGAGAAAAGAAAGTAACATATTGATAACAGCATGCTCTGCCACAGGAGAGAATCGAGAATCACCCACGCGTTGCCTTGAAAACAAACAACCTCCAAACAATTGATCAGTCACTGCTAGTATAAAGACAGTCTATTATGGATAAAAATACAGGTGGAAAAAATTCAGCAAGGATGTGCAAATACCCTTATTTAAATTCAAGCAAAGTAAACCAAACTTTGCTCCTATAAACAGGAGCAGTGGATTGTGGATGCGTTTCTCTCAAGTCTTGGCAGAGAGGGAACGCGTTTCCAGGCTAGGGGAACCGGAAAACAAAGTGATTTCCCTGCCAAGGCTGGGATTTCTGAGACGGCTTAACCTGACTGCCAGGAAAGGTGGAAGTGCATCAGAAACTACTGTATAAATTGTTGCTGTGTAATCTGAACACAGCCTCACAGCTGAGCTCTTTATCCAAACACCCTGCAGCACTGCAACACCTCTGCCGAAACATCAGCACCTGCGGCGAAGCCGTGCAGCACGGTGTCAGTCACACAACAAGCCATGGTCAGCCTTAGAAACTCTCACTGGATATGCAAAAATGTTTAATTAAAAAAAAAAAAGGTTGACAGAGCAGTCTATGGAAAAGACACCGAGAAGGATAAAGACCATCTATGGACACGGGGATTGTTTCTATGCATATAGACGTGCGCATGCGTGAAGGAGAGAGTGAGATCAAGACCACTTCAGCTCCTTGCCTCAGTTTCTACTATTTCCTTTCCCACTCTTTGCTGTAACTGTCTGTATGGATGATTTACATCTAAGGTTGATGTACATCTCAAAGAAATGACATGCAATGCCTGACTTAAAACTGTCCTGTGTCTCAAGCAGACCTTGTCTTGAATGAAGAAACATATTAGCCAGATCTTTAAAACCAGAGCTAAGAAAAATGCAAGCTGAGAGTGGCCACAGTCTTTTGTTTTTGTAATTTTAACTTTTTTCTGTTACAGATACAATATAACATCCAATTTGAATTTAGTCTGTCCACTGCTCACCTTCAGTTTTACACCATTGGTTTGGGAATCTTCATGGCTTTCTCAGCAGAAGTATATACTTCAAACGGCAAAACCAGATCATGACTTTAGAGCTCTGCCACTTTCTAACTGACACTTTTGCCTAGGAGAGAAAATACTACGAAATATCTCAAATAGAAAGGAACAATGACAAGAATTCACTCATTTCCTTGCAACAGAAAGGGGGGAAACAGAGAGCTTGAATTTTGAAAATTCAGGTAAACAACACTAACTAAAAGCACTAAACACGATTCCACCCTAAACTTCAGAAAATGAAAGATAAATTTCAGCATTTTGACTGAATGGTCTCAAGCATGACCATGCAGAGTTACCCATGTGTGCTGGGTTGATGAGTTGGCAGACACCCACCCAGCTTCTCTCCTACTCCTCTCTCCTCGATTTGAGATTTTGTAGTCCTTCTACAGAACAAACTGTTTAGACAGCCTGTAATGCCTAGTAGTATCCAAATCACATACTATGTGAAAGACTCTTATGCAGTGGCAGAAGAATAAGGTTACCATAAAATGTCATCTGTACATATAAGGTCAGATGCCCTTCCCTGTGCATACTCTGGGTGATATAATCCTAAACTCTGCATAAGTGATTCCTCTGTGAACAATATGGTGGTCTTGCATTGGAGATTAAGCTTGAAGTAGAGTTATTTCATACAAGAGAAAATGTTTGATCCATTTCTCAAGGTGTTGTTGGTTTCAGAATGTATCAAATCTCTGTAGATAGAAATTGTTGAAGTTACATAGAAAAGAGAACATCTTCAGTGTAGAGGACAATAGGAAGGAGCTACCTTAAATTCAGCTACTCGGAAATCCATTAACAGAGTAGAGTGGGCTCTCTAGTATCCCTAAATTATTTGGAGTTGTTTTTTTGTTTGTTTGTTTTTTTAGAACAGTAAATCAATACAAAACAAGACCATGCCTATAAATGGAATCAAAAGAAATTTATCACCTTGTATTCAATCAGGAAAAGAAAGCACACAGTCTACCAATTTTTTATCCTTAGTATTTTCACTCCTGGAGTTTTTTCCAGCAACGTCAACGTCATCGAACGATATATGGCATTAGCTGGTGAATGCTTATACTTCAATGTGGTAGATGATATATCTTGACTTTCCTTGCTTGAACTCCATTCCATCTCCACCTCTGCAATATCAGAAACATGAAAGTCCAAAAAGTTATTGCATTAGAAGTTAATATAAGGAAAAAGCAGGTTATTCACTTTAACTGAGAGCAGAGTCTCTGGTGAGAAATCACAGGTCAGCAAATTCTGCAATGACTTCCAAAGGCACAAATAGGTGCTAGGGCTCATAACCATGGAAAGTCAAAGGTAGTGAACAGCTTGATTGCACTACTCTGTTTAAATAGCGACAGTCCCACTAAGCTGAATTACCATTCATGTCTGGAGAAGCTGACAGACATTTTTACTCTCCAGTGTCTCTACCATTATCTCTTCTTCCAAATATATGAATACTGTAAAACTCATCAGTTTAATAGATACATAGATACACTATAGCTTCTCCTGGTCTTGAAGAACAAGTTGTTCCTTTGGTGGGGAAAACCACTGGGTGCTACAGGCAGCATGGGCTTCAGTCATTACGCTGTGAAGGCCAGCCTTGGGCAGGCACACCGAGGAGGTGAGGCATGGAGACAGAGATGTTAATACTGCTAGTCTGTCCCTTGGCGATACACAGAGGCTATAAGGATACCTTTGCTGCTGTTTGCATGCATACCCTTAATCATGACATGCCTGATACAGGGGCATCATTCAGCGCCTTTTGTCCTTGGTGCAGAGCTCTTTGGAAAAACTCCTATATTCGTTGTTTGGAAATAGGAATTTTAAATAATGGATGGGGAAAACAAACAAAAAAACACCATAAAAAAGAACAAAAAGCCCCTGTTGCCTGCCAGATCTGCCATGCCTGGCTAACAGCGAGGTCATTCTTTGTTTTGGTTCAGACAGATTCCTTTCCAAAAACCGTACTTTACACAAAGAGACTTCATTCAAATATGCAATTAAATATTGCTTTTCTGAACAGAAGTGGCCACACAGAGCATGATGTCAACACATCCCTGCAAGATTTCTCCAAGAGTTCAGCAGAATAATTAGCTTTGGTACCGTTGCACAGTAGTTTTTATCTAGCAGAGTTTTATCTTGCCTTCTCTCAGTGGTGAGTCTAAGAGAAATTCTGAACGTTTGCCTCATGGGTCTAATCATCTTATTGACGCTCAAAGCGTTTAAATGTGATCTGCAGCCCCTTCACTCTTTGACATTCCACTTCTTAAAAAAAGTCAGATATTTTGGCAGGTGCTTAGCTCAGACTTGTTCTTTAGGCTATGAGGCTTTTGCCTGTCTAATTAGCTGTGGCAAAAAGCTGAGAATGTTGACAATCTGGGGATGCGAGGTAATAAAAAATAGATTATTTACCAGCAGCAAATTAAGCCCTCTAAGAACCAGTGTGATGAGTTGTGCCCCTCTGACAATTCCCTGTAGCAGATAGATACTACTGTCTCCATCTGTCTATCTTGTGCACAGAGTACCTGACGGCATGTTTCTAATCTATTTTCCCATGCAAAAGAATTGATCCACCAAAGCCTTCAGAGACTAAAGAAAGTAACCTTTCTGGTGACAGGAAGCAAAATCTGTGTGCTTCCAAAGATGATTTTCCCAGTTTCCTTTGGGGCAGTGCAAATTGGCCAACATCACCAACTGCTGTTCGCTACTGGAGATGCAGGGTATTTGCACCTTCTTGTTTGGACTGGCAGACGAAGGCATGGAGGAAAAGGCAACTATGAATTATGGATGAGGGCCGGCTCTTCAGAAGCAAGCAGCTCCATTACTCAACATGCCGTCTGCTCTGCTCCGTGGCAGCTTTTGCCTGGCTCTGGCTGTGAGGAAGGCAATGCCGCTGTGGGGCCAGGGAAACAAAAAGCAGTCTAAACTTGAAGAAAGAAAGAAAAGTCCATTTCAAAAAAGTTAGGAATGGAGGTGACATGACTTCTTGCCTAGGCACATGACGAGCAACGCAGAGAGGCATGCAGGGGCTACAGAAGGTTTTTCCCATTTTTTAAAACCAGTCTCAGAAGGCTAATAAAAACAGTGGGCTAAAATCCATGGCTGATTATGGTAGTTACTTTTATTTCTCTCAGCCATTTTACTCCAACTGACAATTGTCTTGGCTTTACTCCTTTTTTAGGTAACACAACTTTTCAAATTCCTCTCCCAAAACGTATTTTAAGGGACATAGTTTTGGAATCTTTTTTGGTTTACTCAAACCAGGGTTTCTTGCAGGGTACTATCTTCTCATCCGTATGAGATGGATGGATGGATGAATGGATTCTATGGTCTTTAGAAACGGATTAGCTACACTTTCCTGTGTGTTTTCCCCACTACCTTGTTAGCACAAGGCATTAGACAAACTTTCAGATCCTGTAAGCCAGTGCAGCAGTTGACAAAGGAATGACAGTAAAATTTCTCTGGGTTACAGTTGTCACTATTGTACTATTTCCTTATAGAAATGCTGTAAAGATCATCTTTGGATCTAATGTTTGGTCATGGATTTCAGGTTGCGTGCTGCAAGGAATCTCAAAAGTCCAATTCATCAATGCACTGTTATTGTAAGAATATTGTATTTCTTAGATAATTTGTTAATCGGTATGGATGGAGTAAATGATGTTGTAAAGCTCATACACTTCATTTTTACAGGAATCAGAGATGACAGCAGACCTTCCCTTCAGAGTGGTCACACCAATGGTAATACAGCACCTCAGTAAAGACTGTATGTATACGGATATTTTGCTAACCAAAGACTGCAAATTGTGTAGCGTTTTCAGATATACCAACTCCCTCATGTGTTGGCTTGTCTCATCATCTACAAAAGCTAAACATGATCTCAAGGTTTATTGAGAAGATCACAAAGCAATATTTATTTTATATCACTTAGGGATGTCTGAATGAGTTGAACAAACAGACACAGACAAGTTAAAATCCCTTTCACATATCTATGCTAAATTCCAACAGAATTTTCTCCAAGATTTGGTCTAAAAGTTATACAGCTAAATCCTTACAGAGATGGACAAGAAAGCAAACTGCAGTTTCTCCCATCCAGGTAAAAGGCTGTAAGTATCAGAAATCTCATGAGGGTGATTATTGCCAAGAGGCTGTCAGTTCAATTTTAGAGATCAAAGATGATATAGAAACATTCTGTAACTCTGTTTTCTAAGCAATGTGTAAGGAACAGGCAGATATAATTTAGCTTAGCAGGTTTCAGAAAAGGATTAAACATTTCTGTGGACCAGAACATCTAAAACAATAAATAATACTGCTTAGAAAAAGCCTATGAGTGGACTGGGGGCACAAAGTCCACATGAATTAATGCAAGTCTTTCTATTGACTTCTGTAAGCTTTGTATTGGGTGCTAATGGATGCCAATTAAGATGAAGCTTTCTTTACAGATACATCATCCATAATTTCCTGCTAGTAGAGGTTGCTACACCTCAAATAACTTTGTGCTTTTTAGCAAAGGACCTGATGAGAGAAAAATCTTGATTGGCTGAACTTTGAACAGAAAGAAACAAATTCTGTTTAATAATATATGGTATTTTGTAAGGTATCTGTTGAAATAAATTTCACTGTATCCACTGTCTTATTGTTGATCACAACTGGCAGTAACTATTAAAAGCACAGAGAACAAGTGAGCACTCAAAATCCTGTTGGATTTTCAGCTTTTCCTTCCTGAAAATACTAGAAAAGATTCAAAAAGCTAACTTTCCAATAATACAATTAATTTGAAAGGAACTTAAGGAGCTGCCTGTGTTTCATAAAGCTTTTAGAACAGATACTGACAATGAAGTTGGCTTTTTAGAAAGCTTCATCATAGTGAAGGAAAAAAATAGGTTGAAAGAACCCTCTTCCTATGTGCAGTTTAGTGAGAGAAAGAAAGCATATTCCATTGTATCTCTTTCTCCTTCCAATATCCGACACTGTGTTACACTGCACTGAAGACTTCAGGCCAAATACTGAAGCAAATTCATTGTCAAGGGGATTTAATCAATAAATAATTGAATTCAGTTTTCAGGAAGGGCCAAGGCTGGTACATTTCCTCCTACAATTGCAATGGTGTCTTGTTCTGTGCACTTTAACTGCTACTGCATGTAAGACATCGCCAAACCTCGATTGGGGAGGCAAAGATTTGGGCTATGGAACAAACTTGGAGCTCAGGGAAGAAAAAAGAAGAGAAAGGAAAGAAGCTGTATTTTTATTCCAGCTTCTTATAGTGACACTGTGCTTGTTCATCCGTTCCTGGTATCTTCTGAATCTATTGACTGATCTGATCTATATTTGAGAGGCGCATGGCTACCAAATCAAGTCTACTTGGTCTGTGAGTACAGGAAACTTCACTGAGGAAAGAGATCTTGCTAAGGGGAAAACTAGAGCGTGACACGTCATTTACACAGAGTTCATATGCAAGGGGAAGGCGTAGAGGGTGGGCAGAAAGGAGAGAGGCCAATCCTAAATACAATAAAAACTTGAGAAGGAGCTTACATAATCCTGGACACCAGGGAATCCAACCAAAGAGATACAAATCTATTGAAAAGCAGGCTTCATTAGTTGCATTGCTCATGGAGTTGCATGTTTACAGTTTGGGAGGAAATGGTCTGAAACTGAAACGTCAACACAAAAAAAAATGATGGTTTAATGCAAAGTTTGTAATGGTTTCATAATAAAAGTATAGCTGCTTCTTCAGGCTCCTGAATACAATTACAGCCATCATGCGTTTAGTGCACTAGGTTTTCACTAATTGGGTTACACGAAGCAATCAAATAAAAGGGTACATAATTTTAAATTGCAGCAGGGGTGGTCAAGTTTACCTATGGGGAAGAGCTCCTCTCTGTAGGGGACTGCCTGGGCTGGCAGTGAAGGTGCAGCACAGATGCTCCAGAAGAGCACTCAGGCAAGTGTCACAGGCAGGGGACTTTGAGTGCAGCAAAAGGCAAGTGGGAGTAACTTCATTGTCAAGACTCTTATTTTGACAAATTTAAACCAGTTTTGTCTGTCTCAAATATGCTGCCCGATCGTTCCACTGAGTGCCTTTCCTCTCTGCTTTACAAGCAGTGAGTAAGAACGTAGCTCCTGAACAGTTATTTGTGACTCAACAGGATCTCAAAGGGTGTCTAAGAACCTTATATTGCCACTTCTGCAGAACGCCACCTTGCCCAGACGAACCGCCAGGTTACAGACTACAGTGGAGACTCTTTAAGTCTCAGAAAGTGAAACACATTGGCGGAGGGTTTTGGGTGGTGGTGCCCTGTAAGAGACACTCAATCCTGCTGGCTTTGTGCTACAATGACCATCATTACTCCTTTTTTTTTTTCTTCTTTCTTTTTATAAATTTTATAATTCCCTAGTAGCTGTTTAATCTGGTTGATGGCCATTTTCCCATTTAACAGGAACAGTTTTGGACAGACTCCTTCCAGCTGGTTTATGTATTTGTCTACTGGATCCATGCATACAACAATTACACTCACATTCTTATTTTTGTAGTGGTGTTTTCCTGTCCATTTTCCAAGGGTGGGCTGTGCTGGCACAATATCATCAGTAGGTGTCACTTCTGTGGAAATGAAGACACCTTTTGAACCTAAAGGAAGACAAAATCATTCAGACTAAGTTTTCAGCTAGTCTCAGGTACCTGCTGAGCAGTGGGTATAATTAATACTAAAAGCAATTGCTTTTAATATATATAACACATCTTTAAAAAAGTTAGACACTTACATAATTAACATTAAAAGATACATAGACTTGAAATAGTAACGTTTATGCTAACAGCCAAAATCAGAAAAAAAAGAAAAAAAATCTCAACTAATTTAGCTTCAAGGCTCAAGCTCTATAGCATAAACAATTTATAGCAAATGTAAAATGGTTTCTTGTGTGTGCATGTTTTTCCACAATGATTTTTATAGTCTCTTTCAACTGTTAGTATGGGCTGGTGTCACAGACGTAATTTCTGAATCAAACAGGCCACTGATATAATAAAGTAAGGCCACTCTGACCTAAAATTATCTGAATTTCTAATGGCATATAGCTCACCACCGGTCATCTCTTACATACTGAACATTTGCAGCAAATTCCCCATACGGCCATCAGTTATGGTGCAGAGGACTGTTCCTCATAACGTATCTGTTTTCTGGAGCGTGTTTTGTACAGGCAGAGTAGAAAGCAAGGCTCATGCAGAAAAGTAATGCCTCGTTTCTTGCCTTGGACTATGAGACAGCATAGAAAATGCATTGTTCTAAAAGGGTCAAAAGGAGCGATAGGCCTTTGGCTCCTAAGGCACGCAGACAACTTGTACACACTCCCACCTTGGCTTTGGCATGTTTAAGTGGGTTCCTGTCCCAGTGCCTACCAGCACAGAGCGAGCTCTGACTCAAGAAGCTTCTTGGGGGATCTGAGATGAACCTGTCCTGCTGGCAGACTCGGTTGCAGTCATACCTTCCTTGCCATTGCAGTTGGCATCATATACTTTGGCACATGAACATCAACAGGTGCGGTGCAGCAAGGAGCCCCATGTAGCACAGTGTGGCATGAATTAGTATCCTATTTCAGGCAGGAAAGGGATAAAGAAAGAGGCAGAAAAACAGTTGATAATGACAGTAACTAAATTAGTCAGCAGGAGATGAAGCTGCCACCCTAAATCTTGGGAATTTTTTTCACTCTCCCACGTGCTTTGATGCAGGAGAACACCTGAAGTCAGCTTTGCATGGGGTAGGGAAGATTTTAAAGCACTTTTGAGCAGCACTACTAAGCCAGTGAGATGCTACAAACAGCAAATGCAATGCATAGCATTCCACTTCCCCCACTCCTTTTCCTCTTTCCCCTTTTGGGAGACATTAAGTGGCAGCACAAAGAATTTCTAAGCAACTGAAGTGAAGCGCTGGTTAAAGAACAACTACGAAAAACACTGACACGTATCACTCAAAAGGATTTTGAAAGAAAGATTCTTAATTTGAATGGAAAACGTCTCTAAATCCTTTAAGCTGCTTTGAAAATCTCAGCCTCCATTATATGGTTTACATCTAAGATACCAGTGTTATTCTGAAAACAGACAGAACACAACCATAGCTAAAAGAACGAGGGGTAGAAAAAGCCAGAATTCCCCTGTAGATTGTTTCTGCTTTTTTATTTTTAAGAGTCAATTTATTTAGAGGGCAAACTGCAAATCCGAGCCTGTGCTTTCAACATGGGAACCACTTTGGACTAGCAGCATCAGGCCACAGGCAATACCCGGATAAGCACCACAACAAAGGGGCTGTTCTTGGGGAGCAAAGCTCAGAGCAGAGTTTTAAGCTGGGCTCGAATGACTGGTTAACAGTTTGAAGCACCTGCAACTACATAGGAGGCTCTGGATTTGGAAAGAAACTTTATTGTCAGAAGATTATGCCACTACTGAAGACAATTTAAAAGAAACTAAGTACTGCAGCAGGGATTCAAATGCTAACAAAAAAAATTCACTTGAGAATTTTTATTTGTACAGACGCCTGCTGTACTGGCACTGTGAGCTACGGTGCTCACACATCGTATACTGGAACATAGCATATACATATGTGTATCTATATATAGCTTCTGCATTTTAGATTCTGCTTATTTGGGTACCTAAACCATCCTGGCAACAAACCCTCATCTTAACATGGCGTATTTCTCAGGTAGGAATAAGTTCACTATTCTTTGAATGAAAGAGAGGTACAAAACAAAAGTGGCCAAGTGTTATACAGAGGGTGATATTGAGGACTTTTTAAAAAGTAATCTGGAATGTGAAATAACCAGGGTGTTTAGTATTAAAAATACAAATTCCTTAGAGAGGATAGAGAACAGTACAAAGAAAGATTTAAGCTTCAGTTGTGTTGGAGGATTTATTAGTTTTTGAAAAAGAAGATTTCAAAGAAACTAGTAATGAATGAGGGAGTAATTACATACTGAGTTTTCAGAGAATAAACTAATTATAAAGATACGGTATGTTATAGGCCATCTGCCCCCTCCCCCCCCAAAAGAACTAAATTGTCAAATTACTGAGCCAGAGATGACACATTATAATTATACTGTTACTATGCAAGATTTAATACAAAATCTAACAACATTTTGCAGTAACACCCATTTCTCTTTCTTGTTTGAAAATGAGAATCATTATATGCTATCATGAGATCTGACGTTGCTTGTCAGTATCCCAATGTGTGAGGAAAACTGCATTACCCATCTTTTTGGAATGGGAAAAAAAGGCAGTGACAAACCCAATGGAGGAATGTTCCAGTGCTAACTCTGGAAATAAGTGGCTTTCACCACCATTCAGAGCACAAAGTAATCACTTAATAATCCCAGCCAAATTATTTCATTCTATAAATACGTGCATAGACGTTTAACAAAATGCATCAAGCTGAGTGTCCCAAATCATTTCACCTTGCCTTTGAGCTTTCTTTTATTAATTAAAAATAAAGACAAAACTTAGACTGTGTTTCCCTTCAATCTGTCTGTTCTTAAGAGTCCTTCCTTTGAGAATGTTCACTTAAACTCCAGTTTAAAATCTAGTTTAGGCACAAACGTAATAAATCCCACCATTCTGGCTGGCTTAGGACCACGAGTGCCTCCTGGCGATAAAAATGTTTGGAACCTGGAGTTCCCTTTCAGCCATTAGGAGAAAGCAGTGCTGGTGTATCATCGCTAGGAATCAAACGGTTCAAAATGGTGAAGTCTTCATTTTATATTGAACTAGTTTTGGCTGTTACTTACTGTTTTCTTTTTCTTCACCTTTTGTGAATCTTTATGAAGCTTTGCACAATTTCATGAACCTCGTAAGATTCAGTGCCTAAGATCATCCTATGTATAATTCAGTTGTACTATATCCAGTGTTTTCCTTGGGATTTTAGTCTCAGGAGGCTTTCAATTCCTATTGGTGAATTTTATCTTTCCTGAAAAACACACAGAGATAATCAAATAATCCGTAACCATTGTTAATGTAAAAAAAAAATGAAGGGAGGGCAGGAGGGGAAAAGTACAGAAAGCCAAAATGGACTGTTTTCTCTTTTGGTTGCCAAGTGCTTATGCCATGACTGTAGGTACCATCTTCTTAAATTAAATCATGAATTTACTTTGAAGCTTTATACAACCATGAGCCTATTGGCCTCTCAGAGTGGTTACTGGAGTCCAGCGTCCTGTACTTTTCTTCCTACGGCACTGACAAGCTTACAAAATCAGTGAATCCATTCATACTGATGTCTTCATTGTATGTTCTGTTCTTATTTACACCCCTCAAATTAAACATTTAAGAGGCAGTTAATAAAACTAACAGATGAGACGAATTGAATAGAATTTCTGAAGAATGTATTAAAATTTAGTATCAGGATTATTATAAACCAAGTTATATTTTCTTCCATTTATTTTTGTTCCAGAGAATTTCTTATAGGACTCTAGTATTTTACTAAATCCTGAAATAAAATCTGTATTTCCAGTACAATGAATTAAATTGGCATACATTGGTCACATTTTCAATGACACGAAGATGTGAAGCTGCCACTGTTTTCAAAGAGAGAAAATGTCCGAGAACTTTAAGGCATTCAGACTGGCTTTGCTCATGCAGCTTATCTCCCAGGTGGGAAACTAGTCCACATCTGAACAGATCAAAACATTAAAAAAAATAATATTCATACACTAATTATTCCTCACAAATAATATATACGTAGCCCTGTACATAGCAGTGCACTAAGCACCATTCTGTTCAGTCGATGCCACGGGTCCCTCAGTCGTGCCATCATTTTTAGATGGAATCAGCTAGTAATTACTTTTCTAAACTGCTGAAGTTGTCCACAGAACAGTATTTTTTTCACTATCAGGTGAACAGCCTTTTAAAATTAGCATCCAATAACACAGCTACATGTAGCTTTTTGGACCTGATGTCAAGCCTAAATGACCACTACTCTAGAAAAATTTTTCCTTTGGTCTGCATCTTACCCTCAGCACATTTTGCACATAGCACGTGTCAAGTTTGTGATTTTGCACGTGTGAATAGCAAACCAATGTCATCAACTGAACACAGCCCTAGCTGAGATTAATTGAAAAGCAAACAAACAACCAGAAAAACCCTGAAGAGAGATTTTTCCCCATCTCAGTATATTAGAAGAGGGATTACTGCTGACAGCAACTTGAGAGAAGAAGAAATAAAGGACAGTGAAGGGGGAAGTAGTTTGCAGCATTCAATCAGTATGCAGCATCAGACTCTTAATTTGCAAAAGCTCTGCTGTAGATGACATTCCAGCTTCGCTGATGGCCACTTTGCTTCCAATGACTGTAGCTACTGCAGATGCAGCGTAACAACTTCTGTAGTTGTGGAAAGACTTCCCCTAATGAAAGTACATCTTAAAACTTTGTTTCCCCCCTTGTCGTTCAGTAAGACAGAGCACACGCCAAGGGGAATCCATTTCTATGATTTTTTTATATGCACATGTGTATGTACACTCTCGGTTGGGATACAGCATATGTTCAGTTTGCTTGAACTAGCTTTACCTCTCTTGTTGCGTACAGGAAAGGCACAATAACTTAAGTTGTGGTGTTAGCTCCAACTCTGAGCAACTCCCTCTGAAACACCTGTGAGGTACCGTGACTCAGACAGAACTCTTTCCTTCCTCATTACTCCAGCCCCAGTAGCAGGAGTGTAATACTGTCTCCCACTGAGCTGTATTAGCTGAAGCTTGGTAGGGAAGCAGGTTTGTATGGGATCAAAGTTATAGCCACTGCTTGTCCACCTGCTCCTGGTCAAAAAAAAGAGATCACCTGTCTGTATTTTTAAAATAAACCCAGTATCTAGTTAGCCTGTTATAGCCTAGGGAATATTTTAATTTCCTGCCACAGGAATAGAGCAGGTTCTGCTGACCTCCAGGGAGAAAACCTAATAGCAACTATATGAACACAGTTTAAAGTAATCTTCTGAATTTCCAATAAGACAATATAAAGTAAGGTTAAAAGTTTCCCAAAAAGTTTACTCAATACAGACTCAATTATAAACCTACTAAAAATGACCAAGTCCTGAAAGCATCTTGGTTGTAAAACAGCAAATGAAAGCAGGCAATGAATGCTACCGCTGCAGACAGACACTGGATACCAGTACACTGTTAAGTTAATAATAGAATATATCTCCAGACCCTTCCCTGTGCGTGGTGAATGAACTGTGGCATGAACTGAACCCTAGACCATTGGATTTGTCTCTGCCTTTCCTGCCCCAATGGCTTTAACAAATGTTTTCTTCTGGTGTTAATCCCAAAAGCAAGTGCTACCAGTATCACTTCAACCTTGAAATGTCTGCTTAAAATGCTGCTCTTTCTCTAAGTAAAATCATTTTGATCAGATTCTGTCCTCTGTGTTTCTCATCTCTCCCTAAACTGAAATGTGAAACATTTAAAACAATAAAAATCACTGTACTGGAAAGCTGCACTGTTTATTTTTCGTACACTGCATGCAAGTGTACAGCAGACCTTTAAGAGTTCTAAATTCATTCTGACCTTCTTCATCGGTTATTTACTTTGGGCCTTGAGGAAATGCTTAGCTTAAATGGCCTTTTTCCCTTTCAGAAATCTAATCTTCCAGAAAAATTCCACTGGACAGCAGGTTTTGTAATGGAATTACTGTAGTTAATTCCTATCACAGCAGTTCCTTAATGAAAGGCTGGAAGAAAGTCAACAGGTACTGTATTCTGCAAAAGGTGCTGTAAATACGAGTGTCTTAGTTCAGAAAGGTGTGTCATCTCCCCATCAAGATAATTAATGGTCTCTTGAGTCAGGCAATTAAAGGTTGCAATAATAATCTATAAGATATCTCCCTTTGTTTCCCAATTAAAACTTTTCAGACTAATTAAAAACATGGCTGTGTCATGCAGTGTGGTGGTTTCCGACCGGCGCAATAAAATAATGGGTCTCAGCCAGAGAAGATAAACGCTTGAAAAAAAATTACCCATTTAGCACCATCTTATGTCAACATTGATATATGAAGTTTTGCTTCACATAGTGGAGGAAACCATCTTTTCTTTAAGGTAAGCCTGCAGTAGCTTTCATATGAGCTGAGAGCCTCCTCTTTTATTATTTCTCTTCAGGGAAACCTTTATCCATTGAAGTCCTGTAACCAGAAGCCAAATGCTTGGGTTCCACAGAACAAATGAGCCCAAAGTAATGTCAATTATATGAAAAGAGAGAGAAAGATTAATTAAAACTTTACAGAAATCTCTTCAACATCGTTGTCTGACGTGCTTGCTATCAGCTGAGCATGTCTTCCATCTGGTAGCTTTAACAATATAACACTTTTAGACTGTTATTAAGGTAATTATGCCAAAGATACTGAACATGATGGGAAGCAATTGGTATTAGTTTCAGATTAATCTCTGCACATTCTGGCATTCTAGTTCTGTCTTCAGAGACAAAGGTTGCTTTTTCTGTGTTGCTGGTCAATAGGCTTTTCCCTTTCTGGTTGGGTTTATTTGTCCTGCTAGCTGGGATTACCATAGGGACTCCCTGCTACAACATAGTTGCGCTCTCTGAGGAATCAATGGGGTAGAACACAATACTATATGATGAAGAAAAAAGAATGGACCCCATCACCTACACCCTCAAAGACCTTCTTGTAGCCTTTTCTGGCATTAGTATATTCATTTTGAGACTTAAACTCCTCCTTGCTCACTGCAGAGATGCGGGGATTTTTCATTCTTGTGGAACATCAGTGGAGTACGGCAAAATCACATCACTCAGCAGTTATACACTGAATGACTTCTGTCTCCATTTCCATCCCTGATCTCGCTACTTAATTAGTGGAGCTAATTACTGTAAATAGCCTTGCATCTTTAACTAAATGAATGCATCTAATCCTCTCTATTTTTCTATTAAAAAAAAAAAAAGGTAGTTGGTATCACACAGATAAATATGCTAAAGGGAATATCTACCCAGCAAATTGTAGGAAATTTGTTCCCATCTTTGCTGTGCTCCCAGTTTCCGGGGAGGTGAGTCAGAAGCTCTGGGATCATTGTGGTGCTGAGCTGAGCTCGGGGAAGCACTGCAAGGTAGCTGAGCCAATGGCTGCTAAGTGACACCAAGAAGCAGCAGAGCTTGTTCACCTCCACCTGTAATGCAGAGCATTAGGAGACTTGAACGGGAGTGATGTGAACCCAGTGCGCAAAGCTTCGTCCCTCCAAGACCACAAGAAGCCACAGGAGGATGCTTCTGCAGTTCCATACCTGATGAGCCACTAACAAGGAGACAGTCATCATATGCGGAGATGCTAGTGTCATTCACCCTAATCAGCTTACATTTCACTGAACCACAGTAAACTGCGTGATGTACACTGAACATCATCTAGCTTTGTCTCTGTTTAAAGCTTTCTTACACCTTAGTCCTGTCCACTCTGCAGCTCGTCCCCTGGCGTCCTCGCTAACAATGGTATTCGGGGAGTGTCACTGCGGCTGAAGTTGACATCAGAAGCCCCCAGGTGCAGTACTGGCGGTGTCAGCGTCTGCTGCTCTTCTCCTTACTAACCTCCTGTGCTCACAGGTCTACTTGTAATTTGTCAGGTTTCCTAAATTTTACCTTATTAAAAAGATCATTTCCAATATATTTGGGGATTTGCATCAATGCTGCTATAAAACCCAAAAAATGCGTCAAATCTGGACAGTATTTTCCTGTGTCAGATTGTCTAGGAAACTCCATTTTTGCCATAGATTAAAATAATTCGCTGTCAAAAAATGCATTTGTTCTTACTCCAGAAATACGATCTTGATAAAGGACTCGGACTAGAACTACACGTGATTGTCAGTTTGGGGTTTTGTGTGTAGCACCAAGTCTCTGAGCCACTCTGAGGTAAACCAGATTTTTGTTATTTAGATGAGTGATATGAAGCAAGATCAGTTACTACCACCTGCAGTGGAATGGGCACCTTCAGCCTGTGCTCCTTTTATCCTATGGCACTGTGCAACCTTCATCCCTGCCTCTCGAAGAAAGCAGAAAATGAAGAATGGAGGACTTGACAGAAGGCAGCTAAGCTGGCTTCTTTGGGAAGGCCAGTCGTTTCTTTTAATTGAGAGCTGCAGTAGATCAAAGAGACAAACTTTACCCATGGGTCTTTCAGAGCAAACCATGTTTATATATAATTTTACTGCTGAATCTGTGAACAAGAATGAGGTTCTAATATTTGACTCTAGATGAGAAAACTATGAGATTACTAGCCTGATCAATTATTTCTATTCTTATATGTGTCATTGTGAAGTCTCAGAACTGGATTCATTTAGTTGTGCGAGAAGGCCAGCTTGCATTAAAAAAAAAAAAAAAACAGAAAAAACCCCACAGATTTCTAGTTCTCAGCATTGCAGAAAAGAAGACACAAAACAACCCTGAATACTCAACTACAGTGAGAAAAATAAAATTTTAACAATCTCATAAATTTGGAGGCCTTAATCCTGTTTATTGACTGCTTTGGGCTAAGCAAAGCAGTACGAGTGAAGAGTATATCAAGTTCTAGATAAAATTTCAAGGCAAGAAACATTATAAACCTGTGCATTAGCAACTAACATCTTTGTGAAAAAGATAAATGGGAACACTGCCATAGGCCTGTTTGTCTGTACCTCTGTCTCTTTCCTGGAGAGATTCACATCTGCTACAACTAAATCATATTTTCTCTGTGTCTAAAACCTACATTCAATATGTGAAACTCATGGCCTGCTCACAGGCAACACATGGAAACAAAAGTTTGTTGAACTGGGAGAGAGTTGTTTGTTGCAAATATTTCATTCAGCTCTGGCTATGAGCTAGCTCTCACCTAGTCTGAACCTGAACCAAATCTCACAGACATCAGGGAACTGTTTTTATTGATGAGAATGGGGTTTGGTCAAATTTTAAAATTTGTTATGTAGTATATCTGATGGATTGCCCAGTGCACACTTCGAAACATGGAGTTTACAAATAAATATATCCTTGAAAATGAAGGTACTTTATCAGTCAGACCGATAAGTAAACACCTTGGTCTACAAAAGCACAAGTATCTCAACTTCCTACAAAGGAAATTTTAAAAAACTTCCTGAGAAAACAGGATACTCTTACTAGTACCTTTTCCAAAAGTCACCTTGGAAGCATGCTTAGCAGGGCTAATTGTAGGCATAGCATTTCTGGAATAAACAAGAGTAAAAGGCTGGTGTTAGGGCAAACCCCTACTTCCAGATGGGCTGGATGATGGGTACCAACAAAAGACTCTGCATGCGGGTGCTGCAGAACGAGAGGTGTCAGGATCTGCGCCCTTTGGTTCTGCAAGGAACATCTGGCCAGAGCTCTGCTTTTCAACAAACGTTTTCTTCCTTTTTTTTTTTTTTTTTTTAGTTTAAATGACAAATTGTTTGCAATTTATTGCCACTTTCCAGGTTTCATACCCAAGGACAGCTGTATAGCCATTCTCCTGGCTAGAAAGCATCAAATAGGCGAGCTTGTTGGCTACTCTGGAAGGAGATGTCACTGCAGAAGTAGACACAGTATGCTTCACTGGTGAAAATTTCTTGTGCTGCTGATGGCTAATTGATCCAAAGATTCATAGATAGGAAGACATGAACACATTTGTAAAAATCCCTGATCCCTAGTCTACTGCCTTCCCTTATATGCCTGCCCTTTTACAGCATGTAATATGTCTTGATGGTGATCTGTCACCCATGACGTGTTTCTGATAATAAATTGTCCTGGAGCCCAAGAACTGATTCAGAGGATCAGAGACTGACTGAGCGTTTCAGGTGGAGTCCATCCAACATTTGTTGAAAGGAATAATTGGTTAAAATATATAGAAGTGTATAAACTTCAAGTATGATTCATGAACTGAATCTGTCCACTCAGGCAAATTTAGATGCTGCTTCTAATATACTGATGAGATCTTTGGCAAGTCAGGAATTTCTTGCTTAAAATGTAGACAACTGAGTCTAACAACTGCACTGATATTACCAGGACTGGATCAAGCTTAAGGTCTTGAAGGATAAACAGGGTAAGCTTGTCCACTGCAGTCAGTATTTACACAAACGCGGGCATACATTGCTGCAGATGTCAGTTCAGTTTCTGTTTTGAAGGTCATTTCTGTGTCCTAAAAGATAGAGTTTAACTATATGCACAGAGAAAACCTGAAATTCTGAATGAGAATTTTCCTCCAGAGAAGCTGTTTTGCCCATATCCCCATCTCCAGTTAACTGTCCCTAGTGCTAATCAATCACTGAATTGAAAACTTAGGAGAGGTACTGAGTGTCTGAGACTTTTACCTCCTATGCGGTTCTATTCCTGCTTCAGCTGTATAAAGAAGGTAAAGTTTTCTGTTTATACATCATTAAAGGATCTGTAAGGGACTAGACAGATGCATACACAACCGATGAAGACAGACGATCATGATTGAACCCTTCAAATCCACCTGTACTCTGGGAAAACAGACATCGGAAAGAGATACGCACAACTCATTCAAAGTCATACGCAGCAAATCAGTCATAAAGCTGGACACAAGGTCGAGGTGCTTTGTTAAGGAATGTTTTCACCTTCTGCTAGTGCCCATTTGAGAAGGTTGGGAACAGCCCAGTTTGGGAAGGCGGAACCGCAAACTACCTGCATGCACAACACCGACCTGCAATTATATGGTCAACCACAGATTTTTAAAGCAATGAAATGATAAAGAGAGAAAACAGGAGAATTCGTTTTGAATATCAGAGTCTTCTGGGATTCAAAGTCATAACTAGGCTCCATTCTAGGCTGCCCAGGGAGGTGGTTGAGTCCCCATCCCTGGATGTGTTTAAGAAAAGGGTGGATGAACTACTTAGGGATATGGTTTAATGGGAGATTAGGGACGGTTGGACTGGATGATCTCTAAAGTCTTTTCCAACCTAGAAATCTATGAAATCTATGAAACTTTTTTGATTTCCTTCCTAAAATGTTAATTCGAATGTGCAACTAAGTGCCGAAACAACTTGTAAAACTTCTAGCAACCCCACACCGACAGAAAAGAAATATTGCAGAATGTGCTTCATTCCCTTTGATCTATGATTTATTGATGTACAGTATGAAATATTCATTAAAACAGACTGCTGCTTCCCGTTGATTTGTCATGTTTTTAATTCATATTTTAACACATTAATAAAACTGACACTATTAATTATTTTTTGAAATACCAAATATATTTGGGATGTAAAACTGGCATGGGTTATGTTTGATATTAAAATAGCAGGAGGAATTAGTTCAAGCAAAATATGATCTGCATGTGCTTGTAATGATATTCTATATTCTGTCACCCCAAACAACTCCCTAGTTACCTTCACTACTTTGAAACAACTTTAAATTACAAATGCAATCTTCACTTAGAAGCAGTCGTAACATTAAGCTCATGCTGCTTCGGTGTTTTGTACAAATACATACGTTCGTCAGTCTTTGCTTTGGACATACCATAAACATACTGGAGGGGCACAGGATCCTGTTTTTCTGAAATGATTATTGATCTTGGTCTTCAGTGGTGTTTTTTTCCTAGCAACAGTTTGGTTTAACAATCCACAAGGCAGCTCTGTTCTGCCACTCCATCTGCTGTGTAATAATAATGGGAAGGCTTATTCATTTTTAAGGGCAACGTAGCCTGTCTTCTAAAATGCAGACTCATAATTACAGTGTCTAACTTGGAAGAGGGCATGTTGAAATTTGCCTATGAAAAATTAAAGTTTATATATTGGTCAGAAAAACACTAAGCTGGTGTGTTCCTTTATGTCACTCCATTATTTGGCCCTCAGAGATGAACTGTAAAGTATTGCTCAAAATCAGAATGACCACCTTTTAGGACTGTATTGTTAAATTGGTGGCATTTGAGAACTGTCCAGTTCTACTTAGGAAGACCTTATGTTTTTGGAACCCAAACAGGTTTATTAATTTGCTTATTTCAGAAAAAGTTACCATTTCAAATGAATAAACTATTTTAAATAATGCATCATACGAACTCTCAGAAATCAGCCTCTCATTTCTCAGTGAATTTTTTCAAGAGCTTATAGCTAGAGAGAAGATCAGGAAAACATGACTGACCCAAGTACACTCAAACAGCTCAAAAAACAGCAAGCAGGACCCTCTTCCCCCTTTTTGCTTCCAAAATTATGTAATTAAAATAATTAAAATCTTTTGGGTTTCACTGGAGCGAGACTTGCATGCAATATGAGAGGTTTGGCAGCAAACAGGGTTTTCGTCTAGTCTCTTACTGTTGCAGGCAACCACGACACACCAGGTTAGCTGGGTTTGGACTTAGAGGCACAGTTTTGCAGTTACACTGCCTAGATGCTAACGTTCCTAGCATCCCAGGTGGACCTGAGCACAACAGGATCTTGTGGAGATTTCATCTTCTTTTTGTACATGGACAGGTCCTCTTGCAAGATGGGGAAATTACAGTAGCCTATGCATAAAATATTAAGGGTGGACAACTGGGTTCTAAAAGTTATCTTTTGCTCCATGAGACACACTACAGAATCTTCGACTTAATCAAAGTGCAAAAAGACTCTAAATACCCTGCAAACCTGAGAAGAGTCCCAGTGAGACAGCAGTTTTCAGGGACAGGGAAAATAGCAGCGTTGAGCAGGAGCTGGGACCCCAGAGGGTACAATGGTGGGAGATTGCTGGCTGTTTCTGTATCTGCCCATCTCTTCCACTGCAGGAGTAAACTAACCCACTGCTTCTGGTGTAACACCTAATGGGAGCAACGCCTTGAGATGACCAAACCCCACCATGGCCTGAACTGTCAACACTTCAGGCTGCTTTCTTTAGTTTACCAGGATATTTTAAAAACGACACATCCAGAAAAGATTAAGGATTTGAAAACTTGTCTAGACATCATTGAAAGATCTGTACTTGTGTCATTAGCATCTTTCTCACATGGCAGAAAAGCAACAAACAAAAAAGTTTGACTGGAGGTTTGAGAAAGCCCAAACCTGCTATATTGTGATATGTATCATACAGAGAATTGCAAAGGCAGCTTTTGTCTTGGTCCCTTTGACCATTAGGTACCAACTCAGGCCTCCTTGCAAACACAGAGCGTGGGAAGGAGCATCTGGTAGGTCTTGTGCTGCTCTAGTTTTGGCAGAGAAAGGAAGAAGTGATGTCCACTTATTACACACATACGTTACCTGCCAGTCTCAAATCCATGTGTTTTCTACTGGCAATGTGGAAGCTCAAATTTTTAAAACTTTTTTTTTTTTGTGTGTGTGTGTGTATTGATTTGTTTTATAGTAAATCAGCATTTCATCTGACCTTTAAAATTGAAGCATCCATGGTTCAGCAGCTCCCAAAGCCTTTGCCATCATGTAATTATGGAGCCGCGCTTCAGGTCTGTTTAGCAACCAATCTCAGACAGGAAGTTCTGCAAGTATATTTTAGCTGCTCCTTGATTAACTGTCAGCTACTTCAGCTACTGAAGTTCGAAAGTCACCAATACTTCAAAGAAACATTAAAAGCTGACTGAAAATAAGAAACAGTACAGTAAAAGGCCAGGATCCTGCAGACCATTCAGCAAGGGCATGCCGATGTGGTTCTTGATGTTGCACTTCTCATGTTGTGGCCAAAATGTCAGTGCCAACCCAACAAGAAGACTGCACAAACTTCGCTTTCGACAAGTTAATGACACTGGAAAGCACTCACTGCTCCAGAATAAGCATCCATTTCTCTACTGTGTTATGGAGAAGGCTTTAAACACAAGCAAGATCAGACCTTATGTTGGGATGGAGTGGATCCTGGTGAATTACCCTGTCAATTATCTTTTTCTCCTCACTAGAACTGAAGAAAAATGTAACAGAAAAGCCTTCAAATGTGTGTAAAATTTATTACTTGAAATGTCATTGCAAAGGGAAAGCAATCCTTAATCTAGTAAAATTGAGTTTGCAGCTGTATGCACACAGTTTGTAAGGATGTCTGAAACCAGTTTTGAACATGTTACAGGAAACAATTGTAGCAAGAGCTAGGGGACATAACTTATAAGTCAGTTATAAGTACATAAGTAGAAATAACTTTGGTTCTAGTCGTTGTGCAGCTGGGTTTCAGGGCTGTGCTTGTGTGTACCAGTACCACTAATTCCCTGGGTGAACTGGGAAAACCCAGCCAGTCTCTGCACAGGTGGGATAAGGGACTAGCTTGAGACAACATGCCAGCTGGAAAGGAGGTGATTGACTGAACCACTACAATTAAGTTTTTGGATGATTGTTCTAAGAGCTCTCTGGGAGGGAACTTTGGACAGTTGCAGAAGTTGCCCCAGGCGGCTCCTGCTGTGTTTAGCCCAGTCTGAATGCCTAAATATGTTAGTTAATGTCCTGGTCGGAGAACCTGGCCCTGCCCTCCCAAGACTCCCCTTGGCGGTTTCTGCTGCAGAAGGAACCGAATTGTGCATCACTGAGTTGTAAATAGTTAATACAAACTGTAGCTGCAAAAATGATATGTGGGAAGTCATTTGTATGTAGTTAAGCTATTTAAGAGATGCTTTGTCTTTAGTTAAGATACATCAATAACAATGAATTAAACATTTGCTGGAGCGGTCCCCTAGGATCACAGGCCAGCTGAGTTATAATAATTTAGCAGCACAGGAGTTTAGAGAGTGTCACCTAAACTAGCTGAAGACAATTCTGCAAGGACACTTACAACAGAGACTCCCATCTCCACTCAGACAACAACCAACCATCCTTTTTTGAGAGACTGGATTCCTCGTGCGAGCATTACCTTATGCAAAGACTCTGCAAAATCGTTCCCTTTTAACAAACACTGGGAGTGCCTGTGCAATACCATCCAATGCAAATGTGCAGCCTCTCCAGATGTGGTCATGTGCTCTCCTGAGAGGACAGAGGCCTAGGGTGCCATAGTTATTCTGCTTTTAGTACCCAAAATACTACTTTCAAAACTTGTTTAGATAGCATTAATTACCTTACAGCACCCTGCAAGTACACATCCAACAGGAGCTGTGTTGAGCACTGGACAGGGTCAGGGAGGTCTAGCCGACACTAGAAGAGTTATTTGGCTATTTGTTTTGTACATGCCTCAGTTTCCCTCTCTGTAAAAGGGGCTGGTATACAGCACTTGGAATTTGCGGATGATTTAGGAGCTATAAGTTATTATTAGTCTTCTCGTCTAGTTTTGACAACCAGTGATACTAGGTCAAAGGCAAAGCAAGTTTTCATTAATGAAACATGAATCCCTCCCTAATACAGTGGGACTGAGCAGTCTGTAGGATGATTTTGTTGTCTGATATCGTTACCCTTTATGATCTCATATTTTATAGTAGTTAATGCCATTGGAGGAAAACATGATTAGAGTAGAAAGCAGCTTCAAAGCAGCCATTGCTTAGTGCATTCATCACACTTGCTGCATAGCTGGATTTCTCCTCTCTGCAAATGCAATCCATCAGTGCAGGTAAAGAGTTAGTGGCAAATAGAAGCACTTTATGTGAACTACTGTGTATCCTGGTTTTATCAGTGTGCTGGGAAGTGTAGTTAGAGTGGGATAAGTTATGTGGTGTGGGCTTAGGCATTAATGAATATGAGAAACTAAATTATTGAATTTTGCAATGCAAATTATTTTTTGAGCGCAAATTCTTCATTTTTGAATGTTAAGGACTCATAAAAAATGTCAATGGCTTATGAATTAGGCCATTAGCATGCAATTTGTGATTCAAACAGTATCACAGCCTCATGTAATAAGTGACTGAATAAAGAGCAGCATTCCTCTCTACACTTGCAAAATAGTTTGCCAGGAATTTCTGAAGGCAAATGCAGGGAGATGTCACACGAGGGACTCATTCTCTCCCTCTGGAGATGCATGGTTACACAGTGGAAGGGTCCTGTGTACATTCCTAAGTGCAGTGCCTAGAAATGCTGTATTTTTGTGGCCCGTGCGATCACGGCAATGGGGCAACAGGCAGGGCATCTGTACACATGAAACAGGGCCAGCGCTCTGCAGTCATCTTCTACCAGCTCGTGGGTATGTGGGCACTTGCACAGGTGCTACTACCTCGGTCTGTCAGCAACAGCCATGCATTTGCTAGAAGTACAAACAAGTTTAACTGTCTCGTGAGATCTCTTGAGACTAACAAAGTAAATAAATAATATCCACCCATGCTGGGGCGAGCATAAATACGTACATGTTGATTGAAAAGAAAATTTGTGCCGAGAGAGGTAGGTTACCCTGCGTGAGATTAGGCAGCACAAGGTAATCTAGAGGTGTCCGAAACATAAAAGTGTGCTGAAACTGCAGCGAGAGAAGTGTTGTTGAGGTAGGCAATTCCCAGTTCAAACAGTAGTACCTGTCTGTTCCCAGGCTGGTACTTCCAAAGGTAACAAAAATGCACAACTGTTATGAGTATAAAAATTCATGCTTGCCCAGGATGAGAGCAATTTTGAAGAGAAAACGCTAAGTATGAGAACATTTCTATGGCGGGTGGAATATTGCTGTTATCTAAAAAGATCTCTGGAGCTGCTTAGTGTTTCAGAATCTGTGCTGGGGTAGAAAAATTAATCAGAAACAAGAGGTGGTAGAGGAACGGATTGAGGAGTTATGTTAAATGTTTTTGATGTATAACGTACTCTCTTATAACAGTATATATGTATTACACATTATACTGTGGTGCATGCAACTCCACGAAGGGAAGGGCATTGCCAATTTGAAAATGCAGGTCTGTTTAAATCGTGCCTGTGGCATCAATGATCCTCCCTTTCTCCACTTACAAATCAGTGGCACGAAGGCTGAAGCTTATTCCATTACAGATGTTGACCTTTGATATGGTCTCTAATGAGGCAGAAGCTATCAATTCCATGGGCCTCAGTAGGCAATGTGCACGTCTTACAATAGAGCAGCATTCATCACAGCACTAGTGGCAAAAACGGATAGGGGCTGATCAGCTGGTGGCAAAACAGAGAAGTGGAAAGAACCTTTGATTCAGAATCAGAAACTACAAAGATTTTTGGCTGCCTCTGCTGATGGCTGTGGTTAACACTTAAGGCAATGCATCTTTTCTGCTGCCTATCTTAGCTATGTAACAGAACTTGCCATGGGCCATATTGCAGAGTCTCTGACCTGGCTTTCAAGGCTAGAGCAACTCATGTCCTGGATTTTCTTCTCTCTCCCTTCTTGCAACTGCATATATGCACATATATATTATATGTTTGCATGTACTTATCAGGCAATTAAGAGATCAATGTGATGGGAGTGTTTGAAAGACTGATAGATCGGGCCAGTTCAAATTTCAGAACAGCACCAGATTAACATTCACTAACAATATAGATTGTCAATGGTTAATTATTAGTCTTCATGAATAATTAGCATCACATATGCAAAGCAGTGCGCGTACAGCAACCACAGGGTTAGTACGGGTAGTTAGAGCTGATGCAGGGCATCCTAGCTTATCAGCTCTTCCCTATCTTTTTTTTTGCTTATTGTTCCTAATGTTCTGCTTATAATCCACCTCTCCAAAAGGAGCTCCCATCTGCTTCTGGCCGTTTATTTTTTTGGAGGGACCAGGACTTGTTCTGGTTTCACCATCATCTTGCTTGCTTGTCCTGTGTGGTGTATATACACACAAACACACACATGCAAATATGCATAAGAAACATATACGTTTCCTTTTGTTCCACTGTACATCTTTCCTACCTGCCTTATACCCTCTTTCCTTGCAGATTTTACTATGTACATGTTTTCCTGTACCCCGATTTGTGCAAGTATACATTTCCCCATTGATCGCTTTGGTGTTACACATTATTTCTGTATTTCTGCTTAGACTTGTTGTTTGCTGCTTATCCCATTAGTAGCGTTACAACAACTGGGCATACTTACACGCTGTCATCAGAGACACTATTTTAGCTTGCTTATGTCCAGGTTAATAGTATCTTGCTTAATATGCTTATACTTTATACGTGCAACAAGCCCCTGCTTTGGCTACACTCTTTCACATTCAGTGGAACTATTTCTAATGAAAGTGTCATTACTACCAAAACTGTAAAATTAAGGATGATGCTTTTCTCTCTGCTTGTTTTACTGACCTGATGGGACTTTTGTTGCTTGTAGAGTAGTCACAGCTTATGGCTATCCTCCTGCCCTCCATAGTTACGAGGTGGTAACTGTCTGTGAGTGGTCCTTGTCCCTTTTAAAACAAAATTTAAAAAGGTATCTTTCATCCATCATGTTTTAATGGGCTTACTGTTATCATCAGATGCAGAGATCCTGGGCCAACAGCTAGCAGCTGAAGTCAGTGGGATATAAAACATGTTAAAAACCAAGAATGTTGTTTTATGACTGCTTTCTGTTACCTAACCATAACCATGCGATCCCAATCAGTATTACAAAAGGCAGTGTACCTGCCAGCACCTGTCAACTCCCATGACCAATGTTAGTACTGGAGCACTTCAAGGACTTGCTTTTGCTGCTCACCACAATATCAGATGCTAATACAGACCATATCCTTCCCTCATGGCAGGAAGCAGGGGACTAAGGAGACCAGGGTCTCTCAAGCATGAAATGTTAGTACTTAGTATCTCAAAGCGCTGTCAGAATGCTTATGCCATGGGAAGAAGCATCCCTCCTCCTCTGGCCAGTTGTTGAAGCTCAAGTATTGCAAAGGTCAGAACACACAAAACCCCCCCAGAGGGGACATTTAGTAGTTTTGAATTACTGAAAAACTAAAGCAAAGACTCTAATCAATGTCAAGTATTACTGTGCCTCCACCTGAGCCTCTCTTGAAGTAGTTAACAAAAGCTCATAAAACAACCCCTTCCCCTGCGTGCAAACACAGGCAGGTACAAACCCCCTTGAAAAACAGCACCTCGCCTGCAAGAAGGCTAAAACTCAGAAGATACATTCAGTGCTGCTGCCTGAATCCTCACCAAGATCTCATTCTCTGATCCTTAACACACTTAATGCGTTCAGAGCACTAGGACAACAGAAGTCCCCGTCCCCTGAGCTGGGGGAAGACAAAATCCTGTCCAGTGAATGCTTTATGGGTCTGTATCAGTCTGGGGTGGCAGCGCTGGGGAGGCTGCCCCAGTGTGGGAGCTCCCAGCTGCAGAGGGGTGAGGGTGGCTGAGACAGAGCCCAAAGCATAAGCTGAAAAACAGGAACTTGGAGGCGTTTGCCCTGTAACTAGTCACAGAGGCATAGAGTTATATTCTAGCAATATTATCTCAAATTTAGGTCAGTACCATTTTTTCAACTAATAAATTGTGGGGGAAAGGTTGCTTTTTCAATAAAAGACAAAGCAATAAAACCCAACTATGGCCCTTATAATGATTAATCATGGTCAGTGGGTTGTGCTCACGCTCTAGTTGACCAGAAGACGCTTGATTCAGTGCAGCTGTGTGCCTTTGCATGACTCATGGAGATGTGGCAGTCATTTTAAAATTATCCTTAGTGCCGTGGATTTTAGTTTCACAACTCTGTCTGCATAGCATGCCAATCGCCTGTTAACACGGCATGCAAACATTTTATTTCTCATTGTAATATCACACAGTAATACAGCATACGTTGCAGTCAAGTTTTGTTTACGGGTGACGAGGAAGCATACTTTTTTGCATTTTTTTAACTGATCATTCGTGAATTGTTTACAGCTATTTTGTCTCCAATGCCAAGCCTGTGCCCCATCTTTAACCCTCCCATGTCTGCACTCCTCCCTGCTGCATCCTGCACCTCCTTCTTGATACCCCTGCTGTCATACTGAGCCTTTATTTCTCTACACTGCATCATTGTACTGGAGTCGTAAGTATCCCATTCCACCTAGAACACCTGCTTGTTGCTGCTATCTGTACCAAAGTGCAGATCTCCATCACAGACAAACAGAAGTAAAACAGCCATAGACACCTGATCAATTAGAGAAATTGCCTTCACAGCTAAAGCAAGTAAAGCAAAGACAGATGAAGAAGAGTGCAGAGAAGGCGACCTGCCATGCCACTGTCCCGAGGCCTTGTAAACTCGGCACAAAGCTTATGGCCTGTTACCCGCAAAGGCAATCCCATATTACAGGGCTTCACTGCTACAAATAAGGAACTAATTGCTTTTTTTCCCCCCACTGTGTTATTGACCCGGAAGAAGTCACCTGCCAAACTCGGTAGGATCCATGTTGTCCTGCTCTGCTCTGGGTGGGCAGCTAGAGTTGCAATGAACCGTATGGAAAACTTGCACCTGACCTTAAAACAAGTTAACTAGAAAACTTATATTTCCTACTAGATCAGCTTTTAATTCATGAGAATGAATATATAATCATAAAAAAAAAGTAATTAAAAAAAGAAAAATATCACAGCCAGGGTGCGCACATAGAAACAAAATCTGAAATACCAAACCAAACAGCAGTAGTCCTTTCTTGGAAGGGCCACATATGAGAGTGTTTAAGTGATTAGCCACTAAATCCAGTGCAAGAACTCCTTTCCTCCAATACCAACCATCCCAGAATCCTGGCCTTTCAAAACCGCAGTCACATACTCTTTCCTAGAAATGAATGATGGTTGCCTTGTCTAATAAAATATTCAACTTCACAACAAGGCTTTATAAAGAAGAAGGTTCATGAATTTTTAAAATGATTTTGTAAATCACTCTGAAAGCTGACAAGGAAGGCTAACACCTCTGCTGGCGTACCACTGCCAAGTTATCCTCGTATTCAACCTGACACTGGGATTTGTGGGAACTGTTCCCCACTGATGTGTCAGAAAACCTCTTCCTTACATGATGAAAGCACCGCTCCCATGCTTAGTGCACCAAGCCATCCTGCACACTGAGCGCTTCTCAGGCACTCAAGGGCACTTCTGTCACGAGGAGATGATTTGAAGGTTATCTGGTAGGATGCACCTGCCTATGAAACAGGGCTGCGGGAAGCACAGGTAGCCGAGCTCATGAGCTACTTCCTGGCAGATTCTCTAAACAAAACCAAGGCAGTTTGAAGTGTATTTGTTTTGCAGTACCCATGACTGCTTCTCTTCTTGAAAAGAAATCAGCAGGTGACTTAGTTTTTGTCTATAAACATTACCAGAAGTTATAACAGTGTCCAGATAATTTTTCATGGAATCAAAGAAATCCCCAGCACCAACGACTAGAGCAAATTTCCCTCTGTAGGACAATAATCCCTGTAAAGCACTATAGACAGGACTGTACCATGTGGGAGGAAGGGCAGTGCTCTTCACACCCCCTTCTCCCTCACAGGGAAGCAGCTGCTCGATGTCGGGCATCCTGGTGATGGCTGTTCACCAGTGCAGCAGGAAAGGAGGAGGTACACATCAGCAAAGCTGAAAGCTTTTATGAAGGTGAGCAACAGCACCTGGAAGAAGGTGGGAAACATTCACACATCATCAACTCAATATACATCAACACTTTAAAAAAAAATAACACGGTTGCACCTGTGGAAGGAAAAAAATAATCCCTGTTAAATTGCAGGAAGCAATTGTCTGGAGAGATCTTTTGCTTTGTGCTAGAAAACAAACTAGCTAAGTTTTTATTGCATGGTGCTACTTAAGTGAGAAACTCCTCCTTCCTCATCACCAGGAGGAAGGCAGCACAAGTGAGAATGGGTTTATTGTGCAATCTCTCTCCCAGGGCTGCTGCAGAAAGGGCTAACAGCCTCCTGGTGCTTGCAGCACTGCACGTTCTGGGTTCAAACCCTGCTGGTGACCCAGATGGAGAAGTTGTTATACAATGTTCTTTAATTGGCAATTTTCTGCTCTGTTCTCTTCTGCATCTGTTATTTATGTATCACAGCTTTCCTGCATGCTGGTAGACAACAAGGAACTACAGCAGTGGTATCCCCTCATATTTAAAACATTTAGACAGACAAAACCCCAAAATTCACATAACAGAATGGTTCATTACACTCAAAGGAAATTTTGTTGCTTTACGAAACATTTCTCTGAGATGATAAAGTAAGCTCGCATGGCTGCTGCACAACTATTGAGCAACAGAGGAAGAACAAAGAATAAACCAAACAGCAAGATGCTTCAGCAAAGATGCTGACCCAACATAGCAGCTTCCAACGCGCAGAGCTGCAACCACAACACCGTCTTGGAGTTAAGTGCCGATGAGCTTGGTGTTATGCCAACAAAATCATCAAGAAGCTGGATCTCTCCTTGTTATTAAATTGGGCAAGCAAACAAATGAAAGGAATCAAAGCAATAACAGAGGGCAGATAACCCCTGGGCTATCTCGTAAACAGTGGCTGACAGATGTGGATTACTGAAAAAGTAAAGAGCTTGCCACTTGTATGTAATAAAGCCACAGGGATTTCAACAATACCCTTTTTGTTTTAAAGAACAGCAGAGGCATATATTGTCAAACCCATAAAGCTTGCCACAGTGAACTGCTGTACTGTTTCTGAAGCTATATAAAGACATCACAGGCTTACGGTTTTGAAAGGAGTGACAGCTATTACATGCTGAAATGTTTCAGTGAGGCACTGCGTGGAGTAACTAAGGATCATGCAGGGAAGCATCATCTATTTGTTCCTTGACAAGAACACCTGGGTGACCTCTCTGAACTGGTCAGTTGGACTTACTGGCCTGGACATTTATCACTGCTGCAAGTTTTTTTATTTTCAAGCAAGCTCTAGGAAAGCAGTATTCTAGTTTCATAAAGAACCTAGAGGTAGAAAAAACGTTGTCTTGTTTTCCATTCTTGTGCTGACCAGGTACAATTTGTCATCTGAGGACGCAAGCTGCCACTTGAACTAGAGCTTGTCCGAATTTTGGCACAAATACTAGCGGAGCTGTAAAAGCTCCACCTGTCACCATTTTCACTGCCTAGTCAGCTTACAATGTTAAGGAAGCGTTAAAGGTCTCTGAAGAGTTCCTGCCTTTGTTGCTGTTGTAACAGTCTTTAAGCCCTTCCCTGTCACATTCAAACACACGCTGTACTCTTTTAAGACCGAGCTATTCCTGTCTTATTTAACCCCTCATTTCAGTTTGTAACTGCTATTTTTCAGTCTGTAGAAAAATAAATGTGAAGGGCATTGAATAGCAGTGTAACAGGTGACTTTTTTCGTACAACGCACATGCAGTCATTTGACACACACATGTAATTGATGCAACACAGAGAAAACCTACCTGGTGAACACTGTGCTCCTCTGTTCATCCATTTCCATGACATGTACGTCTAAAAGCTTCAATGAAAAACATGGTAGTATCATCTTTAATGACTTGATGCATCTTAAACTTCCCATATGCCACAGAGCAAATTTCTCTTCCAAGTATCCTTGTTCAGCCTTTCACATCATAACCCATTGGTGTTACCACTGGGAATTTTCAACAGGGCTGATTCCCAACTATGTGATGCATGAAGCTCGAGTCTAACTCTGAAAAATACCAAAATGTCCACCTTAATATTTTCCTGTTGATAGTTTTGGATCTTCTGCTGTGGTGATTTGCACGACATATTAAACTACAGCAATATAACGTGTAGCTTCAAAGTTTCTTCGATTTTCTTTTACATGATGTAAATCATAATCCCACAGCTACATATAAGGTCCTATTGCATCACAATAAGGAACATGGAAAATACATATTTAACTGTCTATTTCTAAAACATGCTTCTGTTGTATTAGTGTGCCTATGGCCTAGGGAATTTCTTTGCACTTATTTGGGACAACAGCCCGTAAAGAACGGCTATAATGGGTCAGTCTGTCAAAGCTGATGTGTCTCTGTTGATAACCTGCAGAAAGTGTTCAGAGAAAGACAGCAAAACAGGTCTTCACCTCTGTGTATTCCCTCTCTCGCTATAGGTAAGTACTATCAGTGTCCAATCATTCAAAAATTCAGACCAACACAACCTTTAAACCAAATTGTAATGATCTATACATTATGCCAACATGCATTATTTCAACTCTCTCATGCATTGTCTTTCTCTTTTTCTTGTATGACATGCCTAAATGAAAGCATGAGATGCCATTTCTGCATTGGAAAATGAACAAACAGCAATTCTGTTCTAATAAAATCAAGCAGAACAGGTTCTGCTGAATAGGAAGCTGAAGATTAAGAATTCAAACATTACTAAATAGAAATCAAATGGTTTTCAACTATATATATTCATTAAGATTTTTTCAAAATATAATATATTTTTATATTTCTTCGATCTATTTTTTTCTGAAACCAGAGACAAATATATTGGAAGAGGATATTTTGATACTAATAATCGAACTGGCACAGACTTTCAGCTGAATTTAGTTACTAATCCAAGTAAAGATGAAGCTCTAAATGTTTTGAGGTTCACATATTGCTATTAACTGAAGTTCAGAAAACCAGAACAAAAATGAGAGAAGAAAATAGCAAGTTATGAAATAACTCTAATACATAAATAAAAGTGCTACCACATAATTTATAGAACCTCAGAAGTGAATAAAATATGTGAATAGTGAAATAGGTAGTCAGAAAACCAGACAGTTTTCTTCATTTTAAAATAAAATTACAGCAACTATTTATAAAAAGTGGCTTTTAGGAAAGAGTGACTAAACTGGAAAATATCGACATTAACTAACTTTAAAATATCTTGAATAATTAAATAAAAGAAGTATTACAACCACTTCAATAGGCAAAGTCTCTTGTTTCCTCAAGTCATCACATGATAAATCTCAGCCCACACATCAATTTGTTAGAAGGCAAGTCAGAACAATAACAAAGACAAACAGCCATTAGTGGACAAGACAGTTTCATCAAGCAAGATCTTACAAATAATATATTGCTGTTTGTCATCAAGACACTTTTAACACATCAGAATCCATTCCAAAAGCACCTATAATCAATTCCTTCTAATTTACAAACTCGGAAAGACTATGAGACTGATAATAATTTCATATTTTACACACCTACAGAGGTTACGACAATTGATTCAGTTCAGCAAAGTACCGTAATGACTTTGAATGCACTTGAAAGATTTTTGCATTTGTTTTCTGAAGCTGTAAAAAAAGTAATTCAAACTCTGCCACATGGGCACAATTTGTAAAGGTTGTACATGAAAAGTATGGATTTCGTTCTGACAAAGACAGCTTTCATCTTATTATAACCCATCTGCAAGGCATGCTGGTCGCCGCACTAAAACACTTGGTTTCTCTTTGTTTGTACTTTATGCGATCTGAATAGATCTCAGAATTTCTACAGCAAAAAGAGGTGGAATGAAAAATGGGAGACACTTAAAAACACTTCAGAACAACTGGTTTTTAGTCAATTCTTTTCATTAATGCTAAAAGTAAGGATATGCAACCTCTGCCCTTAGATTAACAACCCACATAAAGATGAAAGCAATCAGAACCCTCCTTAGCTCAATGCAAGATTTCCAGCCATAAACCAAGATGAATGGATACATGGCTTGCCTTCCACTGCCTGCTCACTAGCAATGAAACAGCAGTCCTGCTATTTCTGCCTTCAGAATAGTATGAAATGGCTCAATTTACAAGATCATCAGATAAGTGAGTTGCTTGTTGTGGTGGTTGTTTTTTTGGTGGCGCTTTTTGAAAAAGTTTTGTGATCAAAGCTATAGTAGCTTCTAAGGGGTTGTGGCCTTGGAGCAGAAAGATATCAGCAGCCCCAGTCTGCAAGACAAACCAAGAATTGAATAGACCTCAGAGATTGTGATGTTTTTTTCAGCATTTTAGATGAGCCTTGCCAGATCCTGGCTAACCAGACAAGGCAAGAGCAGAGAAACTCCATCTGTTCTTAGAGACAAAGAAAGGACTTGGGCCATCAGTACTTCTTAGAGAAGAAAGGAAAGAAAAAGATTCTCAGACATCATAACACTGCAATGTGAGACTTTAAATAGCACTTTTGATATACGGGAGAATCTCCTGGGTGTTGAGTCCTACTTTAGGAACCATCTCGGAGTGTTTCTCTCTGAGTAACAAAGAAAGAAGATTAGTAGACCACTGCAAACATGGACTGCTTCCACACTTGATGCTTTACACAGCAGAAGCCTTCACAGGATTCTCTTACCGTCAAACCGAACTTCTTTCACTCATCCTCCTGTGGCAGTTTAAGGGATGTTGTAAGCTTTACTTTGGGGACAAAAGTGCTTACTTTTATTTCCAGTGCTTAATACGAGAACACTGGCTGCACATTTGAGCAAGTTCTGCTTTGGGGGCAGCCTTCTTTTTGATGTGCACCATCTGCTCCAAGGCCACATGGGAGAGCATTCCCCTGCAATGCCCACGCACCCGCTACTGGAAGAATAACTGATGGTACCTGAGCAGTTTCACCATAAAATGAAAAGATATATAGGTCCTATAAATTCAGCTAAAGTCATTCACTGTTAGGCCACTGGTATCAAAGGAACTATGCCCTGCATGCTGAGGAGTTGACTCATCATTTCAAATGAAACTTTTTCATTCATACTTAGACAGTTTTAGCTTAAAGATTAAGTCATTGGAGAACTCCGTGCCATTGGGAAGACACTCAGTAGCAGGAACTTGAAAATTGTAACAGTGCTGCTTTTCTAATACTCTTTGTCAGTCTGTCTTGCCTGTCTGGAAAGTCTTTTGAGTAGGTCCTACTTTAGTACTGAGATGGTGCACCTTCTGCCAGTATGGAATGGAATGTCATTGGAGGGATTTTAGAGCTGTTATGTTAAAAATGAAATAGATTCATAGATTGCTGCAAGAAAAAAAAATTCAGAAGCTCTAGATTTATGCTTCGAAATATGAAATTTTGGGTCCAGGGAAGGCTATGGCAATTCTGCATTGTGTTCAGCAGATCCAGAATTTCAAGTACAGTGTTTTGGGGTTTAAAAGCTTGCCTGGTTACACAGCTGATGAAGTGAGAAGCAGAAATTGCTGCTTTCCTCCAGACCAAGGGAATCAGTGTCATGGAAGACACTGTAGTAGCAAAGTGATGGTACTGGTGAGGTAACACACTTGAATGATTTTATGATTTATATTCTCCTCCTTATCTGTGACAATATCCATTCTCTGAAGATGAAACAGGAAACATACAGCTGCTGCATATCTATATATTTTCATTGTGTTCTAGCTTTCAGAACAGTGCCAAGGTCCATGAAAATAATAACCTAAGGCAGCAAGAAGAAACAGACACAGCTGCACTCAACTTGCAAGGTGTTTTTGCAGCCCTGTCAGAAAGCAAACTGAATCCTTTTGTTGAGCAGTGAGTGCCTCATTGCTACCAACTAACTGTGTGTCTCTGGTGCCAGTACAGGTTCTTTGTTACACTTGTGGAACGTAACATGCCATTCGTTTATTATTTGCTCTTTGACCTTATTGATATGACATGCACCTTTACATTTTATACCTTATATATTTTGCTAAGAAAAGATGTTGAAAAAGTAAAATTGCCTGCCTGAAGTCTCTGGTGAAAGAGAGAATAAAGCATCATAATAAATCTAACAAAGCCAGGAACAGAATTTAGCAGCCTGACTTATTCCTCTTGGAGACGAGACAACATTTGCTTTTTGAGGGCATGGTTTGAGCACCAATGCACATTAGGCACTTTAAAATAGATGCATCTGAGCTCCAAGACATGAAGTCACCATGATGGTTAGTCCAAAACATTGGCCCCTGTGTTTGACATGTAGGCTCCAAACAATCTAGGCAGTTAATGGCAAATTCAATTTACAGTACAGTTGCAAAAATGTTATTATTCTTTTCGTGTACTGCTAGGTTGAGTATTAAAATAATTACAGCCTATGACTAGACACATGGAACAGATTAAACGAGTGTTACAAACACCGGTCTAGCAAATAACACGTTGTAAAGGACACCCTCCAGAAAAGTCTAGCGCTGTTCCCAGCACAACAGTCTCCACAGCACAACGCGTAGGACCACGTTTCTAACCAAAACTCTCAGAGCTTCTACAAGCTTGCTTTGAAACCAGTGTAAATCATTCATTTTTTCCAAAAATCCTATAAGCAAGTACATTAGTGCAAAATCTGCCTATTAGGCAAAATCTGCCTATCCTCTCAGTACAGAATTCAAAGTCTAAAAATACATACTGAGAATATTGGAACTTTTCTTCCTTCTTTCCCTGAGACACATGTGGTGCTCACAAGGTTGTTTTAAACCTTTCTATCTTGGAAACTTTTAGAAATGCTTTGATAAATGAAGAACTTATAGCTATTTCTTGAAGATTATGATATACTTACTGAGTGAGTTCAAGACTAGTTTTAGTTCCAAAGAGATTGCTGTGGCTGGAAAGTGGTAAATGATTTTTTTATTAGCCATAGACAAAAATCAAATTTGTGCCTCAATCTCCATCAATCTTAGTAAGACTCTGATACAGTGATACTGTTTTATTGGCTAGACTAATGAACACTGGAGTCAGTTCCTTCGTCCTCAGTTGGTTAAAAAAGTTATTCACATCCTACTCTCAGTATTTCAAAGCTAATGGTCTGATTTCTGCCAACACATTGAATCCTGAAAGAATTCTACTAATGTTTTCTGTCTTATTCTTTCTTAACAGATATTCCTTTACATAGAATACAAACGAATAAATTGGTAAAGTTTCACTGTCGCAGGATCATTCAGCCTGTTTTTGCTCGAGCTGAGTATGCATCATTTTCTTGTTTTGCAATTCTATCTTCTAGAACTCAGCTAGGGGCTGAGACTTACAAGGAACAGTAACATCAAAGAGAGGAAAATTGCTGTCCTCAGCCTCCTCCAACACAACATAAGCCACTGAAGCTGATCTACACGAACCTACTTTACTTCATATTAAAGGAGCAGGTGCTGGTACATCATTAGTCACTGAAATTCACTGGAAGAGCAGTAGCTTAAAGCAAAGGAAATGGCAACTTCTTAGTCACAGCAACTCAAGCCCTTTACTTGAAGGTCATTTCTTATTGACAAAATGAAACTCTTTCCACAAAGAGCTCTGTTCATGGTCATGTATCTCAGACTGGATGGAGATCCTCTCCTTTGCAGGGTATTTCAGAACAGGAGCATAAATGATGTGTTAATTCTCCCTCTGGGCTCCCAACCCAAGATACTGCTTCACAGAACAATTGAAATAATGAATGTAGTAGCTGAAGAATGTAGAGTAAAAAAAAAATTAAAAATACAAGGGATTATACTCATAATTTCCTACAGCAACAGGTATTATGTGACAATTACTTTACCAGCAGATCACAATTTTCCCATACTAGTTTCTCTACTTTTTATTATTTGAGGAATAATTTTTCAAAACCATTATGATGTGAGATTGTAATTGATTTCAAGCATCAGTTTTGAATATTTAAATCAGTGCTGTAAAGTTTTACAAAGCTTACGTGTTCAGTTTTGAGACTGTTGAATACAACTTTTAGAGACTTGTACAGATGAGTGATTATGAACAATGCCTGTAGGATGCTTTCCTCACACAAGGATGAGGGCGATAATTAATAATGCTTGTGTGGTGTTATCTGAACACAAGAGGTTTATAGTAAAAAACCAAGCCTAAATATATACTCAAGAAAACCAACCTAAGGTACTAGACATTCCTCCTTTTTTTCCCTGCTTTTGGAAGATGACATTTAGTGCTCCATTTCTTGCACTGAGAAAGCGAAGCATGAGGAAAATTCTAAACACCACCCAGACCATCTAGTTTTTTTTTAATTAAAAAAAATAAATTAAACAAATAAGAATATTCTTCCCTCCACGTAGACCCAGTGTAACAAATACCACTTTTACCCATAGCTTAAAACGATTACCCTAAAAATACCTGGAAGAGTTAGATTTACTTCCAGTGGAGACTCTGATGGCCATTTCTTATTACCTGTTCATTTAATTATCTCTCTCCACACCAACTCAGCACGCTTCGAATGTCCAAAACTAATGATCTTTAACAATTTATTAAGGAAGAACATATGCATATTTTCAATTACTCTCTGTAGAGAAGTGTGGGTTTCCTTACTTTGGGAACTCCTTTACTTCCTTGCAAAACAACATATTGCCTCTCTTTCATGCAGTACTAGGATCTTTCCAATAGAGCAAGGTAGTCTCCAGGAATACTTTCAAATAAAAGTATCTCTGCCCACCTACAGACTAAGGAAACACAGATTTATTTTTCTTTTTTAAGCAGTCTTGTATTCCAGTAACACCAATATTTCTGAACACTTGAGGGAGGAAGATTTGCCTCGGCTGAGAGGTATTAAAGTCTTGTTACTGATCTTGCTCCACAGTGAAACTGGAATAACCTGGCTAAAGTACAGGCATCCTGGGCACTGTTACCCCTACAGCAACAAAAACTGGTGGGGTAAGACGTTGCTTGTTGTAAGTGGTGTGGTAAGTTCACAACCAAACTTATCTGGTGTTTGTACTGAAAGCTGCCCCTGGTTTGGTGCTACCACTGACAGCACACGCGCTGTTGAAATAGATGCAGTGAGTAGCAGCAGACCTTTCAGGATGATGGAGTTGAATAAGAATTGGCCTAGAAGAGGAAAGCATGCCAAAAGCTTGCATCGCTCTTCCACATGACTCCCTGTGGATAAGGCATCATATGTCATCGAAAATCGACTGGGGTCTTTTGCATCTTCTTAGTCCTACACTGTGGTTACCATGCTGAAGACTGCCTGGGTGCTGGTACAGAGCCAGCTGAGACGGTCGCATCAGGAAGCCTTGCTGCACCCATGAGACCTGCTCCTGCCTCCTGAGGCTGTACACTGGTCTCAGAAGAATTTATACAGCTTTGGAGTTTGCATAGCATGCTGTGTTTCCAGCATTAGGCAGTTCTTTTGCTCTGTTCAGAGCAAAGAAATTGGAGAGTAGTACCCAACAAAATTCCCGGTCCCACATTGTTATTTCTAATTGCTTTAGAGATAGACCCTACAACCAACCACGTCCTCCTTTGCAGTAATTTATGTGTCAATTCTTTACCAGCACTTAAATCACTAGTAACTACTTCTAACCACCATTTTTTTTGCCTTGAGATGTTTAATTATTACAGGATAAATGGTACTAGTGAGGGATTCATGGGGAAAGAGTAATTAGCAGTTCCATCTATCTCAATGAAAGAAAATATTATTATTAATTAATATCCATACAAGGAAGCAGAAGGAGTTTTTAAAAATCTACAATAGAGATATCTACGGGGGCCACATTTGCTCTGAGTGTCTCTATGACAGGTACCCATTTATTATATTAACAAGCTGAGATTGTCTGCATCTTCAGTCACAGGAGGTCAATCCTTCATTCCTGTCAAATCTTTGATAACTAAAGTGTCTGTATTAATAACTAAAAACGGAAAAGAACCAGCTAAGATAGCTACAGCAGGAGGTCACATTGCCTGAAACTGCCGAATGGCAGTCAGTTCGTTTTGCATGAAGGAAAGAGTTTATCAGTGTATGCCGTGGTGGTGATTATTTTAGATACGCTTTGGCACAGTTTGGCTACCCAGCAGACCTTTATGTCCAAGCCACCCTCTTTCCTACCACAGCAGCTTACTTCTGCAGAAGAAGCTACAGCTACATCTGTGCAAAGGGAAGGGAGAGGGAATTTTAAATGCCCAAATAATACTCGACCTATTGTAAGTATCTGGCATTTACAAATAATCATATATGACACCTTAAATAATGTAATGAAAAGGACACCAAAAGTTACAGGCCATCCTGGAGGAAAAGGTGAATGTTTTACCAGATTTTTGGGTTGTTAAATTGCATCCCTAGGGGACAGTTCAAAACTGCCCCAGAAGGACGGGAAACACACAGATTTTCTATGCCCTTAGTGAGACATTTTCTTACTTTTAAGAAAATGGCACGTACGTTTCCTATTCCCTGACTGGTTTTGGAGCTAATAGCTTTGAAAGAAAATTTCTGAATGTCTATGGGAGGGCAGAGGTTTGTTCTGGACAGTGCTCGGGCCCAAACCTGAGGCTATGAGCACTTGGAGAGCTTTGTATACTCACAGGTTCCCTGGACTGACTCCTCATATCCATCACCCACATGTTAACATAACCGTCTGTCTAAAAAACTCGAAACAGTGTGCCAGCAAGAGACCACACTCTGATGCTTTCCGTTTATAGAACACAGACTGAGCAGCTCACTCATGCAGGTGCCCTCTCCTCTCATGACACAAACTCGTGGTGTCAAAAACGATGTCAACTGATTCTCTCTCACACTGCATCGAACCTTACAAATTAATTTGATTTTCCTACTTAACTTCCAGTGATTTTCCTAAACCTTGCAGATTCTTTCTGCAGTTCCTCTCTTTACCTTTACAAGCACCGCATTTTTCTCATCTATCTCAACAAAACATAAAAGCTATTGGTTTTTCAGAACCTCCCTCCGTGACTGCCCTCAGTGTTGGAGTGGACAAATGCAGCTCATGCCTCAGTCTTGTATTAAAAGAGGAGAAGGATGAGTCTGGGTTCAAAGTGGGTGGAAAATTTTGTACAATCACCCCCATTTCTTCAGCTTACACATTTGGTTTGGAAATCTCCTGAAAGAAAGCATTCCGGATAGTATTTGGTAAAAGTTCCGAATTTTTGGATATACATGAGTTTTAATTAAAAAGTGAATGGTCTTCACTAAAGTTATTTTAATGAGTGTAGCTCAACGAAGAATAGCGACTGTTCTACTGCAAAGGGAGAAAACAATAGGAGGAAAATGTCCTTGCTCTTAAGCTGCTTAGAAGGATTTTGTCCTTCTCACGTCTCTCACTTTACCTGCACTTCTCACTTCCATATTTTTGTTTTCTCCTTCGCTTTGCTCCATGGTAGCAAATAATGCCGAATACTGATGTAATTGTATTTATTCACTTACAGATCATTTCTCTGAGTACCACACAAGCACTCAGCTTTTCCAAATACAAATCAAGGCTGGTAACTGTAATTACTCATGGATTTCTAAGATGCACAGGTGAGGTGGGCTTTCATCACCCTACCTGTGTTAAAAGAAGTAGCTAAATCTACATATTCTTTCAATGACTGCTCAATGCTCAGTACCAGCACAGATGAATCCTTGTCAGAAATAATTCAGTTTGCCTGAACAAGGAGTTTCAGGGGTGACATTACTTTTAAGTCAGCAGATGAATAATAATCCAACTGCTTGCTTTGGAAGGAATACAATAAAAGAAAATCCAGTGACTTTTTCACCCAATTTACTGTTTCTGGGAATATCAAAACAAAATTTAGACATGCTATCATTAAAAAAAAAATGTAGACGTGTTACTCGTAAAAAAGAGACTCTGGCTTCTCTTTCAAGTAAATTGGTAGCACAGTATTAACAGAAAAATTCACCAAGCAAAATGGAAATGCTAGCAATGCAGTAGTGCTTAAATTTTATGAGAGTTAGATTATGACTAGGTACATAAAAATGAGCGGGAAATCTGCAGTAGAGAAGAGCTTAGTGCATAATTACTTTTTCTCTCTCACCAAATGGCTCCAGGTCGGAAGACTTCATTTAAACAGACAGACAGTGATGAAAACGCTGACTTGTGGTAAATGTGTGCAACTCAAGTAGATTTAACACTGCTAAAGAAGATAAAAGAAATGTGAGACTCTAGGGGTGCTTTTGAGAAAATACTGTTTCTTCACAGAATAATTTTAGTTGGAAGTGACTGCTGGAGGTCCCCAGTCCAACCCCCTGCTCAAAGCAGGTACAGGTAGAGCAGGTTGTTTAGGACTGTGTTCAGCCCACTTTGGGATATCTCCAAGGATGGAGAGGCCACAGCCTTTCTGGACCCCGCATTGATCACCTACACAGGAAAAAAGCTCTTATATTTATCTGGATAGCATTTCCCATGTCCACCTTGCGCTTGTTGCCTCTTAACCTTCCACTGCGCACCTCTGAGAGGAGTCCGGTTTTGCCTTCTCCATATCTTCCCATTAGGCAGCTGTAGAGCACAGTAAAACCCTCCCTGACCCTCCTTTTGTCTGGGCCACACAAATATCTCAGCCTCTTCTCGTGCTTCATGTGCTGCAGCCCCTGGTCACCTCAGTAACCCTCCGCTGGGATTGTTCCATTTTGCCAATGTCTTTTTTTGTACCCACAACAGCACGCACAGCTCCAGATGTGCTCTCACTAGTGCCAAACAGAAGGGAAAGATCACTTCCCTCCACCTGCTGGCTACACTCCTGCTAACACAGCCCAGCGTGCTGTTGGCCTTCTCTGCCGCAAGAGCACACCGCTGCCATGTGTCCTGCTTGTCCCTTAGGTCCTTTGACAATATTGTAGCTTAATTAAAAAAAACTGCTGTTGTCAAAAAGGAAAGCAAGTTCATGATCATTCCACCTCAAACGACCGGCTCACTGCTCCCTACATCCCAGACTGGCTCGTTTTTCCCTGCGTCTCAGACCTATAAAGAGTGGCGCTTACTTCATGGGGTTGCAAGGTCCATTTTAATATTTTGTAAAGTGGGCTTGTCTGAGGAACAAAGTAGATCCCTCCGCCCAATACATCTTTTTCAGATAGAAAGGAAAGAAATACTGTGGTTTCCGTTAGTCTGAACAGAACATTATTTTAAGTTCCAAATAAACAACTCCCTTCAGCGCACCTCTCAGTGTAAGCAAACGCGTAAGTCCAGTCTGATTCAGCAAAGCTTTTAAACATGCATCTAAGTGTCATAGCCTCCAGAATGAAAGTTAAGTGTGTGCCGCTATGCTTTGCTGAATTTTGGCCTCACATTATAAGAAAAGGATAATTTGGCTCGTTATATTTTGTGAATGACACAATGCCCCTGAACATTACAGTTTATATCTATTTGCATATATATGTGCAGCATTAAGTTTGGCTCTCAAATAACTCCATAGGGATCAAAGTACACATAGGTCCTTAGAGACCATCAGACAGCAATTACACTGCAAAATAAATTATAGGCAGCCTCCCTCCACATCTTGCTATGTCCAGCTGCATGTTTGCTTGGGTTCCTCTATTGCCCTTGAATATGCCTGGGTTTCATTTGTTGCATAAAATACTGCTAGATGAGGGCTTATGAAGCAACCACTTCATTCCCAGCAGTGAAATAAAGCTCACTTTTAACAAGAATATTTTCTGGATGTTGAACAACTAAAATAAGATGTCATGGGTTATGCTCAATGTCTTGTTAAGGCTTTTAAATAACTTTCTGCAGAGGACAAACAGAAGCGGTGGGGTGGTCTCTGAACAGAGCACATCTTCACATTTCTGGGCAGATTTGATGCCTTTCTGCAGTTCTTGACTTCCATGAGTGTTAATTTATTTTGAAACTCTCTGTGTTACTGCTTGAAGCATTCCTGTAGCAGATACAGCACGCACTGGGTGTACGTTTCCACTCTCACAGAAAGTGCTTCTGACTAGAAGCGCAAGAACGTCAAGTCAGAGTTGCTCCACCGCAATGCCCAATGGAGGACTGCCTTGTGTCAGCTCTTTGCATAAGGACTCTTGCATGGCACACTGATGGACTCTGACACTCTTCTCTCTCCACAGTTACCTGTGACTTTAATGATCATCATGATTATATCTGACTGCACTTGGGATGGAAATTTAAGAACAGACTGAGGAACTAAGATATTTATCTCCTTTCATCTGTCTTTACGAGGTGAAACCCAGCATTTGAAAACTCTGTACTCAACTGATCACAATGTTTAGCTGATCATTTTGAAGTGAATTGTTCATCTGTGATTGTGATCCCAGCAAATTGAAGTTATGTTTTCATAAACTGAAAAATATTGATCAGGAAAGAAACGACTCCCTTCCCCAGTCCCATATCTGCATGCCAGATCCAGAATAACAGGCAATGGCAGCTGAGAACAGTAAAGGTTTTGACCCACCTGGAAAGGCAGTCAACAAAATAATGTTTTTCCCGGTGTTTTGAGCACTTTCCTTCACCCACCGAGCTCACACCACACAGGCTCTGAAGATGTCAGACCTGTGCTATGACTCCTGATCACAGGAGCTTCCTTCCAGCTGGCAGGTCAGTGCTTGTTGCAGGCAGAGCAGGCAGTTGTGGAGGGCAGCAGAATGACGAGGTGGCAAAATAGCCGTTGTTAATTTGCTTATTTTGCCTAGGTAAGAGCCTTGGAAAGTCTGAGCCCTCAGCAGAGAAGTCCAGTATATGATACTTGCTGTGACAGGGACTAGGACCACTGGCTTACAGCAGAGCCATCACGGATCCTGTCTTTCTCTTCCTGCAGTTGGCAGCAGGAGCAGCAAACCTCACTCTCCATCCCAGCTCCATCATTAGTTCCTTCCTGGTATAAGACACACAAACCAAGAGCCACTCCTGCAGACTGTTTGGGGAGGCTTAAGAAACTCAGACTCCAAAAACTAACCTCTTATTAAACCACGTAATCCTCTGAGTACAGGTATTGGAAATTTGACCAAACTAGGTCACCTCCGGATTAACATGATTCCATCTAACAAAGTCTGGAAAGGTGTCATTGGTGATGCTAGTAGCTGTCTCCAATCCCTAATCTGTTATTTCTTTACATGCCAGCTCCTACCTAGGAAAGTTTACCACCAGTTCTGTTGCCTTCCAAACACGGACAAAGTTACCTCTTGAAAGAATTTCCAAATATCCCTTAGAATTGAAAACAAACACACAAACAAAACTAATCCAGCAGTCTGTTGGTGCCCTGATACCACTGCTTGTCTCTTACTGCTTAGGTTTTTTTCCTTACTCTCCTCTATTTCTCCCTTAAGATGCAAATTTGAAGTTCTTTGAGTACAGGAACATTTTTTTCCCCTGCTATTGTACAAGGTCTTGCCAAGCATTATGCTGGTGTTTGATTAAGGCTTTAAGCTACTATAACAGTAGAAATAAATGGGACTAGAAGTATGCAGTGCAATATTTTACAGCAATGATAGTTTTTGAATTCTGCAATAAAAGTTTAACCCAATATATATCAAGGGAGAACCTCTGCAAGCCTATGGTATGTAGAGGTACCTGAGAGCTCCTATGATTTGTGATCCTTTACTGGAGTTTCTGAGTTTTTCAAACTTGCACAGTGTGAATTCTTTCTAAGGACAAATATCAAAAGATGAACAGGAACAGGGTGATTTGTGATGAATAAATCTCAAAAAGTTCAGAACATATACTCTAATGGGATATGCACCACAGATTTTGAAAAGCTATCTGAACCTGAAGCCAAATTCATATTTTGTAAAGCAGAGTTTGGGAGACCATAGTTTTTCTTACCCAAGATGAATTTGATTGTGTCATTCCACAGAAAGCATATCATAATTTAGATTAATGCTTATGACTGAGACAGAAATATTAGATAATAGTAGGAAAATGAGGCAAGTGAATCTTGGAATCCAAAGTAAGATCACAATTTTCAGTAAAAGCTACAGATAATAGAAAGAATATTCATGTGTTTTATTATTTTATTCAGAGTTCCCTATCTATCCCTAAAAAGGATTTTTCTCAATTTAAGAGAAAGAATAAAAGAGCTTTGGATTGAACTGCATAATCAGTGAACCAGACAATCCCAAACTGCTCAAGCATATCCGACATCTGCTCGAAGAACTCGATTGCAAATAGCAGGAGAGAGTTTCCATTACAGTACACACAGAGCTGGGTTGGGAGAAGCAGCATTAGAAAGTGTTTTTCCCATTTAGTAATTATGGCTTGATTGTTGTTTATATGTTTGCTCTACTGTAACTTGCTTGCCTTAGGGTGGCACTACTGCTAGAGAAAACACAAAAGTAATTTAGTTTTAAAGGGGAAATGAAAGTTTTAAAGTAGTTTAACATTTCTGTAGAACTGTAATGATTGGAGATGACTGGATTGAGTCGATAAAGAGTACTAATTTCAATAGTAACTCATGCCTTAATTCTCCTTACAGCAAACAACCTCCCTCCCTCCTTTCTGGCACACAATATAAATACTCTTTACACCACAATCAATGAAATCTGGGGAAAAAAAAATAATTTTTATTCCTCAGAGGCTTCATAAGGACCAAATATCCCCAAAGCTCTTATTTACTCCTATGTAAACGGCATTGGTTCTGTAACTAGGTGAATCCTATGACTGGAGTGTCAGAATAGAAGGGTACAGGCTCTTTAGGTAGGACAGGCAGGGGAGAAGAGGAGGAGGAGTTGCCCTCTATGTCAAAGACCAGCTAGAGTGCATGGAGCTGCTCCTGGGGACGAATGAGGACGAATGTGCGCTGGCAGCCCAGAAAGCCAACCGTATCCTGGGGTGCATCAAAAGCAGCGTGGCCAGCAGGTTGAGGGAGGTGATTCTGCCCCTCTACTCTGTTCTCGTGAGACCCCACCTAGAATACTGTGTTCAGCTCTGGAGTCCCCAGCAGAAGAAGGACATGGAGCTGCTGGAGCGGGTCCAGAGGAGGCCACGGAGATGATTCGAGGGCTGGAGCACCTCTGCTATGGAGACAGGCTGAGAGAGTTGGGGCTGTTCAGCCTGAAGAAGAGAAGGCTCCGGGGTGATCTTATCGCAGCCTTCCAGTACTTAAAGGGGGCCTGCAGGAAAGGGCGTGTAGTGATAGGACAAGAGGCAATGGCTTTAAACTGAAAGAGAGCAGATTTAGATTAGATATAAGGAAGAAATTTTTCACTCAGAGGGTGGTGAGGCACTGGAACAGGTTGTCCAGAGAAGTTGTAGATGCCCCATCCCTGGAAGTGTTTAAGGCCAGGTTGGATGAAGCTTTGGGCAACCTGTTATAGTGGAGGGTTTCCCTGCCAATGGCAGGGGGGTTGGAACTAGATGATCTTTGAGTTACCTTCCAACCCTAACCATTCTATGAATCACCAACACATAGTTCATGTTCTCTTCCTCTCCTCTAGATTTACCACCCAGTTTCTCCACTGGTGTCTGTGATCTCAGAAGTTAGGATGTCATGATAAGCCTGTTGTAGGCAATGCTTTGAAACCAGTGATCACATTAAAAAAGTCAATATTACCTAGGCACAACTCCACAGAGGATAGCGAGGGACACCGAATGATCACTCGGAGGTGGGAACATGCTGTGACATTGGTTATTCCTTGCATCCCTAGATAAATGCAGTGGCTGAATGGAAACTTCACAAAGGTCTCCCCAGCTCAGACCAAGATGTTTTCACCTCTACATCTAACAAAAACTTGAGCACATGTGGTGTGGGTGGGTGTAATAGTGACCATGCCTGCTGGGCAGGTGCCATTTCTCACTCTGTTTTGGTCTAGGTAACGGGCATTTGCTCACTTCCGCAATGTGTTACAGCAGTCAGCAATTGGCCCCAGAGAATATCGTGTGATTAATGCATCAAAAGACTTGTCTTAAAGTCCTCCTCCCCTCACTTTCCAGCTTTTTATTCTCTCAGTTACATTTTCCCTTTGTTCCTTTCTGCAAACCCTAGTGTAAATGTTTTTTGAGTAATTAATGTGTCAAATAGCAGACCTGAATTTTCATGGGCAATTAGTGGGCTGAGTAAAGCCAGCAAAACGCATTTCAGTTTTAATAGTGAATTGTGGCTCACTTGCTGTTTTGCAGAAATATATCCTGAAATATATCCTTCATATGCCTGTACACTTTTTATTTCTGTTTCATATACCAAAGCTCCCTCTCCTTTTCTATTTTTCACCACATACGAGATGCTCTTTGTAGTCTATTACAATTTGCATATTGTCCTTCTGCCTCATCGATAATTGATCGGTTTAACATCTGCTTTCTGCTGGTGCCAGGAGAAATATATTTGTTTCTGCAGGACTGTGTAATTCCTCAGGCCCCCACAGAATTGCACTTCCCAAAAGAGAGTTGCCTTGTGCCTCCTGTAGCTACACGAGGCACAGCAGAAAACATGCGACGTGCCCATGTGTGCTGGGCTTCAGCACGGGAACTCCCTGAGGAGGCACAGGAGAGGTTTCAGGAGCGTATAACGGTTTACAAGCTTACACACAGTTACACATCATGGCATAGCAACAAAAAGTGGTAAGTTTGTTGTAGGCAATGTAAGAGCATTATAAGCAGTGCAGGTATAAAGAAGGAACCCCACACTCCTAAGGCCCTGCTGAAAGCATGAGGTGTTCAGTGTAAGGAGAGAAGGTGAAGGTTTGAAAGACTGTCTAGAGAGAAGAGCTAGTGTGCAATTTTACCAATGGGACACATTTCCAGTGAAATTTAGAAGAGTGGAAACTAGATCACTTTGATATTACAGGACTATTAGAAAGACTTTCATGGTCTCCACTGTTTCTGGGGATTTGGCTGTCTGATTCAAAAAATACCGGAATCCGAATCAGTTCAGCTTAGGGACAGGCAGTCAGACTGATTAGCAAGGCAAGGAGATGGTTCTGTCTCAAGGACACAGCACAATCCATCACAGGTTGGATGTATCATAGTTGTACACCACAAATTTGTAAATAATCTCTTTCTCAGTGTCTATATTGACAAGGAATAACATATGAGAGAGCTCCCTTGTTAGGTTACCTTCTGTCTAAACAGTACATCTGGACACTTAAGTGTACTAAGTGCATCTCTAAGAGATGCCTAAGAATCATCAGAGAAAGACGAGAGATAAAAGAAGGCAGTAAGGCAGAGGCATGCCGTGACCTGAAGGGCAGCCTGACCTTCCCACCCAAAAGAACTGCTCTTCTTGGGTGCAGATAAAAAGGTTAAGTTTAGGATAGAAAATATACAACTGGGCTATCAGTGTGCTGTCCTGTTTTCCTAAATACGATGTGCTTTTGAAGGAATATATTTTCTATCATTAAAAAGATTGCCACTGTCACTGGAATCTACCATTTTAAGCATATCTAGATAAATTCATATTAGCACCAAAATACAAATTATCACAGCAACACGTAAACAAATGCAATATCCCATCAACGCCATTGAACCCAAAAGTGCTTCGACCCAAAGGTAGGTAGAGTAAGGTAGGACTGTCACACAAAGCTGAGTACATGGGAGGGATAACTGTGTAGATCATGTTCTGGCCGTCTGTAATAAAGAACGAAGATTAAAAGAGCAGCTACTGACTGATGAAAATACAATAATTGCTACAATTTTAGAGAGAGAGATAATCTGTCAACAGTAAGTATGAAACGGCGCATGGGATGGAACAATTTCTAAATGCAATTAGTAGCTTCAGGTGAACAGTTTGAGACAAGATACCACCTTGGAAAGTACCAAGCACCCACCTTAAAGAATAAGGCCATCTGGAGATAGATACCTTCACTTTGACTTGGCTGACACCATATAACTACCCCATGGTCCTCCTGTGCAGGACAGTCTAACCAGACTCTTTGCTCACTGGATGAATCTGTTGCTGTCAGGTACCTGGTGTCACAGTGCTATAAAACTCTAATGTTTTACATACAGAGGGATAACAAAGTTATTTTGCTACGTTTCACCTACTCCCTGAATGGCAGTACAGGTGTTTCTATGGATATTCACATTAAAATCCTCCAAAATTCATTCTGGAAAGGAGAAAGACTTTCTCCTCACTTCAAGTACATGATTCATAACCCACTCCTTTCTCCTCAAGACCTATACTGTAGGCAATAGCACCTCTAATAAGCTCAAGGGAAAATAAAATACATCAAGGAGGATCAAGCAGAGTTGCAGCAAACCCTGCACCAGACACACAGGCAGGTCCCTGCTACAAAGCCAAGAAACAGACAAAGAAAAATGAGTTGTCAAGGAGATGATTCTACTGAAGAGACTCCTCCTGGAGCTGGACATCTGGGTGCTTCACATGCCAACTTTAAATCATCAGTCAGCTGGTGGTGGGGGGGTGGGGTGAGCAAAACAGGAGTAAATTTTACATTGCCAGCGCTGGGATGGGTGGGTGTCTGCAGCATCCATGATGTGCTGCAGCTGCGTGCTGCTGGCTCTCCGAACGCCTGCTCAAGAGTGAGGGGACAGGGCCAGAGCAAAACTCTTGCAGTTAGCTTGGCCTAAAAGGCTTTCCAGCTGCTTTTTGCAGGTCTAAGTTTCATTTCAAAGCTATAACTCTTGAGTGTTTAGCCATCATGATAGCAGGTCTCTTTTTATTTTTTATTTTTTTTTTTAAATAGCATGGACCTGAGCTAAAGCTCATTTGTATGGATAACAGGAAAACACTAATGAAAACAATCATTGCTCTGGAGAAACACAAACCAGTATCCTGAGACAGGCATGCCTCCTAAAGAAGAGCTCCACGCCAGTTACTCAACCCTATGTCCTCCCATTTCCAAACTATTCCGGGTTTTGGTGTATTTTCAATGCAGTGCTTTTTAAGGACAAGATACCTCTGGACAATTAAAATAGTCAACTGTAGGTACAAACTTACTGCAGAGGAGTTTGCAGTGATATTGTCTTATAAGCCCATCTTTTTCATCTACAATCTAAATTTTCAGCATATTAATACTGTATGCAAGAAACTTCTGATCATCACACAGATATCAGCAATGCATGTATAGCTCTGGTACAATACTGGGGTCCCAGCTTTAAACTCTCAAATCCAGCTGTTGAAAGAACCAAAAAACAAATTAAAAATATAAGCTTAAAACATTAAGCAAAATGAAAGTGCATAAGCACTTTCTGTTTACAAGGATCTGAAAATCCATGCAAGAGTTTAAATATCTGATAACTGCAGCTGGAGAAAAAAAAGAAAAAAACAGACAATCTATAGCAGGGGAAAAATATCACTGTTAGCATTTCAGCTTTAAGGGATGTATAAAGTTCTTTCTACAATGGCAGGGGTGAGCATGTCATTCATCTTCAGTTTCTGCAATAAGCCTGAATTTGCCCTCTTTTCAAGTCTTGGTTCATCATATGCATCATGCTCAGAGCTTGTGTTTTTCCTTAGTTTACTATTATATCCTTATTCATGAGAGAAACACTTTATTCCTTTAGTATTAAAATTGTCTTCTGTGAAAGGGGAGAGGTTGTGAAGTGAGGCATAACTTACAGTTTCAGAATACTGGAATAACTTTTGTTATAAATCTGCAGCCTTCATGAGTTTCCTACCTAAAACGAGGGAGACTTACAACCTGCAAAACCGCAAAGGCCCAGTCAACCTGTTTGCTTACATAAGGGAAAACTGACAAGTGCACAACAGGGAGAGCACTACTGCACATGAAATATGTGTTGAAGATGAATTAATGAGAGTAGCTTAGAATGACTATGGTTGTCTACCTCAATTTCATGCTCCACTCAAACCCAGTTTCCCAGTATGTCCTGATCTGCTGATCAAATTTCAGTTCAAGATTTGAACTGAATATTTCTATTTGAAAGAAAGAGTGTCTACACGAAAAACATAAACTGGCTATCTTGATGTCCTAATTAATGCAAGAACAAATCCGAAGCTTTTAAGGCGGCCCTTCAAGCCAAGAAATTACCATTACTTTCATTAAGATTAGAGCAGAACAGTATTTGGCATATAATCCTTAGCCAACATTTCCAATGAAATCAATGGGATGCTTCCTTTGTTCCTATCCAAGATCAGTAGATCCTCTGACCCTGTTGCCGAAATCCACATTACAAAGGTTTTGAAATCTACCACATTTGTCTGCCAAAAAGGAGTCAGTTACCACTGTCAGGACAGGACACTGAAACCACCAGTTCCTGCTCGCAAGGTTATCAGCTGCCTTTTCCATGAACTTTGTTTCTTATGTTTTCATAACCTTTAAATTTCATTTTTGTTTGAACTCAGAGCTATCAGGCTTCTGGTCAGCTCTGGAACCCTCGTAGTTATCAGCACTTCATCCTACTGACAAAAATCCCCTGAAAGTTACAATAGCATATCAGAAAAAAATACCAAACTGCAGCCCCCTGAAAAATGTTTCCTGTTCCTGTACAGAAATAGAAAAACACCAAGACTCTGACAAAAAAGTTCAAAGGTGTAAATCAGACTTAACCCTCACCTGCACCTTCTGTTAAGGCTTAATCTTAAAACTATGTGGTATTAGCCTGGGTTTTGGTTTAAAAATGAGCTAGCAACAGCACCAGTAACCAAGCAACAGTAATTGCTTCTCTGAGATTAAACCACAACACGACATTAAAGCAATGCTACTGAACTTCCCTACAAAGGTGCAAAATTTTTGCAGGCAGAAGTTAATTATGTAGAAGGGCAATTTCAATTTAAGTTGCAAGCATCTCTGAGCTGTATGGAGGCAGGAAACAATGAGGTCAAGAGTTCAGTCTACCTGAGTTTTAAATCTAGAGGAGGATTATTGTAGCTTCCAATTTTTAATTGATGCATCCAGCCTCTCAAAATAATTTCAACTAAATCAAAATAAATGACCTCTAAATAACTGCTATGCAATAATATTATTGGACTCTACAGATTTTACCGTAGCTATACTTGTTAGAATTTTACTTCTAAAGTGATGATACTACCACAAATAAAAACTAGAGGGCATTGTGTATCTTATAACCAAACTAGAAAGTTCAAGCTACTCTTTATGAACATTCAAACCTATTTTAAGACAACTAGCATGGTCCTTTCTGTTTACAGAGATGAAATGCCTCCTTTGGGGCTCATCATCTCAACTTGAGAGTATTAACACTTTACAAAAGATATCCATCTTTTCCTTTTACACATTTAGATTATTTCAAAATTTTATATAAATAAATTAAGAATTAAGGGTAGAAGCAGCTTGCTTATTTGACAGAGTCATGCAGGTCATGATTTTCAGGTATGAAAAATGTAAGGCCATATCTAGGTTTTAGGAAGGTTTTCTAAGGTTGGCTGGAAAAAGGAAAGTAACATTTTGCAATCTGCAATATCCTTTGGTTTGATGTAGCTGGATGAAGCAGAGCAAATATCACCTGGATCATCAGCTGAGTGTAAAGAAAGTGAGAAGAAGATGAAGGTGAAAGGAAGCACTTTTGACAAACACTGAAGGCAAACTAGAATCCTGGAACAGCTAAAAGGTTGTGAAACTTGGACCTACTTTGCCATGGTTTTCCTCCATGATCTCTGACAAGACTATTAGGTCTTTCTATGCCTCTGTTTTCCATCTTAAAAATGAAAATACCACTTCTCATTTTTCTCCCTTAGAGGACAGGGTGAAGATAAACCTACAGAAATCACAGAAAGTACTGTGTTATTAAAAGTCCTATGAAATCTAGAGTGTCTGAAACAAGTATGTTGGACAGAAAGGTAAGACAAAGCTCAAAAGAGCTTGAGGAACAGACATGTCTCAGAGATAAAGTAGTCGCTGATGGTTTCCAACATTGGAATGCTAATTAACACCACTTTGGCACTTGCAAATCAATGGCATACCAGATGCTACACTCAGCACAGTGAAACAGGTAGGTGTAGGGTTATGCTTACTGTGTTTGTTTTATATGGATTAGAGTCGGAGCTGTGGACCCGGAGTCCATACCTCTGCAACAGGCTGAGGACACGTTGTTCCCTGCTGAGGAAACCATGAGTTTTACCCTAGATGGCAGATGTTCTTCACTTCCCAGTCATCTTCACTGCTTCTGAGTGCAGGACTGGCTCCTATAGGCACACTGAGCCATGCCAAGAGTCTGGTGCTTTAACACTTTCCTCACACCAGAAAGCACAGAAGCATTTTTGTCACTTGCACAGCAGTTGTCATTAAGAAGTCAATGTTTGCCAACATATCAACCCAGTAGGCTGCAATTGTTCCATATGTTTAGAATATGGCATTTCTGTGGTAACCGTCAAATATCCAAATGCTAATAGCGACTGTTCTCCAAATATTGTTATTTTAACTCCTTTCTTAGAGCCAAGAAGGAAATGCACTCATTGCCCAGCTCCTCCTCAGCCCCTCAGCGGTTTTCAGCAAAATTCTCTTCTGTTTTCTATACAGGGTCAACGCTACAATAATTCTTATCATCTTTCACTATCGCAGCAGTTCCTTTTCACTTTTAACAAGGCAATAAACACTTTGCTTCTGAAGCATGAGGGAAGAAATCAAGGAGTACTCTGCCTGATATCCAAGTGATAGTATGTGATGAACAGATGAGACCTAGAAAACTCGCTTTGCCATGAAAGACAGAGAGTTGTGTCAAAAGTAAAGCAAGTGTCCAATACTTCCCAGCTGAATGTTTAGCCTTGTAGAGATGAAACATCCAGAACACATTTCCAATTCATAGCTCCAGCTCACATATGTTAAGCTTTAACATACTAATATCGGTATTCCTATATCATTGCTAATTTGGAGTTCACTGTTCGGAGAGTTTCAGTTAGAAAGAAGAGTGACCAGAAAAGAAAACATGTAGCTGAATGCATTATTGCCTTGTGGTCTGCCAGGGAAGACTGAAGGAAGCCAGTCTCTCAAAGGTGTGTGCATGTTGATAGATACTTGCTTTTCACGAAGTGGGAACTGCACTGAAATCTGAATGAGTAAGAGTCCTCTGGTAAGTTCCCCACTGTTGGGCTGCACAGCTGTGAACTAGTGCCTTACTGGCAGAACACGGGAAGCTATGATCAGAAGCTGAACTTTTAACTTTTGCTTTCCTATAAAATGACCAGAACATTCTTACTGGTATTAAACTACCAAATTTTAATACTGTTATCTTGCATGTTGCCTTAACTATCTGCCATGTTAGGTACATTGAGTTTTGCATTTGCCCTCCTTCTTCACAGAGGTAAGCTATTTGAATTCAATAGCAAGCACAGGTGACAAAAATGACCCTACTGGCCTTATGGCCAAGTAATGGTCTTAATTAGAGATAGGCAAACTGGTTCAAACTAAACAAGAGCCAGGCCAGACTTCAGACCAAAGTTTGAAGGGAACTTCTTTATTACCATAAAAAACTAATTTCTGCTCAACCTCTCTCTTTTTCTCTCTGTTTTTTTGACATCTCTGACCTCTCACTTCTTTTCTTGAACCCTTTTTTGTCTGAAACACTGCGGACAGAACACTCATCTACTTTGTTCAGCAATGTGTTAAAAATATAATTGTCATCTGTGGTTAGAGGCTTCCTGCTTCACTGGTTAGCAGTCATTGTCTACAGCATTCTCAACACTTAAATTTCTTTGAAGTTATATTTACTTTGTACGTTCTTGATTTTATCTAAATGTCCAATTCTGTGTTGACTCATGCTCCTGGCACTAGTAACACCCTATTGCAAAGGGTTCCTTTAAGTTCTAATAATGTGGAAAACAATTCCCTCTTATTAAGGTACTTGTTTGTTTGCTTTTTAGTATCACATCACCTGCTGAAAAATCTCCTGTCTTTGACCCTCACTGCCCTGAAGCTTGAGGTCTGCAAGAGAAGATGTGGGATTTAAATAAAAGAACTAATATATACCCTGAAAAACATGCCAGGCCTTTTAAGAACGGGATTGTAAAACGATAGAATGGTTTGGGTTGGAAGGTACCTTAAAGATCATCGAGTTCCAGCCCCTCTGCGATGGGCAGGGACATCTTCCACTAGACCAGGTTGCTCAAAGGCTGCATTAAGCCATGTTCATAAACATACAGAGACCAAAGGAAGAAAACATATTTGAAATGCGTTTCCCTGACTCTGGCCAGGTGAAATAATATTTAATGGCTTGGGAGATGGGGCAGGGAAAGCTGGAAGTGTGCATCAGAGAGCAGGACAATGGATGCTGAAACCTGGCACACGGTTTCCGCCCCCTGCTTGCTGTTTGCCCTTGAGAGCCTCTCTGTCTCCTTACCCCTGACAGAAATGGTTTCGCTGTATTTCCTAAGCCACTTTAAGATCTGTGTAGGAAAGTTGCTATTATGTAATTTCCATTCATTGAAATATAAGCAAAATCAAAATAACCATCAATGTCAGATTATAATTTTATAGCATGACAACACAAATAATGTTTGCTCTCTCTTTCTAACACAAACCCATAAATCCTCAGTGGATTAACCTTTCAGAAACCGTTGCCAACTGTTCCTGCCACTACAGCACAATTCAAAATCTCAAGCTGCCAAAGAGCTCTGTAGCTGTTTTCAGAACACAGTAATCAATCATGTTAAGGAAGGAAAGATGAGAGAACAGATTATGCAGAGACAGAAAAGTTAACTTAGAAGCAAGCATCTATGGTTTGTGTTAGAAAGAACCAAATATAACTCAGAAAACTATGAGAAGCTCCCTTAATTTCCCCTGCTTGTGTAGAGGATCACTTCGGCTTCATCCGACTCTTCAGCTCATGACACAAACGTACCTCTGTTGTACAGCACAACTTGTGCTTTGAAGATGTGCAACCAGTGCAAAAACCAAATGCAACAGAAGATAGCATCCCCTGCAGAAACTTCAACTCCTGGAAAGACCAGTAGTATAAATTTTCCTGGAAGAGCTCACATTCATGAGTGCTCTGATCCATGTTTGTTGATGCTAAATCTGAACTATCCACCTGTCACTGTGTTTAAATTAGTTAGCTAGCATTGTAGTTATGCCACAAGCTCAATGTGAGCTGCAGTTCCTGCCCAAGAGCTGGATAAGTCCTCTAGGCTCAGCTTCCCATTCATGCCTGTGGGAATTTCCTGGAGGAATTTCCTGCAAGATCGATCTCATTATATTTTATTTTATAAATCTGCTAATTTGCCTTTGTATTACATGATTCTATAGATAAAGAAGGATTGCAGCCCAAATCTCTGTGTGTGCATGTGTAAATAAATGCTTTATATTATCTATGCTATGCATAAAATGCATGCAATAGATGCACACATACAAATACTAGTGTCTGGCTTCTGATTTTTTTATGCAGAGAAAATCTGTGTATGCACGTAAATACACACACATAGGTCCGTTACACACACAGGGCTCTTAGAACACCAAAATAATTTAATTACTCTTAGGCAAGGATATTTCTTCAACTGAAGGCATTTTCTTTCTGAGATATAAATATAGTATTTTCTTCTTTAAAGCACATATGGGCTCTGCTTAGTTCCATCAAATTTTTATTTTCCTTTTTCCCCCAGGGGAAGAATGCATGAATGCTACTGTCATAAAAATTAATGGAAAGGAAAAAGAAAACAAACCAAACCTAAATCCAGCCTGGTCAGACTAATGATCTGGGTGATGTTAAATGAAACCAGAGGAGTAAACATGCAAAGGTGACCAGCATTAAGATATCCGAGCTCCAAAACCCATGGTATAAGGCTTTCACTAGAGATTTGCTGCAGATTCACTCCCAAAGTAGATTAAGGAATGATACCAGAGCTGAGGTTCACAACAATACAGCCTAAGAGTCACTGATATCAGCACTTCTTACAGCCTTCAACATCTGACTTCTATTCCACATGCAAAGGGGAAATTGCATATATTTACTTTTCTCTTGGAGGGATGACAGAGCTGAGTTCATTAAAGCTCACCAAGAACTTCAAAATCAGGAATAAACATTGTATAAAAATAACTATTAGGCCTTACAGTGTAGTCATGGAAGTATGATGAAAGGAAGAGAGAAAAGACTGAAAGCACCTTTTGAATTTCTAGATGTGCTCAGATCATTCATTCTGACTATAAATGAACACCCTATTCCACCCTTTGTGAAAAAAACAAAAAACACCACAAAGACAATTATGATTTCTGGATTAGGGATGTGAAAACGACATCATACATAATAAATTGTTCTCCTAGAAGTGTCCAAAGATGATAGTCTCTTACTTGCTCTGTTTTAATACTAGAGCAATTCCATGGACTTCAAAGTACTCACTGGTTCTGTAGGTCCCGCTTCCGCAAACCATTTACACACATAGCTAATCCTAGTGAACTCATCCCTGCTGGGACCCCCAGAAGTTGAGCCACACCGCCTGGAGCCAATGGTCATGTATAAACCTGGAGGCTCAGTAGATCTGCTCCAGTGTTTAAGCAGAAGCATGTGCCTATGCGTCCCTTGGAGATGACGGCACGTGGGAGGACCGGCCCAACGAACAGAGAACCAGACTCATTCATACAGTGAGCTTAAACCATGTGACAGAATAGCTAGAACTAATCACACATCTTGTACTGTGGGCGGAGGTTGTACAACCCTTAGAGGTGCACAGACTATGATGATAAACTAATTCACTCAAACCTGATTTCAACCACAGAAAACTTCTGTATACACACTATGGATTCTAAACCAGTACTTTCTTTCTTTAAAGACCTAGATAGGGTTCTTGGGAAATTCCCCTTCTGTGTCAGATCTAATGGATGTTATTCATAGCCGTTACGGCGTGTCCCATCAGAATATACGAGAAATAAAAACAGCTTACTGTAATCAATAAACCGCCAAATAACCCTCAAGGTTATATATTACAAGTGTATCTGCTCTAAAATTCTCCTAAGGCCAAAGAAATAGCAGAAGTATTCGCTGGTGATCTTCATGTGTTTCCTGTTTTCAATGTCCTAATGGCAACCCTTGCATCTGTGGATGCAAGATTTCCCACAAGTTTTAATTTCCCTGTATGGTAAATGCATGCCTTAGCATCTGCCTGCTTTTCCCTTCTGCTCTGGGAGGATTTGAATGCTGCAGATGGACTTTGGGAACCGCTCTGCCTTGTCGTCAGGATGCAAATGGCAGGTTCGAATTCCTTCCACTGATGCACGTATCATGCAGGGAATAGCTGTGGCAGATATAACTTGATGCATTAGTAGTCAAGACGAGCAACCTTTTCATTCCAGTACTTAGCACTTAGTGTTGCTGCCAGGCACCTCTGTACTGATTTGCAGTCACTCGGCTTTGATGTGAGTTGAGGAGTTCTGTTTCTTTCCGAGTTGGACCCAGAATGTAGGCATGAGTTTACAAACATATGAATACAAACACACATGGTCATAAAAAGCACAAGAGAAGAACAAAGTACCAATTTGTATTGGGTTTGTGTGACAAGGTTTTACTAGCAGAGGGACTGCAGGGGTGGCTTCTGTGAGAAGCTTCTAGAAGTTTCCGCCATGTCCGATAGAGCCAATGCCAGCCAGCTCCAAGACAGACCTGCCGCTGCAGAAACGTATGTCAGGAAGCTTAGGAAGGAGGAAATGAATTTAGGGCAACAACCTTGCATTTGGAGGAGCTAAGTTGGCTGAAGCTGATTTGAAAGACCAAATCTCCCTGCAGGCAGATGGAATGGGAGTAGGGATTTCAGTGGGGAGCTGCCACTGGAAATGGTGTGTTCAGGTGATACCTATTGATCATTGTAATCATAAGTTTCAAATACTCTTTCAGAAGCTTCAAGAGTAATTCCACCATTTCAATGATTTAAGAGGCAGGTAAGACAGCCCCAGGGACAGACTATCACCCCACTTCTTATGTAGTTCTGTCTACTTTTTAAATGCTGATAAGCTGATTTCCACATCTAATTTTTAATTGGACAGATTAAAATTACTTTAAAAACTGTCTTCTGTGAAGACAAAAATATGCTGTATTTTCTACAAAGATAAAACTGTTCTTAGCAAACCCAAATACCTTTATTTCTCACTCTGCAGTTGCAGAATGACTGCATCTGAGATCTTCCTTCCAAAGAACTACTCTGATTTCCACCGTCCTACTGTTCACAGTGCAATCGCTGGGACTGATTCTTTACTCACTTTGCCTTACAACATTGCCTATTCCTATTCTCATCTAGTTAAGCATGAACAGGATTACACCCACATAGTTTTATATTGATGTATTTACTACAAAGCAGAAAAAGATTGAGCTCTTTAAAAAAGTCACTGATCCACACGTGCAGTTACACAACTACAGATCCCTGTTGTAGATGTAACAGAAAGGAATCTGTGTGGCACTGCTGCAGAGCCAGTGTAGCTACACTTGCACGGATGTGAACGTCTACTCCCAGGTCTGCAATTGTCCTACTATTTTGTTGTTATTTGAAAGGATTACCGTCTATCCTACCTACATCTTGCAGGTTATTGTTTATGTCACTTCTTTCCCACCCATAGAGAGAAGCGTGGAGGGAGGAGGATGGCTTATACACGTGATTTATGTGTATGCAAAGGCAACACAAATAGTTTATGCCAAAGCATTGCCCTGCCATTAGTCAAATTTTCAAAGTCTACCCCCTCTGATTACATACACGTACTACTATGTCTCTCCAGATTATGTTGCGTTTTTGTACCTCAATTCAGTGTAGATTACCGAGGATTTATTTTCATTGCCTGCACTATTTCCTCTGAAAGTTACCCATGGTAGTCTGAGACAGATGCCAAATTCAGTATGCAAAATTAAAGTTAAAAAAAAAAAAAGAGAGAAAATAGCCATTTTCTTAAACAAATGGACATAAACAATAAAAAAGAACAGACTTACTGGATATATGAACGAATATGATATTTTGTGAAAAAGTCAACACAGCTTTTGCCATGACTCTTAAAGCTACTGCTACTCAAAGCTCCTTGTTAAGAGTTCTTTGAAGAAAACAACAAGCATGGGGGTAAGGGAGTTGGAGCTGATGTAGTCTATTTGTATTTCCGAAAGATACCTGACAAGGTCCCTCATCAAAGACTTTTAAAGAAACTGTGCTGTCATGGGAGGCAATGGAGTGTTCTCTCACGGATAAAGAGGTGGTTGAAAGATAGGGGACAAAGCAGGGCAGCTTTTACGGCGGCAGGATGTCACCGGGGGATTATCCCAGGTAGCCAAACTAAGCATGTCCAAAACTGATGTAGCGAAGGGCATGAAGAGTGAGCTGACAAAGTTTTCTCAGGATACCAAGTTTTGCAAGCTAAAACTTTTTTTCCAGTAAAGCTAAAAGCTCTGAAGAGATGCTGGAGGCTCTTGTTACAGTGAAAGGCAAATGAACTTCAATACTGATATACGTAAAGCAATGCATGTAGGGAAAAGCTGCTAAGTTTTACAAACACAGAAATAGGTTCTGAACCGCTTATGACCGAAAAAGAGATCTTTAAGTTATGAGAAACTGATTTTATCAAAGTGGCAGCCCAGTTCTCAGCCGCATCCCCAAACGAATATACTAAAACCAGAAAATTAACAGAGAATGTGCCAAATGTTTTCAAAAGTACAGCTTCCACACAAAGAACCGTTACACACACCAAGACTCAGCTGAGCCTGCAAAAGAGATGAAGGAAGGGATATGACAGATGTCTATAAAATCATAACTAAGCACAGAGAAAGTGCTAACGAAGGAAGCAAAGAGTTGCTCCATCTCTCTTCCACTGCAAGAGTGAGGGGGCAACAATAGAAAGCTAAGGCAAGTTTAAGGGAAGCAAAAGGAGGTACTTCTCCACAGAATAGGTAAATATTCTGGGATTGTGATTTTTCAGAGAGGTTCAAAACTCAGAGAAATTAATGGAAGAAAAAGCCACAACAAATTATAAACACAAATGAAAACATTGAGCCAGAAGTAATTGGGAGAATATTCCAGGAAGTGTTTGCCTTATTTCTGAATCTTTCTCTGGGATTGAGCTTTGGTTGCTGCAAGCTGCTCGACTTCCAGCCTGCCCACCTACGGCCAATTCTATAAGGATTCAGTAGTGTATACTTTACTGGGAATATGTACACTAGAGAAGAGGAGAAAGCATTTTCAGTTGTAACAGGAATGAGTCTGACTCCAAGACTGATCACAGCAAGATCTGACTTCTCCTTCACCCTTACCCCTCTACCTGTGCATCTGTTCAGTGTGCTGGTTATGGCACTCAGGGCTGGAATAGAGCATCAAGTTCTCTCCTTGTTTACACCACTGATATCAGTGGCGTTCTGTGTTTGTAATAGGAAGCTGAATTGGGTGGTCACTGCTCCACTGAAAAATTATTTAGATGGTTTATTAGTTTTAGTAGCAGCGTGATGTACAAAAACTACACAGCTCGGCTCCTTAACTTTTGGAATTGTGCTACTCTGTAATGTTGAGATCAGAACATAAAATGAACACTTAGCAGTTTAATTCACCATAAAGGAAGAACTTTATTGTCATGAAATGTTCTTATCGAAAATGTTGTTTCTTCTTCATTTAGCAAAAATAACAATACCCCAAGGGGAATGTAGTGTTGTGAGAATATAAGCTTCAGACTTAAATAAATAATCCAAACCAAAAATATTTCTTCAGACTGATAGCTCAGATCCACAACGGGAAGATGTTACTGTTAATACTGATTTTAAGACAAAATTTGGATGACAAATTAGTGGCTTTTAAGAGATCACATAAAAACGGATAATTGACATCGTGAGGATATCTGATTAGTCTTTACCCAGTTCTTTATTTTTTCTTTCCATGCGGTAATACCTGTTTTCACTATTCGAAGGAAATCTGATCAAGACAAAACAAGAATATCAGATTCATGCTTTTCTCAACTGAGATTTCTTGTCATAGATTTCCCAAAACATTAATCGGACAAGTAATAGTATCAGCATTATCTTAAGGTTCATCTTAGAGTTGAGTGTCTCTCTTGTATGAAGGTGTGGGCGCTAAAAGAATCAACACAAATTGTGCACATACTCAAAATCAAAGTTTGATCTCAATATTAGTATGTTCAGGTCTGGATCTCTCTTTTCAATTGTCATGAAAAGTATTTCAGTGGTATTTTTTGGCAATGTACCTGAAAAAATGGAGTTGGTGTTATTTCAGGCTGTACATTTCTTCCTTTTTTCCTCTTGAATTATCAGATGCCTGAAAATTCAGTGTTGTGCTGGTGTTTTTTTATACCAGAGTGCTGCAGTTTTGCTATTGACCAACAAAAAAGTTATTCTCCGTATTAAAGTATTTCTTTTCGAAAGACAAAGGAAGATCTTGTCTGCTTCCATTATGAGCAAATTAAGAGTAATGGCAAATGCTTAGCTTCATACGTTTATAGAAATTCATTGTTCTCCTCTTACAACGGAGCCTTTTATTTTATAATAAACAAGGACAGTCATTGGTATTCCAGCACTGCACTGTTGCCTACCTTCTTAACTTCCACAGCATTCTTCTTAATTTATGTGAAGCCTTCTGATAATCCTTGAAGGCCAAAATTAATTGCTGTCTGTTGTTCCAAGCTCTTTTAGGGTCCAGATTCATAGCACTGCGATAAAGACTCCTTGCCCTTCTTCTTGACTGAAATATATCTGTATTAGTCTGCAGGTTGACACTTGAGTAAATCATTCATATGCAAGGCTGAATATGTTAATTGTAGAATAATTTTGAGACTCTTTCTTCTCTGCAAGATAATTATTTCAGTGTGTTCAAAAATATTTTAAAACAGACTTTAATGTAGAATTCCTAGGTACCCTAAAAATTTTCTTTTAGAATGGCGTATTTTGACAGCTCTTGCATGGATAAGGATGTGGGGTGTTAGCATAGGATAAAAATAATTTAACACATTCCATCCCAAATAAATGCGGTTCTAGATCTAGTAAGCTTATGTGAGGCAGGATTTTCTCTTTTGTGTCTTCTTGGTCTTTCTATAAACCAAATAGTTTTTTTTAAAAATCAAGAAGGTGAAAATGTCATGTCTAAGCAGTATAAACCAACTTACAGTTAGATTTCGCCAGTTAAAAAAGAGCACTCAAAGAACAAAGCAGCTCAACAATACTGGGTTCTTTTTTAAGATATTTCTTTGCAGCTTCCAGTCTCTGTACTGCAAATAATCTCATGGAAGTCACAAGCATTTGGTGGAGAAGCATCTAGATGCTCTAAAATGCAGAGAAGCATCTGTCAAGCAAAGATGATTCACAAGAATAAGAGACTCTATAAACAACAGAAAGTGGGCCTTCTTGCTACATTTTTGTCATAATTAGAGCTTGCAGAATGCAGAGGTTTAAGGCATGGGAGCAGGACTAGACCCTTAGTTTATGCATTTAGATGAGGGAAGAAAAAAAGTAGTATAAGCAGCTAAGCTAAGAAATACTTTTTTTTCCCCCAAACGCTCATCATTCTAATAAGTATTCTGAACATAACAACATTTGGGGTCATGAGGAACTGTGATTTACGAAAGAAAACAAAAAATAATTCTGCCTGCTGGTTCTAGCCAGATGCCCTTTGTTGACAGTGGTGCTGAGCTTATTATTACATGGACTTGGTCTTTTTAATTTGGTGTAGATTTCATCAGTGTTAACAGATGCACACTATATAGATCTTGAAAAATCTCAAGCTATCTTCGCTACATTCCAACAAAATTGGAGAAAGAGGTCTCATTCCCATTAAGCTTTCAAAGTTCTCATTTTCTATGAGACTGAGATTTCATTTTTCTGTTTTGCAGGAGCTTAAATATTTCTGTTTTTCAGTCATCAAAATGCTTACTCATCTGTCATGATCACATTTCATTTTAATGGATTTTTCCATGAGTTTTTTTCTAAATGGCCATGCTGGTCACATTTGTTGTCCTTCACTAGATTAAAATTAGTTTGTTATCAGGAGAAAATATGCTCCCAAGGAAATTTTAGGATGCAAAGTTAATGGAGTGTCCCAAAAGCCTCCAAGTGTCCTGTATAGTATCCATCAAGCAAACCCCAAAGGTTTTGTGCAGTTTTACTTCCAAAGTGATAAACAGCTCCCTTGCCTCACACCATTCTGCCTTACAGTTCTAAAACTTGTGCTGATTGTGGGTGCATTTTTCATCAGCTTCACATTGTCTTTCCAAAGTTCTTCAGTCATTATTTTTTCCTTCTGTGCTAAGCAAGATGAATATTCACAGAAAGTCTTGATATCTTTGAAGAAGCCGTCCTTTCCAACTGACAGTGACAGTTATTAGAACATTAAACTGGAGACATGATCGGTTTGATCTTTGCCAGCTTTGTTCTTTTCATTGTAAGAGTCAGCTTGGACATGCATCTCTCCATTGTACTCAACATTATCAGTTCTTACTGCTTCTGCAGTACACCATCTCTGTCCTGTCAGTAGGTAACAATCAGTTGATTATGTTCATTGTCACTCATTTAATTAACATCTCGTCTTGTTTTCATCTTGAAATATTCTCTATGCGTTATTTTCCTTTATATCAAGTCTTGTTACAAGTAGCAGCCATTTTCTGCAAACAGTCTTTATTTCTTTTCTACTGCAGTAGCACAGAGGAAAAAGTGCTCTCTGTGAACGGGTCCTGGTCTGTTTGAATGAACTAACAAAAATTAAAAGTAAAAATAAGTTGGAAATAAATACCTGTTCGGAGTGTTCCTTTTTAACTTTGTCTTGATTCAGAAAAAAACTTTCCAAACAAGCTATGAAGTCTCCTTAGGAAGTTTATAAGCCTTATCAGGTACTTCAAATTTACCTCCACTACAAGAAATTAAGTTCAGTGAGCATTGTAACAAGATCTTCCGTCCTTATAGTTAGCCAAGAAATGGTTAGAGCCACTGTTGCCTTACACAAGCTCACTTTGGTTTTCACTGATCTTGAAAAGTAATGAAGACTACCAAAACCCTGAAGAATTCAGTAAGAATTCTTTTGTTAGAATCATAAGGATTTCCTACTCATGACTAAAAAAAAAATATCAAAGAAGCCAGTATCTAAATGATACTTGATTTTTCAAGGGCCTTAATAAAATAATTAAAGAAAAGCCAATGCAGTAAAAGGAATGTCAAATGGAAACACGATTAATTTCCACAGACATCAATATTCGGTGTGCATTTATAGAAAAGAAGATAAACAAATCCAAAAGTACATTTATAGTAGGATGATATCTTAGACTAGCTGTGTTTAACACAGAGAAGAACAGACAACAAGAGGGGCCAGAAGAAAAGAGATGTTAGTTTGACACATCTTAAAGGCTTTAAAGGTCTGAACTGTAAACACTGCTTTGGGATTCAAGGTGAAGTATCTAGACTTTGTCTCCCATGTCAGCTGCCCATTATCCTGTAAAGTCTAAATACAGATCCCATGCGACAAATAAATTTGACTCTAAAGAGTCAGGAGAAAATACATATTAAAGTATTGAATGTAGTGCTTACACAGGTTCAAAAGCAACTAATATACGTTAGACAGTAAGGCAGTCCTGAAACAATGTATACGTTTTTTTTTTCAGAAAAAGCGTTGAATAAATTTTCCTCTGATATTTCATGTCATTCTACTTATTGATCGCACACCTAGCCTCATGAGCAAGCACAAAATTTTAATCAACATACTGGACTCAATCCCGCCACCACAGACTTCAATGGAAATTGGATCAATCCCATTATCTACCATATGACTCCACAGGGCTTCCATAGGGAGAACCTCATTTCTAGCTCCAGCCCGCAGGGCCCCCGAGGCTACATTTAAAGCAGTGAGCAATGTGAATACCAACAAGCCTAAAATAGCATTAAATTTGTTTAAATAGGCCAAGATAATTTGGACAGCTACAAAACCATAATCTGCACTGAAAGCCCACCAATATATCCCACACATTTGTTACAGGAAATAAGCTATAAAGCCCAGATGTGTTAAAAATATACTACATGTTCTGAGAGTGAAATGCTGGCTGGGAGGATGTCAATGGCAGAAAAAAATCCTGCTGACTTGCTCAAGATGAAATTCAGACCCCATTCGTCCCAATGGTACAGACAGCACAAGATAAAGAACGTCTTGTTCAGCAAGGGGAAATTCTACCTGTCTTGTTTCATCATGATGCCATGACTGGCCTTGCTAATCAGAGCAATAAATGTACTGCTGTACATACAGAACCAGGTCAGATCCTGAGCTGGTGTAAACTAGCGTTAACGTTTCCTCTGGCTCAACTTTCCAGCGGATTTTGGGACATGAGAAGCTCATGGTGTTGAGATGGGCTCAACACAGCAAAAATGTGGTTGGTTTCCATCCAAAAGATCCTGCGCTGACATTGGCCAAGTGAAACCTTCCTGAACCCTGTGGGCTGATAACAGTCCCCCATTCTAGATGAGGGAGTCAAACTCTGGTTTTGCAGTAAGATAACACAAATAATGTGATTTATGTCAAAAACCCAGGAAATGCCTGTGGGCAGATAAGCTGGAGTGGAGGGGGCATTTTCTGGAGAGCGAGGTCAGGTGCTGCCTGGCAGCCCCATAGGCTTCTGGCAAGGAGACCAACTGCCAGCAGCAGACGGCAGGGGAAGCCCCAGTAGCATGGTCTCCCCAAACCCCAAATGCTTGGGGAGCAATATTGTGCTTGATTAAAGCCTTGGAGCTGGAAGCGGGAGAACTGTGGTGTTTAATCCCCAGTCTGTTCAGTAACTATGGGAACATACAAAAGAAACACTTTTCCATCAACAAATCCAGAAAAAATGGACAGATATCTGATCAGGAAGCATCAGGCTGAGAGAGAAATTATCTTGATTGATCATTAAATGAAAATGGAAAAAATGTTTTGAACAAACCCAAAAGAGTAGCTTTTTTAATTTAAAATTGAATTTTAAGTTCTGTGAGACACACTCAGAAGTGAAATCTGGTCCACAGGATGTTTTGGACCAGTTTGTCTCCAATGTCCTTAGCAGAAAAATGGAACAACTGTTTTGGCAGCTCACAACCCCCTGGCAGCCAAACTTTCCCTGCAGACCCTCCACTCGACACCCTTGACATCTACCACTGCTACCACCTCTATGTGGGGAAAAACAGCTGGTGAGGCGATTTACCTGACATACTCATCCTGATGACACTGGACAGGTCTTAGAAGGTGGTGTGATGCTGTGCTGCATGCAGAAAGCCTCCCAGCCTCTGGTACCACATCCCAAAACCCACCTAATGGGAAGGAGGCCATGCACAGCAGCTACTGCTCGTTACTCTAGATAATGGCTAGAATTAACTGAAACATTTTTGTAATACTCTTCAGGAACCTCATTCAATCTACCAATCCCTAGAAATTAATGGTATGAACTCGCATTAAATCAGTCTGTCATTAGCTTGGCTTTCTTTATGGCAACTCATTAGGAGGTATTTCCTGCAAGCTAGAAGCCAAAAGAACATCCACAGACACAAGCTAAAATGCATTATGGTACATTAGCTCCTCTGCAGAGCTTGCCTATATCTCACAGCAAGCTACAGTCACAAGGTATGAACACAGGGTGACAGAATAGGAACTGCCATGGCTGTGGACCCAGCCATAACCAGGATTTGCTCCGTTTCCATAAAATTACTTAGCACTTTCGAACAGGATGATTTGGTCTTGTGTTTGCTGCTCTTGCTGGTCCGCACTGCAGCTGTCGCAGGGACTAAGAAACCAGCTGAAATAGGAGTCATCCAGTAAGGATGTCCTCCCTCAAAATGTAGATCAAGGATGTGAATTCAAGTATTTCTCAATACTGTAGAGAGAAGGACGTATACCCAAGTAAACCCCGCACCTGATGGAAGTCACATTGACTTCAACAGAGATACTGATGCTTAAGCCACCCTGAACATTTTGGGAACTAAAGATCAGAGTCCTCATTATTTGTAAGGAAAACCGGCCTAGAGAAACAGCCCAGTTCCCGTGGAGAGCTCAGCAATGCTTTGTGAACATCAGATCAGACAACAATACAGAATGCCATTGAGCTCCATCAAGCTTATATGCCCGTGTGTGTGTGCGCACACGTGTACATAAACAATTTCTTTTCCACGTATGCATTTAGAAGACATTCTAGAAAAAAGAAGAGGGAGTTAAAAAATTGGGAGAGAACTATTTTGTAACATCCACATAGTAGAAGCTGCGTTTTTTTCCTCTGCCTTCTGTAAGGAGCACACAAAGGAAGTTAAACAGTTCCAACAAGCCCTTGGTAAGCAGCCTACAACACAACTGAAATTGCTGGGATTTTCTTTTAAGGCTTGTATTTTTATTATTTATTATACACAGTGAAACTTCACTTACCCTAATGTCTTCTCTAAAAAAACCCACACTTGAAATAAGGTCGTGTCCCTTGACAAACATTAAGTGCTGTGAAAAGCCACTCTTTATTCTAACCCCCATTTATCCATCTTAATACTATTTGAATAAAGGAGGTTTCGCAATACGTCAGACTTTCCTTTTTTTGGACAAAACTCAAAGTTAATTAAACCAAACCCTACAATATTTATGCTTTTTTTTTTTTTTTTGTAGCTCAATGTGGTTTAGAAAAGGTGATGTTAATATTGACATTAATTAACGTCAATCTTAATGTACTATTACATTAATAGGCTGGCATATCTTTCAGCCTAAGGCAATATACTGTGCTGTTCAATCTATTTACAACAAAAAGTATTTTAAACAGCTTTGCTCCCCACCCCCCCCCCCCCAAAAAAAAAAAATCAATTTATACCAAATGTTGTTGCAGAATCAGATCCATCACCCCAGGGATTAAGAAAAAACGAAAGACCAATTTAATGACAGGATTTAGTTCATTATTTATCTTCTAGCATGTAAATTATAGATTGTCATGAATTTTTCATCCTTTTGGTGCCCACTACCTAATTCATGTGAAAAACATAAGTCTGTGTTACAAAGAGCGAGCTCCCTGGCTCTGTGTACGAGAAACATCTCCTCTGCCTTTTGACAGACGATAATCTGTCAAAATGAAAAATTAATGGAGGCTCCCTTAATTCATCATCTTCTGCCCCTTTTCTATTAATGGCTTTTTTTTTTTTTTTTTTTAAACTTCTATAACTCTGCTCACACTGAATAGAGCTGGTGGGTGGGGGGGTGAAGATAAACAGGTCAGCTGACTGCTTCGGCTTATGCGGTGCACTGTAATTCAGCTGATAGATGGATGACATGTGTTATTTATTAAAGGTGCTGAGGAATCCTGCGGTTTCCAACACAGCCTGTAAGCATGCTGGGATAAAGCTCGTACCACGCGTCTCACTGCGCTCAGTTTGGCTGCAAAGAAAATTACTTTGTACAAATGATCATAAAGAAGTTGTGTGAACCCAGTGCGTTGTACTACATACAACTCAGGCCATCCATGTAGCAATCAACAGAAAGAATAATTAGGATTCAGTCTGATCATAAAATGCATGTAAAAACAAATCAATCCATTCCTCAAATTTGCCTTTGCTGAAATATTTTGTGTTCCCGAAAAAAAACCCCACAGGTCTTAGAGCCCAAAAAAGCATTTAACCAGTGCAGAAATATGCCATTATAAATACACTTCATAATTTTCCTAATCACTAAAATCTAAAAATGGAAAGCTGAATCAAAGGTTTTCTTCTTTTCACAACTCATCTACTTTTGCATGTCTGACGCTTTACTATGGTTGTGACAAGATAAAGCCCAGGAAAACCATGCCTCATCACAAACAGGGGATTCTGACAGTCGCATGACGTGATTGTTAAGGACAGAGGAGCTTTATGGAAATGGATCAGCCTACAAGTCAAATGAATATTTGCTAGAAATAGCAGAGGGGATTATAACAACAGAAAAGCATTTCCTTTTATAAAGTGCATGCAGTGCACATCTATACGTGCTTTGAAAGAATCATTTTCTGCTACGGAAATCCCTACTCAAACATCCATTTTTAACTCTACAGTAATGTTGTGGGCTAACTCCAGAGATATTTCACAGAAAACAATGTAGCCTGACTGTGTCAAGCTGAGTGGTACTCAGAATTAACTTCTGAACTAGTAACCTGCAAATTCCAGAAGGAATTAACAAGCTATTACATATTCATTTTAACCTGCAGCCAAACAGGACTATTTTCATTGAGAACTTGCTGTCCCTCACAGAGCAGTATAAACATTGCAAACGAATTCGTGTATCACAATAGCTAAAATTTGATTATGACACTGAAGTCTGGCCAATGTCTCTCTGATGTTAAAGGAACGAAATCCACTAAATTCATGAACAAGCCTTGACCCACGTTTTGCGATTTGCTCAAACTGAGACTGTTTCATTTACGTAGAGCCAGCTTGAAACCAGGGAGTCTTGGCCTTGAATGACAGAGGCCAAACCGACAGTCCCTGTTACTGAACCATGGTTACTAGAGCTACAGCCTGCATGTCTTAGGCATTAAATAACAGAAAACTTAATATCTCTTTCTCCTGTGATGGGGATCATAAAAAATGACACTTCGTCAGTTTTTCAAAATTATTATTTACAAAATGTCTCGGTTAAATATATAAACATCTGGACACCCTCCCCAACTCCCCAAATAAAATCATAAAAACCTGACCAATATTGAAAAAATTTTGATCATCCCTAATGGAAACAAGAGTAACTTATTATTACCAAACAGCTTTGCAAGTGAGAGGAGCGACTCTGCACATTCAAAAATGGCTGCAAAGCAAGACATCTTCACAGGAGTGGCTGGTCAATGAATCTAGTAGAAGAAATCTCTAGGACCAAAACTCTTTAAGATCTGGAAGATGTTCTGTAGTCTCCATGCAATGAATTGGTCACCATTTACTTAACACATTCATGTTGCAGAAACCACCATTTAAAAAAATCCCTGTTCCACTTTTCTTTCTCAGTCTCAAAAAACATCCAACAGCATCGAAGCCTGGAATGCTATAATGTGCTAGAGAGCTCTCTCTCACCGTGGGGCGAGGAGATGAAATTTTTATTGCTGCTCTCCATGCTGTACTTGGCCTGGAAACCAAACACCTTTCTCCAAAATAGCTTAACTGCTATTCATCTAAACTAGTTATTATTTCTTAATAAACATTAACATATAGGTAAGATTGCATCCATGCAGCACAGCTATTTGCCTTTAAAAGCTTGATGATGGACAATAATCCAAGGGGGAGCAACAGAACCATGTTCCTATCTGCCACGGGTCATAAAAGGAGCCCCCAACACCTTCTCTCTTGATCAAGTATTAAATCCTTCAGATATCTAAAAATTATTATGCTGATATGGCTGTTAAGGTCAAGGTTTAAAGTATAATGTGGATCTTAGAAGAAATTGTAGTGATTGATGTAATACATCAGACGCTTACCTTGAAAAAGGTATTATTCAGCTGCCTCCACTAGAAGATTAAAAGTAGAGGAAAAAGAAGTTGCAAAACCAGTTAAATGACGGGTGGTTGTTCTCAGTGGTCAATGTTGCAATGAAATTACTGTAAAAAATAGCTACTGATATTGAAACTTGCCTGCAACATCTTCTGATCTCTCTAATACATGTCCTCCAGGCAGCAGTTCTCTCCTCACCTCAGTAACCTTGTTACACCAGCTGGTTTCAAATATTAGCAATTTTCAAAATCATGTCTGAAAGATGCTTTTTGTACACTCTGCATGTGAAGTTTCTGAAACTTTTCTGACGATGAAACTGGCTTCACTTTCCATTTACTTAGAGCCCAAGACAATTTCACACAAATTGCACCTTTTTTTTCTGAAATTGTCTCTCATTATTTTTAATGATTGCATAGGGTTTGTGACCACCAAGCTTTTAAGCAGCATTAAGAGAATGACCACATTGAAAAGTGGGCAGAATTTTGAAGAAGACACATAAGCTACAGAAACATGGGATGAACCATGCTTCATCAAAATCTTAGCTCGCTACCAGCAACAGTCTGGGATTTTTCTATAGCCAGTGGCTAGTGACGTATATCAATTTAGACCAAAGCTCTGATGCTTTATGAATATCCTATCTTCTTCTTAATGACAACAATACTATCTATGTTATATAAGCACCTTCATCATCAATTCTATTACAGAACACTGATATTAAGTAGACAATTTGCCCAAATTCTAGGGAGTTACAGCTCAGAATATGATCGCTTCTACTGAGGGGAGAAAAGAACAGACAAGGAGAGGCTATAGTTTCTCCACACTCAATGCAGCTCTAGTGTAACCCTGGTCTCAGGATGGCAATAGGAGAACCTGATCACCCTCTGCGGCAGCCTCCTCTGTCAAGTTCATTTCCACGGAAGCTGGGACAGCAACAGAAATATCTGCTCTTTGTTGCTATCTTTATAGCAGTTTGGTTCAGTTAATCAACTGAAACACAAAAGCACAACAGATTGAAAGCAAATAGGAAAAAAATAATTATTCTATCCATACGACTGAAAAAATTCATATTCAGTTGCACAAATATAAGGGATCGAGGCATAAAGGAAATGAAAATCAGGCCCTAGACAATCAGGCCCAGATACTGGCCGAACTTCAAGAATGAACTTGAAATTAAGAGGGAGAGGCTAGGGAAAAGCCAGAGCTTTGGTATTCATAGGAGACCTGACTCAACGTTGCATCAGTTTAGGTTTTTGTTGCTCTAACACCATACTGCTGCCAGACAAGTTGTTTCACCTTCCTAATTAGAGTCCTTTACAGCACTTTTGCCACAAGGTGACATAAATGAAGATCTTATCGCCCATTGAGGTTTGTTACATCCGGGTTACATTTGTTCGTACCCTCACGTGTTCTCACTGGAATTATTCCCGATGTACAGTCGAATGAGCGAGAGCAGGATCAGGCCTTCTCCAGAAGCAGTATATAACCATGTTGCGTTCACCAGGATGTGTTTATGACTGAGATTAGCTTCATTAAAACACAAACTCAAGGAACTAAAAATATGAGGCACCTGATTTTAGAATAAATTACCTTCATGAAATTATGGTCTTTCCTCCACACTGCAATATTCACAGGAAATTAATGAGGTTGTCAGATGAATTCTATGAAGATTTATGTGCTGATTAGGTGACATGTCTTAAAACAAAATAAAATAATAAAGAACCTCTTCCATTAAAAAAAAAGCAGCATACTTAATTTGAATTCAATCTTTTATCAGATTACTTCTGTTTAGTGGCAAATAGTTCCTTTGTTTAAAAACCCTTCACAAAGGCAAAGCCTCAGGAAAACATTTTGTAAAAGTATTCTGAAAGTCAAAGTCATTTTGACAGAAATCAAACCAGAAATAATTTCTCCCTGAAGGAATCCTGCTTTATTTTAATGATGTCTGGATTGTTTCCATTTAAATAGTGTAATGGGAATTTTTTTAAAAAATTTTGATTCAAACTGTCCATTTTAACAGTGATCTTTCTTGTAAGCTTAGTCAGTCATTTGTCATATATGTTTTGTTCAAGTGGAGAAAACAAATATTAAAGGAAAACAATTTGACTAAAAACATCTTCCCTTCATTAAGGAGCTTTATGTTCTAATGTCTGAAAGTGAAAGTCTGCTTTAATGGCTGCTGGGAGCTGGGGATCTCTCTGTCAGACACTTACTGAAGCATCCTTTCTGGGTAATAGAGGCTATTTATGGGGCTTTTCATGACCTTTCTTCTTGGTACTAGCAACAGAGGAATACTGTAGGCATCTCTTTTGCATCCACATATCTGCTTGCTCACGGATTATTGTCTCTATTGTTTTCTTCATTTTGAAGAAAAATGTTGCATGTAATTAAAACAAGATAACAGCACAGTACTGTGTGTTCTATCACACATCTAACCAGTCCCTGCAGTCATTACACATACTAACCTACATTACACTGTGGAGACAGATATATTGAAATAAAACTCCTTGTTTTATCACCCAGTGCATTACGAAGCCTGTCCCACATTCTGGAAGATACTTCTTCAGTAAGAAAAGTAGCTTTGGTTTTTAATAGTACAAGACAGACCTGTTTTTAAAAGAAAAAAAACCCTCTAATTGTTTACCCACATCCCACAGATGTTCCAAGTTAAACTGAGAGCCTATTTACTTAGACTAATCCATTTAATTTTGCATTGTGAGAACCAGACATACTCGCTTTGATTCAGAACTTGGTTCCAGAAAACGCCTCTGCATAAGCTCCTGATTCTGAAAACACCTTCCCTCTTAACTTTAAACAGAGTCACTTTGGGTGCAACAGCAGAATAGCACAAAATGTTGCTCATTTTGGGAATTTCTGACTACCGGCATCAGTAAACCTCCAAAGAGCCACATGCTTTAGCTATGCAGCTGTGTGCTCTTAGCACTAGCTAGCGGACTCCCAAAGAGCCTCAAATTCCTGCATGTAAAACCAGCACCAGTCAGCTCACCTTTTTTAACAGTATTTTCATCATGATCTCCCTTTAAAAAAGAAGGCTTTGTGAAGTGATTCACAAATTAATTGTTCTTGGTTTTCAAGTTTAAGAAGAAAATTGATATAGTGTGTTCCACTCCAAATATATTTGTATCCAGTTTAAGTAGAAAAACTTATACATTACTATTCTATCAGAATTACTGCTAATTAGTAGTCCTTTGCCTAATGACAATAAACTTGGACTCGAGTAATGAATGTCTCAATTGGACCCAGATGCCTAAGGCCATGCAATTCCATGCTACAGAACTACAAATGAGTCAGGAGTTCGCGATGTGTCAGCAACGAGCAGTTTGATTTGGAGGTGGCGTTTTTTACATAATACCGCAAACAGAGGTTGAAAAAACAAGCTTCTGAAGCAATGCTGGCCGGTACAACCTCCAGTAAAGAAAAAAACGGTTAGCCAAGCTATCATGTAGTTGAGCAGCATGGAGGATAATTGCTACTATGTCCTAGTTCTCAAGTTTCCCTTATGGTTCCAATTTGATACAAAATGTTGAGAGCTATACGAGATTCTGAAAAATAAATAATTCAGAAGGTTATTAAGGTTGTACAGTCGAACAGCAAAAGGTTGGCGATACTGTTTAGCTGGTTCTTTTTCCAACCTGAGTGAGGCTGTTTGTGTATATGCCCATAATGAGAAAATAGTCTTAAATTTCATGAAACAACTTATCATGAAATTCTATCAGTTGAGAAAGGCTCCTCAAGCTGGAATCTCAGAGACATGCCACAGACTTCTACCACTGGCTGTGATGAGATGTCTGGCAACAACAAGCAGACTGTTATCACCACAAGGGATCAAGTGCTTAAAGCAGGGAAGGTTTCACTGTCTCCCTGTTCTCTGGTTCAGTGCTTAACACCATAATTGTCTCTGCATTTGCTTCCTCCAGCTGCCAGGGTAAGTCTTGTGCAGTCCCTGAAGTCTGGTGATGCAGCACGCTTAACACAGACAATTTCTGGACTGAATCCAGAGAGCTTTTATTTTCAAGTGAACATTAGAATAACCAGATGAGCATGGTTAGGCTTAGCACCATTGCAAGCACTTGCCCATATTCTGCTCTGTCCTCGTCAGACCCCTCCACAAGTTATTGCCAACAGACTTCATCCTGACTAAAGCTGCCATTGCCAATTGCTTGCAGAGCGTTGGTCATGCGGGCCAAAGGCGTAACAGCCAAACATAAACTGATTGAATACCTCCAAAGCAAATTTTTATATATATATAAAAATATCAGCTACTAATTTATAAGGTATTACTCACACCTCAGTTTAAGACAGAGAACAAACTCTAGCAATCACATGCAGCTAGGGGCCACCTGGATGCCTGGCAATAGCACATCTCACCTCCCTAGGAGATACTGAACAAACCCACTCCCCACCAGATTATTTGTAGGCTGGAACAAAGAAAGAACAATTCTGGCCCTGTGGATATCTCCTAGACAAACAGAAAGTGCATCTGGATTACTGTGATTTCCTTTGGCTGGTTTTGCAAATTAAACAGCTTTGTGAGATAGGCATGACCTTGTATGGTCCCTCAAAGGCCGACAGCAGAAGCTGCCTGGAGAACTCTGACTCTGTTCCAACACACAGCCACTGAGCGTGGTCAGGTCAAGGCTTTTCAGAAACTTCTCTTGGATTTTCAAGGAGCTGGAGAAGACAGATCACTGATGTTACAGCAAATATCTTAGTCAATTTTTAAACAAAGAGCAAACAAACCTTTCTAATTAAATCCTTAAAGTATTTTGTTTATCACAAGGAAAAGCTAATCTCCTCCTTTCCTCAGATTTCTGTTCTCTTGGTTGTAGCTAAACTATTTTTCCTGAAAGTTCTCTAAAACAGCCTGAAGCAAATATTTGCATAAAAAGTTTTAGCTTAAATAATTAAAAACTGGCAAGTGAAAATGCCAAATGCTGGACTTAAGAGTAAATAGTGTTACCAACTCCATCTGTAACGGACACTTACATAACATTTTATGAAATCCTTTAGGACAGAAAAATCTTGCACCTTCTCTGCTGACATACTAATAATTTTGTATTTGAGAGCACTACAAATCTTGTAAGTCAGAGACGTCACTGATAAAAAGCAAACAAGGACCAGAAAAGACCATAGCTGTACTTCCCAAACATCATAATACAGCTGCTGCACAAAATCTGTCTGTAAAATGCCTCTGAGAAAAGTAGAAGGGCAGTCCATTTTTCAGGCAGCGGTCTACAAAATGCAGAGACACCTTTTCTTGCTTTTATAAAAAAATTAATGAAATCCAAGTTTGAATGGAAAGACTTAAAGATTTTTTTATTTGAGCACTTATTCTATTAAATATGGATGTGACTTGCTTTGTAAGTGGACAATCAGATGTTATATGTATAAGATGCATCAGATTGGTACATGTACAGATAGTTCTTCATATATCAGTGGAAGTTTCTATAGATTGCCTCAGCTTATTAATTAATGGACTCTAAGCCACTGACTAATCTTTTATTAAGACATATAGGGATAACTTATTTATAGGCACTGTATAAATGCATCCTTTCTACTGTCTGTAGAAACAAACATTTGGTGGATGAATTGAGCTAAAAAAAAAGACCGCCAAAACCCAAATCAAAAAAGAAGCTGTAGAGAAGGTAGAATAAGGGACGGGGTTTATAACCCAGCCCTCTCCCCAGAATTATAGGTTCTTTTTAAAGATAGGTTAGATAAATATCTTTCATGAAAAGTTTAAATGTCTTGCTGATCCTGCCTTAGCATAGGAGGAGGATTAGTCAACCCCCTTGAGGTTGCCTTTCAAGAGAACTGTCTATAATGCTATGTTTGTAAAATGTTAGGGATTATCTTGGCAATAAGACTGTCTCCTGTTAGAACAAGACCTTAAAGAGACAAATTAATGGCTCTCACTAATTGGATCATTCAACAAAGAATGGGTCATGGTCTGTATTGAGGTCAAGCTCCGGCCCTGTTTGGGCTAAGCCAGTTAGCATGATGCTGCATTACAGCCAGCTCTTGGCTATGCATATGGAAAAGTTGTAGCCAGCATGGTGTTTGGTAACTTGATCCTTCAAAGGTCATCTTCTAACATGATAAATGCCAGCAGTGAGGACAGGCCCTCACTGCTGTCTACTGCGCAGAACACTGTTCTGAGATAAGCACGATGAATTCCTGCACTTGTGGGTTAGAAATATCAGCTAGCTGTTTGATGTGCTGTGACAGTATGGGAGGTGACCTTTCCCCTTGCTTGCTCTTCTCATCATCTGCTCGTTGACACAGCAGCATCTGACTGCAGACTGAAAAGGAAACAGCAGTTATCCCGTGTAACAGCAGCTTCTACAGCCTGTGCTCAGAGCAAGCCGTGCAAGCAGTACCCACTCCGGGTGCCTTCCTGTTCGATCACTAACATACCAGAGGGATGCCTTTGATCAGCTACAGCAAGAGCTCATTTTTGTTGCCATGATCCAGAACAGATGTGTGTATTTGGCAGGGGTCTTCAGGCCTGACCTAATCTCAGCAAGAGGAAAAGCCTGACTGCGCACCAGGACATACCCCCAGCTGCCACAGAGGGGTTGGGGGGCATGCCCCTCGCAGGCCACGTTTCACCAAGGGTGCAATTAACACCCAAATGGCTTCAGGGCAACCTCCCTCATGCTATACTCATCCTTTCAAAGTTTTAGTGGAAGACTCCCTTTTCTCCCTTCCAGTCCCAAACAATCCAGTCAAGGCAGAGCTTGGCCTTGAGCATCCTTGAACAGTTCAAACATGACTTTGCTGTCAACATATTTTCCAGTTAGTCACAGACAATACCATGGCACTTAACTCATCACCTCAAGGTCCTTTTCCAGAGCGAGGCAGTCTTTTTGCAAAGATACTCATTAACATTTGACAGATTTAGCCTTACAGCAAGTGTTCTGGATGGACCTCAGGAGGTGATCAAAGTGTTCCTGTAGCCCAATGCAGGCTCTGCTGCCCTTATAAACACTTAAGTAAGGACCCAAATAAAATAACTCTGCTGCTGTGCCATTATTTCTTCTGAATTCAAAAAAACCACAGCCTCAGTGGGGCTTTTTATTTCTTACAGTCACCTGATTACATTTAGCTTTTTATTGCTTTAGCCAACTAATTTCCAATCAACAAAAACAAATTCCAAATGCAAGGTCCATAATTAAAAAGAAACAGAGTTAATCCTTTGTGACAATCTAAGTCCAAAATCGTGCTTCTAAATTATTCGGACAATCATTTAGGGAAAAAAAAAAAAAAAATCTCTCTCCCAAGCTTGATTACATCAATGCTCTAAAGAAACATTTCTTCCTTAGGTCTCTGATTTCCCTGGTGACTGTGATATAAACCCTGAGCTTCTTAAATGTCACTTAATTTATATGATTTTTCTGTTTACCCTTTTAAAATGACAAGTTGCTCTGTAGTATTTATGTCTGTTTGAAAATTAGATATCATGGGCAATCCAGGGCTGCAGTTGCATTTCTGTTAGCTTAAGCTTAGTAAGCACTTACCATAAAAAGAGAAAATACAAATACGCCTGCTTTTACTTTTCCAGTCTTTCCCTTTTGATACAATGTCCACCAATATTAAAAAAAAAAACCTGCTCATTTAACTTTTTACGTGTTCATTCTTAACAGTGTAGGAAATTTAAACTGATTATTACTTTGCCTTCGGTGAGCAATCGAAGAAGTTATGGGCCTGATTTTAACTCTCCATTGCTGACATGGGTTAATTAATTTCAGTCCAGCATGTGGTCCCCAGTGAACTCTCCTCCTGTGGCATCACCTTGCAGCGGGCAGTGGCTGGCAAACATTATAATCTGTTCAGAAGACCTTCTGACAGTAATGAAATTAAATTGACCTGTGTTGCATCTAGTATCTGAATTAAGATGGTAAGATTTGTAAGCATCCATTTTGACTGGAGAAGCATAGCCCAGCTCCCTAGATCATGCTGAATTTTAAACAATCTCTTTTTCACATAATAATTTTACAGTCTTTCCAAAAGGCCATCTTCATTAACACATGAAAGGCAAAACAAGTTTATCATACTAAACAGACACATATGAATTACCTCTGTGTTTATAACCTGTGTTTATAGTTATTTTATATCCATGAAAAAATGTGACTTAATCATGATATTAACCTATTTGGCAAAATATTTTTAAAGAATTGTAGAGTATGCCCACATTCTAGTTGAGTCTGAGAAGACTCATACTTTGATCAGAAAGAGAATTTATTACAATGAAATGTAAAAAGATCTTATTATTCTTTCCCAAGGAGACAAGCCTTGTGTAATTGCACTGTCTGTATGCCTCTAATAACTTTTCAGACTAAGAACACATTTTAACTGCATTTATAGGATGAAGATCTCAGAGATGGGCATTCCTAAAGGTTTGGAAAAGAAGAGACTAAACTGACCCACAGAAAAGCTCTCTTTGCAGGCCAAGGTTGCCTCTGAGCTCCAGCACAGCATGATATGTTGAAGGAGCCATGCCAAAGAACACCACAGAAACTGTACATCCCATAAGTGAGGCTCTTCATGAAACTATATTTTTTAGCACATTCACATTAATGAATTAATCCCATTTTCTTAACTGGATGATCAAGTTCAGTCTTTGCACCACAGACTCTACATATCTCTTATTAGTGCTCAAAGCCCGTATATGTTCTTGATTTAGGTCTGCTCTATTTTCACATCTAGGCTATACTTGATTGCTACAGATTCTTTTTGAAAACAAAACTGGAGATTGTCTGATCTGACAACCCAAATCACCCTATGATTTTGAGCATCTTCTGTCTATTCAAACACCTAAACCTGTTACCTTGTTCCCCGAGATTTCCTGATTACTTTTTGTCATATTATATTTTAGTTTTAAGACCCTGGAAAAAGGACTGCCTCTTCTTTTCTTGTTCATCGAGTTCTAGTCCAGAACTGGACATCAAGGTGCATTAAACAACAGAAGTTAATAGCAGACAGTCCAAGTGCTGCCAATTGTTCCTAATTTAAACGCAGAGATGATGGTTAAAACCACAAGTGGGTTCTGTAGTGTTCTAGGGATCAATAACCTGTAAGAACAAGTAAATCTGTAAAACCCTGAGCTAGAAGACAACAATTTTGATATGCTGCATCTTCCAAAAATGAACCAAAACCAAACTATCACAAATACTAGACGAGAACATTAGGTATAAGCTTAAGATCAGAAAGATCATACATGTGTGTGTTTCTTAGGTCAGTGATCACTGCTATTGAATCAGAGTTTTTTCCCTGTCTCTCCCTGCAATTTAAGACTCAAACTAACAGAAATTCCCTCCAGTGCCAACCTCTTAATTCTACTTGATTACCTGCTATATTAATATGATGATTTGCTCGTTTGAACCCATTGATCTGCTGATTCAGTTTTAATTGCAACCTTGATTTGATCACTGTGTTGCTCCATTCTTAATTACCTCAGAGATACTACCTAAGATTGGCTCAGTTATACGCTGGTTTGATTTCATAGCCCTTTGCTTATCCTACATTTTTAATCCTTAAGTAGGACACCAGACTGCAACACAGCTTGTGAATGCAAAAAAAAAAGAGAATTGGCAAGCCACTGGTGATACTTTCAAAAGAATACCCAAGTTATTCTCTTATTAATTCTGGAAAGCATCAAAAGCCCCTTTTATTTCATTTTTAAATAGGGGACCTAAAAGGTCTGCCTGAACCTCAGCATCTTTGGGAATGCATTTGCAAATTAGACTTCTACTTTGGGATTCAGAGGTAATCCCAATTTTAGGCAAAGATTTCTGAAGTCCTTGAGCAGGAAACCCAAGATCATAATTCTCCTCCCCAAAAAATAAATAAGTAGAATTTCATTTGATATAATTTTTATTCATACTGAATTTTTACATGACCCTCACTTAACAGAAAATCAAAATTTCTGCCTAAAGATAAAGAAGAAAAAGGAGATGAAACATCTGTTGAAAAAGGACATTCTATCTGTGTCGATGTATATATGAAGAGCCAAACCCCTCAAAGGGCCTAACAGGAGTCATAATTAACTTTAATTGTCTCAAACCCCAGGGCAGAAAGAAATTGAACCAAAGGTAAGAAAAGAAAGGTCAGAGATAAAGCTTTGCATAAAATGTCACATGCTACGCAGGAATGGCAAGCCTACCTATTTGCCAGTTTTGTGAAAAGGCATAAATGTTCATTTTTCACCTGTTGAACGTAAGAGAAAGGAGGAAAAGAATAGTGAAGAATAAAGCAATGGGAATAAAGGGCATCTGAGAGATCAAGATGACATCCAGCATACCTTTTCTCCTAAGACATCTAAAAAACAATAGTCAGTACTAAGGTGAAATCTTAGAAGTTTGAGACCTACCAGCCTTCCAGAAACACTAAGCTATTTTGGGAAGCACCAAGGAAGAAACTCTTACAAATTTTAAGGCAAGGCCTACAGCACGGTTACACTTATTCTTGCAGTTGCAGAAGGTCCAGGTGGTGCACACCTCTCTTTGCACTTGCCTTATGTGAATAATTCAGTGCCCTAGTTTGCTAGAAAACCAGAGAAACCGGGCTTGAAACAGTATACTAATATGCATGTCTTCACGTAGTGAAAAACGAAGTAAAACAATATTTATTTGTTTCATCAGAATTAACTCTGTGGCTTTGCCTCGATTGTGTAACTTGGCCTTCAGGGCTTAAGGCCATTATTCAACAAGAAGTGATGAAGGTGAGATCTAAAGCGGTAGCGGCTTATGACATGGGCTTAACACAAGATTTCTCAGCCTTCTTCTATCAGACCTGCTTTTGTCTGTTCCAAAATACGCAGTGCTGCAGTAGACAGAGCTCGGCTCCATTTGAGCATAGCAATACCTATATTGCTTTACGTTGTAATCCTTCAGTAGCACAATATGTCTCGTTAACAGAGTTCACGCTGTCGTTAATTCAATGGAGAGGCACCCACCTGCGGCAGGACTGAGCCCGGCTGCCTCTGCTTTGGAGATGTTTGGGCTCGTCAATAAGCACAAAAGACTGCACATTTTCTGCGTCGGGTCTGTCTCTTACTCTGTTTGTACCCTGGCTGGCATAATGGGGTCTCTAGGCACTGCACTACTAATAATAACTTCAAAGTACTTTTCAAAGTTTAAGAGTTGAGCTTGAAAACAACTCCTAAACATGACACCTTTTAAAGATAGCAGTCGGTGGACTACAGAATATTGACAATTGCAGTACTCGGATAAGTAAACAAGTCTCTGTGGATTTGATAGTCCAATAAATATCCATTATTGCTTGTTGCCAGGCTATGTGCCTGAAAAAGAAAATGAGGATAGAACAGTTCTTAATGGCTGATAGCAAAAATAATCGAGTCTTATCTAAATCAAACTTTATTGGCCTGGATGAATTATTTTTGGCCTCCTGTAATCAAAGCTGAAAATTCACCTGTCAGGCACAGTATGGTAAAACTCATTAGAACCTCACCATGTGCTGTTATGAAATTGCTCCATATGGCAGTGCATGATTGTTTATTTACTAGATTCAAATATAGGCAGGTTTCAGAAACACAAAACCAACATATTATTTTCAGACTTCTTTAAGCAAAAGTGTATATGTGGAAGTTACACACTTCTATAATGAAAATATTTTAGTTGTACAAAGAATTTTACCTTGTGTAGCAGTGAAGCTATTGATCAGGCGATTGGCAATCCTCAAGCGTGAGCACTCATTAAGGCAAAGGTATATGAATCATTTTTTAATGACATCTCTTTGCTTTCAGCAGCTTAGCATGTGTCCTGGTTTCAATGGATGCACTGTAATTTAGGCAAGCTGTCTACAGACTTCAGCCATTACTCTTACCATATGTTTTCTTCAAAAATTACCATGCACTGGGGCCTGCTAGCTGTATTCATGTAGCGAGGTGCACTCTCTCTGCTGCATCAGCACGTTAACATTACTTGAAAAAGCAAAAGTAATGGGCTTATTATAAAGAGAAATTCCCAATTAGCAAGTTTAGTGCATGTGTGTTAACTCGGATTAAATACATTCCAATTATGGGCAGCTCATTATTAAAACTACAGCCAGCTGTTTGCCAGAAATGTGAGATCTGGTAAACAAGCCTTTCCCTATTCCCTTGCAAAAGATCTCAGGTTATTTCTTCTTCCCATTGGTTCCCAAATAATAAGTATGAATACTGCGGTAAACTTCTCTGCCATTCCATCTACACGTTTCAAAGTAGAACAAATGCCAGAGAGGGTGCTGAATTGGTTAAAAAACAAGGAAAATCACAATTCAATGGCCAGAAATGCTTGGAGGCTCACATATAGTTTGGGAAACAGACTGCTGCCAACTTCCCTTGCTAAGAACACTGGACCGGAAAAAAATTGTATTGAAACAGGGAAGATTTCATCCTACTAGTTCCATATATTTTGATAGCCTCCAGTCAAGGGCCTCTGATGTGCGTGTGCCACTTGGTTATGCTAAACTGTTACACCATTCAGGTGCCCCAGTTACTGGGGGCCTTCCAGAGTGGGCCCAGATTACAGAGAAACGTGTGCGTTTTTCTTAAACCTTAAATATTAAATGTTTCAATAAGTGGATAGAAGACCAAAGAGTTAGAAAAAGATTAAAGAAACAAGTTATGCTTCCTGTTAAACCCTTAACTTCATTGTATTATCCAAAAAATACCTACTTAAAAATACAGCTGATATTTTCCAGTTATGCCAGGACCCAGTTATTTCAATGGAAGTTAACTATGGAGGCAGAATTTAAATACTGCTGGATTGAAAAATATCTTCAGAAGTTTCAAAATATGTCAGCTATAGAATTAGAGAATATTTTTTTCAAAGCCTTATTTTTAAGCATAAATTTCCAGGATAATATTGCTATGCCAGGAGGTCAGCAGTAACATTAACTTTCGTACTATTATATCTGCAGGAAAACAGGGAGGATACAGCTCTCGGAGTGCACCAGAAATCTGGGGGGAAAAATCTGCTAAGTTCGACTTTTGTTCCAGCATCAACCAGAAAAATAAAAACATCTGGAATCTCTTCCTAACTGCCGGTACAACCAAAGCAGAAAAACAAAGGCCCTCTCTATACCAGTCTGTGTAAAACCGGGAAGATGGTGGCTGCAAGCTTATAAACACCCAGGTGCGTGCAGTAGGCCAAGGCACCAACTGAGGGCTAAAATAACCCCATATCACAAACAGCAACAAGCAACAATGCCTACTTTGATGTCTGTGCTCACTTAAAGATCAGCTAAATCCAAATTTTAGTTTCTAGAAAGAGAACTTATTTCTCAGGCATGGAAAAATAGCCCAGCTGGGGCTGCACCAAGCTAAGCAGTCTCGAGAAGCCGCTGTTGTTTGTTCAAAGGCCATTCAGGTCTGTGATATTTCAATTACATTCGTACATCAGCAAAATCTAACAAAAGTAAAGGAGTGGATGCAATTAAACAGAAAAAAAACCCCAAATGTTTTGCCCATATAGCATATTTCATTCAGATACTGGTTTAAACAGATTCACCACCAGAGAACACATGTGCCCAGCGAAGGTGTAGGCTTCAGCATGGTGCTCAGGTGACTTGCAACCATTGCACCAGTCCAGAAGTCCCACCTGAAAGCAGGGAGATGCTCCTTCACTACTCAACCGTAGAGGAAAATTAGAAATGTATTCCTGGGTCCCACCCTGGGCATCCAGTTACTCTTCATGGCTTCTTCTTCTCTACACTTGAACTGAGAGTGGCATTTAGCATGTCAAAGAAACAGGTGGAAGCTAGATGGACCTTTGTATTGAAATTTTGTGACAGAGATAAGCATGGGCTATTTAGACCTGACATAAGGAGGGAGCAATTTCAGCTGTCCCCAGGTGTAAGCACTAATCTTAGTCTGAAAAAAAATACTCTATTTCAACCAATGGACAAGTTAAATAGCATTTGGGTATGACATAGCTGCAGAATCTGTCTTGAATTATGGCAATACCAATTCCTTGTTTTAGTTGAACTAAATCCCCACATACAACCAACAATTTTTTCCCAACCCAACAAAAAAACCAATCCAAGTTAGTAATAATTGAAACAGAAGATGCATCTGAAAGATACATCTACGTATCGTGTGAATCTATGTTACTAAGCAAAAACACTCTGCAAAGCCAGAAGAAAGAATAATTAAAGACCATGAGGAAATACCACTCATAAAATCATAATACTTGTAAGCTTTTTTATAAAAAGGAGAAATATAGTTATATGGGCCAAAGATAGAGCACTGGAGGGTTAGAGAAGAGGTAATCCCACTGTAAACAGTCACATACTTTCACACTGTCATTAGGAAATTCTGTTTAGTAGACAAAGAGTTTGCTGGCTCAAGGGACACTGCTATAAAGGTTTTCAGCATTGTTTGTGCATAATCTACGTATAACATTCAACTTGGGAATGAGATATGATGTAGGAAATTGCCTTTGCAGTCCTTGAAGCCAATAATTTAGCTCTGCAACCTTAATTTATAAGGGAAAAGGGATGGTAGTTGGAACATGAATTTGGATCACCGTCAGATTTAGGAATGAAAGTAATTAATGCTTCTGTGAAACTCCCCTGATAGTTATTTTTGGATTCAAAAATCTTTAAAGAAAAGTTTTAATTTAGGGGCAGAAGCTCATTATATTCTCAAAAGAATCCTGCTGTACTAAATCATTCTGCCTCTAACTCATAGCCCCATATTCCCTCTATACATGCAACTTCTCCACTGTTAAAGGCACAAATTATTTCCCACCTTTACTGAGTTGTTCTGAATTGAGGCTGCTTGTCCTCATAATTCAAGGCTCTTACTATTATGTAGAACGGTGGAGACCAAAGTCTTTCTTTATACATTAGCTCAATATTTACTGCCACATCCCCATCTTCAAATTTCCTTACAAATTCCTCCAAGCAACTAACTCAGAAAGAACCTACCCTACAACACTCCTTGACCCACCAAACGGTTATGAACTGTTGTTTCCCACTGTAGTACCTGGAAGACATCATGGAGGTATTAAAAAAATTATTGAGGTGGTGAAATTATTTGATTGCCACCTGCAAATTTCACCTCTTTGCTTTCTGCAGCTCTACTCTTCACCAGTTTGTAACTTTATCTGACATGTTTTAATCGTGGATTGTATGTTGCTCAAGACTGTAAAACAATCGGCCCTTATTTTGTGCAATTATGATATATTAATAATAAAGGACAATATAATTGTACTCCTGTAGAAGGGACAGAGGAGGACATGAGTGATTTTTCAGGCTATGTGAGTTCATTTTCTTATTTTAACCTGTTTTTTGATGCCCTCTGTGACTAAGTCCCAGATGATACCAACCAGGCAGAAATTAATATTTAATCCTATCCCAGATTCCTGAACCCTTCAGCCCTGGTAGTTCTGTAGGATTCTTCTCTCACAGCTACAGTTCCAGGGATCAGCACAGTGTCTGCTAAAGCCAAAGCAAAGGTTCTCGTTGGCTACAAAGGGCACTGAAACTGTACTTGGACAACTAAACAGAGCACTGAGTTTAGCAAAGGTTTCATCTATTTACTTCTTTTCCCTTATACAAAAATCACCTTTCATCTTTAGTTATTTACATTCTCCAAAGCAAGTACTTATGACAGACAGCTGCAAACAAAACCCAAAGGTTTTGGAGCTGAAAACAAGCAGCTGTGCTCTACCACTTCTGTTGGCATGGGGACATATTTTCAGATGCTCAGTCAAACCTATGAGTGTTGTTCAAGGTTCACACAGGGATAACCGTATTTTCAAAGCTTCCAAAAGGCCAGCACAAACACTAGGGCCTTATTCATGTTTTTAAGCCAAAGAGACTATTGATGTGAGCAAAGTTAAGCACCGAGCAAACCTTCACAGGTTGTGCACCAATACTATGATCACACATATGAGCAGAATCATTAATCGTCCTAATTACTTGGCTATTTTAGTAGGAATAATGAGAGGGAAATCATACATACTTCAGTATTAGCTTAGTCTCTCTTCAGCTGCCGCTGATATTTCTTCTGAATTAGAAATGGTAGTCAATGTTTGCTAAAAAGTATGGCCACACCATTTTCATTGTTAGCCCCTGAAGAATGTATTACTTAAAAAAAAAAAAATTTAAAAAAATCTTATCTTTAAGACATGGGTTGTGATAAATGACACTCTTGGAGAAATGCCACCAAGCATTTCATTCTGCTTTTTTTTTTTTAAAGTAAGATTTCCTCCCCTGTTTTAATAGGCTGTTATAGCCTTTAACATACCATGAAATTAAATGCCTCCATTGGGGACTCATAACTTCCATGACTTATCATAACAATAGTATTTCTAGCACTTGTTGGAACTACAAGGAAAGTTAGAAGGTGGTATAATAATGAGCATAACATTCTAAAGGACTACAGAATTGTCACTATACATTACCGAGCTCCCATAGTTAACTCATGAATTAAAAGCACATAAAAGTGATAATAGCTGAATTTCTAAAGAAATGATTGACACTTGGTGAAATTATCATTTTGCTGGAATTAACCTGTGATTTGCTGGGAAGTGCAAAAAAACCCAAAACCTTGGAAGCATATTAATAGCATTACTGACCCTGCTTTAAGTGAGAGGTTGGACTAGATGACCTTCTGAGGGTTCTTCCAACCCAAATTATTCTGATTCTAATCACTTCTACTAATTTTTGCTAGGTACCTGTAATGATAGATACAGTAAGTATGTAGCAAAACCAGATCACTTTCTTTTTACTTGCATAACATTACAAAATCTCCAGTGCAAAATTAATTAAAAATTGAAGGCCAAATTCTGACAGATGTAAATGGACTTCTAGTAATGGGAATGGGCATATGCACCCCTCTCTAGGTTTGAGGAGATGCACGTGATCTGATTTACAGAGGAGTTAAGCTCTCAACGAAATTTCTTTTCTTTCAAGAAAGAAGGGAAGATCTTCAATCAAGCAATCTGCATCTCCCAAGAACAAGGCCATGACTCAGGAAAAATTTTTTAAGAGCACTCACAATTCTGCGTGCTCAATTATCTCACGCAGATCCAAAGCCTTTCTCAGTGTCCAAAATCCTTCAAGATTCCAAAAAAGAAATGCTCAACATGAGCCACTTCCTATCTTTTATCATGCTGGTTTATTCTGAATCACACCAAATCTCTTTGAATTGTGTATACTTCTGTATTGTTCTTCAGTTTGCAAGTTCTTAAAGGAGTGTCTGTTATTTACTATTTTTGTACAGCTTTTTAGTTTCCAGCACTGTGGCCATTTCAGATCGGTTGTTTTTACCACAGGAAAAGTGTTACAATTCCTTGTGAGAGAGTTAGGAAGATGCCTACCTCCTCAACGGAAAAGAGAGACATTACAAAAAAGCGTTTTCACAATGACCAGAATTTGACAGACATGAAAACTGCCAAGTTGTAAATTTACGTAAATCACTTGCAGGAGCGACATTACTTAAAAAAGCAAAATCATGGACAGTGCTTATTTAGTTAGATTATGACAGGGAATAGAACCATCACATAGAGCACTTCCACCAGCCCTTAAGTATCCTGTGGGGATACTTGACACAAATCTCAGAATAATTATTTTGACACAAATCTCAGAATAAAAAAGAATAATTGAGGGTACCCACAAGAAAGGCCAAAAATGTTCCTGAAAAGTCTAGAGCAAATTATTGTTACCACAGAGAAAACTGAATGCTTTTTAATTAGCATCGCCAAAGACCTACCAGCACTACTGGAAAGAAGCATTCATTCTCTTGACCTAAAATACAAAGCTAAATTCAAAGGAGTTTTTCTGTAGCGATGGAAATTGGGATTGGTGACTTAACCTGAGCCTAGTCTCTCTGCCCATCTGGATGTTTGCCAGGTATTACTGGCATCCTTAGTCTACAGCAAGGTATTTTGTGTCTACTCTTGGTGCTATTCCAGGACAGCTCACATGGTTTCCAGAGGCAGTGTTTGTGCCATGTGATCCAAATGAGCATGGGTATCTAAGCTAGCAGTTTTGAGTAGCAAGAGTTTGTGCTTTCAGATCTCAATTTAAATACAAACTCCAACAACAGATAACCTTGATGATTTGGAGACAACGTGGGATCCCTGAATGTACAGGCAACTTGAGACTATACCTTAAAAAGATGCTAGTTTAGGGTATTGGTTCTCCTTTGACTGTTGGCTGAAGAAGTGAGAACAGGAAATCACATCTAAAACATTTGCAGTTAACTGCTGCTAAAATCTTGCCGGCGTCACACTAGGGTAGTGTTAGGAGCGTGAGAAAAATCACCACTTCTACTACACACAGGCCTCCCTCCAGTTTAACACCTGAAGTTTTCAGGCCATCTAAGGAACTGCCCATCACCAAGCACACAAACAGATGGCACCATAAAATGACAGTTAGTACTTGCCGGTATGAAGAATAAGTAATGAGTAATAGCAAAATATTAACGTGCAGGAATCAAATGACAATTTCATTTTCCTGTAATCTTTCTCTAGCTCTGTTGGAAGAGCACAGTGTTGACATGATAATTTTATAAACTTCCTTGACAGTTTGTGTTTAACCATATTCCATTACCTTAGATTGATAATTGGCACTTACAAAGAAAATGAAATGTCTGAGAAATTCATTAAACACGCAAAATATCTGAGGAAACCCAGTGCAATGGTTAAGTTATCTAAATCACTGTGTAACAAGTTAAAGGGCTGTTTCCTTTTTAAATTCTAAACCAACCCCAAACGAGTCATGACTTCATATTATATTTTTAATGCAATGGAAGTGAAGACGTTACTGTGAGACAGATTCAAGTCTTCCTTCCGTCAGCTGATATTGGCAGCAATTTCAATTAAGTCAATAAAGTTACAGCTTTTTGCTTTGGATCTGCTCTTCCCTCTTTTCACCTTCCTCCAGGAAACATAAAAGGCAGAGAGAATTTTATTTCTGCAGATATTCCCTTAATAATCTATTACAACATAATCTTATCAGAAAGCTTTATTTGGAAATGTTCAGGTGATGTATTTTCACTGTACTGATAATTTCCCCCCCCCAAGTCTAAGCGCACAGACCACGCAGACCCATCCAATGAACTGCAGACACCCTTCTCTTTAGTGTACTTCGGCAGTTCAGTTCCCAGTGGCTGCTCTATCTATGTAGTTTAAGCTGCTTGAAAAAGCAAGAACATCATTTAATTACAGTAAGTTGCTAAATGTCTGAGCGAACAAAGTTCTTGAGGATATGCCAAGTATCTTGGCCTATCCCTCAAGTCAGGCCAGGCTTAGGAAAAAGTAAGAAGAAACTAATAAGGAGTAAAATCTCCTTTGTCAGAATTACTCTTGCTTGGCCTTTCACTGCTGAAAGAAGACTGAAGAACACTTATAAAAATTATTCTTTTTCCTAACTACACAGAATCATAGCGAATCATTTTCCAAAGCCTGCTATTGTGGACAGAGGGTGAAGAGACAGCTCAGCACCAGAACTGCCAATTTCATTTAAACACTGCCTGATCACAGAAACATCTGTGACCAGATCATCCCTGATATTAACTGGACTCCTTCAATGACGGACAGACAACTCTTTCCTGTATCGGCTGAAGATGAGGGTTATTTGGACTTGATGTTACACAACACATGAGGGAGCACATTCAGTAGCAAGCCCTCTGCCACAGTAATACAGTAGAATTCTGGACATAAAAGTGGACAAGGGGCAAGACAAACTTGTCAGCTGTCTGATATTCTCGATCACATTACAATCATTTATTGTTGTAAGACAGAGAAGTTCAATCACAGATATTCAAACTAGCAAAATCCTCGTTTACCTTTAGTGCAAACGAAATGACAGAACCTGATCTCTCTTCAATTCTTTCATGACTGATTTTTTCAGTTTCTCTTACTCTCAGACGATAAAAAAAGAATTAGATAAATTAATTATCTTACCTACAAAGGAACATTTTATGAGGCTCACTTGCTTCTTTTGATTGAAGTTAGGTATTTGGTGCATCAAACAATTCAGTGATGGATCAGAGATGATCTGCTGTCACTTCCACGCTCCACGTCTCAGAAGCTTCATATTGTAGACTAAGTTTTCAGACCTTGAGTATAATTGACTTTAAAATGGCATTCTGTCCTGTGAAAGCACAAAACAAGAAAAAAATCACATTTCCTAATGCAGTTAATTATTTTCCAAAACTGCTTAATTGATGTAATGAAGCAGAGGACATTAAACCTATTACTAAGATACATTACAAGGTGAAAGTTTGATTGATTTTTTTTTTTTTAGATTATACGAATAGACTTTTGAAAATACAGGTGAAGGGAAAAATAGAATGTCTGATATATGACAAAACAATTTCTATTATGATTTACAGTTGTCTTTCCCTCAAATTAACCATCAAATCTTCTCACTGCTAACAAGAATGTGAGATACAAAACCCACCCCTCAGAACATTTGCCTAACTTCACAGATTTTTGAAAATTCCCATAAAAAACTTTACTAGCTCAGGCCTCAAGGTTTTTGAGACAATAATCACAAGTCTTCGCTAACATCTGTAGAGTGTGGATGTCTTCTAGGGGTCTGTGAAAATCCTGAGGCATAACTCCCATGAGTGATACCAAGCACCCCCATGCCTAGCGCTTACAGCATCCATTTCTTCACAGGACTAGAAGAGTCTTCCAGGAAAAAGGCAGTGAAAGCGGCAGCTCTACAGAAGGCCGGTTAGAGGTAGTGTGAATTTATATTTTACGGTGTTCTAGGACCTTGTAAAACCACAGAATATATTATTTCCATATTTCAGCTTTGACCTTCCTGTATAGCTTTTGCTCTATGAATAATCCCATTTCATTATTGCAAGGTTGCATTTCTGAAGGTTGGTTATAAATTATATCTATAAATAATTTCTCAAGCTACCGTTCGCAAGTTGCTTGCCACTTTTAACTTTAGGAAGGCCTGTCCTTAGACCACCTCAGTTCTGGTCCCTCATCTTTGTTATTAAACCACAAATCCAAAACACTGACTAATGGCTACTTGAGTTTGTATCCATTTTATGAATTATCCATTTAAATTTCTTTTTCACTTAATGACAACAGAACTCACAGAGATCAACAGAATTGTTAAACTATTGTTCTGGACATCATGTTTTCACTCCAACCTTTCTTTTCTCAGAGACTATCAAAGACTCAAAGGAAAAAAAAAAAAAGATAGAGATAGGTCAGATATCTGAAATCTAATGCTTTGTCCTCCATAAAAAATTTAATCGACTCCTTTGTGACTTGTCCAAATCCCATGGAAATCAATGTAAAGATTCCCATTGATTTGACAGAGTATGTGTGCCAGGCCTTTAACCTCTCCAAAGTAAAAGTAATAGGATGTCTAATTAGAGACTTAATTAATGCCTGTATGATGCTTTCTAAAAAAGAAGTTAATGCTCACAGTCTCCACAATTCTCAACACCAGACTACTGATTCTATGCTGATTAAAATATCCTGAATGTATTATATATTTGGCACTATAGAAATCAATAATTTTTACATAACAGAGCTTATTCATTCAAGCGGGTAAAGAAAAGGATTTATCTCCTTTCTCCACCTCATAGGTGCTAAGAACTTACTATAACAACCAAAAAACAGAGGAACTGATATTCTTATTTACAAAAGGCTGCATGTTATTGAGGATGCAGAGAGTTCTCTTTTTTTTTTTTTGTTTTCCCCTTTTTACCCCGGTGATAAAGCTGCATCTTTTTTCCTTGCTGTAGCCTGAAACAAAATAGCTGATTCTCAGGTGGAAAAATGATTAGTAACATGGGAGGTCGAATGAATTTTGAGATATTGAGGAAAATGTAGTTTGAACTGTCAGGTTTACTCGCTTACCCACAGGAACTACAAAGCAGTAAAGAAATAAAACCCTCTTAGAACTTATAGCTTTCATCAACCTATTCCCTCTGGCTGATTTTTTTCCCCAAATCTCTCTTTTCCCAGTGGCTCCTATTAGAAACACAAATAGTCTGCCTCTCTGCTTAGCGACAAATGTCATGTTACTTACTTTTTTTTTTTTAAAAAAAGCTATTAAATTATCATTCTTCTTTTAATCTGAGGATAGAAAGCTATGCAACCTGTTCAGTCAAATACACTCCACAGGAGCACTTGCACCGCACGGACTTTCAAAGGAAACCAAAGCTATTAGTAGTTCAGCTCCCGTCTGTTAGGCCAAAGAGAGTTGCCCTCTACTTGACACCCCACCTACACGGTTACAAGGCCTGCCAACAGCACCAGGAATAGATCTTTGTATAGGCATTTAGAAAAGCTATGGATCAGCACAGGGTCCTCTTACAGTCTCTCCCATATGCTACTGTGATCAGATCAGGAAAAATTTATGGATAGAAATTGATTCTTTACATTGCAATTACAAAAGATAAGGAAAACCAGAATCCAATGTCTCAGCAGGCCATTGAGTCTTTCATTGTTCGTGATTTTTTGTATACTAAGTCCAGCTGACCAAAGTGCATGTGTACCAACATGCAAACAGGGGGAACTGGAGCTCCATGCCTGGTCTGAGAGTTTTGTTTTCATAGGTATCACAGAAACTTGGTGGGAAAACTTGCATGACTAGAAGACCACAATGGATGGCTACAAACGCTTTCAGAAAGATAGGAAGGGAAGAAGAGGAGATGGAGTTGCATTTTATGCAAAAGTGAGATTTGGGGTGAGCTGAGACCACAAAAGCTCTCTCAAGTGCCTTTGAATCAAGATTAGAGGGGTCATCACCAAGCGGGATCTTATGTTTGGTAACTGTTACCGACCTCTTAATCGGGATGATGAGGCTGATGAAATCTTACTTTGGCTGCTCAAGGAAGTCTTGGGCCGACAGATCCTGGTCCTCACAAGTGACTTCAGTTACCCAGATATTTCTTGTGAGAACAACACAGCAGCTGTTCTCAACAACACAGCCAGGAAAAAACAGCTCTAGCTGTGGGCTTCGATACACCCTCTTCCCGTTTCAAGCTGCAGTGGTGATGCCTGGGAGGATCGCGCCTCGTAACTGAAGTGTCTGCTCCTTTGATGTGATGCCTGTGTTCACCAGTCACTACACTCTCATCAGAATGTCTTTCTGCTTGATTGTCAACCTGAATTTTCTGTCTCCAGGACCAGTGGTGTAGTGCCTCTCTCTCCTAACAGCCTGTAACCCCCTTGTCTGCTTCTCTGGTGACAGGGGCATTTGCACCCATTTGTTGTGTCCTTAGAGCTCAACTCCCCAAGCAAAAGAACAGGTTGTGCTGCTCTCCCTTAAGGACTTCCTCCCCCTCTCTCCAAATTCTCTTCTCTTTAGCTGGCTTGCACTGTTAACTACATTTCTAAAGCACTGCTTACATTCAGAGCATGTGCAAAGAAGCACACAGAGACTCCATACGAGAAGCTGCAGGACGTATTTTGCAAAGACAATAAACTACACTAGGCTGCTTAGTAAGAACCACTAACCTGTAACATTGGCTTTATTCTGAAAGGAAAGGAAAATGATGCAAGTCAGGGTACACTAAAAAGCACAGTTTTCTCTCCAGACCAAAGTATTTGCTAATTATTCTGCAACAATTCCCCTCCCACTTGCCCTCTTAGAAGGATTTAAGTGCCCAAATCCCTTGTTAAGCACTGGGAGTTAGAAGCTCTGATTTCTTTGTGGATTTGCACGAGTGACTTGTAGCTGAGCTGCAATCTTATTCTCCTTCACTACAGCCTGTTTTTCCTGAAGGAATGCAAGTGTCTGACTTCAAATTCCACCGCACTGTGAGTGTTCAAGTCTCAGTGCTGCATCCTGCCCCTGCCGGAGTGGGCATGGAGGCTCTGAGCAATGCCAGCCTAAAAAAGAAGATAAGCATGGTACTGTCATACATGTCAGAACTGTATTTCTTGTTTTCTGTTAAAACAGATATCAAGTATCATGAGTTAATATTCTGAGAATATAGTGCTGTTTGTGTGAATGATGTTTGCCAAACCTAATTCATAGGTATGCTTTCTGTTAAACACTGAGGTCAGGTTTCTTTGAGAACAAAAAGTGAATTCTAATGCAATAGAAAGAAAAGAGTGGAGTGACTTGCTAAAAACTCATCTACTTCAGCCAAAGAAATCAAAAAGTACATGAAAAATCATGCTAACTAGGGTCTTCCATTGAAAGATGCTGTTCTGAAGTTTTCATTGAAAAACAGTAAATGGGGTAATGGCCAAATGGATGTAGAAATTCTTCATCTTCACCGTCTCATTTCTGAAAAGTAAAGAAATCTAAAGCGAGAGGCTGCGGCAAGCAGAAGTCTACAGGAAGGATGAGAAGAAAACTTGTCATAGACTGATTACAGACAGTCTTCCCACCAGAACAATGTTGGGAAAGTAATTACAGAGAGATTCAGGTCTTGGCAGATAACAGAACAGTTTTAACAGGAAAGTCATGAGGGGACTTCTAGGCACCGTGATAAGCATCAATTCTTTTCATGGCACCAGAAGTGGAAAGTGTAAATGACATTCCCTAATTACTTATTACTATACTTAAAAAGAAGATTAGAGGGAGCAGAGAGCATGGAAAGCATCAAGGCAAACCAGTAAGTTATTCAGAGTGCAAACTCCATACCGTGCATGGAGGAGAAACTGGGGAAACACGCTTAAGAACAAACTTATTCAAAAGCTATTAAAACAGCCAATCACTGTTAAACTGTGTAGAGGTGGAAATATGCCCTAGAGGGAGTGCAAACCAGAAGATTGACTTCTTCAGATTCACAGCTGTGGTGGAGCAATCAAATACTCCAAAGCCAGCTTTCCCCTCAGAGACAAGACAACCTGGGGCCATATGATCTCAATCTCCGATATGCACAAGGAAAATTTAATGAGAGATTTGCTATAGGAACTGATGTCTTGAAGTGACAAATTGCAAGCTTCACTGACCTCTCGTGAAGGGGAAGTTTCAAACTTTCATCAGGAAAATTGAGCAGTTGAGACAGGCACATGCAAGGAAAGGAAAACTGACTCTAAGCAGAAACATTCACAGTCACTGTTAAAGGAGCTTAATTCCACATTCTTGCTAGCCAAAAGTGCAATGGTAATGGAGAAACACAAAATATAACATGAAAGTGTCAAACACAACTGAGGTGAAATGCTTGGCTGGGTAATTGATTTACTTCCCCCAAAATCAACACTACTTGAGAAGAGATGCTCTGTTGATTTAGTCGTTGCCAGACTCGGAACCAGGAGGTACCCAAGAGTTCACAATCACAGTAAATTAAACTAGATTTAATTCTTCCAGGCTTTCGCAGCTTCCAAAAAGGCTTACCTTGGATTTTGACTGCAAGGTAAAGCGTGGGCACAGCACAAAACAGAAAGCTTACCTTTAAGAGCTTGTACCTTTGTAATTGCCAGAATGTTAACTGTGGGAGTTTGCAGTACTGCAAACAAGTTAGTTAATATTTCCAAGTGCCAAAGATTTTACCCCAGATTTCCGACATCATATCTCACACAGTTAATAGGTTTCATGCTGATTATTAATCTGAACAATACAGAATATCATGCTGTTGGCAAGAAAACATTATCATTAATAAGATTATATATTTGCCTCTAAAAAGGAAGAAACAGCTCTGGGCAATCGATCTATGCCTTCAGAAGACTAATAATATGAAAAGTTAAGTGATTTGTCCCATCACCTCTGTCTTAGCTCCTATTCCAGGAGTAAAAGAAGATTTCTGACTGTTAAAAATCTGTACAGATGGAGAAAATGTTAACTTTTGGAAGTTCTTTTGCTAGATCAGAGCATGACGACTGAAACACTGTCCCTTACAGCCGTCATCTTTGGCATCTTCAGAACAGAAGGTAACAGATAGTCAGAACCAATGATTTGAGTGTTCTGCTTGAAGCAGAGTTTTTCTAAACAAGCTGAAAATACCTGTGCCAAGAATCAAGCGTCTCTGGAATATCAGGTTGGGTACCTGAAGGCAGAGACACCTAAAGTCACTAATAATGCTTAAAAAGTGTAGGCATAATTCCCAACACACACAATTTCTCTTTCTCTCAAAAAAGCCCACACTGGCAAATTGAGAATAAATCACTCCTCACAGAAAGTATTAAATGACAGGATTTGGCTCCAGTGACTACAATTTTTCACTGAAATGTTACATCATGTCACTTTTTATTGCCCTGTGTGCATGCCAATGTGTACAAGATTAGTGTTGCTGCTGCAGATGAGGAGATGAACTACTGCTGTTCCCAGCCTTGCATCCTTTTAAGAAAAAATCATTGATATTATGGAAATCTAATTAAGAGTAAGATTTTTTTTTTTTTTTGGTAGGAAAAGAAGCAGCAGAACTCAGAAAACCATGTGCCAAAGGAGCAAATACCTAGAAAAAAGTACTTTTCAGTGTCATCATAATAATAAACAAAGCTTCAAGGAAGGAAAACTTATCTGTAGCAAAATGATAAAAGATCTCACACTGAAACTCAGAAACAAAAACCTAGAGGAAAAGCAGAAGACTTAAGGGTTCTCAGTCTGCTCCCAAACTGAGACCAACAGGGTTAACAATCAATACTCTTTAGGCGTGTTAAAGTTTCACCTTCTAGCTAAAAGAAATCCAATGGTGGCTCCTATATTTGTAAGTGGAATTTTGACAGCAGAGCAGATATATCTTCATCAGGACTTTGTGTCTGCCTGCCTCCTCACTTCAGTTCTTATTGTCATTTTGCAATATATTAATGATCCAAATCATCGAGTGATTCCAGTTAGGCTGCAAGAGGTTCTCTCAAGTAGGCAGCACTCCTTACAATGATAGATTGCAGAAATAATGGCCTCTTTACTGAAAGCAAAACATCAGAAAACTGGCTTAAAAATAGCAGAAGAGGAGGGACTGAAGATGACAAGTGCTGTATCAGCAAGGATGGAACAAACTATTCAAGAGGGCAGTTCCATTTCGTATTCGCCTTTGCAAGGCTGCCTGTGTATTAAGGACAGGCGATGCTCATGCAGGCATAAAGCATCAGATACCCAGGGAAGTAAAGCACAAGAAAAGATTATCAAGCAAAAATCTTAAAAGTTTTGCCTCACACTAGAAAAATATATGGTCTTTTTGTTTCATTGCAACTCCAAAACACAAACTCATAAGGTTAATAACTTCATTCCAGACATTCTGGAAGCCAGAGAAAATTGTACAAGTACTGAAGTGATTTCTTCAGCATGACCTGGACTTGAACAACCACTTCTCTCTCTAACTCTGTAGAACTGAGGCTGTCAATGGAAATATGTTCTTCCAACTGGAGGGATAATGCCCACCAAGCTCACAAAAACTGGCAGTGAGAACCCCTATCAATGACACCATCACACAGACTGAAGTGCTCTGGCAGCACTTTCACACGCTGGCTTTTCCCAGAAGATACCACTGCTATCTTGCAATTTTGACTATCCAAGCTGCCAAAAGGCTGGGCAGTGGTGTCTTCAAGCCAAACACGTGGCTGGAGCTGAAAACAAAAAAAAAGACTTCTAATGTGTCTCACTCGCAGGGCTACACACATATCACTGACAGAAGAACATGAGAAATTGCAAAAAGTATTATAATTCTGGTCGTGCCTACCTCAGTTCTTACTCAAACACATGAGTGAGCTAACAGAAAGGTTCTCATTCACCTCTTTGACGAGGTCCCTCAAGTTCAAATGGGTTAATAACTTGCCCTGGTTTGGCACATCTTGGCCAGTCTGAAACTTGCAGTGTTAAATATAAATAGCTTCATGCACAGGTCAATTAAAACAAACGGTGTTTTTCTCCCTTCTTCTCCCATTCTCCCTCCATTTTATTTCATTGGACTGGCTGCAGAACTGACTGAATCTTATCCCTTTCAACTGTCCTGAAAAGCTCTCTAATTAGCTCTCTGCTACTCCAATTAGTAAATGCAACACGGTGGCCATTATTATATTTCCAGGTGCTCTACAGATTTTCTGACAACAAACTAGACAGATGAAAACCATGAATACACAAACAATCTGTAAAGTGTAATGTTTCCATTTGTTAGGCTATCTGAATAAGAAAAATGCCATTAATATGGATAAGTCCTTCAACTTTCCCCATTAATAGCTGGTCTTAGTTCACAGGTGCCTTTTTAATCTCTCCTGAATTCCTCTAGAATCTAATGAATACATGTAATAAAAATAGCAATTCAGAATTTAATCCTGATTCTGGTCTTAGTCATTAAGAGATTACAGGATAGTGAATGATAGTTAATCAATGTGTTTAATTTGGCCCCATTATTTATTTGATACAGTTTCTCACATCGTGGCTATAAATCTTTTTTCCCCCCAAGCTTGGCCACCAGAAGCAACGCTGAAATACTGAGGAAAAAAAATATTAGATTTGATGATCTTTTTAAGTGCAGGTTAAACTATAATTAATCTCTCTGTGTGTGCTCATACCTTTCAGACCAGTACATGTATGCTCGTATGTAATTCATACATCGTCAAACTCTTCAGGTAAGATTTATTGTGCTTTATTTTTTGTCTGTGTTAACACTTAGCACTATCAGTCAAGATTTCCCAGCACTTACCACAGCATTAGCCCTAAGCATCGGGAAATCACATTTCTTGGTGCCAAGGGTTTAAAAAGATTCTAATTCAGCTATTAAACTGGAGGCAGCATGCACCAGCCCCACAGCACATTCACCCATTAATTCTGTCCCCTGGAAAAAATGACTACTGCTTGCACCAGTCTGATAAAATGAGGAAATGCACTGATTATGTCTGTGGCAGCTATTCTTGACCCAACCAACAGTGACAGTCATCAAACCGCAGCACCTAGAGTGCTGCAAGCTGTGTGAGCTAACCCGAGACATCATTAATTCTAAACACCAGAGCTTTTGTCCAGATACTGGAGTTCAGAGAAGCTTAAAAACAAATCCCTTTGGTGCGTGGAAATTCTGTATGCTGTTCATATTAACTTGCATTGGAACAGTATTTGGAACTTATTTCTCTAGTTGGACAGGTGAGATGCAAGAACCAAAGTGCCAGTGTCCTTCATTGGGTTGCTAAAAATTGGACCTCAGGTTCAATTAATAATGTTAGATGGACAGAAATCAAACTGATTAACGGACTAGCTGGTTTTTATTTTTTTTTTATTTATTTTTAACACAGTATGATGGAGAGAACAAAGGAACTGTGAATGCCGTAGACTGGGTGATTAGTCCAGCCAGGATCTGAAAGCATACACATGTTCAGTACAGGAAAACATAGGGAAAAAAACAACATGGTATTAAAAGAGCCCTTGCTACCTAATCCTGTCAAGTCTTTGGGGAGACTTAAATATTCATGGCGGTCCTGGGATCTGGATTTCTGGGAAGTTATTGTATGAGATAAAATCAAGAAGGTGTCCTGTGGGATTACCATAAATTCAGTTTACATTGTAGCTTAATGAAAGGCTTGTTCCCTGAAAAAGCAGATTCACCTTACGCAGTTGGCAGTTGCGTGCACAGTGTGGCATTACTCTTAGCTGGGAGATGATGGCTTACAACATCGCCGACAAGCTGCAAAAGACACCCAGCTAGGGACTTCCCTTCCTGCGCCCTAAGCCTGGGAGGTACAGCCCTAACACAGTCTATATCAGGAGAAGATAGTCTATATCAAGAAGAGATGGGAGGAGGATCACCCCAAAGCCAGTGGCTTCCTTCTCTTTTCCTTTGTTTCAAAAGGGCAGGGATTTGATTGTATCGTTATCACACAGTACCAAAGCCTTCCCTCGAGAAAATAATGGGATCTCCACCTGGTTCTGCACATTTTCATGTTCTCTTCATGTATAAGGCAAGGATTCATTATGACTATTTCCACTGTCAGGTTGGATCATAGATCCAAAGCATCCAGAAAATGGAGGATCTCTGGACAGGCCTCCCAGAAAGGAAGAGTATTTTGGAAACAAAATGTCTTGTTTTGTAATGTGCTATCTTAAAAATTCTCCTTTGTGCCTCTGTGCTCAACTGCAAAAAAAAAAAAAAACACACACGGACACACATACGTTTTCTCAGGGAGATGAATAGTCAAATAGTATCTCAGAAAGTATTTAGATTATGGACAAAATACCATGGAAGTACACTGTACAGTTTTCTCCCAGTTTGTTTCTAAAGGTAGCTGCCAAACATGCTAAAATTCAACAGCTGGGTCCTATGTAGAGGAAGACCACAAAAAGTTCATGAGTAATTTTCACCACCTCAGCAACCAAATCCTCAGTAGAGCTCAGGATGTTTTGTTTGACAGACTGTCCTGAAACACTGGCAGTAAATAGGAGCTAAACAACATTAAACTCCCAGGGCGACATTTCAGACCATCCAAGTACCTCACCAGTTTAATCTTAGACTTTTAATTTCAATAAATACATTCTGAACTCTTTCAAAAGCCTGGCTAGTTGAGTTGGGAATAGAACCAAGGATTTAGTACAGAAACATCTAAGCCAAAGTCAGACAAATCCTTTGAAAAATTACAACCAATGATCATTAGTGTGCTGCTTTCCCCAAAATATTTGAGGTGGTGTTTTCCAGTAGCAAGTATTTTAGTTTTGGATAGTCTTGAAATGCTGTTCACATTTATGTGGATTTTTCAAAATGGAAAGACTTGTGTTGCCTTAGCAAGATAATTTCATGCTGTGTTGGTATAACAATTTCTGCATTCTTATTTATTTGTCTACAGCCGCAGAGCTAAGCAATTTTTGCTTGCTCGCTCTCCTTTTAAGAAATTTTACTAGTTAATAAATAAAGCTTAGCCTTGTTCCAGTGGTCCGTCCCTCAATAGTTACTATTCTTTTTCTGACTCAAAGACCAGCTGCAATGAAAACAATGCCCTCTCGTTCCTCCCAGCACTTAAAAAGGTTTATAGATCTCCAGCCTCCTACAACTCAGCAGAAAACTGCTCGCACTTGACAGTCTTCAGAAATCAGCATTGTTTCCATCCTCACTAAAACTGTCAGCCACACAAGGTCAGGAAATGAGGAGAGCTGATGTCACCTGAATCATTACTACCTCTGCTTAGACCTCTCACCACACTCCTGTCTTCCAGAGAAAGCTGGTATACCCAAGAGTAAAAGTCTTTGAAGTCTTTTAAAACTGTCATAAAATAGTTTCTAGAAACTGTTTGAGAACTACAAGGAACCCGAACCCTTCAAAATCGTAAACTCATGAATACTTTCTTACCACAGTTGTCAAACTGTGAGAGTGTTTTGCAGGGTGCTCATGAATATGAGCACCTCTGCAGTAGCCTCTAATAGGTATCTTTATTTTTCAGATATGATTCTACAAGGAAAGCAATAACGAATCCTTTCAAACTACCTAGACTCAATCTACAAGTCATGTCAATTAAAAATCACCATGTAAGTCTGCAAGACAGCTCAGAAAAAACACCCTGCTCTCTGAACACCGTGGTATGTGCTCTTAAAAACAATGTACATAGGGTAAGACGAAAATGAACTCCTTCATATGCGTTTGAGAAAGAAACATTGTTTCTGTTCTGTTTTAAAAATCATAAAAGCTGCACATAACAGAATATAAGCAAAAGGCTTTTAGTGAACAGAAGTACTTTCTCCAAAGCCTGTAGATACTTGAGATGACCTCAAGGACAGCAGTAATAGTTCCAAGACAATGAGGCAGTTATAATTAAGCAGATGTTTGCAGACTACATACCATTGTACACCAGAAACTACACATAATTCACTTATAGGTCATACTCATAACACCAGACACGTGTGTGTGTGTGTGTATATATATATGATGTGTATTTATATTACTCTTGTCCCCATCCCAACTACGGCAACATTATTCACATTAAATCCTAAGCTTCTCCTCACTATCACTAAGTATTCGTGCCCACAGGTTGTATTTCTGACACGGCAATATCGCTTTCCGTTCCACAGTTAGATGTGGCATTGCCGTTGGGCATGCTCATTTGCTACGTGTACGCCTTCCAGTTAATGTAGTAACAGTGAACATAAAGCGCGATGGGCTGGTCCAGCTGGTGTAAATCAGCGTGGCTCCGCTAACCTTGGCACAGCCTAAATGGTCTGTTACAGACAGAGGCAAGCTCCTCGTGCCTGAGCTGCAAGTCTGCTGGCCACAAGCCAGCTCTGAGCAGGGAGCTATTTGGCGTACGAGTGCGGTGCCAAGCCTGAGCTTATACAGATGAGCTTTTTCTCAGCAAGGCCTACTGGGTTGGATTTAGTGTCATGCTAAGCATGCTAACATGCAGAACTTGTACCAAACATCTGGTCCGATCTGGCATCCCTGAAATCTACAGAACTTTCCAATTAACTTTACTTTTGCCAAAGCAAATCCATATTGAGTCAAATCTTTGCTTCGTTCAAGCCAATGAGAGTTTTTGAACCGATTTCAGCTGTGATAGGTTTAGAAAAGAAAATTTTCTTTGGTCAGCTACACGGTTCCCCTCCCTGCTCTAAGCAGACTGCTTTACAATACAGCATTCACCCCTTTGTTAATGATAACATTAAAAAAATCAATGGCTCAATTAACAATCAGGAATGCAGCTTCCAGGCAACAAGCACCATGATCAATAACTTATGTTCAGTGAAATTAAAGGCACTTGTTAAGTCAAGTGTTAAAAGCTGCACACACTTAATATGGGAATATCAGTCACGAACAGTTTGGCAGTTTAACTTGAGAAAATCGGTAAGTACAAAGTTCCCATACTATGTTCCACACCAATGAGTAACTAATGAAGCATAAATATTCACAGAAATTCATTTCTGTAATAAATTCTCAAATCCCCCAATACACAGCAGTAGTGCTGAGTTGACATAAACTTTCACTTTTGTTATGAATTACACTTCTAAAATATAAATCCAAAATGAAGTTGGCAAAACCAAATTCAAATCTTCCACAAAGCTAGATCCCAGTGGTTTGAAGTAACATCAGAGCATAATGGCTTCACTGCTATGAATGACAAAATTTTCCACCAGCGTAAAGGGACGTGCCAAGATTTCTTCCAACAAATTTCCCCAAGGTCACCAAAACATCCTCAAATGAAATAAAATGCGTTTGTCTTACGGGCGAGGCGAAAGCAAGGGTTCACACAGCATAGGATAAGTGACATGAAAACATTTAAGTCCTTTGGAAGAGTTATGAACAAGCATTGCGATATCAAAATCAAGAAACCTGTACAGATACAATCTGACTTACTCTGCCACTGTATTCCTGCCACATTTTGTAAGGTGGCGATTAAAGGGAAGATTTTTCAAAGGCATAAAGGACAGTGAGATGCTCAACTCTCGGTGGAAGCCTGGATAAATCAGATGTCTCATTCTCATTTATGCAATCTAAAATCTTCCACTTAACTTTTATACGTGTGCTCTCAATAGAGCTTTTCTTTGAGAAGAGAACATTTAGAGCAATGTCAAAACTGACTCCTACATCAAGCTTGTGACAAAATTCATCTCATGGTCAATAGCCTTGTTTTTAGAGCTCCACCAATAACAGAGATGATTTAGCAGCATGCTCCTACTCTGCGAATAGCCAAATTGAAGCCTGCTCTTCTGATTATACTGAACTCTTTCTACTCAAAGTAGGGAATATTCACAGGATAGTTTATGCTTGTTCAAAACCTGTAAAAATAAATAAAATAAATGAAGAGAAATCTTTGCATGCCTCATTTTGCATATCAAGGACTCTCTCTTATTGCAGTCGGGTGTATATATACACCCTTTTCCAAATAGCACAGAAGTCTTGTGAGGCCTGAATCCCTAAAGCAGTAATAGGGAATATGTATGGAGGGGTGGGTGATGGGATGCGGCAGGATGATTCTCTTCATTTAATGAGCTGCCCCTTTCTTCAGCATATTATGATCATATCCTGAGCATTGCTGACTGCACTTTGATGGGTACCTAATCAACGAAAATCAATCATCTGAAATTGCACAGACAGTATTTCATCTCCATCAAAAATCATCTTCCTACAGAGCTCCATTAATCTCTTCATCATTGTTTAACTCAAAAAGAAACTTCTGTTGTAAAAGATATCAGACTTTGGTTTTAAATTATAATTAAAGCTGTGCAGTGCTTGCTTTAAGGAAGTGACCGAAGCTACAGTTAAGCATTTGGTTTTGCAGGGCAATTTACCCATGCAGAATTAACCAATGCACCTTGGCTATGCATGGGAGGATAAGCAACTGATAAATCTGAGTGTGAACAACCCTATTTGCTAATTGAAGATGACCTCACCCTTTCATCTCACTCACAAGGCAGCACATTCTCAGTTCTCATGACCAACCTGTTCGTTTGGAGTCAACCAGAAGCCCAACCCCAACCGCTTCCAGGAGAGGTTGGGAGGCATACCCATGGCAGAGGCAGGTGCAGGCAGAGGAGTGGAAAGCTTCCTCTCTACAATCTGCAGAACATGTTTAGGGTTGAGAGCTAAGACTTCTATTTCAGAAAGCACAGCTTTTCATACCTCCCTCCCCAGAAGGTCCTTAAAGCCTGGCCTCATCTCCTCCCAGACTTCTGCCTCCACCTCTGTTGCAGGAACACTTTGAGCCCCATTTGGGCCCTGTTGCCTTGGCCGTTTCCCTCCAAACTCCATTGCCTACAATCCTCTCTCCTTCCTTCACCTTCCTCATCAGAATCAGGCCTACTACAGAGGCCATTTCCTACTGTGGGTGTTGTGTGTGAAGCTATAAACGGTGAAAAAGGCATATTGGGCACTAAGAGGTAAATTTATGCTGACGAGTGTTTCCTGGGTACCTGTCCTGGAAAGAAGGGTGAAGCTGCTCTCCTTGCAGACACCTCGTCATGCTTAAGTGTTTGGAATGGTAGTAAAAGACCCAGAAAACAGCATAGCTAGGGCAGTAGTAAAGACTGGGAGAGCAGCAGGAAACCTGCCAACAGCAGGGAACAAAACCTCAGCTCATGGCTATTGCAATCCAGCATAAATCCATGCTTGCTGCCCAGTGGCAGGGCAGGCTGCACTGTGGCCTCTCATCGCAGCTACCATCCCTTTTAATTGTAACTAAGTTGTCCTTATGTTACAGGAAATTACTCAGATGAAGGAATCCCCTTCAAAAATCAGGATCCCTTAACTGACCTAGCTGAGAGAGGTATCTTCTGTTCTTCTACCGCAAATTACCACTCACAGAAAAGCTGCCTGCTATGAAGATTTACTAGGGTGTGGGCTATCACCCACAGGACCAATTCTGACTGCAGCAACTCTGGAAAGATAGTATATCACGCAGAAGGGAAAACCAGCCTTGTGATATAAAGCCAGCAGTGGGTTCAGCTGTCATTTGCACTGGGAACAGCGCTGGTGCTTCCCCTCATGCCTCTTCTGCTAACAAAGAAACGAGACTGCAGCTGCAGTTATTACTTGCCCTCCCTGTTTTCAGAAACGTGATGATATGTAAGCTGCAAGACTTCCCACAATAAATATTTTAAACCAAAGTGAAACCATTGAACAAGCAAAGAAAAATACTGTGAAAGAAGTGAAGCTTAATCACAGTAACAGGATCTAACAGTATCCTCTTTCCTTAACTCCTTCACAACACTCTCCTTTTGAACCTGGAACCAACAAGGGGATGTTGGACGTTAATGCATCTGATAGTGAGTTTCAAAGGTGAAAAAAAAAAATTGGTTTCAAGGATCATTGCTGTATTGGGAAATGGAGAACTACCTTGAGTGAACCCTGGTTTAGTCTTGTTGATTTGGTCTATCCACAATTGCTCAACTGGAGACAGAAATTAATTCAACCAGGTTCTATATCCAGCACTACATAGGTCAGACCAAGATCCCTACGACAGTCCAGTCAAAGCTTAAAACTTATTAATCCAAGACAGGGTTTACAAACACTTGGGAGCATGTAACAAACCGACTATGTTAATCCTCTACCACCATGATCAACAAAGTGGGGCTAGGCAGAGCTCTAGTGCATGAAGATAATGACAGGATCTTTATTTCAGAGCAATAGCACACGTGGTAACTTCAACTGACTGACATTATGTTTCAGTGCTCAACGTTTATTTGTTTAGATGATAATACTGGCAACAAAATTGTTTATGTTTTTCCAGGTCTGATAAACTTCCAGGGAGCAAATATCTCAAACGAGCACTTCTATGGAGGCAAGTGAGAGGTTATATCATCCTCAGGTCATTTCAAGCTCCTCCTAATTGTACTTTTGAAAGATTTCTCACAATTGTTACTGCTTAACTTACATGTTCTCAGGAAACTGGTTCCCTTCTCTTCCTATCCATACGACCCTAGAGAACAGAAATGTTATTCAGATGTTTTATGTATTCACATCCATGTTTCTCCCAGGAAAACTGAGGGAAAGCTAGCAGGTGAGATTTGGGCAGTATCAAAACTTTCTATGGTCTTTTGTATTGCCTGCCTTTCAAACAGCAAACAGTAGATGTAATTTCAGTTTTCAAAACCACAGCTGCTTTTTGAGCTTGTCAACACAAGATGGCATATACTTTACACACACCTGACAAGCGTGATGGATACTAGAAAGCGAATGAGATTTTTTGTATAACTGTTAGTTTCATGCTTCTCCCTTAAAAAGCAGTCTTACTGGTATTCTATTACTGGTGCTCTGTTAGAAACAGGAAAACCAGATTAACAAAACGCATTTAAAACTCAGGGAAGTCCCAAGATCCCAAAAGGCCCCTTTTAGGCAGGGCCTTTTCCCACTCCTTTGCAGGCCAGTCCCAGGCTGTCAGCATAACAAGCTCCTTCACGTACCTTGAGAGTGAGCAAACACCATTCCTGGCAAACCCCTAATGTCACAGAAACAAATCAGGATGTCAGTGCAGGAAATTGGGACCCAAGTGTAGCAGCCATAAATCTGTCCCATCCTGATTGACTGAGTTGTGCCCTGAAGGATTGCAGAGTGCTGAACGGCTTTTTCTTGTCAACCAGCCGATGCAGTTTTGAGGGAGAGGGGGACACAGAGTTATGGAGAAGAGGGTGGAGGTGAACCCTGTTAAGGGTTCAGTGGAGAAAGGAGATGAAAACTCGAGTCTGGACCATTCCAGCTAAAGAGAGAAGTCAAGTAATCGGACAGGCTGGTATATTATTCAATTTGATAAACTTCAAGTTGTTTTTTTTAAAACAGTTAAGGATGCAAATGTGCTACTGAAAGGCATAAAGAAGGAAAGGAGAACAATTTCATTTCACTGGCAGAGTTAAACAGAACTGGCTAAACAGTGAAGTCTCCAGAAAGACGATGTGGCAATGAAGCTGTGAGTTAAAACAACAGCTACATTTTTTACTACAGAAGAGGTATTGTTTATTTTGAGCTACTGTTTGGTAACTGATGGTTCACAGAATGACAAAACTGCTTAATAACAAAGAGCTTCTAGGATATCTCCTGAAATATTTAGTGAGGAATGCGTGTAGAGTGCAGATATCTGTTCTGGCGTGGGCAGTCGGAGCTGATCATTTATTTATTTAGAGAGAGAAATGGGAAAAGCAATTTGGATCTGTAGGAGAAAATGAGACTTAGGCTTGAAAACCGTTGAATCACTCTTGAAAATAAGGCTGAAGTATCTACGTCACATAAGGCAAAGACAGACATGCTTGTGCAGCCCTGGCATTTCTAAAGCTGCGACCAGCCGCCTGCACGAACACTCCCCATGTCTTTCAGGGCAAAGTCAGGTGTCTTATTTTAAACTTTTTTCTTAAGTGGCTCAACCCAATCCAGTCTGACAGTCTGTCATGGTGGCATAACTAACAAAGGTCATGACAAACAGCACGGGATTGTAACATCTTAAACAAATGCATCTGTTCCCAAACTGAGGGTTACTATTTGCATGAGATATTATTAGGTTGAAAAATCGATCCTACACATTCTTACTTTGTGTAGACTACGAATTTTGGGGTTGATATTTTGTGCTTTATGCAGCCTGTTTGAGTGATGCTGGGCTATTTGGATTCCTATTCTCCCACAAAAATATGGAAGAAGAATCCAGAAGATGTTCTTTTTACAAGTTTAAGGAAGTTACCACTTTCTCTGAAATCTTGTGTAAGATTACCTATGTCCACTGGAGCACATCCACAATCTTCATGCGTTTTCGCAGCAGGGTAAAATATATGCACTATCAGCTCAGAATACAGTTGAGACAGAAAGATCCTTGGACAACTTTCTCTCCAGGTAGAGGATGTTTTTTCTGGTCTCAGGAAACACCAAAGGTTCAGTCTGCTCAGGGTGAGCGTGGCTGGCCCCTGGCCTGGAGCTGGAGAACACCACATGCGTTGCCCTGCTGCGGTGGTTCCCACCCAGCCTCTGCAAGCACACATGTTCACACCAGAAGGGCTGACTCCCTTCCCTGCACCCAGCACACACCGGGGCATCCTACTGCATGGTGCTGGTGTAGGAACGGAACCTGACTGCTGGCAACTTGTTTTCTCCTGCTGGCTCAGCTGCATAGAGCAGGTTCAGCACCAGGCACTCTCCCATGCGCCTGGGAAGCGCAGGATGCAATGTTCAACATGATGAAAGAAGAGAAAGATAACAGAGGGGCTGTCAGGACCAATTTGGAGCATTAAGTGGAACATGGCATGTTAGTATTGTTTAAAATAAGGCAATAATAATAAAGTGAAATAGCTCTGGAAGCACCAAAATCTCAAGCTTGCCTTCATTATAGGTAACAGGAATTTTGCCATTGACTTTACTGAGAAAAGGACGTAGATTTTAGTAAAGCAAAAAGATGGTTAAATGGGGGATTAGGGATGGTTGGACTGGATGATCTCTAAGGTCTTTTCCAACCTAGAAATTCTATGAAATTCTATGAATATCCTTTGGCCAGGTATTCAAACTGCTGCATAAAAATTTCTATGTATTTAATAGAGAGTGGAGCTGGCTGGGAGAATAACTTCTCTAATCTTTCAGAGGTAAATCGGATGTATTGATTCTCCAAAAGTGAGACAATTCATGAGAATAGCTGAACTTTCACCAGACTCACTGAAGTCCAAGAAAGTTTTTTTCTGTCAGCTCGCTCTCTCACTGCATGGCTCCTCTCCTAGGCCCATCTGCTGTGAAGAACAAATCAGAACTGAGCACCCTTCAGGCTCCCAGGAATTTAATTTCTACATTTCCAGAGAGCCAGGTGCTCTTGAAGTTAGCTATCTTGGATAGTTGATTAATAGTCAATTAGTTAGCCAAGTGATATAAAGGGCATCTCAGAGCCCTCAAACCCAAACAAAGAAATGTCTTAAAGATCTGAAGCTGGTGCTCCTCAGGATTGTCTAGTCTTCCAGTCTGTTTAACAGAGAAAGAAGTTTCTTGGGCCTTCTGGGTAATGCTGTAGAATAGAAAAGCACAGGAACCTGGAACCTTGTTCTCCAAGAAGTGCTGAGACTGACCAAAATGTTATTTGTACAAGCCATTAACACCAAGTTCAAGATGCTTATACTTGGAGGTGAATTGAATACACAACAATATTTAACAATCACATGACACTTTTCAAACATTCTCTAGTTAAAATATTCTTGTTAGTCTCTGCTTATCAACACCAATTCTTTCCTGTGTACTGAACACACACATTGCTGAGTTCCAGCTAAAGCTACCAATCGCAGATCTGCCACTACTGCGTGTTGTAGTAGTTGCATCAACAGGATGCATGATAATGCTTTGTTATCAGCATCTCGTGAAGACCTATTTAGCTGTACAAACTCTTTTCCTAGGTTAAAAAATTTATTGTCTTGAATCATTCAGCATTAGCAGGATTGATTTGCTCAACACAAGCCAATTACTGAGCATAATAGCAACATTTCTGCAATCAACCCAGTGGTTGGTATTCTGCTTTTACCTCAGTGAATCTGGTCTCCTCCACATATATGGCTACTGTGATGAAATGAAAGCTTAGAAAGCCAAAGCCTATGTCTTTGTACACAGTTTCTGTCTTGCTCATGGAAATCAAAGTCGTGTGAAGTACCTGCCAAAGGTTGAACACTGTGAAGGTGGGGCTGGGATAAAAGTGTGACAGAGCTGAGCACTAAAAGCATTTGAAATGAAAAGATGATGCTCCCTACTTTGGCTGCTTTTCTGTTTTTACCCTCTTCTCCGCTCTCCTCCTCCAAAGATGTAGAAAGTTATTCCAGGTATGCATTTCTAGTTATTTTATTATCAAAAAGACAGTGAATGCTGTGAATTATTGTTTACTCTCATACATTTTTAACATGACACATATGCAATTTTCTTGTTTTGAAAAGTAGAACAGGAGAAAAGACCTGAAAGTATGAGTGTGCATGCAAGGGAAAAAGAGAGCAGGCAGATCCCTCAAGGCCAAAGGGCTCTAGTTCTACAGAGCAAAAAGATATTATCTTTGAAAATCAGGTCTTAGACCAAGATTTTTTTCTGTCACTTTGGCAGCATAAAGGGTTCTCAACACAAAGAATTGGACTCCTGAGAATAAATCCAAAAAAAAGGGTACCGGTAATTGATGTAACAATGTCTGAAAATCTCCTCCAGCTTTGCAGCCAGTACAGGAGATGGATTAAAATGAGATCTGAATGTACTGAACTATGGCTTTTCTTCTTATCCTGGTAGTGACTTTACAGCGAAGGGGCAAAAACACACGACAAGCACTGAGATATTAAAGTAGAAAAAAAAAAGCCTGCATGCTTTTCCATGTCCAAGTTTAAATCACAGCACAATGTTTTAATTTTCCATTTTTTGTCTTTAGCGCTAGCACTGCAGTATTGCTCAGGAACTTGATGTGATGTTGAGGGTGTAAAGAAAGGCCATCCCCATTCCAGCCCCGCTCCAGCTGGAGCTCTAGCCTTTCCCTTTCCAAAGAGACAAAGTGCCTGCAATGCTCTGCTTACAGAGCTTTCTGTACTTCCAACAGTACAACACAGAGTAGTCCTATTAACTCCTAAGAGATTTTCCTTCACATACAGACTCTGCGAACAGTGGACAAAGAGCATGAGAGACAAAAGGAGAACTTGCAATACCAGCAATATTATTGGTGTTTAGTAGGATATTTTTAGCATTATTTTCTTTAAATATAAACATAAAAGTATCCAAGAAAAAAAACTGAAGTATTTAAGAATCTTTAGAAAACTGTATTTCTTCAGTATTGGTCTTGGTTATTCTTTTTAAAAAACAAAACGTGTTCTACACGGTCTTTTTTCTTCTCTAATTCACTAGTAGCTCAGAATAAATCTCTTCCCTTCAATTAGTTCCAGGACTGAACACACTGATACAGCAGTTTGTTTTGCATGCATTAAAAAAAAATCCACAGAAAAAAAATAAAGTTGGATTAATGGATTCTGCCATGACTTTTAGAAGCTTCATTCACAGCAAGTACCCAGCAAATCCAAAGTGCTTTTCTGCCTCAACTAACCTCAATTAGTTACTGCTCAATTGTGATATAAATATATGATGAAGAGAGGAACTGGAAGGGTAAAGTACAGTCACCCCAACCTGCATACAGCCGCGAACCTGAATGAAGTAAAAGCCTACTTCGGTATGGAAGTTACAACTTAAACCAACAAAACTGTGAAGGTAACTTTGATCTTTTTCTGTCACGATCTAATTATTAAAATACAGGCTCTGATTCCTATCTTAGTTACATTGAATCATACCAGCAGTAGCACCACTTGGTTTAAATGAAGACCTGAAGTACATACCATAGTTCTTCTCTGAATCATGGCATGTTTTGCTTGTAAGATGTGCTGATTATGCTCCTATGACATAAAATTGGAGCAAAGCACCAACTTTCATGATAGTGCAGCTTTAAGAGAGATACTAAATCCCTGAAAACAGCACTACTAAAAGTGGAAAATGTATATCTGTCACTGCATGGAGCTATGACTGAGCTAAACAGTCCTGCAAGGAAGCAGGACAAACGACCGAGGGTTGCAGTCAATGAAAACACAACTCTCACTTGTAATTTGGTAATTATTTTTTCCTCCTTGTCATAACATTGGTTCAGTTTTGGTCTGAGTTCAAAGCACTGTTATTCCCTGTGCATCATGCCTGTGCCACCTACTCTCATCAGCCTCTTTCAAACAGAAGACTAAAACCAATGGTCAATAATTTGTGTCATCTTCTATTCAAGCCCCATCTCAGCTGTGGACTCAGCAAGCACTGGGGACAGTCATGTCAGATGATAAAAATTTTTAAGGCTTTACATGTGTTGGCCATCTCTGCTCCATTTGCAGTGTGCTTGATCCCACTCATATATCTTAGAATAGTTATTTTCACATGCTTTCTTTCCCAGCAACAGCCTTTGCTATCTAGATACTTTCTCCTAGGAAAGTGTAAGAGAGAGAGAGAGAGAGAGAGAGTGTGTGTGTGTGCGCGCGGTGGCAGGGAGCAGTAACAATGTGTGTGCCTGGTTCCCAAGGATATATATTTATTTTTTTAAAGAATATAAAGCAGAGCTTTTGGATTTTAAAATAACCTTTTTTTTTTGGTTAACTTTTTCAAGATGTGAAGGGAACATTTCAGTCCCTTCACCATCCTCTTCCTAAAATGTCTCCAGGTTATTTCTTCTACGTAAGAGTTACTTTGAAACTTTCCCTGAACCTCTCCAGAGTACTTTACCCAGAAAAGCAACTATCAGATCAAAAAGTACTTCTGTTTATTAGTTCAATCTCCTTCATTAGATTCCCTCTATCATGTGTTTTCCCATACAAACAGTGATAAAAAAAAATCTGCTAAAATTCACTGACAGCTGTGGCTGTGATAGACTTTTCCTTAATCCGATTAGCTGCCGCCTCCCTGTTCGCACCAGTTTCTATAAGCAGTTACCATATTACACTACAATCTGCTGATTTCATCTGCACTGGCATCAGGCAGCATTCAAAGAAAGTCTGGCCTCATAATAACAGGCTTTGAGAGCCAGGAATCTCCTCTACACACATACGCACAAGCTGCTGTCTCTCAAATTGTAAAAACCTGTATGATTGAGGAATTCAGCTCTGAATGAATAGGACATTCCCACAAACAGCCACCTTAAACTAGTGTTGCCCAAACTATTCTCTGCTCAAGCTTGTCTTTTTCCAGCTCTTGCATTGTGATGCTTAAATTTGCTGAGATGCTAAAAGAACTCATCTTCGCTCAGTCTATGGTTCATGCAAAAAGTGAAAAATGTCTCTTCAGATTGGAGAAAAATAAAGCAGCTTACATTTGAAGACAGAAAGCTTATTCTCATCTGCTCAGCCCCTCATGACAGCTTGCACCTGCTGCTACCCCGTAGTCAAAAGGGAAGCACTGTTTCCAGTGAGTGAGCCAGCAGGAAAATGCAGGTTTGAATTCCTTCATCACTCACACCAAGTCACAGCTAGGTTTTGGGGGAAGAGGTCTCAAAATAGCTGAGAAGAGGGCTTGAAGAGACCTTGGCTCTAAGTGGATGAGGTGGCAAGTCAAGAGGTCTAAATTTGGATAGAAATTTTAGGTTTAAGGTGGCTCTCAAGAAATTCTGGTCTTCTGATCATAACGATTTTTTCCTCCCGACCTTTGGCTAAAAGTCGCAAAGGTAGCCCTCAAAAACCAATGCTACTTAATTTCCTTTCACATCCTACCAAAATTGCAAGCAATGTAATTTATTTTTTTTTTTTAATTGTTCAGAAAAGGGAAAGAAAATGGCAGAGCACCAAGTCACAGAGGAATTTTTGGAATGGATATGGAAATTAGGGCTCATAATACAGTATATAAAGGCTGCAAGGTGCCAGTTTAATGGCTAGAAAATAGGCAGCAGGCTCGTTCTAGGGAGGAGACAATGTATTCGCTGTTCCTGAGTGGCACAACAAAGACTTTTCATCCTGTATATGCCCCTGATCTCCGAGCAAGTAGCTTCCTTCTGAATACAAGGGCAAGGAGCCCACTTCTCAGTGGGCATATGCAAAAGATGCGAAAGAAACTTTGCCAATGGTTCTGAGATTACAGCATTTGCATCTACTCTGTTTGGGTCTTTTAACAAAAAAAAAAACCAACAAAGGCAAACCTGCTCAATCTTCAGGACTCTAAGCTTTTAAAAGCCTTTGGCTCTGGTAGCTTGAATTTTTCAAATTTTCCCAAAACTGTCAAATGAAGATGTTCCATGTTGATATTTGCATTGTAATTAAGCAATGTTATGTACCTAATTGTCATCGTGACGTATTGACTATGGGCAATACACTAGTACTTTGCAGCTGGACACTCAATCAGCCTAGGAATCCAGGTACGGCAATATGATGAAGAAACTTGCTATTTAAAATTTCAGTTACAGAGAAGAATAAGCATTAGAGCAAGAAGGTACAACTTTTAACAGTTTTCTCCTTCCCTTTTCCCACTTGTTCCAAAGCAAACCACAGCTCTAAAGAGATTACAACCTCAAAATTCAGGTCCAAGTATTATACACTATGAAACAGGATAGTTTAACACTGTCAGCATTTCCCTTGTTCTAGTTTTTTGCAGATGCAGAATTTCAGCACAATTGATAACTTAACAACCATTTCACTTCTGATAGAAAGGCGGACTCCAGCAGAAAATGGTCCTGCCAAAGTTTTTCCAACTTAGTCTTAGCTGGCAGTTTAAGAGCCTTACAATAAATATATAATGAGGCTGAAATCTCTTGCCTTATACACAGCAGCTGGTAGGAAAATGTATATAATATACAAATGTAGGTCACTAAAAATCTTTAGACTAATGTAGAATTATAACGATTTAGACTTTAGACTGAGACTTCAGAAAAAAAAAAGAAAAACAAATTGAAAATTTCTGTTAGGTGATCTAGTCTTCTTGGAAGAAGAAAAGAATCTTCCTTACAAGCTTGATTTTAGCTCAGGAGCTGAACACAGTCATTGAAACACCACCAAATCTGTACTGGAGTTACTGCGGAGGCAAAAAGTAGAAAACTGGGTACTTATTCCCCATGGGGGCATGGTAAACAAATGAGAGAAACACAGAAATAAAAATACATGGTTACGAAATACAGGCACTAAAATGAAATGTTGCTCTGACAATGAAGGGTTTCAAAATCTTTTGTTGCTTTTTTAATTCCATAAAACAAATTTCTATTTGAGAAATGAGATTCTCTGAATAATCCCAACAACTCTTCCACTGTAGCAATGATTATTATCCTATTTAAATAAAAGACCTGTGTTTCTGTAGTAATTATCATACCATAGCCCTAATTAATTATTACTCGAAATATCTGTTAAAATTCTTGCCAGCCATTTAGAAATAGGCACAAATTATTCCCTTTGATCAGACTTGCATTGCTAAAGGCACATTAAAAATACAGAGAGAGTCTGGAAAAGCCTCACAAAATTGTCCATAAAGCCAGAATTATGTTAACTACTGCAGCAACACTTACTCTGCATATTCAGAATTTGATTGCATATGAAGTGAATTGCTCTCTGTGCAGAAGAGGTCAATTCACACCCCCAACATTAAATTGTATACAGTTTAAAAGAAAACAATTGCCCTCTAATTTGAATATAGCGTGAAAGATAATAAGGACAAAAACCCCACAAGACTTTTTCGAGCTTCAAATCACGTTACAGTTAAAGAGACAATACCAACTGCACAGAATCTGAAAGGCTGAATACGACCTCTGGATGTTTAGCACACTGCCAAGTAGTTAATGAAGAGAAAAACCTGGCCAGAGAAAGCGATGCTAAGCTCCCAGTCCTATGAAAAACTGTATGGATCTTTAATTCCCTTGAACAGAATGTCATTTTTTTAATGATTTCTGTGAAAGATCCATGACAGTGAAGACAGACACTTCACAATTTAAATTTGTGATGCTCCTGGATTCGGTCTTCAAATCTCTGATGTTTCTTTCACTAAACTTTCCCTGGAGTTGCAATTTCTATGTCAGAGTACTCATTTCTAAAAACAAATACAATGATACTCTCTGTATGTGTTTTCATTAGAGATTGAAGCCAGTTTTAAAAAGTACTAAAAAACCAGATGTAATGGGTACTGTATAAGAACTCACTGTCATCAACCTATGACCAACACGATACTCTTTTTGTAATTATTTTGCCCATTTGCAGATAGTCACAGGTAAGTTATTAAATAATTTCCAGTACTCTTTTATGTGAGCATGAGCAGATCAAGTTTCAACATGAGATGTTAGGGATTTATTTATAGCAGAGAGCAGTTCCTGGATTCAAACTCATTTCAGTTCAGAACTTAGAGAAAAGGCTGAGGCACTGGAGTTGCTTTCCTGCCTCTGAATGATGCAGCTCATGGAAATCCAGCAAAATAGTCTTTAAACCATATGTTATCCTATTTACAAGAAAAAAAACACACAACTATTTTTTTATTCACATACCACAGTTCTTCGTAAATACCCTCACAGTATCTCACAGAACCATAGACTCAGATAACAATTAAAAAAAACCACCAAAGTGCAAAGTACTGAGCCATGGTGCCACTTCGCATTCACTTGTTACATTTTCAGATTAAAAAAATCCAAAATGATGAAAACATGATTTACAGAAAATTCCAGTGAGATTCAATACAAGCAAGAAATTACTTTCCTATAGCTTATTAGGTCAACTATTAAACTCAGCAGAAAGAACTCTGCTTTGTGTCTAGTTCAACAAAAAGTCAGGACAGCTCTGAGGCTGTTTGGAGGTCCTGTTTAGTTATGCAGATGTTTCAGGCTCTGTGACAAGCTCTGTACTTGCACTGCACAGCATGGCTCTAATGGACAGATCCCTGTTTTAAACCCAGACAGGAGATGTTAGCAAAAAAAAAATAATTAATAATCAGCTGCTGAAAAAAGTAGTTGAGAGTCTAAACTTTTAAAATAAGCACAAGTTTTAGAAGGAATACTTTCCCATAGCAACAGTTACATTGCAACGATACACTTGTGAGATTTCTTTCAACGTTGTCCTGCACATGAATCAATCTAGAAGCATGTAGGAATGCTCTAAAAAAAAAAACAAACCAACACACAAAAAAAACCCCACTCCAAATCCAATACAAATAAAGGGGCTTTTCCCTCCACACAATCCCCCCTCCCCATATGTAACGTGTGATGCTAATGGGAGTTTTGTGCACTTCAAGAAAAACATAAAAAGTAATTCCCATATGCTGCATTTGCCACAGGGAGTTTGTTACATTCACTGATGTTAAATTAGGCCATTGTGTACACGCTTTAAAAAACGAGTCAGGCCATAAAAACTCCTACATATTACTTGAGCATTCGTTCCTCAGATTGTCTCTTTGCCGATATTAAGGTCTGAATGTTGTTCATCAGAGAGTGACTGATAATAAAGAAGTGATTGACAAACTTATTACTTGGCTTTAAAAAGAAGTTCTCCCAATTCAAGAGATTCTTCTCAAGTCCAGGGAGATGTTCTTTGTAGCAGAAGGCTGTAACTGGCTAAAATATACACAGAGGAAAAGTAGGCTGGGCTTGTATTAAACTGTGTAAATAACCAGATACACAGTTCTTACTTGAAAGCATCTAGCATGGCTTAGAGAGGGCAGTACAAGACAGGTGTGACACCAGGAGGACTCCACAGCTCCTTGTTCTTAATTTACCACGAGTCTGGCAAATTTGAGCAAGCAAGTCACCTCATGGCACTCTCTTTGGAGCTGCTGTTATGGTGAAATCACATATGTACAACGACAGCATGAGATGTCCCTCACTTGTCATCCAGGCAGCCTTCTGAGGCCCATAACAGTCAATGACATGGCCAAGATTACAAACCCATTTAAACCCATCACGAATCTGAACTGTTGACAAAAGCAATGATCTCACTCTCCCTTCCCAGCCCTCTGCTTGTTCCCAGCCCCTTCTTTACTGCCAGCAGACGAGGAGCTGGATGATGTCCTTTGTCCCATTCAGACTGATGTGAGGTGAAGGCTAGTGATGGCAGAAAGGACTAAGCACGAGAAAACGATGGGTCTGGCCTTTGAGAGCAGCAGCACAGGCTCGTGCCAGATTAACGTGACTCTCTAACTGTGCCTCTGGGGGCACTTCACACTATAACCAAGATGATTTTGCAAACAGCTGCCACTGAAAGGGGCATGGTTGCAATCTCAAGGCCTCTACTGGTTGAGCTTTTCCTTGGACGAGAACTGGTCCCTGCCAGCAGAAAACTATTTGCTACTTCTCGTACATTTATTCTGCTGCCTATTTAGCTCTCTGAGTCAGTTTATTGCAAGGTGAGACAAGCAACGCAAGGAAGCAGCAGCAGAAGCAGAGAAGCAACTGCGTGACCTGTAACGTCAGCCCTGCATTGCTCATAGGAGCAGTCCCATAGCCCTGACTACAGAGGTGGAAGTAATCCTTCATGCCAAGAGTCCCATTGAACCCTGCTTTTTGATTCATCAGGCTCCAAATTAAGGCCAGACTTGCTCATTTTTTACTTTCAATGAACTTTTTGCCTTAGGTACCAAACAAAAACCACACTAGATTTCAAGCATATAAGGCCACACTTCAGCGGCTCCTCTCTTATCACCAGTCTCTTTGCAACAAGGTCAGTGAGATTCAAACAGCAGAAGAAGAGTCCTGCTTGGCACAACTGCAGCCTGAAAGTGAAGCACGTGCATAGATGTTTGCAAAAGCACAGGCAGACGAAGTTTTCAAAGTCTCCCGACCTTGGGATATTTTGCTGAGATTTGCCTTTTAATAACTGTAGACACTTGGAAGGAAAATCAGATGAAAAACAAAAACTTATTACTAGGAGTTGTGCTATGGGATAACGCCAAGCAGTTTCATGAGCTTGGCTCTATGTTTTCATTCAAAATAACCGAACAAATAATCTTTCCCAAGCCTCTTCCCCACCTCTCATTTTCTTTTAACCCTGGGCCAAGCCAGAAGCTGCTGTGAGCCTTGTGCTGCTAGCCTTCAGTTTCTGTCAGCGTGGCTTACCATCAGCCTGAAATCCTCAATCATGAACTCACACACCATTACCTGAAGTACCTGCTTCTTTTCTAGTTGACCTTTTAAACTATCCAAGTTCATTTTTTAATCAGTCATCTTTTCTTCGCTTCTTCTTCCCTTAACCCTTTTCTCCCTCACTCAATTACTCACATGTGAGCTTAAAAGCATGTTAAGCATTTATTTGGCTTACCCCCTTGGACACGCCTGTCTTTAAATAAAAAGTAAATGTTTCATTTAAGATAAACCATTGTTTATCTGTATCTATTTTTCTACTTATCCAACTACAATTTATTTTAATTTTGGATTCTAATTCACATCTTGGTACCTGGTTGCTTAGCAAGAACTGAATCCATCTTCCTGTTTGCTCAGGGTTCTGGAGGAGTGTTGCCAATGGCTTTTGGACAGTGTCTAGCCACATATATACACAAAATTACAAGGGACCTTATATTTCCTCAGAATGCATGAATATATAAGCTATTTCTAGGAAAATCAGAAGCTATAGCAATGTAATGATGTTTAGGACTCCAAAATTGTAGCTACATCTCAGCAGTATACTTCAGATTTTATTCATTTGAAGAAGAGTCAGGCTAGTGCAACGGTACAAAGTAGCTTTTTGTCACTGCGGGTTGTGGTGTGAACTGGACTTGTGACAATTTGACTACCAGTGAAGTTACCCCAGAAAAAAATTTAATTTTGGCTTGAAAATCAGTACAGGTAAGTACTTTCCTTCAACATAAGTTAAATAAAAAGTTACACATGTTGAAAAAAGTAGAGCCTGTTACCTGTCATGTTCAAAGGGGTACATCAGTAGTCAGTGTTTTTCTTGAACCCTTGCCCAACCTCTGACTTGTCTTTAGATGGTTACTCACAGTAATAAAAAAAATCCGCTATCTTGGAATTCAGGTACACAGTCGAGATATTTCTGGATAGTTCAATGACGTTCAAAATAAGGGGGAAAATATGCATATTGATTTCCTGTTTTGGCAGCATTAAGATTTATTTACTCTTGATGTTGCAGTGACCTCTAGTTTGTCTTGGTCAATACACACCTCCAGGGTTGATAAACTTTAATATTCACCTCCATCACAGTTAATACCCACTTTATAATATAAAAGCTATCCCATGGGACAAACATTAATATTGTCAAACAGCTTCAGTCCATCACCTATTTCTTCTCTTAATGTGAAATAAGACTGAGCTTGAATAGTTGGCAAAATTGAGAGAAAGGAGAAAAAAAAAGGCAATGAATAAGAATGTGCAAAATGTACCATTGACCTTTATCTGAAAGGACTCTGGATGAAATAGTCATCTAGAGTTGTGTATCAGAGAAGAGCCAGGCTGGTTTTTACAGGATAACCTCAAGTTCATCCTTGGGGAAGATCACTTGCAACTAAAAACTCAAAGTACAATTTGTCTATTTTTAACTGACTGTCTTCTTGTGATGTTCTCCCCAAAAGACACCAATAGCTGGAATGGGATGTTGATTTCCTGGTACTACTGCTAAATTCCAGCTGATCATGTAGCTCTCAAAAACTGATTCTAGCAATATGAATCATAATTACCAACAAATGCTAGGGAGCTTCCTGCAGAGAGGACCACAGTCCAGAATAAAATCTGGGAAGTTCATAATTAGATTTTCCTTTTAACCATTCAGGTTGGCTGCTTTATCACTGAGGGTACCTTGGGCCCTCCAGGTTGTGCACATTCCTGTAGAGGAACTTCACTGAGAGGCCAAATAAGCTTCCTCATAATGCCGAAGAGTTTGGCACCAGTTCTGAATGGCTACTATTGCCATTACAATGTCAGAGTTTTTTTTCACTATTTATTATAGAAGCATTTGGGGATTCGGCAGTCCCTTCTTATACTTCATTTACTCAGGTAGCAACTACTGTGGGATTTTTTTTTTCTTTTTTTTTTTTTTTCCCCTACAGCAACTACTGTCTCTCTTGGTGCGCAATGAACTGGCACTAGGCCAGGTTTGTGCGTGTGTGTGTGTATCTTTTAAGGTGAAGATAGGTGTCAGTGCAACTAAACTTTCTAACAAGCAATTCCTGTCTTTCAAATCTTCTGATGGATAAAAGATGCAATTGCAACAGCTGCTCCAGCCAGGAAGGACCTGCTGCAGGAATGTGGACAAGGGGAAAACGTGTTCTGGTGCCCAACAGGCTTTCAGTTGCCAGAAGAACTCTATAGCTGCTAAGAGATAATTTATATTGGGATGGATCTAACTTATATTGGGAACTGGACCAGTGCCCAAGACTGGGCTAAGTGTAATGAAAAGCTATGTATATCCTCCTACACATCTCCCTGTATAAATGTAAACTGCTCTCTTCATGTTTGAAAGTGCAAGACTTTGAATAAAACACACTGCAGAACCATTTCCGCTTCTACTCCTCCACTAAAAATCTTAGGTGAAATATTAGGTACAATGTACTAAGAATCAAATATTCTTGCAAAATTTTGGGGTTATTTTCAGACCTATTTTTATCATGCATGTTAAATCAGATAATTTGTTTCCCAGGTAAATTAAAGTACTACTGAAGTTTTCAGAAGGGTCTATTTTAGTTGCAATTTTAATTTACATTAATGATATAGTGTAAGAAACTCTTCAGTTCATCTTTATGCTGATTATGACTTTTTGCATTCGATGGCTACCTCTTGGTCAGCAATAATGAAGACATAACAATAGAAGTTGAATTAAATTTTGCAAGTATTTTTAGGTATGCATTCTTTACTTGTAATTAAAGTTACATTAATCTCTTTTGGAAGAGGTATTACCTGTAATACCGCTATCACCTCACCTAAGTTATAATAGCTGTAAATCAGATAGGGAAGTAAATTTCCTTTTAAAACTACTTGATTCACTAAACTTTAGCACTTGCATTGATTCTTCGGAGTAACAAGAATCAAATCTGAACTGGAGTTTAATAGTAAGTCCCACTGCACACAGCTGAAGCAAAGTCTTGCTCTTTAAAACAACAAAGCCAATGCATAATATCGCTCTGTTGCCAAAAAAGTGGAGTTTTGCCCCACTGCCACGATCCCCGACTGAAAGCCCTTCCAAAATAATCCTTGTGATGAGAACCCTCTAATAACCTCCAACCTAATTACTGATAACCAGTCCAGATCTATTTATTTACCACCATTTTTTGGTGCAAATTCTTCTTTCCCAGAATAGACTCTGAACTGTGTTTTGTAGTGTTATTGTTTCCCTTACTGCCTTCAATTCATTATCCTGTACCACATAAGTTTTTTTAGTCTCCCCTTAGAAAGAGGAGCTACCCATCCTCTCTTTGTTGTAACAACACATGTGTGTCTGCTCTACTTTGTCTTTTATTTGAGGGCACAGGTGCCCAGAGTCACAGGGAGCATTCCTGCTGAGATGGCAGCCATACCTTGGGCACTAGTTCTAAACTCATTTCCTGGACGTCCTACAAATACATAGCCTGATGCATCCAGAGGTCTCACTGCTGTCTCGCAGCTGCCTTGCACTAGCAGCTCTGTGCTAGATTCTCCTCCTTGTCATCAGTTTTTATCACCAGGCTTCAAAAAGCATAGGTTAATTTTTGTCCCTGTGTCACTCATCAGACCCAGAAGCAGGGACACACTCAGGGGTATCTAAACTTGTGATATAAACTTGCCATCTATCCTATTTTCCTCCTAACAAAGTACACTGCTGGTATTGTCTGTATGTGCCTTCTAGATAGTGTTGCTGATGTTTCTGCTACTATTCAGTCGAAAAATAGGAGCTTTTAGCTGTTTCAATTGTATGCCATTGGGCTAGGCTTTTTACATAAATAAATTTTACAGAAATGAAAGAATCTTCTTATAAAGTAAAAAAAAAAAAAAATATAACAAAGTTTGAGAAGCATTATTATTCCTGTTTTTCCATGGAGAAACCAGCATATGAGTGCCTCTGAATCTAGATTTTAATTTTGTGTTCCTTTGGAAATCACCAGGTTATAACATAACACAACTAAGAACTTTCCATGGAGATGACTTGTCTTTTAAATATCCAGTAGCTCAAGAAGAGGTGACATCTGGTGCTTTGGGTTCTTTTTTTAGACATAGAAAACTGAATTTCAAGATTTTATACTAAACCAGAGTGGGAACATTTGTAAATCATGACAATTTTCATGGGATAAGATACTGTTTCTTGCCCAGATCCAGATTCACTTACATATTCTGGTTTTGGCACAAGAATACAGGAGTCTGAAGAACCACTTGTACTGTTATTTTTGTGATGTGTATTTCTGAGTACAAGCTGTGACATTAATCTAATGTATGTCTCTCTGCATTAACCGATCAGCAAATTCTTCTTGAAACATTGCTTTCCCAAAACTGAGTACTGGAGGTTAGAATGTACCTAAAATTCCTGCTTATAATTTGTTTCTGCTCTTATGCTTGGGTGGGTACACATCTAAATATTTATACTATTTGCTGGATAGGTGATATTGTACTTGGAATCATTCTTGAGTTCTGCAGTCTAGATTTGTTCTAGAAGTTATGATACCTGAAAAAGCCTATAGTCATACATTAAAAAAAAAAAAACACAAAACAACCCAAAACAAACACCACTATAGATTTCAGTTGCTGAACGCTGGTAGTAGTGGCCAAAACTTAAAAACGATAATTAGAGGAATTGTTTTCCCAGAGCATTTCAACAGAGTCTGGAGGAGCTCAGAAACCCAGTAGTCCAAAAATCTGCTGCCTGTGTAACTGGTTCCTTTACAGATCTGCTCCAGTCTGCGTTTTCTCTTCTCTCAAAGCAATCTTTAAGGATCCAATAAACCCAGACACTACTGAGAACAGCCTCAAACCTCATGTTGAAGAACTCTTCCAAGGAGGAGCAGATAAACAGAGAAAGACAAAGGCTGCATAAAACCTTTACACTCCCACAGAGAATCTTTATCAGAATGTAAAAATCAGGACTCTGGACCAAAACTCCACCAAAAAACCAAACCAAACACACACATGTTTTTACTCACAGTTACCACTAAGACTAGATAATTAACATGAAAAATATTAATCAAGAGCCTTTAGAGTTCACCCACATTTTTTCATAGTGTTTCACTTAGAAAGAAAAGCTTTCAAGACAGATGCTTTCCACCACAGCTTCTCAGTGTCCAGTGCTTTGGAGAACAGGCACTGCAGAAGGGCTGTCCTTCAGCTGCCCAGGGACGCTGGTATGGAGCGCGACTCTTCCAGTAGTTGTTAACATAGTAGGTAAATGCCACGGAGGTATGAAGCTGATGATAATTATTCTCTCACCCAACCTTACAGTCTAAATCCCCAAATGTGTACACCCATTGAAATATTTCAGATGGAAAATCTATAATAGACTTGGAAAACATGGTTGTGCTCTAGGAAGAGATTGAGAAGTGTCGCTGTAGTAAAAGAATCTCACCAGAAGTAACTATCTCTCCTCATTAGAGGAAAATCAGGAGGAGGAAGAGTGGTACGTGACACGAGCAGGATGGATGGGTCAATGCAAGGAAATATTTTTCTTTAACTATAGTTGCTTAGAAAACTGGATCCCAATTTTGTTTTACTTCATTGATGTTAAAAGCAACTCAGAGGAATCACTATTCTTTGTTCTCAAATCGCAGAAAGCGGCTCCGTCTAATAAATACGTTGGCACAAAACCATAGCAGGAAGAAGAAAATCCAACTGAAAATTAATCAGGAGTTACTCATTACTTAATGTGTTCATAAGACTAGTCTGTTGAGCCATAGCCGAAGGAATCCACCCTTGACAAGGTTTAATACAGTACTAACCTCTGCTCTGCAGGGCTGAGAACACAGGACGAGCAAGGGGTACGGATCCTACACCACGCATTGCAGAAGAAGGAGCAAAGTTACAGCTTTTCCCACAATAAAGCAGTTCTAGAGGTTATAACATCCTGTCTCAGCAGCAGTACTTGGAAATGCCCAAGAGCTGCTCTGAGCAGTCGCTTCATGGCTAAAGCCTCCAGTCAGGTGTTGCAGGACGTGCTCCTTCCCTGCTGAAAGGGCACAGCAGAGCAGAGAGTTGGGACGTCTCGTTTTCACAGCAAATTCCAGGGTCCCAGTAGTTCAGGGAAAGACACAGAGCAGCCTGTAAAGCAGGGCACTCTGGTGAGCTCTGTCTGCAGCACAACTGATACGCAGGGCAAGAATCGTTTTTGTTACGGAGACAGCCAGAGGTCTGCTCTTATACTAGGGATCCAAATCTGTGACACCAGAAGGTACAAAGGTGACTCCAAGACATTAAATAATTTTTGATTTATTTTCTGGAAGCATAATACAGACCAGATTTAGACGCCTAGATTTTCTTTAGATTATTTTCTAGCAGCAAGATACTAAATAATAAAAGTAAGTAGCTGTCATTAAAAAACCCAAGCAAATAAAAAGCTTCCAAACATCCTTAGGAGCAAATCTGAAAGAAAAATATTGAGGTTTTATGTAGAGTTGTGCCCAGTACAGCATGCTCAGCTCATGTTGGCATCTTCTCTGCTGCTGAATTATAAACCTCTCAGAAACCAAGGCTATAATTACAGCTGGGTGACACTTGAACTTTCCATGGCCAAACATTTGACAGAACGTAATTTCTGCATGAGACTTCATGGCGCATTGCAAAGCTTTGAACTTCTTCCATCAGCTTGGAATTTTGCAATCCTCTTTCACCAGAGCTTAAATGAATATCATTGATAAGTAATGATGAAAATGAAAGTAATTCTTTAAATAATAATATAAATTAAATAGAATAATAAATAAATTCAATTAAAATGCATTACTTCCATTTTTTAACAGTAGAATCTGTAAGAGAGCTCCCTATATATCCCTGGTACTGAAGCAAAGGCTGGAGAAAGTGGCCAGCAGTGTTATCTTCAAAGTTCTGTTACAGTGAGTGATAGCTACTGGATTAGAGGAGAGGGCATTCCATATCTTCTTTGCTTTCAGTCACATCTTTTCATTAGTGATGACTGAACCCAAAACCGCCTGGAGATGGTGGAGATGAGCACTTATAAGCTTAGATGGTTATCTGAAGCTTATCTAAACAACTTTTATCAGCAAAATTGCAACAGGAATTTCACAAGAACAGTTTTTACTGGTTCTTCCTTTTCCTGATTAGGTGCCGCAAGAGCTTGTCTGCTGCTGCGTTCAAGACCTAGCCTTCTGTCTTGCTCCAGACAGAACACGAAACAAATCAGATTATTTAATCTCATTTCTCAAGTGTCTTAGTGGGTAAAAAAATCAGCACCGTGACAAGATGACAACACTTAATCTGTAGGCAAAAATCAGAAAGACAGAAAAGTCCCAAAACCTACATTTAACTGTTTCTCCCCCCCTTTCTCCTTCTTCCCCGTTTATACCACAAAATTAAGAAATGGCAAATTCAAATCAGGTACAGGACACAGCTGCTAAGATTTAGCACATCTAGATTGAAAAAAAAAATAGAGGAAAATGAAAGTCTAGATATTTGAGTTAGTTAAAATTGGACAAAGCAATCCCTGGAAAACACAATATAGATGACAATTTTGAACTGGCCAGAGGGCAGATAAGATGACCTAGTGCAAGCATCCATCTCCAGCATGTGAATTCCCCTGCACAGTAAACAGCTTTTCCAAGCATGGATGTGGACAACTGAAAAATCAGATGAGCAGTAACGCTGGCTCCCTTTCCTGTGGCTCTGCCCACCACAAGCATCTCTACTCATTCGCAGGTGCTACCAGCTGGCACAGGATTCTTTGGGAGAGGAAGGGGCCGGAGCACTGCAGCTGCCTCCCAGGCCACTGGCACTCCCGTCTCGGACATCAGCAGAACCCAGGTTGCTGCTATGACCCGTTTAGACCCACTTGTAAAGTCACACAGACTGGGATCGTGCCTCTCATAAACAATGGCAATAAAATAATTTTCTTAAATACTTGTAACAGGTTTAGGTCACCTGATATATTTAGGTCTATTTTTAGAAATTAACCACCTTGCAGGACTTCCCTTATATTTGCTCAACAGCTGTTCTTTCACTATAAAGAAAGCAGCAGAATATATTACAGACAGAAAAATCATACCTCACTATATGCTAGAGTTAGATAACAGAGACCAAAAAGAAGTTCCAAGAGTCATCAGCCCCTGATACTCATTTTGTAAAAGTTCTTTTCCCTTTACATTGATTTTTCTACTCCGAAACGTGAAATGTAGTTCAAAATATCCCATGTGACATGTCAACTTCATTTACCCACTGCATTTCTAATATGTTTTCTCCATACTCTTCTATCCCATCACAGCAATTGCTGTGTACCACAGCATGCTATCATGTTTTATGCAGAATTCACAGTGAATTCAATGGTGACTAATGCCTAAAAGAGCTGCCACAACATGGCCCCACCTTTTATTATAAAAGCATATACCCAGGGTTTTAGACCTAGTCCTTAAAGACGAACACTCCTCTAATATCTGTCATTCATTTACAAGTATGGGAGAGGGTCCACAACAAAATCTCAGTTCCAAGTACCCATCAAACCTTCACATCCAGATCTGAATTTAGATCTAGGATTTGTAACAGCTTTTTACTTTAAACTGTTCAGAACGAATAAGCTGCATTCAGCCATACAGCCACACAGAAGAATTGGTACATGTGGCAGAGCAACAGTTTGCCTAGTAGTCCTCAAAGCTCACTTAAAGTTCACAGTATGAAACATGTCAGTCTCTCTAGTATCTTGGATGACAAATTGTACTTTAGCGTGAAAAGTTATGTTACTGCCCTATGTAAAAGCAGGAGCTGACAAATCTGTGGCTCATGAGCTGCTAGTTATGTCTACATTCAACTGAAAACTGAGCAATCATAATCAACTCCATTGACACTACTCATGCAGCATAAGACTGCAAACAATATAATCCCAGTTTATGAAAATATAAAGGCTATTAAGAGAACAAACATTTTCGCAGTTTGTTAATCACCTCCACCAAGATTTGCAGCGGAGTTTTGCAATGCAATAAATACTCAGGGAGATGGAACTGGCCATATTACCACTTTGCAAACATTATGTACTTTAGAAAAGTTTTTAGAATGGGATGGGAGGTGGTAGTGTCTTTTCTTCTTGACTGTAGAGAGATTACAAACAATTAGCTCAGCTGGGGATGAATCATCCTTGATGCTTCCAAACAGCAATTTGCCAAATTATATACAACATTGATTCTGTTTTCTAGTGCAAGAAGATACAGTTTTTAATCATAAAATTATTTTTCATTCTCATTGCACAATATTGTTGCTTCAGACAGAGAATGTCAACTACTATTGTGATATTCCCTAATTTTTACCTCTTACCTCGTATTAGCAAAGATCTCTTAACAAAAGGGAAAGTGACTATTTTGACTTTTATTTTACATGCAGCAGTATTTAAATAACAGGTAAAAGATTAGTGCTAGATGAATTTAAACAGTCTCAACAGGTTCGTAGCAGTTATCTCTCCGCAGAGTTATGTGAACACTGAGTAGACATACTTTTCTATACTGAATTCTACTCTAAGGGTCACCTGTGGTTTCTGCCTTGTGGTCATCCTGTCTTTTGACAAAACGGAAACAAAGTTAATACTACATTGTGTTCTCCATTTCTGTTTTGGATGCGTGGGAAGAGGGGAGGAGCAATACTTAAGGGCTACTCATACATTTTTATCACTCTCAGATTTGAGAAGCAGCTGCTCTGCATAGTAAATAACAGCTTTGGAAATACTACACTTCACCAGCAGGTAAATCACATTATTTGAATGACATCTTTAGTGATGAACCTGTAAGGTCAGCAAAGGGCTGGTCTTCTGGACATCAGAGGGGGAAAGTGGTGACCATTATGAGTAACTGTGTGTAGTAAAAAAGAAAGGAGGCACTGTCTGTATTCCAAAAAAGTGCGAGTAAATTGCAGGGGTAGAGAGCTGCCACTGGCATCTGAAGATGCAGCAGAAGGAAGGCATCAAGAAGGGGCAATTGTGAAAGAATGAGTTAGATTATTATTCTAGGAAGGAGAAAGCCTCTTGTCAAAGAGACAGAAGACTGAAAAGCACAGAACTGAACAAGAACGTAGGCAGCATGAAGATGGATCCACTTCTAATTTGGGCTGTACTTTGTATTTAACAAAAAGTGAATTTACTGAAATTTTCACATGCATTTGGATCAGAAACAAAGATTACTATGTCAAACATATTCGCCATTCTTAAACTGCTATTAGATTGGTTTGAAATGACCTTCTAATGTCAAAAGCCACATGGTACATGTTACTAGCATTCACATATGTAGATGAAAACATATGTAGATGACATACATCATGCCTTGTTAACTGCATATGTACCTGCTGTCTCCTCACGTGAAATCAGTGCCTGAATTCCCAGAGTTTGATGGAAGCAAGATCAGATTTGCTGTCACATCAGAAATTGTTATGTGCATTAAAAATTAAAAATCTAATTTGAAGGAGTGGCTTGTGGTCTGAAGCTTTATTGAGTTGAAAGCAACACTTCCAGCTAGAAACATGGTTTATCTGTTGCCAAGTCCACTGCATTTGAGTACTGCTAAAGTGAGATCTCTCTCTCCCATCTGCAATACATCAGCTACAAACTCCCTGATCCAATGATATACCCTTAGAATTGAAAGTTTAGACTGATGTTTTGCTTGAGATAACACAAAGCTTTCTATTCCCATCAGCAGAAATTCACGTCCTGTCAACGCAAAACTCACTGTTAATGTACTCAAATAATTTAGTTGGGAGAACACACAACTAATGCAATTGTCCCTGAATGGTTTAGATATTAATGTCTCTAGAGCATACTAACTGCCCAAAAAGCCAATTGTAGCTTCTTAGAAATAAACCTTTAATCCTTTGCACCCCTCTGTAAGAAGAAAATCCACGTGGAAGCTTACAGAGAGGGAAGAAGCCAAATTTGTATTGAAATTATTAGAAAAGAGCTCAGTTTATACAGACCATTGTGTTCTCCTTGCTTCTGAAACTCAGCAATGCATTCAGAGGCAACAAAGCGCACTGATCTTTTCTCTCTGAGACATTTTACCATTTTATGATCATACCACTCACAAATCTAGCTTACTAGTCGCTAATTAATAGTCCAAAATTAAAACCATTATAATCACGACCAAAAAGTTTTCTGATCTCTTTTTCTTGAGTGTTTTTATGTCATTATATTAACAGAATCTTGGGATCAGACGAGGTGGTCGAGTAAAAAGGATACACATTAAGTTCCTTATTGATGTTGCTATAACATACCCTTAATCATATAATTTTACTTACATGTGGGCATGTATACAATGCTTGTACATGTATTTATGCAGTATTAGTAGCTATGCACAAACACCTTCAGATACAAGCTTCCAGAGCAACCACTCTACTTCTTAATTTGCAGTAGGCAAAATAAGGCAGAACCAGGCTATGCGCAGGTGGTTTGATTGAATCAGCTGCTAAAACTCACAGCCAGTTCCCAAACTGTCTACTTAACGCTGCCTACCAACAACCCTGCTGTCCCACAGTGCCCACACCATCTGTGCTTGCTTAGTGTGCAGCTTTTCCTCCTCCTCTTTCACGTGTTTGGGTTGTACCCCAAAGCCTATGTTTCCTGGCCCTCCTCCCAGGGTAGCTTCTTATTACTGTGGCAACGCACAAGGGCAGGATAAAGGTATGTCACCCTTGTACCCAAAACACCATTCTGTAATGAATGCATTTCTTCAGGCAAATCCCCACTCTTAGCTGCTCTGCTAGATTTTATTGGTTTAAATTGCAGTATATTAAACTGTCACTTAAAAAAAAAACCTATGAAGAATGAAACAGCTGAAATTGATGAGCAGTAATAATAGAGCTGATCACTACGCAGATTAAAAAAAGTCAGTGGTAACACTGGGATGTGCGGAGTACACCTTTGCAATTTTGCATGCTCAATTCCCAGTGCCAAAGGTGAGGAGAGAGAACTCCCTGGATAGGATCTGCTCTTGAATTAAAGGAGCCGAAGAGGTGAGGATTTAATCTGCTTCACACTGCCTGTACCATAAGCTACTGCGAGTGTTGACTGCGGAGTCTTTGTCACTCCAGCAACATAGGCTCAACTCCTCACTACCTGACATGTCATGAAGGATGTCATTGCTTTGTGTCCCAAAGGAGACACACATACATTGATACAGTCTTTATGCTTCTGTCTAAAAGAATTTTGGACGCATTGCCTGATTTCAACCAAATTTGACTGAGATCTTAATGTTTCGTGGAAGTAGAAATCTGAGTAGAGAATGGAGGCCCAGCAGGGAGAACAGCTGTAGAACACATCCACACCTCATTAGACTCCAGAAAAATCTGCATATGCAGCTTCAGGCCGAGGTCATCCCAAACCACAACTCAGCCCTAAAGCAGAATTCCATAGGAAACAGGTTTTAGCGCACAGGTGCAGCTAGAGGGTAGGGACTGCTGGAAAGAAGTGCCCCAAAGCTCAAGCCTGGCCTCTGAATTTCTCGAAGTACCTGATTTAGGAATAGGGACAGATCATAGAATCTAAAAGGATAGAAGTTCAAATTCCATTGTATTTTTCCAGTGTCATTTTTCTTTGTATGCAATGATTACGTGCCTTCTTGAAAAAAGGTTTAGTTGACCATAGATAATAGGAAAACAGCACCTCTGAATTAATCTTGGGTTCTTCTCTCCCTTATATTTTCTCACTTTTCCAGCAGCAATGATATTACCTTAATAACTAATGCCATATAATAACTCATAACTCAATAGCAGCAGAAACTTTATAATTATATAGAACATACACTGAGGAGATGCAGACTTCTCAACAAGGCTAAACAAAATATCAAAACAGATTAAAGCTATTCTGTACATGCAGAAACCACTGCAATAACTATATAATGATTCACATTCCTGTGTATTTCAGATATTAAATTCAGGGCAAGCAAAAATTCTGAAATAGTCAAGTGAATGCCTGTGAACAAGTTTCATTACACAAGAATGAAATACAAGAGGAAAGCGAGATGCTTAGAAGACATCTGAATCCTGTAAAAAAACTTCTGAATAAATTTGTTCATGAATTAAACTTTACTGGTTTTTAAGAGTGGTAACTTGAAAGAGATCACGTATTGATCAAATTCTGCTTCTGTAAAATCAGTAGTGAACACTCATTACAGTCAAGGAAAACAGACCAGGATTAATCCTGATTATTTCTGGGTTTCTTGTATGTGTCTTATTACTTGGCTGTTTAAAAATAAAAATGCTATTGTATCATCATTTGTTCTAGAAAAATACGGAGAATTTTGATGGCAATATAAACAAAACAAAATAGGTTTTGTTGTCAAGACAGCTGACTTTTGACAAAGAAAGGGTCAGTCCTTCAGTACACGTGAAGAGGCAGAGAAAGCAGCCCGTTACATCCCTACCTGCAAGACAGGGATAATAATTGAATTCTCCTGCTTTCTGTCTCTCTTGTCTATTTAGACTGTAAACTTCCAAGATAAGACTTATTTTGATGATAGAATGAATCAGATAAAGATTATACTGTTAGAATAAATACTTTACATGTTTTAAGCTGAAGATGCATTTAAAAAGTATAACCGTACTCAATTGAATTTCTTAGGTTTCTAAAATTGTGCTGGACACCTTGTGAGAATAGCTTTATCTAGGAGCTAAGTAATTTCTTGAGTAAAATCTAGATGTGCCAGGTTTATAATCTCTATAGTATCCCATGTGTTATTTATAACTCTGGAGACGATCTAGTAGCATTAAAAAGTTAGAATAATTTTCACAAACTCAATTTCTACACTGTCAAATCTCATAACCTACCCAAACCCTCTTCAAATCCTTTCTGTCTACGTTTTTCTTGTTAGAAGAGCTAAAATTTATTGACAGTCCAACAATTTTGATTTGGGCAAACTTAAATCAAGGTGGTAGGAGGTTAAAAGGGAGTATCGTGTCCTAAAGCCAAAAAAAAAAAAGAAAAAGACACAAAGCGAAGTTTTAATCATGCAGTCTTAAAAAGTAAAACAGGTGCTCCAGCTGGGTTGGTGCCAGACAGTAATGCCAAGTGGACAAAAAGTGTTAAGACTGAGTATAATGCAGCAGAGGAAGTCATAGATCTGAAATTTACCTTCAGTATAAATATACACGAAAGCAGAGAAAAATAAGCCATGTACAACCAAAACCTCCCTGTATCACACAGCAGGATATCCTGACTTGGCAGGATATCAAAAATACAAGTAATATTCATTCTGTGCACCGCCTTAACATAATCTGTGCTCTGCTTAACTTCATCTTACTTAGATAGCTACTAAGAGGATGCATTAAAGTCTGATGGCATTTCCATGTAACTTCGTGCACGCTTGACTTGAACAATATGGTAGTTAAGTTACTCTTCTGTAATGCTGTTTGTGGTATTTTGGGCCAAAAGATCATTCTGAACTGCTCAGCTGAACCCACAAAGACAATGGTTCTGTCTGAGGCTTTTACCAGGCTAAGGAGGACAGCAGCTATCCCCACTTGAGGAGGTCAGTGTTTGCTTTGTTTCAGAGTTCCATTAAGAGTCAGGTCTATGAAGAATGAGGTATTGAAAGCAGATTTAAAATCTAATTGAGCATAAAAGGTTTGCCAATTTTCAAGACTGAGCTGAATCATATGATATTCAACACCCACTAAATATTACTTGTCTCGACAGGCTGCAGGAGAGAGTTTTAATGATTTTACTTCTTAGACTGAGCCAGCAGATACCCAGAAAAGATCAGTATAATTGCTATTTCTAATTTAACAGATTTTAAATTATTTCAAGTATTAAAGTATTTCATGTTGCCAACAGAGGGTACAAGGCATAGGGAAGTTCAAAAATAGCATCCCCTTTGTGAACATGAGTCCCGATTCTCTGCTACTTTGCTGCTGGTTCTGGGGTACTGGAGGGGGAGAGAGAGTGCTTTAAAATCATTGTCCCAGCGTGTCAGACTTCTATATGGAAAGCAAAACCAAGCAGAAAAAGGAAATATTTGTGCAGCTCAGAGTATTTATGGAAAGAAAAAACACAACAGAAGCCCCTTGAAAATCAGAGGATTTAAATTCTATGCAACTACTTCCTCTTGGAGACCATGGAACTCGCTGAGGGCAGTTACTAAATATTAGCCACCTAAAGACAAGAATCTGGAGATTTTCAGATTCATCACTGCTATCTCATGGTTGACAGAAGGGAAGCTGGTAAGAACCACCCATGTTTCTGTCCACAGGTCTTAAGGCTTTAAAAGTGTCTAGTTCCCCAGCAGTCAGCTTTGGGCTTGCTGAGGGTGGCCCTAGGCAGCACGGGATGCACTGAGTCCTTGTCAACAATCTGAGGCTTTTCTGGGAGCCTAGAGCCAAACAGAGAGGCTGAATTCCCTTGGAACAAGACTTGAAGTCCACCAGGAATTGTGCCAGTCGTGCCATTTGTATGAGGTAGGTTTCAATTAACTGGGAAGTCTATGATTCAAGATGTTCTGATTTTTGAGTCGCTTCTGCTTGTAACAATGCGCCAGCTTGATAACATTAATATTTAATAAGCAATATGCTTATCATTCTGGGAAGAGTGAAAACGGGGAATATTCTGAATTTCTTATGCCTATTGTACACGGGAAATATATTAGAACTCATCTTTCGCTTATGGCTTAAGAATTGTATACTCTTCTTAGCACTCAGTATTTCACTTAGCAAAGGACAGCACTTTATAACTATTAAACGCACTGCCTTAGGGATGTGGTAACCCATTGACTTGACAAGTCTTTTAAAAAATGCTATAGTCAAATAGCAAGGCAGGATACATAGGATTTATCTGATAAGCTGAAAAGTCCCTAATGACCCCAAACACTTCAGGCAACACCAAGTATAAAAGTCATTTTGATGAACCTGCAAATCACATATAAATCAGGAGAGAATTTTTGTGTCCAAATATTTTTAAAGGCATATATTCCATGGTGTCTTCTTTTTCACCCTCTACAATTCCCTTGACATGAAAATATAAGAAATCATTGTGTTAACTGATCTGAATTAAACATTTTTTCACTTTGGCTCCCTACCTCCTTTTTACGGCTTCAGTGGGAAAATGACAGCCTTCACTCATTTTCCTTTTCCATGCCTTACAACATGACACATTTTTGTGGGATAACTTAAATTTACAAAGAAGTAGACAAAAATGATGTTTTCCATCTTGACCATGTCAATGCTATGCTGTACTGAGGGTAATTTTAGCTATATGCTACATGCAAAAGTGACAGGAGTAAACGCCATACTCTGTTCAGGGTGCTGCTGCCTGCCAGTCTGCTATTCCAACAATATTCTGTAATTAATGTTGAGTGAGCAATAAAGAAAGACCCAAGAGAAAGGCAAATCTGCTTGTTTTCTTTTCATTATGGATGACTAGCAAGAGGAAACCAGGAATATTCTGACAGTGCAGCTAAGATCTGGAAACTGTACATCTGTTTTGATCATTTGGATCCCAGCATTCATAAAGAGCAGTTTATTATGCTCAGTGCCATTTGTCAATACATCTTTCCCTATTTGTCCCTGCTGAGATTATGGCTGCTACAAAGTTAACAGCTGGCACTAGCGTGACAGCCCAGGGCCAATTTATGGAACTCAGCTGGTAATACTGACCACTTCTGACACAAAAGAATGTCACTCCCTTTCCTCCTTTGGCAAGGGCTACCGCAGCGTTTGCTGCTTGCCAGAGCTCCCAACTCCAGCAAACCAGCAACGCTCCCACTCCTCCCACGGGCGTAGAGGCTTTTTGCTACTCACCTCCCTAGTTTTCCTTCTGGCAGATGGTCTGTTGCATCTCAGCTGAATTTTGTGCCCTCACGACACCATACTAGCACTGAAACTGCCCACTTAAAATGCATGTAGGTACAGAAGTCAGTTTGATTGTTGCGAGTGCTGGGAAAAAACATTCTTTTTGTTATTGTTGTTGGTTTTCCCCTCAAGAATTGCATATTAAGTTTTAGACTTTTCCTGCTAAATGTTTTACAATTGCAAAAGGAAGATTATGCTTAAGAATACATTTATTCTTAGCCTAGCAAACTTAAAAATATTGGTAGGCTTCCTCTTTTGTTTCTCCCACCACCACCATGGGTGGAATCTAATCTCACTGAGTACAACTGAGACTTTGTATTTCAGGTGAAAAGGTCCTCCTCCCGGTATCCATAGCCAAACTGACAGACCCAGGGACATCTCATGCTCCAATTTGACTGACTGTGGGGTGCTGCCTCATAGACTTACTGCCATAAGTGTTACAATTAGCACCACTGAGTGGGGTGTGCAGCTGAGCTGTCGCTAAGAGAGCAACTTGCTATATAGAGCTTTACAGGTCTGGGTACTGTTGGGATTTTACAGTAGCATATATCTGATAAACCCACGGTTGTGTCTATACTGGTCTTTCCACCCTTCCTATGTAAAAATTCCAACAGTCACTTGCTATTCCACTTTCCATGTTCTTGCTTTGTACATCAGCGTCTTGTATTTTTAGATCTCTAATAGATGATTTGTTGGCATGCAAAAGCAAACAAGATACACCAAATGCCCCTGGCTGGCACAGTTTATACACTTTTTGTCCCCCGCATTCCAACTGGAGCTGTGTGTATAAGCTAAGCTGATCTCAGCGTTAACCAAGTCTGCAATCACCCAGATTATGATTATTAAAAAATACTTGTGGACCTCATGCCAAGCATGGTGTTATTTCATCACTCTTTGGATGGTGCGTTACTTGGCCTTAAAACACCACTGCCAAGGCAAAGGACAAAATTAAGTACAAAACCGGCTTCAGTTTCAAATGACCTGTGTTGTCGACTACAGTCAACAGTATCTCCTTAAAAGAAGGAACAGACCTAATCAGCTAATACTTGAGGATAAGTAACCTCCAGCTGTCACCATCACATCTGAAATCAAACCGAAAAGTGTTAAAACCACCTATATAGCTATTACCAACATGTGGCTTTTGCTACTTGTTGAGCACGTCTGTCGTACCATACACATGAATTCACACGTCAAGCTCTTAGGCCGTTTTCTCCAATGCCTCCTTCTTGGTGCACTATATACCTGCAAGTAGACGAGGCACAAACAGACCTAACTCCTTCCATCGCAAAAATGTTTTATACTTGCACTTCACCGCAGCAGATAAGAAAACTTTCTGTAAGGCAATGGAAAATCGTGTTGTTCCTCTGTAGCATGTTGCTGTTATCTTGCTCATGGGAAGGAAAGTGCTTTTACCAGGCTGGTGGGACCTGAACGCCCTGTTTGTTCCTGGAGGATCACATTTCTGTAAAGAATTTTCAATAGATTCATGCTTGTGACAGCTTTGCATTGCAGCTTTTGGGAAGGTTTCACAAGCTCGACTGTTCAATAAATAATCCTTTGGAGCCACAATAGTGTTCAGAAAAGCTTTACAAGTTGGCAACTGGTATGCAGTGCAGCCATTCTGAATAGATTTTAGAAGCTGCAGATCTTGCCTGGGCAGATAAGAAACTGTCATTGTACTGGGAAACGGTGTAAATTATGGGTATTTTAGGGCACCAGAGGAAACATATACCTGGATTTTCTATCATTGCTCATACACTCTACTCAACTTTTAAAAAAATTAAAACCATGGAAACGGAACCTGGAACATGAAGAGGCAGTCAAAACCCTAGCACAGGAATTCAAGACATGTCAATCACGGGGGCCAATACACCCTCATAACCCTGTTTATAGCCGGATGGGACTTTGCTGAACATGGTACTTACTGTAACATATTCCAAGCCAGCTCTGACGGACCGAAGAGACCTTTACTATTCAGCTCAATTGCATTTAAAGAAACAGAACAAAGGTACCGAGTGGGAAAAGGGACTTTTGTCTTTAGTCTGAGCATTTAAACAAGTCGAGCCACTAAGGGGTAACCTGAATGGAAAAACCCCGCTGAGACTTATATTGTTTCCCTTTCCAGGAATGACATTGGGAATAATACCAGCACATCTCCTCTGGAGATCGGGTTAACCATCAAAGAATTGCTTATCCTTCTCGCAGGAACAATCATCACCAGCACGAACAAAATTTGGCTTATATGCCAACAAGCCCGATGCCCAGGGTGGAGACCTTTACTTCCCTTATTTGTGTTAATCCACACGGTAACTGTAGCGCGTTCTGCACCATACACGTTTCTCAGTTGTGGGTGTGATCTGCTGTAACAGCAATTATAAGGGAAGGCAATGAGGCCACCTTGCCCACTGAGATGCAAACAAGAATCTGGGACAATGCAATGGAGTTTGAAAGGGAATTCCAACCCTGGTGGCGCCTAGTCAATTTTACCTATGACCCCACCGACGGTAAAGCCTCAGCTTTTGTTTTGACAATATGAGACACTTCAGTATAAACCACACACATCATCGTGCTGGGATTAAATCACAATGGAACTGCACTCCATCCATCAGAACACAGAGCATGGGCCCAACAAAATGGGAACAAACGGCACGCTACTGATGTTGATGCATACGTTGCAAGAACAACAGGGACTTATTTGTGAAAGCAATGCCATTCTGTATTTGTAATTTTACCAAAATTATGGGACGCGACTTTATTCATCTCCTATCCACCAATTGCTACAATACAACTATACGTTGATATATTATTATATTATAGATATGTATAACCAACAAAGATCTATTGCCTACCTTTATTGGAATGAATCTCACATTGGTTGTAACATGATGACCTGAGTCAATTGCCAAAATGAATTCAGAACAATGGACAAAGAACCCTTAATACCATCCATCATGATGGAGAGAAGATACACCGTGTCCTAGGAAGAGTGAAGAAAGATAGAGGACATCACAGGTCGGAAGCTTTTTGGACGGTCACTGACAGCAAGAGGAACTTTGAATAGACTGCTTCCTCCAGCTGTGATTTTATTAGCTCTAACCTCTTTGTGTTTGTTGCTTATAATAATTTTGATATAAAAAATTACTCATTTGTCAAGGAACAAAAAAGTTGTGGGTGCAAGGACTCTCATGCACATCTTTCCCTCACATGTGATTTTATTACATGCCAACTACTTCATCCCATAAAAGTGACAGCCTAAGTGGACCTTCTTTGAGTTCTCCCGCTAGGCAGCACGGCTCAAGGGTGGTGATCTCTCCTTGAGCTGGAAAACCTCTTAAGGTTTTCTCTCCTCAAGGCACGAGAGACTTTCTACCAACAGCAGATCTTTGGTAAGCGAATGATATCATGTCTAATCTTGTATAGTAACTTTAATTTTGCCTTGGTGACCTTGACTGCATGCTGAGTTGATGCTAGTGAAAGGACTATAAACCTTGCATATATGATCCTTTAGACATCAACCGTTGGCCAAGTCTGGGACAAAGTCTGGATCCAGCCGCACCTAAGCTCCTCTCTGAGAAAGAGTTTAGAAAACAAGGGGGTCCAGTATGAACCTCGTGACTCAACAGAAGGGTCTCCCTAAGTCTTTGTTTTTCATTGGACACAAACCATCGACCAAGACTGAGACCAAGTTTGGACCTAGCCACACCTAGGCTTCATAAGGAGTTTAGAAAGCAAAGGGGTCCACTCTGATCGTTGTAACCCAATGAAAGAGTCTTCCTTACCCTTTTATGTCTCCAGTCTCTGAGTGAAATAATTTTAACCCAAGTGTAACTTAATTTTCCTTTGCATGCTTCTTCCATGCCGTAACAAGTAGAGCGACTTTGCCATCGAACTCTGTTAAGTCGCACTTTTACAACATCGTATTTAAATTGCTTTTGCTAATACCGCTGATGGCGATTCTTTAAGCAATCTAAATCACTCCCTTCGCAACAAGAGGCAAGATGTAAATTTCCCTAAAACACTACTTTTAATGTGGTTAAATCTATCAAACATTTCAAAGTGGTGGGATGTACAAGTAAGGCCTTCTGTGCAGGAAAACAGATTGTATTTACAAACACAAACAATATTTTGCAGAACTGCATTGCAGGCAGCCTGTGAGCACACTGTTTACATGGATTGTTTCACTTCTGTGGTCACCTGAATCACCAAGAAGGAAGGATTTACTTCGCTCCAATGAGGTACATAAACAAAGAGATCTCAGTACCTTCCCAGAGAAGAAAACCAAGTACTGAAGTTAGGCTAATCTGTCCCACTAATAGTCTGTATTTTCCCCCAAAGCGCCTGCCAAAGCTGAAGGGATTCTGGACACAAATCGAGAGACAGCACAGAAGCAGGAGGAGTTGGGGTTGTGCTGCGACACAAACAGTCCATAATAACGTAGTAGTTTTACTCCTACGGCAGATTGTGCCCCTACACAGGGGGCAGTAAGACATGCAGGCACTGCGCTTTGTTACACTGCTCAAGGTATACAACCTGCACTAGCAGTGCTTGCACTGGACAACCACTGAGAGCCATCTCAAAGGAAAAAATAGCAACACCAGACTCATAATCATCAACCCAGACTCAAAGTTTCCAACTGTGTCCAACAGTTTAGGTCTCCTACTAAATACAGCTAAAGCTTATTTTAAACAGATGCTGTTGCTGCAGCTGAAATCTGTGAAACTTCTGAGAAGTTAAATCTGTTTAAGCCTTAAAATAGACTTCCAAAACTAAGCAATCGAAACACAAAGCAAATGTGTATGCAAATTTCAGATTAAATACAATAGCCTTGCTTCCTAAGCTTCACAGAAAGATAAGTCCATCAGTGATAATTACCTTAGGTTAATTCCACTAGCACTTGGATTGTAAGAAAAACCAAATTGCTAATTGAAAGATGAAACTGGATCTAGACATCAGCAATCCAGTCGTTCTGGATGCTTTCTAAAGATGAAGAAAGTAATGTGTTAATCTCTATGAAAACAAAAGATACCCTGATTAGTGTTCATTTCAAGGTCACTGCATGACACTACTGGTGCATATGAATGACTGAACAAAGCTGCTAATAGAGCAGGACCAGATTCTGCCCCTGTAAACAAATTCTAATCTCAAGCCCAACAGTCTGGAAGTTGGCTATTTTACACCTTTCACTATTTATTACTGTACAAGTGATAAAGAGTAAACATGTCTGACTTTTTTTATTCCAATATTTTAAAGACTACTACAGAAAAATTTCAAAACTCTCCTCACCATTGCTGTCCCCTTCATTTGGCTTACAAACTGCCAGCATAAGGTTTGGCAATGTAAATTTTTAGTGGCATGCAGCTGCACCACAGGTAGCTACAGAAACAAACAGGTACAGTGCTCTTCACAGCAGCATTTCTGAAATTATTGTGATAAAAATAAAGCAACACAAGAATTCAGGCCCAGAACCCAAATAGCCTGTTCCCTCATGACGATTATTATTCACATGAGCAGTCCTACAGACAGTGAGGAAGTTTCTTCAGTAGTCAGCACCGTAGGTGTGATCAAGTGCCCTTGGAAGGCAAAGCTCCCGCTGCCCTGGGTGATATTAGTGGGCATTGAACAAGGGGCCACCGAGCACGGCCCTCACCATTTTCTAGCACAAGTGCTGAACAATCCACTTCTGCCTTCCCCAGCAAACGCTTAGCAGACACGTACATGTGAAGCATGACATTGTTCGTACAATTTTGCTGTTGGGAAGAGAGAACAAACCATTTGTGACAGATGGCAGTCGTGCTGCTTAATGCCATAGTGGAAGACACTTAGTTACACACACTTAAGATACACTGACGGAAGCAGCATATGGACCTACATAGAACGACGAGACATTAAACTTAAAACTTTGAGGCTTTTCCTTTGAAACGATCTTGTTTTACCAGACACATTTACTAAAGGCAAAAACATTGTCTGTACTGAGCCCCAGAAAAGGATTTGGTGATTTAAAGAAAAAAGAGGAACTCTGACACATACTTTCAAGACGAAAGTGTACAGCCAGCCTTCGGATTTTTCAGCTGCGCTATGCTCCTGATACATCTCCTGAGCTATTTTTTAAATGTATGTACATCTTAAGGTCTAAGATCTAACATGAATAATAACTGAAATAATACATAATTAAACATTTTGCACATCAATGTGTGATATTGATGGTTTAAATATTTCATGACTAATATGTTCAGTTAGGTTTAAACCAAGCTACTGAGTTATTTCTCCCTCACCTCCACTGCCCTACATCTAAGAGTATTTATAGCTTTCACTACAAGTTGAAAAGAAGATTTCAAATCTACTTCCTGGAAGAGTGATTAAATAATTAGCCATGCTAAAACAGGGAACATTCAGACAATAAAGGATAAAAAAAAAAGGCATCTCTTTCTGCTAGCATGTAATCCACAGCATCCTCTCTTGTGCTCAGTTTTCAACAACATGCCTGCTGGTGATAGAGCTCTTCATTTTCAGGACTAGTAGCCCAAGGTACTAACCCCCAGAGCCCCTGGACCCATATCCCATATGTCATAAAACATCGTGCCTTCTGCAATGCCAGCGTTTATTCAAACCCGTTTAGTGCACTCGGGTTAGTCATGTCAAGTTCAAGGCCTCCGGGCTGAATAAATCAGTGGTTCAGAGCGATCCCTCTGTATTGCTCTGCTGGCTGATACCAAGTTACTAGATAGAGAATTGCTCCTCAGGCTCAGTGAGTGAGATCTTTATTTTAGTGTTGAGAACGACAGGGTCCGTCCTTGCTGATGACTCACGTCTGGAGGTTGTTACATCTGCAACCTGTCAGAGGTACTACTACACACAGAGTTGGCAAAAAAGTCCAGTGACAGCAAAACTCCTCTTTAGGTCACTCTACTTTTTGAGTTCTACTCAATCAAAATCTTGCAAGCATTTCCTTCCGGCTTTTTTTTCCCTCTGATGCTGCATTTTCCATTACCTTTAAACTTGCAGTGTATTTTGAGGTATCACTCTGAAATGCTTTTTGAACTATCATGTTATTATACTTCAGTGTATCCAAAGGACTTCTCTTTAGTTCACAGATGGAAACATTCCCCCCCCTCCTTTTTTTTATTTTTCTTTTTCCCATTTTCCTCCTAAAAAAGTGCCAGCTCAAAGAACATACACAAGAGCTTCTCTTGTTATCCTTTAAAGTACAGTAAGAAGTACAGTACAGTTGCACCTATTACCTCTGCTACAGTATAGAAGATGCTGAAGGCCAAACCACAACATCACTTGCACCTCTGCAACCCTCTTCAGAAGCATTAGCATAAGGCAGACCCTTGTGAAGACAAAGTTATATACCCTGAGAGTGCTAATAACACAACAAGAACTAATAAGAATACTAACATCATAATTCTGCAAATGTTTATGTTCAAGACTGGTATTCATACTCAAACCACTAATCCCAGGATTTTGAAGACATTTGAAGGAGGGAGGTACCTAATTCTTTTTGACGACAGGATTGAGCAACCCAGTTCTTTGATTGATAGTTTTACTTAACATGTCACCTGAAACACCCACAGGTACAGTCCAACCACATCACACAGCCATTCTTAGCCCTAGTTAGGGAGGTATGTATATTCCAAAGGGATTAACTGGTCTGTGATCTGTTGCCAAAGCTGGTATCATACACGCTGCATACTGTGCTGAGTACACTGTCAATTGGTGACCATAAATATCTGTTGTAATAAGGGAGATACAGTCAGTTATACAGCTGGGATAGCAATAGAAGGGCACATTCACTGAAAAAAAAATCAATTTTAATTAGGAAGACAATTATGTTTTCTCCCAAAGGTTGCCAAGGTCTCAAGATTTATCTTTAAGGTGATGGAGAAGTAATCTTTTGCCATTCTATATCTACTGGGTAGCACCGAACTGCAGAAATATTTCAGGTCCAAGGGAAGACCATAAGGTCCCTCAAGGTCTTATAACCCAAGGCAATAAAAATCACTGGCACATCATTAGCCTGTCCCCTGCAACAGCAGCTTATGATTAGATCCTTTGATTTGCCCAAGCAAAGGTTTGTTCAGCTTATCCTCAAACTACTCACAGTGACTGGGCCTACACTGCTGCCTTCATTACTATTTATAGCTGAGCTTTGTGCAAGTGCACAATCCCAGGTTAGCTACCATCTCCCCTGAAAACAGAGACAAACTATAAAAACTCTCAAATGGAAATCAGCTGCCTAGCCACGGCGAGTTACTTTGTTTGGGACTTTTATTAAGGAAATTTATTCTAGAAGCTGAGAAAAGGAGTTATCAGATATTTCTGGCGCAGTAACCAGTTGGTGCAAACCTTTCCATTTTAATGAGAAAATCTCGGCAGCAGAAATGGACAGTAGGTACTGGCAGAACATTTCTAGATGTTGCTGCCTGCTTTTCCTCTACTGACGCTTCCTGCTTCCTCCCTCTGCCGTAGGTTACATCTCTCTACTCCTCCATCATCTCTCATTTTACTTCTAGAACAAAACGTCAACAACTGCTGTAGCTTCATGCTTCTTCAGATCATCCCCTGAATGCTTACCTTTGTCAGGGTAACCCACTAGAGCTGCTTTGTCAGCTTAATAAAGCAGCCTGCCAATAGAAGCCAGCCTTGTTTTTCCTTCTCCTTCTTGACCGCTTGCAATTAAAATACGTTGTACGTAACCACCAAACTTGTACCAATAAGTTCAGGCCCATCCGGTATATTGCCATCCTTAACCCTTTGTCTGCTACGGTCTTTACACTGTAAGCTTGCCAGAACAGACGTGTCTCTTTTTTGCGTGCGCGTGCCTGTCCAGCACACCGCATCCCTGACCCAGCATGCTTGGTATCGCGGTGCCCACTCTGTCTAATAAGGGAACGAATAAAAATTCCAGGCAAACTACTGCAAAATCATAACTGGGCAGAGACGCATCAGTCTGATGAACACCACCATTTTTAATAAGAAAAGATAAGCACTGGATCTTCTGAAGCACTACTAGAAAAAAGATCTGTCAAACCGTTGCCAACATTCACATCTTCCTCTCCTCTCTACAATGGATTTCTGTTACAGACTTCAAACATGTTCTGCTCTGAAAACACCCTATTGATGTCAAGATGTTTTCAGCATATAAAACAAGTGCAGAGTACATAAGAGAGGGCTCAGCATGGCTCTGGAGTTTTGCATATTCTTGCAGCAGTGTTCTACTTTTTGAGATGTTGGAATTGCCAAAGAGTGGCCCAAACCTGCAGGACCTTCCCGGGTGATAAATCTGCAATTTTTACATGTCTTATTTTGCCCTGAAATATATCCTATTATATTACCATGGTGACAGTGCTGTGGTTTTGTTTCAAACTGTAGTCAAATCAAAGAAGAATGTTTCTAAACCAATAAAATATTACTGTGGCTTTTCAACACCACAGCAATTTAGCAATTTTAAGCTGTGCAATGCATACTTCTATATACTTATCTCCCAAAACCGTGAACAACTTCTTGTCCAGCTGTCACAAGTTTGAACCTGAAATGTGCAATTATTTGCATTTCAGGAGTGCTGAAAACTCTTTACTTCCGCTGACACAACTATAGTGGTACAGCACCCCAAAATCTGTGATCTGTGTTTGTCTAATTTAAGGTTCCAACCCTGAACAGCATTACTGTGCTCTTTGTAAGGCCTTTGACTAGTTTCAAATCTAGCAGTCTTACAAGAAGTATAATGAATCCACTAGCATAAATGCAGAACATACTAATATGATCAAATACATACAAGGAAATAAATCAGAATTTTAACAAGCTACAAAGAAAAGCTCAGGACTCAGATTGACAAAACAAGAGTTTTGTTTTTGTCCATCTTGGTGATCTTGGAGCAGACAAAGTGGTGCAAAAGCTGTGGAAGTAAACCCATGGAGGGAACTCAGACTTCAGAGGGACTTTTAGAGATTAATTTCAGTTGTAAATAAGAAACACGCTTATTCTTTTCTGTAAAACACTAGAAAAAGCCTTTTTAAAAGTATTTTATCATTATAAATGCTGGAAAGCTTTCTGATTAAACGTGACTGCATTCAGGGATGTTTTTATCATGAGATTTCTACAAACAAACTTGAGAGTAAAATTCAATTTAATTTTAGGAAGCAATGAGAGAGGTAAATTTAATAGGAACATATTGTTCCAGGCACGCTCTATGCCAGCCTGCAGACCTTGAGCAAAGCCAGCCATCTGAGAGCAGCAGGGGAGAGAATGAGAGACAGAGGGAGGTAAAGAATGAGAAGGAGGGGGAGGAGAGCACAGAGAAGGAGTCAGATAAGAGAGGGAAAGTTCCTGTCAGACTTTTCGGTGATGAGAGAGAGGAGTCGAGCACTGTGGGAGAAAGAGATATGAGGGAGACTCTGAGCTGACTGTGTATAAAATAAAAAAAACCCAATACATACAGCAGAAGTCCAAGACCCTATCCAACTTTTACAAAGTCAATGCAAAGACTCTGATTTCTCTAGTGGCGTTGCCTCAAGCCGTCAGTAAATAAAAATGAGTCTCTGCCCCTCTCCTCTACTGAGCTTGACCATGGGAAGAGGCTGTGGAACACAGAGTGACTCAGTCTGATCATTGCTGATCGAAGCAATCAGATAACAGCGAGAGGGGTTGCCCTGGAATTAAACAGAGGTCTCTTTCAACCCCGTGGGTGCTCCCCGTGCCGTGCTGACACACCGCAATTGCGGAGTGGAGGGGGAGGCAGCAGGATAGGGCTCAGCGGACCTAAACAATAACTCTTTCTAGAGCGGGCTGTAAGATTTCAAGGCCTTCAAACAGAACAACCTCTTTCAAGAGCTTTTCAGCAAGTTCTAGTGAAAAGAAGAAAATAAAAATTCCCCTGAGCCCTCTTAGGGGAGACACCAGCTTGTAAAAAGAGTTCCAGCACATCAGCTAACAGTCTTGTTGCTGTTTTTTTGTTCTTCCCCCCTCCAGCTCCTGTCTTCTGCTCATTTTGTTCACTGGACCAGACTGTAAGATCTCTGGAACAAAGACTCTGGCACTTCATTTGAAAACACAGCATACGCGTGTTTGGTTCTAGCAACACTGCTAATGAGAATATTGAGTAGAAAAGCTTCACTTTGATGATTCCTGAAACTTAGCTGAAGTCTCTGGGACACAGGATGTTCTGTCTGATACGCAGACAAAGGATGGAAATGCATTTTGCCAGGTATATACCAGCTGAGCACTCTTCCTGTAAACATCAGTTGGTGCAGCAATATATAAATTGAATTCCCAACCACGAGAAAGGGCTCTGTGCTTACTGGAGCTAATTCGTGTCTATACAACTAGTGCGGGGCTAGCTCGTAAATCGGTTTGGAGGCAGGATCTCTTCACATCAAATCTTAGCTCTCACAGCACCTCTGTATGTGAACTCATGCTGATGATTTCAATCTAAGATATGCCACTTCTACTCATACTGTTGTTTATTACTCTGATTGTCCAAATCAAACACTTATCGAGATTATAGAGCCCTCTCTTTCTCAGAAACTGTTTTGATAAAACTTGTACTAAAATCTAACTTCTCCACAGACTGGTGAAGAGCAACCAACTTTTGTAACAGAAGTAGCAGATCTCTAAATAATATAATCCATTAAACTTATGTTTATTTAACTGGCAGGGAATTTCGGGCAGCTTTATGTTCCTTTGAAAATCTCTTCTTTAAGCAAGGCAACTTTCAATGCAGAACTGTTTCTCTGTTAACATGTTCTCAGTCGCTACGTGGTTATCCTATGATGTACAATGATTTATGAACACAGATAGGATTAACTCTGACCTTGTGAAAACCAGCAACTTCCCTCTTCCTTTTCTCCTCACCTGAATAACTTACCGGACCCCTTAAACAAATTAAAGAAATAAGTAAGAGTGACTGGAAACACTGCTGGACTATTTAAGTAAGCTGCAGAGAACTACACTGGATAATTTATTCTTGCGAGAAACATAATGATCACCCAACAAGTTTGGTTAGGAAGGTGGTTTATCAGGCCACCTTGATATACTAGGGCAAAAAATACAGAGAACATCTACTGATGATGGATTGCAAGATATATTAATACAGAAAAGGATTGAGATTTACTTTCAATAGTAGATTAAGGTGCTCCAATGCAGGCCAGACTAGTTCTTTTAAAACAACAGGGACCGAGTTTCTTCTAGATAAGGACTTAATTTTTATTGAAAACCTACCACCTTCAAACTGCTCGAAAGTTGAAGCACTATAAAACTGTCAAATAACACCATTATTAAAAGCTTTATTTGACAAATCTTCTACTGCTGGGATAACTTGTGTGTTTGCCTTCTCTCTCCCATGAAATAAAATCATTCACTTATGCATACTGCTGACAGGAACGGAAACAAATGGGGTTCTCAGCACAGGGTGAAACACACTATCCCCTTTCTGCAGCTTAATGGAAACTATACTTATTCATAAATCATAAGGCACTCAGACTGGAGAGCTGCTTGTTGCATAATACTTTGGGAAATGTTTGAGATGGGCTCACAGGAAGCTCTACATGGTGTTCTGGAGCAGCTTGTAATTTTGCAGGAGCAGCCTGCAGGTAGAAATCATCTGCATGAAACTGTTCAAGGGGAAGAAAAGTGACTGAACAATATCTGACAACCAAATCTAGGATTTATTTTAGCCTCCTTATAATAAAAAAGTGTTAGTAGCTCTGCTGGATGGTCTGATCATTAGCCTTTATCTGTGACCAGTGACCTTTTGCCAGCACTTACCATCGATTCATAGATTTTTAAGGCCAATAAGGACCTTAACAATTTTCTAGGGTGACCTCCAAATTAACATTAGCTTGTCTGAGCTTTCTCTTCTGAACACCGCTGTAGACCAGTCTGGTAGGAGCAGCTGATGGACAAATACCTAATAGTACACCTCCCATTTGGGAAGGGTTGATTGCAAGTGGGTCACAAGCATTTGAGAAGATTTATCAGTTTCAAGCATCTTTGACATACTCCCAAACTGCAGGAATCTTTGCATCTGGAAATGCCTGGGGATGTTTCTTGTTGCTTCCCTTTTTAAATAAAGCTTTTAAATACATAAAGAACAACCTAGGATTTCTGGCCAGCCCTCTAGGAAAACTGCAGAATGTGCCTTACTAAGTAGGCAAACTCCTTTCTTAGGAGACCTCTCCCAAACACACTTTGACATTGCCAAGAGAGTTGCCTCCTCTAGTGATGGATTTAATCATGCTTTTGAGCATCATCTGGGGACAACCCTCATGGGTCATGAAATATCCTGGTGATTCCTAAGTAGATATGGCTAAATTTCCTGCGGTGCTTACATCTGTAAGCTGGGGCATTAAGAAACAAAGGACCCCACTGAGATCTGGGAAACCTCTGACCTCAACAGGCGAAGGCAGAGTGAAAGCAGAGGAAATAAAGGCTTTCTCAGATTCTATTTTGAATGGGATTTAATAAAGAATTTGGAACTAGCAAGATTTTGTTTAAGAAACTAACCAAAATCAGTTTTTGTGTTGCCACATAAAGACCAGGAAAAAAAATTATCAATACAGGGTGGAGGGAGATCTGAGCTGAATCACGCTTGAACAAGTGAGACTTAAAGTCCAACTGAGCAGTTGCAAGAGCACAAAAACTCTAACACACCTTCTGTAATGAATTCTGTCAATCAGAGCAGAAAGTCCTGCTCAAAGTTAATGTTCCCTGAATATTTTCCGCATCTATTTTAAACTATGAAGTCTGGGCCCCTCCTTGGAGAGCTGAGAAACGTTCTTCCTATCAAAAACATTATTGGGCACAAGTAATACAACAGTTGCAATAATAAAATTATGTTTTTGGGACCCTGAGATAAACTAATAGCATCTCACAAACCTTTGCCATGTTCTACTACTGCGTTACTCACAATGTCGTTTTCATTGTTTAACACTTTGAGTTTTACCATTTATAATTGTTTATTTCTTACCAAATAACATGATTTTGCCTTCTCCTTCTATCCTTGTGACATGCCATTCTGGTTGTCCAGGATTAGCTTCAATGCTACCATCAATTGGTAATCTAAGTTTTATTTTTACTCTGCACTGCATCTCTAGAAAAAAAAAAACCCAAGAACCCAAAAAATCAACCCGAGTTGCTTTCCGTTTGCTCTACATTTAGCAGGTCCTGTAGTTTTGATAATAAAAATTACACCTCAGCCCAGAAGACATTTTAGGTTTTGATTTAGCAGGGAAATGTATAGATGCTTGTAAATACTATCCATCCATGAAAGCAAGAGAGCTTGTGAGACAGAGTCTATAGTATTCCCAGCATGATCAGAAAGGTTAATGCATGATTACGGACAGCTTAAAACTCTCTTCTCTACAGTGTTTCATGAAACAACCTGCATCCACGCTTTTCTCCTTTCTGACAAATCAAACAAACTCTGGTTGCCCTAAGCCTCAGTTCTCTTCCTCAGAATTTACTAACATGACTTCTGCTCCAGAAACAGATTCAATGTAATGCAAGTGATTACTTCCCTTTTAATATTAACAGCTTATTAAGAAGGGGGGCAGCTTAGAGGATGGACTCTGATTTGTAAGTTTGACTGAAAAAAGGCAACATCACCAAAATAAAAGTTTAGACCGTTTATTACTCGTCCTAATGAAAATATATAAAAATCTGAGTTTTTAAGTTATAATGACATTTTGAAGCACCAGGTAAATCAAGCCCTGTATGGTATGTATACTGCACGTATACTACTGTCTCTCAAATGGTGCACAAATTCCAGTAGAAGAGACAGAGGGTAAAAAGGGGGTGGGAGGGAAAGAAAACTGAGGTGTAAAGGGCTGAAACAACTAGTCAAAGGCAAGGACAATAAAACCAAGAGATCGTAGGTGTCCTGAGCAACACCACCATCTATGAGTCATCCTGTTTCGCAAATCATTGAGGAAGGTGATGAAGTTAATAGGATTTAAAAAGACACTGAAATTATTGGCACAACATTCTCCAAACATTGCTTAGGAGAGAATATTTTGCCTCAAATTGCTATTAATGTTGTGTCTCTTCTGGAATTATTATAGCCTGTTTGCTTTTCCTTTGAAGCAGAGCTACCTTTTCTTGCCTTCTTTATTCCCTTGCCGCATTTTCCCCTCAAGAACACTAGTCCCAAAAATCTTACTTGTTAATTGCTAATTCCCTGTAGTTTCACCTTTCACTGCAAGCCTGAAAGGACTTATTAGTTTTCCTACAAGTCCGCCAGTCTTCTCTGAAAAACACCAGGAGCAGTGACATCTACCCAGTCAGTAATTCAAACTGACATGCTCAGAGCACTCCTCTGGTGGGTGATCTTGTTTTGTGCTTTTGGTCCTTGTTTGTGAAATATGTATGTGTGCATGTGAGAGAGAGGGAAAGAAGAGATTAAAAACATATTCAAACATTAAACGCCATTATTTTAATTATTTAATTATTTTAATGGAGTTTAATCATCTTAAAGTGTCTGGTGAAAACAGACAATGATGATGGAGAAAAAGAACATGAAAGGGAGAAACTGTGTGCCATAAACTGTTCTTAGAAAGTCTTACTGCAACTGTTGAATATTTCATTCCTTCATTTATTCCAGATCCCTGAGCCTCAAACTGCTATAGCACTTTAGGTGCTTGCTTTTCCATTCTTGACTTTGATTGAGCTCATCCAGAAAGCTAATTGCTCTCCTTTATCTTGCACTGGGGTAAGAACTAACAGAAAACCTCCTCCTTCCACCTCCTGGAACAATCTGGTGGACCTCAGCAGGGACTGCAGCTTTTGCCCCGGGATGCATGGCCAGGACCTTTCTCATTAGGCTGGCTGACTAGTGTCTGTGATGACGCTATAGGGCAATATACAGGATTCTTCTGGAGGAGCATAAGGAGCGTGACTGAGAGCCCTCCCATGAGCTACTTGAGCGATTTTTGCCTGTGGTACTCCATTGCTTATTACTAGTACAGTCAAGTTTGCACAGAATAAAGATTTTCTTAGCCTGATAACGGAGATGGAGTAGTAATAGGTGCTAGGGGAAGCTGATGAGAAATTGTTAGAGTAGTGGCACTTTCAAAAAGTGCAAATGTAGCGCAATTTACTATGGTGCTTCATGATGACCGACTGAAAAATCTTACTCAGATATAATATCAGGTAACAAGAAAAAATTTCTAACAGCTGCAACATATCTGGAATCAGATTTTGTCAAGTGTTGAATAACTTCAATTGGAAAAACAGGTAAGATGATTTACAGGTAATCAGCATTGACAAAAACCATGGACTACAACAACTGAAATACTGTAGCACAAAGTTCAAATTCCAGAGAAATGTTTGTGTCACAAATAACATCACAACTGGCACCTCTAAAGAAACAGAGGGAATACTGTTACATACATGCAGAGGTGTATGTATGAAACAATAAAAATTCATTGTACAAAGCAAAAGGAACCGATGTTTTTCTGCTGGGCTTGCATTCAGTACAGCATCTGAATACCTTTGAAGATACACTCAAATTCCATCCAACCCTACAATCCAACGTGGTCCTTGGGCTATAACAGAACCTGGCACAGGATGCTGGTATAATCAGAAATTAATATACAATGAATATTTTAGCACTAATAGCACAAAAGAAAATCTGAGTAACAATTCTGAAGTGATAGCTTCTCACCTTAGTGGGCCTGACAAAATGCATATCCCTGGTCATGCTAAAAGGTATCTTTTCACTTCTGCTACGTTACTGGGGAGGCATCTGTCCCCAGTTGAAAGCTGGACACACTTCCCAGTAATCAAAGGTTGATACACGCATGCCAAAGTGAGAGTTCTGAACCTTGGTGAGCGGGTTAAGCTTTAAACAAGGACAGTTTGCAAAGCCATCCTTCTCATGTTACCATTCTTTCATGCAGAGTGGCAAAGAGGGGTCTGATGTTACAGAAAATACCTTTTAGCATGTTACTGCCTTTTCGGTCCTGACTACAGCACAACTGCACTGAGCCATGCTCTCTCCTCCAGGCTTTGGTCTAGTAGAGAACACACAAATCCCAATGTAAAGGAAAATGAAGCACAGCTAAGTGAAAGAAAAAAAAGAGATTGGTCTTAGATTCTTATTTTCTAGGATAGATGGTAAAACTTGTTTCATTGAAACATGTCATGTTTCAATATCTACTTCTGATTTAAAACTAGAAAATTTCTAAAAATACTATCAATGCAACTGTCCTACAAATACTTATTTCTGTCAGCAGATACACAATATCGGTATTTCCTTTTTCTCTTTAGCTGTCAAGTAGGTGAATGCTGTTTGCCAGTAATTTGCCCCTCAGCACAAACAGAAAGCACCACCTACATCTCAAAAAGCTAATAGCACAGATGCACATTGCTGTGCTAAGGTCGCCATTGTCTGTACACTTTTGAGTGCCAGTGGTTAAACATTTTCACATACAGCAAGGAGGAATCAGTGCATTTAAACTCTTGGTGCAGCGCAGCTGAAGAGGCTCATGATTTTAGTGAGTGTTTATTAAGGGTGTCCTCCTCTGCTCAGGACGGCCACTCTACAGTAAATTACATAAAAATTAACGTGGTACTGTTTCAGAATGAATTTCACCTGTCAAATAACTTTACAGATGTTACCCTTGTGTTTATACAGATTGAGTATCATAGACATTCTCAGGGAATTTCAACAGGTTCTGTATTTTATACATTACTTTATATCACTAGGAAAACACCTAAAGATATTCTCTTTCCCCTGAATCCCACTCTGCTTCACCAGCCAAGATTTTTATTTTTTTCCCTGCTGCATTGTAGACTCTAACACATGGATAACGAAGGGATTCAAATCGTTTGTATATGAGCCAGTGCCTGTTCAGTCTCATGTTAGTAGGAACACTGGGAGCTCCGCTAGAGTAAAGCACTTATGGTTGCCCACATTTTAAGCATCATGTCATCTACGTATACTCACAGCAGGCTGACTTGATGCAGTACTGCCCGCACGAATGGTCCGTCTCTGTGAGAGATCCCGTCACTGCTAGTACTGCCATGATGTTAAATACGATGAGAGTTTTGAGGGCGTGCACAGAATTTCACCAGCTAGGTAAAGCTTTACTGAAGATTTTTAGCCCTTGTGTCCCCTCCCCCGTGTCGATTTTGAAAGAGAATCAACTGTTGGTGTTCAGTGCTGTGCATGAGGATTTGAACCTAAGAATATTCCTGCCTTTGTGCTCAGAGCCACCAGCTTCTACCAAAGAACAAAGCAAATGAATATGATGGAGATACTCAGCAGGTCAGCAGTATCTTTGAAGAGAGGGATTTAACTTAGTCATTAATCAGTATATAATTGCTTACGTAGCATGCCTTTCTTCACTATTAATGATTTAACGTGATGATTTACCAAGGCACTAAGAGAATGCCTGGATGGAGAGAGAAAAAGTACAGAAATATGGCCTGTGGCATTCCCTGCCAGAAAATGAATCTGCCCATGCAGGAGTGTCAATTTGATAATGAAAGATAAAACGCACGGCAAGCCCAAGAGGGTACTTTACATATTGCTATGAATAATGCCGCTGCTCTCTCTGCCCATTAGACTGGATCAGCTTCTTGCAGACCCTGACAAAAAATACGGTGACTCCACTTCATTCACAGAAATTGTTATTCACTTATGACACCATTTCCAATAAGCAATTTCTTACCTAGACCCGTGCTAGTGAAAAAGTGAAATAAAATCAAATGTCAGGTGAAAATCAGACTTCAGTATTCCAAGAAGGTTTCCTCTTTTAATATTAACATCGAAATGCTAATTATTGCCCTTCCTAGCAATTACTTTGTTGCTAGTTTGGTTGAAAAATTGAGGTTAGCATAAATTTACCAGATTCAACGAACAAAATTTCCCTTTAAACAAGGTATTTTTATCTGTTGAGACTATTTTAACCTATAACAGTGGTTTTCAAGTGGTTTACACTTAGGCATCTGAGTATTATTTTTGAGGGGTCCAATAAAAGCAAACCAAGAAACGAAAGCCTACTATCAGGAGGTTTAAATTTCTTTACAGGGGTTTGGATCTCCAGACTACAAAGTTTTTATAAACTGTATATCAAAATGTTTGAAAAAACTTTGACCTAGGAAAACACCATGTATAAAACATGCTGTTAAATCCGCTGGTAATTTAACAGTGGGATGGAGAGTTTGTTGTCTTCTGGGAGAAAGGCCTCTAAACTATCAATTAACATCCTGAAATCCTGTGGAAAGACTTAAAAATGTATCATTTAACGAAAGCTGTGAGAAGAAAAAGCATTTGCAAGCTGTATCACTTGGAATAAGACAAAATTCTAAATTGGTGAAAATTTGCCCCTCATTTGACATTAGAAACACACTGAAAAAAACAACTCTCAATAAGTTTGAATTTTTCTGTCATAAGCATCGTGATGCTCCTCCTTCTTTTTTCTAAAAAGAAGAACAAGAGCAGCAATAACGATATTGAATAACATTTTGTATTGAGTTAAATAAATTTTATATTTGTATAAAAACAAATGTAATTATACTGGCCAAACACTCTGTACTTTCATAATGCACATCAAACTTCTATTTCATTTTGGAATCGAACACACAATCTTGGATTATGTTTTTGTGATTCATGTCCTCAAGAAAACTCAAAGCAATGCAAACCAAAAATCCCTAAACAACCCCCAAAACCACCTACCATACAAAACTTTCTTCACATTTAGGCTCAAGTATAACCATATAGGCATCTATGTCAAAACATAGTTCTCCTTTTTGCAGAATTTTAATCTTTAACATTGTACTGAAAGAGCGGATTGCGGAAAAGGGTAACTATCTCCAAGCTGCCTTGTTCCCAAATAGGCATTCTGCACGTTTATGGATTAACAACCACAAAATTCTAAAGTAAATGGGGCAGAATTGTTTATAATGAACTAAGCTGTTGTAACATCCTCCTGTAGGTAGGCACAAAACACTGTAGGAATTAATGGATCCAAAAATTGTGAGCATGAGGCAGTAGGTGTTTCATACCGTCTCAATTATCCATGGTCCAGTTTCTGATCAGTGGAGTAGCACAAATTGTGTGGGTTATATTCTGCAAAGCCAATTAGCTTTTCATTCCTAACAGTAGAATTATTCTAAGTACCCGCTACTGTGTTTACTGAATCCAGTATGAAATCGCTAACCAACACATTCAGGTTGGGACTGACAGACTTGATGCAGAAGAGCCTACAAAGCCACACTATCTCATCAGTGCGAGGCTGTGCTGCCATGGATTAGAAGGCAGCTATAGCCCACTTGTGACACCCACAAACACTGCAGTATGAAACCATCAGACTGAAGAGCTTAACAGATACCCAGAAGTGCCACAGCTCAAATCTGGACAGTTAGCTGGACAAAGTCGAGCTGAAAGGATCCTAATGAATCTAGCAAGAAAGTCTCCAAGACGACGACTCCTCTTAAACCTGTCATCTCAGCAATTTAGTCTTGGTGTAAACAAGAAAAGTTATTTTCTGTGAACTGAGTTTCTTTCCAGAGTAGCTGATATGAAACAAACGGAGTCTCCTCTTCTACACGTGTGCAACTAAACACAAGAACACACTAAACGCAAGTACCTAATGTGGGACTCCAAAAGTTGCTTGAACACTGATGTTATGTTGCCACCTCATGCTCTGCCTGTAGCCCAACACAAGGTGCACATGCAGCGCTTGAACTCCATACAAATGTGGACACCTCTCCACAGTTTGTGTTTGGACACTGTAACTCTCTCCCAGAGATACAGAGAAACCAGCTGCTTAAGGCAACAGATCTCAGGCTTTCCTGAGTCTGGGTGACACCGGTTTCAGTTTTCCTTGTTCCCTTAGACTGGGGTTTACGCTACATAGAAAAAAAAAAAAAAGTAGAATTACTGCCTGCACAAAAGTTGGTACTGATCCTCACTACACTTTTACTGATAAATGTGAAGCCCAGTTCTGCCAAAGTCAATCAAACTGGGCTAATAAATAAGAAGCACAGGTGACCTGGGAGAGGTTCTGGTCTTATGGGCTTTTCTTGCAAGAGGGAGTTGGTGAATTTAGCTTTAGGTAAGAAGTTATAGCACTGGAAGTCGGCCCCCACCGCCTGAGAATGCTTGAACTACAAGTGCATTTGACAGCTAGCTCTGGAAAAGACGTGACACAGTGAATAAAGCATCTGGCCAAGACATGGTCCCTGGTGGCCTCTTCCTCTGTAAGACCTCTGTCTCAGAGATATGGAGGAAATGGAGAGGGAGAGAAAAATGGATATAAAACTGCTGACACTTCAGAGATTATATTTCTAACTTATGAAATACTAAAGTTCCTTTCTGCTAATACACTCTTCAGTGGTTAGCTTTAGATCCACCTGGGACAATGGACAAAAAGGCATTAACATAACTGCTTTTTATTCCGTTCACGCAATCTATTTCCATTTTAGGAGCAATTTTGTAAATTTCTCACACTCCTTTTATTTAATCAATTGTGATGTAGAATATTAATTTCTAAATTGCATGAATCTTAAGTATTTGAATACCCCTGTGGTCCTAAACCCTCTACATCAGCCCCGTGCATTTATCTTTGTTAGCAGGTGACACAGTGCTTAAAGAGTATAGTTAAAGAGTAGAAAGATCACAGCTGCTGTCGCATTAATATTTAGAGAGCAGATTTAATAAATACCATATCTCACTCTATGTTATTATCTGCATTAGTGCTATCAGGTTTTAAGGGAATTCAGAAGATGGTTTCTTATCCATCAGGTTGTCAGAAGCAGACAAGAGGAAAATCAAATGTTCATTTACTCACATCTGGTGTTCCACAGGGATCCGTGTTTAGACCCCTACTGTGTTTATCTGTATAAATGGTTTCTATCTATCATCTAAATCAGAAGAGTTTATGTGTCGAGCAAACAACATCAGATGAATATCCTTATCCACTAACTCGGTCTAAAATTACAACAAATGTACAGAGCACGTTGTAATTTCTGCTATTTACTGAGGTTATAAAACTCTCTTCCCTCTTTCTTCCACTTTTATTTTTGCTTGAGGTTCACAACTGATTTGCAACCAATATTACTTTCCCCTTTTCCTCATGCCTTTTATCGTTACACTGATGCATAGCTTCTGTTTCTCTTGTACCATATCGAGCAGCCGGAAAATCGGTTTTAAAAAGTGTTATAAATAGGTAACGCTGAATATAACATGAAAGAAAAGCAGATGTACCCCTGGAAATGAAATATTCGAACTAAGAGATATATGGCATCTTGCTTCAGGGAACCTGCTCGGGAGGACAGAGGTACAGTGGCAGAAGCAGTGGTATTACGCAGAGCTTCTTGCTAATGTTGCCATTATTATTCTCCTCTCTTTATCTCATCTTTTTACGATGGCAGCTTCCTTCCCCAAGGAGGAGTCAGGGGAATTTTATATGGGAAGAAAGGAGCAGAGAGAGACCATAAGCGGATGGATCTTTGATGTCACTGCCATTTTGGCTCATAGGGTTTTTTACATGAGTTAGTTAAATTGTTTTACTTTTATGCAAATTTGAGTAATTAATACATAAATATTGAGACCATGAACACCTGCAATTTCACTTACCATCTTAACCAGTTATCTGGTACTAGTGCTACTCTCTCCCTCCCTGGCAGCTATATGAAGTGCCTAGAAGATATGTCCTCTTATAAGACACCTGTGTGAAGGACGTTTAGGTATTGTCCTGTTTCAAAATACCTCCCTATAGCACAACAAGTCTTGCCCAGCATTAATGCAAAATCCAGCTCTGTTAGGAAAGTGACTTCTATTTCTCCTCTGTCCTCCACTAGTGCTCTTTAACCAAGCCAAATATATGTAAAGCAGGAGTATCCTGTTTCTAAAAAAAAAAAAAAAAATATTAAAAACCTCACATTGCTCTCTTTCTCTCTGCCCTCTGATTACCATGCATTAGGCTCATTCCATGATCTGCATTAATACAAGGACCTTGGATCTGGCTTTAGCCAGCACAGCAGACACTAACCAGCTCGCTAAATAAGAGCTCCCTGCTGATTGTATTGTATCAGTTAAAACAATAAATGCATGATCCATTGTTTTCTGCAAACCTGGCAACACAGTCATACATTTGTGTAAATTTTCAATTATTAACAGTAGTGCTATTTTGAATGTCTCATCTGCCTTAGTTAAACAGAAATTATTTATTAATCTCCTCCAATAAACACATGTACACTAATAAGCAGCCTGTGACTTTCCTTGAATCCTGTTTTAAGAATGTTTTTCAAATTATTAAAAAGCAATAAATTTTAAGATACCTGCACACGTTTTGCTACGAATAATTCTGTACAAATCAGAGTAACTCCTCAAAACACTGGAGTTATTCTTACCCCTTCCAAAATGATGCACAAAATCATTTGACCATCTATAGGCAAAGACTTCTCGATTCACATGCTGTCAGTAACATTCTGCTAACATACTTCTGATTGCTATTCCATTGGAAAGCATCACAAAATGAACAAACAAAATATAGACCACATGTTCATTAACATGCATAGGATGCATAAGAGAAAACGATGTTAATATGTCTGTCTTTCTGCAGTGGAGAAAGAGAACATGCAGAAGAAAAAGTGTTTATCTCTGCATGAAGATGTGTGGGTGGATTACAAAAAATGGCACATTTAGACCGGCAGCTGCTACCTCTGCCAAATCGAAAGGTGAAGACCCTGTGAAGGATGATGCAGGGGGAACACAGCCTGTATCACAAATCTGTGCTAAGGACCTATACAGTATTTTGGGAGAAGATAAAATCTTACCTGTTTGTGCTCCAAGATGGCCTTAAGACATGAAAATGTATTCTACGAACATGTTTTACAGGGTTTCTTGGCCAGGCTAATATGCCAAACAAAGAAGCGGTACGCATGGGCTTGCATTCCCGTGATTTTGCATGCACAGCTAAGCCAAACCGATACAGTTATCTCAGGGGAAAGACTAAATTGTTCAATAATTATGACAACCCTGTTTTTATTTCATCAATCAGTTATACAGTTTAAAATAGAAGTTTAAAAATTAAATTTTGAGCTTCGTTTGCCTTCAAACCCCACATCTGTGAAGTAAAGCGATGATACTGTCTCCCTGAACGTGGGAGAAACCGAGGCTGAGAGATGTAAGTGACTGGACCAAGTTACACAGGAAGAGTAAGTGCAGAAACTGGTCTCTAGAACATCAAACTATAACTGGACTTGACTGTCCTGTTCCTTCCCACTTCCTTTTCTTCTCCAGTGCAAGAAAGCCCCACTGAGCTTTCCACCGAAATTGCACACCACGTTACTTATCCTAACCAGACTTGGGAACCGTCAAATAACAGGAATATGCCAAAAAGCATGAAGGCTGATGCAAACTTCTCTGCTGTACATACATATAAGCACATGCAAACTAGCTCATTTCTAAATATGCAGAATGTTCAAAGGCGGTATCATCCCCGCAGATTATTTTGCCAGCTGAGATTTTGTCTAGTTCAAAGCTATACTACACGTTTCACATATTCTTTCTCTCTGATGGAGTTGGATAAACACGCATGCTGAAAAGTCAGTTCTTGTTTTAAAGCAACATACTGATGACTGCTTTAACTTTGAAGTCTCAGGATTTACCAAACTTGATACAAATCCAATCTTTATACATACCACAGGAGGATAAGAAGCATGTAACAAGTACTTTCTGTGTACAATAATTTTTTACTATGTATTAAAATAATCTAATGACATCACACTGTTTTGCTTTTAGCAGTGGGTCATCTCTGTGTTGCACTGATGTTCCTTCTCCAGGGAATTCTCACTGGTATTTAGTTGGCCACACTTTTCCTACATAAGGGACTCTTCTCCAACTCCATAGCTTCTTTAGGATTCAGCCTAATCACTGCTTAAACTCCAGACCCCGACTTTGATGCTCAGTATGTGCAGTGAACAAAAGTTCCTTTTTCTTTAGGTGCACCAAAGAGCCATCAGGAAAAATCTGATGCACCAATGCTTTTGAAGTTCCTCGAATTTTGCTGTATGCTGAGATGAGATTGCAGAGGAGCAGTCAACCCTCAGAAAGTAAGGAACAGCTGAGGCAGAACCCAGCACCTCATTCTGCCACACTTCATGACATAGTCCTCCCTTCCTGCCATATATTCTGCAACTGGTCAGAGCCTCCATAATCAGCAGGAAAAGAAGAGAATCGAGCTAAGCTCATGCAGAGAAAAGAACAGCTAATGGAAGGTACAACTAACTAGTGCAGTTCACAAGGCTGGGAATCTCACTTCTGAAAGACATAAGGGTTTAAGCAGAAACACTTCTGTTCCACAACACTCTCACAGAACACTACAGCAACGAAAACGGGTCTGAGGCTTCTCATTTGCAACTTGTCTTCCCTAAAACTTTGTGTGAAATGCTGTCTTTTCCTTTCCAATCAATGGTATCAACAATTTCAACGACACTTCATCAACAATGGAAATAAATATGCATAAAATATTAACTGACGGAAAGCAGCTAATATTACAAATCAAGATGGAATTACAGTTAACATTAAATTTAATATAAAATGTTGCAACGATGCTTTAAGAAATCGATAAAGACTTTCACAGTAAAACATATACAAATTTAAAATGTTATTTAAAAGCAGAGCACAGCAATGACTTCATGGGGAAATGGTAATAAATGGTTAGTTTTTATGCTACATATTTGATAGAACCCATGTTTAGTGAGGCGTGGATCATTGCTTTTATAAGTGGCAAATTTTACTTAGATTTGGAGTTGGAGTCCCATTTTTTGCATTTCAGATGTATTTTACTACTGGTTTTCATGTTATGAAAAACTATGCTAAACTTTACAGCTCACACAATAGATATGGGATTAGCCCTGTATTTGGATATATCTGGTACAATATCACTTTTTGCAAAATTTTTGAAGCAAACATTTCCAGTGTAAATAATTCAATTTGCATTTCATTTCAGTTCATGCACTTAAACAAGCACACTATCTGTTGGCACGTAGGCAAAACGTGTTTTCGAGTCGATGGCAATTTGCAGAAATACAAGACAGGAATTACTCATTACTCTGGCATTCTTTCTAAGCCTGATGCTTGGGTCAGTTGTAAGCAGTGGCCAGACAGAAGCTAAGTGTGAACAACTTTGCTGAGGGTGCAAACCAATTCCTCTAATAATTTCCTTCCAGACTGGACAGAGCAGATTTAGATATTTGCCACTTAATCAATAGATGGTTCAAAAATTTTCTGCAGTGAGAGACAGGTTACACCAATTTGGAGTGCCTCTGAAGCTTCCCCTGCAGTGCCCTGAGCATCTCAGAGCACCAGTGGTGATAGCTCATCCGGAATACTCAGCAACAACATGGCAAACACTTTCATTTCCTATCCCCTGGTCCACGTGGGATCTGTCACTGAAAGCAATTCTGCCAGCGCTGGGAGGAGCTGCAGGAGTCAGAAACGACTTTCATACTGCTTCATTACAGACCTGCTTAAATTCACGCAAGGGGAAACCAATATGAGATGTCGATCCTAAGGGAAAAGTGTATTCAGGGGATTTTTTTTTTTTTTTTTTCCCAGGGACATTTAATCCAACTCTCTTTGAGAGCTTTTAAATAAAGTTTTCTTCAGAGGCACATCAAATCATACATCAAGGAGGCAAACTGGCTTTGCAGCCTTGCAGTAATCAAAAGAAAGTCTTGATGGTGAGCACCATCTCTCATGCACCAATAAATTGGCTTCTCTCTTGCTTTCATTATTCAGTACTGGAGTTATGTTCATTGAAGTTAATGGGAGTATTTCCACGGACTTTGGTGTGTAGTGGGTCATATAATAAGTTCCTCCATATGTTGTAGTCTGAGGGCCAGAGCAGCAGTTACTCATTTTAAGCACTATTTTAAGATTTGATGGATGACTTAGCTCTGTTTTCCCAGTTTTCCAAGGACCCAAGGTAAAAACAAAGCTAAATACAAAACACTTCATGGCATCCTCTTTTTTTTCCCTTGGTTGGTTGTGTTGTTGTCGGGGAAAAAATGAGCGCTCAGTACAGTCGATAAATCACTTTGTCACCTTAATCTTTTACTGATCTCAATAAAAATTGTATTTTGTTTCTTAACAAAAATTCACCAAGAAGGACATCACATCCAGGGATGTGTATAATAGGAAGTGCTCATCATTTAACATTCTTATTTATGGGACAAGATATGGATTTTTGTGGAAAAAAAGTCTTCAAATGTTTTTGTAAGGTGATGCATCATATTTTTAAAGATGTGCTTGACTAACAGGCAGGCTGTTTACCAACTACACTAAGAAGCCATATCTTATAGTGAGGTTTTATAGAAAGAGATTATAAAACACTTTTTCTGAAGCAGTAAAAGTAAGGGAGTACAGTACTTTCCCCCACTAAGTCTGTTCTGTCGCTTCAGTTTAGTATATCACAGTCAGTTAATTTTTTTCAGATGATCATGTTGGAAAATCTCAGCCAAAAAAGAAAGAAGAAGTGATTGCTAAGGGAGCACTACACTTCCCCATGAGGATCAGTTTGAAACCACGCTCCCACAGGATACACAAGAAACATAAAACCTTGACTGTCTCCCGTGTTTGCACCTGCTTTCTGATCATCTCTGAGAATATAAAAGCCATGCTCCAGCAACAGTTTGAACTAATGTCAGAAGCACACTGGTAAAGCAGGATGCCCTGTTGCTAACTTAGCACAGGATGTACTCTGGAAGAGATGGAAAGGGAGACCAGTAACTCGTTTGACAACCATATGTTGAATTATTGAATACAGATACTATGAGCTGCACCAATAGGCAGCTGCCATTTTCTTATGTCTCACATAGATGAATCGCAACCGAATCCAATTATTCTTCACCACAATTTTTTTGAAGAATCCTCAGGCCCTTCTCTATTCTTCATAGTCTAGCAGACTTTATTGAAGACCTGTTAAAGGCTTTAGTGCACCATAAGTCTGTTTGCAACCCCTCGGTTGTATAAAATCAGTATGTGCTTGTAGTAATTGCCTAATAAATGTTTTCATTTTCACCACAATAATGTCAAACGAGGGCCAGAATTCTTTCCATTTCATTTTAAATAACTTCAGGACTGTGCCCAAAATTGCCTCCAAGACCTCATTTTCATAGTTCCCAATTTATCCAGGCTATCCTCCTGCCAAGAAAGTCAAAGCACAGGGAAAAAGCCTCTGCAATCCCTCTTGCAGTGGAATTAAAAAAAGCAGTCTGCAAAGTTGCCAGGACTCTTGGGCCTGAACTTTCTGTCCGTTGAGCACAAGTCAGAGTCGGTACCAAGCGACCCCTCATTCTCTTACTGAAGGAAATGGTGTGGCCAGATGAGCATGCCCTTAACATCAAAGATTCATTGCTCACAAAATTATTATTGGAACTCTCTCTCATGTGAGATAATCCATTCTACACAGCAATAGTTAACCTTTGATTTTTCCCCAGTTATGGTATGTGCAGGTTTGGGGCGGTTTCAAATCCAATATTGCAGAGAGACCACAGCAACAGGCTTTCTCAACACACACTGCCCGTGAGAGACTATCCCAGATAAAGGATAATTTTTTCATCTTAATATTAGTCACTAAATCATTTTTATAACATGCTGCCAATGTCAAAAGATTAACTAAGTTGAAGCTGGGACTATTTATTTTTCATCAGATTATTGAAATTCTGCAAACATTTGTCTAGATTTAGAGATTAATATAGAGATTCCTCACGTTCTACTATTCGGTCTTCTCTGCTTCTTCATAGTCTGGGCACATACATTTTTAGACTTTAGAGAAAAAGAAAGTTCAACCATTGCCCACAATAAACCAGAAGGCACTTATTCTTTGCCCATTCCTATAAGAAGTGAAGCTGAAGAAACACTTTCTCTGTTCTTTATTTGTTTTTCAGGGTCAGAAATTCAAGGCACATTGCACAGGCTTCTTATATCATGGCTAGAGGTCAAATCTCGTAATACATGACTTGTCAGTATCTTTTAGCACAATTGATAGTAGTGTGCTGCTGACTCTTGCATTCTAGACCTAGAAGAAAATGTCCAGAGCAACTGAGGTTATGATAGATTTTGTAAAATATCACCAAGTCTCAGGAAGAAAGATGGTGTTGGAGGCTAAGAAAAAGGGCTGCTCATCAACCTTACAGAATGCCACAGTTTTGATTGATGTTCAAAACTGGTCATTAACAGTAGTGTCTCCTGTCATCCACCAAACTCCCTGCCTAGTTCAGTAGGAACTCATCTAGGCAGAGGAAGCATTTACAAGCAGATGTCCCCACCCCAGATCCAAACAAAAAGACAGAAAAACATCGCTCCTTTATTATATTTTCTAAACGTGTATAAAATGGAAAGGTGAAATCCTGGCCCCACTGGAGTAAATGAAGAAATTCTGTCACCTTCTACAGACCCATAACATACAAATGTCATTATGAGGGCACAAGAGGAGGAGCGTGTGTGCGTGTGTTAAATGAAAGCCCAGAATTAGTCTAATTTTTAATAAATAAAAGAAACAAATGTGATCACCTTTACTATGGAAAATCAGCTTTCAGTAACTTGCAATTGATCAACTCTCTGTTACCACTACATAGAAAAGTGCTTCCATCAGATCTCATGAAAAAGAAGGTAAATGTAATCAGCAGATGAGGCTACAATTAGAAACAGTGACTGGGGAGGGAATCCAAGCTTTAGTGCTAGGAAAAATGATAGCCATTATTTCTTATTTTGAACTCAGTTTCAATTAGCTAATGATAATAAAATCTTTTTAGGATTCTGAAGGCTTACTAAGGACATATGAATACCCAATAGCAGGTGTTCTTCCATTAACTGCTCCATCTATTTCCCTAGCAATCAGTGATGTAAATAAATCACACGCACAAATTTCAACAGAATTCTCTCCTCCCCTTCTTTTTTTCCAGTTCTGTTCAGGTTAGAGCAGCAGGGAGGATAGTAAATAATAATCAGGAAAAGCTGAAGCTACATGCACACAAAAACAATCCACCTTCTACAGAAATAAAATGTTTTAGAAAATCACAGCAAAATATTAGGTAAACTACACATGAATACGGAGGATCAGACTCTTTTTTCCCTTATCCCACTGACATCCTGGGTTACCTTCACTTACATCAGGACAACATAATATTGATTAGGAGAAGAGACAACATCAGTCAGCCCACACTGAAAAGTCAGCAGGGGATGTTCTTCAACACACCCTGCTTAGATTCAAAACAAACCGCCTTTTGGGTATAACACAAAGCCTACTATGACATTTGATTACAGGTAAATATTAGCATTTTCTTTGTCCATAGCCCTGTCAATTCAGGGAGACAAGGCTAATTTTCAGCACTACAACCTTCTTTTTATCATTATTCCTGTTTAACACAACTTTTCAAGAAATTACTTTTTTAGTCTTCCATTATTCTTCAAGGACTCTATCTTTTCTTAAGATTAGGTTATCAAATATTATCACAGATGTATCATGTCCTGCCAGCTTAAAGTAGCTGAAAGTAAGGAGATTTTACTTGACGTACTGATATTTTATATTTAATAATTTTTAGAAATTCACAGACTGGAGACCAGTTTTCCATTATGTATACAGTAGATAAAGATGATAAAGAAAGGATGTTAAAATGTTCCCTACATTTAGATTTCAAAAGGAAAGACATAGAGAATCCTTCCGAATTTCACAAAAAGATGGATTATGACTTTTGTCATCTGATTTTAGTGCAGTTTACAACAATCTGAATTTAAACGGGAGCACTAGAAAATTTTCATAGGTGTTTCAGTGTACGTTTTGAATTTCTAGAGAGAATAGTGACTACTGAAGAATTAAGTACCCAAAGCAGATGATGGCAAGGCTGGGAATGACAAGACATAACACAAGAGGAAGTGCCATGGACTCTACCACAGATGTTTGCACTTTGTGTGGGAAGACAGTTGTAAAATGCAGTATTTTATCTAAAAACTTCACTGTTTGAAATCGGCACTCAAATGTAACATTCTCATTACAGGGAAACTTTCTCAAAAGCAATTTGGCAAAGATCTAAAGCTGATTCTACTTCCATCTTCCAAGTCAGACTGAAAAGTTGAAGTGACTTTTGATAATATTAAAAAGTGCTGTCAGGTGAAATTTTATAGCCAACTCAGATCCCTGTCAGTCAATCAATAAATTTACCCTATACAACAGAAACTATTAGAATACTAGAACTATGACAATATCGAAGTCTTAAAAGCGTCCATGGTCCTACCTGATTATGGTGAATATCTACTAACACTACTTTTACCAAATAATAGGTACAACCTTTGTGAAAATTGAGCCTTATGTGGTTCTTTGTGCTCTGACAAAAATTTTATCCCAAATTAATTACTTTATTATGGCCTTCCAACACAAGAAACTTAAATATTTCAGAGCAAAGTTTGCACTTAGGCAATTAACAGGAAATACATATAATGCCTTTTTATAAGAACATAATTAAAGAGTGATCACACTTTTGTCATGGCTGACAATTAGCAGTCTTCCTCCCCCAGAGATATAATACAGCTATGTCATTATCATTATCAAAATCTTAAGCCCGCTGAGGAAGTGTTAGATCTCTGCAGAAAAACAGGCTGGGAGAAATCCTGGCTCCACTGAAAACAACGGCAAAACTCCCATTTTCCCAGCTCTAATTAGCTAGGTTAATTACAGTGAACACATAGTGTATTTGGCTAGAGCTGACGAAAGAAGAAAAGCAGATCTTGGTATTCAATGATTCCTCCTGAGTAGTGACTCTGAAGCAAGAGTTCAGAATACTTTTTTTAAGCAGAAATCCTCAGTCTTCCGTCATCTTCTCTAGGAAGACCATTGGCTTCACAGCCATTTAAAACTGGACAGATCACAGCAATGGGAAGAAAACAGTTATACTATCAGGCAGCACATCACACAGGTTTAATGTATATTTTTTGGTGTGTACGTTTTTTAATCTCTAGAATCATTGTTTATTTATTTCCGTCTATCACTGATAATACAACAGGAGTTATTCTTATTCTTTTGCTGTGTTACATATTACTCTATTCTCCATTAAATCATACAAGTTTTCCTTTCTCAATTTATTCAGGAAGCTGAAGCATGTTCTCATTCAACATATACTGAAAGGTACTTAAGTTAACCTGGCCAGTATTTCCGGCAGCAAGGTAACCAGGAAAGAGTTTGGTGCGTGAGGTGTCCCTGCACAGGAGTTGGCGGCAGGGGCTGCAGCTGCCCTGTGCTGGACACAGCCGGTTCCAAGGCAGGATACAAGTGAGCCCCACGGTGATGCTGTTGTCAGCACCATCAATGTTTCTTGTTCTTATAGAATCATAGAATCATAGAATGGTTAGGGCTGGAAGGGACCTTCAAAGGTCATCTAGTCCAACCCCCCTGCAAGGAACAGGGATATCTCCAACTAGATCAGGTTGCTCAGGGCCTCGTCCAACCGGGCCTTGAACGTCTCCAGGGATGGAGCATCCACCACCTCTCTGGGCAACCTGTTCCAGTGTTCTACAACTCTCATGGTAAAAAATTTTTTCCTAATATCCAACCTGATCTACCTCCCTCTATTTTAAAACCATTACCCTTGTCCTATCACAACTGGCCCTCCTGAACAGCCTCTCCCCATCTTTCTTGTAGGCCCCCTTGAGGTACTGGAAGACCGCTATAAGGTCACCCCGGAGCCTCCTCTTCTCCAGGCTGAACAGCCCCAACTCTTTCAGCCTGTCCTCATAGGAAAGGTGCTCCAGCCCTCTTATCATCTTTGTGGCCCTCCTCTGGACCCTCTCCAACTGGTCCATTGTCCTTCTTATGTTGGGGGCTCCAGAACTGGACGCAATACTCCAAGTGAGGTCTCACGAGGGCAGAGTAGAGGGGGAGAATCACCTCCCTCAACCTGCGGGCCACGCTCCTCTTGATGCAGCCCAGGACGCGGTTGGCCTTCTGGGCCGCAAGAGCACATTGCCGGCTCATATTGAGCTTCTCGTCCACCAGTACTCCCCAAGTCCTTCTCCTCAGGGCTGCTCACGATCCATTCTCCACCCAGTCTGTAATTGTGCCTGGGATTGCCATGACCCAGATGTAGGACCTTGCACTTGGCCTGGTTAAACTTCATGAGGTTGGTACGGGCCCACCTCTCCAGCCTGTCGAGGTCCCTCTGGATGGCATCCCTCCCTTCCACCGTGTCGACGGCACCACACAGCTTGGTGTCATCCGCGAACTTACTGAGGGTGCACATCCATGCCACTGTCCACGTCACCGACAAAGATGTTGAAGAGGACCGGACCCAACACGGACCCCTGAGGGACGTCTTCTCTCTCTACGGAAAAGTCACCTTCTGCAGAACCTTGTGTAACCCCCATCCTTCAGGACACAGAGACCTCAAGTGCAGAGCAGCTGTCCTCTGCTCCATCCTTTTGCCAGAAGAAGTGGCAACAGGCTGAGTTGCAGGGAATAGTTTAGCTCACTTCAGACTTCACCCTTCCTATTACTGGAGCTATGATGCTGTGCGAAAAGCATTAGTCCACCCCTGGGGCACAGAAAGGGAGTGGGACCACATACGAATATCATAAATACCTTGATGATGCTGGTAATTTAACACTTTCAATATGGAAACTTCTAGTAAAAATTCCAAGAAGTAGAATCAGAATAACACAGTATTGTTACCTTGCCCAACTCCAGAAGAGAAAAGGCAGAGTTGGTGAGATACGCAGAGGAAAAAACCAAATATTGACATCAAACCAGTATTGACATGAAGTCACTAGTGAATAGGGAAGAAGCAGAACGAAAACCAGAAATGGCTATTGTGTTACCAAAGCAGAGAATAGCAAGAGTGATGAGACTTCTGATATTTTTCCTTTGCACCATATCACTCTGCTCTTCAGTTTTAAAAGCTTCTAGTTGTTTTACTTTGTTAAGGTTCATAGAATCATAGGATGGTTTGGGTTGGAAGTTACCTTAAAGATCATCCAGTTCCAATCACCCCTTCCAACTAGTCCACAAGACTAGTTAACAGTTTAACTTTCCACATCCTCAAAACACCAGACTCGAGAGTTCTCATCTGCAAGAGACTTCTGCTACTCCCTGCAGTCTGCAAGAAAAAGATGCTATCCTCATCTGTTTTGTGGTTTTTTTTATTTCTTTTTTTTTTTTTGATAGGCTAAGAAGATTTGATTGTTCATCTCTGTTTTTAAATATATCAGCTAGCTAGCACAGCCCACTGTTTTATCCAGCTGCAAGTCCAGTACGTTCTGGCACAGGAAGAGAAATAGATTGGGCTCAGCAGGACCAAGTCTGCTATCTTGACTGTCTATCTGGGAGAGGAACAATCTGGTCATGAAGATCAGACTGCACATGCAGCACCATATAAAACTGGAAGAATGCCACTTTGTGGCAGTGTGTGTGTGCCCAGCCCTCAAATATTCCTTTCTGTGTTGTCCAAGCAGATTTGGATGGTTGCCAAAAGACAAGAGAGGCAAATTTTGGAGAGAAGCCAAAAGACAACAGGCAATTGACCTAGCGCTTTTCTTTCTTTCCTGGGAATTGCAGAGCTACAACATGCCACAACTGCTTACAAATGTTAGGATTGTTTTCTCTACCTGTGCATTGTGTAAAGAGACTAATGTGCTTTGACCTGCAATTTGCAAGGGGGTTACAACTACCATGGGAGAAGAAAAACTTAGTGCACGGGTTCAGAAGTGCTCAGGTGAAAGAAATGGAAACAGCTGAATTTTATTGCTCCCTGCATGAGAAGTGATGCTCTTAAATCTTTACTTGTACACAGACCCGACCAAGGCTAACAGTATCAGAAAAATCTTAGGCTGATTTATGCACAATGCTGTACAAACCCTCAGAGCTGAGCAGCCTGACCACTGCTTCTGAAAGAGACTGTTTGTGTGGCACCTGGAGGCCTGCAGGTCTTCTGTGAGCGGGTTCTTTTCTTGACCTCTTCCACAAATGCACATGGAAAACAGAGGTCGTCAACCCCCCTGCTTTGAAAACAGAAATTTGGGTGGGGTGCATCACTCAGCAGTGGACATATGGGCAGCTCAAGACGTCAGTAAAATAAAAGCGCAGAGCAGTGCAGCCTTCGTCTGAATTAACTCTGACCCAGCATGAGCATCCTGTAGCAGTATAGACAATGCTGCTCCCCAGCTACTTCCTTCGAGGTCTACATAATTTAATTCTGCCCTCAGCTGCATACGTATATGGGTGCACCTTTGTTGCCATTTGTCCCATTACTGAGCTTCAGAACCACTCAGCTGGGAAGCGGCGCTCGGCGATGCCGCCTTTGGCTGAGGAAGAGCTCACACACACGGCATTCGGGGGCAAGGATGAAGGATGTCTTGCACACAGAGTTAGCAGCGATCGCAAGTCTTTCGCAAACCATTTGATTTTGTTGCCCTTTTATAAATGCAAATTAAAAAAATTATGAAACAGTAGGCAATAAAAATCTGAATTTTTAATACCAAGCAATCACTGAACCTTTGCACGTGAGTATGAAAGACTAAATAATCCCATTCTTTCTCACAGCACAGACCCAGGAGGATTTCTTTCTCTATATTGCTTTTATAACAGCTATCTATCTCAGTCTGGTCTTGTTGATATATTTTAAGGCTTTTAATTTGGAGGTTGTTATTTGCTCAGATGATATCTTCAGCATATTAAGTACAGTAAGCTTTCATCAAGTCATACGCCGGGTATTTGAGCTGGGGCAGAATTTCTTACTTAAACACCCGTGTACAATGGCAGAATAAATAAATAAAGAACACCTTCAAGGCTTCCAAGCACCTAGTAACAAAATCACTCTCTAACCTTACAATAATGCTCTGCTTACAGTCCTCCCAAAATGCAAGTAATTTGCCAGATCCCAAATGATATTTGGTTGATGGATTGCTGGTGATTTCTACATCAGAGCACCTTGGAGCCCTAGTGCTAAACCCCTGACAGCGTTAGCATAAAAGATTTACATTTATGTTATGAGGGCCACACAAGAATAATAATTTTAAAATACATTGCCTTGGCTGCTGGTGCACCATGGGAAATCTAACAGCAGCAGGCAGCATGCCTGCGCTGTAATTACAAAATGGCAGCACGGGAGAGGCTTTGGAGACAAGGAACTAGAGACTGGAGCCATCTGCATGCCTTGGCGAATTGAAATTACAGTAATATATGAAGACATTACCTGAAAAGCCCAGCACCATTTAAATGATTTACTATTATGCCCCAGCAAGCTTTAATTTAAGGATAAAGTCATTCAGCAAGCTAATCTGATATAGGAGGCATTATTTCACACAGTTAAGTTAATTTACACTAGCTGATTGTTGTTGTTGCAGTTGGCATTATTATCTGCACAAACAGCCGATCGGCCCTGACAGAAGCAATATACTGTTTAATACAGCGTCTTAATTCAGCAGGCTAGCTATCTGTGATAAAGGTTTGTTTATAAGCAATAATGGGGAGGAAAGTCATTTTGAGGCTAAGCTGATAACACTGATGAGAACTATTTTATTTTTTTTTGGTAAGAAAACAAGCAGGAACTATCCACTCTTTTGTCCGCCGGTCTAATAACAGTAACATCCCGACAGATTTCTCTTACATTGGTTCTGCTTTCCTGCCCTAACTCCAAGGTAGATCTTTGGCACCACTTTCTGCATACATTTGCTTTGACAAACAGCCATCGCCATCACAGCGCTGTGAAAGCTCCCCTTCCCCAGTGAAATACAGGCTTCAGGAAGACCTCTGCAGCTAAACTCTCTGATGAGAACTGGTTTAAAAAGCTTCTGATATATCACAGAAAAGGCAAACTATGCATGACACACTGTGCAGCTTTCGTTGGCTTTCCTCCAACAGCTAATGGTGAGATGCACTGTGGTACTCTTAGCAGAATAAGATAATTCTATGTTATAAGAATAATCTGACAGCAAGGAATGCCAGATGAGGCAGAGACAGACAGTGCCTGGGCCAGGACTGGCTTTGTGCCTCCTTTCGAGAAGGGCTTGGATCAGGTTGGCTTCATTCCCACAGATATGAGGGATCCTTTTACCCACAGGTAAAATTGAGGGAAAGGCAGAAAACTGTTATAGCTCTAAATGTGTTTATTCATTAAGAACTGTAAAACTCCTTACCAAGAAACATCAGCATTATTTTCCAAAGAAAACCAAAGAAAAAGTTGTAAGAGAAGTTACTTCCTGTAGCTTTCTCTTCCCAGCCCTGACACCCACTCCCCCAGCTGGTGAAATCACCTACTGACTTACAGATACCAAGCTGCCTGAGGGAATTCCTTAACTCTGCTCTCCTCCTCCACGTAATATTCAAAGTTCCATAAACATGCTTCTCAGAATTGTCCCTCTTCCCCAAAAGTGATTACACAATAAAAACATTTCTCTGTTCATAAAGTCAGCATGAGTATAATTCAACTGTGACCACCAAAAGAGAAACCAGCCATCCCACCCTGAACTTGCAAGCAGACTTTGTTCATCCTTTATCAGAAATATAATATAATACTCTGTAATACTGGTTCAAGAGCGTAAAAAGAAGGGGGTGTTCGAAGATTTCAGTATGAAAAGTATCTTAAAACCACATAGTCAAAAGTAGTTAGAGGGCTCAGTTCCATTTAGATGTCAGACCCCATTGACTTCCACAGGAGTCAGAATCCTAAATACTCTGGAGGCCTATGGTTTCAGATGTTTCTGGAAAGCATCTTTTTCATAACAGAGCTTAAGTGTGAGTTTAAACAAGCTACAATAATACCACTAAAAAACAAGTCTATGGCCAGCTTTCTCACTGGTCTAAACAACACACTTCCAAAAGGCTGACTTCAGCGGGGTATCAGCAGTTTGTACCTGCCATGACTGACTCAGAGTAGAGCACAAATACTGCTGCACCCAGCCAAACTTTCCAGAAGTTGTTCTGGAACTAAGAATGTTTGGTCCCAACAACTTAGAACTATTGAGGTATTGTAATGTTTAAACTCTTTCTTCTTTTTTGAACATGCTGAATCTGGTGTTGTATAGCATCTGTCAGATGTCATCAAGCAAGCCCTACCCAATCGTAATGGAGTTCACTCCACTCTGATCTGTGCCTTTTGTGAACGTTACCCTTTCTAGAGAGCACCTGTCTCACCAGTTACTGGATCAAGGTACAAAAGGAAGCTGCACTTTGCCACGCTGGCTTCCCAAGAACGCATGGGAGCCAACACACCAGCACAGCTTCAAGAGGAAGCGAATATGTGGCTCACATGGTCTCATTTCCCAGGGTTCTGTTATGACTGACAAAAGAACCAATGTTGTAGAAATTCTTTTTGATGGTCGAGTTTTAAAAACTCCATGTTTTGCAAGCGCTTTGAATAGCCTGTTGGTGCATGATTTACTTAAGAATTACATTATTTAACATCTTAGGCAGAAGCTCACAAAATCTGCACTCGTTTCAGCTGCTCAGTAATCAGTGAGTTTTCATCAGAAAATGATGAAAAGCAGCATGACACCCTCAAAAGTAATACAGGGAAAAGAACAGTTTAAGGTATTTATTCCCTGTTTTATGATAATAACAGGATTATAATTACATTCTTTGTGCCCTTTCCCTTTTTTCTCTATTTGATTTCTTTCTTCATTTGTATTTTTTTCTCCACATTTGTTCACCAAACTATGTGAATGGTGCAAAATAATAATGAACACAAAGTGTTTAAAATCATTCAGTTAGAGGTAAATTGTTACTATTCTATAGTTCTTTTTAATTATATTTTAAGGAGAGTACGTTAGCACCTTAGATGGTATAAAAAAAGAATCATACCTCAAGCAATTTCTGTGTTTTCAATTCAAACACAATAAAGGCAGATGAGTGTGTGTTAGCTGTTATAGAACTTTAACCAAGGAGTTACACTTGATTCCTGTGTACACTTACATTTGAGTATCAGGGTTCTAATGCAGAACAATCTTCAAGAAAGGGATTATAAGGCATAAAAGGGAGAGAATACCAGATGCCTAGTTTTTGTTCTTTTACTTTGAACAGCACAAATACAGTCAGACACACAGAAAATAAAGAGGAATAATGCAAATTAATTTGAAATTATTTGGATGAATTAGACTTGGTGTATGGGAATGTAAGATACAGACTAAGAGTTAAAGCGTAATCAGATATTCACGAATAAAAGGAAGGAAACGTACTTTCACAGATCAGGACATAGATCTTGGGTAATTTCAGGATAAGATGATAAAACAGCTGAAATATTGTAAATAAATAAAAAAAGCTATCAAGTAATCCAGTAGAATACAGACTGAGTGAATTATTTAAAATTAACCCTCATACTTGTCCTCCTATTTACAACACTCCTTACATTGAAAAACGTCTTTCTGTTGTAACTACTAATTTTAAACAGAGACTGATTTTATAAATCCCAGAAAGCCTATAACAAAAAATAGTTCCGGCCTTGCAGAGTTGAGAGTGCTCAATTCCAAACTAGTCTTAAATACTCTATCCTACAAGTTGACTCTCACTGTTCAGTATTAAGCAATTTTACTCCACTGTGATTGGTTAAGTCACTTTATATCATTATTCCCTCTAACAGCTTGAATGTCACTGGTAGTCATCAGGGATGAATTTAATCCACATGAAGAATGAATCTGGTAAAACATTTTGGGGTTCTTGCCTGTCTCATGCAATTTATATTTGAATATTAAAATGGAAATACAGAGGGAGCATATAACGGGGAGTATATGGAGGAACTACGTATCTAAACACACAGACAACTAGGAGTATTTCTAATTTCATAACTTATTCTATGGTCAGTGAGGTATGTCATTAAACTATTTTATTCCACCTAATAAATTTATTATCATTCATTAACTGGGGAAAAATATTAATTGATTTTGCCTCCTGGACGCACATACCTCCTAGCTATGTTTAACTGCCTAGGTAATTGATGAAAAATGTAACATACAGTTAAATAATTCATGGAATATGGAATTGATGGTTGGCTTCCTCATGCTTGATCCTGTATTTAGTAGAAACCATCAACCCAGTCCCTGCTCCCTATTCTTCCAAACTGGAAACCTCTGTTATGAGTCAATGGTAATAGACATTACAAGTAATGACATCGTGTGTAATGGACATTGCAAAGCTCCCTCACAGTCGGTTCAAAGGCATGTATTTCTAATGCAGGAATAAAAGAAAAAATTTGTTTAGTACAGTCCATCAATTTGTGACTTCATTGTGACCTCACATTTAATAGAGAGAGAACCAAAAGGAAAAGGTAAAGGCATGTATTTGCTATTGTTATAGCAGCTAACAGCAGACATAGGTAGTTAAAGAAAGCAGGTGGCTTTTGGATTGGACTACTAGGTTAGGAGGCAAAAGCAGGGTCTTAAAATTCAGTTTCCTTGAGGAATCTCTGTGGCAAAAATAGATTGGCGTAACGCTCAGAGGTGGGGAGTTGGCCTTGGCTGGCTGCCGGGCGCCCACCCAGCTGCACTCTTCCTCCTCAACAGGACCAGGGGAGAAAATAAGATGGAAAAGCTCATGGTTGAAGGGAAAGACAGGCAGACTGGATACCACTTACCATCATGAGCGAAACAGACCCAGGTAGCATGGGAAAATAATTTAATTTATTGCCAATTAAAATGTCATTGCATGGCTAGAAACAAGGACGAAAATAGAACATTGTTGGACGGAGCCTTGAGTAGCCTGGTCTAGTTGAGCGGCGTCCCTGCCCATGACAGGGAGGTTGGATTAGATGATCTCTGAGGTCCCTTCCAGCCTGTGCCATTCTATGATTCTATGAAAAATTAAACACCTTCCCCAGCTCTCTGACCTGGCCTTTTTCTGAGGCTTCACTTTTTCATTCCTGAATCCTTTACCTCCTGTTCCTCTGTGTTGAGCGGCACAGGAGATAGGAACAGGGGCTGTGGTCAGCCCGGAGCAGCTCCTCACGCCCTTCCTTGCTCCGCCACGGGCTCCCCGGGGCTGCCAGGCACCTCTGCAGGGCTGCGGCCCCTCCGGCCCCTCCTGCCCTCCCCGGGCGCTCGCGGGGCTGCTCACACGGTGCCCTCGCTCCTCACCGCCCGGCAGCCTCTGCCCTCTGCGAAAGGCCTTTTCCCAGCCTGGCCGAGGGCTCAGCGGTGCCCGGCGCTGGGGCGGCTGGAACTGGCTGTGTGTGGCGCGGGGCAGCCCCCGGGCACGGACACGCCATGCCTGGCACGGTGCCTCAGGAACAGGCTTGACAGTGACTCTGGGTTTTACCTGTTTTCTTCTCACTTTTTGCCAGTCTTTTTATTGTTAACATTATTATTTTAATTTTTTTTTTTTTGCGTATCTCGTACTACCTCACCTTCTGTTCTATATTTACATAATGGTTCTAAAACTATTTTAAAGAAAAGAATCACTAAGAAGGAAACACAGAATTAAGTGGTATATTATTGGATTAAGAGTCTTAGTCATATGGAAGCTCTTACTAAAATGCTGCAAATTACAAGCGTGGTTTTCTATAAATCATGTAGGACATTTAGCTATGTTACTTTTATGAAAAAGAACACAGGAATAAGCCTTAGACAAACAACCTGATAGCCTGAGCAAAATAAACAAAAGGATATGAAAGACAATTATTAATTTCAGAAAGATGTATGTTAGACTAAAATTAACTATACTAGATATCTGACACTTTTTAATTTTTTTTTAACAAAAACTGAGATGACATTGCTATTAAAGGTATATAAAGAAACATTGCCTTCTAAACAAGCCTAGGCAGATAAAAATATTTCTGCTATGAAAAACGATGAGGTGGTACTTAAGCCAAGAGCCATAAAAATATTCATGTAGTTTAGAAAAAAACTACAAGACCTTATTAGCAGGCATTTTCTGTTATTAAGCTACATTTAATTTTTTTTTTTTTTTTTGGTGGAGGTGCAAAGTGCTGTAAAGGCTTGGAGCAGAGTCACAGGTAAGAGCGACACAGTCTATGTTAAGCCAAACAAGAACACAAAATATCGTGAGACTTTGCTATGGGGTTGAAGCGGCTTTGGGAGCAGCACTCCTCAAGCCCTGTGCTCCACCTTCCACTGGCTGCCAACAGCCCCAGGTGGTGGCAACTCACTGGTGCCGTCCTAACAGGCTCCAGAACTCAAGATGAGCTTCTTAGAGCTGAACATACTAGTTTTACACAGACATGATACACTAAGTCACACGTTCCCCCAAGTTACTACTGATTTACCCCTGACCCTAAAGAGTTATCCAAAGTTTCACAAGCAGAAGACTAACAAATTACTTAATGTAAACGCTTAGTAAGAGGACAAATCGGACTTTGTGAGATTGTTTCTGCAACAGCCACCTAAAGATTCCAGTCCAGCAAAGAAGTCAGTCAGGCAGCAAAGCACCTAGAAAGTCCAGAGGAGTATGATTGTACAAGCTAAGCTCTACCAGTTGAAAGAGGAGCTCAGCACACGTGCTCCTGAACATGCATCTCAGCCTTTTCCTAGGGGTTTTAATACACAAGAACTGTGAAGCAGCAGTGTTTCTGCAGATTCCATTGAGAATCAATAGTAAGAATTTCTGCTAGTGTCATTTCCTGCCAGCATTCTGGAAAGATTTTTAAGGCAAAATTTTGTGCAATAATTGAAAGTGGTAAGTTTTCAGGTTAAATGCTTAAGAATTTCATTCATTTTTCTTAATATTTTTTCATTTGCTAATACGTCACACACAGAGGCATACAAACACACACACGTGAAACATCCCCACCTCCAGGTACGGCTAAGAACGAGGCAGGGTTTGCAGGTAATTTTACTTGTTAGATCAACTGAAATAGCAAGGAAAGGACGGACACGCTGTCAGCTGCACTGGCAAGTCGCATCAGTCAGTCCAATGAACAACTCCCTACAAACTCCATCTCACTTATGTTCTTAAACCACCATGTTTACAAGAACAATACTGTTACGCGTAAAAACACACTGTTGCTTGGATGGGTCAGATAACAACCTTACCAACAAAAGGACTTAATCATTACACAAAATAACACATTTAAAACTGAAATCTGGTCTTATATGTTCTTTAACGCCTTTCAATGTATAACCAAATGATGAATTCTAATTGGAAATACGTGTTGACATTCTTAATTTGTGGCACACGAGTTGTGATTTTGCTTTCACATCATTTTCATGTAACAGTGAAACATCTGCAAACTAAACAGACATTTCTGGTTTACAAACAACAGAATTAAACGTGTTTTATTTTTTTCTTGTTGGAATATACATTGGAGAGCCTATACAGGATATAAATTGTCTTGGCCCTGCTCCTGCGTCTTCTATAAATTTCAATTGTTGAACACATTACTTAGCACACAGGTATAAACATTTGGATTAAATCACAGACACACTGTGCAGGTCCTCTTCATGCTCAACTTTGTTGTCTTTCTGTATTCTAAATCACATGCATCAAATCTTCACTGCTTCTCTCACATTTAATATGCAGCTCTGAAACTGCAGTTATATATCATTTCCGTTTGTTGAGAAGTGATATATAATCTGGACTGAAATTAAATAATGTCATCTTATGTTTAGTATTTATTGATACAAATTTAACCTGCTCATATTTCAACCTCCAATCTTCTGCTGAATAATCTGTATTTAATTATGCATTCCACCTCTCTATTGACCTTTGAAAATATCCCTCATGACTACCAATCAAAAAAGATCTAAATTAGAAATTCTTTTGAATCATTTTGCAGTATTTATCGTTCTACTCCCCAAATTATTCAGCACTTCAAGTTTGTTCTCAAAACCTGCCACCTCAATACTAAAAACTCAAAACCCCCAAGCCCTTTAAGTTCCCCAAAATTTCAACTAATCATTGATATATTACTGTCAGTTTAGCAAAGATAAGATGAATGAATACACGAAGCAGTCCAGAGCTATTTAATGGCTAAAAACAAGGAACATTTTGGGCATACTATTCTATCTACTGTCAAATAAGTTTGTTCTCAGACAGAAAAAAACTACAGCTGTACTTTTCAGTATCATATTACAACTTACTACAAACATTTATTATTTGATGAAAGAATAAATTAAAAAAAAGACACAAAGAACAATACAAAGTGGGCAAAATTCTAGCCGCATACAGACCCTTTCCCAATTTATTTACTCACTCTTACCAGGTATGTAAACAACTAAGCCGATATTCAAGCTGCAAAGGAACTTCTCTCGTAGCTACCTGAATTTATTTTAATACACAGTACATGAGAATTCAAATTTACAGCCAACTCACAAAATAGTAACTTAAAATGCTTGTCAGCATCTAAAAAAGATTTTGCTACTTTGCTAACTAATATTTATATTCTTACTATGAAATTCACTTTACCTTCCTGAAGTCTGACTCTGTTCAGAGGCATAAAAGTAGCTTGAGGGAGTGAAATCCATCTCTTCTAAATCGTGGCCAGTATGTGATATAACATACAGATATCCTATGAACAAGTGCCTGGGTTCTGGCAGTGGTAACAGACTTTTGTGCTTCTCTGAGGTTAAGAGAGATAAATCAAGGTGAATTTCAGCAACTGGTACTCCGTATCTGTGAGAAACAGTGGTTACTCCCTACAGCCCCAGGATTGAAAGAACAGACTCATGTAATAGACAACAGACTAAGTTATAGACATTAATTCCAGGACACACAAGACTTCTACTCCAACCCTTTTATGTGGCAGTAGGCACAACATATCTTCCAACACCTTCCGATAAATGTAAGACCTATATTGCAAACAGTCAAAAGCTTCAGAACTACAGTGTGCCACAAAGAAAAGACAAAAGCACAACTTTGGGCATATTTCACCTAAAAAGTTCCATGCATGTAAAGAAGCCTGAGGATGTAATCAACAATTTAACACACAGTGGCAAAACACTACCGGTGGTCCCAGCACAGCAGAGTGGAGTTACAGTCTTTTCCTCCACTGAATGTGGTAGTTGGGTTAATTCTACCATATGAGCAGGGAACTGTAGGTATATCCCTCAGAAACTCTGCGGTATTGCTTAAAAGCTCACTGTCTGACACACTAACAGCAAACAATTTCTGATGCTTGAAAGACTACTTCCACTCCAGCTTTAAGAAGCCAAGGATAAAGGAAACCTTCAGCCTTTAAGAGTGACTGGCAATAACTCCGCCATTTGCATTAATCACAGCGTATGAACGCAGTGCAAGTACATTGGAAACATGTAGCAGTCTATTTTACATGGACTTTATCAAATACTGCCCTGAAAAAAAAAGTTAGGCTCCTTTCCACATTGCTTTGCATTCTAGTAGTTCTAGAGCTTCATCTCTGTGACCATGAGAAACCTTGGTAATTTTAAATATGATCTTGTACTGGTATTAACATTTAATTTAAATAGTTCTCTTCCCAACTTGGCCCTAAGATTTATGCTTGTGGTACTCATAACAGAATAATCATATTCACACACAGCGCTTCTTCAGTTAAGCTAAACTGACTTCTTCAAGTCTCATCACCTAAGATAGGTTCTCTATTCCTCTGGTCATCCTCTAGGCCTTAAAGGCTTTCTTTCCTTTTACATTTATCTTTTCTAAATATAAGATGCTTTCTAACAATCTTAGTCCTCCTTTAGTTGACCTGCAAAATTCTAAAACTGCATGAACTTATTTTTACATTTGCATTCTGCTAATGGCTTATTGTCATGCTGGAACTGAATGACACATCCTGATCTTTCTTTCCACCTCTGCTTTTAATTTTTTAGTCTTCTAGTCAGCACTCTTACTCATTCAGGAGCACACAGCATAGCACTTCATAGTCTTAAGTTTCATCCTGCTCTAAGTCTTTCTCAAAGAAACTTTGGCATCCTCTATAATGGCAATACCTACTGATTATGTCACCCCCAAAATTCCCAAGTATTCGTCGGCCTAGTTCTTACTTGATGGTTAGTCACTAGGATATTAAACAGCACTTCCAAAACTCACGGAAATCACTGAAAGTCTGAGGTGGAAACAGACCTCTGGAGATCATCTGTTCCAACCCTGCTGCTCAAGCAGGGTCACCTAGAGGATACTGCCCAGGACCACGTCCAGAAGGCTTTCAAATATCTCCAAGGATGGAGAATACACAACCTGCCTGGATAAGCTCTTCCATTCCATATCCACGCTGAGCATTGAATAAAAAAGTGTTTCCTGACGTTCAGACATAGCCTCCTGTGTGTTGGTTTGCGTCCATTGCCTCTTGTCCTGTCACTGGACACCGCTGGAGAGCGCGTTGCTCCACTCACTTTACACCCTTCCTTCAGGTATTTATACACATTGATAAGATCCCCCTCTAAGCCTTCTCTATGTCAACAGTGAGAGCTTGCTCAGCCTTTCCCTGCAGGAGAGATACTCCAATATTTTATTCATCTTAACGGCTCTTTACTGGACTCTCTGTGGTAGCTTTATGTTTCTCTTGCACTGGGAAACCCAGAACTGGAACCAGCACTACAGGTGTGGCCTCACTGGTGCTGAGTAGATGGGAAGAATCACTCTCCTGGACCTGCCAGTAATATTTTGTCTAACGCGTCCCAGGATACCACTCACCATCTTTGCAGCAAGGGCAATACTTACTACTTATAATTTCAGCTTGTGCATTAGCTTCCATTTTAGACAGCTTTAACAATTTCCCATGTATCCCTCTATCACGTGTTTTAGAGAGATCAGCCCAGCGTTATCCGTATGTTTGATAAAACCACGTTGCCAGTGAGGTTTTGCTGGCTGTCCATACCCTCTGCAAATTTTAAAAAAGAATAAGTAGCCTGTGCCTTTGCATTATCTTACCTTTCTTCAGCCCAATCCAAGGCCCACTGACAGTACTGGAAGTCTTTATTTTTGTGCACGTACATGCACCTACACGTAACACAGCCCTAATCTTGAATAAAGATTTCATACTGTAGATTCTCTTTACCGGACTCCCATTCGGTTTGGACAAGTATGATTACTGGAATAAATCATGTTATGAAACAGCACCTTTTATCTGACAGTATAACCACGTTTTCCGCCTTTCCTGCAGGACTTTCAGGGTGATGTCTTTCACTGCAGTTAAAATCTACCCGTTACACCACCGATGCCCTCAGAAGCATAAGCTGCTGAGATCAGGTGAATGTACCCGATACATTTAGCAGCAACAAAGCAACTAATTAATATTGCTGATATACTGAATATGCTGCCCCCCTTGGTTAATAATAAATACTGGGGGAAAGAAGAAGCATAGGAGAAGTTATGCAGGTGAAAGTTTTGATTAGGTTTATCTTCTGAGACAGTTTGATTAGATAGATTAAGTTTCTGTGCATCTCTCCAAAGACCACAGTAATAACCAGTGTCATGACTTTCAAATCCTTTGAACTGCAGAAGGAAATCAAACATGGTTGTCTTTTTATCCCAGCTTTTACTCTTTAGAATTCTAAAAGCTTGCTTTGCTCATCTGTCAAAGGGATGGCATTAAGGGGATCACTGTTGACAAGTGATAGTACAAATTATGCAACACAAATGACATTTCACTACCTCTCCTCTGATCTGCAATTCCCACTCTCAATCATTCCCTATTCTATGAAAATATTAAACCATAGATCCAACTGCACAAAAAGTGAACGTGTAGGCGTCTCCTGATATCTTGCTACTGAACAAAAATATGTTCTGAAGCCCACACCTATAATTATGTTTGTGAAAGTGGTTTCCATTTAAAGTGTCCAAGTTCCTGTGGGGATCTTCAAACATAAGCATATAGATGACATCAAAGGATGGTCTTTTCTAAGTAGATGTTAAGAGCTGTGAAAGGTTTTGCATTAAATTCCATAGAAACTGGCAGTAAAAATCATTAGGCAGTACTTCATCAAAGAGATTTCTCCTTATGCAAGGAGAAACTAAAAAAATTATGTGCTCTTCCAGTATGTCCCTTGACAAAGCCTTATCTTAGGCCCACGCAACATCAGTTCCTGATTATTTCCAATGTTTAGATGGAGATAAGTTCAGTGACTTCACTATGAGCAGAGACTTGTAGAGGATTCTGAGAAATCAGGTTGCATGTCCAAGCCACTCAGGTCACAGCAATAGCAATCAAAACACCAGAAGTATGTCTCCAGTGGTGGTGGCAAGAGAAGCAATCCCAAGAGAAGCAATACCAATAGCTAGGGGACAGCCACAATCAGCATAAGACAATCTGCACACATTGGCTGCATTGCACTAGCTAGAAAAAAATAGATTATCAAGTTTTAATGCTGCACTCATCACTAAAGTGAGACAATTCAGTCCTTAGACATTACAAATCAGACTAACAGAAGGCTGAAAGTAAATCAGTTTTTGGACTGCCTCAGAGCAGGAGGATTGGAAGTGTCTGGGTTTTGTTTTTTACAGTAGACAAGATTATTCCTTCCCATGCATACGTTGATGTTCTTGTAAACTGGAGTAATACAAATAGCAAAATAATTTTGAGAAATTGCACAGGCAACATTAAAGACATTGTCACCAAGGAATTCTCTGTACATATACTTTGTGAGTTTTGTTTATACTCAGTCTCAACAACATAGAGAAGCTCCATTTTCAATAGCTTCTGGTTTGGAACAAAACAGTTGACCAGAAACATTGTGTGAAGATTTTCAGAAGTGTACAATTGACTCATTTTGGCACCTGACCTCAATACACTGTCAAAGGACAGAAATATTGAAATAAACAAGAGGGTTATAACATTCATAAGAGAAATGGGATTAGAAACAGAATTTTTGCCACAAGGCTGTATTTAGACTGCAAAAGCAAAACAAAAGAACAAATATAATTGTATTAATCTATTTTTGCCCAAAGCTTGAAAAAGCTCTTGTGTCAAAAATCACCCCTCTAAGTTACACTTGGTATTCTCATTATATGTTATATTAACTGCTTTTTATTAGCAATCTTATTACTGTTGATGTGCACAAGAAAAGACGTAGCTCACAAATGAACAGAATTGGACTGCAAAGAACACAAACCATACGAATTGTTACAAGTTATTTACTGGCTTAGTATAAATCTGCATATAGATTGAGGAAGTCAGTCGTAAAGCACCTTCAGGTATGCCTCAAAAGATACGATTATGAAGGTACTTGGAAGCCTTGTGTGCACACAATGGGCTACTACAAATGGAAGAAAACAGTTCAATTTGCCAAACATGCTCAGGCATCTCTTTATTTGGGAATTGTTGTATGGTATGTCTTGAAAGAAAAGGAAATCTAGACCTTGGCTTATTGCTAAAGAGTAAGCCACTGGAGCTCTTTGTAAAGTAGGATTATACTAAATTTAAGGAGAAAAATCCCATATTCTAATGCAATTTAGGATACAAAACTCCCTATGCAAGTTTTTCCAACTTGATCTCGTTTCAAAGCTGATTTTAGTTCTGCTGAGTAAATTATCCAAGAATCGGTCAGATTATGAGGATAAAATGAAACTACAGGGAAAGACAGATGTGTTAAGAGCATTAGAACATAAAATCTGCAGTGTAAATTACAGTTTAGCTGAATGCTACTCCTTTGAAAAATTGATGATACGGTCTCTAAGGATGCCTTCTCACCTGCTTATGAAAACCACAGCTACTCTAAGGGAAATAGAAAGTGCTTCTATTTATTGTGGATAGTACAGTCAATTTTTAAATGTGTTCCATTTTTATTTGTTTGCAAGAGTTTTCAACAAAAAAAGAAGAGTTGGTGATAAGTTAATATTTATTTGAAACCACAGCTCTAGTTTATGCTTTAATTCCAGTAAAGCCTGGGCACTAACACAACAAAACCAGGACTGTGACTTCTGAAAATTAGGTTGTTGTATAAAAAGACTTATTCTTTACTATCAAGCAAAAATTGCTTCAGATGCAAGTGTTTTGTGGTTATATGAAAGAGGACAGTCAATTCCAGTACACCATCTACATGAGGCCACTTCTCTTGAATGTTCGCACCTCTAACTGAGAAGACCTGAGTATTTCTCAGGGAGATATATCAAACTAAGTCTTAGGCCCCTACTGATCACTGAATCTTATTATTATTATTCATAGAGTTCTACTCTGTTAGTGCCACACATAATATAATCTGTAGCTATATTAATTAATGTAATTTTGGAATAGTGTCTCCTCATTGCTCCTCTCTTCTCTCCTCGTTTTGTCCCTTCTGTCATTTTGTCACCATGTTCAGTATGAATAAAATCGTCCTGTGGAATATAGTGTTGAACAAAATCAACCTTATATCTCGTGGACTGTCTCTTGGCTGGGGCAGGTAGCCTGTAAGGGAATTACTCGTTACTATAGCTGTCATTAAGGATCCTGAATCCTCTACAAGTCCATAGCATGTGAACTTACAAAAGTCAATAAACCTCTGAAAGGATCTTAAGCTGTGATATGAGCATTTAATCCTCTGTTTCTTTTGGAATCTTTACACAATGTACTCAGGAGCTGAATTCTGATAAAATGAAAAGGTAAACTAATTAGATCGACACTGTTCAGGCTTTTACGTTAAGGTTGTCTCAGCATTTTCAATATAAAAATCAGTCTTCGAGGGCTTATAACTCAGACATGGAAAGGTTTCTATAGACTTAACTTGGCTAGCAAGGTCTCTAGCATTTTGTAAACCCCCTTTTTAGCCAGTTGTCATATAGAAATAAGTCTTGTTAAAGCAAAGGGTACACAGTCATACTGCATTTGCATGAGAGTATGCCTAACTTGGCAAGTTTGGAACCTATTGGCTAATTTCAACTAAATTAGACAAAAAGTGAAGAGAATTATTTTCCTGTGTGTTTATGGGTATAGGTTGTTAAGTAAAGAAGATATGCACCAAAACTAGAGAGAAGCTGCATTACAAAAGTCGCTCATTAGTAGATCAAACAGAATCTGCTGATCCACTGAAGCTTGCATCCTATTGACAGTATTGTCAATCATAAAATGCACAAATTCAGAAAAGCTTTACTCATAGAAACGCTTACTTGTTTCAGGTAAACTGGTTTGCATATAAAAATAATAATAAAAAACTAATAGAGTATAAGTGTGGTTTGACTGCCTGGTGATATCTACGTAAGCCTGCTATGCTAGGTAGGTAACACGGTTACAATCAGTAGAGGACTGAAATTCATACAGCCCTCTCCTCACCCCCCAATTCCAATCTCTTAGACACCTGTATTCTGCTCTTTACTGATGAATTGGGATTTTGGCAAAGTTTATTGCCCTAGAAAGCAAAGATTGTTTTTCATCAGAGAATTTTGATTATAATTTTTTTTTAGTCAATTGCAACTATTAACATATGAAAGAAACCAAAATTGAAATGAAATGCATCAAGAATTTAACGCTTTGCTTAGGGGTAAGGGTCACACTTTTATTCAAGGTGTTTGGGAGCTCTGGAACATAATGCATGTGCATGAAAATGAGATCCCTTTCTCTTTGGAATGCTAGCTTTCTATAGACTAAAGTGTGAAACTACTCAATAAACACACACAACACATCGGTAACAAAGGTAAGTTATTTCGACAGTGCTCTTCATCTCAGTCCAATGCCAACTTCCCAAAAAACCTTGTGCTGAAACTCACTGAAATTAGTTACTTCCTAAACCTATTTCCCTTTAGGACTAAATGCAAATACACTTTTCTAGGACTTTCAAATACTATAAACAAAGAATAGCTTTATCAGCAGAAAAAACAGTGAACTAAGATCTAGATCCTTTTTGGTTTTCCATGTAGCTTCAGAGCTCTGAAAGTCCCTTTTTAAAAATATATATCTTTAAATAACACTGTGCTGTGTCACAGTTTTATAATTCAGTCTCTTGGGCAATTTGCTGTTCTTGTCTTGTTTTGAACATGCAGTGAAAATGTTAAGAAATATTGATCATTACTGCTAAGACTTGTGATTTGAGGACAAGCATAAAACAAAACAGGCTTGGTGTAAAACTTCCACTAAAAGTATTCTTAAGAGAAAAAAAGATAATTGGAGAATAACAGCATGGGCTTGGGCAAAAGAGGAAGGAAAGCAGATTAAGTTTAGTACTGTTTTACATCACATGCAATAAAAATGAAGCATCGCCCTGGAACAGTTAACCTAAAAATGTTAGGCCATTAAATTCCTTCTTGTTTCATCCTGACTCTCCTGTTGTCCTCTGGCTGTCCAACTATGTTAAATAAAATACTTCAAAGAAAAGAGTCTCAAGTTTTCAACAGCTGATTTTGCTCCCAGAGGTGCTGAACTGGCAAAAGCGGAAGCATGAGGAGCAAATATAATTAGCCAGAAAAGGAGGATGGAATACTAGAGCATTGTAGAGCCAGAAAATAAAACAGTAATGAATAGAGCTGGAAGATGGAGATGAGCATGGGCTAAGCTTAATTAGAAAGGGAAAGAAATGGCAGGGATAAGAAATCTACAGCTTCCTTAGACGTGTCTAATTTATGAAGATAAAATTATATACCTATGCATAAAATGAAATAACACCTTTCTTCTGCCACCCGTTTTGAATAAGATGTCATGTCTCTCAGAATTGGGACTCCATGATAATAAGGGCCAGTTAAGTAGTTCTACAGAGTTCTGCACAGCCCATTCACAGGTTTCTCATGGGGTTAAAAATCTAGGGACCTGAATACTTGAGATAAATCAGTACTACAGTCATCTACCATCTCGTAATCCAAGGAGATTTAAAAAAAACCCAAACAATGGCTTATTCTATTTTCCTAAGCTGAAGGTTTGTAACTGATTTGCCATCAGATGAAAATAAAGCTACCCATGGAAACCTAACCATGAAGGAAAAATTCTGTAACATTTCCTCCAAAATTTCAAAAGTATCCAGCAGGTGACAGGAAGATGCCTTTAGTCTTATACTTTACAAAAAGCAGAATGTGACATCATCCTGTTTGGAAGAGACATTGCAAAGACTGTTGTGTTCGAGGACCCAAACCAAACCATCACAGCAACCAAATTAACCACTACAAGTAATAATAAAATCCAATACATCTAATACATTAGGTCTTTGCAGTAGTTTTAACTTCAGTTTTCCAAAAGTGTAATTTGGTATAACTTCAATTCAACATACAGAGATGGTGGTTGTATAAACTAGAGCCCAGGCTTGGAATGAGCTGTAACTGTTCTGTACATTACAGTGCATGAGGCAATGAACTAGCTTCCTAGGATTTTTGATGATGAAATTTTTCACGTTGTCTTATGGGGTTGGCTGACCTTGGCTGGTTGCCAGGCACCCACCCAGCTGCTCTCTCACTTCACCATTCAACTGGGCAAGGGGAGAAAATAACTGCCCGGCACTGGGGCAGCTGGAACTGGCTGTGCGCGGCACAGGACGGCCCCGGCCTCTCCTCACAGCCCCCGGGCACAGACACCCCGTACATCTTATTAGTTCTAAATGTTTTTAGGAAGTATAAGATATAAGGTCCCCCCAATCCTGGCACTCTCGTTCTCAGTTTACACTCAGCACTTTGTCCATTTGTTCTATTTAAGCTCCCAGCAGGTTTCTCAGCCTCTGTTAGAGAAAACATCAGCTTAACCTTTTTGGCCAAGAGCGTTGCCATACAGAAAAGACCAGAAACTTTAGGCAGAATTGGTGCCATATGTTCCCACCATTAGTGTTGCACTTTCTGGGTATCAAAAACTTCACTGGGAGAAGCAATTTAATATTTCACTGGATACAAATAGGACCATTACACATTTCTGTTGCAAAACACTGTTGATATAGTGTGATATTGTATTAGATCTCCTGTATCTTATTTATCATACATGTCCCCATATTGTGATAATTGGGTTGTACACTGTCCCATGCAGGCTAACGTGAAAATCATTTCTGCTGAATAGAAATTAATTATTTTGATTCTGCAGGGGTTTGTTTTGTCAAAATTCATGTAGTATTTAGGAAACTAATCATTGTTCAATTGTGGAGCACAAAGTATAAAATCATCATAACGGCAGTGGAATGAATAAAAAGAACAATGGATCTGACCTCATTTGTTTGATTATTAATAGTGTTTCATTTAATTTAAAAGGCCTAACCTTGTATGACGCAAATTTAGAGCTCAAATGTACCTTTTTATCTCACAGTCACTAATTAGTTATGCTATACATCATACTATTTTTGCTCTACTTAAGCAATGGGACACAGAAATTGGCAGCAAAAAGCCTCTAAGAATGGTTTTTATAAAATGTTAAACTTCAAAAGATTGAGAAAAATTGTGAAAATTATTTAATATCATTTTACAATTTAGTATAGCTCTTTCTCCTCAAAAAAAGTCATTAAAAAGTAGAAGCGCAACATTTCCAGAAGTGCTGCAATTTACTTAGAAGGCTTTTGTTTCTGCTTTTGTCTCTTTTCCTGAGGCTTCACAGAGGTATCAACCACCAGCAGAAAACAGCCCCGTATTACGCCAGGTCAGGTACAGGAGCCTTTCAGACTCCTAACGAGTTAAGGAATAGAGATTTCCCAGACAAAAAATAGTGAAGCGATGCCTCACTTGATACTTCCAGTAACCCACATCAGAGGTAAAAGAGCAAAATCTGAACCTCCTTCCTCCATAATTTACATATAAAACCCCACAGATGGATTGGCTGCAGATGTGAACAGGAGCAGAATGCACTTCACTGAGTTATACACAGAGCCAGGAGTCAAAGAAAAGGCTACTGGTTCCTCCCTCTGCTCCAGATTTTGTTGCATCAGACTTCAAGTGTCTTTCACAACTTTCATTTCTCAGGAAGTTTTGTAAAGTAAAAATCCACACTTGCTCAGTTGATGGATTTTGTTCCTCTGCTAGCTGAATTACCGTAATAACAGAGCAGAGCACATGCTGGAATTAGGCCAACAAGCTCAGTTTAGGTGGCTTCTGTAACGCATTGGCATATCAGCAGAAGAGAAAACATGTCTCCACAAAACAATTAGGTAAAAATCAGAAGGTGATAAAATGGAAAATTAGTGTACTTAGATAGAATTTAGGACTGAAGCTTTTCTCCTTCCCATTAATCCAGTGATGGATTGTACCACTCTGTTCTCAATACATTTGCTTTAATTAAAGAAAACTGGGGGATGGACCATGCTCATTCAATGTTTCAGGTCAGTACCACTACATAATTTTGCTCAAGTATATATCCTGCCTATGTCTTTATGGTCTAATGAGGTCATATATCAGCAAAAAGCTATAAACCTTTAGTCTTCAAACTGTTTTTGATTGTTGGTTTGTTGGTTTTTTTTCATAGTTTTCCTTCTGAAAATGAAAGGATCACCCACCCTTATCCCCCCATCAACAACAACAAAATCATCTCCTCTCTTTTCGGCTCCTGTCTTACACTGCCTACAGAATCTCAACAATGGCAAGATAAGACTAATCAAGATCGCCCTGTGGCTTCTTTCTACTCCTTATCTGTTTGATTTTATATTTCTGTTGATATTTATGGAGTTCCTGGCACAACAGGGCATTGGTCCATGAAAGTAACTCTGAGATGCAACTGTGATGCAAATAAATAAGAAATGTTTAAGAATGCCTTCTATTCAAGGAAAGCTGAATAGCCTGAAAGGTCCCAAAATAACAGTATTTTAAAAGTTTTAAACTTTTATATATATTCTCTTTATTTATTTTTTTTTTTTCTTTTCCTTGTCCCCTGTCAACTGGCTGTTTTCTCAATCCTCAGGTCTGTCTGGGCTACCGGTAATTTACTGTCAAGATAGCTGTTAGCTGTTCTTCACAGTTTCTATACAAAGGGAGTCAAAAATACTAACGTCACCCATGAGAATAAACCCTTAACAGTTGATTACATGCAGGCAAACTCAAAAACCTGCTTCTAGCATACACTGTAACACCTAGTTGGTTTTGATAAAGCCATTTCTGGGTAGCTATCATTAGCAGTATTGCTTTCATTAAGTTTGCATTAAATTTATCCCCCCAGTATCATTATTATTTACATTATGTTATAGATTTCCATGGCAACACTCAAAATGAGAGTGCTAGATTGGCTTTTTGAGTACATCAAACTAAGCACAGCTCTCAAAAGCAGATCAGATGTGGGAGGGTAAGACGGAATGCAGAATACTACAAAGGTGATCTACAATCTGAAATACTACATGAAAAGAATCAAACACCGGTTCAAGTATCACAAGCACAGAAGTGAGGACACATGCTGTCAACTGAAGTAGAGAAGTTTCTTCAGAAATAGTAATGCTTATTTTAAGCTGTGTTATAATGCCAAAAGATAGAGTTGTCAAGAATAAAGTATCTGTGGAAAAAAAAAACCACAAAAAAACCAACACCCACTCCTGAAAAAAAACCTCAAACCAAACAAATAAACCCCCAAAAACCTCCTTCGCATCATGTTTTGTTCCCTGGCATTGTGGGTATCTGCACCAGGGCTCTGCCCTGACAGAGGGCTTCCACAGCTGCTTAGAATTTTCCTCACTGTATCAAACAGGGACAGCCTTCATCTAGGAGAGGAATGTCTGATGTTCAGAAAAATAATATTGCAATATCAGCAGATCAATAATTCAATACTCAACAAAACTATATTTTACTTTCTTCCCTTTCTCTTCCAGCTCTGTTGGCCAGCATGCTCGAAGTTCTCTCTTCCTGACCAGAAATCCAGAGAACTCTCCTATTCTGAAGTCTGATTTGTGTTCAAACACAAGATTACAAACACAGAGTATGAGATTATCTGTACTTTTGGTCTCTTTGAGCACAGAGTCATCGAATCACTGTGCCAGCTATTTCATTCTTTTCCTTCCAGGCATGCTTCCTCCTCTCGTTCCTGCTCAGCCTAGTTGACTCCACTCTTAATGAACAAATCATTAGTCCACTCGTTATCTGCTCATTCATGAGGGTGTCCATCAAACAATTCTCTCTTCCTTTTTAAGGGCCTATGGAATGCTAACCATACAAACTCAACCAATTACCATTCACTCAAGGGAGAGCGAGGATAAGGAACATGTAGCTAAGTAACACAGCTTGATAGGAGCTCGGTATCTTTTCCACTTCGGAAATAAACATCTTTCATTTGTCCCTCACAAAAAAAGCACATGTGTAGATTTGTTTTCTTTTACCCATCTGTTCACATAGTTCATGATCCATGTTATAGATGACATTTCTTAAGGCTATGCAATATATCTCCATACGACTTGGTGCAGTGCAGTTATTCTAACTAGTCTTCTAGATGCTAGTATTCTTGGATGCCTTCGCCACTGAGTTTCATTTTGCCCACCCTTCACAAAAAAACCTACAGCAAGAATAGAGGAAGGTCAGGAGAGTAAAAGGAAAATGATCAGAGACTCAGGAAAACATCTCCTTATAGAGACAGAGCTTATAGAGATGTTTACAATAAGAAGCAGGATTGGGAAGGTCAGAATGTACCTACTTACCTTGTGGCATTATAAAAGAGAAAAAAAAACACAGGAGAAAAATATTGTTATTTGATGAACAATTTTTCTTTCAGTTGTTTGAATTGGTCTTAATGTTTTGATTGAAATAATTTAAATACATTAAACCCCAGCCAAAATACAGACAAGCTTAAGGAAAGGAAACTTTCATTTAATTTTGGCAGGCTGTTTAATCACAATAGTGCTTATATATTCAGGAAGACTTTATTTATAATGGTACAACTTTACAAACAATAGCCCTTCAAATCTGGGTATTTTATAGCAATCTACTGTGATATCCTGGCTTGCTGTTAGCACTTCAGTTGCATTTCAAAGCTCGGATCAAGGTTCTGGTTTTTTATTTCAAGGTCTTTGCTAAAACGTCTGTACAACGCACTGCTGCTCAGTCACATTTATTTGTGCTTATTATCTTATGCTATTATTTTTGCAGGAAAGACTCACAATTATGCATTTGCAGATGTAGTAGACCAAAATCCCCTGAACACTCTGGTGTTTGCTCTGGGCTTATTACTCCCTGATACTTCTGCTATCAGTAGAATTTGCTTGTTTACCATTGCTATCTCTATTTAGATCATTTATATAGATGAGAAACAGTGTGAAGTCGCGCTGCTGACTCCTAGGAGGTCTCATTTGTTATCTTCTCCCAAATGAACAGCAGCTACTTTTACTACTGCTTGCTATTTTAAACCAGAACTCCGCTCACACCTGTGTTCTCACTTGCTCTTCACATAGATTTGAGTTTAAAAGAGATTAAGCTATGCTGGCTCCAAATTCAGCAAAGGGGAAAAAGGTTCCAGAGAAAAGATAAATGTTAAATACTTGGGCCAATGACAGGGAGAAGCATTTGGCATTTGCAACCCAGAAGTGGAGTAATTACATACACTAGCAAAGAAGGGAGAAAGGAAAAAAAAAGAAAAAAAGAAGTTCAGCTTGGGAATTTTGCTGTGGCAACTTCTCTTGCACACCTGGGCCCTTCTCAGATAGAACAGCGATCAGGTAAAGCAAGAAAGTAATTTTACTGGGAGTGCAGGTACAGTTCCAGAGAAGTGTGGGCAAGGTACCTCTAACATTTCAAGGTGGTTTTGGAAGTTGTCTTTGGTTCTCTTTAAAGCAAGCAGTTCAGTGCACAGGAGAGTTAAGAAAGCTGGTTTCCTATAGGTTTCTATTTTGTGATGAAATTTTATTGAAATTTAATACCGTGTAAATTCTGAAACTTTGATGGAAATCTTGCTATGGGGGAAGAGAAGGAGAAGGAGAAGTAATTCTCTATTCTAGCAGTTATTTTCAAGAACTATGTATGTTTATTAATTCTCTGTCAGACTTGGCTGAAATTAGGCTGATGCACTCAGAATGGATCTTATGCGTCATAATAGATAGGAGACATGATTAGAGAAGACACTTCCTTAAAGAAACAAGACTCTCTGAAATGAAAAGAATTAAGCAGCAATGCCGGTAAGCACTATGAAATCAAAGCTACTGTTTTGATCATGAGTCAAACAACATGATTTTTTTTCATGCTGACCAAATTCACTAACCTCAACTGACGACATCCTATCCAGAGCTAGTTTTAAAACTCACAGCTGAAAACCCAAAGGCTGTAGTCTAGAGGAAGGGCTCTTGGCATTTTCTCCTGATGTTCCCAATTCTCCCCAACAGTCAAGTGATTTTAAACTGGAACTTACCATCTTGTGTAGATCAGCCTTGTAGGAAATACATTCACCTTGTCTTTAATCTAGGTAATTGCATCGACTATTATTTTTAAATTATAAACTACCTGCAATATGTGGTTTTCCTGATGGATCAGGAAAGGACAAGTATCACTTATTCTTTTATTCTTTCTAGTTTGCAACTCCAAATCAACCTATTTATCTTACGCTTAGTGTGGCCAAGAATAAAGGGTGGGGTTTTTTTGTTGTTTTAATAGCAAAAGTTTCTAATGTGAAGTTTCTCTCTTTTAAATTTAGTTCTACTCAACTTCAGACAATAGGAAACATGAAGTCTATGTACAGGAGTGAACTGATGGGTACCCTTCATTGAAACAGCTTCAGTGAAATTAGTGAGGTAACAAAGAACTGCATTTCTTTGACTGCTACAAGGCATTCAGGTGTGGGGCTAGCTGGCAAGCACAACAGTCTCCAAACCAGCTAAATTAAAGAAAGGAGATTCCCCACAATTTGTGTTCAATATTTTCCAGTCACATCCCTAAGGGTCTCTAGTACAGGCAGATCCTGGTTTACATGGCCCTCTGTTGTGACTGTGAACGTGGTAAAACATTACCTCCACAAACTGTAATGAGTGAAATAATGAAAAAGCCTGGAACTATAAAAATCTTAGCTCAAAAGAAAGCCTTGATGTCCAACTTGGCCTCCATCTTTAGTGCAAATAAGCAGTTTGCTTTTCCACCTGTAAATACATTGTCTTGACCCTCAGAAACTGTGAAATGCATATTAACAGTATTAAAAGATCCTTCTTATTTGTGATGACTCTGTGGTGAAGTATAAATCACACCACTAGCACTAATACTACAGTGAATTTTCCATATAAAAAAATGCTTCTTTTCCTTTATGCAACTCTTCTTTTCTCAGCCTTTATATTTTTCATATCAAGGATTATCTCAGCCCTTTTTATTTTTATGGAGCAACAAGATGTTGAAAAAAGAAACAAGATGTCTACAAGATTGTCCTTCTCTTCTGCACCTTTGCTTAATCATTACTCAAGACCTGCACACAGTTCTCATCTGTCACAGTGCTGGACTTCAGAAAAAGTATTTCAGCAACATAAACAACAGGGATATTGTTTGCCAAACCCTGATAAGTAAATGATAACAGTTCTCAAGACATTTTTAAAGCACACTGAAGAGATTCTTAGGAGACTGAATATCTCCTGCACAGCAGCAGCACTGTAAATATTCTAAAACACTAAATGATGTTTGGGATACGCAAAGTGTAAACTTCAAGCCCTCAGGCCACAAGGTCCCTGGTGCTTCTAATGGCAGCTTTCCAACTTTGTTACTGTTTAGAGAGCTTCAGCTCAACTGTAGGGCATTAGCATACACCCAGATCTTCTCCTCTGATCTTTGTTTAAAGACTGTCTAATCTTCATAGTGTAGTCGCACTGTATGACAAGGATTACCCCAACATTATAGCACTTAAACGAAAAGTAGAAGCTCATTCTTTTCTAAAAATCTTCAAAATATTATAGGAAAACACAATGGGGCATCTGTAAAGGGCAGCTAGTGTCCTTAGGCTAGGGGTTGAGAAATCTCTACGGTTACTGGTGAAAAGTAAATTGAAAAGTTCTATCCAAAGAGGCACATGTATTGTGGTCAAGACTTTTTTTTTTTTTTTTAAATACCTCTTTTTTTGTGGATAAAGCAGGCAAAGAGATGTGTGGCATACATTGGCAGGCTACAAAGCTTTCAGGCACCATACGTCACCGTAATAAGGAGAAAAGATTCTGCTTCAAAACTTCTTAAGGCAAGGATGAACACTACGAGCTGACTGCAGTACTTTCCGCAGCATATCACGAGTGACTTGAAATCATTACTGAAAGCCATGCCACTACTATTGACTTTGCAATAACTCCATGTCTCAGCATTGGTACAATGGCAGCCTGGATCGACAAATCGCAGCTAAAACTGGCTCTGGGCTTTTGTATCTATTGGTCTTTGTTAATTGCATTTCTACTTTCTTTATCACATTTGCTTCTAAACACTCCGCAGTGCAGAGGATGCTGACAGGGCAAGTAAGTTTTGTCCTAAGTTCACACACAAGCCTCTACGCTAGATGCTGCATTATATAGCTACTCTCACTATGGGAGTAGGGAAATAAAACGCGGTGCAACTTTTGGCAATGATCCCAAGTGCGTAAGAAGATGAGACAACAAATGCCCCCAGGGATACACTGATATATGAAGTTAACTGGCACTTGAAAAGCCCAACACTTGTGTTCCTCCCACTGCTAGAAGCAGCACTATGTTGACTCAGAGTATTAGTCACAAGGGGATTCCTCTTGACTAATCTTCGGTGCTCACAAAGTAGATGTTGACACCTCAGTTAGTTACCCTTGTGTAACCAGTGGATGGCAACTGACTTCTACAAGCGCATGGATCACCTTGTCCAAAAAACAGGTCAGAGGAATCAGTCTAGAAGCAACGATTTTTCCTCATTTTCTGTGAGGAACTCTGGATAAGATGATGTTTTGAGAGGTGTAAGGGTTTTTTGAACAATGAAGTAGAAAATGGAAACTCAAGGTGACAACCTATTTATGTCAATAACTAAACTGGACTATTTTCCATACACCATAGGGTATGAAAACAGCAAAATCCTAATATTACCTCAGTTTCTCATTCTGTGACTTCTATGTGACAGAAAAACACTAACCCAGGACATGCATGTCACAGAGCAGAGAATAGCTTCCTGGCTTCACACTGTTATCTCAGAAAGAAAAAACCTACATTCCATGTCTTGCTCCTTTTTCATACTCCTGTTCATGTAGAGCTACAGTAACTACTCACGTGTAAAAGAGTACGAGAAAACTGTTCTTACAGATCACAAAGCCTGACTGCCAAGAATAAGGTAAGTCTGTGACTACTTTGAGGTGGATGCATGCTTCTATTTCTCAGCATTCATATAAAATCTAAAAGTTTCACCAAAATACAGATTCTCTCTTTTAGCAGCAATTCACAGTTGAATCTCCACTGCCATATCCTTTGTGCAGTTGTTCCTACCTGTGCTAATTGCAGTGTCAGCTTCTCAACTGTACAGCTGTACGTGAACACCTGAGCTTGCAAAGGAGGCGGCCTTCGGGATCCAAGCAGGCTTTGAAATTGGATTTCACTAGACACTGTCTCTTCTAAATTGGATCAAATTTGTTTCTACTGAAAAGTGCATCACTTCCTAACTACTCTGACACCTGAAGAGACCCTTCAATAAAGTCTGCTAAGGTAAAAATTCTAAACTATGTTTTATAGCATCAAGAGCATTCCTAAGTAGAAAGATGATGTGGTGGTTTTTGATCTTATAAGCAAAACAAGAAAAGAGAGGGAGAACAGTGTTTCTAATAGCACAGCAGGCCCCAGAACCACAGATCTAGGATTAATTCACATGCTGCTTATGAAACCCTCAAAAAGTTCTGCTCTTCCCCCTCTCAAAGATCAGAACACACAGTTTTTTGGTGGTGAGGAAGGGTTACTACTATTTTGGTAGAATTATCTCTTCTTTTGGAAAGGGTTACATATAATAGTAGTGTTTTGTCAGATATGCATTTTGCAAGTAGATATGGGAAAACCAGGCTACAAGAAAATTGGTGCTTGTGTTTAATCAAGGAACACTGTAGTCTGGACACCTTCAAGATGAACATTGCCATCATACACTGGGAACCCAGGAAACTGTGTTGCTAATATAAGACCTTTGTCTCAGACCTATCAACCACATATCAGAAGTGTAACGTACATCCACATCACACTACAAGGACAGCAGTACTTGTACTGGGTTACATACCATGCAGCAATACGTAGATCTTTATAAAGCTTTGTTTTAGAGAAGGAAAAAAGACCATCCACTCCAATCGTTCGCCATATCTCATCCAAACATCCTCTTATTCCTAAAAACTTTAGTCCTCAGAAGACTGAGTAGCATGGTACAGGCAGAGAGATTAAAGGATGAGGATGCATTATTGCGTTACAATTCACTGCTTGAACTGTGCTGTTTTCACACTCCTAGCTCACAGCAGAAAACACCTCTAAACGCATTAGCCTAAAGGAACGGGTTGAACCTAAGTTGTTCTTCCCTATATTTGTGAAACACGAAATGTACCGCAGCTCAGCTGCTCCGAAATAACCAACAGGGACTTGGGTATCTGGGCACATAGCCAGTAGGTAAGTGATAAGGACAGATACTCCTTACTGCCTGAGGTGATGAGGTGGTTGCAGCCTGTCTTGGTTCCCGAAACAGGATCGTAGTTCAGTCAAGTCAGAACCTTAATATTTAGTAATTAATTAATGAGTTCTGCTCAGGTTCTCATTTGTTAAGCTTCAAGTTGAAATTGAAAGAGACAAACTTTTTAGCAGAGAAATAAGGCACATTGACAGGGTTCAGATTTACCGCAGTCTGTCTTTACCACGTCCAGGCCTTTCTTATGTCAGCACACTTGTCTTTGATTATATTCCTGGTGTCAAGGCTTTTGGAAGACCTTCCACCCAGCACAGGCCTGCCCCGAGCACTGCACTAGCCTGCACTGTACAACCAGTGCAAGCAAGCCAGGAAACAGGCCTTTCTCAGAGACTAGTGGCTCCCTAGCTCATCAGTTTCTTAAGAATCACATAAAAGTTAATGTTTAATCTCTTAATAAAGCTGTCAGAGGTAAACATTGCTTTACTACTTACTTTTTAAGGACACTAGACACCCTCTGAGGGAGAGACATAGATCTAAATGAAGTTAGCTCTTAAACTACTCTCCATCTTCCATAAGAATAAATCTCCCTCAAAGGGCTCTGACAATGTGTCTGTTACTGGGGACAAGGGCAGGAGGGAGGGTAAGAAGGTGAGAACAAAATGAAATTACCCCCCAAAGCCAAACAAGCCTTCATTCCTGACCTCAGACAACGAGGATACGGGATTCTCTATATTGCTTCAAAGCACTTTCCTATCCTATCTAGTGTTCTGTTTCCAACCAGGGCTGATTTTTCTTGCTTCGGAGGAAGCCAGAAAAAAACAAACAGAATGCATATAGCCAAGTACACACTGGAGGAAAAAATTCCTTCTAAAGCCTATAGTAGACTAAGGTACAAGTAACTGAGCACAGAATCTCAGCCCGAGTTTCAATGGCTCTGTATATTGTATAATTTTATAACAATGAAAAATGAATTAAAAACATTCCCACTATTTGATGAGAATCAATTGTTTATAGTCACAGGCTACTAGTGCTCACTTTTGCACAAGATATTAGGCAATTGAAATCTGATCTAGTTCAGCACGTTCCCTTTCCAAACCTGGGTCAACTCTTTATTCCTATGACGGCTTCTAAAGCTTCAGCTTTTTGAGATTCACGTCTCGAGCAGTCAGCTATAGGTCTCTGCTACTCATTTACTAAAGCACGAAGTTCTTTTGTGCAAATGCACAAATTGCATTTCCAACAATGCACCGAAGAAGACTCCAAGGCTAACAGATGCATATACAACACAGATAATACAACAGTTTCAGGGCTATCAAGAGAAGAGCACAGCAGTTTCTGTCTGCACACATTAACATCCAAGTCATCTAAGCACCTCTTTTGTGCCTCTGAGTCATCTCAATTGCTATGGATTACCATCTCTCCAGAGATTCAGGATGGCATTCCCATTATCTACTTGGCTACATGCTTTTACTACATCATCTACTTAACTTACGTTGATACTACCAGCTGCCATTACTTCTGTGTTATGAATACTGGAGTTGGTGGACATCAACCTGCCATTACTCCCTCTTCCAGAGAATATAAAGTCAGGAAGCATCGCAGCATTTAGCTCAGAGCTTATAAAACAACCTGAAATGGCAAAACCTAAGCTTTGGAATTTGTTAGCTACAATTTTGATTTCTTAGTTATCAGTAGGTAACTATTACCTATTTCATTACTGATGTGCCAAAATTTTCCCCTCACATAAGAAACACTTGCCATAGATATAAACCGGAGTAGGAGAACCAGACATGTTCTTCTCACTCTGGTATTTTGTTCAGTTGGCCCACTGAATGACAGGACTCTCAGTTTCCACAGCTTTCCCCATCCATGTACCAAATAAGTCACTTAAAAAGCGTGACAAGGTTACAAAACGAATCACAACAACAGCAGTTTACATTCAAACAACAGGCAAGTGCAATACCTACATTATTAGCAAAATCTACTTGGTTAGAGTGAATCAGATCAAATGACTAACACAGTACATGTTAAAGAACGTGAGTCACGGTGCTAAATATTCTGCATTCAGTTTTATAAAGTTATTCCAGTTTCAAGGCAAATAAGCCTAGTTTTAAAATGATCCACTAAGTGACACTACTCCACTAGGTTTTTCATAAAAGTCACCTTAACACCTTCGAATGCTGTTCTCTGCTTTATGTCATAACTCCTAGACTAGATGTGTTTCACAAAAAGACAGAGTTATTCACTATTCCAAAATTTTCTTTTTTATCTGTTAATATTACCTTCATGGAAAATTTGACAAAATTAACGTTGTTCTTCATATGTATTAGCATGGTCTAACAAGCTACAACATAACAGTCAAAGTGTTCCAGGCACTGTTTAAAATGGTAGAAAGACCATAACCTGAAGAATTTTAATTTAAAGAGAGAAAGACATGTAGCATAAGTAGAATGAACAAAATACTGATCATTCAACAGATTTTGGAAACAAAGAAGTAGCTAGGAGGGTATGTGGTGCCGGGGGAGGTGTGGGAGATGAGGGCATGGAAGGAAAGGTACAGGTCTCAACTGGGGTGAACATACTACATGAAGATGTAGGAACATTTACGGTGAGACTGAGCCAAGACCGTACAAAATCCTCAATATAATTTAGGCATTTACTGAGATGGAGGAGGAATTTCATTTTGCGGTAACATACCCCTCCCTCCTCCTTCCCTGCGGCTTTTATTTCCCAGGCAGCACCATATATTACGGAATATCCCTGTGGTCAGTTGAGGTCACCTGTCCCAGCTGTGCCCCCTTCCCAACTTCTCATGCACCTGCAATATGCTCACTGGCAAGACAGTGTGAGAAACAGAAAAGGCCTTGGTGCTGTATGAGCACAGTTCAGCAGTAACTAAACTACGCGTGTGTTACCAGCAGTTTTCATCACAACCCCAAAATACAGCACCATACAAGCTACTATGAAAAAAATCAACTCTACACCAGCCCAAACCAGTCCAATGTCTCAGCAAGAGGCAGCGTACGTGATCCCCCGAACACCTAAACAAGCAATTGGCACACTAAGGACTACAGTCTTTTCTTACTATAATATTGCATACTAGTCCTATGACCTGTTTTATGTGTTCGACAGGGAGCGTGTGCAATCCCTCTTGTCCGAAGTGGTTTGCTTTGAAATCATAGACACTGACATCGGCAAGAGAAGTTGCTGAGAACCTCACAGGGTGGTTCCCGGAGTATGCGTGTGTATCTGCCTGTAGCGTTACTAATCATTAAAAAGTCTGTCCCCCTTTCAAAGTGAAAAAATATTTAGTTTCCCTGGCTTATGACAGTCTTTGTAAAGAGCAGCGCTATATTGATTCTTTTGTCAGCGCGTATACAAACTCATTTATAATGTTATGACCTGAACTGCAGAGCACAAATTTAAGATGACCTGTACATATTACCTGGTAACATTTGGATTGCAAGTTAAATACTCCCTGATTAAACATGAATGCTTTTCCCTGGGAGTACGAGATATCTTATCAGAAAAGCCTTCTTATCAAATTCACCATCCTGGAGGCAGACACATTCTCTTGCAGTGCTGGGAGTTTATAATGATAAAATTAACAATGTTGTATTTCCCAATGAAGTCAGCAGTAGTGCACTGCATCCTACCATTAATCATTAGAGCCAGTTCTCATAACAGAGCCACTTGCTGGCCCTCAGGCACCTGCATCACTCCCCAAGCAATTCCAGTCCCCAGCAATAACTTATCGCAGAAGCCAGGGATCAAGATTAAAAACCCGGTGAATAACGGGAGACTGTGTGCACCTCTATTCCTCTGGTAGATACAAGCAAGCTAATAACCTCCTTAAAGGGGAAGCAAATCATTCCATATTTTTCACTTTATAGACAAGCCAGAAAAGACCTGTATCTATGTCTCAGTAAAATTTATTGTATTGTTTAAGTTATTTGTTTCTGCCTTGTGGAAGGCATCAGCATGCATAAAACATTTGGGGGGGCGGGGCGAGGGGGAGCTGCTCTGTAGTACCCTTCCAAGTACACTGTATTCTGCATTCTGCTTACAACAAAAACTGCAGGGGAAGGAAATTTTAATTTAAATCAGAAAATCAGAAATATTACCCGTTTTGCAATAGTATTTGGGCAAGCAGTGTAATCAGAGGTCAGATTTCCAGCTGGTAAAAAATGGTTTGAATTGACATTTGTGCCACAGATGTGATAAAAGATCCCTCGCAAACGCGTTTCGGCCATGGCTTCTCCCCCTCCTCTCTCCTTCCCAGTCACGGGGCACCGCACGGAAATACCAAGCGTTCTGCTGCTGCTGAAACTCCGCGCAATTCTCTGGGAAAGAATCTGCTGCAATCGATGTAACTCACAACTTGCTAAACATACAAGAGAGACAGACAGGTCTGGAAATAAAAAAGGAGTACGTCACAGAAACCTTTACAGGAACTCAACTTAAATGTATCTGCTGGGAGGAAAAAAAGAAGCATGCATACGTGTGTGTGTGTGTATATATATATAAAAGTAGCTACAGCTATATAGAGAGAAAGGTTTTCGTCTCATTCAGTTCAACATCAAACATAACTCCACTTTCCAGTCCATACGCAGAGGTACACCAGCTATTCCTATTTTCACTGACAGAGTATAAGCAACTTTTAAATCATTGTTATTATAATGCTGTTTATTAAAAAATTGGTCAGGAAAAATATTTGCAGTCTTACAATGATTTGAAAGTAAGTAAAGAAAGTGGAGTCTGATCTAAGAGACTGAGACACAGCACATTGTGCTGCTTTTCAGTGTTTTCAAGAATTCAGTGTCTCAAGATTAATTTTTTTTCCCAAGGTCGCTATAAGCGGGGGTCCTTGACTTCCTGAGTGAAAAACGATAATTATTATGCTTAATATAATAAATACTTGCAATAGATTTCGCATGAGGCGAGCAGAGAAAGAATTTCAGGCATGGCATTGAAGACAAAAAAAATATGGGGAATTTAAGAAAGATAAATGTAAAACTGTGTTAAAAGTATTGAGTTCATACAGGTAGTTCTTTACCACATCTGTGGATGATGCTTAGTCAACAGCAATTTCAGGTAACACACTGAGTTGAAGTTTTGGTTTAGGCAAACAAGTGAGAATATGCCAAGGTCAGTCCTCCTTCTAAAAACATACAAGGCTCAGGCCTTGTTTAAGATCTTGTTAATTGTCTTCTCAGGAAGAGGCTCTGAATCAGCATTGCAAGTGGAGACAAAAAAGCACCAGTAGAGACAAGAAGTTCTACTAGCAGAGACAGTGAATCATAGAATGGCACAGGCTGGAAGGGACCTGAGAGATCATCTAATCCAACCTCCCTGTCATGGGCAGGGATGCCTCTCAACTAGATCAGGCTACTCAAGGCTCCGTCCATAGAATCACAGAATGGCACAGGCTGGAAGGGACTTCAAACACGTTTGTATGTTATGGAGGGAGTATTAGATTTGAAGTAGCTGTAAAACAGACCAGAGGAAATCTGACAGTAACTACTCTCGGAAATGGTGTAGTATTGGAGATGGTCTCTTTCCCCCATGCTTTTAAGAAAATATTTTTAATCCCATAGTTCTTAGCCCAATACAATTCACTATTACTCCCTCTGTTCTATGAGAACAGTAATCTTCCTAAGACCAGGTAGTGGAAGACTATATTTATTAGCTAAACCTTAGAATTGTTAGAAAATTTTCCCTAATTGGGTTATTTTTTCTGCAAATTGGTCTAAACATATGAAAGAGTCTTTAGTATTCTTCTAGCATTGCTCATACAGTTTTAGATAAAACAAAAATAATTAAAATGTTGAAGTAAAATCAACTGAAATAAAGTTATACTTAAAGGGGACCTACAGGAAAGCTGGAGAGGGACTTCTGACAAGGGCATGGAGTGATAGGACAAGGAGCCATGGCTTTAAACTGAAAGAGGGGAGATTTCGATTAGATATAAGGAAGAAATTTTTTACTCAGAGGGTGGTGAGGCACTGGAACAGGTTGTCCAGAGAAGTTGTGGCTGCCCCATCCCTGGAAGTGTTCAAGGCCAGGTTGGATGAGGCTTTGGGCAACTTGGTGTAGTGGAAGGTGTCCCTGCCCATGGCAGGAGGGTTGGAACTAGATGATCTTTGAGGTCCCTTCCAACCCAAACCATTTGATGATTCGATTTTTCACTAAGAAACAAAAAGTATAAAAATGAAAGCAAAGATTCAATCCTGAAAATGTTTATGTATGTGAATAAATAAACGCCTCTAGAGTAAAATTATTCATGCTTTAGTCTTCATACACAAGTGTCAGGATGCAAAAAAAAAACAACGAAGTTCTTATATTGAAATTTACAGGTTTATATTTTCTACTGCAACTTGCTAAAATTCCTGCTAATTGCAATGCTAAGTTTGCAGAAGATGATGATCTGTACATGATCATGCTGTTCAGGTGCTGCCTCCTGTTTCAGGCACAGAATACACATTTGTGAGGTTATTTGCATCTTACAAAGACCCACTTTGTACTTCTATAATGTCAAACCCAAGATATTTATCATTCAGTTGCTAAAACGTTGGGTTTTTTTCTTAACTGTTCCTTTAGAATTATCTCATCTGCTAATACATTCCTTGAAATTGTGCTTAGATTAAAAACTTCTCTAATGGAAATTGAATAAGACATTCCATTAGATTTATGGTTTTTGTAACAGTCCCTACACAACGCATGCAAAAGATCAAGCTGTTGAACGTAAGCAAGCACCAGTTTGTGAAGGCCCTCAAATGCATGAGCAATTCTTAAGAAAGAAGAAACAGACATCAAAAGAACACAACTACTCCTCAACCTTGAATAAAAATATTTTCTTTCACCAAAAGTGCTCAGGTACAAAATACCATCCAATTCTTTTCCTCTTTCAAGTGGCTTAGTTTTACACAAATTTTCTCCTCAACATAGAATGTAATATGACTTTGGAGTGGGATTTGGGATTTTTTTACTGTGTTACTAAGCCATGAAGACTCATTTTGCTGAGTTAAGGTGATTCACTACATTACCCTGCTTAAGCTCAATATCTATTTCTGTGTTGCCTATTTTAATCTTAGTTGCAAGTTAAATTGACGTTGCTGAAGCTTTTTTCTAAGTGTTTCCAACATATAAGCTAAATTGCAGCACCTTGTAAATGGGATTTTGTCTCTTCAGCAGATGAAGAGCAATTGATTAAGCTTCAGTGACTTGTCTGTGGATATGAATTCTTAAAGACACTTATCTGCAATATCAGAAAACCAGTGATAGATTATATGGGTAGAATATTCCAGTGTAGTACTCTTGAAATTAGTAGAAGTTGTGTGCACGAGGCCGAAGGGCTGATCTAGCACTCCATGTTTATGTAGGCCAGCGACTTTATGCTCTTTAATATTCCACCATTTGAAAGAGAGGAAATACGTCCCTCTACTAATATGATTTCATCAACTTTTAAAGGTCTGCAGTCTCGAAAAAGGCAGATCTTTTCAGCAAAACCTTTTTAACATTAACATATTATAAAAATAATGACAAAGTGTACTTCTGACACAACTTTAGGAAATGAAGAAACAGAAATGAGGGTTTACTGAACCCCCACAACCTGATGGGTGAGGAAAGTCAATGGCAGAGAAAGGTATACTATGAATTGCTTTCCATGGCTCAGTATGTGTGTTTCGATTGAATATTTTAAAGAGCAAAGCCTATTTCAGAGATGAGCTTTTTAAGAATGTAAATTCAGACTCCGTGCTTTCAAAATTATTATCCTTATGAATACACCCTGGAGTATACTGGTTTTGTTTGCTCTTCTGAGCAACAAACTTTGACACAAACAGCTTGTGGATCAATAGGCAACTTGTTTTGTGGTCTCCATGTGCATTGATTCATGAACCATTTGTCTTCTTGTAAACACCATAATGAAACAATTACCACTTAATACACCATTACGTCATCGTTAGCCAATCAGAATGCTGAGGATTCATAATTTTCTTGTCCCTGTATATCATCTGTATATTGCAGTTCATTCAATTTCAGAATAAATCAATACATATTTCTTTCCATGGCCTGGGTGTTTTGGAAGCTCTCATGTAATTTCTCCTTAAACAAACAAAAGATCACCTGAGAAAACCAGGTAACTCTAGATTTTAATAACCTGGAAACAAATGAAAGAAAGCAGATTTTAAACAAAAAGTTTGTATTGAGGAGTTTACAATTGATATTCTAATTTTTAGATAGAGACATGCTCTGAATTAATTTAAGGAGCCAATTTTGGTACCTTATGTGTTAGATACACATAGTTGCAGAAAAGCCAAGAAGTTTTACACGGTCAGGAATTTTAGTTAAGATTGAAGATAAACTGCTAACTTTTGTAGATATGCAATGGTAAATTGAGGAACTATCTTAATTCTGCCAGCATGCAGTATGAGAAACTCCAAAATCTTCACAAGACGTCAGAAAAAAGTCAAGTTGAAAGGGACTTCAGGAGGTATTTATCTGGTTTTCTGTTCCAATAACAACTGGCTTTTTTGTACCAATGACTCTTCTTCCAATGAGAAATTGTTGTCTCCAAGAGAGAGAATTAAGTCCTGAAATTTCTGATTTTTTACTAGTGATGTAAGGTTGAGAGACAATAATGCAAAAATTCATAGATTCATAGATTTCTAGGTTGGAAAAGACCTTAGAGATCATCGAGTCCAACCATCCCTAATCCCCATTAAACCATATTCTCAAGTAGATCATCCACCCTATTCTTAAACACATCCAGGGATGGGGACTCAACCACCTCCCTGGGCAGCCTATTCCAGTGGCTGACAATCCTTTCAGAGAAGAAATACTTCCTAACATCCAACCTGAATCTCCCCTGACTAAGCTTATGCCCATTTCCTCTTGTTCTATCACCCATCACTAATGTAAAGAGCCCTGAATTAAATATGAGATTTAAAACTATTTATTTATAGGAAAGGAAACTATGTTTAAACATTTCCAATGAATCTACATTTGGTAGGACTATTGCTTAAAAATGCCTAATGTTATCTGTCAGTAATATTTTTCTCAAGAGTTATTGATAAATCCTCCTAGTCTAGAATATACTTACTACTTTCGCGTATTTTTGAAACCCACAGGTGTATTATGCTGATAGTAAAGGTCCTAAATTGGTCATTTTTAGAGCAGATTGTTAGATATCACCGAAACCTCTACAAAAAGGACCTTCTGAGGTCATTAATTCAAACCTCCCACTGACATGGTATATGAATCTTACCTAGTAAACTTCTGATAATTTTCTTTAAACAGAGTAGACTATGTTAACAGATTAAAAACCCAAAATACACTCTGCTCCTTTATCTAAAGATGGTAAAAATCCACCTTTATTGTGTCACCTGTATCCTGTTTATCCTTGGCTTTTGAGAGGCATTTAATACTCCTCCCTTAGTCCTTCAGAGCAGGACTGCAGTGGGCAGGCAGATAAACAGGAAAAGGTTAAAAAGGGAAATCCCTGACACAGAAAGGTCAATAAAAGTCAAGAAGCAGCAGTTAGCCTGACACAGTTGCAAAAGTTGTGTCTTTATGTACATGTAATGGATCATTCCCCACAATTTTTAAATTGTGCTGCAACCACAAATTACAGGAATTTATACTTTAACTACTACACAAGCATTTGGACAAAAAATTGTATCCTGGGAAGGCAGGTTGAGTCTCTGCAGTTGCCTCCTTCTATAGGGATACAGACTCTGAAAGCGGCAGGGTTCGCACGCTGCACAACTTTCTTCTGAACCCAATTCCGTCCCAAGACAAACAAATCCCTCTCACAGCCTTCGGATCACGAAAACCTGCTATTGCTGCTTCTGTTCACCGAGTTGCACTGCCTGCTTTTGCTGCTGGTGAAGATGAAACTTCTGTTTCCACCTCACACCACAGTAGCCTGCTGCCTCAGAAATCAAAGTTTAACTCCTCACAGAGCAAAATATGTGGTCAGAAGAGCAAAGAAGGGCACTGACTGCAGTGCTCCCCAAACCATCATAGAAAAATTGCACATGCATCTCAATTTTCAAAATAACTGCCTGCAAGGTTCCACCTCCTCTCCACCAAGGTGACGGAGGAGCTTAGTTGATGCCAACAGTGTAATGAATTAGAATATTCCTAAAGAATAATGGTCCCTGGAGGCTACATAAATGCTATAGCAAAACCACCTCAGACTTGGACGTCTTGCATGACCACGCAGCATTCTCTTGTAATTACGACCTTTCTGTTATGCCCACTGACATTTAAAGCCTACTTCTTTCATTAGACAGTTATTTCTGTAGTGCTGGGAGGCGATCAGAGGTCCAAATTTCCAAGAATAGATAAACCATCCTGGGTTCCACGCTGTCATGTGCTGCATTCACCTAACAAACATTACTACAGATTTCGGCTCTGTTTCTCTTAATAACGTAACACCCATCTGCTGTTTCTGCTAGTTACACCTTGAGAAGAGGACACCCACAACAATGTGGCTGGTTTTTTGTTTTAAACTTCTCAGGAAGATTACTTGGGAAAATAAATTTACTCTTGAGTTAATGAGGTCCAGTTCTTCGAGGGCAGGGATGTAGGAGCTCCTCATCACTGAGGCAGAGCCAGAGCTTTCCATGTTTTCTGTAATGTTTACTTAGATTGTAATCACTGTAATTTTTACAAGTTAACAAATAACATTCTTCTAAACTGTAGTCTGATCTGCTGATTGTTGTATGCCCATTTAATTACATAAGATTTTAAAATCCTGTACCACAGTAAGGAAATCTGTGCTGTAAAGCTGTAATTAATAGTGCATGACAGACTAAGTAAAATGAGATGAAATTTTGTCATTACAAACCAGACTCCCAGGGAGGTTCACCACATTCCCAATATGAAATATCTTTTGGGGACTGCCCAGGGTACCAGTGATCCAAGGCAGTGGAATTTGCACAGTTCTACATAATTTAGATTTTCTGCTCACTTATGAAAAGAAATCAAGCCCCATTATTGAATCCTGACTTGGAATAAGCACTCATGAAATTGTTTGCTAACCATATACCTCTAAGCACAGTTAGACACATTAGGTGTTGATCATCAGCACTCAGGTTCAAAAGATGACATTAAATTCAGACTTTAAAATATTGTGTAAAAATGACCAGAAATTTTGAGTTACAGAACCACAACAGCAGCAGCTCAGATGCAACTATGTGCTTTTATGCCTCTAATCCTGTATGTTGGTCTTTTTGGACAACTGAATTATTATTATTTTGTTTGGCAGTACGGTAGACTTTTGTGAGCCTTGAACAGAATAGCCTCCCTAAATACATAGCAATGAGTGTTAAATTCAGCTGGCCTGGAAAGGATGGCATTTGCTTCAGCTTTGAGCTTTGGCTTGCAGAGTTTCTCCCACTCTCCGTGTCAAACATTACATTCTATTTTTACATCCCATTTTCACCAATACCAGTACCTAAACAATTAAAATATCTTTTAAGATATTACTGGGGAGATGCAAAGAGGATCTCTTCTCTGTACGTCAGTTCTGCAGACCCAGTGCAAAATACTCAACTTAGACTCCTAAATACTTGAAATTGCCTAATGTATCTTGGCATATATGTCATCTTTATTTGTTCTTGATTCAACCATGGAATAAACCTCCTCTCTACCCCCAAAGAAATTTCTGAAAAACAGAAACAGATAACTGTAAAGATCTCTATAGGCTTTATAATTGTATAAAGCCTCCATATGTCAGTAAGGGAAAACAATTCATCAAGATGATGGTTTCTAAAGTAGAAGGAAAAAGTCAATGTTTCTGTTTGAGTTGACCGAGTATGTTGGCAGGACACAAGAAGCTAACCTGAGCCTGCCCTAGATGGGAATAAGACGTGACATAGAACAGCAGGCCACATTAATCAAAGTGTTTATCAACATTATTTGTAGGGAGGTGATGAACTCGCCTGAATTTCCATAGCATCTGAGATTTCTCCATTTTATGATTTTTTTTTTTTTTCTATTCCTCCCCTGCTTTTTTGAGGAAAAAGCTTCGTGGCAAATCTGCATACCTTTAAAGAGAGAGGGAGGTGTGCTCTCTCTCACATGATCAAACTTAATTTCCTTCTCAATTTGCTGAGCCACTATCTACAGTAATTGCAACTGGGAGTGTCAAAACTGTTGACATCTTGAAATAATGGAATACTACCCAGTATCAATCTCCTTTCACATTTGTGACAGGGAGCATGATTTCCTTTTGTCTGTCCCATTTGCAGTAACGAACTGCATGATTTCCATTTTCACTAATAATTTTGACACACACGGTTGGCTGACCAACATTTCAGATCTATTCCTTTAATCTTACATTGATATAAATGTTCTTTTGTATCTGAAAAAGTACTTAAGGCCTCTACCACTTTCATTTTACTTTTAAAGCAAAAGACCAGAAAGGAGTTAATTTCCATAACCTGAATCAATATAGAAAATAATTGCTGAAAGCTTGTGGAAATATCTTATGTTGCATAAAAAACAGATGAGATAATTTGTTATTCTCAACTTATTTCATTTTACTCATAACTGGTATTAAGTAATATTTGTCTCTTGCAGCTAGCAAATTCTACCATGACTCCAAATATCTCAGATTTATCTTCTGCATGCTTAAAATGAAAATAACTTTTCAATCTTTTCACATATGACCTCAGACATTCATTTTGGAGATATTTCCCTATAACCCATATGCCAAAAAAATTTGGCCTTTCCCATTTAAATCTCACTGTTTCAAAAGGAAGGCTTCACATTCAAATGAGTAGAAAACTTTAGGTCATACCAATCAATGTAACATTTGGAAAAAATATTCTTTAAAGTGAGCTACAACTGGTTTATCCAACAAGAAAGCTCCAGAGAAAGGCTACAGCTATAAATTCAGGGCCACCTAACTTTTCCCAGTGGAACCTCTTTCCCTTGGCTTCCCTCCCTTCCAGATCCATGACTATCAGGCCCACCTCCAGGCTTGATCAAGTTTATCAACATCTTGGGCTAGGAGGGGTTCTGAAACTGGACACAGTATCACAAACCTGAGTTAAGAAGTGTCAAGTAAAAGGAAACATTTGCATCTCATGGTCTCCTTCCTTCTACCTACATGATCTACTCTACTTCTGTCTACCAGAGAACAGTATCTCCTGTCACTTAACAGAAATCCTTACGTTCTTTTAAAATTCCATCTTCAGAGCAATCTATGTATTTCAAGTAGCCCAGCACTGCTACCCCTCTCAATTTCACTAAAGCAGGAAAAACAGTAAATTATAAAATCTCATGCTTTCTTTAGAGATCCTTTTACCCTTGTGTGTAAAACACACCTCAGCTTGGTGTGAGCCTCCTAGACTGCAGGCACTAGCACTGTTTTATGCTTCTATACTCATCAACTCCTTGAAGCTGTTTTTTTTTAATGTACTTGTCTTTGACTACAACAGACTGTAACCTAAAGAAACAGAACACCAATAAATGGAATTATTAAAACATGAATGGAATTTCAGATTCCTTTTCATCTACTTTTTTCTACAAAATAGAGGGAAAGTAACCATTAAATTAAGAACACATTTTCCTATTTCCATTTATATAAAAAAATAATCAGATATTTGTATTTGATGGCAATTTCTATTTTGACTGATCAAATTTTGGTTTTAATATACAAATATGTCTTTAAAAAAGTTATTCATATTGTCCGTAATTGGGAAAAAAAAAGGAAGTTTGAATGACCTACGAGATCCTTTTGTTAGCATCAAGACTGTTTCCTACTACATCATGTTATATGTTACTCCTTATGTTACAATAACTATCACAATATTATCATAAAGCTGAGTTTTGGTCAATTTACAGACAATCAACCCCCACTCCTTACTGAACTAAAAACATGTGTGATCAAAACCACCTAATCAGGTGGCTGCTATGACTGAGATGACCCTGCCTTACAAATGCCATGGCTCCTGCAGCATGCTGCGCAGAAAGAGCCGAGAAAAATTTGGAGCCTGCTGCACATTTTGAATAGTCATGTAGTAGCTTATACACTGGAGTGCAGCCTGATAGACCCTTCAAGTAGAAAACACTCGCCAGGATTAAAAGTTGTTGTTTGTATCCCCACGATAGAAAATACATCATGTACAGAGTACCCCACTACTTCCAGTTTTAATGACTGCATAAATCTAACATGAATAGTTTTGGCACCAGGTTTGTTCCTTCTCTGAGCACAAAACACTGCTAAACAGTGATTGCCAAGCAATATTTTTCATTACCTCCAATAAACTAAATTATCTTTCTCCAAATGCCAAGCTTCAGAGAATTTTGTGAGACTTGCATATATTCACAGTCTTCTGTTCCCTATTTGGCCAGCAAATCTCCATGGTATAAGATCCACTACCTCTACCAAAAGCAGCTGGAACGCTATATTCTCTTTTTCATATCCTGTTGGTTGAATCTCCAAGCAACACAGAACAGCACCTCTAGGGAAGAAAGCTGCATGATATTGAAGCATATTGAGCTGTCCCTGAAGAACCACTGCACCACTTCAACGTCTTCCCTCTGAAGAGGTATCTTTTTCAGCATCTCCTAGTAGGTCATGTGCTGCAGCTCCCTGACTAGCTCCGTAGCCCTTAGCTGGACTCGCTCCAGTTTGTCAATGCCTGTCTTGTACCCTAAACCGCACACGAGCCCCTAGACGTGCTCTCCTGAACGCCTAGCAGAGGGAAGGATCACACAATCCAGCATGTCATCGGCATTACTGGAGTCTTCTGTGACACAGTTTCAGGTCTGGCAAAATGCAGTACGGTCATACATTTCACACTCCTCCCTCCACGCAATAAGGGTTTTAGCACAAGCTCAGTTTGACCGGAGCTTGCCCCAGCTCTTGAGTTTAACATCACAAGTTTTGAGGGGGGCCCTGCAGACCTAGGAATGCTTTAGTGTTCCCCAGGTCAGAGACTCTAGCATTAACAAGAAATACAGCTGTAGTTCACCTTGGATTTGGTTTTCTCTCCCCTATATACACACAGTGCTTTCAGTGCATGTGTCAAGCAGCAAGATGAAATTGCAGTGGAGACGCTAGAACCAAACACTGAAGGTCTGCATATCTTCTCATCTCCAAGTCTCATCTCTACTACAGACATAGGGACCTCAGGAAAACCATTGTATTTCTCTGTGCTCGGTTTTCCATCTGTAAAATTAATATAATGGTATCTCCTCCTTTCGTAATTTTTGTCTTGTGTATTTCAATTCTGAAACTCACTGTCTTGAAATTATTTCTATTCTGTAATTTCACAAGGCATACTGCAATACAAGAATTAGAACAATACTCAAGGAAAACAATGCAAAGAAGGAAATTAGCCCCACACTGCCAGTCATTTTATAAAGTTTTAGCTAGATATTACATTGTGCTGGCTGCTGTTTCGATTAGGCAGCACGCTTATTATGTTCCTTTTGATGAATCTTTGCCGAAAGAAACATGTACATTTTTTTCCCCTACGTATCCACTACCACGTATGCAGTTTTAATGGAATGTCCTTTCCAAGAAAGCACAGATTTATCTACAATTCTATGTGGCAAATTTCTCTATGCGCAAAATGAAACTGCCTTTAACCTTGAAGTCCCTCTTCCACAATAAGTTTTTGTCCATAACTTACAGGAATAAGACACAATTAGGAAAGCAAATCTCACTGCGTATCACTTCCTGTCCTGTTACAATACAGCTAGATACTTTGAATATGTTTTTGGTGATAATTGTTTTATATACGTTTTTATATATACATTATATATTTGCAAGTGTATCTTTTGCAGGGACACAATTTTCATTTTGATGACTAATCTTGTAAAGAATCTTGAAAAATGTCTTCCTGAAAATTGGAGGACATGTAATTGGCCTTTTAATTGGAGAAAGGGAGAACTCTAGCAGAAGTGTAGGAAAATCAAATGTACAAAACAGATGTTCAACAATAACGCTAGATAAGAACTTTGTTCATATTTCACCACAGCCATCCAAAATCATAACCTTGTAAATACATCACAGCATAAAACTGGCCTACCTGCTGCATCACTTGCGCTTTTGGACCAAGTTTGAAAGTATTCGGAGTTTTTCAGTCCCGGCGTGAACTTCTGTATGATTTTGGCAGTTCACCTGATCTTTCTCTTTCAGTTTCCTCACCTGTAAGAGAGACACGAAAGGACTTTCTCAGCGATAGTTAAACCAGTACAGTTCAGCAAGACAATGCAAGAGCAACGGATGCACAAAACTAGAAATTAAAGCGTTGATGATCCTATTCATTTAGGGGAAATAATAACAGAAGAGTTTATCTGACAATCTATACAACTAGCTTTCAAAATGGCTGATATTGACTGAAAATTCAATAATTACTCAGCAGTTACGATACTACACATAACAATATCAGTATCCCTTAAAATGAAGATGATAATTTGTTCTTCTATATATACCTAAAATATTTTGCCTCTGCTACAGAGGTAGATTAATTAAGTATTTCACAATAGAGTTATTCCTAGGAGTATCAGAGATTCATTAATATATTATCTTGCAGCTTCAAACTCATTCAAAGCGATGGCTTTGTGGGGTAAAAATGATCCTACAGAATTAGAGGAAAATATTCTAGTGGGCTTCTGGAGTAAATGCTTATGGTATGCCAAGTGCATCTGCTGCTGCTGGAGTCTCCTAACTTGATTGTTTGAGCCCAACATCCTGTGCTAGAAATACAATTTTGTCTGTCTACATAAAATAAATTTTGTTTTAATTATACATGCAAACATGAAACTATGAAAAAAATTTATATAACCTTAACTTTATGACTGAGTGACAATGAACAGGAAAATATATTTCAGAGCGCTCTGGCCAAAAAGGATTATTTGCCTGCTTATCAGGTGCTGAGATGGAGAAGTCAATGGACTTAGAGCCAGCACACCTAAGGAGATTATTGTGCCTTCACAGGGTCTTTGTCTTGAATCTCACTGAATGAATGGTGGGGACGCATTTTGTACTGTAACGGAGTGAAATGTTCTCTTCTGCTTTCCCTTCTTTCTTGCATGACAGCACCATCTGTTTATAAATACATCACTGAATGACAGTGCTCTGATGATGTACTAATATAATACATCATCAAAGTGTCATCAGTGATGATCTAATGATGTATTAGAAAGCTGTTTATCAAAACCCTGTTGCTTTGATGATGTATAGGTGCAATACATCACTGGAATGTCTTGCACCGGTGGCACTGTACTGATACAGACCTTGTGGGGAAAAATGGGTCTTGCTAGGACTCAGCGAGAGAATGAAATGCAGACAGATAAAAAGGACAAAGGAGGAAATAAACAGTCAAATGTTTAAATGAATTACATAAAGAGGAAGATTCAAGGGTAAGAAGAAAGGGACATAGTTTTCAGAAAACTGAGTTCCTGATGAAATTGGATTCATCAGCTGGAGAGTCAGAAATTTGATGACATTATAAGTGGAACCGAGTGAAATACCAAAAGAGACCCAGTTTGTGTACAATAACTGTTTCACAGATTTAAATTCCCCATTTTCTTCCACCCTTCCCTCTAATTCATTTCTGCAAGTAGGCTCAGAAAACAAACTAGCAGTTTTTGGCTATGAAGCAGAGTAACAGTAAGCTACCCAGAAAGCCACCTGTACCTCACAAAGCTAGTTTTAGGACACTTAATTTAAAAGATCGTGTACAGTTGTTTGTTTGTTGGGTTTCTCACCGCCCCCCCACCCCCCCCACCCCCCACTAGTACTGCCCTTCTTACTGTTATGCTTTTCTTTGTTCACGTGACCCAGGTGTGTTACCCCAGAACTTTGCATTCAGCAAAGACAAGCTGAGATCACAAACTGTACTGGGGCTGTTTGGGATGGAGTTAGTTTTCTTCACAGTGTCAAAACACTGTTGTTGACACACCAGCCAATAAACTACAGAAAATTAAGGACAGTGCCATAAACTGCCTGTCAAGGCAAACTGTCCTTCCCTCCAGTTTTATTGCTAAACATTACATTACACGGTCTGGAATATCTCTTTGGTCACTTCAAGTCAGCTGTCTTCCTTGCGTCCCCTTGCTGACTTCTTGTCCACACCTATCCTACCTGCTGGAGGGTGGCAGAGTGAGAAAGAGAGAAGGTCTTGACGCTGCGTAAGAGCTCTTCAGCCACAGATAAAATGCTGGTGTGTTATGAGCACTGCTTTGGTCACGAATCAGGAGCAGGCTGCCACAAAGAAAGTTAACTCCATCTCAACCAGATCCATTATACGTATATTTCCATGACATCAGTCAGCATACATGAGGTGCTGCAGCATAGAACACTGTATTAACACTGTATGGAGAAATACAACACAATAACCTTCCTTAAAGGCTATCCCAACTTTCTTTCTTGGATGATCTCTGACACAAACTGATCTTCAAGATTTCTAAAGCACACTGCCATACTTTGTGTTTCATTTGAAATTCCAGAAAAGAGGTTGTAGATATGACAGTCTATCTGCAAAACAGGGGTGGCACAAGCCATGGCAGAACCGGGTTTCTTTACTTTCACCACCATGCCTCAGCCCTGACCTTAAGGGATTTTTCAAAGGAAAATGAGACAAAAATACTTTCATAATAATTTAAATCTTGCATGCTGTGGTAAGCATCCATTCAGCAGAATTAAAATCATAAAGTAATATTTATCATTGCAAGCATGAATGGACCTGAGTAAACATATTGACACATAAGTAATACTTTTCACTAAAAAAAAAAAAAGAAAAAGTAGTATACCTTCAGAAGACTAGATAACAGACAATCTACATCTCCCAGCTCTGGCAGAAATTCCGACTATGACCTTAAGTCACTTGATGTCTGTATGTTTTCCTCTAATCACTCTTTTCCTCCCATTCCTCTGTGTCCATTTTGCTTTCAAGACAGGGACTATGCTAGTATGAGTTTACACGGCTCATGGCACAACAAGGCCCCAACTTCCACAATATTTTGTTGCCAGATATAAATGGATTATCATAGAATAAGTGATCACACAATGCCTGGTTTCGGATTTTATAAGTCAATACAAATTAGAGTTTTCATGGTGTTTGGTTTGCTGCTTTCTGTTTGGTTTTTGATGGTGTGTGGGTTTTTGTTGTTTGTTTTTGGTTTTTTAAATGAATGAATGAATTCCGCTTGATTTTTGAATGGGCTTCCTTAAAAAGACAACTCAAATCAGAAAGAGCTCTTTAATGTTGTCTAAGGAAAAAGGAAGACTGAAGCATGAAGAATCTAACAGCTGTTCCAGCTGAAAAGTTCCCACACCTTTGCACTTAAACAATATAAAATTTCTTGGGTTTGGTGTTTTGTTGTTTTTTGGTTTTGTTTTGTGGATTATTTTTGTTTGTTTTGGTTTGGTTTTTGTTGGTTTGTGTGTTTTATGTGTTTTTTTTTTTCTTTTACAAAGGGCATTTCTCTTGCCAACAGGCAGAAACCAGCTGAGTTTGTTTTGCTGGTACAAAGCAGGTCTCAAATTTTCAACAGCCATCATAGTAACAAGCTCATCTTATTTCTTTCGACCTCGTCGCTACTCATTTCAGAGGCTCTTCATAGACTCAGAAAACATTTTTCAAACAGTGGGGGGAAAAAAGGCTGGAAGTGAGCTCCAATGGAAAAATGACCAAGAATGGTAATTCAGCAGCCCCTTTTGGCAAATCCAGGCCACGTCACATCAATGACAAGGCTCAGCAGTTTGGGAGACAGGCACACTACTTCCACGAAAGAACCACAGGCCATTCCCGTGCTGGACTGCTACAAAGCTTAAAGATCAATCGTACATACACAAATCTCACACAGCGTGTTATATTTGCAATATGTTTCTAGAAAAAGAACATACGTGTTAAAAATTAAGAAGCCAGTCTGAATTTTAAAGCGATTAAGAATCTTATTGTCCCTGCTTTTTATGATTCCTGATCCGATTATCAGACTTCTAAGCCTTTGAGGAGCATGCTAAAGGTACACAACCGTCAGAAATTGGTTTGATAAGTATACCAAGCTCAGAATAACTAACCTTTTTTTTTGTATTAAACAAAAGCAAAAAAGATCTGCAACAGATCTTGTCATTTTCTGTTCATGAACTGTCTTGCAAAAGGGCCTTTCCTGAGTTGTCACTCAAAATTGCCTGTTCTTTCAGCAAATTATTCTCTCTCCATAGACTGCTTAGTTACAGAGCACAAGTAAATTACACAGTCCTCACTGCAATTTATTTGAATAGCATATACCATTTAGCGTGTGCATATTTGAAGTTCTTCGTGTGACAGAAAAGTACATAGATCATGCAATCAGGAAAAGAAAGAACAAAAATACCAAGTCTTACGTATCCAACCTACATTTTATGACCTAGTGCACAAAGCTAACTTACTCACAGGTCATTCTGTAAAGATTTATTGTTTCAGGCTCAAGTTTCACACAGCGACTGCTTTTAGGCACTTAAGAGAGCCCGATTTTCAGAGGCAAATTCAGTTCCCTTCCACAACTTGGGACCTGACGATTTGGACATCAAAACTAGAACCTTGAATATAAAAACTCAGGCCTTACTGCTCAGGGAAAATGAACACAAAGAAATCTTGAACTCTGGAAAGCTGAAATGCAAGTACACACACCCATATGTAGAAAAATTCAGTCACCAAAATCCTCACCACATGTTTAATCAAGTGTACTTTTAATAGCTACATGTATCAGTGACAGAATAACCCTTAGTGTTCAAGATACTAGACATAAATAATATCTATTAATCCAGTTGATTTAATGGAAAAAGAAGAAAAACTCTGAAGTTCAGAGTCTCCACATGAAGTTTGAATTTTATCAGGTAGCTGCTGTTTCGAATGTAAATTCTACCATCGTACAGGCTGTAGTATCTTAGTGACTAACCCAGCTGCAATTTGGAGAGACCAGTACTACTGGGGTTTGATGGCAGAAAGAGGTTTTGATTTTTATGGCTTATGCCCATCAAATTTTTTCCAAAGACAGACAGTACCATTGTTTCTGTTTAAAGGCCACAGTTGCAGACTTCGGGGCCATTACAATTCATACGAATACTCTCACTTCTGTGGCTGCTGACCCTAAAGAAGTCTTTAAATGTTATGGAGGCTAGAATTGGAGAGAACTGTCACACCTTTATTCTAACAGCAGAAAAAGAATAGTTACCTGGATTGAATGATTTGTGTGTGATCTGTTCGAGGCCACTGAGTAGCTCTGAGCTAAAGTGGAAGATGGAGAACTAAGCCAGGTACAATAACAGCCTTGTTAAGACTCACAGGTCTCACAACCATTTTCACCTAGGGCCACTATCAAGATGAAGAGAACGACCACTTTTCATAGAGGAAATAGGTGTTTCTGGGTTTGACTTCTTGGTTCTTTGACAATACATTTGATTTAAGGGATGTCTTGAAGACACAGATTCCAGCAAGACTCGAAGGTTGAAGGGGAACTACTAAAAAGTTACAGCAACTTGCCTGGAGAAAGCATCAATTGCCCAAAAAAAGGCACACTGTTTTTTCCTGTCAGTGTCACCTACTATAACAGGATCTGCTACACTATGTTTCAAGTGCTGAAAGTGAAGTAGAATATTAGCAGAGTGGTAGGTATTTGAAGAAATAGGTAGATAGTCAGTTATCAAGCCTAGGCTTTAAGATTTTTTTCTACCATGCCATGCCTAACCAGAAATTCTGAACCTTGTGCAGCCTAAAGGTTTCAATATGTTGACTACGACCAGAATTGCGTGAAGTTTCTGTTTCAGTGCTCCCTCTGAACAACCACAGCATAAGAAAGGCCTCAGACACTTTTTGAAATTAAATCCATGCCATTGTGCCTTCAAACCCATGAAGAATTCATTACAGCAATTAGCTTACAGGGAGGCCCTGAGACCAGGCTGTTCCAAAGGGACAGAATAAAAACAAGCCCTGGCAGGAAGATGACCAGCCACTGCACTCCTGAAACCAGGAACCAAACTAACCTGTTGCTGCACAACAAATGAAACTATGGATGTTAACCACAATTTTGCAAGTGCAGCAACACCTTGATTGTCTAATTACATGTAAAGATATGCCTAATATTGTAAAATCGAAATTCTGATTGCTCTAAAGCAGCCAGAATTCTTGGAAAAGTTGTAACCATTACGTGGCAAAACAGAAGAGATTTCTGAAATATCAGTAAGTGCCACTCCTTAAAAAAATGAGATAACCATGCTCCAGCAGTTTGAGCTACCCGACCATTGAACTAAACCATGCTGAGTCAGAGTGCTTGACTTTTCATTGTTGATTTCCAAGAGACTAGATTTTAAAGAAGGAACGAGGCTTTAGTTAAATACAAGGAAAATAGCCAAGCTAAAGGCAACACTTACAGAACAGTTTTGAAAGCTTTTTTTTAGCTTTCAGAAAAATCCAGAGGCATGACAACTTCACATACAACCAAATCAATGATTTACCACATCATTTTGTTTTTAATTTAATGGTTCTGTTCATTCATAAAATAGAAATACTACAAGGTGAAACATGGACTGAAATTTAAACACCTCATTAGAGTTACATATTATTTTGTCTACTAAATATATTGCTTTGTCAATGAAACACAGTGGTTTATGTGAGATCTCTACCAGACTGTTTCTTTACAGTTATTTGTTTGGATTTGATTTTACTATGCAGTTCCCTGGTCCACACGTATATAATTTGGTTTACTTGCAGCACACTCAATGATATTATAATGATTTGTAAGGTATTTGTATTGATTTCACTTTACAAAAAAGTCAAAATGAAATTAATCATAAAAAAAGAGACCAAATGCAATCTTCAGAGTTTTCTCCATAGAAAAACTTATTGAAAAGAGATATGACCCAGAAAAGCACTTCAGTTTTCACATTTCAGTTTTGCCTGAGAAAAAAGTTTACTGCTTAAAATATTTGATCAATACTCGTCACTTCTGATTTGTCATTTCTCAATAGTTGCAGATAGAATTCATTATAACACAGAACAGAAAACTACCAAGATAATGAAATGGATGCATCTAATCCATAAACACACTATAAACAAAATGAATTCTTGGATTTATAATGCTTTGAAGATAGAAATTACATTATTAAAGCAAACCTGATGAAAGCAGAAAACAGGTTGACTTCTATCAAATTAGTCTTCTTAAGTTCAAAACTACTTTTTCTTAAAAATTTCTCAGCAACTTCCATTTAACCCAAATGCTTGGCTGAGTTTGAAAGATCACGCCAACTTGAAATTTTACATTCAGGAAAACAGCATGATGAAACGTGTCATTAAACCTTCATTAAATAATAAACAAGCTTTCTAATAACTGCTAAATAATAATCTGGTTTACATAGCTCTGTGCACTGGCAAAATGCTTAGTGGTGGGGGCAGATGCAAGTGCAGCAGACAGGGCAGAAAGGATTAGATCACTGCATCTCAGCAAAATTTCTTCTTTCAGAAAGAGAAAAATCATAAAAATCAACACCAACCATTCAGGTGTTGCCTTTCTGTTTAATGAAGCAAAGCTCAGAAATTCACTGAGGCTTCAATGTAGTTCTGCCAAACTACCCCCATTGTCTGTCTAGGCAATTTTTTTCTCAGCCAATGCAATCTATTGTTATACAGTTTATTGTTCCTTTAAACTGCATTTGCAAAGGGTGCAGAGGAACAAACTTACCACCATATTAGCACATATGCTGGGAGAGAGTAGAATGCAAACAAGGTAAGGTGAAGGGTTTCTGCTACCAAGAGATGACTGATTCAATTTATAAGAGAATAATATCAGCCAGTGTCCCACTGTTCCCTACCTCCAACAAAAATAAAATCCATAGAAAAAGAAAACAAGAAACGGGATGGAAAACAGAAGTAGACTATTTTTCCAGGATTTATATTGCTATGATGCAAGTGCAAAACTAAGGTAAATGAATCAATTGAAATAGCTGGCTGTAAGTTCACAAAAGTTTAAAGTCTTGCCAGAGAACAAATGAGAAGACCTGTGTTCCATTTGTACCCTCCTCCTCTAAATTCCTGTGCTCTCAGACTGCTCTCACAGGACTCCAAGAGACAGTGGGACCTCAGACCAGGCAGAGGGCTGCCTGTCCTATACCACGTTTACAAACAGGAGACAGCATCAAGGACAGAAGCTGCATTCCTTTGTCACTGTTCCTTCCCTGTCCTCCACCCCTTGCCCTGCCCGTGTGGAAAAGGCTTCAAGAACAGCAAGAGCTTGAACCTACACCATCAGCAAAAGAAGTTAATATATATGATGATGCCACCTAGAACATAGCCCCACTCTCTCCATAAGGATACATATAACTGAACAAGAAATAAGGGATATTTACAAAAATAGTATGTGGACTATATTTCCAAAGCTCATTTCCCCCTTCTTTTTCTTTAATGGAGATCTGCCAAGCTTTTCAACAGCTTTCTCTAGGTCACCAGAAAACTGAAATATCAGTAGTTGAAACCCCAAAATGCATTTACCTAGTTAGGACTGTGCAATAGGAAGGAGGAAGGTCATGTTAAATTTGTTGTGCTAGGAACAACTATTCTACTGAAAAATAATATGACAAGACTATATTTGCAACTATAATAAAAGCAATAATACTGCTGACAGAGTTCCTCCTGTTTCACTTTTCATAAATTGGAATCCGTGTTAGCCTATCAGAATAAGATTACATTCTATTTTGAGACTTTTTCGTAAAAGCAATGCAATTAACTGCTAAATCAATAAATGAGAGATAATCAACTTATTTTCTTTTTTAATAGAAAAAATAACGCAAACCAATATTACTGCCATGCACTATGGAACAACGCTTTTTGGTACATAAAAATCAACATAAATCTAAAGCTTTCAAGTGCCCTCCATATTAATCCATATATTTATGTAGAATGAGTAATTTTCACTGAAAAGATACTTAACAGAAGCCAATACAGCTCTCTGACATAACAGTATATTAAACCTGTAAATCAATGTACCTTCTATACTGTATAATTTAATAACATCAGTGAAATTTTTATGCAAACTCATATTTTACCCTTAATGTGATCTATTACAAACAAACATTGATCCATCCAGAACAACACTGGGTACTTATCGTGGAAATCACTAAACACATGTTTAAAATCCTGCTTTACAGAAAAAGAAATTCAGCCCTGCACACAGGAGGTACCCAATTCCTGTTCAACCTTGGCATGCTACTGCAGTCCTACTTATTATTTTGGGATTCAGATGTTCTTTGGGTTAGCCATCTACTGAACCACATCGCTAATTGACTTTCCATACTGCTGGAAACGTTACAGGTAGAAAAACGCTGCGGCTAAAGTCACTGCACAAAGCAAAACCAAAACAAAATAATGTTCATTTCTCGCAATAAAAACCCCAAGCCTTGAACAGACTCAAAATTCTGATGCACTGATATGTTGAGTAGTATAGCAGTAAAACAGACCCAAGAACTACAGAAGTGTGATAAGCAAACTCCCCTCTCAAAGTTTAGCATCACATTCATTAGCAGCGAATGCCTTTCCTAGTTGTGCTTCACCTCCGCCCACTTCGACCTGTAACTTTGGAAGTACACGGCAAACTAATTGAAGTGAACCAACAGCGGGTGAACTTGGCAATCTACAGTCTGTTCACTTCTGTAAAGTTAATTTTTCTGGGAAAAACTTTTTAACAATTGATTTCAACTACTGCAGAAGATAGTGGGATCTAGTTTCAGTGAGACACACTTGACGATACTTCTGTATGATTTGGCACTAAATTTTCACGGAAGACATATTTGCAGGTAGTAGTGGATTAGTGCCCTCTTGTCTGGGGCCCTAGATATACCAGCCTACCGTGCCTCCTGTTTCAGCTATTCTGTCCGCACCCAACGACCTACCCATACCACGAGAGGCTTTCAAAGAAAGGTCTTTTTGTCTTTACCAAACAAAAAGCTGCCATAATGACAGTTCGGTGAGTTACCATGCTCTTAGTTCAAGAGTATTCTGTGATACATTTCAAGCCAGATTATCGAGTGACTCAGAACATCCACCAGACCGAAATTCAAGGTGTGACACATTTATATGCGCAGAACAAACAAGGCTGAAATCTTTTCAGTAGTTTTTACTGTCAAAATGCCTTTACGTTAACATCATATTTCGATATTTCTTTACATTTCTATATTTTCCCTTATGAAAAATTAAAAAGTACTAACAAAATGCTTATATTGCTTATGGACCAATAAATATATTTTGATTCATTAATAGATTCATAAAAACATTTGGTAATTAGTTAAGACTTAGTCAACACTTAGAGTGCCTTCCAAGAAGAATAACTAAGTACCAAATTTTAAATGTGTAAATTGGGGCATGGGAGCTGAATTAACCTTCCCAGGATCTCAACGAGCCCGTATTGGTTTTGTGCTTTCACCAAACCATCCACTAAATGAGTTTCATGAGCTTCAGGGTAACAACAAAACCGAAAATATAAAAAATGACTATGTTTCAAACGTCACCAAACAAAACTAACTTGAAATTTCCAGCACTCCACATCACCATTCTTTCAGAGAAGCTGCAGAACACCGAGGAGGCTTGGCCGAGTGAAAAGCGCAGGATACAGCAGGCTCAGGAGCCTTTTACCCGGGTGCATGATTTGAGCCACATAGAACATGCTCCAGCCTTACCAAGAGCATCCTACCACTGCCTGCAGTCCCAGCCAGGACCTGAAGCTAACTTCCAGTTTGTCAGTTGTGTCTGCACAACTGTTCGTCCAAAGGGACAAACAAGATAGCATTGTGTCCACCAGTTTCAATATCCCATCTGAAGTGACAAAGCAGTCATTTTTACACCCAAACTAAGGGTAGAGGAGTTACACAGCAGTTTGGAATGAAACTCAGACCTGTGTTTCTTCATCCGTAGTCGATGACATTTGTCACCAAGGGCAAGGAGTCATTTCATGACATTTTTTCATGCCTCTTGTTTAGCTATGTGTAAATGCTGATCAGAGACAAAGAAATGTGGAGAGATACTCCTGAATGACCTGTCCCACTCCCCAGTTTTCAACATTAAATATGGGACTTCTTCCTCCTGTAAAGTTTGGGATTATCTCTAATGTTTTCTAAATCAATCCTTAGACTCCATCCTTGATTTATGGTTTCAAAATTGCTAACCTAAGTAATGAAGCAGTGCAATAATAATAAAGAAGTTATTCTTGTCAGAGCAAACATCTAAGCCTAATCATTGATATTAGCTTTCAGTGACATCGAAATGAAATTCTGATCTCTAGCAGCAATCTAGCTTGAGAGTGTGAGTGGTGGGGACAATTTATCATGGAAGAAGGAAAAATGGTACATGCTGTCACATCATGTATCATAGAAGTATCAAAATTGCTATGGAAACTGTGCACTTTTTATAGAGTAGGCACATAAAATTCACATAATATGTCAGAGAATAAGTTACTACTGTCCTGAGGCTGTAATAAGATCTACACCCTTATTAGTGAAAAGATTTGACAGATTTTGTTTATAATGAATACTTGTAGCCAATGAGTTTGAGTCAAAGTCACCCTATTTTGACCCATCCACTCGCTTTTGGGTTTCTGTCCCCGTTAGATACAGGGAGAGTGCAAAGTAATATAATTTCCAATGGTTATTAGATTCCATTATAGTCACTTGTGATACGACAGGGAAATTGGCTGTATTCACGTCCCATATTCAAAATTATTAGGAGGAAATATCTTCTTACCCTTGGATTTTTTTCTTGCATTATACAGACCTATTCTTAGCATTTATCTGTTTTGTTTACAATTTAGTATTGAAGACACAGGGTAGGATAAATATTTAGGATTCATTTGATAAGACCGCAAATAGGAAAATCAAGGTTTTAACACAAAATGGTTTAAAGTATTTCCTGTGAATAGCCTAAACACTGCAGCCCTTTGCCACCCTGATCTGTGAGTGACGTGTTTCTCATTGATTGACAGCATTCCTGATGGGTTAGGTTGGAGAAAAATGAGCTTGTTCAGGAGAGCAGAAGATACTACAATTAGGTTTTGCAGTCCAGCGATATAGTGACTGGTAAAAGAAAGCAAAGTGGAGAAAAATGGTTATACACGTAACACCCTAGGGTGCGAGGGTACATTTATCACCTTGTTTTATATGACACACTGGATGAATGTTGATGAAGATTGTCAGCATCAATGTCAGTGAAAGCAATTCCACAAGTAAAAGAGTTTGTATTAAAAGACTCTCCCTACGAGGAGGAAATTCACATGATTATTTTATAAATAAGAAACCTACAAAATGGTGCAAAGCAGATAACTGTTGACTAAAGATTTTTTTTTTTTTTTTACTTTGTTGTAAACATGGGCTCCTGTTTACTGAAGAAAACACACCTGCAGTAAGCATGCAGCAATCAGATCAAAATCCATGAAAATAACAGAGACATTGAAAAACTCTGCATTAAAAAAACTCCAAGTGCATTACTGGCAACAATCAAGTATCATCTCAGAAGTGCGTAGTGGAAAGAGCAGTCCATTACTACAGATGAACACATTCTGCATTACACTGTTTTACAGTAGTGCGTTACTATTAAACAACAGCTTATCAACTAACAGCAGTCTGAACTCATATATAGCATCTTCAACAGAAATAGGAGAACAACTTCTGGAAATTAGTATTGTTGAAATTGTTACTAACCCCTACAATAACCCTTCATCTTCTATTAAAACAACAAAAAAGCACGACTCAGCAATTAAAAAAAAAAAATAAAACCTAGCGCAGAATTAGGATTGCCTGATGTACTCCCCAGCCTGCTTCAGCAGAAAAACAACCCATGTAAACCACAAGTTTTGAAGATAACTGGAGAGTGATGGTGGACCCATCCAACCCCAAGCATGCATTCATCAAGCAACACTCCATCACACACTCATCTTTTAACAGAAGCCACAATGTAGCGTTTTCTGAGGTCCACACGCAGCACCACAGGAACTCACCTACACAACCCTTCTTTCACATTCCTCCTTACGATGCTGTGGGATCAAGTCTTTACCTCTTCTTCATTAAAACCTCAACCTACACTCATCTCCCTCTAAAGGCACAAAGAGCATTGTGTCTTCTGGCTGAAAGTGCCTCCACAGCGTGACAGTGAAATCAAACATTCAGTAGCTGTTTCTTCCACAGTTATTTCGTGATTCTACGAAGGGCTCAGCAGCCCCCCAGGGCCGTGGGGCTCTCCTGGGCTGCCTCATGCAGCAGTGAGCCTTGGCTGAAGTGCTGCCGTTGATCCCTCCACCTTTCAATACAGGAGCATCCAACACACTGTTTGTAGGTGCTTCCTATGGGCTACTGCAAGATCTGGGGAGAGAGGGAGGTGATGCGTGTGCATCCACATCCCTTGTTTTCAGAACTTGGAGTTTTTCCTTAAACCTGCGACTGCACACTTGTAGGGACAACTGCTGAGGAAGGATAACTCTGCATTAATAAGGAAGGATTGATTTGTTTTGACCATACAATCGTTAAAACTTCCATTGAGTGAGGATCTCACCTGTGCTCATACAGAGGCAAAAACATACATTTCATTTTTCAACAAACTTTTGCTATTAAATTCTGAAAACATACTCTATTTCCCCATTATCTACAGAAAAACAAACTTTTAAGAAAAACTGTTTCGCTGACATTTCATTTTAAGGATTTTAATTTTTACGAATATCATACTTGCATGTATCTATATTAAATGCATAGCATTCACTTTTCAACATATTTAAGGAAATTTAATGAGTTTAATAAACTTAAAGGGATGCTATGTCTGTTCACTCTGTAAAGATTGTTTATTTCAGGAAATAAACCATTTTGAAATGAGTAATATGACTTTTAGAGTTATGACTATCTCATTCAATTAGTTTCTGTAATTATTGTCATTCTACACAGAATATGCAGTACTAAAGAGGAAAATACATTTTCAGGAATTACAGTGTAGGTGTACAACTGTTATTGTTAATGAGCCATAAACTTTAGTCTCCTGCTCTGTAAATTCATGCCAGTGTAATGTAATTTTGCAAAATAAATCGACAGTTACAGTTGGACAAATAATGTTGAATTTTAATACTTTCTATGAGATTGTTATCCTCTAACACATTTCATGCAGTTTATTTTTTCCTCTCTTTTAGATCATCCTACTCTTAAAAAATATGTTGCAATAGAGTCAAGTGAGGTCTGAACAATACTGAGTTCTCACTGCTCAGGTATGTGCTACCTGAACTATAGACAGGGAATTTGTAAGACATTTTCACCTCTCCCTAGTTTTGCCTTATCATCATTTCAAAGAGACACTAATGAATAAATTCAACGTAATCCTAGGCCTTCACCACCCATGGACTCAGACTTGGTTTACATTAACAAGTAGTGCAGATCAGTAGAAGCAGATCTACGAATGAAGCGGTTAGTGGCCCAGACATGGGTCTGTGTGTGCACAACTCAAAACCAGCTTTAGTCTAATCCCATGAACTGCGGTGCATTATGCATGCTCCTGGAGAATATCTTCCAGTAGTCTCATCTGTAAGGTATACAAATCACATATTCCATGACTGCTTCAAAGTAAAGCTCACTAAGGGAAAAATTGGGAGATTTCCTTCATAAGCACACACCAATTTGAACTGAAACAGTACTGCAGCTGCACTCTTAGTGGCCCAATTCAAAATGTTTCATGGCCAATGAAAGAAATGAAAAGAGGTTGAATCACACTTTTTAAATGCCTGAGAATAAACAACAGGTTTTGGTGCCACAGTTTCTCCCCTCTACAGTATGAGACTCCCCATGCTCAGAAGATGATATTTTGAGGGAGGAAAAAAGTAATAATAACTTATTAAAAGTGGAGTAAACAGAGGTACAGACGCACACACAGAATTATCACTGGAAAGCTAATAATTCTGATGAGCAATTTTTCACTTGGAGTTCATGTTACCCAGTGCCTTGCAATTTGCAATGCTCCCCACTTTGCAAAATAAGGTTTATGTTTTTCTGATAGACCCTCTTAGGTTGGCAATATGCATGCCTGCCAGATTGTGGATGGGGAAAATCTCACAAAGAGAGAGACAAAAATTGATTGCAAGGAGCATCATTTGCATTCTGTCCTTAAAGCAGGTAAATAATAATAATGAATGTGCTTTATACAGCAGAAGTTTGGAATTGTCTGGCATCTCCAGAGCCTGACACTGAACAGCCAGACTCAATATGCTGATGAATGTGTCTGCTGCGCTGTGAATAGGTGTTGTTCTGTTATGCACAGGTCATGATAAAATATTCATCATCTAAAAAAAATAAATATAAATGACAAGAATCAGGCTGCTGTCATATCAGTCAAAGGAAAAACTTTGATCAGTAGTTTCTTTGCTGGTTTAAAATTAGTAAAGAACAACCACCACAATCTCTATTTTGATACAGGAATTCAAGTTACATTTCTTCATTGCTGTACACCTTTGTGTAGAGCGAGCATACCCGAGGCTTAAATTCAACAGAAGACAATTGTCACTGGATCTTTACCCCGCGAATGTTAAACCAGCAAGAAACACGGCTAGCAGTGTAATTGCCATGTCCTGTCCACATTCGAGTTCCTCTGAGAAGCCCACTGCTTCTTACAGCCAGTTGGTTCCTCACCATAAAGGATTTTCTCTCTCCTCAGGTTGTAACACACAGAATAAAGGCCACTTTTCCAACATATGGCACGTGCTTTGCATGCTATCTAAACAAATGCTGGCACACTCCCTAGCAGCAATATTACAGAGCAGGGTAGGACAGGGAAAGATTTTCAAAAGTAATCAGCTGATTTAGAATGACTCATCTGTTGTGTTCATGATGTAGGAGGTCACATCCTGAAGCAGACCCAGCTGCCGAGGATGGACACTCAGTTATGCTTTGCTATCAAAGGTGTGATAATGGAAAAAAAAAAAAAATCACCTGTCACTATTGAAAAGCTTAGTCATAGTGTGCCATTAATATATTTACATGAGACCTTTGCTTAATTGAATCCACGTGTTCTTCTGACTTTGGCAAAGATTACGTTGTCTCAGAAGTTACCAAACTAGCTGGGATTTGCAATTCATATGGCTACGCTTTTTGTGGCTCCTCAGGGTTTCAAAATCTTAAGAATTTGGGCTTTGTTTAAATTGAATGATTGACAGAGCAAAATTAAATGTCTATGCTTTTAGAATTTGTTAAAAAAAGAGAAGGTAGATGGGAACATTTCTACCTTCACCACAGTTTATCTACATTATTCCATTAACATGAGGATCTTTCTCCAGATACTACACAGATTCAAAATGATACCGTTTCAGTGTACCCATTACTGACTTTAAGGCAATTATTAAGTCATGCAGTAGATTTGTGTGGAAGGACAAAAGACCAAGTTGTAACTTCAGATACTGTGTCTAAAGCAAAAAGGACCCGGCTTTTCCTGGTTTTGTTCAGAACTTTGATGCCAATCAAGAAGGTATTTATAAGCATGTGGGAGGTGATGGAATAGGAAAGGGTAAGATGGGTGTTTCTTGTATGATTTTTAAGCTACCCTGTTATCATCAGAAAAATAAGCAAATCCCAGCATCTCATCCTTCAGAACAGCGCTGATGAAAGCACATTTGATTTATGATTATATGATTAGGAGCTGCCAGAGCCTCATGTTGATTTCCATCCTATTCACATGGAGCAGAGACTAGTCAGTCTATTTGCATGTCTGGGAGACCTGGGCTTTAGTCATCTTGTAGAGAAAACTTAATTGCTTTTTTCTACCCAATACTACCTACTGCTACAGAGTTTAGCCTTGGTAACCTACGCTCATAGGACAGGATTGTAGCCTCCAATTTCTTTTACATGATGCAATGGTACAAGACAAATACTTTTAATAAATACCTATATAAAAACTTTGTTCAGCAGAGGCTGAACTATTTAGAGATGTTTTGTCAGTTGCCATTAAGAAGCTCAATATCAAAGTTAGAACATCTAAGCACATCAGAGATTACACCGAAAAACAGAGAAACCAGAGAAAACACCGGTGAACCCTCATTCTGATTTTTCTAATTACTTAATAATATCTTAATATTTAATCGCAGGGCTAGCTTACAGAGAAGCAAGAATGCACACTCTACTTGCTTTTCCTACTTTGCATATCAGATGCACATAGTCAAACTAACAAAACGCAAGAGTCGCAGCGTGAGTTATTTGTGCTTTTCCAGTTACATTCCAACCATAACAAGTATGCAGAAAGAGCACAGCCAACAATTTCCAGGCTACAAACTAGCCTAGATTATCCTGTCTCCTATCAATACCACTGTTTCCACTGAGATGCATTTATTGGCTTGCCTGGAGTACAATTTGAGCGTGTTCCAGTGAAGTGTCCTTTAGAATTTCTACCGTGTTTTTTAAAAGATATGTTCACTTTAACTTTTACTTTCCTAGGAAGTAATTACTATGCCATAAGCTACAGAAAAACTTTATCTCAATCGTTCCTCAACATTAAAAAAAGCAAACACCTAATCACAGGAGAAGCAAACTATTCAACATTTTCTGGATGCTTATGAACCACATGCACTCTTTCTTGAAGTCCTTCCATGTTTTCTTACCGCAAGCTATCAGAGATAACAAATGATGCATTTAGAGGATGACTGTGCACTCTACAAATGTTAACAATGGAGGAGCGTACAGTTGCTCAGCGCAGCTGGCATTGTAATTGAGACGCATTGGAAAGCTTTTTGGTATTCAACATCCCTCGTACTGCCACAGGAAGACCACGTTCAGCAAACGCTGTTGAACCAAACACACATGCAAGAGCCAGGTGAGCAAAAGACTTTGTTCAGGACTTCTCCCTAACTACAATATGACCACAAAATCGTAGAGCAACACAGTTCTCTCCCGCCCTCCAATTAACCACACTGCAGTAACCCCTAGAAGCCCTAATACAAGGATCAGAACTCACTGATAATGCAGAAAGACCAAAGACCTGTTTTCTATCAGTCTCGTTTCCCCTCCTCCCCACCAGTTTCCACCAGGACCATGAGGCAGACAAATTTTGCCCAGTCAATGCACCTAGAGGTGCCAAGAGAAGTTTGTTAAGCCTCTCAGAGGACTGGCTAGTTGAGATCTCATACAGAAACACTCTTCCACTCCCCCCATTCCGCCCTTTCTCTTCAGATACCTCTCGAGTAACTGAAATCACTTGTGGCACTGGCAGGTAACATCTGCCCCTGCTTTCTATGCACCCCACTTCAAGGGCCACCACAGGCCCAAACAGGTAAAGTAGGACCCAGCAGGCTTGAAAGTAGGAGGAGAGGGTTTGGGGAATCTTCACTTACACTGGACTTGTAACCCCCAACATGCCACATATGGTGGAGGAGGGAAGGATGGCAGATGTTCTTCTAAATCACAGGCTGAAGTGGCAGCTGCTGAGGGGCTCTGCTGCACCCAGGGGGCAAAGGCTTCTCTCCAAGCCTCTTCCCTGCTTTGCTTTCACATGCCGCTCTAGGAAAAAAACGTGAGCAGCAATGGAAAGCGAGCTTTTGCAGCTTGGGAGGATGCAAAAGAAACAGGGACTTGACATACTGCACCTATAACACAATCGGGGTGAAAATCCCCAGTTTGTAATTTGTCCTTCCATTAAACTATATTTGGGTAAATCAATTGAACTATAATTCAGTAACTAGTGTAACTGAAAATGCACCAGTACTGCTTTTCAGGGCACAGCTGCTGTTCTTTATGGATTCAGATCTGAAACACCACAATTTGCACTAAACAGAGCAAAAATTTGAGTTCCCCTCTCTGACATGTCACAACTTTTCACAGGTAATCTTTTTTGCTATTTGCTGAAGATGAGTTTTCAGTCATTCACTTTGGCAGTAGACAAACTGTAGAGAAGGCAGTGAATTAACATAAACGAATGGATCATATTCTATGTGCTGAAGGATTGAGTTCCTGAAAACAAATTCAGTTTCATCTAAAAAAGCTTATTTATGATTTTTTTTCCATAAGACTGTGCCCCCCCAATCTCTACCACTTTATGTTTTATCTTCTCATATCACGAGGTTTCTTACAAGTTTCACACTAAATCTTTACTACACATTCATACGGAATAATAAACATATCATGTTAAATACAAGTGCCTCAACAAACTGAAACTCATCAGCTAAAGCTACATCTATACATAAATATACCCACAAAGGAATTTTGTAGCATCTGAGAACATAGATTAAAGATAAATAATTGGTTCCATTGAATCATAAGTGAGAAAGAAAATGCACTTGAGTCTTTGGACATAGCTGGCTTTCGAGAGAGTTAGGAGTGAGCCTAGGTACAATTTCAGAACAGAAGCCTGGGCTGGTTTAAATTTTTGTGCATACCCAGGGAGTTCCAGGCAGCAGCATGCCAACACACAGAATTATCAGCACATCAAAGGCATTATATTTATCAAACCCTGCCACAGCACATTTACTAGCTGTATGATGGATGTTGTTGTAGCAAGCAAGGAACACTTTGATGTACATGGCCTTCTTTGATTAATGAGGGCTCTTGCTGAGAAGCTGCATATGGAGTAAATTACTCTTTTCAAAAATGGCTGATTTGCACTATTGTACTAATTATGTCACAAGCTCAGAGTCGGTTCCAGATTCAGTCACCCAAAATAAAGAAATAAAGCCTCACACACACAGGTCACGATTTTGTCACACACATGCATCAGCTCAAAATCCTAATTAAATTAACTTAGAGTTTCTTTCCTTCTGCGAGAGAGCACTGATAAGTATTTCTTGCCTCCACTAAAAGTTTCTAAAATCTAGTATCTAGCAACCAATTTGTTTCTCTGAAATGAATGCAATTTTTTGTAAATTCAGTTGTATTTTTAAGAACCATATAAGAGCTTTGGAAGCATTTTAACTCTTCACCAAAAACAAAAACCGAAAAACCAGGCAGAGGGAACCACAAGGCACAAAGCATGCCTCTTAAAAGCATTTTCTAGATTAATTCTAGTAGCTCGCAAAACACTGCAAACCCGAATTTATTCCATTAGCCTCAATTCTCTAAGCATGTGGTGCCTTAAGCAATTTATCCACTTAGTTGTAACAACAACCAAAAAAGCATTTCTTTTAACACATTAAAGCAGTGTTACTTTCTTAAAATTTTGAGCAGTAAATATTTTATCATGTTAATTAAGTATGTTTGCACACTCCAATTTGTTATTACAGATGGCAGAACCAGTAATTTGCCCAAGATCACATGGACTGCACAGAACAAACTATTATTTTTATCATTGGACATATGAGGAAGATTAAAGAGAGCACAAAAACAGCGTTCCTGCCTGTGGGGCGACTCTCCACTGAGGAGGAAATGATTTCTTAAGTGCACTTTCTGTTAGAAAGTTCAGATCTAATCCAACTTTGGTTTCATAATTCAACACTTTTACACAACATTGTTTGCTACAGTTGCATGACAGGATATAAATTAAAAAAAGGGAAAAAAGATAAAAAGCAGTAGCCCACATTAACCCTATGGCTTAGGCAAGAAAGTATCACAAGATACCCTGTCACATCACACATCCAGCTAAGGTTTAAAAAGCCTACTCAAATTTGTGTGCGTGATATCAGGTGAGTGAATGCTCAATGGTAATTGAACAGAGGTTTGCATCTGACTCATCTTTGGTTTCACCCGTCTGTAGCACCTAGGTGGTTTCCATGGACTCTTGTCAGCCACCAAAGAGACCTGCACCAGTCAAGGGGTGCTGTGTGTTTAAATGGAAACAGATTCCCGGGCAAAGTCAACTGTTTCGGAACTAACAGATCATAAGTACACAGTGTGCGTTATCCGCACACTTATTCCGAGAGAAGTCAGCCACATTGCCATTCTTCTCTCGAGATTCCTACAGAGATTTCTGAATTGCTGCAAGGAAGAGAAAGAAAACAGATTCCATGAAAGGTTCAATTCTCATATCAACAATAACATTGCTTTCAAGTTGTTTTTTTCCACAGCAGTCTTTCATTGAAAACAAGTTCTCCAGGTATATAAAATGCTATTAAGTTTCCTGAAAACATAATCCAGAATTCCTGCACTGTCAATAAAACCTCCAATGATAGGTGTTCCCAAACTGCTTAGAAGATAGCAAGTTACAACTTTCAAAGCTTCTCTGAAAAGACATTTCTTTTGTCATAAAACAAGCGGGAAAAGTTTTTTCCAAAACTGTATTGGATTTGATAGTAACATCCACAAGGGGAAATTATGGAGGGAAGGAATTGAGGAGGAAGGATGTTCAGATCTTTGACAGGTCTCCCTGGACATGCTTCAGAAAGGTTAGGAGCTCACTCTGGGAAACTGGCACTCACAGTGAAATATAGTGCTGTCACTGGACAGCCCACAAGGAGTTCCATGAACCTGCTCAAAATTTCTGTAAAATGTCACATATCAGCACCAAAATAATTCCAGGTCTATTTACAAACCTATTGAGCAGGTGGAGCCATACAATGTGTCACATGAGACCAGAACAGAACAGTCTGCGTAGAATTCCTGACTGAACAGCAAACAGTATAAATCTCTTTGATACTATTAGTGCAGAAGAAAACCAGTAAAACCAACGACTACACATTAAGCAAGGCTGTTCTTGGCCCTCTTTTTCGTGCAGTTTCACTAGCTGCTTCTTCTAGACCTCCTGAACCTGTTTAAATTTATAACATGTTATTTTGAAAATAGATTTAAAACATTAGCAATTTAATAACATGTACAGGACATATTTTGTATTATCTATCAATGTAAGAACAAAATACTAAATCTGAATAAGCTGAAGTCTTTCAAGCTTCTTTGGAACACCTGAGGTTTGCTTGATTTCTCCTCCATGTGTGAGTACAGCTCCCCAGAACAGCTGAGACAACTCAAGCTCCTGCTTCTAGGAGAGCTCAGTACGGATCCCCAGCATTGCAAGTTCCCTGAGATGGAGAACAGCTAGACTCATTAAGAACAGTCATATTATGATGTGGGTTTAGGCCTGGGTTTAGAAAAACATTTGGAATGCTTAGAGGTTTGATTTAAATCCAGAAACTGAACTAAAAGCAAATGCAGGTACTCTTAGTGCACCAGTATTACAAGACTTTTACTTCTGGTCAGTCATACTGAGAATTTCTGTATTAAGTTGTTCAAGCTAACAAACAAACAGACTAAAAGATTATAGTAAAATCTTGCTTAAATTTTCAAAGATGATGAGAATAGTTATCATTCACCGTAACTAATATCTTCATCCTCAATTTTCTCCAACTTCCTTCCAGTCTTAGATGCTATAAACAATATAGACCACGTTGTCTGCTATAGATGACAATTTTTTCCCCCCAAGAATTTTCCAGTTAAAAGGTTGGTGTTTTTTTTTTAAATTCTGCAAAGTCGAAGTCCAATATTTCACGTGGTTCTAATTCCTAAGTCAAAAATGCCTGTCCCTGAAAACGCTCCCATCACTTTATATAATAAAACTACGTGGTGTCAATCCTTTTGCCGTTCCCCAAAAATTTCTATCATTAATTTCCTACATTAGGTAATAAACTAGTAAATTATTTTCCAAAGCAAAATTGGAAATACTGTAGAGGTATGTTCTCAGACTATAATGTTCTCAGAAAATAGAGAATGCAGAGAAATGCCTCATTTCCAACCTTATTCTTGTATTACAATCATTTTAAAATAAAATAAATGAAACCATGAAGAACAAAAGTTCTGTTAGAGGACAGCTATGACCTGCACTGAGCCCACAAAACTGAGGAAATACAAAACGTGATGGACAAAAGGATCCAATGCTGACCTCACATCAGTTGTGAACTGCTGGATCTGCTTGCTCCCTCCAAAGTCACTCAATTGGCTTCAGGGTGTTTTAAATAAGCCTTTGATGTTGGACTTGCTACTGTACAGCTGGAGAATAGCAAACGTTGAATTTCAAAAGCAAAAAAGAAAAGCAAGTTGGGTAACTGCAAACCAGTAAGTCTAACAATGGAACAGGTCCTGCAAGAAGAAAAATCTATGACAACAGTTTAAAGGATGCTCCCTAAATATTCTAGGACAAGAAAACTGTAAATACTGAGAAGGAAAAAACTGACATCTGAAGGCACTTACAGCAGGACGAGTAGATATAAACTAACTACAAGTTTAGGCAAATGATTAAAAAGGGTTTTTACGGATTAGAGGTGCAATGGTCTAAAACAGCTTTGCAATTAACAACAAAAAAAAATTCAGTAACAAAACCCGTTACAATACCACTAAGATTGGCATAAACTACTGAGGAACAACGCTGGTATTGCACCAGCTACAACAGCAGAGGACCAGACTCGGGAACTCAGGAGACCCCTTTCAGTCGCAGGCTCCGGATTATGATCTGCAATTCAGCTCAGAAGCACACGATTCATGGTTGTGGCTGCCTACCCGGGCAGCTAAGAATAAAGTTCTGGCTCTCAGAAGGAGTGCAATTTTTTTTGAGGACAGATTGTTTTTATAGTTGGCAATGTATTCGTAGCAATTCTGGTGAGTAACAACTAATACAACATGTGGCATAGGTGTTATTATGGTTAGTAAACTAGAATTTTTCGCAATCGTAATCTGTATTAACAGGTATTTGATCTGAAGAAAAAATAAAGGGAAGGTAGGTGGCAACGTCGAGGTGGGAAAATAAGCATCTCGCCCAATGTTTTTTGGCATACTAGAGCTAAACTGCCAAGTTCCAGCACCTACCCTGGAGAGGAGCCTGAACACTACTTATTTCCTCCTGGACCTTCCAATGAAACTGTGCTAATGCTGTGGCTGCAGAGCTGGAATCAGAAAAGGCCGGCAGGCAGCCCATCAGCCGAAGGAGGACCCAGTGCAAGGCTGCCCTTCGCATCATCACATCGACAGCGAGTGTGACCAGGCACAGCAGTGTACTGGTAGTGCAACCATCGGGTTTTACCAGGAAAAATGACAATTGTCTGGCTCTGACCACAATGAATGGACAAGCACATTGTTAGCCCTGACTAACATCTTTTCCAAATATTCCCATTTTCCATCATATTCTTGTGTCAGGAGAGTCTCAGCGGCATCACACACCTCCCGCACAGCTCGATTTGCTATGATGAGAACTGTAAGGGGGTTCCTGCTGCAGCTCCTGAGACTTAGCCTAGCAAAGACCTGGGCTTCATTCCAGTGCTGCAAGGAAGTTAATAAGGCTATTTACAGTTTACAAACTACTTCCACTTGCATTGACCATTGTAAGCCTCAAGCAAATCTGTCATGAGGCTTTTGTAGGGGAAACCTTAAGGGCTTTGGTTAAGGCTTGCTGTCAGAAAACTGCTTGAAATGAATTCAAATCACCAGGCTCCCCTAACTGAAGGTCAAACACAACATTTGCACCTGGAATTGCCAACACAATAGCAACATGAGGGGAAAAATAAAGACCCATCTGAGGAAGACACTGGCTGCTCTGTTAGCATTTTACCCACAGCTGGGGCAGAGGGGAGCAAATTGGCAGGCAGGGCTGGGGAGAGGCCAAGCAGGGGCACAGGCTGCCTGCCAGAAAGGTGGAACTATCAAACCTTCTACCTTCAAAACAGCAGTTAGCCCAAATGTCTGAATTTGCTTCAAAGGCTGAAGGGAGAGTCAGCTTGTGCCAAAACTGCAGGAGGAAGTGGGCCTCATCATCTCCTCCCTGCTTTCTGTGCCCTGCAATGGGCGGGTTGTCTCCTGGTGGAGGGAAATCTGCTCATCTGGCAGGATGCAGAGGAGCCCTGACAGCTCCTGGAAGGCACCCTCTGGGCACCTCCACAGCCACCATCTAACAGCTGCCACCTTGCCTTCTCACAGCAGAAAATGTGAAAACTCCATGCTGCTCCCCATCTCACAAGCTCTCCTGCCCCACAGCATGTGGCTGTGGCCATCCTGTAGGTTATGCGGATTCCTGATGAGCCAAGATGTCCTGGATGAAATGCTGCTCTGTAAGGCATGAATGCCTGTACTGATGGCCAAACTCGAGATGATGTTATAACACCCTCTCTCCTGGCTTAACCCATGACGTGCTGCTCAGGCACTGGAATGACTTCTGGAAGACTCCAGTTCGCTTACGTCATAGACTTTGTCCACCATGGGCAGAGCTGGAGGCCATCAACAGCCCCAAGCAGTGGTGAACCAGGCCCACGATTTGTCTGCAGAGGGACCCCTGTCAGGAGCAGCGAGAATGGAGGACTGGGAGGAGCAGCAGCAGAGGTCCTGCAGGCCCCAGGAGCAGGGCTGGCAGCAGAGACCCCACACGGCTGTTCAGGCCAGGATGGCTGGGGCTGAGCATCACTAAGGCTCCTGGCTTCAAGGGCAGAGGTTGGTTAGGGCCAAATGAGGTTCTTCGAGGCCATTCAGGCCCATTAGGGTTCTCAGGGCAGGCACCTCATAGCTCTGGCAGTGTTCTTCAACTTCAGTATGATAGCACATAAAAAAAATTAAAAATCTACCATATTTACTGGAACCTGTCATCTTGTTTAGTTTCTTAAATAATTCATCTTTTGGGCCCAGCCCTGGCCCAAGGCCCAGATTCAGGACATTTTTCCCTTTTCCTACTCCAAATAATAGTTATAAAGAAAAGCATTAAGAAAGACGTAGCCAATTTTGTCCACTCACAAGTTCAGCCCTGGTAAATACGTTTTTGAACATCTTTCTAGAAGAGATACATCTTGAACGTTTACCTGAGTTTGTATTGAAATGTGAGATTCTCCTTTGCAGTGAGCCAAGCTTCAAATCTTACCAAAAAATCAAATGTGTCAAAAGAATAGCAGAACGCCCTGTGTCTGTATGTGCTCGAGCGTGCGGACTCAGTAAGCTGCTCACATCCCCACAAGTGAACAAGACTAATAAGATTGGCCCCCAGGACCAGAATCAATCTATTAACCAATATGATCTGGAGACCCTGGGTCCCCTCTCATTGTATTGTCTCTTGTTGAAAGCAAAATCCTCTTGGTATGACTATGTCAGGATCACATCAGCATTTTCCATATTATATTGGTGTGTGGTAAGAAACTAAAAATATTAAAATGAAACCAGACACACTAGCTCAGAGGGGAGGAAATAGAAAAATAAAAATAGATAGACAATTGATCAAGGTCAAAAATAGGAAGAAATATATTTTGGCAGAATATTTTCTAGTAGTGACAAGTCCTAGAATCTTATTAGATTATATTAAGAAGATACAAGGAAAAGTTGTATAGGCAATAGTAATTATATTGAAGATTCCTTGTGCCACAGAAAAATTATAGGGTGATACGTGAAACATATACATTTCAGAAGATGAAAGCTAACTAGATGCCAGCTCGTAAATTTGTTATCTCATAAGTACTGCATAATTCAGCTGGCAAATCCGTGCAGATGGATCAGAGTAGTTGCTAACTACCCCACAAAACAAGAAGGTTCTGTTCAGAATGCCATATTTAAATAGGCTAGAAAGAAAATAGAGAAGAGAGTCAATTTCAAAAGGAAAAAAAAGTCAAGATTATAGTTTTGAACTTGAAAAATCTATAGGAAAAATCCTGAAAAGTCATACATGAATGATAACATAACATGCTTCACTGTCAGTAAAGAATTCCAGTTGATCATGATCCTGAACACAAAGGTTTGAGATACTCAGAATAATAGTAAATGCCACAAAGAATGCACGAAGCAAACACTTCTGATGAGAAAGCAACAACTGCAGCAAGTAACTCATGCTTGTCCAGGAACCTCCCAGAATAACCTTTCAAATAAACCAGGGGATTTTCCCTGATGATAAATACTATTTTTCCCCCTATTTACTTTTTTTTTTTAAGGAAAAAAAAAAAGTGTTATCTCATTTGATGCGTTTTGGAAGCAGAATATTGAATGTCTGAGGTCATGCATAATCTCCTTTAATAATTTCAAAAGTGCTTATCATTATCAGCAATATTGTGATAACTAATAAAACATTAAAAGTTAAGATTAACACCTCATTATTCCATAACAGTTTCAAACTCCCTGTTATTTTACTACATTTTATCTTTATTTTTTTCAGTTAACATTGCTGCATGCATTCCCTTAGAAGAATGGCCTGAAAGTCCTTCTCTTTGGTGGGAAGGTAAGAAATAAGAATCAAAAACATAGACCTGACCCGTGAATGGGTTAAATTAAGGAAACCAAACAGAAAGAGGGGTGGGAGACCAAGTCTCAAGTCCACAGAAACCATGTCAAATGGGAATTTTGAAGGATTATAGCTTAAACAGATGGAAGATTAGGCCTACTCCATTCCCAAGGTAGCATGCATACATGCAGCTTCAAAGAGTTGTTCGAACTTTATTACAGCGCTAACAAGAACAGAATTAGTTATCGTTATTCTTGGGAATAAGAAAGGTTGATCCAATGCTACTGGAAGACAAACCCAGGATTTTGAAAAAAGAAGATAATTCTATTTGAACCTGACAGCCACTTCACTGGCCAGCAATCATTGGCTTTTATTATTGATATTCAGTGACTGCAAGATTATCCAGGAAATGTTTACTTTGTCTTTTCTCTTTGTAGTTCCTGCCTAGTATATTCAAGCATAAAATCTAAAAACCGGGAAAGAATCTTTATTTTACTTGTTAAGGTAGCCACAGGTTGCCTTCTTATAGCACTGCATTTGTTTTCTTTTAATAGGAACCAGAGCCTAAATATCACATTTGGCTATGTTGCCCTTTTGCAAATAAACCCTGAAGGAATATGAGAAACGGATCCTGTAGTTAAGGGCTCTACGATGCCTGCAGAAACACCAATCTATGCATCGTACTGAACTGTGCCATTTAGCAAAGGGCAGATAGAGAAATAGGCAAGAAAAAACTCATGCTACATCCAAACCTGCTTAATTTAAAACAAATAAAAAACCCAAACCAAGTCACACAACTGGCTATGTTCTACTTCTTGCTGCTTTATTTTTAGTACCCTTGTAGCCATTGTGTGGTCTCTGCCAGCTTAGCTGTTCAGCTCAATTTTTAAATCTCATGAATAAAATATAAATCATGTTCAAGGAACATTTTATGAAATAAAGAGTAGACTTTATCAATTAAATTCCGTAATTCTTTTCACCTCACAGGTGGCCTGCAGCTTGAAAGTGTATCTGCCTGTCTCACCAGATTCATCCCTCTTCAGAGGACACGCTAGAGTTTCTTATTGCCAAGCATGTGGTTAGTTCCACAGGAGACAACTCATTCTAGGAAGCACTACGGGGCTGACTCCCATGCCTTCCTTTGTTCTACAGAGTACATCATACCGACAGCATCCCTACCAAAGAAAATGAAACTATGAAAACATCAGAAAGAACTAAAGGGACCTGCCAAGATTCAAACTAGACAATGTGAAGAGCAGCCCGGCTTGAGCAGAGTGCTGAGCTGTGTCCCTGTCTGTGAAAGATGTCAGCAAATGACGCTGGTTCTATAATTTTAGATAGCAACATAGTTATGAGCAAAGCCAAGCCTGGGGGGCAAAGAAAAACCTCATTCATGGTTTGTTCTTCTCGCAATACCAAACACCCAAATTTTATAATAAATAAAACACTCTAAAAGGTTCTGAGAAAATAAAACAGTAACCATTTACATTAAAATTACTTTAATATGAAGAAATATATATCCCTAGGTTTAGAATTAGAGCCTGAAACCAGAAGTCTCAAGCCTCCCTTTGTGGTGACACGCATACTCTGCCCAATCCCTGCAACAGAGGCTCTCTTAAGCAAATCTCAGCCTTTAAAAGCCACATAATAAGCCTAATTTTTAAGCCTATCATTTCAAGATTGAACCTCCCAAGGAGATCTGTTTTATTTTTATAGCCACTAGCATGAAATAGTTTAACTCTAGGATACCGTTTTCCTCAGAGTTTTGCAGAATCCTGGTATCTTTTGTGGCACTGATTCTGATTTATGCCTAGTTTCCATTTTCAGGAGGAAAAAAAAAAAAAAGTAGTAATTGGCATGTGATATCTGCTCCTTACCCCTCTTGGCGCTTCAGCTGATCTCAGCTGCATGGTTTCAAAGATGCGGTACCATCCACTGCAACGGCCCAACTCCTGTCTTTCACCGGGGTAAATCAGGTCAGCCACCTCGTGTAACATGATTCTAATTAATCCTACTTCTCTAATCTAACACAGGAAATTGAGATGTCTAGCCCCAAACCTCAGAGGACTGTGGGCCCCTGGCTTTTAGCTCCATCCCAGCTGCCTCCTCAGGCACTGCAGAGGGAGGGGAGATCATCAGCTCCCTTGGCAGCGGCCACGCAAGGCAGCGCGTTCCCAGGCTTGCAGGTTTAGGTGGCAGTTACGGGGCGGAAACAGCCCAAAGGTTGGCTGCCCTGCGAAAAGGCTTTCTGCTTCCCAGGAGAGAAGCAGTTTTTAAAGACATTTTACATTGTTTTCTCAGACTGACGATGGGTCAGCGTAGTGAAAATAAAATTACTGCACTGTGTGTAATTGTGTGCTTTTTCCCAACTAAAACCTCTGTCGTCTGTTTTAGGAGGTCTCACATGTCTCTTCGCTGTCACTTCTGATAAGTGTACCACTGCTCTGAGGACATTGTACTACTGTATCTCCCTCCATCAGATCTGGCTCTGCTGCTTTTTCCCCTCCTTCTTTGCACGAGTTACCTTAGGTGCCAGGAGAGTTCCCTCGCAGAATTTATTGTAGCGATCTTAATTAAATTAATATTCCTGAGTGCAAGGCTACTGGGATCTGAGGCTGGTATGAGGTTCATCGACTTTCACTTAGAGGGTAAAGTTTCCAGTTTTCACTCTCACGAGGCAATATGAAAAATTTATGACAGAAGCAGGAGAACTCTTGCTAGAGGCAATGACATCCCTGTGCAATTAAAACACTTTCAAGTGTCTTTTTTTCCTCCCTCCTCCTTCCACTCGTCTTAGAAAACAATATACAGAGCAACTTTATTCTGCACCGTACATTTTTAACTTCAAGATCTGTAAGCAGTTGACAAATTATATCCTGATCATAAAAAATTTCTTACAGTTTGAAATGTAACATATTGTACAAGGTTATGGCCAGATGGTAAGGAGCTTTCTTCTTTTCTATTTTTTTTTCCTCCTTCTCCAAGAAAACGAGTTCTAAAGCTCTCAAGCAGCAGAAGAAACTCCCTCCACAAATAGCAACAGAGACCGTGTCTTGCACTCCATGGAGATCACAGCAGCTCTACTGAACTCCTCAATGAGCAGCTGTGGGAAAGGGCAAGGCTGAGTATGAGGGCTCCTAAGTTTTATTTATACTCCGTAGTGCTGGTGGGAGATGACTCCTGGCACAACCCTGAGAGCCAGGCTGCAGCATTTAACCGCACCACAGAGTGTCATCCTCCTGTAATTTGTGCACAAGCAAAACCCCTTTTAGAGAACCAAACCCTCTAAGCAGCAGGCAGACCCCATGCCTGTCTTGACTGCCCCGTGCTCTCGGACAAGTCACACTACTCTGCCTGGATGCCTTTAAGAAAACTTCCTTATTCTTTCTCACTTTCCACAGCTGCATAAGCAAGAGCTTTGGGGCAGTCAGCCTCTCTGTAAACTAACGTTCAACTATTGCTGTGGCTGCAAACTACAGGGAATAAAGAAACAATAAATACTTAATAACCAACATAATGCAACGGTCCTTTCTTAGCTCACCAGAGGACATAATTTTTTACAAAGTGCATTGCAGAGCACACTGCAGTAACCAGACCTAACTGTGTAACTTGGAAGCAACAGAGTCTAGTCTTTCAATGCCTGTGTATAATTCCCCTTAACAGCATGTGCCCCGAGAGAAGAATTTACTTTAATATCCCACGCTTAACGCTGAACATGCTAATCTTCGTTATCTCTGGATAGTTAACATTGTTCCAATGCAATAATCTTTAAAAGAAAATTTTGTTTATTATTCCTGAAATCAGTAAATAACGAAAAAGAAAAGCTATAATTTCTTAAACTCACTTGAGAATTTAAACTTGAGTGGGGTAAGGAATGTAAATATTGCAGATACTCACTAGCTGATCTAAGAAACAGAGCTGTATCCTGTCTTACTCCAGTCACAATGGCAGTAATATAAATAGGCTTTGGATTGTAGTTGCAGAGTGTTCCATACAGTGAAAAAAATATGATGCTAAATTCGCTTTCATCCTAAGATAAATCTATCGATTTGTCTTTAGAAAGCTTTAAAGTCTCAACATTCTTCTATCCTCATATTCACTTTGTCTCTGCCCTGCCTCCGCTTCCCTCCTCCTCCCTCTCACTGTAAAGCTGGTCTCCCTTTTGGCATTGTTTCAGAATCGGAACAGCACACACAGCCATCTGACAGACCTGAAGGAATAAACAACCCACATCTCCATCCTCAGTCACAAACCCATGGACTTGTGACATAGCAAAGCTCCTCTGGTCCCAAAAAAATAGCTGAGCAACAGACAGGTTCTGGTTTGCAAAGCAGGAATAGCAACACTACACTGCTCATACCCAAACCTGTGTGTTGGGTCAGGCCACCACTCTCTTTACCAGGTCAGCAAGCCAACTCTTGAGGCAGCATTAATGACTACCTTAAATCTCGTTTAAGTGCCTTCGACTGTTACGGGAAAAAGAGTTTGTGCACCTCCTGAAATTAGGCAGCAAAACATCTTTGGTATATACTAGATTAACAGCCACAGAAAGACAAGATGTTGTTTATTACACTAAACACAAACATTTCTCTGCTCCCTTTTGCTGCTGCAATTGACTGGCACTCTCCTCTCTCACCATGCATTTTGATCACTTGCTCTTGTAGCAGTGAAGACCTTCCATAATTTTCACTACCACATAGGCCCTTTTGTCTTCCCAGACCACAGTCTTAAGGATCAACTACTCTGTAAATAACTAAGCACAAGAACCACCATAATTTGCTTACCTTAGAAGCACTTTCTCAGTCTTCATAGCACACATGTAAGAACAAAAGCTCAGGAGCAGTGCTAACAGTTATCACTTCCTGGGGTAGAAGCTCCTCCTTTAAAAGGCATTCTTCCTGATTCTCCACAGCTGCATTGACTAATACACTGCTTCAGGTGTGAAAGACTTTCAGGTGTTATGTAGGACTCTAAAAAGGGCAGTAGCTCTTAAGTGAGACATATAAGTGGACAGACAGCTAATCCTTCAAGCCAGAGCTAGAGGAAGACCAGGTGTGACTATTCATCAATAGAGATGTCTTGTGAAAGAAATGTGGGCTGATCTCCAGGCTGGGGAACCAAGAGCACATGGGGACTGGACCGCCTCTAAGAAATGGTTATTTCTGAGTCTATGCTTCAGGCAGGAACAGGGTGGCCTCAAATAGGCATCCCAGCTCCTGGGAGAGAGGAGAAGACAACTTTTTGGATACAATTTTAACAGCTGAACCAGAGTGAATCACCACTCAGCCACCAAATTTGTGAAAAAGAAGGCAAACAAGGTACTACCATAGGGCCAAGCTCCAAGTACAACTGATCCCACCTGATTTTCTCACATCATGTATGACGATCATGTCGGTCAGAGCTTTAGTTTAAACATATGCACAAAAAGAAATGTTTGATATGTTGATCTGATCTTTCATGGCATATGGTATAACTATATCATGCTGCTGTATGTGTAGCTGCACTAAACTCTTCAATTCATACAAAAAGCCTATGCAATGCATGATTTCTAAAACTCTGTAAAGGTAAAACTTCTTAAATGCATAAAAAAAGTATGGGGAGAGACTACATTAATGGTTGTTAGTGTCACAAGCTGAAATGTCAGTTCACTGGACAAGAAAGAGAAGACTAGGATATTGCCTTTTTTGGATGCACCAAAGTTTTAAACTTACCATCTGAAGTAACCTTGAACCAGTTCTAACCATGCTGCCAAGAGACTCCTATGAGAGACACACAAAGATAAACAGATACATCAGCTCAAAGCTGAATTTAGAAGAAAAGGATAACCACTGGATAAAGTAACTCTTTAAGGTATAGATGGAGATGAAAACATGAAGTATGAAAAAGCTGGAACTCTTTTGCTACCTCCAAAACAGCCTTGCTAAAACTTCATGTTTCTGTGTAGTGGGAACTCCTGTGCTTACTGCAAATTCAGGAAGATTTTGTGTAATTTTTTTTCCCCATAAAGTAGAATTCATATTCAAAAAAAAGATCTGAATGTTTCAACATTTTCTCTTGTCTTGTAAAGGTAAAGATAAGGTTTTAAAACAGTCACACACTGCCTCCTCTATAAAATACCCTCACCTGGAAGTTATCATCCCCACAGCTTGAGGCAATCAAGCCTACCACCTTCGCTACTTGGGCAAATGAAGAAGCTCTATTCAACAAGCTCCGTGTTAACCTCAGCTGAACACACAGACACAAAGCAGGAATGTTCTGAAGTGTTTCAGCTGCTTTCCTAGTGACTGCATATTTCTGTCCCAAATCAGGAAAATCTGAGGTTACAGCACCAGGTTGGTCAAAAAGTCTGAATTCATATACCTCTATCACGGATGTCATGGAAAATCTGACAAATCATGCAACTTCACCGTGCTTCAATGTTTCCATGTAAATGATGAACACAGCACGACCCTACATCGTGAGGGATTTACGAGGATCACTGCTTTAAAGCGCACAAGCACCTCAGATAACGCTGCAGTCGGGAACTACACCAAATAAATAAAGGATAAATTGGACAAAACCTGAGACAGGCACCTTCACTTTTCCTGACATTCCTTCCCCAGCCAGTGGACAGATTTAACTTCAACAGTTGCTGCAGCCTAGTTAACAAAGGCAGGAATTTGGGGCACCAAGGGCAATTGATACTGCATTATATATTTTGCCAATTTAGCCTCAGTGAAGAAATCTATATTCCCCATCTGCACCGTGTTTTGCTAACACAGCATAAGACAAATAGTAACCACCAGCTGTAATAAGTGAAGTGAGGGATGAAGTAATTCATGAAGTTCAGGATAGTTTCCCAAAGGTCGGAAGCTCGCATCACCAAAACAACACTGGGGGAGAGCTGGGACTTCACTGTGAGAGCAAATACAAGCCCGAATGGAAAAATCCTGTGTGAGAGAGTCTATCGTAATTGGTGTCGTGGAAAAAAACCTCTCTTCTTAAGGCAGAAGAAATAGACAGGATGATGGAGGTCATAAAAGGCATCTTGCACTGTAACTGACCTTGAAACCCTCCTTTTCTCTCAGCCTGATTAGGGGAAAAATACTTAGTTAGATACTTTCTTTGTCCTCCACATGGATAAGCACAAGAAATCAAAAAAAAAAAAAAAAAGGAGAAGGAGAAGTGGAAGAAAAAAATCAATACAAGCTGTCTTCAGTTTAACCAGAATGTTACAGTGAATAGGTTTATGAAACCTCCAGCAGGGAAAAGCACAATTGCTCCCACAACAGCAGAAGTTGCTAAATTTTAGTGTAGTGTTACTTTCTTAGGTGTCATATAACAAAAAGAAAATGCAGAAGGTGCTCTTACTGTCCAAGGACAGTACTTGTTTGGAGTGTAAAAATTACTAACCTGGAATAAACTCTTCCGATCTAATATAGTGGTTGTGACAGCAATCACTACCACACACTATACAAGAAAATATAAAAACTGCCACACGCATAGCAACAAGAATAAATATGGATAATAGGAAGTATCTCTGGCCGTCTCCCTTAGCAAAAAGATCTATGCTCTGAAAGAAGAGTTTACATCCCATCAACTCTTTTCCATTAAAGTATATGAATTTGAAACTACACAGAGTCATAAATGTGTAGATTTTCTTGATAAATAGCCCAGTCATCTTATTGAGCATTGGTGAATTCCTGTCCTTGTTGGTATCTCGTAGCAGTGAGTTCCACGGGGAAATTCCATGTTGTACGAAAACACAGTCCAGCTCTTGATTTCCCTCTCTCTTTTCTGTCCTCCTTACATAGATATATATATATTCTCGTGGAAACAGCTGCATGATCCAGTCTGACAAAAATGAGACAGATACCAAGACACAGAAATAAGGGGTAGGGAAAATAAGCAGATGGTCTTGCTTTACTATACAGGTGCTGTTCAGCAATTTTTCCCACCAGTGAAGCTGCTGTATTTTGCACAATGTTTTCCCAATTCACTAGACAATCAGGAAGAGAACAACACGAATGCTCTGTTCTGCTATGATGTGCTGAGACAGCAGGTTATCGTTGGTGACTCTGAAGCTTGCTGACATCTGACATGAATTTCTGGCATGCTGACTTTTTAAAAATCGATGGGGACAGACCTCAGAGTAACAGAAATAGCTGTGAAGTTTAACACTGCTGAAACTGTTCAGGCTTGATTGGCTGGCGAACATGGAAGGTCAGAAAGAGGAGCACTGGATCCTCATCAGTAAGAACAGAAGCAGATTATTATAGAAAAAAAATCACTCTGAAGTTTCATAGCTTACTGTTCCTGTGAAACAGCCGAGATTAGGAGATGCATAATGTGCAGCAGACCTCTTTTTTATTAATACAACCTTAAGCTAAGGATGAAAAATGTATATTGGCACACACAAGAACTTAATGGACTGCTATAAAGCCATAGCTTAACCTCCATTTTTGATTATTTCAGAGCACTTCCTAAAAAGTTTTGTTAAAGGAAACACTTTACCCATAGCCAGATTGTTGATCCTAATTAGATTTCACTCTTTGGAGTGGAAGTGGGGAAGGAACTGTTAAACTCCAAGATAGAAGCACCTATAAATTCAAGTTTTACTTAAAACATGGATGTAGTCTTATTACTTGCCTTGTTGCAAACAAATTAATAATATGAGTGTCGCTTTAATCTAGACCCAATTACACAATAAAAACTGCAAACTACTTTACTAAAGGATTGATTAAGCACAATTTCTCATTCATCCTGACTGTTTATACATATTAAGGCGGCCTGCATAGAGTGAAACATTGTCGAGTCAATGAAAATTTAAAGGGATGTCAGCAAACCTGTTTGAAAAGCTTCTAGAAAATACAACAAAATTACATTGTAACTTTCCCTTCTAAATGCACAAGGAAATAAGTTATAGCAACATAAAGAAATATAAAATGTTTGTAATTGTAAAAAGTAGCTAAAAGTATGCTTGTTAAAGGAACAAACAGTTACGGCTGCATGGAATAATATCTCCCTAGTACTTTTCCATCCAACTGATGTGAAAGCACTTGAAAAGCTTTAATGAGATTCACTTGACTTACAACTCAGGTTATGTTGCTTAAAAGTAAACCAAAATAGATGAAAATTTGCATTTTAACTATGAGATCGGTTAGCAATATGAGGTCCCACCACTGAGGAGAGCTTCCATGATGGTATTAGATACAGTGGCCTTAGTGCTATGAAACTGTATTAGTTCAACCTCATGACAGTATTCTTTTTCTGATCATGCAATAATATGCATTGCTGAAAATAATTAGACATTAAGAGGCAAAACAGGTAGTTGCATAACACAGGGTCCTCCCCTCTCTCCCACTTGTTCTGCCCCGTGCTGTAACCAAAGGCTGGATCCAGATATGTGGGACAACCAGCTGTGGTGGACAGGTCCCCTGGTTGCAGCAGCAGTTGCAGCATCCTTTTCAATGGCAGCACAGCAGCAAGACTTCCTGCCCAGGCCTCTGCAGCCCTATGGAGCTTTATGCCCTGGCATTACATCTTTCCCATTGTCAAGGCAGACATAAACCAGATGAGGTGCTGGATCACTCTCAGCAGTCATTCACACAGCAGCAGAAAGGTGAACAACGCCTGCTCCTGAGAACTTTTTTGCTAGAAAGTCAGGAGAGACCATATATACAGCGTCAAAGAGAATGAGGGTTGACAAGGGAGAAGATACTGCAGAGAAAAGCATCTAAGTGTGCACGTGTGTCTCTGTTGGAGGAGGAGCTGCAAGGCCCAAGAAGGAGATAGAGAGTTAATACTCTGGTAGACGGGGAAGACAGAAAAGAAATAAACCTGCTTGTCCCTGGTGTAACTCTTTGACTTTTTTCCAAAAATCAACCAAGAACAACTGACCACTTTTAGCCAACATCTGTCTTCTCTTCCTTTCTTCCTCGTAAGCTGCTTCAGGCCTTACTCCTGGACCTCTCATTGGCAATTCCTAGCTCCCTAATCAAAACCCTGCAATATCTCTCAGCCTTCGGTGAACTCATTCCCCTCAAAACCCAGTGATCTCACCCAGTGTTGGTCTCGTCTCTGAAATCTATTCATCACCATGAATAGGATCCTGTGCTGTCAAACCAACAGTGAAGGTAAATTGGCTCATTTTTTGTCTTCATCTGCGGGGCAGCAAAATTCAGTTTTGCCTACATAGCTGAGAAGACTTGACTTGATTCTGCTGCTGAATGTTCTGACTAAGGGACAATCAGTAAAGAAAATATGAAAATATGCTCTACCTTGTTTCTTAAAACATCTGTGTACCAGTGGCATGGCCAGACACAAATTAATGTCAGTATCCCACAAAGGTATTTATATTTGCTGAGGTAGATGTAAACTGGATGGCAGAAACTGCCAACATAGGAGAGGGTTGAAAGCTTTTTATCAGTATTTTTCAGCAAGACCTTGAGCTTACGGATTAAATAATGGTATCACGCTTTAGAATGCCAGTAGTATAATAATCATATTAATACATTTTACTGAAACTGAGTAAAAGGACATTGTCAAGTGCTTTTATACAGTTTCTAATGTAGGCATTTCACTCTCCATTGATTCTATAATAACCTCTCAATAGTTTGAAAATAACATCTCTTTCTCTACTTGTTCTCTCTTACACTAGTTGGTAAACACAGTTTCTGCAGTTATGGACCACAAAGCCAAGATGGTAATGGACTTCTAAATTCAGCAGCAGTCAAAAGGTGAATCAATGGTAGCAGCCAAGGTCACAAATCATTAGCTTATGTTCCTTGAACTGCTGCATCTGCATTCATACATTTGCAGTTTTGTACTAAAAATATTTATTTCACTTCTCCCCTCAGTTGCTTTTTTAATTTTTCTGAAAAGGAAAAAATAGAAGAGATAAAGAAATGAAATGTTTTCTCATACAATGCAGCGTGCCATGCACATAAGCCAAATTCTGCGTGAATTTCTGGCAGCATAGCACGTAAGGTGCTGATTCTAGCAGGGCAGCATGGGTTCGGAATGCAGTGATCCAGCTCTTCCTCTTGTATGGGTAGCCAAGAAGAGGAAAAGAGCCTCCAAGAGCTGTGTGCTTAGCAGAGTTTTCTACCAGTTCTTTCATAAGAACAGACCTTTTGCAAATTGTCGTGAACTTATTTTTCTCCCCTCATAAGACGCGGACTTCCTCTCTTTACAGACTCTCTTCCACCTGTTTCACTGTTTTCCACCTCCTGAAGGGTTCTGCTCTTCAGAAGCTGAACGGAAACTTCAGAGAACATACTATTGCACTCACTTAAAGTATATAGAAAATAAGGCACCACCTACACCCCAGGGAGAGAAGAGGCATTACGGATCTCTCTGTAGAGTTAGGCCCCTTACTATGTATGGTCAAGGAGACAAACACGGTGCTCAAACTTTGAGCATAATATCTGTAAACTCCTTGCCTTGTAAATCAGCACACCAGCAATGAAATAACGGCATAATAAAACTGCCAAGTGCATCTGAAGTGGCTATTCGACTCTCCTAGTAAATTCTCTTCATCCATTCCATGTATTTGCTAGTTAAATACCTGATGACCAGAGATTCGATGTGGCGAAATGACCTTATCTAAAAATATTCCTGGTAGGGAAGCGCCTCATTTATTTACTCTTAGAAAATTTTCTTTTGAATGTTATTTTGTTCAATACTATTAAGCCAAAGCATTTTAATGGGGAAACTAGCAAGAGTGTATGCAAGCAGAATGATAATGATTTGCCACATGGAAGATAGGTCTTTGAGTGATTTTCAAACTCAAAGAAAAGCAACTTTCCCCTTTAAAGTATAACGATGTAATTCTCAGATAAGTCTATCCTATTTAGGTCTGCACAAAATAAATTCTGTTACAGTATACATCTTACTCATCTACGTTCTGGGCTTACTCCTGTACTTCCCTCAAAACTGTAGGAGAAAAGGGAGGAAAGTTTTCTGCAGGTTCTAAAATTACAGGTTTCAAAAGCCTTTTTCATGGACACAGTAATAATTTTCAAGTGACCGCTCAGTGGTAACCATTTTGCAAGATATCTGTGCACGATTGTCTTAATTCAGGGTTTATTTTCAGATTATCAAATTTTAGAAGGTTCTGGATACAACAGACTAGGAACAGGAAATCAATTCCAGATATTTAAAAAAATATCAAAGCAAATCTGACTGATTAAGCACAAATAACAATCATTGTGTATGGCATTGTGATGGGCCAGAACACGTCATACCCTAGGCAATATCTTCCTACTTGATTTTAGAAGAACCAGCCATCCTTTTTGAAAACTAAATTCAATACATTCACTACAAAATTTGTGGAGTATGTACATGTCCTGCATCTTGGATATCCCTGCAGAGCCTCTTGATTCCTCCTCGGCCATTTTTTATGATTGAATCCCTAGTGCCAGTAACTTCAACTAATCAGAGCATTACTTCCTAGCATGGTTATTTCTGGAAATCAGAACAATTCACTGCCTCTGAAACATCTGGCTCCTCTTTCAGATGTTACACCTCCTACTAAAACAAGAGATATTTATGGCAGACATCATTGAAATACGGCACAACAGATAAAGAATGATCTAAACATGATTTAAAAACAATATTGATTTTGGGAAGACAAAAGCACACAATGTAAGTGCCCTTTTCTCATTTCTGCTTTGTTAAGACAGTGGATGCCATGCACAACACAGGTTTTTGGCTCTGTGCTGTTGACAGCATTTTAAAAAACATGAATCCCAGGAAACCAAGAAACTCTTTAAGATTTGAAATTCTAGGAAACCCTCCAGATGGACTGCCTTAGTGTGAGAGAGAAAGAATGTGACTACAAATGTCATCATTTGAGGCTTTACTTCAAATTGAAAGTTTGAAAGCAACTGAATTCCTCTGTTTCTTTGTTCAACACTGTTTCTAAGAAATAAACAAAAAGGACCTATCAGTCCCCACGATTTCAAGGATGGTGGTTGTTTCAAGAGTGGTGAATTCAGAATACTCAGAGGCATAAGTGTTTTTACTATCAAGTGATGATTTATAACACATGGACAAAGAATAAACCTAGTGAAGATCTGGACTGAGCAAGAACAAATCCACTTACAAGATAAAGATCCATTTTCACTAAAAGCGTGAAACAGTGACAAAGTTTCTCAGCTAGCAACAATGAATTTGAAAGTAAGAGAACTGTCATAGAAGGAATAAGTTCAGAGTCACATGCATGGCTTTGTCCCTGTGTAGCCTTAGGTTGTTGTTTTGGAAATGCACATTACAAAGCATGCAACGTTCCTAACCCTGCCAAAGGTGCAAAACTTAAAATTCTTCAGATCCGCTCCTAGAAGATTTCCCAAAAAGAGGCACAGTCAGAGCAAACAATGCACAAGTTTCAGGGTAGGCAGAATGCTGATAGTAGCTCTGGAGGTACTGCACGGTGCATAGGATCACAAGGGAAAGTTAATGTGCTTTAAACAGGACATCATGAACATCCAAGATAGTGCTCGAGGCCTTCCCAGTCCCCAGAGCACTTTGCAATCAAGAGTGAGACAAGACAGTCTTGTTAAAGATACATAGTCTTCTCTTCCAGTGGGCTTTAATTCCTTAAAGCACATCACAGAGTCAGTCCTTTCAATCTCACAATTCAGTGTTTAATTCATATCTCCCTCCAGACCAGCAGTGACCTCAGCAAGTCATTTTTGCAACTTTCTAAATAGATTTAAAGGACCTAGACCTAAAAGGCTTAAAATGAATAAGTGAGTTCAGGCAAAATAACTTTTTTAGTAGTTAAACCTGAACAAGGAGGTAAAATTAAATGTGTTCCACACACTTATTTTTTAACTTCATTAGCCTGTTGTATTGAAATACAGCTTGTTTTCTTTGATTTGGTTACTTAACATTCATTCCACTGTTACCTAATTCAAACAGGTTATGAATCCATCTTTATAATCCAGGTCCTTTCTACAGAATATTCTGTACAATGAACAGCCACATAGCAGCTCAGGGCATGATAATACCCTTTGTTTTTGTTTCAGAGAGTCAAAGCTCTATATTTGGATTGAACAGGTTTTAATTATTGCAGAGAGCATTCTGAGAAATTTTGAGTTCTGTGTAGCAGTTTAACAATCATGATTTAATTTACTTTAATATGTGACAAAATCCAGTTACCCAGAAAATGACTCTCAAGGTGGCTGGTGCACAGCTCAATCTCAGCATCCATCACTGAGTTGTTACATCACATTCACCACCTCGGCCAAGCGAGATCCCACCACCCAGGCTGTGTTAGAGAGCAGGATCAGAGCTTGAGACTCAGCTCCTACTCACTCTCTTCTACAGGCTACCTGTAATGTTGGTGTCTCTGTACTTCGATCCTATGTCTCAAACAGAGATAATACAGTGAAGAGATCTGGGGAGTTCAGTTACTGTGGAAAACGTGAGAACAGAAACATCTTTGACACCGAGGAGAACCTCTGATCTCAGAAATCCAGGGACCTGCTGTCCACAAGCCGTGAGTATCACGTTAAGAGAAACCACTCTCCAAAAGAAAGCAAGAAAGGATTGTCCTTTACTGGCCCCTTTGATTTTATCACCTGTCACAGGATCAAGTGGTCCTTTCAAAATTTGTGAGAGTTGAAATATTATGGCCCCAAAACAATAGACAAGAAAAATGACCCTAATTTTTTTTTTTTTGCAAGGTAAGCACGATACAAGGAGAAAAAAATATCACATTTGTAAAATGCTTCTTATGAAAATTAATTCTGAGGACAGAGCTACTACAGGTAAAAAGTATTTGTCTCTGCTGATTTGTTAGGTTTGTGACATTGACTCATTCTCTTTGAAGCTGGCTTTAGGTATTAAAAACATCAAATGTCAGCCTGCTGTCTTTTCAGGACTCTGAAATTCTGCTACCAACTCAGAAAAGAAAATATCCTGATTATGTAGTTACCATTAGTTTCTATTAAGAGCCCTGACTGGAAGGAACAAAGACTGAGAATTAAAGCAATGATAATATTAGGTTTTGCTTTATGCCTTTTCACTTATAACCACTAGGATTTTCATGAGACTGTTCAAGGGTATGTAAGAGCAATCTTTTTTTTTTTTAGGTCTAATGCAATATCTATCTATACAGAATTGCAATGTGAATTATGTGAAAACGTTACTAAAGCTAGGGTTGTACAGTCAGCCTTCTTCCAGATTTTTGAAAAGCAATGACATTCCTCTACAGAATATTTTTTAAAGACTGTTCCTTTTTGTTATTCTATTGCAGAGAAAACTTGCTTGCAGATTAGGACTCTGCAGTGCCAGACACAGAACAAAAGCCAGCCACCATCCCGCAACCCAAAAGAGAAGCTGCTTTCCCCTTAGACTTGAACTATTTGTCCTGAAACATATATTTAAAATAGAGGACTGGATATTTGGAGCTGCATGAACAGAAAACACAGATGCAACTAGAAAAAACAGCAGAGGAAGGCCAGTCACAGATGAAGATTTTGTTTTGAGAATATGAAAAGAAAGGTGCATAAGTTTTTGGACAAACTGCTGCCTGGAAAGGTGCTCAGCTCTTGGTATAGTTGAGACATAAACCTCTGAACAGTTTTCATCAATAAACAGGTTAGATACATCCTGTACAATAAACAGGTTAGATGCACCCTGTGTCTTTTTCAGTTTTTTGACCGAGTAAAAAGAACTCACAAGACCTCACATTTTATCTTAAATTCGAGGGCAACAGGTTTGTTGACATAACAGAACAAATTATATCAGAACAAACCCACACTTAACTCCATCTCAAGAGTTGCATAAAACAGAACTGATGTCTTCTAAGAAGCTCTTTTGCATTTTATATATAGACATAGAAATACATATGATGGAAAAAGACAGACTGCCATCTAAATTGGATTGCTAGCATTCCAGAAGTGTATGATTCTGATTGCAGATTTTATTTGTGTGTGTGTGTGTGTGTCTTTGTGGAAAATGGTTGTTATATTCCGGAAGACATAGAAAAAAGTTAATGAAGTATGTCGCTTCCGAGGAGCCGGTCTCCACAAGTGCAATGCAGGGTGACCTTACTTTATTAACATTTTGAAGAGCTAAAGTTTTATCACCAGACTATATACTCATATTAGAAAGATACTTCTGTTTAAAACTTAAAATCAAATGATTCACCTGATAAATCTCCTAGCCTTTTAACAGCACTGAAATTCAGTTCTCTTAATGAGGACCAGTAATTGTAGATTCAAAGACTGCCCAAACCAGTCAGCAGGAGATAATATGTAATATGTAACCACAGGAAAAGCAAACTGGAAAAAGAAAGACCACTGGCTTTCATAAATCATTTTTTGACAGGAAGGTTATTTATCATGGGAAATAAGCTTAATCAATAATAGAGTGAAACAACCTTAATAAAAAAGGGAATCAAGCTCTGTTCTGTTAGAGCATTATAATTAATGTGGGTAGGGGGAGCGAGAAGAGGCAGAAAGAATTGTTACGCAGAATTGTTACTATCCTGACAAATGGATTCTGGGTTGTTTCTAAGAGTTCATTTTCATCTAGCACCTTTGAATGAGAAAGTACCAAGAATCACATTTTGTTTTCTAAGAAGTAACAAGAATTTTTTAGGGAGGTGTCCAATTAAAGAAGAATTATTCACGTGATCAATATATTTTTATTTCATCTCAAGTGAATGACATAACCAATTAGGACTGTACTAAAAATCAGCTTCCCTAATCTTTTATTGTTACATACAAACCAAATGTTAGCTTTTCCAAAAGTCATCATTTTTGTCGTAGGTTGATTAATTTTACAAATATGAGAAGAAAGGAAAAGCACCCAAGAGAAACTTTGGAAGCTTGATGAAAAGAAATGTTTTCATCTGAATTAATACACAAATTATTGTGTAATTATAGTTATTGTTTGGTTCAGTCACTTTTCATTTCTCTTTCCAACTATTTTTATTGGTAGATGATAATTCCATCAAATTTGGAAAACATTTAGCAATTGTTTTGAAAAACTTTGCACCGCTTCATCTGCAAAAGCAAAAACGTACATATATTTACAATGGGAATACGTATCCCAATCGTATCTCATTTTTCTCAATTCACTTGGCCACAACATCAACATACGATATAAAAGAATGGAATTGTTAAATGTTTAATCAAAAATTCTAAGACAAAAATCCTATCTAAAGCAAAATTACAAAAGGAAAGAAATACCAGTTCCTAAAGGAAGTTCATAAGGATTTTGTTGTAATTCTTTGTGGAGGACATACAGTTACAGTAACCCCAAAAATACATTCATAGGGAGAAAGAAAGAAAATACATGTAAAGCTAATGATGAAAACAGGAACGGAAATACGAACAACAAATTTGCTGGAGTGACTTAGGTTCTGTATTTCAGTTAGGAAGTCCAAAATTCACAAAACTCATAGTTTATCCTAAACCATAAAGGTAACTCTCTGCAAGAAACCCATTCCAAAGATTTTAGTAATCTGATAATTTTTCATAATTAATTTAATAAGTTTAATATTTAATAATTAGCCCCTCTAGCTTAGACTTCTGAATTTCAGAAGCGTGGCTCTTTCATCAAGCTTCTCCTCCACAGAAGACGTTTTGTTCCTGTTCCCAAAGCCCTTCCTAGCTTATCTCAGTATTCCGCTGAGTATTGACACACAATCTACAGACAAGCCACAGGTCAGAGAAAGCAGAGCAGTAAAATAATTCTTATCCAAGAGATCATTTGAAAGACTCTTGAAGTGTTCCCAGACAATTTGTGAAGGGGAAGAAAAAGATTATTAAGTATCTTACCTGTTACAAACTATTCAGCAGCTCAAAGATCTGGAAAGCCAATTAATTTTAGAAGGCAGTTTTTGAAAAGAATAGAATTTTTGATGCTTAATTGTGAAATTCTTACATTTTATTTTATCTAAGGATCAAAAAAATATTTTCAGGTAACTTTTTACACAAGCCATACCGTATACTAAACTCAACTTTTATTCTGCTTGATCCTACCAGGATTAAACTGGTGATATTCCTGTTGACTTGAGAGAAGCAGGATCAGGATCCCTATTTTTCAGGAACTAGTTATTTTTCCACTCCCAATTTACATCAATAGTGCCTTGCAACTGGTGGAGTAACACAGACATAAAGCGGCAAGAAAGGGGAATAAACATTAGGTTTTCAAAGTGTTGTAGCCTAGGCCAAATCCTTCTTCAGGTTCCACTGGGAATAGTTTCAATAACTTCATGTATAAAACAACCCCAGAATTCAGCCTGTTCTTGTTTCTCCATCCAGCATTGTCACCTAGCTGTAGCTTCTTGCTTGAAATTAAATGCTCAGCATTTCTCCCTTCATACCCTGTTTTACTTCACAACATCTATGATGTAAAGTTGGGTCACTGTTAATTTAATTACATGGTAGGATGGAGAACTGAACATGTTATTCCAGTGTTACTGATAGTCAGCAGCAGCACCTACTGGTGCCCTCATGTATTCCCTCTGGAGAACGTACCACTTTAATCATGCATACTGCAGCAGTGCAAATGTGCTTTCTATACTTTTTTACAGCATTGTATTTTCTACTTATCTCTTCTAGAAATGCATGGACTGTGCTCCCTATTGTAAATGTGTGAGAGTCACAGAAATAGAACCCAGTTCTATATTAGTGTGTGTACTTTTTTACAGAAGTCATTACAGCTGCAAAAGAAGAATCTTTATTCTGCTGGGAAAGACATGGCGATAGTGATTGACCATTTCTTTTCCTGGCTTCCTTGCAATAAAACATTAATTCATAATACATGTTTAGTGCTGCAGGTGGCATTGTTACTGTTCAAAGAACCCTACTCAGCATATAATGTGGTCAGCACTTCATCTTCCTGAAAATGAATCTTGAAAACTTCTTGAATTATATATCTCCTCCTGCTTTTCAGTGGATCCATAATTTTCTTCAGAAGATGAATTGCAGACAGCAGCACTGATGAGAATTAAACTAGCAAGGTTCATGTTAAGAACATAGTCAGTAAATCAAAAACTGAAAGTAATGCCAGAGATTCAAAATCATAGACTGACTTTATCCTGAGATATGAGGTATGATGGAGTCTAGTAATGAAGTCATGAGGTTAAACATCAGCCTGTCATAGACACCCACATGCTAAAGTACCATAAACCTTCACTCCTCCTAGTAACAATGAAATCACCCTTAGTGCATATGTGGAGGAGAACGAAGCCTCAGAGAGCAACTTCTAAAAGGAAGAACCTATATGCATGAAAAAACAGAGAGCTAGTTTCTTCAAATGCTAATAAACAATGCCAATAACCACAGAGCTTTGTGAGGGTACCACCGAGGATGGTCCCCAGCATGACAATCAGAAAGTTGTGTGTTCAACAGCAATGGAAAGAAAACTTCTTAGCTTTAGAAAATAATTTTTCTTAAAAAAAAAACCAGACAAACACAAACAAAACAAAATACCACAACCAAAAAAAGAAGTCCTAAAAACATATAAAAACTCTCACTCCAAAGCCACCATATTCACCTTTAGGAACAATCATATTGATCCTGTTTAACTGAAATCGTTCACTGGTGATACATGGCACATGTATTGGTTTATTGTATATACATTATAGCAACACCTTCTGTTTTCTTGACAAATAACCCTGCCAAAATAATTTGTATACCAATCCCACCAGCTGTCTATGTGGAGCAGATATTCTGCTCCAGCACCTGTTTTCTTATCACATCTGTAGGACAGCAGAGACCTCCAAGAGATAGAAAAGAGGCATGGCATCCTGTATGTTTTATATTGCTGCCTTCAATTGCACATCTATTCCTCTCCTTGTTTGATAAACATTTCTACTTCTCTGTTGACAAACGATCTCCCGAAGAGAAACACACACAGGGGCAAATATTGAGAACAATGTGCAGGGATTTCGCCGTGTTGCTACGTTAAAGGGAACGGGAGTCTTGCAGCTACATCTCTGCACGCATGGACTCCTCACCTCTGCACCCTGCTGTAGGCTTTCAGGAGTGTCAGATTCGAGGAAATTCATGGGCTATATTCTCAACTCAGTGCATCCAGATCTCTCTGTATGGGATTTATGTGCAGAAACCCATATGTGGCAAGACAGGACAGTATTCTTAGTTTATAGAGGTAACTGTATTAAATCACGAAATGCTTAACATTAGAAAACTCACACCTATATGTGGGAAGTAATTTTCCTCTTTTTAAATGAGATCTTCGAATTTGCACATGAATTTAGTCCTTCTGGGAGCAGCCTGCCAGCTCGAAACATCACATATCTCGTTTACCTACGGAACTGATACAGGACAAATGGAAGCACTGTGACTGTACTCCACAGAGTCCACCAAAATCTCTCAACCTTGGCCAGGATGAGAGGGTAATTCAAACTTCACGTCAATAAAAATCTTCACGTTTACTGAAGTTTCCCAGTGCAATGGTGAATTCTGTGGCATGTCAAATAGGGGCTAAATCAACTCCGGCCATTTCCCACTGCTCTGATACACGTTTCCAAAAGAGGAGGAATTTAACAAACCAGAGCTTCAGTTGGTATAAATCAGCAGCTTTCCACTGAAGTTGATGCAGCTGCATTGATTCACAGCCACTGAAGTCTTGGACTCTGGTCTCACAAATGTGATAGAAAGTTCCATTTGCTAATGTAAATATATATTGATGGTGTATCACGTAAATTCACCCAGCAAAATGCATGGATCAGTACTGCTTTTTTAGTAATAAATCGCTATAACAGGTAGGAATATGTTTGGAGCTTTTAAAGAGCCCAATGCTACACGTATTTCAGTCACACACACAGTAATCCTGCAAGTGCACCGTTGCCTTTTAAACCACCTTTTTTTCTTAGTGCCCCTCTCCAGATGCAAGACCAGAAATTGCACAACACTTCTATGACTGTAGACAGCAAATTTAAAATACCCTTAATTGGAAGCTGAAAAAACTAAGCGTGCTGCACAATGGCTGAGACACAAGACTTATGGTTGTTTACTGTAACACCAAGACAGTCCCATTAACAAGAATGATGGGAAACTGCATCCTGGCATTATTCTTAGCAAAAGGCTTGACAAATATGTTTTGTAAATGAACAACAGAGAAAACATATAATACACTTTTCCCCCCTTTTTCCCAGTGAAACGGTTGCATGTTTAATGCTTTATACATTATTCAAGGCTCCATTTTCCAGGGTTCATCAATACCCAAGTCCACAGCAGCTCAAAGCTTGTAACAACTGACAAATGTAGACAAAACATGCTGCTTAACCCAAGAACAGTGGGTCAGAGAACAAACAGGAAAATTTATTGTCTTCGCTATATTACTGTTGGAATGGCGAAGTAAATGAATACCATACGTTATAGCTTATCACTTACAGTATGAGTGTATCATGAACAGCCCAGCATGTCCTACTTAAATAATACTGATGGATAACACACAGGCAGCTTTTGTTCATTGCTGAGGTTTTGTCTTGTCTACATGTTGTTTATACTTATTTAGGGCAAGAGGAAGAGACAAAAGAATAGCAAGAATCACGCCAGGGGCTCACACAATCCCCTTCCTCTCTGTGTCCATAATGAATCTAGACTGTGCCTTCCACGGAAGTTATTGCACAGAAATAAAAAAGTCTTCTTGAGATAAAAAGTGGATTCCACAATATATTCTTAGACCAGACTTTATATTATTTCCCAGCTGTACTTGTAAGCAGCTCTGCAGAGGACAAAGAAGAAAAAAGGGAAAAAAAGGAGTGGGGGAGGAGTAGCGACCTGAGTTTTATTGCCTCTGCCTGCTGGAGAGCTGTATGGAGATTAGCAATAATTTTTACATTCAGCACTGTGCCTCTGAAGGTGACTCAGGAACTTGTGTGAACTAGAATTCTAGCAGAGAACCAACAAAGCCACAAACCTGTGGTGCTGTTTCTCTGTCGCCCTCAGTACATTGTATAACCAGAGCATCCCACCTGTGCAAAGCAGGCCAAGAGGCACCCCTCAACTGCAGTGGTGGCATTAACGTCTTCAGCACAATTTCTCAGGTTTCTCGTGTAAGGAGATCAGATTGCTGAGGATCTCATCCCACTCTGTCATCACACTACTTCAGACCTTATGCCAGTGCTGTGCGAATGACAAACGGGCAGGAAAAGGACCTGCGTTCTTAAAAATGTAATTCAGAATCATTTTACGTTTGCCCTGCTAGTGCACCACAAAAACTGCAAAGCAGTGTAAAATCAAGCCTCACATAAAGGAAACAATTGAACAACATGAGGGATTCTTTTAAATTAGTATTAAGCTTCTTGCTATTCAATGGGAAAACAGAAAACAAAACACACCCCCAAAAAGCAGTTTTTCCCCTAAATAATTTGTAATTTAATTAAGTCACTAATATTAACCACAGGAATTAATTTGGTCTGATACCTTTACAAGCAGGTTTTCACCAATAGAAAAATGATATTCCCACCTCAACATGAATTAAGGAGTTCTTGTCTACTGACAAAACTGTATCATTTTAATTAAGATTTTGCAGCCACTACTTATTAATTTAAATCTGACCTATATCTCAGTAAGGGAATCTAAACTAACAAGTCAGGGTTCAATAGACTGGAGCTCCTCACACAAATCACAGTGATTTTAATGAAGCAGCTTGATATTCCATCTGTATTTACTCTAGCATGATTTTGTGATGTACGGCAAGCCTCCAGTGAGAAGTATTTCAAAAAGGAACTCGGATTCAAAAAGGGAAAAAGATAGGATGAGTTCAAAATGGGAATCAGGCACCCAGTTCTCAGCGGTCCAAATCTCATATTGGTCAAGATAGCCGTACTCAGCAAAATATCACATGGTGGTGACTTCTATGCATGCATAAGTTGGGTCACTTAATACATATGGCTCATTATCACTGACAGATTTACGCTTAGTATAAATGAAGGACATAGATATTTACTGACGTACAAATCATTAAAAATACAGCCCTTGCAGCTTTACCTAGCAAAGAGCTTTTCTTTCCCACTGTCACTTCTCAGCACTCAGTTCCTTAAGGCTGCCAGTCTCTTATGCAGACCACGGTACAACTCAGCAGCTTTTCTGGGATGTAGTCAACTTGGCATAATATGTTTTCTTTTCCGATATAAAAACTGAATTAGCAAGGCTGGCCAGCATAGCTCTAAGAAATTACATGATGAAACAGAGGCTATCAGATGACCAACATGGAGAACTTGTATTGGTGCTATTCAAAAACACCCCCAAATCTCCCAGGGTTTCCACATGAGCATGCATACAAAGACAAGCTGTAGGTCGCTAGTGGGCACTTACAGTATGACTTCAAATTCTTGCTTTTAACTACTAATAGCTATAAGAAAGGCATTGGTTTTATTCCAGAAAGCAGGGAGAGTAACAAAACAGATTTCTAATTCTGCATTAGAAACAGCCTTATATGCAAGTCCCTGGCATCAGTCTGACTTGTACTTATGCTTGATATTTTTAATCTGTTCCCACTTTCCCTATACATATAGCACATTTCTTTCTTCTTCTAGAACTTCACGATTATGAAGGATTGTACAGGATATGTTTGCAGGTTGTAAGATGTCATGGAACAAGAAGGCCAGATTACACGTATTCCTGTATTCTTGGCAGGACTGTGCTATGCAATAGATTAGAGAAGGCTCTAGTCGCAGGACTGAATCTACGAGACATGGCCCTGGGAAATCTTCTACTAGAATACTGAAAAATTGCTGCCTCAAATCAGAGTCGGTAAGAATCCTACTGTTAAAACCAAGAACTTCTAGCACCACAAGCCAGTTGTGGATGCAAGAAAAGGTTTAGAAAAATAAACATGAGAGAAAGAGAATTGCTGCATGGGACTTCGATGCAATCTGGAAAAATTTATTCCTATTACAATGTACTTTTATTTTAAAGCCTAGAAATTTCTGGCTATTGTTATCTACACAAAGATGAAAATTGCTAAATAAAGGTCTCTAAAATATACTTGACAGAGAAAAAAAGCCTTACTGGTAGCATATGGGGAGAAAAATTAGCCATCCCTGACAAGGCTGGGCTCTGTTGTGACTCAGCAAAGGCTGGACTACGTCACATGAAAATTTTTGTAGTATCTTGTGTTATTTGTCTATAAAACTCATTTTACTCTACTATAAACCGAGAGCAGGAACCACAAAAACTGTCTCTTAATCTCAGGCCAATAATCCCACCACCACTGAAAGTGAACCTCCAGGACAGTCACTTGATCCAGAATCCCGTTTCCAAACAATGGCAGATTTGTCTGGGCGTCTTAAATATAGTTCTACTTGAGATACTTGCACTTGGTACTTTATGTGGCATTTGTTTGCCTCCATCTCGCATCGTCTCTCACTACAGTGTATGTTATTAGGCTGACTATGAGAAAGATCTAACAAGAGATTTACATTCCAGAAAGTTGTCAGAAAGAAACCCGGGGATATGGCTGCTAACCAAGAGATAGGTGACATCTGTAGCAGAGCAGGTGGTGACATTCCACAGGTCTTGCTGCAGGGACTTTCAGTTATCAAGCCCGTTCTTGTAAATTTAGAAACTTTGATCTGTAGTCTTTGCCATCCTCTAGCATTCAGGAAGATTATAGAGATACCTAAGCACAAATACGGATCTCCAAGTACAAAGGGCCTGAATTAACCTTTGCGAAATAACTAAGTGATAAACCTTCACATCCAGTCTGAACTTTCCAAGTCATAATACACGATTGTTGCCCCTGGCTGTGTCTGTTGGTACTACCACAAGAAGGAAGAGTTGGGCTCTGTCATATTTGTAGCTACCTTCGGAGGCAGCTATCAGATTGATTCTCATCTTTGCTGTACTAAACATGCCCAAGTCCCTCAATCTGCATATACAAGCCACATGCTCTAGGCCCCCGACCAGCTTGATAATCCTCCTCAGGTCCCTGTCCAGTTTCTGAGTATCCCTCTAGAACTGTGGGTCCCAAAACAAGACACGTGCTTTGGGTAGTGAGACCAGCACTGCAGAAAGGGTTGTAACAACATTCCTGAAGCTGTTTGGCCACACTCCAGAAGTCGCATATATGTGGTTTAGACTTACAGGTCTACACACGTATATTATCATTAGGTATTAAATAATGTTCCTGTTTCCCCCATGACGTGCAGCCAGTATGTCTCAGTGCATCTTATCTATTTCCGAGTTTCATCTAACTCAGTATTAAGAACAGCAAAATAGCAACTTGAAAATAAACCAGCATTAATCTGATTGAAAGAACTGGCAAGCTTGACGGTGACCCAGGTACACTCCCTCTGTCCTTTATGATATTCTGATACTACCTCTAGCTTTGGCAATTCATTTGCCTCCTACTCCAAAGCATTTACTGAGAAATAACCTTGAACTCGACTTGTCACAGTTCCCCAAGCAAATTATTATGTCTTCCTTAGATTCCTTCACCCTATAGCATTTAACAATTCTGGTTTCTTTCCTGGGTTCATTCAAAGCCTCAAAGTGCAAAACAAAAAAAAAACAACAGAAATGTACAAGTAATGCAATAATTTTTCAAAGGTGTTCTATATGGAACTTAGCTAGAACAAGGGTAGAAGACATAAATTTGCCATTATCATAAAAAAATGACAATGTTAAATGTAAAATAATGGTAAGGGTACCACTTTGCTTTATACAGTAATTTCTGGTCATTAACATCATCACCAATCAGAAAACATGTTTAGTATGCAGGGTTAAACACACATTCAGTTTAGAAATTCTGAGGCTCAGAAATATCTGCAACACATAGCCTTGCACAAGGAAAGTCTTCATGAGGAGACTGAATGCACAGTGAAGTTCTGCATCCTTGCTGAAATTTCTTTTAAAAAAAGAAAATTATGTGATAAGGATTGGAAGTCTGTTCTACACGGTACCTGTGATAGACAAGAGCTATTCCTTTGTCCACTAGATATCCAAACCAGAGACAGCAAATCTTTTCTGTCACTGTATCGTGCACAACTGGATGGAAGGAAATCTCAAACAACTTTTATTAAAAGTATCACTGTCTGAATAATGGGGGGAAGTGGGGAATGACGGATGAATGACAGATGCCAAACACCCACACAATAGATGCTCACCAACGAAGAGCAAAGCTATAGCCAGTCTCCTGCAGAACTGTAACCTTTCCATTACTATGGTTTAGCAAAGGCTGATGTCAGACAATGAATATAAAGAGGAAAAACCCCTCCTTAAAAAGAAACTGTGTGTTGGCTGAAAAACATCGGCCAGATTCAGTCACTGCTATGGTGATATTTCATAAAACACTTATTTTGTATTAATTGCTGTTTTAAAGTAAAGTTATATAACTTTTTTTGGTATTACTAATTTATTTACTGTGAGGTAAATTTGAACTGTTTCAGAAGCAGGGAAAAGAACTCAGAAGGATAACCTTAAGATGCCTGGAAGTTATGATTCACTGCATTTTTTGCCTCACTTTCTTAGTGCACATAGGTGCAGCCTTATTGTTGCTTATAAACAGATGTGACTATCTGTAACGCCCCACTATCACACTTAACTCTGCAAGGGAAAATATCAGAACCCTTGTAATGACAACTGCAGTGACACATAATGGCTTTTTTCAGTCTACCTGGTCCAAACTGAGTTAATTAAAGTGATGCTGTGAATAAAGCTGAAAACGTTGACTCTTGCTTCAGAATACTCCAGTCAGGTAATGACTTGGATCCATGTTTGTTTGTCCCTCCCTCCCACCGCAATTCTATGTTAACAAAAGTGCTAGTTATTGTTTCAAAAAGCAACAATGTCTTCTCCTAGTTGTTTTTATATGATCTGAAAGCCCACCAGATGTTTTGCCTGTTTCCTCTGACTCTCCAATACAAGAAATCTGTCAACTCCTTAATACTCTCACAGTCCCTCAAAAACCCTTCTATGGGCCTGCAGCTTGTTACCTCGTTTACCTATTATCTAATTCTGAAAACTTAATAAAATCTTGAAGTTCCTAAGGTTTGGATCCTACTAAGACATAATATACACCACTAAGTCATAATATGCACACACACTTAGGTTCAGCAAGGCACCTGGAATGTTGCCATGCTGCATTCCCTGACCACCAGACACACTCCCAGACGATGACTGAATGCCAGCCTTGTGAACTGCACTTGGTTAATCTTCACATTAAAAAAAAAAAAAAGCAATAAAAAGCATGCAACATTAATTTATTTTTCCATAAAAGACATGCTGCTGTGTCTTCAAATCAGATGAAATTAATAAAAATCTAAAATCACAGTCTAATTTTACTGTGTTTAGTTATGCTGCATGCACCCCTTCAGACAGCACCAGTTCGATGGGTGCAATAGGAACACGTTGCGGTTGCCTGTCGTGTTTTGCTCCATGACGACCTTCAGGCTGCATGCTGCCTTCCAAGGGAAGTCAACAGGAGATCTGGTTTAGATCAGTGCCATTATACGGCCATCTATAAAGGTCTGCAGGTTGAAAAACAGTCAGTATCCTTTTGATCATGAGACTCAGCCTGGTTGATGTCTGAAACTAATTCTTCTGGAACGTAATTATACCTTTCACAGGGCTCCAGATGACATTATGCAGGGATAAAAATAAATTTACCTTACCTTCTTCTAAGCATGTTAGAGACAATACAGCATCTTTGGCTGTACATACGGATCGGTTGGCATTAAGTGAGTAAATTGGTGAGTACTTTGACAACCTGATCCTAACTGACTTTTCTGGTCCTGAAGCAGCATCCTTCATTTTTGAATACTCTGAGCCATGTGTGTACATCATAGAATCATAGAATGGTTAGGGCTGGAAGTGACCTTCAAAGGTCATCTAGTCCAACCCCCCTGCAAGGAACAGGGATATCTCCAACTAGATCAGGTTGCTCAGGGCTTCATCCAACCTGGCCTTGAACGTCTCTAGGGATGGAGCATCCACCACCTCTCTGGGCAACCTGTTCCAGTGTTCTACAACTCTCATGGTAAAAAATTTTTTCCTAATATCCAATCTGAATCTACCTCCCTCTATTTTAAAACCATTACCCCTTGTCCTATCACAACAGGCCCTCCTGAACAGCCTCTCCCCATCTTTCCTGTAGGCCCCCTTGAGGTACTGGAAGACCGCTATAAGGTCACCCCGGAGCCTCCTCTTCTCCAGGCTGAACAGCCCCAACTCTTTCAGCCTGTCCTCATAGGAAAGGTATACTAATTGGCCATTTAGCCCTCAATCCTAAGTCTAAGTTCAAATCATAAGGGGAGTTGTGGACCCTTTGTCCCAGCCATGCTCCTCCCTATCCTGTTGTGCTCCTGCATACTGTCAAAAACACGGCAGCTGAAAAGTCCTTGAGGTCTCAGTGTCAACTACAAACATCAGTGCGCTGATCTCAGAAAACATACACAGAATTTTAAGAAGTATAAAGGTACCTACATGATCCTTTCCTCTGTTACATTCTAGTTTCTTTAACTGAGTTTATATATAATGCTACTTTCCCCACCATCCCAGAGACCTCACTTTATGACTGAAGAGAAAGCCTTACATGTAAGAGGAACTGCATCCTCTGAACAAATCTGGTGGCAATGAAACATGGATCTAGAGGATGAGATTCTCCCCACGTCTCTACCACAGCATTCTTGTACGATTCTGGTCAAACTGCTGAAGTCTCTGATCACAAGCCATTGTTCATCACATGCACATCTGCTGGGTGCCTAAGGCAAGACAGCAAGGTCTATAGAAGTGACGAGCATGCCTAGATACCCATGACGTCTAGTGGAGTTGTGCTTTGGTCATAAATATTAAGCAGTCTGTGAAAAATAATAAAAATCAAGATCTAACTAAATTTGAAACCCCATCTGTAAAAGGAAGCTAATAGTTCTCTCTTGTATCACCTGGCAAAAGCATGAATTTAAAAAAAAAAAATATATATATCTAACATGGATATTACAGCAATAAGAAACATAAAAAGCTGAGTTTAAATAGCAAACTCATGCCATGAATTTAAATGTATCGTGAGATCTGCAGCCTTACAATGAACACATAAAAGATGAAGCGGCTACTAACTCAGGGTACCCCATCCAGCTTGCACAACAGATGAGACAGTTGTCCCATGAAGAACTAAAACTCTAAACACGTGATGATATAATTTTAAGAAGTATCCTAATAAATTTACACAGAAGTTGTACCAACAAGCTAATTATGGAGTTTCTGACTTTTGAAGTAGAAGTTTCTACTTTTTGAAGTAGAAAGTCATGACACGTGCCCATGGAGTCTGGCAAACTGGGTTAGATCCAGATTTCAGTAACAACAAGGTAAACAAAAAGGTAACTCAGTGGGACTATCAGACAATTTGCACTGCCTGTTTGTAACATTTTCTGGAATTATTCAGTACAAAAATGGCTTATTAAACACCAAAAGATCCCATAAAAAAAGGAAAGGTTATACTGGATGGTTTTACTTAGAAAATAAGCAGAGCTAGTTATGGTCTTATAGAATATACACAGAATATACAAGCTGTTTACCTTCATTAAAAAGAACACTGTCCCCAGCTTTGGTTAGTTTTGTTATTCTCTAAATGAAACACTCACTCTCCAAATTAATCTTCTGCAAAGAGAAAGGGCAGAACAGAGGCATTATTGGTCTGAGAGCTCCACTGAAGGATATAGGAAGGAACAAGTTGATGAATATTTTATTAGAAAAAAATATACAAAAATAAAATTTAATCTGGAAAAAAAAAGAAAAAAAAACACTAGATACAGTCCTTATATAAAAAGTTAAAATTCTCCACTTGCTTTTGACGGCTGCTGTTTTTATTATTAAAGGTTTTGCTGAGAGTCTGCATTTTGATGTTAACATATGAAAATACGTTGACTGGCACAGAAAAACAAACTCATAAATTTCAACTTTAAGTATCTGTTTTAATGTATTATTGTACTTTATTGGCAATATTCCACCAGCAAATGTCTTTTTATTATTGTATCCCCTCTTCGCAATAAAGAGGAATGCTGTTGACTGGCTTCCACTTTGGGAAATATGAAATCATTGTTTCTTGCTAGCTGTGGGCAAGAAATAGTTTTCAATCCATGCTAAAGTTACAAAAGTGTACTAAGAAAATATATATATAGCAAGAAATATGTTAGTACCTTTCATAAATTTTCAATACATGAATACAGCAAGATAATTTCCCAGCATAAACAGATCGAGCAAAGAAAATAGATTATCTGAAATCAGGTATCATTCCCCTGTACGAAAAAGATGGGTTGTTTAGTAGCAGAAAACAAATAGACTTCGGTCTGGTATGGTACAATACCGGGAACAGAGAGGAAATTGAATATTTTACCTAAGTAGTCTACCATCTCTGGCTAAATCCTTAATCCCTAACGGACACAATACTCACATCGGCTTCAGAGAACTCTTAGCCTGTTTACAGGGGTATTGTTGAATTAATTAATTATTGTTGAATTAATTCAAAACTTTGGCGCATTTCAGTAGCTGGAAAGCAAGTAAAAAGGAGAAACAAGACATTTATCCTAAAATACATCAACAGGAAACAGTTGTGAAAATTATGATCTTCCTGACAGAAAGGAAGCACCAAGCCATAGACATTGTCTCAGATGCTCGTGCCAGCAATGCATTCAGCAGCTCAGCTTGTATCGTACAGCAGGAGCTCTACCAATGCCCAAGTGCAACACCTTAGGCTCGTCCTTAATTTTCTGTCTTTTCTCCAGTTAATGTTGCACAAAAACCCCTTATTTTTTGTCAAGTGAATGATTACATGAAAAAGCTCTTAAGAGAAATTTCATAATGCTGGGTAATAACATCATTACCACAAATTAGCAAACTCACTTTCACTGGGCAAAACCTACTGTCACACTCTTAGTTATGCATCAGTTCTCCCTACACCAACACACATTGCTTTGCCTCTGGCACATCTGCCTCCACCTGCTACTTTTTTATTGCTCCTTGTGAACCAAAAGACTACTGAAACCGACTTTTCAAACATGGAAGCCCAAGGAAGGGCTGAGAACTGCCTTCAGACCTTCTAGCAGCTTTCTAGTACCTAAAGGGGGCCTACAGGAAAGCTGGAGAGGGACTTTTTACAAGGGCATGTAGTGACAGGACAAGGGGCAATGGCTTTAAACTGAAAGAGAGCACATTTTTATTAGATATAAAGGAATTAATTTTTTACATTGAGGGTGGTGAGACACTGGAACAGGTTGACCAGAGAAGTTGTTGATGTCCCGTTCCTGGAAGTGTTCAAGGCTGGGTGGGATGTGGCTTTGAGCAATCTGATCTAGGGGAAGATGTCCCTGCCCGTGGCAGGGGGGTTGGAACTAGATGATCTTGAAGGTCCCTTCCAACCAGAATCATTCTATGATTCTCTGAATAATCTAGGGCCACCTGGTAAAAAAGGTTTTCCTGGTGAGGTGAGGTCCTGCACTCAGTCTGCATATGCTTTCTTCAGCCTAGATATTTTCCTTGGTAGCTGAACAATACAACGTCAGTCTGCAATCCATTATTTGGCTATCTGACTGCTATAGTTATTCAGTAAACAGATGGTTGACAACCAGCTATTTCAGATGATTTTTGCACTTTTCTTTCTGAAGTTTATTTATGATTAGCTAGTAAGGTCCATCATGGAATGACACATTGTATTAATATTTGATATACAGGTCTAACTTAAAACCTAGAATCTTTCATGGGCAATATTTGCATCATTTTTAGGGCAGTGCCTGAGCATTTTAAAATTTTTCCTACATAGCAGTTGGTATGAATATTTAATTACATCCAAGAATCCACTATAAAACCCAATGATTTATTGACATATTGAAAGTTGATTGTAGAAGAAGGCACTGTTCTACTCTAAGCAAAAATTGATGGTTTCAGTCTTGGTCCTAGTAGATATAAGTCAATAGTGCTGTAAAAATCGGTGACACTAATTGGTGATCCTCCAGGTTGGCTTATTGGCAGTGACCTACGGGGAAATTTGTTTTGCTTTTGCTTGTGTTATACTTGCTCTGTGGGCAGATAAAAAGCTGTGGTTTGGAGGCTTGTGAATCTGACGTGTTTCACAAGCATTAAACTCGATGAAAACTGAACAGATCCCTAAATTTAGATATAAATTGGGTGACGTGGTTGAAGAAATGGATTGGTTCTAATCAGGTGTATTTAATTCTTCAGCAATCATTCTTTTGGGATTTTTAGAAGAGTTTGCCTGTTGCTGCGTGGTATACAAGTCGTCATCCAAAAATCTGTGGAAGTTATTGGAGGGATTCAACTGACATTGTCAGATATGGATATTGCTCATACAAAACCCAGGTCACATTAGTTTTCTGACACCTACTTTGAAAGGAGTTCCTGAAGTCTCCAGTGACATCATAATCATGGGTCCTGGAACAAGACAGTTATATCCAAAATGGAATAGAGCTTTATATGCAAATTTCTTACAGGTATGTATGTTGTCTAATGTAATAAGTAGTAGTAAATTTGTGTGCATACATGTGTGTGTGCACACATAAATATTTAGCAAACACAGCTTTATGGCAAAAAGGCTCCTCATTCCACAAGACTTAATACTAACAATGAATTGAGGTCTGAAATGTCAATCTTCCAAATCTGAGAATACCAGGCAAACGCTGAGCCAGCTTTAATTTGCATTTATTGATTTCAGTCATTTCAGAACCTAACCCTGTCATTTCAGAGGAATCTAGAAACAATCTTCCATTTTTCAAAGCACATTTTTAATTTTTGACTTTTCTGTGTACTCTGCAATGTCAACAAGTATCTTTACAGCATCAGATGAAATCAAGAGAGAGCACTGGGGAGCTCCCATAGTGGTCATTTATTACCTAGTTTACACAAGCAGCTTATCTGAGACTCCAGTGATCCGGGTTTTCTAACGCGCAAAGCAACAGTAACTATAAGAGGTGGAATGCTTAACAAATTGGTAAAATGATAGTTACAAAGTTGTCTCAGGGAGTAGTTAAGAAATCTAAAATCTTTGCTTGTTGCAACCACTGCCATGCATTGAGGATGCAACTGAATCACGTATATAACACCTGGGACTAAGCAAGGGGATATTTGTTTAGGCACTGGGCACATATGCTAAGCGCTCCACTCTATTTCCATTTGCCCTTTGCAGTGCGAGGCAAGTAGCACACACATGCAGCTCCTATCTGAGTTTACGATCGTGAATAAAATCTCTGTAACTTTCAGTCTATAATCTGTCTCCTCTCCCCAGTCCAACAGCTCAGAATACAGAAGGTAACAATTAATACATCCACACAACGTTTTTACGCAGGTCCTTTTTTTACTGAGTTACTTAAGGAGTACACTTCTAGTCTGTGTTAGCAATATGTGTTATTCATTACCAAGAAATAAAAAAGCTCTTGTTGTTATTCTTCTATTTGCATTCAATGTGAACATCAATACTACTGCTCAGAGCCATCATTATTTTTTTTTAACTCTAGCCTGAAATAAAAAAAAAACTAATTATAGTACTACCATGCAAACACAGAAGAGAAAATCTTGCATGGTCCTTCCTCCTAAAACCTCACAGCCTAAACACATGAATGTAACGAAGCATAAATAACCAGCTATTGATCAGAAGCAGTTCTGAACTCTAGGTCCAGTGGGAATATGCAATAATGAACACATTGGAAATGCCACAAGAAACTTTACATCTCCACCAAACGATGAAATGACACAGCTAAACTCTTACCACGTTTTTGTGCTTTCTTTTTTGTAAATCTGGAATTTAAAAAATCAGATTTGTCCTGATTTCTGAAGCATTCTTCCTTCTCAATGGAAGGTCCCATCAGCTAACAGCATATCCTGAAGAGATCCAAATTCCCACTTCCCAGACTCTTTCAAGTACACCCCTTACTTCCATCAATCTCAAAAGTTATTTCGGCTCAGATTCAATCCTGATGACTTCAGCTCAATCGTTATTCCCCGTCATTCATTTTCCCAGTATTCCCAATGCACACCAATCAAACAATCCGATACAGATGTGCACAGCAAGAATATTTCACCTTAAGATACAGGAATGTACAGTTGGTATGAAGCTGATAACACTCTCCCTCCCTGCTACTGAAAAAGGTGGTGAAAGACGCTGCCAGCCAACAGCAAGGACCCTTGGAATTCACTGCCAAGAAAAGCTGGGCTTCTCTCTCCTTTCTAGAAAGATCTGCATCCTTTAGAAATTAACATCCCGGAGCCATTCTTCTAATAAAAGATGTCAGGTAGATAGATAAGCTCCAGGCTCCCAAACTATACAGCTTCCTTCCAGTGACCACTAAGGAAAAAGCAGCTACTTATCAAATAACAATTAGACTTCTTCCAGATGTGCTTATACAAATCTGCACATCACCAGTACACAGGTTGCACACTTTGGGGTTCAGACCTTGCCTAGGAGTACCTCTAATAGCACGTATCGCCAGTCTCCATGCTTTGCACCAACACAACTGAGTCTTTCCACTCTTCCCATTTCTTCTCGATTGCACAAGTGACACAGGTGTCAAGTGTCAAAACCAAATGGGTGGGAGGTGATCTGTGATACACATTCTCCATGTGATTCATGTAATTTTCTACTGCCCATTTAGTGGTATTTCATACCCCTATTTCAGTGCGGGCACCTCTGAAGCAGGGTTTAGTTCAATGCAGGGTAGATACAAGAAAACTGGACAAAGAGTAATTGAAGCATGAGTTTGAGGAGTGTCGCATCTGCCCAGGGCTCCGAATAGGTTTTCTAAATGTACAAATAGTCTAAAACCCGGCCAGAAATCATGTCTTGGATGGCCATGTATTCCAGGATGTCACTTATGCACATATGTTAGAATACGATTCAAGAATTGCGGGTAATCCCCCCTGGCCACCTCTTCCTGTCTTTCAAAGATCCATTTGGATACACGGCTCTGTTTAACAGTAGGAAGTGATCCACTCGTTACAGCCTGGAACTGCAGGCGGGCTAGCTTGTCTGGAGTGCTGCTTTTATTGGCATTAATGGGGGAACCTTCCAGGCAATCCTCTTCTACTCACAAACAAAGCAAAATACCCTGGTCCTTGGCTAGAGTTTCCTGGTTTACGTCTGTGAGGGCTGAATGCACAATGACCTACCTACTTGGAAAAAAAGTTCAGACAAGTTTGCTCAAATCTGTCAGTCAAAGAGCTTCACCTTGAACTGAGATTGTTTACAGGAAATAAGATTAGATATAACTATTTTCCTTTTTACACCCTTGTTACAAAGGAGGAAGATGAGGTCACGTTAAAGAATAAATAAGCAAAACAACAAAAACTCTGCATTTTATTTGCAAAGAGCCAAATTTGCAGGTGGACAATTGCTGAAAAGTCAAACTCATCTTGTCCTTTAGAAGCTTTTACTTTCATTAAAATTACTTTAAAAATAAGGATTGAAGTAGGGGCAAAAACCTAAAACCTGAAGAAAATACAGACTACTTCCTTCCTGATCTGACACATTCCACTGACAAACAGGTAAAGGGAATTTTTCATGCAATTTTCTCTATGGTTAGATTCTGTGTTTGTCTTTATTTTCTCCAAAATTTTGCTTTTAACAGACAGATGAATGGGATGACTTCACTTGATTCATTGGCACTGCTAAAGCACTGACTTCTTTAGCAGCAATCATAAATGGTTTCCAGATATGAAACAAGTGTTCCAGCATGGTCCATTGAGCAGAAAGGAGAACAATGCCTTCCTCAGTGTCACCGCACATGATCTATTTAATGATCGCTACCGTACCTTCCAATCAAAAGTGCTTTTAGTCACATGCTACATAGGATTCCATCTTGTTTATATTCTCTGAAAAAGCTGCGTAGACAGTAGTAGTTTGATTTTCTGGATTCGAAACTCTGAACTGCTATTTTATACACCAAATCTTCCTAGCCCTTTTTATTTCCTTTCATTATTATCATATATTTATGCAAATATATTAAAGTACAACACTTAAGCATTAGAAAACATTAATTATGGGCTGGAAAAGAGCATTGAGTCTACAACAATTCAAGTTTACTACAGCTATAAATGTATTGCACCACCACGCCGCTCGCAGCTGTTCATGAAAGCCACAATACACTACTGTCATTCTCAATAAATTGGAACATTTTTCAAGAAGTAACATTTAAAGTTGTTAGAGAAAAAAGAACTTTTGTTTATCAGAACATTTCAAAATTTTGTTTATATTTATTCAGAGATGAAAGCTAGTGTTTTAATAATTCCTTGAAAATAGTTTTAATAAATTTTGATTCATTTGAAGAGTTGCATGTGATTATGCAAAAATATAATTTAAATAAAATAATCAATTTTAAAAATATTAAATATTTCAATACCTTGAGCAAATTACTAGATGTTTTTTCTTTCCTAATATCTTTATCGGGCTAATGTAGCTGATCAAAAACCATACATGAGTTTGGTCATATCATGAGTATAATTTCTCATTTGTGGGAAATAGTATTTTGCCCAATATTTAGCTGCTCAAGGTTTCTCTCTCTATCTTTTTTCTTTATTTTTAACCAGAGTTTCCAGGTATACACCTGTTTCACTTAAAAGTTTTATAACAGATGAGCTCCTGTGGCATTATTTTTCCATCTTGTAAGGAATCATAGAATACTAGTTACTGACAAAGTTTGAGAACATAACTTAAGACTATATTATTTCAGCAAGAAATTCAACAGATAATTGAAAACTGACTCATAGGCAACAGTGTGGAATAAAGACATTCCACAATGACCAAGAACATTTGACCTACGGGAGCTCCCCTGTGCAGACCATCTCCTGGCACCTTACCCCTAAACCTTGCCAAGCATTGCCTCCTTGTTTCTCCTTCAGACTTGAGGCACAATCACAGAACACGCTTCAGAGCATCTCCCTCCACCCTTGGATGCGCCTGGCCTGTACCTTGCAGAGAGAAGTTCGGAGTAGTCGGAGTAAAGAGTAGCTCAGCTACCAGCCAACTTAGACTCTAAAGCATAAATACAGCCACAATCAGCCTCATCGCCTGACTGCAGACAGCGACTCTCTGTACCTCCGTGGAAATATTGAAAGTAAATAGACTTTAAAATTGCTCACAAAAATAAGGAATGATTTTAACACAACCACTTTACGCAGGGACCATACGGATTCTGACTCAAGCATCGTTCTACAACTTATCTGCAATACAGCATTTAGTTTACAGAGTTATTCTTTTAAAACATATAATGATCCACTTTAAGTCCACCCCTTTGAGCAGCCATTTTGCAGACTGTTTCATGACTTGTAGAAAAAAAACTTCTTTATTCCAAGAAAAGCAGATCACTTATTTCTGAGTGATGGTTTCTATTCTCAGATTATGTACTGTACCCTTAATTGTGCAGTTTGATAAAGGTAGTTGATATCCTCAGGATTTCTCTAACCTTTATTTTAGCACACTCCAAGATACTAAGACTATAATCAATTAAAGCATGCTGATGGCACATGGGGAGCCCTAAATCTCCTATTGACAGCTCATCAGGGAAGTCAGCACTTTTTTCTAATTTTCCATTTAAATGGTTCCTCGGTACAAAGCAATTTCAAAGACTCTACACTGTTTGTTCACTGTCCCATGATCCTGAAATGGAGTTTACAGAATTTTATGTATTTTTATGCATCTTTTATATATCTTTATCTTTCTTGGTTTAGAATTTTTGTTTTTGTTGACTTCACAGAGACATGTAAGCTCATCTCCAGCCAAGAAAAATATTTGACAAAACATAAAAATGAGTAGTGCTCTCATTTTTTGATTCTGCTCTTAGTTTTTGCACTATAATCTCCATGTTCAGAGAACTGATGGAAAACACAATTTACTTCTTTAAAAGAATTTCATTTCACAGGATGCAACTTAGAGCGATAATTCATACACAGATACACTGCATTAATTCAGCCACCAATCCATTTCAGTGACCAAATTAATCATATTTAAGCTTTCTAAATTGTTTGATAATACTTGTGAAAGTAGTTATATATTTTCTTTTCTATAAACACCATGACTTCCTCTTGATCAATGTTAAGTTATAGCAAATGTAAAAAGAATAAAAAAAAAAAGACGACACTCGGCAAAATTTAAATTATGAAAACCACAAGAAAGGCACATCAACATAAGAAAAATAGCTGTGAAAGTTCTTCCCGAACGCTGAACAACATTGTACAGAACACGGACTTTCCTCTATGAGGAAACCTCATCACTGTATATGAGAAATACTTGGAAATAACAAATGCTGGTTTATTAGATATTTATTACAAAGTACTGTATAGAGAAAGAAAAGAAAGGTGAAGCCTTATATTAGCTAAGACTCACTTTCCATGCAGCTGTAGTGCTGTGACATTTGCAACAAAGCATAAGAACACAATAAATGTGATATACTGAGAGCGCTTTCTGGCATACCTTTTCTATCCTTGAACTCTAAACAAGGACTCCTGCCTCCCTCGCTGCCATTATAGACACCCTCCAAGTATTAAAATACAGTAATTTCAGATGGGTTTAGATCATTGTGTGACAATGAATTGGTATTCTTCAGAAGCAGCTAGCTATACCTATTTCAAAATGAGGAACGTGAACTATCAATCTAGAGCATTCATTGAGCCTTATGTAAAGGTCAGTTAGTTTCTGCTGTAAATGTAAACATTCTACATGGTACCTAAATTTCATTTTCGCTATTGAAAAATAACACTTTGGGCAGATGAGGAGATTTAATTAAGGAAGGGAAGAAACTATTACAAAGACAGGAATTGATATAGCAGATGCTCTTACTCTAAGATAGGAAAAGTAAAAAAATAAAAATTAAAAAAAAAACAAACAAACAAATGTTGAATCCTTATTGCTTCTCTCATTATGTCCAAGGAAGTGTTAAAAACCATAGTTTTGATAGCTCAAAATGGTAGCTTCTTTCTTAAAACAGCTCCTCCACATTTGGCTTGTTACGTAGAAAGACTTGAAGAGAATAAGATCTTGACCTCAGAATACCCAACAGTTATGAATGAAAAAATTGAAGTGTAGATTATACCAAGAGAAACCAAAGAGAAATTCATCTGACATGCCTAAAGCTTACACAGTAGAGGGTTTGGGGGTTGGTTGGTTTTGTTTGTTGAAGTCCAAAGCTACAAATCACATCCACTTCTGTAAAACTGGAAGCGTGAAACAAACCCAACTAGGTCCAAAAACTGTAAGGAGCTCCAAAATTCAGAGTCGAACAAGCTATAATCTTACTGGATAAACGATTACTTCCATATGATACATTTCCAGCAGTGTGTCTAAGTGTTTGCATCATACATCAACATATACACTTGCAATTAGACTGCCATAAACACAGACTAATTTAACAATACCTAAGCTCTTTGTGCTTCATACGTGGGAGGAGGACAGAAGGTCTAGTGGAAATGGTATTGAAGGAGAAAGGCTTTCTAGTTCTTGTCTGAACACTGCTTTTTTTTCCCCACAGAATTCTGCAAAGGAAAGGAAAGGATAATTGTAATAAAAGTTACATTTGAACATTTCTTCAGAATATATGAGAGAAGATCATCTGTTGTTGGCAGAGAAAGAGCTTCCTGTCTTTAGTGAGCGTGTTGTACCATAGCTAAAATAACAGCCAGCGTAGGTCATCAAATATCTAGTAAAACTACAATTTAAAACAATTTCAACTCTTCTGAGACAGTGAAGTCTCAGAGCGGAGACTTGAACAATAACTTTCCTCTGTAACAAAAGCAGAAACCCAAACTAAAAAGCAAGATACAATTTTCTTACATAAAGAAACCTTATACGTATGACTAAGACTTTATCTCACTTCTGATCATCATTCTTTAAAACCACAGATTCTACAGCAAAATAAGACCAAAGACAGATTTTCTAATTACTATAAAACATATTATGATGTTCAAGAACACTTAAAAAACACATTATTGATTAAAAAAAAGGGTTATATTTTCAAACTCCGGTTCCTATTGTTATTCTAATTATACTTAATAACCTTTAAGATGCTTAAAGACATAGTCATAAGTTTTGACACTCTATCAATGATTTTTTCTGTTTATTTTGTTTTCCAGATTTTTCCCTAATAGAGTTTTTTGAGGTGTCACCTTGCTTTACAGCAATGATTTCACACTGTGATGAGGTCACCAGAGTGAAGCACGAGGGTGTTCTGACAGCCTAGCAAGGAAGTATGATATTTATTGTAAACCTGAAACATAACTCAAATAAAATCTTCCTCAGACTGGAAAAAACAAGTCTAACAAAATTCTGGTATGTAGCTTCATATCTGAATTCACTTCACAATCCATGGTTGCTGCAAATGTCTGTCTTTTTGGAAATATGTAACAAAGATAAGAAAAAACCCTGGAGATTATAGAGTATCAGTAAGCTGAACTAAGTTTATTGTTCCTGATAGAAAACTCTCCCAGGGCTTTACAGAAGCTTAATAATGATGACCAATGCAATCTTCATGGTGCAACACAAAACATATGATAGTACCGAAAGATTTCCCAGAGCACAACTCCTCTAGGAGTTATCAGGGAAGTAATTAAGCAGTTAAACTTTGTTTGTCTTGATGAAACAGTCCCACAAGGATACTCTGATGACCAGCAAAGAAGAAGAAACAGGTCCTGATTCTCTTCCCGCTTTCACAGGTGTATTTGTAGTGCTTTTAACGGCTTCTAATGTACAAAAAGGTAAAAGCAGTAATCAGACGTTTAAGGTCTGTGGTTAGCTCAGTGTGTGTATCCAACAAATTCACTGTTGTCCATACTTCTGATTAGTGAGGACATATGAAAAACTAATTCTGGGCAATCTCATTCACACCAGCCCTTCCTGGATTATAATGTCTACCTGCAATTCTTACTCAATGACTCTGATATTATTATAGGTAATATAGTTATTTGAGAAAGATCAATCAGTCCAAATGATCCTACACAGCCAGGACATGGTGCCAACATTAGTCCACAAACTTCATTTTAAATCTCTAAAATATTCCAAAAATGTTCCAAATATCCTTGCTATTTAGATATCAACTAATACCTTTTCTGAGAGTTCTGAACATTATTTTAGGAGTTTGCTCAACTCTTAACCTTAAACAAGGTCTTTTATCTGTCTTAATCACCATGTAATGTTTTCTACTTCAAAATAGCTTATTTAGGTAGCTGTGCCAAATCTCTTGATCAAAACACACGACACATTACTAAATTCTTTAATATCAGGGATTTATGTTTTACTTTAAAAACATTCCCTACAATTATTTACACAGCACTATCTGACACAAACAAGATGTTATCTGTGAAGCATACATTTTACCATGTGAAAATCCATTAAAGCAATTTTTCAGAGAACAGATTAAATATAGTGTTCCCTAGGTAAACTTCTTTGCTATAACATAAATATGAATTTGTAAAAGCTGCTAAGCAATAATTTACTACCTTGCAAGGTTGGCTTGGTACACAGTTGTGCATTAGTTCTAGCTGAAACACATTTAATTTCAAACCTACAAGATGACATTCTCAGTAAACTTTGTCCTTAACTCTCATAGCTTGCCAAATTCCTGCTACATATTCAGCTGATTGGGAGGAAAAGTAACATTACAAAAGAAATAGCTGGGGATAGATATTAACAAGATACTATCTGTAGGCAACATGGATTCTTTGGGGTTCTGAACAACTGCGTGATTTGGAAGTCCTTCATCTGTTATGACCAGGAGAAGGGTTGTGAGAAATGTTTTCGTTAAGCTTTTTAATGCCCTAGGAATCCACCTCAAGCTAGTGGGAATTCTCCAAAGTTCTCACCACTGAAAAGCATCAAACCTTCATAATCTCAGCAAGCTTTTGTAACAGCATTGCCCATTCTAGTGATTCCATCGAAAAATCTCAATCGGCTTTTGGTGGTATTTTGGAAAGCAAGTGGAGAGGAAAGGGACCTAAGGAAGTGTACGTGAAGAAGCAGGAAAGCAAACAGATTCTATTTTAAAATGCTAAGGAATTTACCTCAAGTCTTGTGAACTTCTGAAACTCAACTGTAAGGAATATTTTGCCGGTGGAGGGAGAATGAACACAGCAAATCTCTATACGCACTGTCTCAGGTGGTATCAGTGCTGGCTAGTAGGTAACGTGCAGACAACCTATCTGTGCACACAGCTACCTCATTCAGATAACAGCTCTATCTGCTCCTTGACTTTACTGCCCAGCCTCTTTCCTGAAACACATCATGGGTCTCCGAAGTCCTCGGTGGGAGCTGAGCCCTGCTTTGTACTAGCCAAGTTCATTTCACCATGTTTTGTTTAGCAAAAGAAGAAAACAGTGTTCACATAGATGTCTGTTCCAGATTAGTGTAATAAATAAGAATAAAAGCTTGTTCCTTTTTTTCTGGTCCGCAGGAAGCTGAACTGATAGAATACATTTGGTGAGTTTCTCTGCAGAAATCAGAAGATGAGCAAATCCACCAGTTCTTTGAAAACTGCAATCACCTTTCATGATGGAAGCGGTAAATAACAAATTCCCAGTCTTCTCATTAACATGAGAAATGTTTGCATTTCTTCAGATATGCTATTGCAACGTGACTAGCAAAATCAGGAGAGGAGGACTGAATAGCTGAATATTCTGACAGTTTAATAGGAATTTATTAGGAGAAAGTACTGCTGCATCATCCAGAGAATTCATCACAGACTGAAAACATAAAAGTGCCCAAGTTCTAAGTGTATCCTGAGAGTCAGTTCATTTCTTTATTCCTTTTCTCCCTACAAATAAAAGTAATACTTGTAGCACCTACTTTCAACACAGGTTAACCGGTATATTTGTCTATCAATTTTGAAGTACTGTGCTCACACCAATAATAATACTACTTGTGTAGCCAGAGGTTCCTTGTCATCATCATCATCAGATAAGTTCTAGCACAACATTTTTGTGTGAATATATAGTATTAGAGGAAGACTAAAGACTAACCAATGTAAGTTACTAAAATCTTCACAACAAAAAATCTATATAATCTATTTAATACAACCGTTTAGGGATAGAGAGATTTTATCTTGAGGTCAAAACATACAATTTTTTTTTTTTGTAGCTATAAGAAAACCCTGTTCCAAGACAGATTCTGAGATTAAAGCATTCAATCTTTTTGATCACTGGAAGTAACAATCTTAGTAACAATCTCAGATGAACAGAAGTAAATAAAATTTTAACAACATTCTGATTTACAGATTATTTTTTTGTTAATTCTAACACTGTGGATCAAGGACAGTCCATTCAGCAGTGCCTTTTTGTATTTTTGCCACTGTATTCTTGATATACATATGCAGATACGTATATCTTAACTGAACAAGGCAATTCTCCTGGAATACACTTTAAAATCTTACTACAATACACAAATAAGAGAGACTACAGTTAGAGGAATATTACTGAAGCAGCAGGAGAAACCCTTCAGATCTCCAGGATGTTGAACCCGGACGCCAAATCAAGCTCCAGAGATCAGGCCACAACACAATTTAGATTTTTCCATGTCTTCTAAGCTCTCTCCATCAATACGCACTAAGAGTTCAAGACAAAAAAAAACCCAAAACTGTTCTCTTTTATACTTAAGATATGTCTTGGTCCTGTATGTAATTCTTTTCATCTACCTGTTTGGTTTTTTTTTTCTTTTTTTGGGGGTGTGAAGATGGGAGGGAGGCGACTTCTCCTTTCATGAACCGAGCATAGTAATCTTTCCCATAGGCAGAACTGAGAGTGAAGCAGAGTTTTAGACTCTGAGTATTAGGGATGTCCAAACAGAGTCATTCTAATCATCGTTCACTCAAGCTCGAACAGCATTAGAGCAGTGCATTCCGTTAATTTTGTTAAGTAGCTGGAGCTGAGGGATACGAAATTCACAATATCGAGCTACTGGCGTGAATGTGATAAAAGATTTAAGGGCTAGCATGGTGGAAAGAAAGCAAGCAAAGCTTTTAAACCTTATTTAATGGGTAAAAGCAAACCATCTTTAACATCCCAGTTGTCTTTGCTTTATTGCATCGATTATGAAAGACAAGATTTTTGACTTGAGGTCTCTGATTATATAAATGAATGCTGACCTCTCAAAACATTTCCAGGAAAAATCTTCTATGAGAGAGAGAAGTAAAATACCTTAAGTTTGACTGTACTTTGGTAATTCTGTAAAAGTTAGTTACAGCTCTCATCTGTACTAACGTTAGATTTACTACCTGATTTGCCATGAGGATTAAATGCCAGGATAACCTCTATAATCTCTAACAAAGTTTTAAATAATCAAAAAACCCAAACAAACGTGATTTCTTTTTTCTGGGTTATTTAGATATTCCTACATTTTCTAAAGTTTCATTAAAATTGCAGACATAATTTGCAACCAAATGCCAGTTATACCTTTCTCTTTCAGAGCCAACACAGAGTTTTGAGGATCACTGCTACCACATCACTTAGTTTGTATTACAATTATTGTGTCTTCATACAGTATTTACTTTAAATTCTTTCTTTTGTTTCTTCACCAAATTCTTCACCAAATTCTCGATCTTTGTCACACACAGACACACACATCACATTAAAATAAACAGGGTTAGGAAGTCAGTGCCATCAGGCTCCAGTGGGGTCAAGATTTTACCCAGTGTGCTGCTTAAGTGAATTTCTGAACAGGGCTGGACTTACACAGGTTAAGTTAAATCCATACTTTAGCATTTTGCTGAAGAGGAATCATTAAACAGGAAAGGAAGGAGGAAAGAGTACAGTAAGCTGTCAAAATTAGAGTCTACCAAGGTCCCTAATCCTAATGACATGCATATAAAGGGATACAAAATAATAAAAGATAACAAAAAATATAACCTGCTCTTAAAAACACCTCATCAGAAATATGCATTATATTCAACCAAACTCTTCGATGCAGACAGAGAAACGTACATTGATTTAAAGATGAAAGGACTTCTTTGCACATCAGTCTTGCTCCCAGTCCCCCAAAGCTCTCCACCAACAAAGCGCTGGTGAGCAATGATGCATCCTGGAAGGGTTGCCTCAACAAACAACCTGCACAGTGTTGTCCCCACAGGAGCGGGACTGGGAAAGAAATCCATTTGAACTGTCCCCGAGCATGAATGAGATGAAGCAAGCCTGGGACAGTATCAAGGGAAAGGGATTTTTGTCTAGATGTCCTAAGCTCCTTGTGTTACTGAGGAAATGTTATTTTGAGGGAGAACTACCACATCTCTGGAGAAGAACCCCTCCAATTTTCTTGTTCACAGAGAGGAGGAGACAGCATCCATCTAGTTATCTCAATAAAATCAAAACTATTTATGGATGTGGCCTCCACCCCTCAGTATTCAGGTCGGAAGTCTGGTGGTAGAGGAACACAAATAGTTCCACACAATGCTTAAAACATGAGTTCATCTCTACTGCGGGAAAACAGGTCATGACTACGAGTACCGTCATGAACAGATTTTAACTCATCCTTGAATATATAACGGTATGAGGTATTTAAGGATGAGTTTGCTAGTCACTTTCCAGGTTGAGAGCTTATTGTTGATGACCACTATCACATTTCAGACTGTTCATAATTGTGTTTAAGGACGGGAAATTCAAAATAACCTAAGGGAACCTTCCCTTAAAAACAGGCATCAAACTTATCTATTTAAAACTTGTTCACTAAGCAAAAGCTATCTTCTCATTCCAAACACAGACTTAGTAACTGGAACGTTATTTTTCCTAGTCAGAAAGGTAAAGTGTTCTGCATTTCTGTTTCCCAAGCTTGCCTTGCTACATTTCCACACTTTATTGCTATGTAGCGTTCTTCTAAAAGGAAATGTTCAGATTGCTTAAAGGCTTTGAACTTAGTACACTTTCTTCTCTCTTTAGTTGTAAATAAATACACACCAGGGTGGCAGCTGTTAAAGGAGGTGCCAGGTACATAAATCAAACAGACAGAGCCTAGAGGGGAAAAGGCCTCAAATGATAAATAATTACCAATTCTACAGAGCTTGATTACAGCAGAAGTAATGTCTGATTAAAACAAGACCAGGATTAAGGCAAAGACCTGAACAGATAAAAAAAAAAAGGAAAAAAAAAAAAAAAGAGGCGACTCAAGCTTCAGAGCCTGAGCTGAGTCCCAGCAGACCCTGTACTGTGCTGGAAACCATTTGCTGCCAGGGACTCTGGTCATCTACAGACTGGGTGTTTTAATAGCCTGCAAAGCCCTGGGAACTTCAAGTTTCTGGTTGTGCTGGTTATTTCATGGATTTTTTTTCATACCACCTTTATTACTCTAGAACCCAAACTCTCTCCGCTAATGCATTCAGAGGCCCAACATCCAACGCAATCGTGGCTCCGTCTCTGTTGGAGTAAATTAACTCACAACTTGCTTTTCTGAGGTGTGATAGTTATCAGCTATTTTGTAGGGTTTTTTTCCCTCCTCCTTTTTATTTCCTGTTAAAGAAATAATTTCACAATAAATATTGATACAGGTAAAATTGGTTTCTACTCCATGATTTAATGGGAACACAGTTTCTAGTAATTTCTTCTGCATTTTAGACTTATCCTAGTGATAATTTACTGTAATGGCTTAGAGTTAAATCAGAGCACATCTTTTCAAATGCAACATTTTTATACACTGTTAGAAGCTTAATATTTTAGTTTTAAAGGAATGAATTTGAAGCATTCGACTTCATTTGGCTTTTCCAATACTGAACCAATAAAGTAAAATTATGACACTCTGAGTATTTTTAATCAAGAAGGGCTCTGAACAACCCAGATGTGTCTTAGGACAACAAAGAGTTAGCTGAATGAAGATGAATGGAATTGCTGATCTTAAAGACAGACAGATGCCAGAATTCAAGAACATGACTCTGGAAATAAAACACATGATTTTTCAACAGGATTTCCAAAAGCAACTCGTACTTAAAAGCAATTAATCAAAAGCTACTCTGTGATCAGTTTTTAACTTCAGACTGCTCATTCAGATTCTTTAACTCAATCTTTAGGTATTATGTTCTTAACCAAAATTCCAGAGAAACACAGTGAGAGAGAGCTGATAAAGCCAGGCATATCAGTTCGCATAAGGATGCATAATTAGCCTAAATTAACGGTATTGCAGATAATCATACAGTCAGCGGATCACGAACTTTATGTCAAAATTCAGAATAAAATGGTGCACTGATTTTCACGCACATGATACCATAGCTGCAGAAGTGAGACTAGATCACATCTTTTGAGCTTGAAAAAGTGATACAAAACCTCCCAAGCCCACAGATAAATTTGAACTATACTTAATCAGACAAGTGATTAAAGCTCGGGACTGTATTTCAGATAGAGATATGGAGAAAATTACCCCAAAGTAGTGAGTTATAGAAGGGCTCAGGAGTTGGCAAGAGCAAAAGATTGCTACAATGACAGCCATGTCCAAGAGCCTAATACCCAAAATGTATTGACCTCAATTTTCTCTCATGAAAGACAAGATAATTCTGTAGAAGGAAAAGAAAAATGCTGAAAGACAAATAAAAATTTAATGAGTCTACCTACCTCTACGTTCTGAAATTTTCACCGCATTTATTCCTAGAGCTCCCTGGCTTTAAGAGATCTAGTATCAAAGTTATCAGGGAAGGCTACTAACAGTCTGGTACAAACATTCTGGACTCTAACTGGCACCAGAATAAATCCATTTGCTGGAACATCTTGGTTGCATCTCTCTACTACTAAATCCATGTCCGATAGCAATACAGAGACATTACAGACATCCCAGCAGCTCTTTTTGCTTTAAGTTGTAAATGTAGACTTTTTTACTAGTGTCTTTATAGATATTTGAGTATCCAACATAAAATATTCCATTACAAAGGGGAAAGCTAATAAGAAGCTATAACGCAGCACAGCAAGGGCAATGATCGGGCAAACAGAGAGAATTATGAAAGAAACATAAATAAATTTGCTCTTCGTTCTGAAAGGTTACAGCACATACTTGCACACGATCTGTAATTCTCCCTTTTGCAGCACTGACTGCAACGTTTACTGAGAGGTGTTACTGCTGCGCTCGTTTTAGGAAAGAGGAGCTAAACTCCCCCCTATTACAGACAAAGCACAGTCTGAGTGACAAAGATCCACAGACTTGTCACACATTTCGGTACTGTTCTGTTAATGCTGGACTGGCAGAGTTTTTACTTCAAAGGAACAGGTTCCAGTGAAGATACTTCCTGTGATGCTTTGCCTGGAGTCTCAGCAGAATGGAAAGCTTTAGAAACACATAAGGATTTTATGACAGATGCCGACAGGAACACGCACACGTATACAGTCAAAGGGGAGCTAAAGTAAAGTAGCCTCATGGTACCCCCCAAATTCTGACGAGGTTTAAATACTAACATGTCTTTGTAGGTTAAAAAGGCAGATAGAAAAAATATCTCGCCAGAATTAGCTGAGAAATTTCTAATTTTTTAAAAACTAAAATTAAACATCTTTGTAAAGCTCAAGCATGCTTTGCCAGTACTCTTCCATGGGAGAAAAAATAACGCCCAGCATCAATATAATGCAGATCGGCAGTAATTTGGAGCCTCACAGTACAGAAGCCCTGGAATAACATGTCTTATGGAACAGATCACGCAACTCCTGCTTCCGTTATGCTCCCTCATGCTGGAATTTACAATGGGAACATTATGGGATTGGTAATATTATCTCCACTTTAGTAGGGTGCTAAAACCAATTTGCCTTTGGCTCCTCTCTACATTTTTATCCCTAATGCCCCAGATTGACTTGCATACAAGTACATGGTGGGACACAACTTCTGCTGTATTATAGCCCCATACAACAAAGTAGCAAAACAACACAAAAGAGAGCACCAAATTTTCCAGAGGTGTGAAAGCCTAAAAGCTTCCATCGGTCAAAATCAACATTCTGAAGTTCTGAAGTAATTCCCGCTATGTTTTTAATCGAAAGGAAACCCAAGCAAGCATAATCTGTGGGTGTGGAGTGAAATGAATCTATTAGTTTACGGAACAACTACACTGAGTAGCCGCATTATCCCGAAGGCAGCCCGCTGACTCAGGAAGGGTCGGAAGTAAATAAATCATATACGACTGTGATTAATGATCAGTGCAGGATGTGTCAAAGTGCAGGCCTGATCAGCCATCATGCTGAAACGCACTGACCTACCATGGGAGGTTTTAGGGCCTGCAAATAGGAAATACACTCTTTTTAGTGTCAGAACTGGGCAAATGATTTGCCATGAATTAATACAGAAGCAGAGCTTAGCCCACTTCACATTTCTGAATGATGAAAAAGCAGGTAGTGTTTTTTTCTAATGTGCTTGCTGATGTTGTCCTACTTTCTTTCCTTAGAATTGTAAATTCCAGTAATTTTTCCTATGGTTATCTATTAACAACATGTCATCACAGGTTTAACTCAAGACACATATATTTTATCCTCAAAGTCCCAATGCTTCATGCCAGTGTTAACAAAAAGTCATCCCGAGAATGCTTTCAATCCAAAACAAAACATCATTAAGATAGCCTATATGTCAGAAAGAGCTATTTACTGGGGGAATGGATCCCACCCCTTTTACATTCCCCACCACAGTAATGTCTGTGTCACATTTTGGATCTTTGTCACACATTGTATACCCTCGACAATTCTATACTTGAAGGCATGTGCCAAAGAACAGCTTTTTTTTTTTTTTTTTTCTTAAAAGGAGATTAACAAGAAAAATCATCAAACTGGAAAAAACATACCATCAATATAAACACTGAGAAAACAAAACAGGTGACTTTTCCCAAAATTCACATAAACATCAGTAACGGAAATAGATTATAAACTGCATTTACCTAAGTAAATCACAGAACAGATTAACACAGGTCAGCTCTACCACACTGGACTGGGGCAGAACTCACCACCCTGAGGGCTATATGCAATTGCAGCATACAACCACTGGTGTGCATGATCCTGGTCTATACCACCAGTTCAGGTGTGCTCTAGTGCCCAGTAGGGCACCGCCATACGTCAGAGCACTTGGTGCAGGAGATGAGAGATTCAGAGAATGTGAGAGGGGTCTGAATTTTTGATGGGGCTAGACTTTCCAGTCCTCAGTCCTCAATATAAGATTTACCAAATTTGCCAGATACAGTAGGCAGAAATTAACACCACTGCGCTGTGATTGTTCAGCGGACAACTCTAGTAGCAGACCTCAGTTGACATTTGCAATCTCTTCTCAGTCCCAGTCTTCCTATCAGGTCCACTAGTTCTTCTCAGTACTCTAACCTTTACTGCAAGCTAAGACTAATGCCACAGGATACTATTCCCAGGCTGCACAGAGAATCCATCTAATAGCAGCCCTCATCTGCCCTTGGAAAAGCCAGCTCCACTGTAAGAGTCCCATTTCTCCCCCACTGAACCCGAAGTGTCAGCCAAGTCTAATGGCAATCCCAGACATACAAGCCTACAGAGGTAGTAACTGTGCTCCTCCCATGGGCTTTACATTGATTCTTTTCAGAACACTAATTCTGAGTAACATCATGTGTCCCAGACAAAGATTAACCAAATCCTCTAACATAGAAGGTCAAAATAATTATGGTTTGTGACTTTTTTTCACCTCTAGCTATGCAGTCAAGTGATGTCAAAGGCTAAGGCTGCACAGAGAATATGTCTAGGAGTAATCCAAACTTGACTGTCCAAAACATCTCTGAGCTCCTTTCTTTCAGCAGGGTTCCCATGTCCTCTTCTCTGAACTTTAAACCTAACTATAGGCTGAACAGAAGCTACACAACGCTCCAGTGCTGTCGGTGAAAGAACACACAGACAGCACCTTCTGCTGATGCATACGACCACTTGTCAGACACACTCTTCCTATATGACTCAGCTTTCTCCTTCTTGAACACCGAATCTTACTCTAGGCTGAGACAACAGCCATGGGACTCCCCAGTCCCTGAACTTCATTGTTTCATAGAGTGGTCTAGTTGTACTCTTGCTTTGCTGCAGCAACATCTCCTGTTCCCTGCTCTTGGTACATATCCGAGATTATTGTTCTCAGAAGCCTCACTCCGATCTGGTCCCCAGTCACAGCCTGAGCCCCAGGCCAGCAACTCAACCTATTTAATCAGTGCACAGTTCCACCAACAGCTGTCAAATTACCTTGGCAGCCCTTCTGAGCCCCACTGTTTCTGTGTCCTGCATCGCTATTTTTCTGCACGTTTCTCCACTGGCTGCTGCAGTTCTTTTTACCCGATGGGGATCTCAAAACGGAGGCAACAAGTCCTTCCTACTCTAAATGTTATGATGCTGGGCAGGTTATTGGCGCACACACACTGTGGCTGGCTGCCTCTGGCATCCGTGCCAAGCGCAAGAGACAAGTAATTCACAAAGACTATATTGATGAGACTCTCAAAAAAATTCTCATGGGGGTGCACCTCCTTGGCATCCCGGCAGAATCAACTCTTGTTTAACATTTGAATACATCTGTAATATTTTATTTCAAGGTAACTGTTGAATGATGTAATTTTATTTTTAATGATGCAAAAATACACACAAAGTCTGTTAAAATTCCACCTTAAATCAACCTTTTTCAGGGTATGAGATGAAGAACCACAAACAGATCCATAGATCTGTCAAGGTGTCTTCTTGATTAATAATGCTTTAGACTAAATTTTCTTTCCAGTTTATCAAGCTTACTATTATCATTCAATTGTAAATTTATCCCTTCAATTTGATATTATTGGCAAAATGAGAAAGTTAGGGCCATAAAATTAATTAAAATCTTAATTATGTGGATTCTTCCTTGCATTCTGTGATTAGATAGAGCAGTAAGTTATCATAATTCCCTTTAAGAAAAAAAAAAAAGGCAAGACTAAGAGGAAAAGAGCTACCTAGCAAATGATGAGAAAAGATAAAATATTCGATCTTTATGTCAGATATGTGGGCACATAGAGCTGTATATCTTCTAGAATCAGCTCATGTGAACTGTATTGAGTTTGCTTGGCAAGGTTTGGTAGCGGGGTGGGGGGCTGCAGGTGTGGCTTCTTTAAGAAGCTGCTACAAGCTTCCCCTATGTCCGAGAGAGTCGATGACAGCCATCTCCAAGACGGACCCACTGCTGGTCAAGACTGAGTCCATCAGAGATGGTGGTAGTGCCTCTGGGATAACATATTTAAGAAGGAAAGAAAAAACCCCAGTGAAACAGCAATTGCAGCAAAAGAGAGAGCGAAACCATGTGAGAGAAACAACTCTGCAAACACCGAAGTCAGTGAATAAAGGAGAGGAGGTGCTGCTCCAGGTGCTGGAGCTGAAATACCCCTGTGGTCCATGGTGAAGACCATGGTGAGTCAGACTGTCCCCCTGCGACCCATGGAGGCTAACAGTGGAGCTGAGATCCACCTGCAGTCTATGGAGGACTCCACACCAGAGCAGGTGGATGCCTGAAGGAGGCTGTAACCCTGTGGGAAGCCTGTGCTGGCACAGGCTTCTGGCAAGAGACAGGAGCCCATGCTGGGACACATTTGCTAGCAGGGCTTGCGACCTCATGGGGCATCCATGCTGGAACAGTCTGTTCCTGAAGGACTGCACTCTGTAGAAGGGTCACGCACTTGAGCAGTTCATGAAGAACTGCATACCAGGGGAAGAACTCACGTTGGAGAAGTTCACGGAGAACTGTCTCCCATGGAAGGGACCCCACATTGGAGCAGGGGAAGAGAAGTCCCCTCTCTGAGGAGGAAGGAGCAGCAGAAAAGATGTGTGATTAACTGACTGCAACCCCCATTCCTGTCTCCCTATGCCATAGGGAGGGTGGGAAGAGGTAGAGAAAATCGGGAGTAAAGTTAAGACTGAGAAGAAGAGAGGAGTGGGGGGAAGGTTTTTTTTAAGATTTGGTTTTATTTCTCATTATCCTACTCTGATTTGACTGATAATACATTAAATTATTTTTTTACCCAAGTCAAGTCTATTTCGCCCATGATAGTAATTGGTGACTGATCTCTCCCTGTCCTTAACTTGGACCACGAGCCTTTCATTATATTTTCCCTCCCCAGTCTAGTTGAGGAAGGAAGTGATAGAGCAGCTTTGGTGGGCATCTGGCATGCATCCCGGGTCAACCCATCACAGAACGCATCACCAATTTGATGAGACATGGCATAAAACAAACGTATGAATCCATTTGTCTTAGATTCCATCACTGATACTGGGCTTGGTTTATATTCCACATATCCCTTAAGTTCCAAATTATTTAGACCTACAGTATTGAAATGTATGAAATATATCAGAGAAAACAACATCCCAAACCTTTCCTTCTAAGTTAATATGAAAGAGGCTTTTTTTAATCCTTTTGGGAACAGAGCAAACAGTCAAAACCCGTTAGAATATTTTTTCTAGTCTTTCTCACCTGGCCAAAAAATTGGAACTGCTACAAGAAATAGTTTTACCATCTCTTGTGACCAAACTGAAAGTCTTATTATTCTTGACGCTAAAACTATAATTTTCAGATGCTAGCAATAACATAAGAATTTCAGTTTTCTTTATTAGAAAATAAAAAGGTTTCTAAGCTGTCGTATCAAGTCCAGAGCCAAGACAACACAATCAATGGCTAAAAAAATCATGAGAAAAATCTGTATTTAAAATGAAATTGTGACTTTGATGAAGAATATTAATATTAAATAGATGTTAAATATTGCTTAAGAACACTGGACTGACTCCTCAAATGCAGTATCCAATATTCAATAAGTAACAACAGAATAGTTAAAATTGCATAGAAATAATAAAATGCCACAGACTGCGTGGAGGTAGGAGCAAAGCTATCACCAGGGTTTCAGGTTCCTGTAGTAGCAGAGATTTGGAACGTGAAATTTCCAGATCATCTCAAATTACTCCCTTTTTCTGTAGAAGAATAGAAAAAACCTGCAGCAGCTATGGCTACTGTAAGCTAGGTAAAATTTCTATGCAACCCACATGCAAGTTTAAGCTTCAGCTCATCATCAACACACAGCGAATGGTTATCTTAATAGCACAAGACATAATAGCACACCACGTCATCTATTTTATCCTAATTTGTCTTTCTCTACAGTCAGTGTTCGGCGTTACAGAGTCAGATAGAGTGGGACCAAAAAGTCAACCCGAGAACTACAAGAGGTAAAATAGTTTGCTACTCGTTTATTCAAGTGTACATTGCAAACCTCAAAAGATCACTACAATATAATGTGGTGCAGACAAATGGAATTTTAGTTTCCCACTGGTAACACTGACATGCTGAGTGCCCGAGAATTCATATCCCACCACTCAATTTTCTCCGTCTAAAAGCATACATTTAGTGTTATATAATCTTTTCTACACACTTGCCAAAATGATGGGAAGATGAAACACCATCGTACTTTGCCAAGACGACGGCAAGGTGAAATGTTGTTTGAAGGCCAAGTTTTTTTGTTGCATGAAATGGATGGTGAAAAGAATGAGAAAAAAAGTGATGAAATCAAGATCAAAAAGAACAAATTACTAACAATTAAGAAAACATGTTCAATTGTAATTTTGAACAACATTCAGTACACACAAAGCAGATCTCAGCAACTGAAAGGAAGTACTAAATTCATAGCACCAATCACACCCTAAAAATTCACCCTGCTCTGAACCTTTTTGGGTGCACAGGCCACTAACTAATATTCAGCTAAGAGGCTTTAGAAATGTAGATTAATGTTTCATGCTCTAGGGAACAAGCTCATCACCAACTGTGTTGAGAAACTCTTTTTTCCCCTCTAGGGAACAGAATTGCATAATCAGTTAAGTACATTATGGTTTCTTAGCTCTTTCTAAGCCCTTAGTACAGGCAACTAGCAACAACCTTTTTTGGGGTAGGTGGACAAGTGGTCTTTGCTACAATGCCAATTATCCACCAGTCTGGTACAGAATAAACATATTAGCAGCATTCCAACCGTGCTACTCTTATTCCATGTAATTTCATCTATTAAAAAGTAGCACATATTTTCTGTATGTGCTCCTTGACAATTGTCAAATGACCATGAAACAGATCATACTTGCAATAACACAGGCCAGTGCTCCCCCAACCAACCAACAAACCCAAGAGCAAAAGCGTATTTCAGGACTCCTACCAGCACCTTCTCTTTGTCATACAGGGATGGAAAACAGAAAGAGAATTAGGTTTCAAAACTACATTCATTATTACAGTCATATCTTACAGGAGATACAGCTACTGCAGTCAATTCTTGTTGCAACTTAAACTGAACGTGCAGCCGTGTGATGAGAGATATAATGAGATTTTTAACAGAGGGCTGCATCTGAGTGTTTGACAAAAAAAGATTCAGCTGGGTTACAATGAACTGTTACTTATTTCCATTTGAGTTTAGCAAAGGTTGTCCTACACAACTGTGAAACAATTTTACACTTTTTAAATGTATTAGCTTTGAACTGAAACAGTAAATAAACTATTTATTTGGATGTTTTTTTAGTGTCTCAGAATGGATTAACAAGGGTGCATAGAGAGTATATCACCACAGAGAACAATTTTTTTATGGCGGGCTAATGGGATTGTAAAGGGTTATTTTGCTGGAGAGGAGGTTTTCAGATGCTTTCTCTCTAATGAAGGTTTTGTTCCTCACTTACAAAGTGGTTCTTGCCTTTCCTTTTCACCCTTTTTTTCTTCTTCTTTTAAACAAGTCAGGGAAAGGTGAATTGCCTTGGAGAACCATGTTGTCATTGGACTAAATTAAACCTTAAAAGATCAAAGCTTTCAAAATCATGCTGAGATCAAACTGGGATCTTTGGAAGACTTAGAGGGAAGGAAAAACACTGATCTTTGTGGTTTGTCTGCAAACATGTTGTTCTTCAGCTACTGAAAATATGCAGGAGTATGCTGTGTAAAAAAAAAAAAAAAAAATCTTCAGTGACAGCCTAGCAGCTTTTAGAGAAATCGATCTTTCCCAAGAACAGGTGAAATTCACCTCTGTTCTGAGAGTCTACAGGTCTTGTCCTGGCCATGTAGGCTGTTCATTTAATTCTCTAATGGCTCAGTGGTTGTGCTATAAATTTTATCCCATGTGATCTTTTAAATCTCTTTCTTCCACCAAAGATTGCTATGAATAGAAGAATGTTAAAATAAATTTAAAAAAATAAAAATCTTTCACAGCAGTGGACAAAACTGTTATTAAGCCAAATACCTGTTATCTTCAGGTACGTAAAAGCTCTAGTGACTAAAACGGCTTTTAACGGTCCATATGTCCTAAAATTATTTTTCTGAGGTTTGATAACAGTGTACCTATACCTACCTACTCTCCTAGTTGTGGTGCATCTCTCAGCCAGCTAAGATAGCTCTCGATCTTCCTCACCGAACAGAAAGGTCAGGTGTCCTTTTGGTCAGCTTTTAGTTCAGTGACTCTAGTGAGGTCAAGTCATGCTAGTTTTAAAATGAGTGACTATGTTTTACTTCATGAAAAATTTAGTTGAGTATTTACAGAAGCTGCCTGTCTGGAAAGATGAAACAACAAAGCTTATGACAATCCATTTTCACTAGTATCATACCTGGAAGCCCACGCGCCAAAACGAGAGAGGTGCATTCTTGGGCAGGCACAGGAGACAGAGGAACCTTTCGTGCCTATCGTTCCAGCCTTTCCTATCAGCGCTTGCACAGAGCACCTACTGTATTAAACTGCTTCTTGACCTGATGGACTGGGCTTTGCGTGTCTCCCAGCAGCCAGGCTGCAGTTCATGCTGCAGAACTCCTACCCACACCTCGGGAGAGGTCCCTCCAGGCTGTCAGTCCTTCTCCTTTCCATTCCACTGATCGTGTTTCTGATAGCCCATGTCGGGTACCGCATCCAGTGATACCATTACAGCCGCCTTTCTTGCAGTACGGGTTTTACTGCCCTTCAGAAATCTTGGGACGCTATTTCCGAGTGCCATCCCTGCCACCAGCTGGTTAAACACCCGGAAGTGTAGGGATCTGCCTGTGGCAGCACAGGGCTGCCCTGGCCACCAGCTGCTCCAATGGCGGCAGGCTGATGGCGGCAGGCCGGCTGGGCCTGCCCCTGGGGAGTCGGGGAGCCCCACGGGTGAGGGGAGGCTCGTGGCTGTGAGAGCAGCGAAGTACTTCGAGCACAAACCACCTGCAGGTCACCATCGAACCGCAGGGTGAGGTGGGACAGTGGGCGCCAGGCGGCCATCGGGCCCTGAGGCGATCTGAAGAGTCACCCTGCCGGTGCCTCGTCACACTGGCAGAGACCCTGGGGGAGCCCTGGGCCCTGCAGCGCACACCTCCGGGTGAGAGGCTGTTTGGTTTGGGAAATGGCATCCATCTGCAGCTGAGGTGTTTTGGGCACAGACACGTGTGGTCCCCACACCGCTTCTGATCCTAAACAGCAACGTGGGTGCACCCGCTCCCCACCTCTGCGCTCCAGCACAGTGAGGTGATCTGCTGCCTCCTGCTTGGCTTCAGTTTGTGGTGTTGATTCAGTTTTGCTGAGGAAATGGGGCTCCCAGGAAGGCGTTCTGCCCTTCACAGCAGTGACCGCCCCGGAGCGCCTCTGCACCGCACCGCGAGCTGTCCCCTCCCTGGCCGGCTCACACTGCCGTCTGCCTCTCCGGGTGTTCGGCACCTTAAAATCACCCATCCCACCGCTTTCCTCACATCTTTTCACCTCACAGGCACTGTGTCATTCCGCAGGATGCAAGAGGAGGTAGACGGGGCCGTTAAAAAGAGGCAATTACCAAGATCCTTTTTGGTTTATTTCCACAGGACCATTTTGGGTTTATACTCTCTTTTCACTGGTGCCAGAGGAGAGCACCGACACAGTGTTAGAAAACTGGTCTCGCCTGCAGTAAGAGGTGATTTCACCTCCAGCAATTTCTTCCATGCTTGACAGGCTCAGTAGAACTGCTATGGCCATTCTAAGGCAGCAGCTGTGATGATTAAACCTTCTTTATCAAGACCATTGCCTCTCAGCAAGGTACCGATGATACTACCTGTCCTATGGCTGTTTTCAGCTTGCAAACTGCTAGGAGATACAAGCAAACAGAAAACCCCAACGTAGCATTTAATCCTACCTTGAACTGTGAGCAGCAATAGCTAAAGGAAGCCTGTGACGGCACCGATCACAATCACTGATGTTTATACAGTCTCATATATTTCTGCATACATTTGTGAGAAAATTGGTAGGAAAACTGCTGCAAATGTAAAGGCACTAGATGTAGACAAGGGCTAAAGACTTAGATTTCCAAACGACAAAGAGCCAAATGAATCAGATTTCAATATCGTACAGATACACAAACAGCACCAAGCCAAATTTAAATCTGTTTGTCTTCACCATATCCATAAGCCTTTTCCCTCAAAACCCTTAGTCTTATTTCCAGTGTGAGTATTTCATTTTCTCTGGTATTTCCTTTAAAGAAATGATGATGGCAAACATTCCTGGGCTAAGTTAATTCTTTACAATATTGAGGGAAAAGAAGTGCAAAGTGAAACACATCCACAAAAGTCCTCAACTTTTAATTGCCTAGTACTCACAACCAACTTAAACCGTTTACAAATAATTATTTAGACTTTAAGATAACGAAGATCAATCTGAGAATTTGTACTGGGGAAAAAAGATTACCCTCGTCAAATGATTTCAGTAATATCTTCAGTGGATTTAAATTATCAAGAAATTCAATACAGTATATGGAACGATCACATTTTACAACACTGTAACATATGTTTTAAAAGGAATTCAGAGTTCTAGCAATGTCAATAAAGAATTAAAAGTATATACAGCACTTTAAAAGAGCAATTCACTTATTCATGTTAAAAATAGGACAGTAGTTACAAAATTTTTCTATTTTGGAAAGCCATAAACTGTGATATTGACCAGATTTAATCACAACTTAATTCAAAATAAGTGTCACATTGAATTTGTTTCATTTTAAGAAGAACATCTTCATGCAACACCCTTCATAGATGAAATGGAAATCCACGTTATTTGTAGCAGAATATTGAGGGGGCAGAGAGGGGAACAACTGGCTCAGCTCAGTATTTCTGAGACTTCAACAGCTATGTTTTCTGCATCCAAAACATCAAAATTGTATTATGTTTTATTACAATGAATCCACAAATGAGTCCAACAGAATGATAAATCCGAGTATCATTCATGCATGAATGCTACTGCAAAGCAGGATGAGAAATTATTTGACATACAAAATATAATAGATGGAGCACATAAAAAGAGAAAAAGGCAGGCTTAGTCTGGGATTTTCTCACAGTCCACCGAAACTATGGTACAGGTAGCAAGACAAAAAGGAAGAAACAAAAACAACCTAGAGCTGCTAAGAAATACTGAGCATGTTCTTACGTACACATTTTCACACAGAAGCACTATTGTTAATAGCAAAGAAAACAGTTTACATCCCCAAATGTTGAAAATTAAACTAGAAAAGTAGAAGAGATCATTATCTTCATCCTGATTTTCAAGAAAGATTTTCTTTGCTTCAAAACGTACACCTCATTCACTGTTTCCATCAAACTCCTGAAGTATCCAATGGATCATGTTTTCCTCCCACCACTTTTTACAAAATGTCCTGATTTCTACAATAAAATGAATAAGAGTATTCACTGTTGCAGCACCACCTCCAGTTATGAATAATTAACATTTCTAGACATATTGTCAAATCCAAATCACAAATAGAAATCATGCTGTATTTTACTCAGACCAAAGTTTCTGAATTCCCTGAGAAGCTTTCACTGATCTTCGGAATAGTGTTACTTTAAACACTTGCACAGGACTTCAGCAATCTCCTTTGGGAAAAACCCAACTAAGCCTTTAAACAATGCATAGTACATTTTGTGTGAACATGAACATCTCCACCAATGTCATCAACTCTTCAGCAGCCTTAAAATTAAATATGGGCTTAAAGCATTCTCCGGATTAGGCCCTCTCTCCTTTCTTTATTAAAATGGGACAGTGGCTATAAGCCAGCAGAAACTCTAGTGATAAAGTAGAAGACATAAAGTTGGCTAGAGATGTGATAAAATTCACTTCTATACATGAGGAAATGACTTCCATAACTCATTCCAGGCTTTACTTCTTGTAAATAGCATAGCACTGTAAAAAAGGCGTACTCTGTATCGTTCCTAGATGCACACTACACTGATTGCTTACTAGTTTTAATTCAACAGAGCAGGGAGCATTCTGAAGGTTTTTTTCACCTTTTGTTTCATTATCTTTACTGAATGTTTTCCTTTGGATTAAAGAAAGGAATATAGAAAAAGAAAAAAATAAAGTAGTTTCAGGAGTAAGACAGATCTACTGAAGAGGCAAAATTCACATTGCAATTTTTCTTCTGTTCAGTGGGCTGGATGGATGATCTACCTTTCTTTCAACTTGCCTTTGCTGGAGGCAAGAATAGTGACAGTATGTTATAGGACTAGCTAAGGTGCAGAGCAGCTGGATTCCCCAGCCTTCTATAAAAAGCCCAACAGGATGAATTTTGTTAAGGTCTTAAACTATCAATTACCTTTACATAGCTCTTGCAACATTGACTGCTGAGATATATAATCTGGAGAAAGTTCTGCTGGCCAAATACACATTCTCCATTTTACTGTATCATGTAGCTGTCAAAGAAGTATCTATCCAAATCTTTGAAACACATAGCAGTGAACAGATTTTTATGGAATGCACAAAATCCCAAGGCCACAGTGACTTTGTGTTAGTTGGGGGTCATTAATTATTTGTCATCCCCTTGTACTAGGTACTGTTAAAATAGACAAAAAACAGAGTGCCACCTTAAGGGATCAAGTCTTCAGTGACAACAAAAGCACAGAAGACAACTTGAATATATTTATTTTTGCTATAAAAGAAGTTAAGGACCTTATTCACATCAAAAAGTGGGGTGCTCTGAAAATAAAGTTTTAAAAATTAAAAAAAACTAAAACAACAAAAAGAGAGAGTTGTATTTCCAGAAGAGGTAATCTCCTGATGAGCACATTTGGCATTGTTGAACAATAGGACTACACAGGCTATTGTACCCAGAACAGAACTATAATATAATTTCAGTCTTGGTCATTTGTCAGGTGTATAAAATCTATACTCCCTGTGTTGAAATACATAAGAAAGGTAAGCAAATCAGACACTACGTAACACATTCTGGTTTTAACTTGGCTGTTGCAATCAAACACAAGCAACCCTGAGCAATTAAATCTTCAACATCACCGTTTATTAGTTCTCAGTAGAAATTCTGTCAACGTATTATAAGACTACCCCATTAAGATCCGAAGGGACAGAGGAGTTTGGTGTGCATCCAGCTTCACAGAGGAAACAGGCAGAGATCACAGAATCACAGAATGTTAGGGATTAGAAGGGACGGTGAGATACAAAAATTCTCGGGTGTCCTTGGGGGAGCTTATAACGTCACAAAGCCTGAAGATTGTCCCCAGGAGACCCCTCTGCATTTCCCATGGAGGGCAAGTATGAAAGACATCCTGGTCTAAGTGCTGCTGACTAGATGTGCCCGCACCATAAAGTACAATACTGTGGAACAAACAACCATAACTTGTAGTTACAGATATCCATCGAACCTGAAGCCAGAGAACAACTCAAAATTAACAGGATTCAAGATAGCTTAAAATTATTTTAAGCCTCTGCTAGTCCGCAGGCAAATTCTCAATTAATACTTTAGCTAGATCTTCCACAGGAAGCAGTATCTGAACAGGGAGAGAAAGGAATTACAACCCAGAACTGCAGGACCAGCATCTACTACCTTTTAAGCATCCACAAATTCATACAGTCTCACAAGGCTATTTGGGTAAGGTCCTGGTCAAGCTTACCAGAATTTACCTAAACAATAAATCAAATAGAGATTTGTTACCAATTTATTGGTAATACAGGAGTATAGGTGGAAAGGACTTTGATTTTTTTTTTTTTTTTTTTTTTAAGACTGTAGGGTTAGGGTGAACAGAACAAAATATGGTCCAGGAAATTTCTAAGTATTTATACAAATAAAGCCTCTTGAATTTGTAATGTATATCAATATATAATAAGAATTACCACACTTTTTTTAACATCAAAATTCACTATAAATCATTTACAGAGAGATATTTCCATCAAATCCCAACTTCCTTCCTTCTCATAGGCACAGTTATTAAACTAAGAGAGAGAAAAAATGATGAGAAAGAATATTCATCTTCAGAACCAAATCATCTACATGAAAAGTTTTCTATTTTCAGACTATTACTCAATGGAATATACTGACTTGCATGCAAGTAAAAATTGTTTTACTGATTTTTAATTTTAATTTAATTAGGATTTTTTTAAACTATCTTGCCCTGATTTCAGACATGAAAGGCCACTCTTTCACTTAGCAGAAAGCTGGTAAATCTGATGAGTTCAATGTATGCTTCTCTTATTCTCTTATTCTGCCTGAGAAGACAAATAAATTCATGTTCCAGGATGAAGAGTATTTAGTCCCAAACCGACAACACTTCAACATAAATTCCTAGTTATTTATTTATAAAATTCTGAAGAATTTACTTTAATGGGCTTGATTCAGAAGGGTGCTAAGACTTGGCAGTCTCCTGGAGTAATTTGTGGTTTCAAATGGTTGAACCACAGACGCCCCTGTGGCTTTGCTCATCATGGTCGACATTTTTGAAGAGAGATGCTGTAACAGTCTACACCCTTAACAAAGTGCGTAGAAGTAGGAAAAAAAAAGAGTGAATGGTCAAGTTTGATGGATAAATGCAAGGAAAGTTTTGCTAACTAGAAATGCTAACCTCAATGAGAATTAAGTTCCTACTACGAAGTTTTCCTAGCAGTTTTCCCAAGACACCCTATGGATGCATGAAAGCCTGTAGAAAAGTAAGAACGGTGAAGTTACAGGTAGAGGCAGCACTGGGGACACCAGGGATCGTTAGTAGCTCAAGGTTTCAAAAATCAAAAAATGCCAACATGGAAAAGAACAAACTCCTGACGGAAGAAAACCAGGAAAGTTGGTTGGGTAATCAGGTCAAGTTTTCAGTGTTACCATTTTGATGGACCTGGTGGGAGACAGCAACTCAGACGATTCTTCCTAGGAGGCCAACCCATCTTCTAACTGATTCTCCTGAAACAGCAAGTAGTGTTTGGGTGTCTTATCAGGGCCAGTGAGCAAACTGATACTTAATCAAAGTCCCAGCAGATTTCTGTGTGTGCTACCCAATAAGTAATTGCTTTAAATGTTTTAGTTGTGTTCTACTTGCAGAGTCTCTTTGTGCCTGGGTAAAGATGACCAAACAAACTAAACCAGCCAAGGAATCGTAACAGCCACTAATTTCGTTTATTGTCTGTTAAGAAACAGAAAAGTAGAAATTTGTAGATGGCAAGACTGTTCTTTCATAGCCAAGTTTTACCTTGAAAGTAGACAGACCTAATCCATTTTCTCTACCAATGAACGGCCCTTTGCAAACAGCTAACGTCACAGCCTGATTGAGTAGCTGTACCTATAGCTCTGCACTAATGCGGAAAGATTATGGATAATGTGAAATTTGTGAAAGCAGAGATATAAATAGGGGATTCTGTTGTATGTATTTTGCATTATTAACAATAATAGGGGAAACGACTTCTGCACTGCTCTCTAGCCTAGCACAGCCTTTTGGGCAATGACACTGCAGAGACAAACCAAATCATTTTTCCACTTCAGACCAAAATACAGCTGGAAATGAGACACAGAACAGCACTTGCTGCTGCCCACCCTGCGCCTAGCCAGCAGCAAGGGAAGAGAAGTTCCTTCACGGATGCACTGGAAAATCACCAAAAGCAAACATAGTAAGAATAAAAACCAGACACAACAGCCTATTTTCTGTTAATGAAAATTTTGTGTAGAATTACTTGCATGATCAAAATCCCATTGGTTTTAATGGAAGTCTCTGAATATGCAAATGTCCTCTAATTACCTTCAAGGAATGCGCATATATATATATATATATATAAGAAAACACACATTATCAGAATTTCCTTGTGTGTATAGACAGTGTTCAATATATATTTATTTTCTTTTCAGATAATGAAAAGTTAGATAGTGATAATATCACCATCTAGATGAAATTTCCCCACAAATATGTTAATAAACAACATTTCTTCATGTCACCCATGAAAGTGAATTGAGTCCTGGACATGAAAAGAATTGGTTGCGTGAAACCTGTGCCATGTTTGTAAGAACTAGGAAGTTGATGTTCATGAAAATCTCTTTTAGATGAGCCTATCCTATAGGAATTTGATTCTAAAAATATCTTTTCAGTCTTGTCCTTGATATTTCACTACATTCTGTATCAGTTCTGACAAGAATATGATTTTATTTTTTAAATTATTGTTCCTTACATCATCTGACACACTTCACTATTCATCTTAAAAAGTCCCTTCGACATCCCGTGGAGCCGGTTGTAACTGCCAAAGCTTTTTTAATTCAACAAAAAAAGCAGGTGCTAAGGCAGTGAATTGACAACTGTTAATTTTCAGTTCTTGCTCTCCATACTTTAATTGTTTTGAAATGAACATCAATGCAGCTCAGGGGAGCCAAGTTCTGGCTACCTCACCTGCAGACGTTAGAAACAACTTTCTATTAAAATATTAACTGAATAAAGTTTAACTCTGATAGCATTTGCCTGGACTGAAACGACAACTCCTCAGACTACACCATACCAATTCATTCACTCAGATCTCCAGCACCAGCTGGAGAAAGCACCCTGGCACCTTGGAGGTCTCAGAGCTACCAGAGACTGCCAAAGGTAAAGGGTAAGCCCTCATGAAGCTTCTTCCTGAAAAAGTATCCAAAAAGAGGTATCCTATGTTGAAAAAGCATCATAGAGATCAGAAACTTACTGTTCCTGACAAAAATGACTGAGCCTTTAGTATAGACAACTAAATTACGCCATTCATCATAAGTTACATGATACTGCATTAATAAAACAACCTCCAGAATGCACAAATACTGGTGTAACCTATGGTAAAGTGGTATGTTCCTCCCTGTATCCCGTGCAATTCCTTTGCCTTGTCTTTTCCTCAGTCTACAATCCTGATATTCCCCCCCTCACCATCTCCCAGTGACAGGACCTGAGGTGAGCTGCTGGTTCTCTAGAAAGGGATAGTAACTTTCAGAACTGGTCCTCATATCCAGGCTTGGCACTCTATCAGCATAAAGAAGGACCAGAATGAATAACTATTTCATTAATGTCTCTTGAAGTTACGACTTGACCTGTTTGTTACCAATACAACTTTCTCAGTTACAGAAGAGGACTGGCCTACATAATTAGATAAAAGACTGCCAAGCAATGATAACGCACAGTGATTTTTCTCTTTAAATTACAGGGCCAGCGAACAAGGGAAACATTTCTGGCTTCTCTTTGAATCTCAGCAGGCAATGAATGAAGCCCTCGACTTTTACCTATGGGATACAAAGGAACTAGAAACTGCTTTCATGACAATAAACATCTGCGCTGCCTTGTAGTTCTACTGTGCTATGTATTGATTTTTAGTCATCTTTTATCTGTACTTTAAAAAGTCTGAATTTGAGTCAATTTACATACTCCCTAATACATCCTAGATGTGCATAATTTCGTTAAAAAGAAGAACAAGTGTGTCAGTCCTCAATCTTCCTCGGATATTCTCGTCTATTCCTCAACTATTCTATCCACCACAAGCACGATATGTGTAATCCAAATGAGATTACATTTGTAGAAATTCATTCAGCAGACTCTAGAGGGTCTTTGTTTGGGTTTTGCTGTTTGGGTTTTTGTTTGGGTGCTTGTTTTTTCATAATGGAAATATATTAAGATGAGTAATAATTAAGGAAAAGGTGGGTTTTGTTTTAAAACAATAAGAATACTGAACTCTTAAAGCTGCAACAAATAAGCAGATGCCCTTTTCAGGCTCATAGGACATTCCCAAGTTGTATGTACCTCAATAAAATCAGATTGCTAGCTCAACTCAAACAAATTACATCACTACCATGTAAATCCACCCTTTCCATCACTGTCCTATCCTAATGTTATCATTTGAAAAGGAAATCTAATCCTAAAAATTCTTAAATCCTAATATAGAAGGTGCCTTCAGGACAACGGGTCTGCAAAACGGAGAGCAGAATCAGTGCTAAATATGACTTAACTGTACTTACAGAGTAAGTACACGCAAAACATACTTTACTTACATACAAAATTGCTTCCAAAGACATGGTGAAGTGGATTAAATGTCAGCATAGACCATAAAAGCCAGCCATGAGGAACGCATAAAATTCCATCCTACCTACGTCACAACTCTTATCTACTTAGGAAACTTCCCTAACAATCATCTGCAGTACAGCCAAAATCCTATGTTAAAGACTTCTGAGAGTCTGTCGATATCTTCTCATAATAAGGGACTATGCACCATCACTTTTCCTTTTGCGATTGCAGTTCCTGTCACTCCTTCAGATTTCTTAACTATTGAGTCAGACAGCAACAAATCATTTTGATGGTCAGAAGATACCTGAAACAAGTCCGAGGACATCAGTTCTCAATAACTTGAGCCTCAATAACATACCAATGGCAAATTTGGAGCAGCAGAGAGAAAGTCTATCTCCTCTTTGATCACTGGAGCAGACTTGGCTGATCTGCTTGGCTATGTGAAGTTTTCATCTCTCCTCACAACATCTTTCTGCAAACCTCACAAAGCTGCACACTGAGACAAGGAGTACCATGGTCTGTGTCAGGCACAGTAGTATCTCCTTCTAGATCCTCCAAACAAAAGTCCATTTGTAGAACACGGAGCAGCCAAACCTCCAAGTCTTGAGACACATTCAAATGAAGGTCTGTATGCTATAATTTGCTTTTCATTGCCAGAATCATTTGGTTCCTCAGTTTTTCTGTGGCTTCTCCTTTTTAGAGAGCTCTCAAGTTTGTTTGGATGGGCTAGACACATTCCTCGAGAGAACCCAATGGAACAGATGGTCTCCAAGTAAGCTCAAAGCTAAATAAGCCTCTGTAGAGTGACAAAAACCCCTAAGGTCTGAAGGCTGATACTAGCAGATGCTTAGTCAAAGAAGAGTGTGCATTGCCTATGGCAAGTGTAACAGGAATGTTTTCTCATTCCATTTTCTCATCTGTCTGTAATATGTCTTCCGATTGCTACCATATCTTTTTAGCCACACAAGCAAAGTAACAATTTACCCCTTCCATATAGTTTTGCTGTGTGACTGACGACACATTGGCATGCTGAGAACTTCAGGTTATCAACATACGCAGTGAACAAACGGTCCCATATCCCTCCAGTTTCACCCAATTTCTTATTGCTCAAATGACGATTTGGGAAGCTTAGCAAAATACTCTAGCAGAGCTTTTCAACTTTCATGTGGGCAGGGTTTTTTTTTGCCCTATTTATGGTTAATAATTAAAAGCTTTTACTAACACGACTGAATCCAAAATCTATAGTAGACTGCATAACCAGTAGAATCCTACAAGTGCTTTGTAGTATCGTGTCTGTACATTTTGGAAACAAATTAAGAGTTTCCTATCTGGAAAGCTTGATGCAAATTTCAGCCAAAATTTATCCAAAACAGTAAAAAGATTATATTTTAAGAGCCTGGAAACCAGATAGATGTTTCATGCAGCATACTTCAATAAGGAAAACTAGTACTTTCATGTCTGCCCTCTTGCTGATACTTCAGAATACTCAGAAACTAATAACTAGCTTTGGACCATAAGGCAGATTCACAGATAATTCAATGAAAAGTGCTGTTAATCCAAAAGAAAGCCTGACGGTTCTGTAGATCTGACATTCATTATTAGTTTATTAATATTTGATTAATCTCATAGCAGGAAGTGATCATTAGTGCAGGAGCATATGTCTAGAGCAGTGCAGACATATTCCATTTTGGTAATATGTGAGCTGTTTTTTGCAGAAAAAAAGTCAGAAATTTTTAACTTATGAAAGACTTTGTATGGTTTATATGCTCTGACACCTTAGCAGAAGGAAAAAGTACTAACTAAACTCAGAGAATCTGAAAGACAAATTTTAGCATTCACTAGCATGTGACAATGTGTGTGTACCTTTATCACATCAAATATCCATGCAGTATTGGCAGCGATCCTAAGATGGATTTTTGGACTAATTCAGCCCTCACTTTTCTAATTATTATCAACATTATAATCTACATTAAATGCAGAAACTGAAATACCAAAAGAAAGAATAATTTGTGACTTCAAACTACCCCCCAAAAAATGCCATATTATGAAATTTGAATCTTTCCATGACTTATAGGTCCAGGCTTTCCTCATAAGAGTTAGATAAGTACCTATTTTGCAATATTTACTAACATTTTAGCATATTAGAAACTGTGCAGAAAACCTATTGCCTAACTTATACAACAGTCTGAATGTTGAGTACAATGTTTTATTTCACAGGCTTGCATTCTCTTTCAAGGCATTTATAGGGGGCACTGCAGGGGAAGAAAAAGATTAAAAAAAAACCCAAAAATACCATGGACTATTAATTTAAAAATTAAATAAATAAATGAAAAAGATTCTCAAATTGGCAACAAACTAATACTGTGCCTGAGACTATCAACATAAGTTATATCAGCATCTGTTACAGCAGCAGGGTTTAGATAAAAAACAGGAAAAAGTGGAACTATAAGACTGAGAAGAAAAAAAGCTTCCCTCTAAAGGACTGTCTTTTCAATTTATTATGAAGGATACAAAGGGCAAATAGAGCTTTTTAAGAGAGATTTTCAAAGCTATCTTGGAAATTACACATCCATAGATTTTCGGGGCTGAAAGAGGCCACCATGACCGTAACTTCCCCATACAACAAGCCAAAACTCATGCTCCACATTCACACACCCCACAAATCTTTCAGTATTCCTAGAAATTCTTCAGTCTTCCCTTCCCATCTCCTGTCACATAACTTCTTCCCTATTCCCTTTAATAAAATCTTACAGTCATAAATATGTGACCCAGCTCTACTGCCTGTATCTGTACCCTCTGAGTTTCTAACACCTCGTTTGACAATCTCCTTCAGAGCACCAGTTGCTTATGCCTTAATTTTTTTCAGGGGCTCTACAGGCATACAGTGTGTGTTATCCCCTTCCCTTGGGTTTCCTCATCCTGCCTCTTCTGCACGTTCTCATCAATCCTTGTATCTTAGAAGTTGTACATGACTTTCAAAAGTAACCTATTCCATTCCTTCTGTTCCAAATTACCATAATCTATATCCATGTTTTAAAAATGCCTCAAATTAGGAAAGTTACACAATCTCCTCATGTCTATTGTCATTCTCCCGTAGACAAAGTAAACCTTCCTAGGTACAATATTTAAGACTCTGCCTACTTGTTTTATATGGATTGCTGTGCTTTCTTTTCCAGATCTCTGATTCTTTTCATTGCTCTTCTCCAACATCTCCACAGGAAGTCAGTTTTTCCCTTAACCTGGATCATGCCAGGAAAGCCTGGTGAAGTTCAGAGCATGCATAAGCTCTCTTTAACACCAGACCCTCTGGTGCATTACATCAATCTCTCACCATTTTACATTATTAGTGAAGATACCAAGTGACAGAAATCAAACCCATAGATAAAGCTACATCAATGATGTCAGTCTTTATCAATGACATTCAGAATTTCTTCAAAAGCCCATCACATGAGTCTGACGATCTATTTTTCATAAAGCTGCACTGACCTGTGTTACCACCTTCCATCCCACGTTTATCAGGCCTTGTATAATTCATATCGTTATAAACTTTGGGATCAATGTGAAAGAGAACAACACGTGTCTTTATAGACCATAATGTGGCTATGACAGCTGTAAAGTCTTGCTGGTAAAGCCCAGGAAAGACCAGTTCCAACACAGTGACGTTCACCGCAGCTGAGCAAAGGGCAAAAAATGATACGTCCAGCGATAGACCCTGGACATGATCTGAAACGTCCTGAGCAAGAAGGGAACAGTGGTCGTGGAGACTGTCTCACGCACACCGTGCTCTTTGAGCTTTCACTCAGGCAAAGTTCACTGGAGAGAACTACATGACAAACACTGGCCTCTGAATTAATTTCCTTGTATAATGTCTTGAACAGCATCTCATATATCCTTAAATGAGCAATTTATTTTGCTATGTTGATCACGAATGGCTTTTTATTAAATTTTGGTATAGATTTTTATATAATTTAGTCCAATAAAATTTTGGCTTCCTCCTTGAAGGAACAGAATAAAACTCTGGCTGAAACTGCCTCTGGCTTCCACAGCAGTTTTTGAATGTCCAGATACAAACTGTCCAAGAAAGGTGACATGTTGAACTGTTTTCTATTATTTTGTCAATGAACGTGACTATGTTCCCCCATGGAATTCTTTCATAGCCAACTAGACTTCATTTTCATGCAGCAATAAAAATGGAAAGTTCATAAAGCTGGACATGCAAGTAGCTCTTTCTGTCATGTTTGCAATCTACATTTCAATTTGAAATAAGAATTCCTTGTGAGCTGTGGTTCTTTGTGGTGTTGGGTTTTTTTTCCCCAGGATACTGTACTCTAAGATGTAACACTAAATTACACTGATTCATTATTCCTATTAAAACAAACAATAACCTCCAATTGCTTAGCAGACCAAACAATTGCAAACACTAAATTTAAACAGTAAAACAGGGAGCACGTTGGGTAAATGTTATTTCCCTGAACAAGGAAAGCTTTTGGCAAAGTGCTTAACTTGAATACAACAAAAGGCAATTTAATTTAGTAATACAGCTGGATGAAAAATGGAGACCTCAGGTTTAATAAGAAGGGAAAAAAAGACAAGCATATATCATCCAAAAGGATAATTATGAGAAACTATTTTGTATGATCCAGCTAAATCAAAGCTTTTAATGCTTTCTTACTCCTGTCAAAGGAGGGAGATTTAGTGCTTTAAAAATGGGGATTTTGCAGACTCCACTGCCAAGAAAAAATGATTTGTCCCTTGATAAATTACTATTGGGTTTTCTACTTGAAAAAAAATACACTTACATTGAAATAAATGCCAAGGAATGGCTAGAGAATTTATATTATTCACTCGTATCTGTCACTGGATTGGTTGAAAAGCGACAGTGCTATTAAAAATGTCTTCTTGCTCTTAGACATAATGGCACAAAGGGGCCAGACAAGTCTTTCGTGAATGGGAAGGACGTGCACACAAAAATAATAGTAAGCAAATCTTTATTCCCCTCCACCTTCCTGACGTACTAGGCTCTAAAGAGACTGTGTGCATGTGTATATTTTGTGTTTGGAAGCTGCCAATTCCAATGAAAACTCCCCTCCCACTGGGAGGGAAATCGCCCATTCATTTTCCTAAGGATTTTCAAGGGCCCTTAAATAATCTAGAAAATTTTTCCTCTTCTGAGAGAGGGGGAAAGCATACGTGTATATATGACAGATCTACAGGGATGTTAGCTTGAGAGCTGCATTGCGGTAGAAGCAATTTTACCCTAAAGAAATGCCTCTAAGGGTCTGTTCTGTGCTTTTTGGCTGGAGAAGCTCGCTCAGTTTTCTTTTTGCCCAGCCCTCGGACAAGAACTATATAGGGCATATCAAGGAGCAGAAAAACTGAGCAGTCACAGACACTGGGAACACTCGCTGGGGAGCTGTCCTCTCTGGCGCCAGCACATCCAGGGGTTGTGTGGGGACCAGAGGGATGTCACTGCCCAGGTCCAGTTCCTTTCAAGCCTGCAGATAATAACGCCTGGTAGTCACTCAAGTTGCTAAGGAAGAATGTGGGTGTGCGTTGCAACTTGGCTGGAGACAGGCATGTTCCCAGCAGGCTGCAGCCCAGTGCTTTATGTGCTGGCTGTCGCTGACAAGCTGCTCCCCATGGGTGCCAAAAGCCACCCGAGCTCTTATCTGTCAAGCTTCGATCTCTTTAAAAATTAAGGTCCCAGTTGCCAAGAGCAAAGGCAGAGTTTACAGAGTGCATGTAGACAGCAAACAAACAAAAAAGCCATGAATAAAGTTGAGATGCCAGCGTGCAAGGTTAACAGAGCCATGCAGGTTTGCAGGACTGGGTTATTAGCTTTACTTAGTACTTATAATATTTTTTGATTAGTGCTCAATTTTACACATACTTTTCATTAGAGTTTGAGAGGATACTAAAAATTTCTTCATTTCTGAGTTTGAGGTCATCTTGGTACAATTTTCATTATTCTGTTCCATGTAAAAGATTTCCTCTTTTTTTATTAATTGTAGCACCGTTTCAACCAACATACATGAGATCTTTTGATTATTTAACTACTGATTGACATAGATATTTATCTATCTCCGGAGAGTAGTATCAGTCACACATTTTCACGGAAACTCAAAAAAATGTTTCCTTGAGCCCTGAACAACTTTTATGCTTACAAATTAAATTAATATCGGAGCGAAAGAGTTCTGAATGCACAGAAAAAAGAATAAGAGGTTTTCTATACATGCACAAAGTTATATCTCATTGCAGTAATTTAACATATGAAATTGAGAGCATAGAGCTAGATGGAAAAATGTAAATATGAGAGGAGTTGGACTTAAATGCTTAGTCTATAAAAATCTTTGCAACAGAAACAAACTTCTTTCTCCTCTGTTCACAGGAACGTACCAGCATTGAACCCAATTCATGAGCTGAGCATTTAGAAAACACCAGAATATCAAGACATCAGCAAAAGGGAAATTCTAGCATTAAAAGACAGATTAGGAAAATTCCATCTGAAAAAGGAAATCGGGATCTCTAGAAACCGTTACTACAAATTAGCCAAAGTTAGAGGGATTTTACGCAGTAATTTCAAAACCATCTGGCTTACAGTCCTAAAGTGCCTACCATTTAAAACCATATGGGGCACTGCCACCAAACCTGACCTCCAGATCTTTAAGCATATTTTCATGATTATGCCAGGTACTAGAATATTAGAAATTTCTATTTCATTTTTACTCTTTCTTCCATCAAAACCCTGAGGTGATTTCACTGGAAAGCTGCTATTTGCTCCAGGGGTTGTCTCACTTTTAAATGCATGAAACAACGTTTTATTTTCGTTTTGTTTCCACTTGAGAAAATGCAGTTCAGTTTTGCAGTTCAGTAAATGCAGCATTTCTTAAAATCTAGTGAGTTACAAATAGTGCCCAAGCCTCTCTTGGTAAAAATATATAAATAAATCAAATCAGTAGAAGTCACAGAAAGTATGAATCATTGTCATTCTGATATCTCAATTATTTTTCCTTATGGCTTATGCTAACAAAAAAAAAAAAAAAAAACTGAAGAAAACAGCAAAATTTCAATCTATATCTTTCTTGTGATAAGGGCTTCTCATATAATTCATAATTATATCATCTCTAGCCATTTATCTTAAGTCAATAATCCCATGGCCCTTCTAAAACTGACATTTCGCAAATACACTATAGAAGCTACTTGAGGCAGTAATTTCTTTTCAAATAACATCTTTATATTATCCTTTGGCATACAGGCTTAAGTGGATTGTTTATCTATGAAAAATGAATGTAGTACAAAGTTTACCTCCCAAAATAAGTTTTGTTAGAAAAACAAACAAATTTCTTCCTAGAATATTCAGTTCTAATCACTAATTAGCATGCAAATGCTAATATTACATGGAGAAACAAAAGAACAAATAGGGATTATAGCAGAATAATCCTACTACAGTTTTTTCTAGTATGTTGTTTTCATGTCCCTAAATCTAAAGAGGCGACTCATTGTTTCTCTATCTTTCGCAGGTGTTCACTCGCAGTAGTTAGAACTACTTCCAAAGAAACGTCCATCACTACTAGAGCCAACAATTCCTTTCAATCTAGCAGTTACAGTTTTGGTAGAAGGCACTTTAACAGGGTACATCATAACGCGATTCAGTTGTTCGAAGCTGATGAGGAAAAAACCCAGTTTTTAATTGTTGGGATAATTAACCTCTAGAAACTCTCCAAGATGAGGCAGAGTCTCTATCCCTCAGTGTCTTTAACAACTGAAGATAAAAGAGCAGATAATATGGCCTTAAGAGAATTTATGAGATACAGTCCTTTGATCCATGCCACTGCAAATCAGTGTGTCTCACTCACGTACTCTCCTGGCTGCAGTCATAAGCTTAAATCCACTTCCTTGCACCCCTTTATCTAGCAATAGTGATGAGATCAGTACCACCATAAGGCTTCTGCATTTATGGGAGCTCAGTATTACCTAGAAGTTATCGGCAGGCTGAAGACATCCTATCAAGCCAGCCCCATCTGTGCGTAAGTCAGAGGACGAGACCAGGACCTCAGTGAGGCCATCCCCAGCACCTCCTGAAGACATGATGGTACTGATGATCAGAGACCTCCCCTGAACAAGATCCCTGATGGTGCACCTTCACTATCACTTTGAGTATGTGTGCACATCCCATGGCACCTCTGAGACAGCTTTCGATCCATGTATCATTAAAACAAATCAGCTGATAAGTACACTCTCGATTTAGTGATCTCTGTTGAAATTTATGGGGCTGCAGGACATGTTCAGTTCAAAGACATTTAATCTTCAAATCTCTTCCCCTTTGATTTTAAACTGCTATGTCTGCTGACAGTCAGGACAAAGGATAAATCCACAAAATCAAAATGGTTTTCTAAAGCTGTCTTTGTCAAAGGAGTTAAGAACAGAGGACACCATCAGAGTTTCTCTCTTACAATCCAAGATCAATTCTGTGGGCCAAGTCTGCAGCCAACATAAATCAGTGCAACTTCATCCAGGTAAAGTTGACAGGATTTTATACTACCTGTGGAACTGGTCTTAACTATCTGCAAGTTCCACAGTTTTGTGAGACTCTGTTTGCAAAGGCCCTTAGTAAAAAACAGCCAATAAACAAACAAAATACACCTCCTCATAAATCTTTCTCTAAAAATGCTAATAATCTAGCCTGATACACATGCAAACAAAGTAATCAATTAAAACAGGCTAGAGCTATAATTTTACAAGAAATGGTAAGTTCAAGAAGAGAAGGAAGATATAGAATGTATTCACAGGACTACCATCTACCTTATTTTTAAAAAAAAATACAGCCCTGTAAATTTTTCTGGACTGTTTATACAACATGCAAAAAAGGCAGTCCGTGCATGAAGTAGCCGTTGTGAATTCCCTCATTTCTATACCCATTAGCTGAGTATACAGCCAATTCTCAGCCTTGTATTTTAGGTCATAAATCTGCTCCCTCTGTTCCTTGGGCAAATTAAAAGCTATATATCTTTTGTCAAAGTCTTTCTGACACAGGGCTCCTACCTTCACAACCTAAGGCTAGCTGTGTGTCTAGGAAAATTATATACAATAGGTAGTGACAGCCATGGAGTCTAGCATTTAGGCACTAGTCAACATATTTTTATACATGTAAAAATCATTCTACCTTATAAATTGAGCACAATTTATACATATTTAAAAGGACTACAGGAGTATGAAATAAGAAAATGCTTTCAAAAAGATAGGAAGGTGGTCCAAATTTGATATCCTTGCAATCTTTAAAACTATGCTGCATTAAGCATATGCATTAACCTCTGCATTACACGAATACAGACTATACTATCAGAACTGTAACCTATTTTTTTCTGCTTTAACAGTTAAAATGCTTCAGTTTCTGATGAATGTGCGGGCACCGCTTTTGATTTCAGCTGAATGTGCAAACAGTATACGTGTTTTAATTAAATCCATACAAAATTATGTTGTTTGGGGATGCCAGCTTTGTCATGTATCACAGCAATGGCTTGTCTAGTTATATTGGAGTTTTATGGCCTTGAAATGAGGCATTGCAAAATGGCAATATTTAAGATGGCCCACATGAATTGCTGCATTGTGGAAAATTTTCTAAGCGATGGGCTCCTGCACATCTTTTAAAAGCTGCAAGAAGCTTGCAAAGAATTTTAACTATAAGACATAGGAAAATATTTATAAAAAAGGGAGGGTTTCCTCTAATTATTTGTTCAACAACTATGCCACTCGGCCCAAGGCTGTAGCTTTTCACAGTACACGTTTCTCATTCTCCTTACACTGCAAGTAACCCTTGTTCCATACTTTTATCTGAAGCACTATTTGCCCTCCTTAGACCTCTCTGGTTTATAGCTGCCATTTTCTCTATGTCATCTCTCTTACACTGTGATCAGAGATGTTCATCTCTTTCCTTTCCTAAGTGATATTGTTGTCATATAATTTACTTTCTCGGTTACTCTGACTGGAAAAGCGGGAAGGCCTGTCTTCTTTACATTTAGCACACAGCCACGATCTAAATAGAGCTTGTAGATCTGACCTGCAGTTTCCATTTTATTGTCCATTTTGAAATAAATGCATAGCACTACTATCCAAAAATACCTCTTATTCCTATTTTTGAAAACATGGTTTATATTCCTTAGGAGAGTGGTTTGCTTTCCAACTGTCATCTTTTGTGCTATCTCAGGAGCTTTAGGATGTGGTTTTGGATCATTCAATTTCTCCTTCTCAATGTTGATGATGGTAGTCAAATTTGAGGATGTGTTGCTACTGTCATCTCATTTAAAGCAGCACTATAGGAAGGAAAGTCATATCTCGTTTAAAAACAGAAGTTATTTACAGAATAAAAAGTGACAGAAACCAGCATTAGAACTGTTTGCAGAGAGTCTTGTAGTGGGACTAGTCACAGGACAGGAACGCAACCTCAGGTTCCTCTGGCTTTCCATGGTAGTTAAGTACACGTCCAGGCCTTGCCAGTCTTGAACTACTTACAGTCTGTTATTGTGTGTTTGGCACCAATTCAATCTCAAATCCCCAAGCCTGATTCAATTAGAAAGGCAGCACAATCCAGGAAAGCAACCAGGCATCTAAAACCGCTACGAGTAACTGGAGTAGATGATGTTCATCGGGCTCTCAGAACGTAGAGCTAAGTATGACTAGCAGTTCTGAGCTGACGACAGCTCCCCCGATGAATTACACAGCACACTTTTAATAATGCAACTCTCAAACAAACAAGGATTCAGCGGGCCCAACCGCAGCTGGCCCAGCAGTAGCCAAGTCATCACCGCACCTGCAGGGACGTGCGCGCTGCTGCCACCGCCAGCAGAACGGCTCTTAAACGAACGGATACGTGCAGCAAGGACGTGCAAGTCTGCCGCCCCCAAAACATCCGTGAACTGCCACGGCTTCACGCTGACATCCACCATTTGCTTCTGAACACCTCCGCGCCTGCACAGGGAACACTTGGTTTGGTTTACCAGAAAAAGGTTGGTTTATACTGTTACGTCTTGTGCTACACTGGTAGAATTTTATTGCATTTCCCGTGGAGGCAGTATTTTATAAAAAATACATTTGTTTGCATCGCTTGGTGACCTTGCATTGCTAATAAACCTTCATTACCTGACAGTGTACTGGCCTTGTGACTTTTTGCTCATCTAACCCATACTTTGTGTCTCTAGTAAATTTATTGATCTTGGTACAAACACTTAAGTAATAAAGTATCGCTCTATGTGAGAAAGACTATCACATTGCGATCCCAAGCAAACAGAAATTGTTCTTTTTAAGTTGCTTGAAATGAAAAACACCACAACACTGGCATATCTGCTTGCATTGTTATTTTAAATTATATACACACAGCATCTTAATAGAAGAAATTATATGCTCCCTAGCTGACACATTTCACAGTTAGAAATAGGTTTTAAAACTGTTTTCAAATAACAAATTGGCAATCTTACTCCTGCCTTCCATGTGTGCACACTCCTTAAAAGCACAACCAGAAGGGGGAGTAAAATTTGATTTATTACAATCCACTGCTTACGGAATTTGTAATAGATTTTTTTTTTAATCACTCAGAGAGAAATCTTTTTTTCCCAATTTTCTTTTAAACTTCTGCTAGAGGTCACAAAAATGAAGATAGGAAGCTACAACAAATGAGCAGAAAACATTTATGCATTTTAACCGCACTTAAAAAAAAATAAAATATTTGTGCTTCTAAATAGCCTCCCAATTTCTAAATGTTTCTTGTTGTCTAGAAGATTGCAATCCATGCTCACACACAGAAAGAGTGCATGTCTGCAATGTACGTTCACTAACTTTAAAAGTCTCCAAAGTGGAAAGACTGTCAGATCCAGTAGTACAAAACATCAGGGCAGCAGCTATCTTTGTGGAATTATTTCAGCTTCAGAATACTGGAGAAAGGATAAATAAATTTTACAAGAAATATAGTATACTGAATAGTTTTCAAAGGGAGTTGAACACACCTCTCAAACAGTGAAGTGGCTATGGATTCTTGCAATTATACAAGTTCACATTTATGGTGGCTTGGTGGTCCAAAACTCTACTGGAAGTCCACTATGGCAGATACAAACAAAATGTGATGACAGTCGTCTCTGAACTTACTGCACCTGAACTACAGAACTCTGGAAGTGAAATCGAAGCTACAAGTGCTAGCGTAGCTATCGATGACTCCTCTGAAATTCATCTCCTTTTTTTTTTTTTAAAGATCTATACGTAAATGGAACATTCTTCCTCTGCCAAGAACTGAAAGTTTTCCTCCGTAAGTTTACTTTTTAGTATATTATTATTAAGACACTAGTGTTCTCCTCCTTTTTTTCTACCGAAAAGTAAGATTGTTTTTCTTCCATAAACCTTGAAAACATAGTCCTCATAACCTCCCTAGAATGATGATGAAATTGAAAGCTCATTTTGCAGAAAATGAATATTTCGAGATAAAAAGCAAGGAGAGTAAGGAATATGGCTAAAAATCCAGGGCTGTTGGCTTATTTGCTTACTTGACAGCAAGGTTTTCAACAACACAACACTTTTTCATTAAAACTGTGCACTGTCCTTAAATTTAGAAAGAACTGTCAAAAATAAGTCTCAAATATTTAGATATGGAAAAACAGCAGTGGCGTCTCTTGGGAATTATAATCATTTTGTAGCTCACGCTGAGATCAGTCTAAACATTTTCTTCTATGACTTTAGAAGTCACAAAACGGAGTCCACCTCCCACGATGCACTACCATGAATTGCTCCCATGACAGAGAAATGTTTGTCCCCCAGAGTCTTTGGAGCATCATGAGGTTTACAACCTGAGCAGGGAGCCTGCTCCATGCAGCAGAATATCAGCATGAAGTAAATAAAACTAGAACATGAATCTTGTTTTGACATTATGCTAAAAACTGTAGGTTTTGGACATGTACTCAGAAATGAGATATTCCAAATTGGTTGGTATTTTTGATCAAGAATTTCCAGACAGGGAGGTGATTTCAGCCAGTGCTGCTATTGGCAATTTTTTCTGCAGTATTTTACAGGCAAGCAGCACCAACAGGATTCATCTCAGAAGCTGGAGCACACAAGAACTTAGGGACCAAACGCTACAGCCAATAAGCATATCAATTTATTATGTGGATTGAACACCAGAGACAGTCCTTTCCTCAGAGAAGCTGGAAATGGGAATAAAGAGACTGTATAAACTCAATCTTGCAGATAAAAACCCCAAGAAATACAAAGCAAAAAACCCCAAATGCTTTCAGCCACGCTACAACAGGAAGCCTGTAGCAGACAAAAACTGAGCGGAAAGCTCAACCATCCCCATGTCACAACTTACCACCATTACTACCTCGCTTTCCAGCTGCATAAAAATAGCACCTTTTGTTGTCGTCTTTTAATTCTTACCTGCCATTACTTATGTAAGTTAGATTTTAACATGTTCTATAATGGAACCCTAAAAGATGTTATTTTCACATTTAAAATATGTTCTATTTTTTAATATTTATTCTTAAGCAGTCAAAAGGAGCCATTTCAGCAAGTTAGGGCTTTAAACATATTTTACATAATGGGTAGAAACAGTTTCTCTGAATATCACGCTATTGTCATGTAAGGAGCTAATTATGATAAGGAAAAAAAAAAAAGAAAAAAAAAACTCTCTCCTCTTTCTCCCAGCCCTGCTTTTCTCCTCCTTCCATGTTATAACTTGCATGGAATGGACTCAAACCAAGCAGGGAAATCAGACCCTTATGCAATCAACAAGTTGAGAAACAACAATTTATACTTAAGTACTCTAAAATCAATATAGTACAATTGAAAGGAAAGGCAGAAATTGTTTTAAGCAGCAGATTCTTAGGAAGATATGTTCTTGTCTTCCTTGCAGTTGAAAATGAAAAGGCATTTATATATTTCTGATAAATCAAGATGATAGATTAATATTACTAACGAAGTCATTCACCATTGCCAATGAACATCACTGTAAACCCTTACAGATGTTACTAGGTGGGCTTAACAAAAGGATTTTCAGGTTTTTTTCAAGAACTAAGCCTGATCAAAATTTTTTCAGCATTTGTTTTTTCTATGGAAATATACCAATTTATTTTAGAATCTTACACACATTATTAAAAGTAGTTTGGGTTTGATCTTCAAAAATTAAGTACTTCTATTTAAGTGAAGTAATCTTGGAAGATAGTTTTACATCATCCTTTCACATGGCGAGACCATCATGTTTTCATTAATGACATTAATAGGACTATTGTGAGACTCCTCCTGTAAAAACAGAGCTCTCCAGAACACCTTGTCAGGGAGTGTCACTCACACCTTACCCGCGTAACAGACAACCAAACATAGGTGGAAACAAACTGCTTGCATCTAACTCTAAATAAGGGTAAACAGAAATATTTAGTCCTCGTGAAGTGCTCCATATTCAAACCTTCTTGCAAATGTTAAGCAGGTAAGCATCCCACTGGCATGAGGGAAAGTCTTCTCCAAAAGCAAAACTAGACTAAAAGAAATAACTCCTTTTGCAACTCCATGGCATTTCTGTTTTCTGACACCAACCATTTACATGAAAACCTGATATTATTCAGCGCCATTAATATTTTAGTTCATATTTAATAGCATCAATATACCTCAATGAATGAGTAGCTCATTGCTTGGATAAAAACACACTAGGGACTGACCAAATCAGTCAGAATCTATCATACAGTTGAATTAAAAAGAGCAGCTTTGTTAAAACAACATTAATCTTCACTTCTCTGCGACTCAAAGACCGATTTAGATTGAAATATTGAATAGCTATGACTAACCCATGAGGAAAAAACAGATTCAGATTCCATAACATTAGTAATAGTAGTGCAGTACTTCCGCACGAACTCATAGACACTCTCCATAACTGCTGTTACTCATATTTATACTTAATAAAATAACACATACTGGATTATAAAATTATTATTTCCTCTATAGGATCTGCATAGACATACTGCAGAATGAAAGCAACAATGCCCTTGAATCATAAATTTTGGTACAAGAAGGAAGGAAGGAAACGAAAACAGAGAACTGGGGTATCTCCTCTTATTTCCAGACTGAGGAGCTCAGACCTACTCGAAGAACAAGTAACAGCAAGCTTCCCTCTGTCTTTTGGAAGTCCAGAAAAGCACACCAGAGAAGGCAATTAGTTTAGGGAGCAATTATCTTCCCTGAATGTCTTTACAGGAGGGAACTGTGAGACAAGACTTGGAAAAAATCAGACTTTGATAAAGGTCAGTGACATACAACCTATTTTGGCAATTACTTGTCAAATACATGAATGGTTTAAAATACATTGAAGCAACTCAGCAAATATGGTGACAGAGTTGTTCTAAGCAACATGCTTCACTAGTTCTTCAAAGATAGCTCTGAGTTTAACACCAGCAACACTGACATAAAATTGGGTGTGGGAGAACAAGGAAAGAAGCCATACGCCTCCTCCCGAGTTTAAGGGCTACTGACACAGATGTGGTCTATAACCCACGTGCCATTGGAGCTGTCGTGCCACCAGCTGCTCCAGGCTCAATTCCTCATTCTTCTCTAGCCTTAACACCGATCCGACGCGGCCTCAGCAGTGAGTTGTTTGTGTGTGAAGAGGACTGACTCCTCATGTGCATCACGGCAGCTGGAAAGCTTTCAGGAGTTCTGCAGCACGCTGAACAGCCCACTATCAAGCCTCCTCATTTTGTTCTGCATTGAAGTACAATTTTCTTCCCTGGAGATTCTCCCCTCTAAGATCCCCATGTAAAGATATGTGCTGTTTGGGGTTCATATTTGAAATGTTTGACCCACCTGCTGTTCAAAAGCTACGCAGGGTACGATTTTATCTGTGCCAGTGGTGGAGGCTGATTGAACATCAGGAGGGAGAGAGAACATTCTATAAAACTGCAGGCAGAAAAGGTTTGCCAATTATTTTTCTTCTCGTGACTTTTAGGATGCGCAGATTCCTTTTGGCAGTTCCCCTTGTTTTGTGCCCATAAAATAAGTTTAATGGCTGAATTTTCTTTAAGATAATCAGAGGCTGTATAATTTATGCATCCGAATAGCATTGTAGCCAGATGTAATTTTGCTTGAAGTTTCAGCATTACAGTTAGTAATGACTCTGCTGGCTGTGTTTTGTAGAATTCGCAATTTATTTAACAGTTGACTGAGCACTGACCTCATATAATACCACCATAATCAAAGTGTGGTAAAAACTAAAAATTAAAAACGAAAAAGAAATCTGTGCCTTCTGGGAAACACATAGACTTCAAGTGGACAGGGTATAGAACCAATCTCTGAAAATGACAGGTAACTAACCCGGTCTTTAAAGTTTATAGCACAGACAAACTAACCAATCAAAGATTTATCTGAATTAAAGTTTGAAACACTCTCTCAGTAATAGCTATGGCTTGAGGCATTTGTTCTGTCAGTCTTTGCTGCCATTCAACTCAAATCCCTTTCCCTGATTTGCAAGAGTTGATTATTCTCTGATCAGACAAGGGAAATATCAGATGGTATCCCGTGCTTCCAAAGAGCAGGGGGACCTTAGGGGGAAAAATGTTACATTTCTATTACTGTCTATTTCTGCCATGGCTTCACGAAGAGTAATAGAGGATTGCCAAATCGGAAGAGATGTCTTTCTGAAGTGCACTGTGATATGCACATGAAGATACGCCCTTGCTTTTCCAGAGCAGCTCCTCCCCATCCTGCCAGGCTTCCCCAGGCCTTCCACGAGCTCTCACCCACTCTGCAAAACCCTTCACTGTGCCCCGCAGCCCCTGTTCTTGTCCTGCTCTCCTCTTCCAGTAGGTCTCACACCAGACCCACAAAACTTTGTTGGGGTTTTTACTTTATTTTGGCCCTGTTTATAACAAGGTTTGCAGTTAATCCACCTTTTTAGCCCACCCACTGGGTGATGTGTAATATATTGTACTCTTCGTTAACATTTCCTCTCAAGCCTTATAGACGATTAATGGTGATAGAGAAACACAGTGTTATCAGCATAAAACAATGATTTATAGTGATAAAGAAAACAGCACCATCAGCCTAAAAAATATGGAGTTGTCTGAAGAACTAAAGTTAACACGGGAAGGAGCAGATCCAGAATTTGCTGCAAGTTCAATTTACCTCTGCTGCATCCATGTATGACCCTGTTTTGTCCTGTTAAAACAACAGTGTGACTGGGACTTACAGATTTCTGTGTCCCCAACAGGTGTGACAAAACCTATTTGAGACACTGCACTGCAACAAGAGTGCTACAAAACACACAGGGAGCATGGTTTTCTCTCAAACTCATCCATGCTGTTAAGATATCCTAACTGTCGTCTTAAGCCAGTTTAGATCAGAGGCCATTATTACATAGGACTTGCAGCAAGACTTTACCACCATTTATGTGCCATGTGGGATACAAAAAGCCATGAAAGATTTCCTTTCAAAGCATTGAAAAGGCTGAAACAATTTCTCAGCTGGTTGCCATTTACACTACCAATCCAACTGGAGTAAGAGTATTTCCAACAAACTTAAAAAATGGCAACACAATTGAAGACAGTGTCCAGAGACAGCAACTGAGCATTTTTTTAAAATTCAAAAACCTGTGAAAAAGTTATGCATCATGGCACATAGTCACAGTACACTTGATCCAGTGTGGAACAGGCATTCAAGTCTACAAAGCTTTAAGATATATGCAACTTCCCAAAGCTTTTCAGATCAGTGAATTTTTTTTCCAAAGGAAAAAAATCTTAGTGACAGCAAAAAGAAAAAGACAAAATAATGGAAAAAAAAAATCTTATTAATTTGGTAGTCCATTAGAAATGGGTATCTGACACTTAGGATTTTTTGAAACAGTGATGGGCTACACAACATAATAGCTGCTTTACATCTAGGCCACAAAGAAATCCTAACAATGCTGGTTTCATTTGAAAAAAATCTCCATAAGTCTTCGCAAAGTCTAAGCAAAAATCACTTATTCATAATAAAATATAAAGAAAACCCCTAAAAATCAACACCTTTCAAGAAGTCTCATTATTTAGAAGCAGATCTTGATATGAAAGCCCCTTCTTCTCTCAGAGTTCTAAAGTTATCCAGTGATTTACAGAAGATTTCAGCCACTCAAATTATTCTTCTGCTTTTGCAGAAGAAGAATTTCTAGGGGGTTTAAACATTTTCATCCAAAAGCTGCCTTTAAGCGACTAAAACAAAGGATAAAAGCTACGCTGATGTAACATCATGTATCCATCATGAAGTGACAATGACAATAGCTGGGTAAAGATTACCAGGAGGTTTAGCAGGTCAGTAGCAGAGAATTGCCCTCTACCGAGAGCAATGTGTTGGGAGAATCTCCATCCTTCAGCACCCATGGTGGCAGCACAGGGCATTCAAGGTTATTTCAAACCCTCTAGCACTTTTCCTGTAGTTTGCTAAATTGCAAAATGAAATGTTTCCTTTCTGACCACTGTGTAAAACAAAGTATTTGCTAAGCACCACCAGTTAAGTTCTGGACTTGCATGCTCAGGAAGGTCAGGTTCAGCTGAGATATGAAAATTCAGATCACAGATTTTAACAGGCTCGTTGGAAGTTTCCTTAAACTTAACCTATTCATCTTTGATGTTGTTCACACTCTTGGATTTCTATTCCCCAAACTCCCTCCAACTGCCCCAGAAAATTACCTCTCCTCTCTCCCTTATATCTGCTCGGGTATGATGTGCTCAGGTCTGTAAGGCAGGGGAGGGAACATGGACAATTCCCATCAGCTTTCATTCACAAACCAGAAGCACGCTCTTCCTCCTCCTGTGCAGTCTCAAAGCTACTCCTAAGGAGTCAGAAAGCAACTCTTGTCTCAGCCTCGGCACCCTTTAAACATCCCACATGAGAGATACTTACATTCATTGTCTCTGCTAAAGTGGTCACCTTCAAAAATTTCTGTAGAAAAGCCCTAATAAACCTTACAGAGCTTGCTACATTTCCTACCACTTTTACTGGAGAAAATTCACCCAAAGGCAGAGTTAATACAACAGATTTTGAGCTGCTGTAGCTTGATGTTAGTGGCACTGCACAGAAATCACTGAAACCCCAACAGAGTAAACCAGCCAAAGATCTGGCCCATACGCTTCATGAGACACAGCTGCATAGCTACGTCCTGTAAGCTGTGTGTTTTGAGACTTTGAATATCATATTCAAAGTATCCCATGGGCCGGTGTTTTGCACGCTGGAGAACTACAGCTAGTGGTACATGATGGCATCCTCAAATTTAATAGAGAGCTCCTCCTCAGCTCAATCCTACAGCTTCTTCATACAGGCAATTGTACTTGGAGCTTCACTTTGAGGAAAAATCAAGAGATATCTTTACTTTCTCAACTGCAACAAAATAATGTCTATATCACTCCCTAGACAATCTCACCAGACCACTCTAATAGTTTTGGGGAGGGGGCTGAGTACTATATAGGTAGGGGACAGGTGGATGGAAAAGGTAATCTACTCCTATTTTCGTTCTCTATTTACATTCCCTGCAGTTGTGGGATCAGGTATGCCAGAAGTCAGAGTATTACCTACTTGATAGCATTGTTCCTAATTATTTGCTGTTCCTTCCCATTAATTTTCAAACTTGACTATCTTGATTTCAACACTACTAAAAGAATCATTTAGAGAAATAGTGGAATAGAATTATTCCAGTGCCAGTTCATACTGTCCTCTTCTATAAATCTCTCTCCAACTTTAACCACTTCCATTTACAGCTACAATATTTTTGACCTTTATGCTGTTTCTAAGCCTCTTTCAACCATCATCAGCAGACTGACTAGTGTGAGATTTTCCTCCTGCGTATTCTGAGTATCCAGATACAACAGCCACTTCAAGGGCAAAAATAAATCTGAAATAAGTTCTCCCCTCTTACAAAGTGAAAACATCATGATTATGTCTTCAGCAGTAACATTGCACATATAGAGCTACAGACTAAAGGTGCAGTACATGTAAAATGAAGGACAAAGAAACTGAGATCCTTCTTCCCTCTCTGCTCAGGTGCTAGCCCAAAGGTAAGAGCCCCTCCTAAGAGGAGGAGGAGTACACAGAAAGCAGGGACCACCACACTAGCAAGGAGCACACACATTGATTCCCTACATGTGGATGCACCTCTCCATAATGTCAACAAACATTTTTTAATGAAAATGAAACAAAACTGTCTCCTAGAGGTTTTATATATGTGGTTTCACACTTCGTACACATGCAGAGCACATGATTTGCTCTACTGACACAAATTTCAAAACTGTCCATCCAAGTGAAGCAGAAGTCAGGGTCTTTCTATCAGGATGGAGCAATGCTTCCTGAAAAGACCAGGTGAGTTTAAGACATCCATCAATTTCATGAAGGGAGGGGTGGTAAGAAGTGCCAACTGTTTTCCATACATTTGTATTTAAATACTTAAAACTCACTTTGACTACATTCATAGTGTTTAAATCTAGAATATTAATGAGAACAGGGGATTCTAAACGATTAATGGAAAACGTGTGCACACACAAGATCATTCATTCACTCCAAGGGAACATGATTGCACTGCATATTCAGACTCAGGGAAAAGCAACACATCAGGTTGCTTCTGTATACGGCAAAATGAACCAACTGTACAGACCATGAACTGATTTGTAGGAATCACCTTGTGAATTGCTTTGAACAACAAATTAAGCTCCATTCTCTGCCCCACCGCTGTGTGAACTGTCCGGGGTGATTGGATGTTTTTAACTAATTTTTCTAAGTTGAGTTAAAACATACTGCCCCAAAAATATTGCTTTCACAGGTGAAGTGGAAAGGAAAAAGACCAGAGGCTGAATCTCCTTATTTGTTATTCAGCTGGGAAAGGCAGAATTGTTTTACTCTGCCTATCGCACTTGCTGGCTGTTTTCCTTCCCAACTCTGAAAGCAGTTTCTGTAATAGCAATTCAGTTCTTGTTCCTCAGACTATGTAGAGATTTGTTTAGACTTGGATAAATGCCCAAAAACATACTCCCAACTATTCCATTTCTACTGAGTCTCTGAAAAGGCGCTAAATGTATCTTTCCAGAATTTAGGTCTTTTTATTTTAGTCTCAGATGAAAGCACACAAAGCTAAACAAGGAGAAAGGGAGGAAAGTGACCTGAACTTACACAGAGATAAAGAAGGGCTCATTTAGAGTTTGGCTGGAGTTCTGGATGAATGACCATCGTCAATTTTGCCTTATTTCAACAATTCTTCCAACAATATTTTTCAACCCTGGTTAATGAAAAGTCTAACTTTTGCCAAGTAAAAGTGTATTATGACGATGTGCAGAAATTATGTTTAAAGGAAGAAGACTTATTTATGCATGCAAAACTTATTTTTGCACTGAAAGGCAATGGCAACATATTAACAGCACAGGCAACAGTCCAGTATTAGCTACGTAAGAGATGAGAGTCGTCTCCCATCAAATAGCAAGGTTTTCACCTTAAATGTGGTGTAAAATTTAAACAATAAAAACACAATTCAAACTTTTTAAAAGAAGGAGTACCTTAATAGAATACTAATAAGACTATTTTTCCTCCATGGGCACTCTCATTAAAGATATTCAGTAGATGATCTGGCTATCCCCATTGCTAACCTGGACATGAATGCAATGCAAAAGTCACGTGAGTCAGCAGCAAACTGGCAAGTAGAGTAGTACATCATGATCACAAGTGATCACTCCAATATCAATCATTCCTCAAACATGAAGAAAAAATACCTTTTTCTCATTAAAATACATGAGTTTGTTTTCAGATGAAGTCCCCCCTTATTGCCTCAAAGTCGCTTTAGATGAGATCAGATTGCTGTTTAGGTTAGTAGGCATGTCCCATTTACAAAAAAAGACAAGACTTTGCCTTGTGATTACTTACATTTAAAACAGTTGAACAGCAAAAGACAATAGGCTTCCAGGAATATTCCAGGAACGTTAACACTTATCCTTAACGTTCATTCACACTTAATAAAAGTTCAGTTCATTCTTGTACATCTTTCAGGTTCTCTTTTTACAAAATATCAGAATGGTCGTGTTTCTGGATGTTAAATTATCTACTGCTGTGCAAGAGGCTAATAAAATCCCTATTCTTCATTTACATACCTCTACAATAGCGCTTAAGAGGAGGAGAGGCCTATCGCCCCAGGATACCTGTTCAAGTACTTGTGATGGGAATGGAATAAAATACTCTGTTATAACACAGTTCGGGATTAAAAAAAAAATTAAAAGTCACTTTTAATAACCTCCTCCGCTTGAAGCAATTAAAGCCAGCCAAGTATAGGTTCCACCACATCATTTTCAAGAAGTAGCAACTCAAAATTTGAATAGTCCTGTATGACACTACAAATCAGCTAATGCAGTAATTCATATTATGCACCTCATACACTGTCTGAAGATCATAGGAGGGAGTCAAGAACTTGGAAACTCTCGAAAGATATTTCTGAGCAAATCAGTGTCACATCTGCCTCCACTCTGTGCAGCTATGCCATGTGCAATCACTATACACAGGATCCTATTTGATTACGCTGAGACAGCTTGCTTACGTTTGCCTCAGGCGATGTTCATCCCATGACATAAAACAGAGCCAGGGAATGTGTTTGAGCGTGGACCTGTGATAGTCCACTCCACTGAACTGGTAGTTTTCTTGTTTGGGACAGCCCAAGACTACTTTCTTCAGCCCAAGCCCTCAGCAGCAAGGACACGAGCAAGGAGGAGCCACCTGGTCCTCTTCTTGCTCGCAGGAGAAGGCATAGTCTTGTTGATGTAAAAACTGAAATTTTAGAAAGGCCTATGAGACACGTACACTCACCTTTTTCCTTCATACATTCTCCATTTCCCTCCCTTCTGGCTGGGAGCAGAAAGTGATATGACCACAAGGCTATGTTCACCCCTGCAGTCCAAAACCGACCCGTCACGATTCAAATATCCTCAGATGTTTCATCTGGGCTCAGGTAACTCTACAGTACGTGCAAAGATGCCAGCAAAGCAGCCCGAGCCTAGAAAGAAGGACAACCTCACTGCACAGTAATCTGTTGTGGGTGTTTTAGTTAGGGACACTCTAAGCTCAGGGGTACACAAGCTCTCCAGTCAATATTGTCACATGCACTTCTCTGCTCAATCCCGCTCTCGTGGCATGCTCTTTCAGAAGAGCTCACATAGGGTTTGGACTAGCAGTGTTATTTGTTTCATACGGAACACTCCATATCTTCAGCTAACACAGGTAATGAAGAACTGTCTCAGCTTCGTTTGTAAGAGAACTCAGTGTGAAACAGTCAATCAACTGTACAAATAGAAGAAAAACCCCAGCCTAGCTCTAACAGTTTTTGCATTCCTAATAGCTGGTAAATTCAAATGTAACACAATCCTCTGATTGGCATTCCAGGAGCTAAGTTTTAAAAGAATATACATGCAGAAAGAGATATTTATTAACTGCTGATTGTGAATCCTTCCAAGTTGCCAAAGATTGACCATAGAGACTGCAGGGAGACAACGCCACCTTTGTTGCCAGTGAACAATATTGCAGGCACAGTACAAGTCACTGAATGGGCACCAAGGAGAGGGATGCTTGCAGGCAAAATGACAGGAAATCCCAACAGTATCAGGTATTTGGTTGATTTTGAGAACCCAATCATTAAAAACCCAGATGGTTTGAAGAATTTAAATATTAAAAGAATAGGGAAAGAAATGAAAGGCAACAAAAAGCAGGAGCAATGACAGATACTGGAATGCAGCAAGGAAAAGCAGAAGCTGTAGTTCAAAATCACACAAAAAGAGAAACAGAAACAGAAGGATTTTAGTAAAGAATAGAAAAATCTCTATATTTATTTTCATTTGAAGCTAATGGAAGAAAGAAGTCCTAAAGGCATTGGAATAGTTTAATTTTCATAGCTGGTCTGGTTGACATTTTCTTTTGAACACCAGATTAAATAACACAACTCAGCTAACAGCATCTTTGCTATAAATGCTATGAGGCTAAAGACCAGATAAGGAGCAGCATTTAAAGATTTTTTCCCTATGCAAATAAGTGTTAGTAAATGCTATCAACATATGCATATTTTGAGCAAGATGAAAATACAAAATTTGTCAACTGCTCAAGTCTGGTTTTCAACTTCATAATCCTGATGCCAACACCTGGCATACATCAGCTTAAGGTTTACCTATGAGATGACAATTCCAAAGTTGACTTAAATGAGAGAAACAGAAAACTGTAAATATATTTAACTAAGCCCATGGTATTGCTAATTACTTACAATAGAGTAGTGTTTGGATTCCTCAGAGTCAGGATCCCTTCAAATGAAACATGAACAGATTGACAAGTGTTATCATACTAGAATTTTTTCACCTGAAGATTCCATTATCAAAGGCAACAAACTAACAAAAATATCAGCTCCTATGTTAAGGTCAGACTACAAGCTTCAAAGTTATGAAATAAAACTGGAAACAATAACTTCACAAAAGACTCCAAAGTTCAAAGATCAGCAAATCTTCACAAAGAAGCATCATATACCAAAAATTTAGATGTGTATTTCAACCTTTATAAGTTTATGTCATTTTTATATTACTTAAAACTTCATTATTTTAACTTTTGAAATTTGTAGTAATATAAAAACCCACAAAGTGAGTGATATTTTCTGAGTTGGAAAAAAAAAAAAAAGTAAAAAATAAAGAAATAAGGGAACAACAGGAAAAAAAAAAAAAATCAAATAAAAAAACACCACAGAGGAGGAGGCAGCCTGGGAGAAGAGGTGATTTCAGAAATGTCAAGCAAGTGCCACAGCAGTGCCGAAGTCACATCTTTTGGTGAACCTGTGCTGCACGTTTGCAGACTGCGCCCAGGACCAGAACCAGTATACTCAGTACTGCACATACTCGATTAGGCCTGGACACTAGTAAAGCCCAGAAGAAGTTGGTGGATACTCCCCTGGGAAAACAGGTCCATAAAAAGCCACTTCCAGGGGAAGGGACCTAAATTTTATTACCATTTTTGAGTCCAGACAAGTTTTATACTCTAATATAACTGCTGTAATGTCTGATATATCTGACTTAAAGGACAGAATTGTAATAAAGTTAGAAGCGTACAAAATTGCAGAAAGGACAATTTAAACCGAAGCTCTCAACATTAACATCCAGGTTTTGAGCATTTGGAAGCGAGCTATGAAACACCAGAAAAAAATACATTTAACTTGAGGCCTTTGGTAAATGTCAACCAGGGGAAACGTGACTTAGATTATTAGAGAGAGTCGAAGAATATAATCCACAGTAGATCACTTCAGCCCTGGCTAATTACTAAAGGCATCAGTTCATTACACTGCTGTAACCGCATCTAATTCAGTTTGCTCTGTAGTTCATCTGTTATGTCTTTTTTATGTGTTGCAGTGCACAATCCTCTCTAAAGGTACTTCTCAACCCCTGTAGTTCCCACTAAGCAAGTCCAGAAACTGTAACTTAGGTTTGCTTAATTGTAAACTGACAACTAATCAGCAAAACCAAGAAGGAATAAAAAAAAAAAAGGGGGGGGGGGGGGGGGGGGGGGGGGCGCAGGGAGGGAGCAGGGATAAAAATAAACTCGTGGTTGAGACCTTTTCTATAATAAGAGCTGAGCAACTGGAGTTAGTTAATAGGAAACCATTGTCAGATGCAAATTTGAAATTCAAAAGAACAAGGCTATTTAGCCTATGATCAGACCATTTAAAAGATGTATTTCCTTATAAAGAGGTATTGAAATTTATTCCCGTGGGGTTCTGTTGGTGTTGAAATTTTACATGGATTCAAGACTTAAGTACATTCACATATTCAGAGGAAAAAAATCTCATTCAGGGTGAACAACTATAAGTATCCAAAAATTTGTAAGTCACAGATGATTGAGGAAGTATCCTAAAAGGTCTTTTTTTACGCTTGTATGTTTGGTTTCTCTGTCCTGGACACCTTTTATTGACCGGTGCTGGGTAGCTGAACCTTTGGCAGAGCTTAATATTATCACTCGGGCAACTCACTATGCCCCGATTCACTTGCTAAATGTTCTGAACACAACATTGGGAACTGTTTGTACAATTTGTACCTTTTCACAGAGTAAGCATAAGGCAGCTACATACATCTCACAAACTTATTCAGCAATTAAAAATACTTCAAATATTTCATAAGCAGCAGCAAAACACTTAATAAGAGGAAAAAGTATTTTAAATGGAGCATCAGTTCATGAAAATCCGTACTACATATCAAAGAATATTTACTATCCATATCCGACTTTCCACTAGTTAATAATAATGAAAAACAATTTTTTAAGTGACCATAACACATTTCTTTTACACAATGCATGCCATTCTTGTCACTTTTATGACTTGGAAATACAGCAACATAACGGATATTAAAACTGACATAGTCCCGTATTTCAAATAGTTGTCATCTGCTCGTATTTTTGGTTTAATAGGGTTCTCAAAAGTCATTCACAGCTAATTGGTATTAGTTTTAATTGAGTTTTGTGTAGGTATTAGAAGGAAAACTGAAAAAACAGCTTGCAGCAATTTCTCATAGAATCATAGAATGGTTAGGGTTGGAAGGGACCTCAAAGATCATCTGGTTCCAGCCCCCCTGCCATGGGCAGAGACACCCTGCACTACACCAGGTTGCCCAAAGCCTCGTCCGACCTGGCCTCGAACACTTCCAGGGATGGAACAGCCACAACTTCTCTGGGCAACCTGTTCCAGTGCCTCATTACTCTCAGAGTGCAGAATTTCTTCCTGAAATCTAATTGAAATCTCCCCTCTTTCAGTTTAAAGCCATTGGCCCCTGTCCTGTCTCTATACGCCCTTGCAAAAAGTCTCTCTCCAGCTTTCCTGTAGCCCCTTTAGGTACTGGAAGGCTGCTAGAAGGTCTCCCCAGAGCCTTCTCCGGGCTGAACAACCCCAACTCTCTCAGACTGGCTTCATAAGAGAGGTGCTCCATTTCCTGTACAATGAATCAAAAAGTGCAGAATCTTTGAAGACATAAGAAATTTGTTCCTATCTAAATTAAAAATGACTGAGGCACATGGGAAACTGTCAGGATGCTCAATGTTCAGACAAATACCATCTGGGAGTGAAACAGGTTGCATTTTCTTCTGTTTGTACGGTGGGAAGACGGTCCAGCTATCTCTAACACAGATGAATGAGACAATCAAGTGGCTTAAACCCTCCCTTGCAATAAAAGGTAAAACACAGACTGTACCAGAGTCACACTGAGCACGATTAAAGTGAGCAACTACTGATGACACCTTTAGAAACTTGCCTAATATGTAAGTCATCTGCAGCTGTATGTTCATCTTTTTGTCCCATCAGTACTTTATTTTAACTTTCAGAAGAAACTACTAAAAATAATGGTTCCTAAATTCACCAGCAGAACTGTACCCTAAAAGTTTCTGTAGGGCTCAATAATATAGCAACTTCTAAAAACTTCAGTGTGGGAAGACATGGACAGAAACAAGTGCATTCAGCCCAAGAGAAATAGTACGCTAATTTGAGACAGACACACCTCTGCTGGGACTACACCTTGAAGTATGGCTTTGTACAGAACAAAGTTACGTAGATAAGACAACTTGTTACCCAAAAAACACTCTCATCACATCAGCTGCAAACACATCTACAATTCTTAATATATTTTTTAAACACGGTGAATTGAGGGCAGCAGTCGGAGCCCCTAACGTAGATGAATCCTGGACAGAACCTTCCTTCCAAAGTCAGCTCTCTTCTTGTTTTGACTTCAAAAGAACTGTCAAAGCACCTTTCCAAGGGGATGATATGTATCTACTCAGCAGATCTGCTCTGAGAGGTCATGACTGCTCCCTGACTCTGCACTTAGAAGATTTGCGTGTTGCCTGTTGCCTATTGATGAGTCTAGATAACACTTTAAGGAACCTGATGATGAACTCATGAGATACGTCCAAGCAGGCTTTAACTTGTACAACAAGGACTTTAACAGATTCCCTGAGCTGATTGCAAGCCATAGGCATTTAGGCAGCTGATAAGCCTGCTATTAGCTTTGCCCTGCTTTTTAACCTGTGTCAGGTTAAAGGAGGGCAAGCCGAAGTATGCCTACTCACTCTTCAATTGCTCCTTTGCCCAACACAGCATAGACACATCAGTGCCTTTATACAGCAGCAAATGCATCAAGTCTTCTTGTGCCTCAGAGCCTCTTAATCCAAAGAGATAAAAACCTGAAAAACCAACTGCATCACACAGAGCAATACAGCAGGGTGTTGGGTGTTATCACCTCCTTTCTCACTGGAGCTCACTTTCATGTCTGCGATCTCTTTTCCTACTTTTAAGCTCCAAACTTGCACACTGGAGAAGATAAGGAACAAAGGAACATAAAGTAAAGCATTTTATAGCCTTATTCTAGACCTGCCTGCACTGCTAGGAAGCCAAATGCAAGCATTCTTACCTGTGGTTGGAAACCAAGCCCCAGTATCTCCTGGCAGCGACCTCCATTCCCCGCCTCAGCAAAACTATGCCCCACAGCTGTACCCACTTGGGTGTCATCAGCACCCCAAGGTTAGTCCTCAGAAAGGCCTCTTTCATGTCCCAAATTCAGCTTAAATGCCCCCAGTGTTCACAGATTCCTGCATGAGGATAATGACCCTGGAAATTACTTTCCCAGCTGAAGTCTGGAAAAAAGCTGTATGGTTCAGGTTGTAAGTCTCCACGCTTAATTCCAAAATACAAATAAACTTATCTTCATTAATACTCTCTCACTGCATTATACAAGAATAACAAAGACTTAAACATGTGTTGATGTTTATTTTCCTATTCGCCATCCTAAGGTTTTCCATGTATGAAGTGAGTCTGCTAGAAACTCATGGGGTTACTGATTGCTTTATAGCAAGCCAAGCAGGATCGTTTGTCCTCCGGGTTCTCCCTTCAACTCAGTAGGCAAAGCTCTGTTTTCTAAGGACAAAGCAGTTCAGATGATGAAATAAAGACTTTTTCTTAAGGCAAGATGTAGAAAACACACTGACAGATGAGGGCTGTGTTGCAAAAAATAAAAAATGTTCAAACCCAGGTGTTTTCATCAGATAGCTCTTTTGCCTATAATCTCAGTTCAGATACCACACATTGGAGAAAGTAATTAGTTTATGGGAGCAATTTCTTCTAAAATATTAAAAGAATTATCCATCACCATGTAACATTAAAAAAATCACTTCACAGCATTTGGAGAAGAGAAACTACCTCGAAATGCATTGAAACAAAACCAACAAAACAGAACTGTTCAAGGTAGCTCCTGCATATTGGCAAGGAAAATAAAAAGCTTAATACAGGGAGATTAAAAACATTTCTAAGGAGTGTTTCACAGTGCAACGTCATCAGCAGTGTTTAGTGACTGAGGATTCACTAAAGTGATGGTAAAACATTGGGCAGTGTGAGGTTGGAAGTGCTTTGAATCTTTGAGCAAAAAGTTCATAAGGCCACCAACAGGTCTAATCATAGCTTATATTTAAAGTATACATTATTTTCATTTGAACCCTTATGGCGAACAGAAATGACTTGTCATCTTTCTTTTCAACACTTTTTTCCATTTCTAATTACGTATGTTAAAATGTTTATATTGCCTTTTTTCCATCATGTCACAGTTGCAGTCTCCTGCCATTGGTCTTCTCTAAAATGGAATGTTTGTGTCCCAATTATTGTGATGTCAAAAACTGATTTTCAGATTTTCTGAATTAAAAATACTGAAAAAATTAGTTTATGGAGAACATAAACCTTTCAATCCAAATAAGAACAGTTGTTTCGCCTTCATGTTATTGTGTATTTTAGTGCCCTATTTCATCTGGTTATTCTTACTTTTGAAACAAATCTAATATTTCCTTTCAAAACGGAAAGCCGCAATACTTGTTTTCCACAGCATTCCACCCCTCCTTCAAAACTACCAGAATCCTGAAAAATAGTTTTAGTAAGAAGATGACTGTATTTTGTGGTGAATAAGTTAGTTAGTGTTGTTATTTCTTGCTGTTATAATTGTAGTTGCTAGTGGATTTGCATGTGCTAAGTTGCTTGACAATCAGAGGCATATGAGCTGGTCCAAGGGCCAAACAGCAGACATCTTCTAAAATATCGAGGAATACTGCCTTTCCCATTTTGAAAACCATCTAAATTTTACAAATCCTGACTTACAGAAGACAGATCTTTTCCCCCACGTTTTTCTCATGTCCTTTAACTGCAACACAGCTGCAGCTTTGCTTTTGCATTACAGTGAAATAAGGAAAACTCAGCTGGAAAGCATTAAGCTTCTGAAAACGACTGCAATTACAGGTCAGAATTAGAAACCTACTGAATATAGGTTGCCCTGGAGCCTGCAGTACCTGGATTTGGCACAGTTTTTGACTGATGTCACCTCCCATTAATATCAGTGCTACTTAACCCTGAAAGAGTGCCAGAGTTAGAAATGGAGCTGACACAACTAGGTTTTAATGGTCTCCAGCAACAATGTTTACTGCTCCAAGGTAAAAGGTGAAGAAAATATGTTGTCCTTCCATATACCATTTTAGCAGATCTAGGTAAAAAGCCCTTTGACACATGGCCCCTTACAAAGAAATTGAATAAAAGTGTAATCTGCTAGAGATATGTTACCACACACTACTACTTGCAAAAGATATTTTTGTTTCTTTTCTTTTCTGATTCATGCCCTTAAATGAATGATCTCTCACTGCAGAGAATTTTTATCAGAACTGTAAAACTGGGAAAGGCAGTGGCATTTACTCGGCAATGTAGCCCATGTTCATGAGCCCAAATGCAACTACAAGGCTTGTGACCAAAAAATACACAAACATCTCCCAGTGACCTCTCCTGCCTCTCCCCATGCCTAAAAACGTTGCCACTGCCACCAGTGACAGGTAAGTAAATGCTCAAATGAAAGCAACGAGCAGAGCAGGTGAAAGGCAAGAATGCAAATAGGATAGCCGTGCACTGGATTTAATGAACTGGAAGGGAAAGAGCAGGGGAGAAGAGGGCAAAGCAGGCCAGCGCCCAGATGCTCAGCAGCACAGGGAAGTTTGGAGGCTCCCAGCCTTTGGTGCTAACTAGAGCAACTGCATGGCCTCACAGAGCATTTGCATCCTTCCACATAGAGGTGTCAAGTGGGTTGGTGATACCATGGGGACAAAATCCAAGAAAACAAACATAAACTAGCTCTGAAATAACATTCCCCACAACATAAAAAGCTTTTTTCTGAGGACTACCTTCCCCCCTTCCCTTTCAGGTATCAGAAAGACAGATAACAGGGAGAAACTAGGGAGGTGGGAAAAGAGGAAATTTTGAAATCAAATTCACACCAAAGAAACTGCTCGGTCAGAAGTAATTCAACATCTCACACTGTCACTCTCTCCCCATTAACTTTTACATAGCAAGCTTGAAGCTAGTCAAGCTGGTGAGCTGGGAAAAAAACTTCTAAATGCAGAATGAAGAAAGCTTGTTCAACACACGACTTGCCTGATATCACCCAATCTCTAGACATTCCTAATTTTAGCTGCAAAATAATTTGTATACCAGACATCCCTTTCCTCTTCAAGAGAGTTTTCTAATTACAGATACATGCCAGGAGACAATATTTGAATTTAGTTTAATTTATAAATTACCTTGAAGCAGGTTTGTCTCTAGTGAATTTGAAACATTATCTAAAGTTTCGTATTTTATCCACACCTGTCAAGCAAGCAATTTCCCTTCCTCGAAATATATATAATGTAAAGTGCTAACCCTGACGAGAAGGGAAAAAAATTAATCAAAATCTCTATCCTCAAGAAAGAAAGAAATCTGGTGATACTCTTTTCTATTGCATGAAATTATGACAAATTACTGATCCAAACTGCATCCAGTATAGAGCATACGGGGTGGTGACACTGATTTAAGCATTCTGGAATCTGGGTAACACTGTGCATGGCAATGTAGAGCATACAGAGCAAAACAGCTTCTCTCCAAAAAAGCCTGGTCTCCTCACAGACAATTCCAGCCAAGGGTGAGTGAAGAGGAACTTTATTATCTCGGATTTGCAGAGGCACCCCGAGCACAGAGCGTGGGAGCTGACTGCACTCTCGGAGCCTTTGCCAAAAGATGAACCTGTGTGTCTCAGTCCCAGTTTAACACTTTACCCATGGATCAAGCCTCTCCCATCCTGTTGGCTCTAGCTGAAAACCCAGGCTGCCTGAGCCCACGTGTAGGATCTTTATTTTTTTTCCTCCTCCTCTCCACATCCTTCAAAGGGTTTCTAGTTGGTACTTCTAAATCGAACGCTTAACACCTCTCCAGGGCCACGGACAAGGACGAGCCCTGCGCTTTGCCATCGCGTGTTGCCGTTCCGAGGCAGGTTGGCACTGGCGCGGCAGCACTGGCACCGGCTTTGCACCAGGTGTCCCCAGGCTGCTCCGACTGCGACCTGCCTAACAACTGCTTGGAGGATGCATGGTTGAGTCCTCGCTCTCTGCTGTTACTTTTGTTAATCCCACTGACAATAATTTAAGCCAGTAGAGACAGACCAGTGAAAAATCCCAAAGCAATCAACAAAAAAATTACAGTAGAAGCGCTTTAGCACTCTGTCTTCAGCTCTGTGTGTGGTGGTGTTACATCAACATAAAGGGTGACACTAATCATTTAGTGGTTGACCATGAATGAAACAAGCTGTCTTATCACTAAAGACGACATGAGAATTTGGGGTTTAATGAAACTTTGAGAAGTAAATTAATATTTCCTTTGGGGATACATGAAAAATTTACTCTTAATATAAACTAACTTTTCAGTAAAAAAGTAAATATCCTTATGAAGAAAAAAAATACGGAACTGGAAATATTTTTACTTTGCAGTAATGCTACAAACCATCACAACCCCATGATGAATTTTACAGTCTCAAAATCTTTTTAAAATCCACCAGATCTTTAAGAGTAAATTTATCACCTATCTTTTATCATAATAGAAATGAAGACACAGTGCTGACAAAGTCTGACACCGTAAATCAATGGCAGAACTGACTAAATATCAAAATCCCCTGATTCCTACTGCAAACGTTACTCCACATTACCAACATCATCAACTGCCTTACATACGTACTTTTATTACCAAGTCTTAGTCATAAAGTAACTCTATTCCATCTCTATAAACCTGGAATGAATAACCTTTTCTGTTATTTTAACTTTGTGGGATATTTTCTATTTCCTGGAGGTAGACCGCAAATCCTTGTCTTTGGCGTAAGAATTCCTTGCGCCCGCCCTCGATTTTTTCCTTCTTGTTGATCTGAATATACCCTTTATACTGCTCACACCTTCGCTCAAAGCAGAAGCCCATCAGGCTACAGATCACAGATTCACTGCAGGCTGTAGGGTCTGGCACAGCTCTGAAGATGCAAACAACAAGAATTTTCCACAATTTTTCACAGCTCTTGAAACAAATGGTAAAGTAATAGAGAGCAGTACTTAACACTGCTGACCAACATACTCTCAAAACCATGACATACATGTCTCAAAACTAATAAAATATACATCACTCAGAAAAACAAAATGTCTTCATTGAGAAAAACAAAAATATCTTTCCATAATATTATCTTCTTCATCACCTTGGTAAGTACATTTAGCTCCTGAGTGCCTAGAAAAAATCTGAACCGTGGCAGACTAAAGTAGGAAATCCCTCCAAGCAACCATCAGCCACAAACATAAAGACCTTTCCAACATAGAATGGATTATTTTTTTCATTATTATTTCATACAATCCAAAGCACTGGGTACCATTCTTTTTTCAGGGTCTCTCATAATTCCTGTTTTCTTCGCATGAAACATGCACTAGCATTTTCCACTCCCTGCTGCACCTTATGTGAAGTTTGGTACCTATAGCTGTTCAAAGATACAAAGCCTTGCGACTTTCTGAGACAAGGGAATCAGTTTTCTCAGTTTCTAAGCCAAAAAGTGGAACAAAACTGAGTTAGCAATAGCTTAAGTCCTGCCAGGTCTTCCTCCCAAGACTCACATTTTGTGGCAGATTTTGTAGTAAGGGGACAATTCTTCTTAATCCCGTACCTGCTTCAGTTTAGCTGTGCTAATTGCAATACGCATGAAGAAAGGAATCATAAACAGGTCTTTTGTTGGGATAAAGCCTCCATTCTGGACACTCATACATCTGAAATTCAGTGAGGGTTTTTTTTTCATAAAACACTCAAAGGTGGGGATACCGGATTTGATGGAGTGGAACTGTTCAGAAACACAACACATGGCGTTTCTTTCATAACATGCTCACAAACAGTGCTTTAAAGTGCTAGAAAGCACTTGATGTACTTCAAGGGCTAGAAAACCTGTTTGCTACAAATTCTCTGTATTAGAGAGGGCTTGGCTGTGCAAAGGATGGCATTACGGCTGATGCGCAAAGGGAAGAACTACAACTTTTCAAAAGTTTATTGTTTAAGTACTGCTGTACTGAAGCATAACGGTTGCATGCAAACTCCTTGCAAATGATGCAAAACATACAGATCAAATACAAATAAGTATTCTATTCAATCAGTGGCAATTCTTATTTCAGACAAGGGAAATTCTCATGTATTCTAAGTTCAGTCTGACTGGCCTCAAAAATGCATCATTGAGACCAATTGAGTCTCACCTCAGGGACCAGCAGCATTCCCTCAACTACAAGCTTTCTCAGCACACAAGAAGACGGCTACTCTTATCCACAGTCAGGTAAGAAAAAAATAATAGGGAAGTAGACAGAGTAACTCCAGTATTATAAACTCAATCAGCTCAAAAACTATAGGATAGACCATAGGACAACTGAGAAGAGTGAGACTTTGTTCCCGTCACTGTTAGACAGACAAAACTGCTCTTCATAAATCTTGGCATCATTACTACTGATGATACTTTTTGGTCATGACGACTCATCATTTCTGAGTGCGGGGAACAGTGCTGGCAGACTTCTCTCTGTAGTCTACTTTCGTATCTCTGTGACTCAGCCGCAAAGGCTTCTGTATCAGAGATGCTCCTCCATGCTGAGGTGGCCTCTGCTTTGACATTTAGAATTGCCTCAAGCAACTGTTTGCCCCATTTTCTGACGCTTGGCTGAAATAAAAGCAGAAACTCCTCTTCCCCAGTTTCATATACCAGCTGTATCATTACTATCCAGATCTTGCATGAGAGTTATCACTGCAGTAAAACGAAGGAAGGCAATGATGCATCGCACAGACAGTCACACCCAACTATTCCTTCTGACTTGAACAGATTGGAAAGAGTGGTCTGTTTCTCCCCTTATTATCAGTCCTTTTAAACAAATTTACAAAACACTCCCAAAGCCATTGAATGCTGCTATCCCCAGTACAGCCACAGGAGGTCAGGGGTTTATTTTTGCCTCCAGTCTAAAGGCAAAAACCATAAATTGATAAAGAAAAGAAATTAATGTAGTGTCTCCCGTAGATGGCAGGGAAAGCTTTAAAAACAAAGTGGCTAGTCTGCTCCTTGGTATTCTCTCATTATCCCACTGTCTAAATTTTTTTTAAGTTAGTATTTTGATTAAATAAAAATTCCTAGTGCATAGTCTTAACACTGCTGATTTCAGATGTGAGTGCTGATGCTTCAATACGTTAGGCCCATAAATGTAAATTGAAGCAATCACACAAACATGGGAGCTGAGTGAAAATAGAGCTGAAATGTTTTTAATCCAAACAAACTCAGTCACTTGATTAAAGTTCTTGAGTAATTTGCCCTTTGTGATGTTTTGGGGAAATCTACTGATATACAGGATATAAATTCTCTTTTCTTCTGGGTACCATCTATTTCCGTACTTGCAATACATCCGAGGTCCCTGTAGCCTTGCCAGCTGTACTCAAGCTAACTTCATTTCGGGAGTAAAACAGCCAGATTAGCCCAGTGCTGTGCCCAGCCTCCTCCTTCTTGCTTCACAGCAGCCTGCTGCTGAATGTGCTGGAGAGAAGTTGCACTGACGTTCAGGCACAGTCTCCTCAGCAGCCAGAGCAGCTGTCGCTTCAGCTTCAAACTCTGAGTGAGGAGCAAAACTCCCCCTCTGTGTGTCACTGTGTGTATAACACGTAAGATACTGCCTGTGTCTGCACACAAGCTGAAAGAGCATCCCTGCTGATATCCATCCATGGGCCTTTGCTAAAGCCATATGTCTTAAGTAACTGCTCCTGGAATCTGTCCCAAGAATCCTGGATCCGACTCACCTCCCACCAGCTACACACAACTATTGAGTAGTACATCTTGCCATTCCAAAACATCCAACCTGGAGAAGAAAAAAATTGTCCCACATCATCATTTGGTGCAAGGTGTCATTAATTCTATCTTCCAGACTCATGTGTTCACATATTATCACATAAACATGTGGCTCAATGCAATAGGATCCTAAATCACTTTGCATCTGGAGATGAAGTTGTCTTTTTTTTTTTTCTTAAACAAGCACACCAAGCAACACTACTGGATTATAATATCTCAGGGCAGGTTTTGTAAGACCACAAACTACTGACTTAGAATAGAGACTTACAGACTGACAAAGTAGAGAAAGTTCAGATTTACTAGGGGAAGCAGATTAAAAGAAATTGCAAACAAAGCCACCAAGTGGCCACGATATCCCTGTAGGGTCAGTCCTTTTCTTAAGTCTTGCTTTCAGTGTGGTGACTTCCTGCAGCCTCTTGAGTTAAAACAAATGCTGCAAGGTCCTTTCTCACGCCGAGGGATATCTCCTTTTTTCCACCTTCAAGTGCAAAGCACAGGTTTATTCTCCGCCCTGTTCAAAAGTCCCGCTGCCTGCAGCAGGAGCGCTGCTGCCTCTGTCTCCCCATCTCTGCTCCATCCTTCCCCTGCAGAAACTCACTCTGCTGCCAACTAAACATGCCTTGTTGCTTTGGGGAAACGTCATTTCCACCTCCTTCCACATCCACTAATAGCAACTAGCTCAAGGGCAGCATCTCAGAATAGAATTAATTCTCAACAAGCTCAAGTTTGCATGAAGGAAATCTGGTAGGGTTTTTTTTTTGGGGGGTGGGGGGGGACGGCTATCAATTTGCAATAAAAAGCAGGAGTCTTTTTACAGCCACATGTAGAACATCCAGCTTACCTTCTGTCAAAAGATAATTAGTGGGGATCAATTGTTAAAATCAGACTATTTTCTGTATCAGGAATCCTAGACAACATACACCATCGACTTAAAGGAGTAGTTACACAGGTTTCTGAACTAATAATGCTCATTTTTTGGCTTTTTTGTTGTGTGGTGTTTTTTTTTTTAATAAAATGTCAACAGGCTGAGGAAATTCTAAAATTTAGATTTAAGGATTGTCAAGGTATTTCCATTTTTTTATTATTATTGTTTTGAAACATTACCTGGAGAACTAGGCATCATTTTCCTCTCTGCTTAGTGGTAGAGAAAGCATGTAAATGTTACATCTGGGACACTCAGCAATGAAAAGAATTCACTCAACATCGCTTCCATAGGATGCAGGTACTGTCACAAATCTATTATTTTATTAGTCTGGTTATTTAAGCAACTTTGGGTCAGTTATAGAGGCAGCTGTGTTGATGCCGTATACCTTGTCTCTTCACTTAACTTTTGATTAGATCTTGCACTGTACGATGTAAACAAGACTTACCAACAGAATGGTTGACTGACTGACTTCAAGAGACAAGTATTAATAAGAAGAAACCAGAGAGTTGGTCCCTTTCCAGTTTAAGGTCAAAGAAACTGGTTGGCCCAACATCATTGCAGATTTTTGTCAGCAGTAAGACTACGTTATGAATTTTTTTGCTAGTAGTTTCTTGCTGCTACAAATCTTTGTGGAGCAGTAAATAGCAAAGGCAGGTTACTATTACAGAGAGATCTGAATCACTTGCAAGCTAAAAAATGCATTTTAATACAGCCAAATGCAACATAATGCATCTGGGAACAGAGTAAATCTACTAAATCTACAAACAAATCTGCAAAGTAAGTCTACAGGCTGAAAAAGCTTGTCTTGGAAAGCAGCAGCACAAGAAGATTTAAAGGTCACTGTACAGAAAGTTTTGCAATTTTTGTGACAAATAGTCTCTTTGCTGAAAAATACACTTAACGATGTGTAGTTTAGGGAGGGTAAAATTTGTTAAGTAAATCGGGCTGAATTTGAAATATTATTCAAGGTGAAAATTCAGATTTTTTTTTTGTCTGCCTAATATCGCTTTTCTGTAGTTTAATCATAAAACACATGTGTGTCATTTATACAGTGATATGCATTATTTAACAATATCCATGTGCTAAACCGAATATACTTCAGAGTTAGCAACTAACATTTCACATGCAACCTTGGAGCTGAGGTCTGAAGTACACTACTAACAGGACTTACGAAGGCAAGTCTGCTTTCTGAGGTGCTCTGGAAATGAGATTCAACAGTTCTCCTAGAGCTTCTCCTGTTATTTTGAAAGTAACTTCGTGGGTATTCACCTGGTGGCTTTTCTTAGCAGCCTTAAATGATCTGTTCCATCACATCTGTGTTCCCTCACATCATCCTTATATGGCCCCACAGAATTAATTGAGTGCAAGATTCACTGTCACACTCACTGCCCCTTAAAAACAGACACTCTTTCCTGCCCACTTCACAGCTCAGCGACACTCAGGAACTATTAGTGTTTGATGATCTTTTGTTTCAAGACTTCCATCTTTTGTACTTTGAAAATCCTTAGCCTGCAAGGGCCCCAGAATCTGACAGCTGACTTCTTGAACTTCCCTAAGCTGCAACAGCAAAGAAAGTAAATCTATCCGCTCTGCCTCTTACAGTAATAGCATTTGCTAAAAAAAAAAAAAAAAAAAAAAAAAAAGGCAAGCAGTGCTGGCAATGTCTACTGAAACTACTGTCCTCACATTTCTTTTTTTTTATTCCTCCATTAGTTGAATTAAATCTTATCTATTTGCACACTCCATTGAGCAGATCTGTTGAAGCACTGGTATATCTTTCTGGGATTCAGCAATTCCAGATGTCAGAAAGATTAGAGAAGCAAAAGCACTTTAGCAGCTACATTCCCATACTCCCATCAATTGTGGAGCTTTTTTTTCAGAGAAAGAAATATCTGTCATTTTTCTGCTTTCTCTTCTTCACACCTTCTCTACTCAGCCCAAGATGTCCTAATCCACTCACAGAGGAGGAAAGGGAAAAAAAAAAAAAGGAATAACGCTGGTAAAAAAAAAGCAAATATTCTTAGAATCATAGAATCTGGATGCAATGGAGAGCTGTGCTACCAGAGATCATAGAATGGTTAGGGCTGGAAGGGACCTTCAAAGGTCATCTAGTCCAATCCCCCTGCAAGGAACAAGGATATCTCCAACTAGATCAGGTTGCTCAGGGCCTCGTCCAACCTGGCCTTGAACGTCTCCAGGGATGGAGCATCCACCACCTCTCTAGGCAACCTGTTCCAGTGTTCTACAACTCTCATGGTAAAAAATTTTTTCCTAATATCCAATCTGAATCTACCTCCCTCTATTTTAAAACCATTACCCCTTGTCCTATCACAACAGGCCCTCCTGAACAGCCTCTCCCCATCTTTCCTGTAGGCCCCCTTGAGGTACTGGAAGACCGCTATAAGGTCACCCCGGAGCCTCCTCTTCTCCAGGCTGAACAGCCCCAACTCTTTCAGCCTGTCCTCATAGGAAAGGTGCTCCAGCCCTCTTATCATCTTCGTGGCCCTCCTCTGGACCCTCTCCAACTGGTCCATGTCCATCTTATGTTGAGGGCTCCAGAACTGGACGCAGTACTCCAGGTGAGGTCTCATGAGGGCAGAGTAGAGGGGAAGAATCACCTCTCTCGACCTACTGGCCACGCTCCTCTTGATGCAGCCCAGGACGCGGTTGGCCTTCTGGGCCGCAAGAGCACATTGCCGGCTCATATTGAGCTTCTCGTCCACCAGTACTCCCAAGTCCTTCTCCTCAGGGCTGCTCTCGATCCATTCTCCGCCCAGTCTGTATTTGTGCCTGGGATTGCCATGACCCAGATGTAGGACCTTGCATTTGGCCTGGTTGAACTTCATGAGGTTGGTACGGGCCCACCTCTCCAGCCTGTCGAGGTCCCTCTGGATGGCATCCCTCCCTTCCAGCGTGTCAACGGCACCACACAGCTTGGTGTCATCGGCAAACTTGCTGAGGGTGCACTCCATGCCACTGTCCACGTCACCGACAAAGATGTTGAAGAGGGCCGGGCCCAACACAGACCCCTGAGGGACGCCACTCGTGACCGGTCTCCACTTGGACATCGAGCCGTTGACCACTACTCTCTGAGTGCGGCCATTGAGCCAATTCCTTATCCACCGAGTGGTCCATCCATCAAACCCATGCCTCTCTAGTTTAGAGAGAAGAATGTCGTGCGGGACAGTGTCAAAAGCTTTGCACAAGTCCAGGTAGATGATATCCATTGGTCGACCCTTGTCCACCGATGCTGTCACCCCATCATAAAAGGCCACCAAGTTGGTCAGGCACGATCTGCCTTTGGTGAAGCCATGTTGGCTGTGACCCACCACCTCCTTGCTCTCCATGTGCCTTAGCATGGTTCCCAGGAGAATCTGCTCCATGACCTTGCCAGGCACAGAGGTGAGGCTGACCGGCCTGTAGTTGCCCGGGTCCTCCTTGTTCCCCTTTTTAAAAATGGGGGTTATGTTCCCTCTCTTCCAGTCATCGGGGACCTCGCCAGACCGCCACGACTTCTCAAATACAATAGCCAGTGGCTTGGCAACTTCATCCGCCAGTTCCTTCAGGACCCACGGATGGATCTCATCAGGTCCCATGGACTTGTGCACCTTCAAGTTCCTCAGATGTTCCCGAACCTGCTCTTCAAGTACAGTGGGCGGTGGTTCATCCTCACAGTCCCTGCTAGTTCTTTCCACAGCTTGGGCAGTAAGACAAGAGGCTTTATCAGTGAAAACTGAGGCGAAAAAGTCATTGAGTACCTCAGCCTTCTCTATGTCCCGGGTAACCAGAGCACCAGTATCCTTCCGGAGGGGGCCTACGTTCTCCTTGGACTTCCATTTCTTTCTAGGTTCAAAATTCACCTACCCCTTTCCATTGGTGACACAGACTAAAACCAGGTATTTACAGACACTGAACACTTTTTTAACTATACCAAATCGCTCACGTCCTAACATGCATTGGTCCTTGCTGAGCTACAAACCTAGAAGCTCTTCTTTAGGAATCGTAATTGTACCCAGTTGGAAATTAGAGGTAGTAGTATTTACATAGGTCCCAATGACAAACAGTGATGTATTTCTGTGGCCACATACCGCCTGATTAGCAGTAGCTCCCTTTTTCCCCCTTCATTTTTCCCCTTAAATTGAATTGCAGCACTGCATTCTGATACGAATACCCACCCAGAAAAAAAACTGCATCCCCGTATGCTAGGAATGATCAAACCTCCCTCCATACAGCAAAAATAACAGAGTAATAAAGGAATCACATTTTTCAGCTAGAGGAAGGAGTAACTCAAGAGAATACCCAAAATAACTTAAGCCATGAGATTCTCCAGTGATTTTCTTTCCCCTAAAGGTCTCAGCAGTAGTTTAACTCTTAAAAGTATTGATAAGAAAGATAAAACTTTATTAACTTTTAGCTCAGTGATTATTGATCCCTTTTGAGATATTTACCTTAAATTAAATATAGATCCATGTGTATGTAAGGCTAGTGTTAAGAGTCATTAACGGAGGAGTGAGGCATTCAGAAGATTTAGGATTTGATGGAAGAGAGAGGAGGAATATTTTACTGTTCATAGAAGCAGTTACTGAGTCTTCAAGACTAGTAAGTTTTAAACACAAATAGAAATGCATCTTGCAATCTAGAGCAAAAGCTGGGAAGCCCAGAAACATGAAGCATCAAGGCACAACAAACAGGAAAAGACAAGATGTTATATAAACCACAGATTTCCATTATTAGTCCAATTTCAACCTTCCTGTCCCATTCACAATATCTCTGAAAAGAGTTGCTTTAGGAATAGAGAAAGGAAAGAGGCAATCCTTTATCTAAGTCTAAAACTTACTAGAGAGCCTTCTTCCAGCACAGAGAATATTAATACCTGACACACTGACAGTGAATTACAGTTCTGTATGTTGGGAACAAGGATGATAGAACGATTGCTTTTAACACGAATAAGACAACAGGCCACCCAAGTTTCAGGCACACACAGTTAGTAAAACACTGCTGGTTTTCTCTTTCAGAAGCAAACATCATTGCCTGGAGTTGACCCAAGCACAGAGACAAATATCATTAACGCTGTCCTTAACGCTACGCTTCTCCAGTGCAGCCGGAGCGCCAGGGCGTGCAGAGGCTGAGCAGAATGTTCAAAGCTCAGAGCTGTAGAACATTCCTTAAAGCTAAGAGCAACCACTTGGCTCTTGCATGTTCCTGTCCCTACCCCAAGTCTCCACACAAAAACATTTGCATTCATACAAACGTTCAGGATATGTCTTCTTCACACGTGGGCTCTAATTCACCAGGGAACCCTTCCACAATTTCTGTGGTACAACAGAGAGCTTTGTAGTTTTCAATTTGATTCCACAACTGGATGAAGTTCCAGTGACATACATAGATGTGCTCCTGTACCTGTCACTTACTGTTCTCCTGTTTAGCAAATCCAAACAGATAATACCGTGTAACGGACAGCAACAAATAAGAATACAGACACTTCTTTTGGACTGGACTTGAGGCCTATATATTTCAGTAAAATGACTCTTACAGCTCTCAGCACTAAATATTTTAGAAGGAGAAAGATCTGCATTAGGCAGATAGTAGGTAATCCTCCCACAGAGTGGATCTCTTCTAAATTCTCAGTAAAACTGGAGAAAAATCCCTGAACAGTGGAGTTTAAAAATGGCAGGGTTAAATAAAACTGTTCTCAAGAAGCTTATAGGCTGACAATAAATCAAAATTATTCAGTGAATAAAAAATACTACAATTAAAAACCATTTAATGAGACTGTTTGGTGGGGGTAGAGGGAAAGGAAAAATACATTTTCTCTCTACCTGGTCCATGAAATCTACTGCCCATTTCTTTATTGTACTGAAAGTAAGGTAGAAAAGATCATGAATTTTTTGTTTTCCTTTAGCGCCGATATTTCTGTGTGAGCTGCTTTGCTGTATTAAGTCTAAACATATCACAGTTAGTTGAATCATTAAAATCATACTCTAAGCCTCTAAGAAGTTTCATGCCAAGCACAGAAGCACAACTAGCCAACACATTTATAAGCAGAAAATTTTTTTCCTCTTACACAGATGCAATTAAAATCCAGCAAGACAGCTAATTGTAACCTAATCTTGTCAATTCTATGTGCAAAAGCAATTTTAGGTATGATTGGAAAACGTGCAGAGGGAATAACAACAGGGTATTTCTGGCACCCTCTGGGATTTAAAAACTAGATTCAGTGGTATTAAATAAAGTAGCAGGGCTACGTTTGCTAAATCAAATAATATTGGACTAATAAGGACATCTGGAAACAGTTGGTATCAAACAACATTTGATTTGTGTTTCCTTCACGACCGCAACGCGTGGCTGAAACAGGTGCGCTGCACTTTGCGGTGGAGGTGCCAAGTGCAGACACTTCAGGGGAAGTTGGGAAGAGGCAGTTATGGATAAAATTGGCAAACGTATCTGAGCATAAATAATAACACTGATTCAAGGTCATCACATATCAAATAAGAAGAAAGAGTTCTGTTCTTATTAGCATATTAAGAATTACATTTAACTATATTGTCATATTAGACTTGAAAAATATCTACTAGAAGTGTAGAAAAAAAGCACTATATGAGCTTCCAAAAAGAAAAGAAGGACATAAAATTAGGCTCTATGTCTCTGTGCTGCTTTTGGATAAAAATAGGGATAGATGTCTCCATTTAAATCTAGTGCCAAGCCTTACTTGGTGCCTGCAGGATGCTTATCTAACATGAAACAAAAATTTGGGGGATTCAAGGCCTTGATATTTATTCAGGCATTATGCCTTATGAAAATTAACCTTTTTCTTAACATCTCATTGGAATTTTTAGTTCAATAAATAGGACTGCTCTGGATGAACCTAAACTGTGTTAAAGATACAAAAATGTTCTGCCTCTGTGTGCTATAAAGTTAGCACAATGAATCCGACGGCTCCTTTTTCAGCAAATCCTACCTACAACCATTTCAAGTACAAGCAGTTTGGTCTCAGTTAATAAAGTGCCAGGATTACTCAACAACTAGAAGCGGGCCAAGTGCGTTAAAGGGAAATGAAACTTCCCATGAAACTTCTCATTTCACATCAGCTGGCAGAACTGGGCTGGAAAGTGCTGTTTGGTGCGAGTATTCTTCCTAAGAGGCTGAGCTGGGAGACATTCTCCAGATGAATATTTTGCCTGTTATGAAACTTTTTGTGTTCTTATGATGATTCTTTCTAAGCATTTTGATAACAACAATAAAACCCAGTTATTTAGGGGAAGTGGAAAAATCAAAATCCAATGGGTGTGTTTCAGATGTAAGGTTTTGAGTTTTCCCTTCAAAAGGACAATGTGCACAGTTCTATGCAAAAAATCTGTAGTTTGTGATTCTTATTAATTTCTCTGAGCACTTTACACACAGACGGGGTAGTTGCTCTTCAAAACAATCTACAACAGGGGCAATCTTAAGCAACAGCAAGTAGACATGCAACAGAAAAATGAGTTTCTCTGGATCATACTGAGCAGACGGGGTGTCCAAAGTCTAGGTTAAAAGATGTACATTTTCCCAACCGCTGCTTTAATCGTTGGACCATGCTTCCACTCCCAACTCAACAACAAACAGACATAATACTGAGCCTATCCTTCTGGTGTATCAGTTCAAACACTTTTGAAGATGTCATTACACACATTATACCATTGCTACTTATTTTATCTAGAGGATTGGTAACTGTAGTGGTCTGGAATTTAACTGCTGAGCTATCTACACCAACATCAACCATAAGATCACTTTAACAGTACTTGGATACCCACTTATCATAGCAGTAAACTGGTTACACTACTGTAGCCAATTTGGCCGTATTACTGATATCTGCAAAGATCTATACTGCTATAATAAAGTTATTTCCCACCACAAAACCAGTTATGTTAGTAGGAAGTTTAACTGGTTTAACTGCATCGATATCAGGGTTTGTAAGAATTGCTAACCCACTGAGCAACTACAGGTCATACACGGTGGATGTAGCAAATACGGCTATTTTAAGTTAGAGGGTGGTAGAAGACTATGTTTGTTATAGTCCTACATCATCAATATTAAAGTGAAGTTTTCTTTGCTGAGTCAGGGGACTATTCGTCATTTCTACAAGCACAAACACATACACAATGTATACAAATCAGTGAGTCAAAAATTGTATCAGCAAAAGCAAGAACCATTCTTACATTTGCAGTGTTTGCTGTGCTCAGACATCTCAACAAACTCTGTATTCTTGATGAAAATGATAAACAGCAGCTGCTCTTTAGGTTTATCATTAAGCTCATCCTTTACAAAAGAAGAATCAGTCCAGAAACGTCTGGGTAGCACTATGGACCTTGGCATTTTGACAGACCTTCCATGGATTCAGTGTAGTTTCTTTAGATTTTGACTACCTGTTCTCCTCCTCTGTTATTTAACCATGTGTATTGTTTAGGGCACGACACACCCTAAGCCACAATCTGGAGCATGAGGTGGGATAATGCTTGTTTGGATGACAGAAGCTTAGAGAAGTCATAGCTTTCTTCTCTCTCTGTTCAATGAAAATAAAAATTTAATTCCTGAACTACCTACAGCAATGCCAACCCTTCCAACTTTACAACTTGTATTAGAACATATCTGCCAGTTTTTCTCTCTATCTTTCTCATTCCCATTTCTATTCTTCCCGTTTTGTTCTCACTTCTATATTTTTTTCCCGTCCCAAAAAACAGCTACTGATGGAAAGCCATAGAAGATCACACAGGTAGTTCTCCCAATCAGTGCGAATCTTTTATTAATTTAATAAAAGAAACACAAACTATGCATGTTAGAGGGGTTAGTCCTCTTCCCAAATTATTACAGATTGCACTTAACCGCTGTGCAATTCCTGCATAGATTGGACCTTTATAAATCTTCTTGTCACCACATACTTAAAAGACAGTCCTCCTGTTATATAGGGGTAAAATTGGTAACCGAATAAGCAGGTCTGTCACAAAGCAAGGTTAGTATTTAAAGGGCTTATCTATCTGTAACTAAGACAATTTCCTAAGCAAAAAGTTTTGTCTCTTCAATTAACAGCACTGACATAAGACCAAAGCTAACCTGAAAAGTGTTAGTAGAAGCAGTTGTCATAACAGAAACGTAAATCTGTGCTGACACTGCCAACTTCACAACTGTGGAAAATCACATATTGTCTCTTTACAGGAATTGGGTATAGCCTCACCAGTGACGAGCAGCTGCCTTCCACGCAATGAATTTGAGACCAGGAATCAAACAATATAGAAAGATCATCATCCTGCTCAAAGAGAGAGAAGACTGGTGGGAGAAGGAAGCTCCTACAGGAAATCTCACATCAAGTGAAAGGCCCAGGAAGGAATCCCCTGTACTCTTCAAACGGGGGTGGAAACAGGTACCCCACTGTGTAGCTCCAACCAGGGCCTGAGCTTCACTGGGGCTGGTGGACAACGGGTGAGGGGTAGGGGAGTGTTGCTGCTCAGAGCCATCAAAGCCTGTTGGTGCCCTCAGAGCCCTGGCAATGCATCCCCTCTGTTCTGACTTGCATTGGAGGGTTTTTTGCGAGACAGATTCATCTCCTACGATGAGAGCTACTGCTAAAATAATCTGTATGCGTTCAGTTTGGTCCCCTGGTTTACCATAGCCAAAAAGTTTTAATATTGAACTAATCTCTTTCAATCCAGAACTGCTTTGGTAGAATCTCAACAAATTCGAGTTATTGCAAGATTAACCATTGTACTCTTAAGTAACGACTCAAAAGGCATGGGGTTTTACTGCACAAATCTGTTAATCATAACCAAAAAAAGCCAGATATGTAACAACTCTATTCCTCCCTCACCTACTTTGTAAGAGGCTACTAACAATTCTGTGGAGCCCATTTCTGAGGGCCTTTACAAAGGAATTAGAATTACTATTTAAGTAATATTAGCAGAAGTCAACTGGGCAAATAATAGAGCTGGGTTTCATACAAGGGATCTAAGAAGAAACGAATAAACTTTATAAGCAACTAAATCTAAGACAAGTAATTTGTTGTTCCTATATTGAATTTCATACTCTGAAGTTTATCCCTTTTCCTCACCAGATAAAAAATAGACACCTGTTAATAGCCTGAAATCTCACAAATTTCATTGCCCTGAAGTACCAGTCTGCTCCTTGACCACTCTTCTATTAGTGTTCATAAGATTCAATCCCTTTCTGCACAGAATCAGATCTCCAAGTACGAGATCAAACATGCTTTCTAAGAGTGCTACTTTCCCACAGATCTGTTAATCCTGTCGGTGGTGACACTTCAGAGCATACGGAGAACTACTCTGCATGTTATTTTTACATGATCTCTCCCAGCATCAAAACTACGTCTGTGCAAAGGGGGGGGAAAAATGCAAATCCACAGGCAAAAAGAGAACACACTAATAGTCCAAGTGCTACTTGAAGATGCTTCATTTACCTTGAGTTTTGACTTTACGTTCTTTAGAGTTGTTAAAGAGACTGCAGTGTACATTGAGCCTCATTTCAAAAAAATTCAACAGCTGCTTAAAATGATTTTAAAAAAGAAAAAAAAAAAGCCATTAAAAAATGCAACCACTGCTTCCCTCTTAGGAGAGCAGATAACAGTCTTTCATAAGATTACTTTATCCCATATGCCCAGTCTTGTCAGATTCATAATCCTCTCTTTGTTAGGTACAGGATAACATCTGCTTACATTGCCAAATTCCAAGCCAGCACCATGAGGCTGGAGCTCCTCTCCTGCAGTCTTCAAAGACTGATTAACGGCAAGAGCAGGTGCAACTCCTACAGGCTTCGCTTGATGATTTCCCTCTATCCTGTAACTCTCCTTCCACCCTTTCCCCAGATATTTGTATTAAAAGGCTCCAATATCAACACATCCGAGGCAACTGACTTTTAGATCTAATATATTTCCTGTTCTGAGCTTCTCTCAATTATTTCAGTTTTGCCATCACGTGCTGGCATTCTGCTTGTAAGTTTGCTATTGCACTTTGATGACACCACGGGGTCTACAGCACTGAAATCAAAGAGCAAGCACCTTCCCTACCTGAACAATTGTGGTCTCAGGGATCCTACCTGTGGCCAGTCACAGTAACCTTCACTGTACCCTGGCCCTGACACCAGAACAAAGTGCAGAAAGCAATGACTCCTAATCAGGCACGAAACATTGATGAGATGTGTCGATGAAGTAATGTAAGAGATTTAACAATTTTCATATCATGTGAAATACACCTGTATACACCGAATTCACCTTTGCAAAAAGAGACACCGTACAGCCTAGAGACACAGACTGGATCAAATCTCAATGCCGGGGAACATAGTATTGTTTAAGTAAAATTTAATGAAAAATATGAGCCTCAAGCTAAATGGAGGAAGTTGCTATCATCTGAAATAAAAAGAATGTTAGGAGTTAAAACAAAGTGAGGTAGAGATCTTCTGGTTATTGTTTTAAATATAACAGAAGACAAAGAAATGCAAGAAGAGCATCAAACAAATTGCAAGAAAATAGGAAGAAATCAAGAAGAAATAATTTAACTAACCACTTTCCTATGGAAAACAAGGAAGTAAAAAAGACAGACTTTTAGATGAAGTTGCATGATGAAATCTTAAGGAAGCAATCTTTCTTAAGCAATCTTCAGTAAAGCACTACAATCTAGAGAGATGACTCCGTTACCAATTTTTCCCCAAAATTAAGCAGCCTGCAAAAACCTGGAGTTTTTGTTTAGTTAAAAGGACTTATGATAAAGACAATGAGATGCCAGACTAAAACACAAAATGGGGCAACTCACACATGAAAAGCTTGAAAAGCCAAACATTGATGCTATAGACAGACAAAAAAAGGATTCACTTGAGATCATATCAGCTATTTTGCTGCCTCATACGTGATTCTAGCCCCTTTGGCCATACACTGGTGTTCCTTCCATTGGTTGTGCACACAAGGTCTGTTAATGTGAGTTTATCATGCAAAGAGTTAACATTAACTTCAACAGGATGTTCATCTCCACAGATGTAGTATTCTGCAATAAATATTGCAATTCAGAGTCCTGGAGTTCTGATGACTTCAATAACTTACGTATCAAGTTTAGGAGTGGTGCAATTCTTCGCAGGATTGGGACCCAATATTCAAATCTCTTCAGGAAGGGACCCAATATTCAAATCTCTTCCTTCCTGTGTTTTTATACCAGAGCCCCAGTTTTTATTGCAGCTTTTATGAGACACTATAATTCAAAACTCAGCTTCTCTAGATTGCTGCTTTTCTCCCCCCCCCCCCCCCCCCCCCCCGCCTTTTCACCTTTGCATTTCACTTCACGTGCCCTGCACAATCTACAACAAATATGAAAAACTGTATTTGCCAAAATAAAGGAAAACAAAAAATACCCTTTGTCTGCAGCAGGTACCTTTTCTGCCTTTATTGCTATTGATCCAATGATATTTTTTCACATCCATTCCTCCAGATTTATTCTTGAAAAAACGATAACCAGTCAGAAGAGTTATCACCTTGTCTCCTTGTGGAAATGCATCGCCACCCGAGCCGCAATTCATACAGCAAATATCAAGGCCAGCAGTGGAATGTCTATGAAACTAAGAGGCAGAAGCATTGCACCTAATGGCGAAACAAAATCCACAACAAAATCCCATTACATGTTTCTTGCTGAGATAGGTTTTTTTCTAATATTGTTCCAAAGGCAGTTGGAGTCCATGTATGTTGTTCACACCTGCGTAATGAAACGAATCAGACAAAAACTACTCTTATTGCTGTTATTCATCCACAACTTGCATCACAGATCAACATGTTTCAGCTATCAACAATGTGCTGTGTGTTGAACATTTGTTTCGAATGGAAATCAAAGGAAAGTGTTGTCTCTTTGATGTAGTTCCATACATTTGTTATGCTTCAAGGACTAAGGCTGCTAGACCCAACCGATGTCAACAGATTGGTTAAATCCTCTTTTAGACTTTGTGGAAGGGACAATTAAATCCCTGTAGATATGGACACAAAGGCTTAGAGATGCCACATTTTTTGAGCTACTTAGTTGCCCGATTTGCTCCTTTTGTGTTTCTGGGAGAGACGGTTAATCACGGTGTCAAACTGGGGTACCTGAGCAAGAAGGCTTCCTGATTGTTCTTTCCTTCTATAGCGAAAAGAACACCAGCATGCACTGTCTGCGGAGAGAAACGTCACTGTATCCTATTATTAGGTACTAATAATTACTAAATTTTGGAGGTGATTTTAGACAAAGATTAAGAACTAAGTTTTTAAACATACTGAACGTGTAGGTACACCATGGCTGACTTAAGACTGTTGCAGAATACGACCAAAATATTTGCCAGCTCATTTCTGTCATAGCACACATGAACATTTTCCTGAGTTGAAGGAATTTGAAGCTTGGGAACCTGTTAAACTCTTCAAAGGCAGACAAGCTCTTGTCATACATCATTATGAGGTGGAAAAAAAAAAACAACCGAACAAAAAAAAACCCCACCCAAATGAACCACAAACCAACAAGAAAAACCCAACAAGCTGTGTAGGCTTTGCTAGAGGAAAAAGTAATAATTCACACAAGTGGCATAATTGTATATAATATGCAACCACAGGAAATAACTACTTTACCATGTTCAGCCATTCAGAAAGGAGAAAATGGAAGTCACTCAAGCTAATCCTTTTTAGACCTGCACAGACTGCCTCCTGTTACAGTGGCTCTGGTTTTGTACCGCCAGCTGCGAGCGCTGCTAAACTACCTCCTTGAAAGCCGCTTTTAATTCGGGTGCATGGAGTCTGTGCACACTATTACAAGGGAAAAATACCCTTCCCACACAGTGCTGCGTTCAGCTTTCAGATGGCTGAAAATATTTTTGTCTCAGATGTGAGAACCACTTGTGTTTCCTTAGAAAAGAACTCCACGGGGGTATGTAAAATAATGAATGGTTTAGTTCAAGTTGATTAGGCTCCCCTGTTCATCCTGAAAAATAACACCAGGATAATGGGGAAACTCAAGCAGATGTTTCCAAAACAGGGAAAAAAAAGTAAAAGTACATGAAAAACAAATACATGTTGTGGAGTTTTTAAGCAATTCGCAATCCAGACTAATATTTTAAGGGGGTTTATATATACACATATTATATTGATATACTTATTTATATATGAATGATTCATTTTTTGTTTTGGTTTCTTTGGACTTGGAATAACAAGACAACTATTCAAGACTCCTTCCAAACCAGAATTACATGTAATAAAATCACAGGGTGTTTGAAGGCACAGGTTTTGAGAAAGACTAAGTCATTCTGAACAGTATTTGCATTACTATAACTAGTTTCATTGATGTCAACAGGGCTAGCAAGGAGGTAGGGTTCTCCCCAGTAACAGTAGCAAGCTTAGATGAAAAGTAAACAAAGCAAGTGGCGATATGAAAGCTCACTGGGGTTTAACTTCCCATGGCTCTACACCACATGGGAAAAAACACCTTTCCCCATGCATGAAAGCAGGTCAGCACTCAATTCCCATGGAAAGCCATCTAACATCTAAAATACTGTTAGATACAGGAGGCAGGAGACACCGTTTGCTTTGTTAGTCAACCCTCTGTGTACAGTGTGCCATCCTACATTAGCCTGCAGAGCAGAGCTTTTGGCTACACAGTGGCAAAATCCTGGCCCCGGTGGCATTTACCTGGAAACCGTTTCCTGCCATCATCTACCTTAAACTGCCCTTCAAAATATCTCCAAAGAAGCTGACCAGACAAACTTTCCTCGGGCCATATTAAAACAGAATGCTGAGTTCCTCCAAAAACAAAGCATTAATGGAATTTCCCTGAAACACCTTATAGAAAAGATCCAGACATTTTGAAAAAGTCCAAAGCAGCTTGTTCTGACCTGATTAAAGGAAGCATTTCTACTACTTGTTTTGAAAAGACTTTGTATTAAGGTTAATGCACAACAAATCTTAAAAGTCAAAATTAAATTTTTTAAATTCAGTGAAATCTATTAAATGATTCTTAGGAGAGGTGAAGGAAGATTGCAGGGGATGGAAGTGTGTTTTTCTGTTATTTTGTTGTTGTCGAGTGGGGTTTTTTGTTTGGTTTGGTGTTTTTTTTATACAACTTCAGGGATTTAAATTTTTTTTCACTCCACTGCAAAACTGAGCCAATTTTGAAATGCGAAAATCTTTCACATATGGAACTTTCTCTACCACAGAGGTCTTATTTGAAGCAACACTTCACAGTGCTTCATAGTCTGGGGTCTCACTAGAGCATCCACTAAATGGATTAAATGAATCCTTTAAATGGAGTTGGTTTTGGTGCTTCAGAATCTTATCCAGACAATACACGCTTACTTCTGACACAACTACTTCATTACAGAGATTGCAACTACTGTTACACCAGGGCAATGTTACCTACAAATGCATTAGTCACTGAAGCATTTTTGCAACTCAGGCATAGCTTGTTAGGAGCATGTTGATCCTGGCCCTCAGTCTACAGAAAGTCTTGCCAGTAGTTGTAGCTTTCTCCATGAGTTTCATACATTCAAAGCCAGAAATCACTGAGCAACGCTGCCAGGAACTCAGTCAGTATCAGCTTGAAGCTCTAGATTGCCAAGGGTTTTATTTTTTTTTTTATTGCAATTTTAAAAGGGAAATTTATTATCTAGTATTTTAAAGCCAGGATTTTTTTTTTCTTATATTTTTTTAAACAGCCTTTTTTTTCTTCTTCTTTTTTTTTTTTTTTGAAACAGAACTATTGTGGAGGAAAATAACTTTTGCAAAATAAGTTAAATAAATAATAATAATTTGAGTTTATGTAGTACTGTGGTTTCTAATAAAATAAATTTTTTTAAAAAGTGATCTTGACATGAGAATGGTTGGTCATGACATAACAGCCACATGTTTTCTCAAAAGTGATAAGCCTGGTCTGATAAAAACAATTCCTTTATACACAGAAAGAAGGAAGTCAGGAAAACAGCTAAGAAAAAAATAACCTTTAAGTTATGTACCCACAGGAGAAGCAAGAAGAAAAAACAAAGTCGCTAACACCCAGATAGTTGAAAAACAACGATATGATTGTTTTCAAGATCGTTTACATCACTTACATGAAAGGATCGTTTGGGCAATAGCTATGTCGATTTATCGAAAGACTTGAGATAACCAAAGAAAGTTGGTTTTCTCTTCCTGCACTGCACATACTGCGCACCTGTCCATTTGAAACTCCATTTGAAAAATGTTCACTTGTAGTTGTTCACAGCTAAACATCATCAAAATCCTAATCAGCAGATCAAGGCATCATCCAAACTTTAAACTTAAAGCGCCAGGGAAGGCAACTGCAACACTAAATAAAATGCGGGAGAAGAACAACCTCCCTTCCTTATGAGAGGTGGGTTTTTTGGAAGTCTCTTGAGAGGTTATTTAATACAAGCTTCAGTGCATTTATCACTTTGAAGAGGATTTCACTTTTAATTTTCTAACCCTAGAGGTGCAGCTTTTTAAAAGCTGTGGATGTTCTTGCTTAGCTATCTGCTCTGCTACATATTTCGTACAGAAATTTTGACTTTGCTACAACTTCAAACCCTTTAAACGCTATGAAACTCAAGTGCTAATTCATACTGCATGATCTGAAAGCAAAACTGGTTCACAGATGGTGAGGTAGATCCATCAGAATCTGAATTCTTATGATCTCTACTAACTAATGCACACTGTAAGATGACTGGTTTTCTTGTTTATAGAAAGAACAAGCCAGTCTCAATGCATGCACGCACACTAAGCAACAACTTTCAGCAGTGAGCTACCCTATGTACTAAACCAGCCATGTCCATCACCCACATACTGCTTCCTGCCTAGAAGCAGGAAAATTTCCATCTTTCCTTTGTACACCTTATTTTTCCCCATGGCCAGATCAAAGAATAAGGCAGCACTTCAAGTGTTACCTAGTGCAAGAATGTCTCTCCAAATACAAAGAAATCCCATTATGGACATTTGCAAGCTAGAGCTTTTGTTGGTTATTATGACACATTTTACTTGGCAAATGGGTCTCCTCAGGATCACCCGACTAGTTACCGCGGATTACAAAAGTGATTAATGCCTATTACCCTCAAGTCTGAGTTCAGAAGATATCATCTTGAATTAAGAGGATACTGGAGAAGTTAACCATAGAATCATAATATAACTCAGACTGGAGGGGACTCTCAAGAAGTCATTAAGGTCCAAACTCCTACTCAAAGCAGGGCTAACGTTACTGTTGGATAAAATTGCTCAGCTTTGTTCCAGTTAAGTTTTGGACTTCTCTGAGAATGAAGATAATAATCTATAAGTTTATTGCAGACCCTAATGAAGTACAAAACTGTGTATAAACAACTGAGGAATTTTAGTTAGAATTTATAGCTCAGAATGTCTTTTCTATGTAGCAGTTTTGACTAAAAAACCTGATTCTATCCCATACTTTGTTTGAGGTGTTTATATTGCCCTGTCAGTGATTAATTGTGTGTTTTGAAGTTTTCCAGCTTTGATGTCTACTGTTTTGAAATAGTGTACAAGAGGTAAAAAGGAAAACTTCATTCTATCTTGAGATTTCAAAGCTGCGTAATTCTGTAATAATCTTATTTTGATCGATTTTCTCTATTTAGCGCTTTCCAAAACTAAAGATTTCGCACTATTGCACGTATCGGAGCTATCTATTTTCCTTTTACAGCTAATCATCAACTGGGTAAATCTGATAGGAGTTGGGTTTTGCTACAATCTTTCTTTGTAAAATTATTTTGTAGGCAAAGGAATACAAAACGTCTGCCATGCCACAAGTCTGTGTTCCAGAAAATGGAAGAACGTTCTGTTGAAGCTGCATAGAAATGATCCTATTATATGTGAACCGTTTAGAGCACAGTGGCTTCCTAACAATTAGAGCTTTATGTGTTTTCTTCACAGCTTATATAAAACTTCTCAATAGACTATTTGCCCTCTCTTTCTCCCACAGAAAGCTTGAAAAGACATCAGTAAAGATCCTTTATGGCATCTAATTTTTTCTCTTCAAATTACCTGCAATTCCTTAGTAAAAGAGACATTTTTGAATGAGTTATATCTCTGCCAGTTACAGCCTCTTTCATCATGTGCTGGCTTTGCAAGAGCACCAACATGACAACTTTTCCTAGTCAGGTAAAAAAAAAGAAATTATAAGGAAATTATAGCAGTTTGAGTTTGTTTTTAAATTCATAAGTCAGCCTTGTGAACAGTACTCAGAATTCAAGTAGAAGTGTTTTGGTTTACAGTCCTGTGTAAAATACCTTTGAAGATCACAGGTGGAAATAGGGAGATGATGGTGATCTCTCTCCCATAAAGCAGCTAATTACATGATCATCTTGAACTCTCTGAAGTCAATTACTGTAATTACTGCAACTATTGTATTGTCATATTTCATTTAGAACAAAATGGTAGCATGAGAGGAAACTGCCAAATATGGTGTTCCAGACTTTTCCCACTTTATAGAAACGTGTTTGAAATGAAAGCTTCTGTCGACCCCAGCAAAGCGTGCCTGAACTCAGGAGGCACAGCCGCTTGTTACAAAACTCCCTCTTAATGTAAACCACTGTAAAACGCAATAAGGTTACACAGAAGGAGAAGGCTCAACTTCAGTATTTAAAACACTGGCCCAGCAATGCAGAGAATACACGAGAGGTGTCAGCACTGTCCACGGGCAGCCTGAGGACCTGATTCACTTTCCTCCTAAACTCCACTGTACCAAGCAGGACAGATGTTCACAGTGTCATCTTGCATGTTCTGTTTCACGTGCTTGTGCTGGAAGCCCGAGGTAAACCAGGAGATACTCAGCCATCGCTTTAGGTAACTGATGACCCCCAAAGCAGAAAATTGTATCTGGATAAAAACTTCTCCAGCCTCAAGAGTTTCTCACAAGTTTGCTTGGCTTAAACCATAGCTTGAATAACAAAAACATTATAATACAAGGTTAACCTCAACTTTATCCTGATGGAACTATTTATCTGTCACACAAAGATAGGTGTATTCTCTGCGGACTGCTTTTTTTAAGGGCGCATACACAAGCTATTTCCTCACTACAGCGAGGATGTCTAAATAAATCTCCTACAGGCAAGTAATAGGAAATATTTCAGCTCCAGATGACTACACCCAACTATTTCCCAACCTTCAGGAAAGCCAGTGACTATCTAAAAGCATTAGCACTTCTAAAAGAACAAAATAGAGACAGATTTACAAAACACAACAGTAACAACCTCTGCATTAGCCTTCAGTTCTAGCTTCATGGAATATAAATTCTTCTAATAACTTGTTACCACACAAATTGTGTGACACTGTATTATGATTTGGTGTTTTGCTTCCTCAAAACAGGATACAGATGGTGATATAGGCAGTAATTTTTCTGTGCTTTAAGGTGCCATAAATATTTAAGCCTCTCTCCTGTAACTCCCTGTCTCAGAAAAGGCTGAGCAGATTCTCCAAGGACCAATACTGAAACAGACACTGAACTGAGCCATGCTTCGGGATGCGTGAGTTGCATTTTGGTTTTAGTACAACTGTGGTCACTAGAAATTTTCTAGGTCTATATACATGGGGCCTAACAAAAATTCTTTGAAAAACTGTTGTAAAGAGAATCCCTTATGCCCCATGAAGCCTTTTAAGCACTAACCCTCATTCAAGTACAGTGTAAAGCCCTAGTTTTTGAGGAAACTAACATAGCTGTGCTTCAGACCAGCACGCTCTGCTAAGACAGAGCCTTGAATTTGGAGTGATTCACCTTCAGCATGTCAGGCACCCATTACAGGAGTCAATGCGAAGAGAAAGCAGGGCTAAAACCCCTCTCCTGTCACAGTTCAGTTCTTAGCCCCCTTCCTCACAAGGCCAATGTGCAGCCGGTGTGTCAGGAATAGTAAGGCCATAGATACCAGCAGAATTTAGGTAACAGATGGCATTATCCAAGACTAATGAACAACATTATTTTGAGAGAAATTATACAGAAACCTCAAAATTGATAATGAGTGTTTTCTGTTGGCTTGAAGTAATTCAGGATTTCATGCTTACGGTCTCAAAGTTAATGTAAAATATGTTAAAAAAAAATAATCAGAACCATTGCAAATTAACAAATACCGTCTGTAATCTCAAATGAGGTTGTACAAAACAGCACATCCTTGCCTTGATTGCAAATAGTCAGTCCTCCATGCATAAAGGCTTAAACTGGGAACTTCTATCACAAAAGTTTTCACTGTAGCACCACTTTCCTTAGTGGGCAGCATTACTACTTTTTCTAAGAAAACTCAGAACTTTATCTGTGTATGTCATCTTATGCTGCTTCCTGAAGACATTGGCAGTAGAAGGGCTACTCTTTGTTGGTGTTCTTTGTCCTTTTTCATGCCAATTTATTTTGAGATTAACTCTGACTCAACTGTTAAAGTGGTTGTGAACAGATGAAGGACAATGCAGCACTTTCATACTGTTATGGATGATAAAATAAAGAGTTTTCATTCCACAGTGTTAAACATATTCCATGTTCTCACAATGCCTGCTTAATAGTTTTGGGACTGTGTGTGTGTTTCCCTTAGAAGAGAAAAGCAGAATGCACTTCACCATTTTTTTTTCTCCTCCTGGATCTAATTATTCTCTAATTTAAATGCAAAGGCCAATCCAGGTTGCTCCTGAGACACTGTGGGACTCTATTAGGATCTTTTACATTAAGACTTTTTATGATAACGATTATATGATAAAGAGCATCTGGAGTCTAACACAATATTAACACTATTTCTTAAAGGTGCAACCCTATTTTTCCCCAATTTAACATTCAACTTCTGTGCTTATGCAGCCTAGCTTAAGGGAAGAGGATGTTTTCTTCCAAGTAGTCTGCATCAGTTATGACAGGGAGCACCAGAAAAGCGTGGTGTGGGAACAATAACATCTGATTTAACACTCATTAGAGAGGAAGTTGTGCATCTTCAAGTCCCTTTTACTTAAGGCCCTACTGTTCCATTATCTTCTACATAGAATTGACCTATTTTGCTCATGTAATTTGAAAAATAACAACATTAAAGGTTTGAAGACAGCTCCAAACAAAATACTCTGCCACACACGTTGTAACATAGTATTACATTACATCCCTTCATAAAACCTCCATGCTAAGAAGTGAAACATTGTTTAGAATTGTATTAATTTGTAAAATAAACTGGGCATATCATTCTTTGCACGGATCTTCTAGCTGTTCCGATGTTGGATGCAAACTGAACACTACCACTAATTCAGAAATCAGATAGTCATGTAGAACACACCAAAGGTAAGGTTCTGTTTTTATAAACCAGATTCCCTGGAGTCTAAGACTTACTTTAAAGATCGCACTTTGCAGTTCATTAACGTAGTTTGGGCTTTCGTTCTACTATACTGTATTGCAATTCAATAGAAACAGATTCTGCTAAATTAAGAACAACCTGGTTTGATTTTTGTTGAATTGATAAGTAGAAAAAGAAGGCAAATTATGATAATTTTATCATCTCCTGCTCATGAATAGCTCACAGATAAAGAAATAAAACATTAAAAGTAGGCAGAGAGGCAAAACCAGGGATTTTCAATGTTTAAAGTCCAAAAGGTTCATTGATTTATCCACAATTTGTTTCTTCCTATAATTCTCTCATATATTGCATGCCGCTGCACAGGTACCTATGTACCTACCCAATTAACAGAGTAGCACTCAAAAGATTAGATTTTGAAAGATGCAACTTCAAAAAGGGCTTGAAACACACAGTTTTTACTCCAGATAGTTGAAAAGAGCTAACTCCATTCCTTGCTCTTTTTTCATTTATAGTGAGAACTTTTTGTTACTCTTTTTGATGAAATATTAAACATATATATGAAGGAGGGGATCAGGAATACAAAAATGCTTTAAGAAACTTTTTATAATGGTTAGACCGTACAACTTTAATCATCTTATTATACTACCACACTACTGCATCTGCACTCTATTGGTAAGGAAAGTAGCAGGCTAAAAGAACAACAAAGCCACCTTGCATTTTCACATGTGCTAAGCTATTTGTTCCCATGTTTCATCTGCGGCCTTTTTGCTTTACCAATGAACTGTTAATCTTCACACCTATACACTATCTGTTATATCGCCTTAAGATTATCATAAACAGAAAAATGCCACTAATTACTGACTGAATATAGTGTCCATATACAAAAGTAAAGTGGTTTTTCTGCTTTACTTTAACTCTGAGATGAGCTCAGTAGCCCACAGGCTATATTATGAGAAGGAAGAGCTTTCCAATCTGAGATATAGTTTCAATCTATAATTAATGCACACATAAATGTCTCATTATTTCTGTACAGACTTGCAAAGGGACATTTTAACTGCACATTTTTAACCAAGTAGGACCTATTAGTTTGCAAAGTGAAGCACAATACCAAGAAACTTTTGTCCTCAGTGTTCTTGAGCTGAAAAAGCTTATTGAAGCCTGCCCTAACAAAGAAACCAATGATTTGAGCACTCACTATCATGAAAAACAAAGTGTAGGTTGGTGCATGGCTCATTTTCTGATGATCTCAGTGTAAGACTAGCTAATTCACACGGTTTCAGATTCAAGTTCCATGTTTGCATCTGCTCTGTTTAGTAAATAAAACCAGTAATATTCATTTTGATTGTTATTCTAATGCTGCTTTGTGAGACAGCTCTACACTTCCTGAGGAGGAGCAAGACAAGTGATCTCTTAGAAATGCTTACGAAGGGAGAGAGCTAGCACATGAGACCAAGGACTATAAAAGATTACTAAAAAATCCCACAAAGTTCTGTACTAAAGACTTGATACAATCTGACTTAAATCAGCAGAATAAATTTCATCAATTTCTAGGTCTAAATTATTTACTCGGTGTCTAAATTATTTACTCAGTTTAGAGTATTTTCATAGTCTAAGGTAGTGGTAAGAAACAAAAAACCCCTAAGTGTCCTGACAATATCTGACCATCATTTAGACGCTGGTGTTCTCTGGAGAAGTTAACGTAGCCTCCAGACAAACAAGAGTGCTCTGATTTATATTATAGGTATTCTTTGCTTTCCAAAGGCAGAGCAGGCAGTTAAACGTGCCTATGTAAAACCAATACCCAAAGTTGCATTGCTACCTAAAGAACAAGGGTGGAATGGTCCTCTGGAAAAGGAAAAAAACCCACCTTTTTTATGTCTCTCCACTCTAATTTTTCATGCCACTAGACGTCAAAATGAATACAAGAATCTTTCAGGTACTAGTTTTAATATAGAACTAAATTGAAATCTTGGGGATATAACTAGTCCAAGAGCCAGCATTATTAGTTTTATTTTCAGTTAAATAATTTTCTTGAAAGGATTTCATGATACTGGAAATTTGTTTTCTCAGATGTGCTTTGAATGTGCCTGGTTTGTCCATTAGGATATTTACATAAATCAATTCACTGATTTTTTTTTTTTAGAAGGAAGACACTAAGAAAAGTATTTGTTCCATGATTTATATTGCACTATTAGAAAAACGATCAGACTTTAGAAAATAGACCAGCCTATTGTTCTCAACATGTCGATTATAATCCAACATGTGGTCAAGGAGTTACTACTCCATTGCCGCCTATAATTATAGGCAATCTACTTCCCTGTATTGTCCAATAACTGGTTGATACTATTGGACAGTGTTCCTACTCTTAGGTAATGTCGGGAGGTCAGTCTGGACTAATGAAACATCTGAAATAGGCAAAATGGATCTAGTCAATATAGCCAAGCATTTTTATTTCTTGTTGTAGTTTTCATACTTACGGGACTGCAGTTCTATGAAACAAAAGACACCTTATGTTTGTGTGTGATTTCAGCCCATGATTTTTGAGTGGAGGAAAAATGAAGAAGTTGGTACATCAGCTATGTCATTTAGGATTCAAACTTCCTAGTGCAAAACATCTGAAACTCTCTGTCATCATTTGATACCTTCTCAGGCAGAAAATCTCAGAGAATTTTAGTTATTCTTCTGCCTGAACTGTTCTTTATTTCAAACAGTATCTTTTTTAACAGTTGATCCATTGCTGCATGCAATACACTGCAAGGTCTTCTAATTTGAAAATCAATTGTCAGTGTTTTTGAATAAGGAGCTTTTTTTTTTTTTATGTCTTCACTTTAGTCCTGCCCATTTAGGGAAGAACCAGAGAACCACTTCTCAAAACAAAGAAAAGCCAAAAAAAGGATGAATTACCCATCACTGAGAAGTACAGTAATATGTAAAGCCTCTGGCAAGGGACTCTCAGAGTCTACTACATCCTTCATGGCATCAAGGGAAATCTGCATTACAATATGATGCATAATTGACTGGGGACTACCAGTCAAAATGATGACATTATCTGCCAATCAAGGTAACAGGCAGTTAAAACAGAAATCTTCTTCCATTTACATGTCAGGCCCATTAAGAGTTGGGCTAGTGATGTTCTTAATCTTTCTGGTGCCCTGTACAAGGCGATCTCCAGGTTTTGTCATTTCATAGCTGTTAAGATCAAGAGGGATCATTAGACCATCTAGTCTGACTTTTCATAAACCAGTCCAAATACTTCTTACCAGTTACTCATGCACTGGAGCTTAATAACTTGCATTTCATTAAAACATGCCATCTAGAAGATATAAAGGCAGAAAAAACTAACAGCTCCATTAAGTAGTGATAATGTCTGAAGAGTTAATGAGTCTTGTTGTTAATAGTTATGATTTATTTCTAGTTAGATTCTTTCCAGGTTTAATGGTGACCAATTTCCATGGCTCTGTGCTACAGTGACTGCAACATCATAGACAGAGCTGATTTGAAGGGCAGAACAAACTATATGCCTATGAAACTTGGTGGTGACTTGTTAGAGCTTGACAGCTAAACTATCCAAAGGTTTCACATGCCTTGAGCATGTTCCAGTACATCCCAGCTCCTCACTGCACATGTGAATAAGCTAAGCATGTTTTTCACAGACTGAATATTCCACAGTAGCTTCTCCTTCCTGCTATGAGAGACTGTGACAAGACGACAGTGATGCTCTGTCTCTCTTGTCTTCCAATCAGGGATCTTTCTGAAAAGCAGAAGTTGCTGGATAAGGAGATAGCAAGTCATACATGTATGAAGAACATTTCAGGAGACAACTGAACTAAAGTGCAGGAAAAAAGAGAAGGGTTTGGATTTATGTGTGGAACCAAATACGGAGAAAAATGTATCGGAAAGAAGATTTATTCAAAGACACGAGGTGAAAAATCCAACAGTTTGGGACACAAACCTCATTGTCTTCTTAATCTTAAAGCTCCCAGGAAAATCTAGATGTTTCTGAAACTGGAATTCAGTTAGAACCACAAAGTAAATGTTACCACTATGAAGTCGAACATCTTTTGGCGTGTGGCTAAAAGTGCCAGTGGGATGAAGCAGCTTTGGGTAGTGGCAATACAACTCGTGGTATTTTCGTATCCTACTACCTGTGATTACAACTGTGTGTGGCAAGCGCTTAATGAGTCTTACAAGGAAGCACGTTTAACCTATCTGCATAGCTCTTATAAGCAAAGCACGGCTTAGACACTATCAATTCGATAAAGATTTAAGCAACATTTATGATATGGTACGTTTCCAAAGCTGGTGCAGGCCACCTCATTACTTGAACCAATCCTATTGCCCTATAATATTGTCAGAACTAGTCTACCCTTTAATGATGCTACAGTAAACCATGTTGTTTGGACTTTTCTTGTATTAGACACTAAAGTACGATACCATTTTTGTGTATTGAGAAAATTTTTTTCTTTGTATGTCTCTTATTCAATCGAAAAAATAAATGAAAACTAGGTTAGAGTAGCTTAATGTACTCCTTTATTTTCTGGTTGGGTAGCTATTTTCATGGCTAAGACTTTTATTTCAGATTAGCACACAGATGATGGCTATTATGTAGTCTGTGCAACACAACAGTGGAAGAGCAATATTTTTTTCAGTATGGTCAGAAAAAGTCCAAAACCCAAGAGACTGCTGCACATTTTCTATCCTGATGCTATGAAAGTGTGAGGGTGTATCATTGTACCTTTCCATTCCAATGGTAGGGGAAAAAAAACAGGAAAAAAAAAAAAGCAGCAGCAATCACGTAAAGAAAGTCCTTGCACATAATAATAGTGCAGATAAAAAGATAAATTATGCATAAAGATTTATGTATATCATGGACATTCCAGGTGTTGCATTATAGAATCAAAGAAAAATAGGATTTGATGGGACATCCTCAGGTCCTTCAAGCACATCACTTTTCTCTGAAGTTTCCTTTTCCTTAAGGAAAGACTTCTACTGATGGAGAATCCTTGACTGGTAACCTATTCCATTGCTTCTCTATCCTTAACATTAGGGGGTTTTCCTTAACAGCTAGGCTGATACTTTCTTGCAAAAATTTACTACTTTGTCATTCAAGTAGAACACAGACTATTCCTTTCTGCTCTCCAGCAGACAGTTATGGTTTTGAACATTATCTGTAAGTACATTAACATGTACTCCTTAGACTTAAAAGTTAGCAATAAAAGAAACCCTTGCTTTCTCAAACAAACTCTCAGAAATGCAATTTAGCATTCTGCTGCTGCACATATGGCCTAACGAATAAATAAATAACCAAGACATTTGCCCAGCCATGTCGACATTATCATTCTGCAGTGACACGCTGACCTTTGGACTCTGAGGTTTTATTGTGGTGACAGGTATGTAACTTGTGTTATCGATACAGTACAAGATGCTAAAACCACCAGGTGCTAATGATACCTGGAGATGTCTGTGATACCATCCTGTGCTCTGCTGTTCACTGCCTTTCACATCTTTACTCCACTGTATCTGTCCTGTCTCTTTGCCTGCACATGGACAACAAAACCAAAAGGTATTTTCTGCTTACCCACAGCAAGGACTAAAAGTAAGCCACACTCCTCCTTCCCCTCCTCTTCCTGCTGCCTGCTCCACAGGGCAGTAGCACATCTCTCCATCTCTGGGAAAGTGAGAGAACAGAGCTAGCATACATAGGAGAAGAGTGGAAAGCTGTGATTCCTGGCAGGTGGCTGTACTGAGGTGGCCCCAAAATCATGAAAGATTCAAATGCTTTGTCCATCATTATCTATCATCACCTCATGTTGCTTCTGTTTTACCAGAAAGAATTCCAAACCAACCATTGTTTAAAATACTCCCAAAACTTACAAAATTACTGAAAACGCCTCTGATTGAATACAAGTACTATTAGATTATTCATTCTTCAGATTTGAAAAACATTCAAAAAACCCCTTTAGATTGAAATCAAACCTCATTTTTATCTTTTTCTAGATTGCATCTAAAATTTTTGTTTCAAATAGCATGTTTTCTACTTCTCATGTTTATTTGCTCTTTTGCTTAAGATTTTATTTCACTTTCCCCTTCTATCAAGATGGACTTTAAAATGTGGTCTAAGCTAAAATTTAATATGCACAATAAAATTTACTAGGTAGCTGAACAAAAAGTCACTGCACCAAAAATGGTCCAGTCCAGCAGTTTTCTAAATGATGTAGGAGAAAAATAATGGGGCAGAGTAGCAGAAGCCTGACCCTATTCCCATAAGACTGTAAGATTTATCACCTACATAAGCAGAACGCTACAGAAAAGAGATCTATTGACCACAGCAATAACTCACAGCCCAGTAAAGCTAGCTGAGATGCTAGTCTGGTATTTGCTGATAGTACCTTTATTATGTGGTACTCAGAATCCTTTTTAAATAGCTTTGCTCAACAAGCTACTGTTTTTAATATTATGCACCACCTACTCTTTTTTAGACCAGCCACTTATTTACAGTACTGATATTAAGGGGAGGGGGAAGCTGCAGGGAAGGATTTATAGTAGTGGGGATTTACTGTTTGAATTGAAAACTGTGTTGCCACAATTCTTGTGGATTTCGGGAGAGGGGGAGCTACAGGCACGTGTTATCCTGGTGTAACAGAAATGTTACTCAAACAGAAATATGTTTGCATAATACCTTCTATTTGAATAGAATATTTACTGGGGAAATAAAAAATAAATAAAAAAAGAGTCAGGAAATTACTATCGCTTGCAATGCATGGTCTGAATTTTTGCTGGTTTGGGTACATGTAGGGAGATGCTCAAGTAGCTTTCTGTTTGCAGAGCGTTTCTTCAAGGGCTGGGATAGTGAGGGTATGAGGTCCTTAAGAAGTCATCCAATGCTAGAAGATGGACACAGAGGGCATCGTCTTTTCCCGGGGAGCTTGTGTAAGAGCCCTGAGTGCAATTCTTCCCCCCAAGAATTTACCTGCCTGTGCTCAAGGCCAGGGCTGGCAGGGTGCTTCAGACCGCTGTGAAAAGAGCTGTGAGAACCAGGGCCCTGCCCCGTTTGCTTCGGAGCTGCGTTTAACTCAGGGCATCAGCCCTTGACCTCTGCCTGAGCTACACCGCAGCCATGCCTGTGCCTGCCTGCGTATCCCACTGATCCGGACCCTGACCCACGGGCTTGACTTCCTGCCTTCAGCTCAGATCCATCTCTAGAACTCCCCTAGAGAAAGATAATTTTCTTCCAGCAACATTTAGCTACAACATAGCTATTTTAAACCAGCAAGAGAGTCCAACATACACATAATGGACTGAAGAAATAGCCCTGGTCTTTATTCCCTTCTCCATTTTCCCCTCAGTGCCAGACATGCTTCCGGTATTCTTCCGTAATTTAAAAGAAAATATAATTGCTTTTGGCAGTCCTAAGCAATCACAAATCATAATAAAACATCCATTTATGATTCTTTAAAAGTTATTTTGATTATTTGTTAAGGTGACTAGCTCAAATATCAAATACTACAGAATCCTAACTAAAAGAGCAGAATCATAGAATCATAGAATCGTTAGGGCTGGAAGGGACTTTCAAAGGCCATCTAGTCCAACCCCCCTGCAAGGAACAGGGATATCTCCAACTAGATCAGGTTGCTCAGGGCCTCAAGCTTTGTCCTCAGAAGCTTTGTCCAAGAGGATTCTTGGAGTTAGCTGCATGAAACATGCTATAAACAAACTACAAATGCAAACATGCCACAAACAAAGCACAAATAAAGTAACAGAAAGTGTCAACAGTTCAGCTGAACCCCAAAATCACAGTTCAGTTTTTCACCTGGCTATCCAGTCCTGCAGAAAACCCCACCAAGAGGGTATCATAGAATGGCCCAGGTTGGATGGTACCTGGAAAGATCACCTGGGCCAACATTTTGTGGGAAAGGAAGCCTAGATGAGATTATCCAGCACCATGTACAATCACATCACGAAAACCTCCAGCAACAGGTACTCTACCACATCGCTGGGGAGGCTGTTCCAGTGAATGATTGTTCTCACTATAAAAAATTTATTTCTTATATCAAGATGAAACCTGGCTCTATGCAACTTTTACCCGTTGCTCCTCGCCTGCCCCATGTGGCTCCTCACGAAGGGTCCCTCCATATGCACACACTCCAAAGGTGCCTGGGACTCAGACCCCCCAGCGGTACCTTACAAGGCTCATACTCTCCCCTGCTGCCCACCTCAACATCCCACTCTTCCCACCACCTGCAGGCAGCGACCCGCTCCCTCCAGCCCCCCGGGCCGCCGCGCATGGGGCTCCTCAGACACCTCTGGGGCCTCACCAGCCTCCCAGAAGACGGCAACTGCTACTGATCTTTTACCCTGTAAAATCCCCTCTTTCCATCTGGATGCATTTTCTTGAAGAGAAAGAATCGTATCTCGTTCCTCTGGGGTACCTCCAGTGGGCAGCTGGCAGGGAGTCCTTCTCCATAGCTCTGAGCAGGAGAGGAGCTTTCCCCTGCTGCTGGATGTGGAGCAGAGGCTGTGTTACCTTCTAGGGAAGGACTTAAAACTGTTAGAGAATCACAAAGTACAGACACTGAGAAAAGACTGAGAAAAGGAATTAAAATGTTTTGTATGCTTCTTTCTTACAGTTGCTCAGACAAACCACGGCACGACTGTGCGTTTTTTGACCACTAGCAATCTCGCATACTGCCTTACAGTTTGGTAAAACTAGTGCCTGAAAATTAAGTCCATGTAACAAAATCTGTCCATGGAAATACTTTTCAGATCACACTGAAGACACAGGCTGAATAGGTGTATTTATAAATACAGTCAGCCTTTAGGGGTTTTCCCTCTCCATTTCCACCTTAAGCCCAGCACTTTTTTCCAGGAATAATTTAAATTTACAGGAGAAAGGGGCACAAAAGCCTGAAATTATTTTGGTTTTCCATTGAAAGCTTTATTTTCACAGCTCCTTTGAAACAAAGGAAAGCACAAAGATAGTATGAAATAAGAAAAGGTCCTCTCTGTTATGAAAGGTAGACTACTTTTTAAAATAAGAACAAAATCATCTCTAGCGCAGCCTCATTCCACACATTTCTCATTCCTCCCAAACACTGTGCAGGATTACCTTTACCAAACCATAGTAATCCTCACTAAGGAAAGAACCCCAGTCTCTACCCTCTGAACCTCTAAAGATCCACTTGACAACACAAGTCATGTATGTGAAAAGATCAATGCTTAGCAAAGGGTAATGTGCAGCTAAGTAATGGCCCAGTTGTGCTTTGGCCTATAACAAGGTTTGGGACCAAAATTTGTTTCAAGACAGGGGTTCATATTTCACACCAAAAAAAAAAAAACAAAAACCCAAACAAAGAAACCAAAACAAACCAGCAACTGGATCTTTGTTCCTGAAAATATAATTGCCTCGGGTAAAAATCAAGTTACATAATTAGAACAACAAAGAAACATTCTACTGCACACAGGGCACTTCTGTTGCCACGTGCATAAATTCTCTATAACTTGCCAAAGTAATTTATCCACCCAGAACACACATCCAAGCCGGCCAATATCTAGTACTGAGCAGAAAGGAAATTTAAAGAAAGGCACATCATTTATCATTACAGACAGCTCAGCAATATTGTGAAGAGGGAGCACAATTTCAGTGGAGGGGGAAGAGGGAGTGGGAGAATGAAGATTGGAAATGCTTGCTGAGCTCAGAGCCTGCTGTAACAGCAGCCTGACATCAGGATCTCAAGGGCTACTTCCTCTGAGAAAAGAGGAGTACAGAAAGCCGTGTCTTAACCATTCAACCCTGTCCTAACACATATTGTCATTCAATGAATTGCTATTTTGTGATGGAAAAACTTGCTGCTGGAAAATTCTTGACCACCCTTGCATAACTTGAAGTAGAATTTAACGTGAAGAATAAATAAATTCACCATTCTATGGCAGTCTTACATTAAAGCCGAAACCTTCCAGAATTAACTGTTACAAAAAGCTCATTTTCATATGCTGCTTGTAAAATCCTACCCCTTCCTCTTCACACTCAGAGGAGTTCTTGGCAAGGGTTTCAAGGCGGTTACTCAGTACGAAAGCCTGTCTGCTGAATTTTTGAACACACTGTTCAGCTTTCTAGGCTACAAGATGCTAGAGTAAGGGAAGGCAAGAGTACGTTATTAGTGGTAATTTCGCTATTTGATTTCTCCCCCCATCCTTATCAACTAATCAAATTTAGGTAAGAAAACATACTGACATATGGGTCTCAACTTCATCCTATGGAATCTCATTGTTCATTAAAGTTAAGGAAGATTTTAGCTCCTAGCATCACAAAAGAAGCCCTAAATCCAAGAGCAGGTTCTAAACAGTGTCTTTGTGAAGTTTCAGACTCCCTAGAGCTTACACACAAGACACTCTTCTGTTATTCTTGATGATGCATCAACGGTGATGCCCAGTGAGATACTTGGAGGCAAGAAGGGCACAACGCAGCTCCAGATAGAAGAGATGATAGGAGCTGCAGGGACTAAATTTTACTGGAGGCAGATTTTAAACAAGTAGTTTGGGAGATGTCTATATTTTCAGGAGCTATTTCAACTGAACTGCCTCCAGCAGAGTCTTGGATGAAAGCACAATTGCAAGCTGCTGAACACGAGCTCCAGTTAGTCTGTTCCTACTGTGCATTACAAGTCTCATTCAACTGTGTAAGCGAGCATAGGCCCTCCTGTTTCCACCCTCCTTTTGGAGATGTTATAGCAGTAGCATGCCTGCTTTCTAAAGTGAGACACTTTCACCTTTCCAGCCTGTGGTCTAGAGAAGAAGAATGAGCAATCATTTTAGCTGTGTGCTCAGTCAGGGATACAGGAAAGAATTTCTATTCTCCTGCACATGTGCCAAAGGAGTGTGTGTTCAGTTCTTAATTTCTGGGAGGTCGTTGATTCTCCTGCTTTAGTTTCTGAGACACAGAAATGACAGTCGTTTCTCTGCCACAGAGCTAAGTACAGAAAAATCAGCTAGCTGCACAGGAAAAACTAGATTCAGTCATTCTGGAAAATAAACAACTCTACAGTAAATATTTTAGCTATCATGAGATCCTGAAAGCCTGCAATACCACTCTAGAAAAGAGAAAACAAATTAAGGGACAGAATAATATTTGGAGTGAGGAAAGAAATAATCAGAACCCATAGATATTCCAACAGAGGATGAATGAAGGACATACTGCACACCAAACATTTCAATAAAAGCGCAAAGAATGAGGACAGTCCTTGCTGATTATGAACCAAGACTTATATCTGTCATTGCTGAAGGATGAAAGTAAGACAGCATTCATTCTCCATCTAGATTACCCCGACACACCAGAAGTATCAAATGAGTCAAGACGGCATTCCTTTCCTAGATGCCATCAACCTGCATTGAGCAAAATGGAATGCTACTGATGATGAAGCAGCCAAATTAATCCTAACCGGTTTCCTGCCTGCAGTTTGGAGAATTCCACTCTTAAGATCAGAAAAATGTGTTTGTACTGAAAATGTTTTACCCTTATTGAAGAATAAGGGCATTTTATGAGAACCCATTTGATTAGTCAGAGTTGAGTTAGACAATCTGATTTTTTTAAAAAACAACAAGCAACCAAAACCAAAATCCCCAAAAAAAACCAGAAAAGAAATCATAGAAAACACAAATAAAAAATAATAATAAAAAATAAAGAAAACCAAACAAAAAAAACCCAACTCCTCAAAAAAAAAAAAACACCTCCAACCTCAAACCAAAAAAATTCCATAGTTCTTTTCATCACACCTTGATTCCTCTTCCAATGTGATGTTGACAAATTTTGTTAGTCCAGATTGTGCACAGCTTAATCAAACGTCAAGAAACGAATCAAGCTCAGAACGCTACTACTGGCAAATAACAAAAATTGTCCCTGATTGAAGGGTCTGAATTTTTGGAGGCAGAAATGGCATACAAAAAAAAAAAAAAAAAAAGACAACCCACCAACAAAACCCAAATGTATAAAGTATATTTCAGTTTTCTGTGGCTTTCATAGAGAGTCAGAGATCAGCCTGGCTTTGCCTGAAATAGGACACAAGTTTTCACACCACTGTCAGTTTGTTAGAGAACACATGGAAAGGTTCAAACTGAAGCGACGCCTGAACCTAGATAACTTGACACCATGTCTGGACTGTTTTAAATAGTTTGCATAGTTCTAGTCAGGACTCTTTCAGCAGTGTTTGCTGTCTGATGGATGACTAAATGACATGTTTTTAAAACACGAAACATTGGTCATTTTGTGTTTCTGACACCATCTTTTTAATTTCACGGAAACGGAATGAAACCAGCCCAAATTGGTTTTGAAATTCCTATCACTAACTGTACTTCAGTTACCCAACATGTATTTCTTATTCATGTAATACTTAAATGGGATCTTTTTTAGAAGGGAAGTTGAAAAGTTGTCAGAGAACTACAATTTTAGGTGAGAGGGATGGGGTGGTTCTCTCTACACTTCTCCTGACTCACCTCTTCAGGTTCTTGAAAATGATTTGGACTCCTCAGACCAATGTCATAATGTAGCACTGCATAGTAAAATGTTCCATTATTTTCTGCTGGGCACAAGGAACTCAATTTGTGAAAAGTAGACATACAGAGCTTTTTAAGAGTAGACATGTTGCTTTTTAAAGCTGTTGCAGCCAGTGGAAAACAGAAAGTTCCAACTAGCTGAATAGCACATTATCCAAAAAATAATTACAGTTCCTTTATTGTAAATCAAGTGCAAGAAATCCTTATCTTCATCAGTTTCTGCTTCTCCTTAACACCACAACTTATTCTCCAAGACAGTTGTGTTGATTCAGTTGTTTCAACGGACATGTTCCAAAATAGATCTATGAAGTGAACCAGCTGTGGTATTTAAAAATATTACTCTCTTCCCAACTCGTACACACACCTGCCCAAAGAAAAAGATCGTTTCACAGAGCGAGTCTAGTGCGTGGCCACATTAAACAATCATCTGAACGGTTCAATCTGCACCATATGATCACATCTGCTGTCAGGGCAAGTTTGAAATGGTCCAGGCAGAAAAGGCTCCTGTCTTAAGCCAGATTACTGTTAAAGAAAACACACTGTGGATCTGCAGGCTAAATCCACATTAGGGCTCGTTATGGGCAGGTGTCTCCCAGAAACATCTGCAGAATGCCATCCCCATCACCTCCTGTTAAAGTTAACTCATTTGTTATGGGCACATCACAGCAGGACTTGGCCTTTTGTTCCTTGTCAACAGTGCAACTTACACTGTACTATCCAAAAGCCACACAGAGCAAGCATCCTTCTCGTGTTATTAGAAGAGGGCTGGTGCCAATCAACCCAGGACAGTGCAGAGGCTGAGCCCTATTTCAGAAAATTCTCAAACTCTAACACTCTTACAACAAAATTAATTACTACTCTATATAGCCCGATTGACAGAAACCCGAGGCCCTTTGACACTGACATGTCAAAATACAATTCAAAGTGGATGTAGAGAGACACACCGAAACCAGCCTCGTACGACAAGTATCATCTTACACCAACTGCAAAAAAAAAAAAAAAGCCTCCTCTTTTTTAGAGTAGTCACATTTTTTTTTTTTTTTAAATAAAAGAACAGGCCACCAAATTCCACCCCAAAAAATAAATTGGCAGAACAAATCATTAATCTATTCTAATGTAAAATACACAGCTCTACGTTAATGAATATTTGAAATTAAGAGAGTGAGGTTAAATTATTCCTACATAACCTGCAGATGTTGTAGGCAGTCTAAAGCATATGTGTTTGCTTTAGTCGTTTTATGGAACGCATAGCCATATATCGGCTTATCTGAAAAGTTAATTTTTATTTATTGTTTTTTAGCCCTAGAATATTTGAGCACAGGCTCATTCTTTTCATTGGGTAATCATAACTGGAGATGCAGATCTATCTTTGTTCTTTATAAGCTTCCTAGAAACAAATACAAGAAGCTATTCTGCAGGGAAGACTCAGACTCTTAACAAGAACAGATTTTGCAAAATAATGTTGTCTATAAGCTAGGAAACGAAAGAGGGATGGTAGTTTTAACATATTTTCAGAACAGATTCCTTCTATAAATTTGAATTGCTGCAGTTATCTGATTCAAACTTTGGCAGATTTTTAGCAGACCAGATGTCCACAATAAAATGTTATTTAATGTATCTGTGAACAGCTTCCAATATGCAAATAACTCAGTTTCTGCAAACATCTGATGGACAACTGCCAGAATTATGGGTGTTCATTTCAATAGAGTAGAAGAAGTGGCTATAGAGATTCTTAATTTTCGCATAAAACCATAATTTAAAATATTTACTTATTCATTTTTAATAGTGCATAAGGAACATGTTTGTTTCCAGCAAGGAGTTCAAGAACATAATAGTTACAATAAACTTGGGAATAAAATCAACAGTGCCTTTGGCATTGGAAAAATGGAGGAAGAAAAAGCAAATTATCCGAAGGATGTTTAGCAATTGTTTCCCACATAAATCGCACGAGGTGTTTTCACATGTTTGTTGAATTTCGAAGTGCTGTAATAATTTCCATTGCTCAGTTTTAATTTTGTTTTCTGTGATCCTCTGACACCGACAGGCACAGTAATCCAGGCCAGCAGGCCAACACAGACAAACAGCTTGATAACAGACTTGTCCTACTATATGAGAAAGTGTCTTGGTGTATTATACATCCCCCAGACAGAGCACTCCTCAGCATTAGGGATGCTAGCTGGATTGGAAAACATTTCCTCCATAGCCTCCGAAACATCAACAACCACCCCATCCTTCCCAAAGCACAGGACCTAGGGCAAAAGACAACAAGGCAGCTTTGATACCCAAGTAGAGAATAAGGATTTACAGCTCTATCCCTCTTTCTAGGTTTTTTCATTTTAGCTATTTTCTCATTTTCCTAAATAGTGCAAAATTTTCACCCAGCTGATGGGTCTTCTCAGTTGGTTGTAATTTGATTTTTAAATAATCACCTTGCTGACATACTGAATTGTCTCCAGATTATTTTATTAATCTTACAAGAACATTAACAAAAGCAGTTATGTATTGTATTTACTACTGTAAATCAGTAGTGTGTTCTAATTTATGAGAAAGCCCTTTTCCCTCTGACTCCAAAGGAAACATGATTGACCCTGACACAGTTATGTGCTCCAGCAGGGAGACAATCTGTCATGTTCAATCATTTCTTGATCAAATCCAAAATGGCAAGTTAATTGTTTAATTAAGGGAACAAGGCCCTTAGAAACTTCCATGTTCTACATAATTTTATAATGGGTCTACACGAATAAAATAAATAAAATCTGACTGAATGGAGAGAAATTTCATAAGCAAAACCAGTGCTAAATATATGTGATGCTAACAAAAAAAATCTATCGATGACTAATCTCCAGTGGCTGAGCCCAACAAAATAGGTTAAATTTGATGTATTTTGGAACTCATATGAAAAATAATTGGCACATTTGAACACAGTTATACCTCATTTAGATTGTATCGTGTTTAAGACAAAAAACAGAACACAAAAACAAAATTCTTACTTCTTGAGATAATCCTGAAAAACAGGATTAATGAAAAGCAAAGCGTTTTATGGGAAATTGTGCTACCAATGCTGCAACACTTAGAGTGCCTTTCTCATCTGAGAGGATTTTTGCCATCAAAATTGCTGCTGTCTATATCTAGAGGTCACTTTTCACAGCCAATAAAAGTTCGTTTTTATTACACAAAACTATCCACTTGGAACTCCAAACTAGATACTTAACCATGCACTGATTTATTTATCTATGAACGGGCCCCCACACATGATAAACCCCATTATTTTGAAGCAATGTGAAATGCACCGATTCTTTTTCCTACGTTATTCATCAAGCACAGCGTACCTGCACTTCTCATTAATGGAAATTCTCCCAGCATTATACTGTCGATCATGAAAATTCTTTCTTTCTTTTGCTTAAACTGTCATGATTTGATTGAAACTCAAACCAAAATAAAGTTCATTACTAATTTTTGAACAATCACAGCTTTAAGTTCTGACCTCAACATAGCTAAAAACCTTTGTACGATTCCGTCAGCGTTACGTATTTGAGGTTTCTAGTGATACTTAGTATTTTACAGCAAAAGCAAGTAGGTTAAAGCTGGTTTTCCAGCAAAATTTAAACTTCTGTGCTTTATCCAGTGCTTGCTAACATGACTAGAGGTACATACAACATTGCCTATGAACTTTAGATTGATTGATGTAAATTAAACTGCAGGAACTCCATAAGACTCGTAATTGTTAAACGGTATCTGAGAAAGCCCATACATCATATTCATGATTTAGAGAAGACAAGTCAGCCACAGAAGTTTTGATGCTGGGGTACTATTTTTACTTTTAAAAAAAAAAAAAAAAAGAAAGGAAGAAAGTATGGGAACAACTGTAAATTCTGGAAGTTTCAGATGGCAGAGCTTCCGGTCAACTCAGATGTGCCTGGGGAGGTGGATGGGATGTTTTTTGGTTTAGGAGCATAGTAAAGCAAGGACATTAGGAGAGAGAAAGCAAAACAGAGAGAAAGCAAAACAGAGAGAAAGCAAAACAGAGAGAAAGCAAAACAGAGAGAAAGCAAAACAGAGAGAAAGCAAAACAGAGAGAAAGCAAAACAGAGAGAAAGCAAAACAGAGAGAAAGCAAAACAGAGAGAAAGCAAAACAGAGAGAAAGCAAAACAGAGAGAAAGCAAAACAGAGAGAAAGCAAAACAGAGAGAAAGCAAAACAGAGAGAAAGCAAAACAGAGAGAAAGCAAAACAGAGAGAAAGCAGTCAGATATAGGAGCTAATTACAAGCCCTAGAGATTAAATGGAAGGCAGCTCTCAGCTCAGGAATAACATAGGGGAACACAGAATGTGTGTTTTAATTTTACTTTTTAATAGAATCTTGATTGCAAGACTCACACAAGAACCTTAAAATTGCGTAACGGGCCCTCTAACTTCTGTATTTATTTTGAAGCTATGAGCTTTCCGAAAGAGTAAGTTAAGTTATTTTCACTCCGACTTTCACTTTCTTTTCATTGTGACTTATGTTGCCCAGTTTTTCCTCATTTTAATTATGTGTGAGAAAGTTTATAAACTTTTAGCATAACTCAGTTTCATGAAGAGAGAACATGGGAAAAAAACACATAAAACATTTTTAAATTCATGACAAAAAACAAACGAACTTTGCTGAAGACAGATACTTCAATTCTTTTTCCTTATGCCACTCTGCTTAAAAATATAGAAATAAAATTCCCTTAATGTACAGTGGGCCACATTAGGTGAGAAACTGGCTAGAATGGAGAATTTGTTCTTCTACCAAAGCCAGCTCACGCAGGAGCAGAGGGAAACCAAATAATCCTGTCTGGATTCATCAGTGTTTAATCAAAACCTGACTTTTCCCTCCCATCAATTAAAAGATTTGCAGAAGGCAGAAGAGAGGAAAAGGTAATAAGTCTAAAAGCGATGAGGGAATCGGAGGGCTACATCAATAAAGACACATTTTTGTAACAATTGTCTTTGCTCCAGAATGAACAGAGAAGCACAAAGAATCTACTTTCTCCAACCACGCTGAGGAGCTGTGCTAAATCTCTGATTAGACAAAGATTTTCTTTAAACTTTTATAGGAATAAGAAGGTCTCCACTAATGAGAGTTTAAGGGAATTTCTTAAATCTAAAGTGAAGGATACCAGGAGTTGAACATAACCTGAGGGTTTTCCTGTACATGTTCGCTAATATTACAAAGAGCTTTCAGAAAACCCTCTGAAGATCCTGTTTCCTGCAGGAAGAAAAAGAAGCAGGGCAGATAAGACTTTTGGGAGCTGAAAAGAAAAGAGTATTGCTATAAAGTTACATACACAGTATGTTGTTAGTGAAGCAAGTCTTCCAAATGCCATAATGTAATTCCTGTATCTAGGAAGTAATTTGAAATGAAAAAAGCAGAACAAAAAAGTTCTCTCCTCTCCCCTTCGTAAGACAAACTGCTCTAGCATACAAACCCAGTGCAACCTGAACAGGAATACGACACTGTAACTGGGATAACAACCACGCTCATTGATAGTGCTTCTGAAAACATAGCACTGAACCTTTCACAAAGAGCAGCTGAACCCAGGTCTGTCAGGACTACTCCGAGGAAGAGCAGGGGAAGTACAAGAGGATTTTTCACCCTTCCAGAGATGCCAAAGTCTTCTGCCCTACCTGCAATGCGGAATAAGACAGTCCCCATTCACACCCAGAGGGCATGAACCGTTTGATGTTACTGTCTGTCAAGTGTCTCATTGGCAACAACAAACTTAAAAACCAAACCAAAACCAACCATTAGATCATTTAAAGGGTGTAATTTTTTTATCTCTTTTTAACTCTTAAACACAACAGACTTGCACTGTGCTGTCTGTCTCTGTACTGGGCAGGGACAAACAGCTCATCCCTCCTGTAATTCCCCTGTTACAGTGATAATTGTAACATGCCAGAACATGAAAATCTTTACACTGCACCTACTCAACAGCCTGTTGGTGGAGATGGGGACCGAAAAGAAACCCACCGTGCCAAATTCGTCTGCCTTTATTGTGTTCAGTGTGACTACTGCAGCAAATGGAAGCACTGTTTTCTAAATAGCATATTGCTATAAAGCACAGACAGAGGGGATGATTTAACCTTTGTACAAATGGAGAGCAGTCAAGGGCAATAGCAGCTCATGTCAGGTAAGAGAGGCTTATCAATGCTGACAGGGGTAAGAATGGAGAAGTCAGAACGCTTGCTCCTGAGCACAAGGTGTCGGACTCATGGAGACCTTTATAAAGCTCTTTTCTGTTTCTGTTTCATTACAGAAAGCTGCTTTTATTTTGGAAGATCTGCCAGGGAAGGGTGCCACCTTTCCAAATCCTGAGGAAGGTAGTAGCTTGCCCTTTCAAAACAAGGTGACTGAAGTAGGAAATACTGCTGTGACAGCTGCCATAGGAAAGGGACCGAAGAGGGCAGCACTTTGAAGTCTTCCTTGGAGTGCAAGGCATTTCACAAAGCAGTCCTTTCACTGTGGGGGCCTGCAGAGAGCTTCTGGGGCCAGCCTGTAGCAAGCCCCAGCATGGCCCACATGACATCTGCAAGGGAGCACCTATTGATGGGAGCAGCCCTGGGGCAGTACACAGAAGGAGGATGGCCATGGACACAGAAAAGAGATGCAAGAAATCATCAGAGGTGGTAAACTGGCATGAAGAGAACTAAATGACAGCCAGTTGAACGAAGACCTATCAAAACTAAGGCATATGAAGGACTTTGAAAGTTGCTGTGACCGGTTGGACCTGAAAGCATCATAAATTGTCCACAAAGAAATGCATTTAAGCTCAGTGCAGGAAGTTTAAACTTGGAAGAAAGACAATCAGAAGGTTACAACTGAAATAAAGTAGAAAGAACAGATGAGGAACTGTGGGGCATGTGGGAAGGATATTGAAATATATTTCTAAACATTGAGAGAAATTCCAGGACAACATAGAAGAGGATGTGCCTTTAGAAATTTTACTGAAGAGGTCAAAGAGAAACTAATAGAGCATCTTGACCCCCTAACGGGAGCACAGTGTGTGCAGCAGCTACAAAGGAACATACAACAGGTTATAGCAGAGGAGCAATTGGTGGATGCGCAACTGTTGTTATTTCAAGAGCACTCTCTGAAGCTCGGGCCGTCACTGGCCCTTTTCCTTCATTTGGCCTCAGCTGAAACAGCTTGATCCCCTTACCTAGTATTAAATCGCACCACACTTGTCTGAAAGATCTCTCTACACATAAGTGGCACAGAACCATCTTTCGTCCTCTTTTCTCACAGTTATTTCTTCAACAATCAAAGTTTATTTTCTCGAAAATTTCAGGTAAAATATGCTCCAAGTCTGATGCTTATGGAAATACTTGCTCATAATAGCCCACACTGTCTGCCTTCCAGTCTGATGCGCAATGGGAGCTTACATCTTTGTTACTCAGAACTTCCATTACGTAAGCACAGGCGCAGCTCGCTAAGCGTGACCCTGCCTGCAGGTGTTTGCACGTGGCATCCCCGTACGCTACAGAACCAATCACCTCGCTGTGATTCCCACACGTGCAAAAGACTGTACAACATTTCCAGTTTGAGTCATCCACTCTCATGTATTCAGCATCTAGAGTAGTGCTATATCTGTTATATTTTGCACCAAAAAACATCCCAAGTCTCTGACAGTACTGGGAATGGGGATTATTGAACTTGTAACCCATATGACATCAGTCTGAGATTCTGTAGGTTAGGAAGCTTTCATAAGACAATATGTCAGTGGTTGACACAAGGAAAACTTTAAAAAATAATCCTGTCTCCAGTGCTCCCCTTTAGCATGTATTTGACACTACTAACACCTCTTTTGTTAAAGTCTTAAACGCATTTCTGAAGAAAAACTTGCAGAAATCCAGTTCTTTAGAACCAGAGAGAAATTCACTATTCGGCCTCCTTCGCATCTATTGTACAGTTGTGATGGTTCTGAATAATATTTAATGTTTTCTGTTTCTTCTCAACAAGATTTCTGTTTTCTTGTCAGAAAATACAGGAATAAAATTTTGTTCAGTATTCTAATAGCAGCACAAGTGTCCTAGATAAAAAACATAAAATACTTGGAATAATAGCAGCAGCTAGGGGGATTGCATTGATGGACTCTTTGTTATTATGTTACGTGAATTGCAGGAAGCGACTCAAGCGAATATCTGTACTTGTGCAATCTTATTTGCTTTGTATATAGTGGCTCTCATAACGTGGGCATTTGTGCAGTCTTTGTATTTTACATGGCTTCCCAAGAGGAGAAGCAGTGGTGAAACCAATAAAGCAGGCAATAAACCTGTATTAATAATGTATGCAGAGCTATAGATGTCTGTTTATATGATACAATATTAAAGTGTAAATGTGTTGCTTTTTTTTTTTTTTCAGATGAACACGAATGACCAAAACAATGTTCTTAGATTTTTACCAACAGCAATGACATCTTCATAGCGCTACATGTTCAGGGATGCTTTGAATACACACATAGAAAAAGAAGCTCCTAAATTTTTACTAGCCTGTATGCAAGTATAATATGAGTAAGGAAAAAAAAGACAAAATTTGAAGTCTAGAAAATATATCTAATATTAAGCTTATTGCTTAAGAAGATAAACAGAATATACTAATTCAGTGACAAAAACATTTAGCCAAATATGCTAATATTTGTAAAATTCAATTCAATTTGCAAAACTTGAGAGTTTATTACTTTATTATTTCTCATCTAAGTAATGATGCTGGCACTGAACAGCAAAGACTGCCACATCCTCATTTGAAACTGCAGCATAGATACAGCCTTGCATAGACCTTAGCCAAAGATCATTTCAGGTTTTGGTCACAAATTTAGTAAAACTTATCTTATAGGCTTTTGTTCACATGATGCAATGACCTGTTAGAGCACTTTTAGGTCATTAGAGTAGATTAGCGCAATGCATTATATTCACACTTTACCTACTACAACAGTATGTGACTCACAACTGAATGAGAAGAAAGTAACATGGCTATTGTCAGGGGAGACATCAAATTTCACTTCAGGATTTAAAAATTTCATCTCGCTGAGAGCATCTTTGGCACACATTTAGATCTGAAATATCATTACTAATCAACATAGTAAGTATTTTAATTGTAAAGCAGTAGTTATCGTTATCAATTATTATTTAAACCAATGAGATCTCAAATCTTTTAGTAAGTCTCTGATTCCCTGTATTTTTTGACTCAAAGACAGACAAAAGTCTGTGACAAGACTACAAAGTAGTACCTGCCTCTGCTGGGTATCTCTGGTAGATCAGAAGTATTTCTGTTTGATGAAGCGCTTAATATCATAGTAGGATCTTAATTTCACTTTTTACCATTTTATGCAGGTGACTGTGGGACCTGCATAAAACTGTAAACCTAGATCAGCAGTGTAAAAATCAAATTTAGCTAATTTTACAACTGCAGTTACCCAGACGCTCGCAAGCTCTGCTGAATTGCCCAAGTTGTTCTGCCACTACTCTCTATTCAGTCAGCTTGGAGCAGATCGGTACCAAACCCAAGACGTCCGCGCCGTCAGACGGCAGTGCTAAGAACGATTTTTTTTTATTGTGACTACTATAAAGTTGTACTTTCCCAGCTGTTTAAAGCTGTATTCTAAATGTGCATTGGGGACAGCATGAATAAAAGTGTTTCTACCATTTTGATTCATGCCCTAGCATACAGGCAGGTTTTTATTCCACACAGGGAGAACCAGCTCTGTCCACATTCCCAGTCACAAAAACCTGTGTTTTTATGTGGGTTACGTCTTATGTGGGTTTATGTCTTTACAGTCTCCCAGGCAAACCACTGCCATCTTGGCCTCTTATCTCTCCCGTTTCCTATCACCGTCTCAGTTCTCATCTTCACTTCTTCCTTCGCTAACTTCACAGGTTAGAGGAGAGAAGCTTTACCTGCTGCTGTCAAGCAGGAGAACTGGGGAGTGTGCAGATACAAAGGAAATATGGAAATTCAAAGGGACTGTGATTTAAAATATATTCTTGAAAAAAAAAAAAGAAAGATCTCAGTCTTTGGGAATGACAGAGTGAGATTTTCTTATTTTTGCAGAAAGGACTACACACATCAAGGGAGAGCAATACCCACCCGAGAATTTTTGTATAGATATATCTTTGAAGAAGGAGCTTCCAGCATAAATTCTACAATTACCAGGGGACGGACAGGTAGTAGTCTTTCACAAGAGGAGGAAAAAAGAGTTATAAAGAGAAAAAGTCAAGTAGTTTGGAGAAAAGAAACAAATCAAGACATGAACAAAAAAAAAAAAGACTGACAAAAGAACGTGTCCAATTTTTTAGAAAGTTTCAATCTATTCAATACTTGTTTGCAGGATTGCTGAAAAGGTGTGTACCTCTCTGCAGTGAAAGATGGACCCCTGAAGACTTAGATGTTCACATTGAATGAAGAGACAAGCTTTCAGCCTCTCTAGGGCTCAGCACTCTGACATACACAGTGAGGCTGGGTAATTGCTCAGTCCTACAAACACCAGAATACTTCGATTTAACAAAAAACTTCTATCTAGAAAAAGCACTGAAACATACTGAATTTGAGCAGTATTAGGATTAAAGCACATGCTGATAGTTAGAACTGAATCAAGATTCAAGTGAAGAAGTAAAATGTTTAGCTATCTCACCCATCCTGACCAAGATGACATAATCTGAACTTTATTACTTTCGTTAATACAGAAGATAATAAATAAATATGGAAATGTGATAGCTACATGAGGAGACGCATTAAAATTTTGAAATAAAGCTCTAAGTAAATATGAAAGAAGCCGCAACAGAAAAGAAAAGTCTAAGCTGCTTGACCTACAGGGTAAACAATCAAGCAAGACCCTGAGGCTTCTCCCAGCTCCCACTGTGCGTCTTTGAACAAATCACATCATTTCTCTTGGCTCTTACTTGCCTCCTAACCTTTATCAGTCTTGTCTAGTTGGCCTGTTCGGATCTTCAGGCCAGGGCTTGTTTCTTATTATTGCCATACCAAGCACAACCCCTACCAGGTCTTCTGGGCAGCCTGGTACAAAAACATTGATACCTGCAGCATCACTGAAAACTGATAAACAACTTTATTAGATGTATCTTGATTACTAAGAGCATAAGAATCTCCGTACAGGGTCAGACCAAAGCCCAGTGCAGGGTTCAACTGACCTCCCTGTTACCAAAGGTAACCATCCAGGAAAAGGCATCAGCACAAGGCAAGCATCCAGGGATATTTCCTTAAATACCCTCTTCCAAACTCAGCCTTGTATCTCGTCTACTTTTCAAGCCAGTGGCAGTGATACTGGTGTCTTTGTTCAGATGTTGCAGTATCAAACTGAACATTTCAGCTAAGGAGGATGTCCTGCAGGAATTCAGGTCGCTAGTGCAGATGGCGAGTTAACTAATGAAAACTGTTATTTTACAATCTTATAGGCAAACCACAGAGTTTATTTCCTGAGGAAATCACACAATGACTGATAAACGTAGACAACGAATGCTCTTACCTATAGGGAGAAGTTTCTTCCACGATCTGGGAGTGACATGGAATTTCTACCAAAATTCCTAGAACCCTGAGAGGGTTTTCAATATTACGTTTCAATTAAGAGCTCCATGTAAGTGCTGGTGACTTCCTGGTAACCCAGACTTGCATGTAAACTGCTTTTCTGTTACTTTATTTCTTCCCTATAATCCTTTCATTCTGAATAAATAAGATTTTGCTTTATAGAAGCTGGTTAACCTTATGCTGAACTAAAAATCAGACTTGCAGTTAATTACCAGGATCTGCAATCTAAAGCCCTGCAATCTAAACATTTTATATAGAGAAAATTGAAGCACAAAGAAATGAATTAGGCCAAACCAGAAAATCTAATCAAACTTTGGCAGGGTTCAAAACAATATTAAATCTCTTATTGTAATTGCAAAACATACCCAGCAAAAACCAATCATAAAATAGCAAAAGGAAATAACAAAGGTATTAAGAACTACATATACAGTATGACATTTGGGATGCTATATTTCAAAACTTTATCAACACATTAACATATCTTGTAATAGACAATCTTTTTTATATATATATAAGTCAAATATATGGTAGATATCTAAAAAGACGTAATACAGTATTTCTTTACCTGGAGACATTGCAGAATTACCTGAAAAACACTGAAATCCTTTAAGATAGTGTGAGCCTCTTACCACTGTGTGAGATCAGCCCGCATGTAAGCTAAAAATGTACAAAAGGTGCTCTAAAGTCCCATAGAAAACTTCAAAATGTACTGGAGAAAGACCTTAAACATTTAAAATGTTCATAACTCGCATCAGCTTTACATTCTTTAACTGGACTTTGGTTCTGCAAAGTGTTCAGGATGAAACACACACTCACTTAAGAAACTCTAAGTGCTTTAGCCCTGTTTCACTCTCAACAAGTGATCCCCAAAAATACATTCAGAATTATATTGCCAGGCACAGTGATTCTTAACTTACATTGTCACTGCTTGGACTCATCCCTTGCTTGAAGTATCCTGCAATGTCTCTCTGCAATCATTCTATCAGCACCAGCTATAGCACTTCAGTCTCACATCTCTTGGGGAGAAGAGGTACGAGGTAAATAGCCAAAACTCGCAAGACTGGAGGCATACAATCTCCAGAGTCCATATCTCTATGCGAACTGCTCATTGAAACCAATTTGAAATTCTAATTGGTTTAGCATCGTGCCCCTTACAGAGCAGCAAACTGGGAACATCACCAGCTGTTGATTAATTGTCAGTTCAACCCACTCCCCCATTCAATTCACCTGTGCAGTGGATCTGCAAACGTACCCACCTGCAACTAACAGCCTCATTCAAACGAGAAGGAAAAAGAAAAAAAAAAGAAAAAAAAAGGAAGAAAAAAGACCCTTCTGATGCTTTGAAAATGAATGAGAGAAAAATCTGCCTCTCTGAAAAATGTCCATGTCAGATTGCACTCAGTAGATCTGCCAACAGAAAGTTTTGTACCAGGCTATTGGGACAACTGAGATAAAAATGGTACAGTTGGGGACTGTTTGGAACTTCCAGGACAGATGATAAACAGCACTTGTCACTCTGAAAGTGGCTTTTCACTTGGAAGTTTGTGTTAGTCTGTGGACTTTTACACATAAATACATGCAGACACTGGAGTGAAGCATTTACACTATTAATTTTGAGAGAGGCTAAGATAAGTAGGACTGCCATTGCAGTCAAAACCATTGAGAACTAGCACATGAAACATCTAAGGTGCCTGGAAAAAAAAACAAAACAAACAACAACAACAACAAAAAAAATCAAAACAACAAAAACCAACTCTCATCCTATAGTGGAGCAAAAGCCTTTACTCTTGGTATTTTCTTCCTTTTTTATAAAGTTTCTCTTTTTAACACATTTTGGAAAAAATGAAGCTAAGTCTCTTGAAAAACAAATATAAGAAAAAAAGCATACATCTATTTTCATTCAGACAGACCAAAAGGTTGGAGAGCAAATCTACTCCACAGCCTGAGCTCAGTGGCTGCCCTTTTTTCCAGTCCTGCCATGCAAACCATCTAGTTCTTGGAGGATGAGAAGCAAGAACGTTCTACAAGTCACCTTCTCATAGATTTCCTCAAGACTGAATATGACACAGAAACTACAGGTACCATATGCCTGTCTGGAGTGGCAACTAGTGCCAGACAGCATCTGATATGCTATTGGATGCCTACATCTGGGCAACCCCGTGGCTGGGTACCCTCTGTGTCTCACAGAAGGAGTGATTCTCCTCCCACCACCCCGAGTCAGACTCCAGCAGCCCCAGACCAAGGCAACCCTGCTGCCTCCCTATCCTATGTGGCTACACTCTTTTAGGAAAATATATCTTACTTCAGGGGTTTTTAGCTTTTTTTTTTTTTTAAAGAACACCAAAACTGCACAATAATCCTACTGCCCTAGTCACTTAGGCTTTGTGATTTGCATCTATGGGATCTACTAAATCAATGCAGACGATAAAAAAACAAAACTAAAAACATTAAATACTAAGCTCAGACATTCCTCTGAGACATGTATCAAGGTAGGAGAAAGACTACAATAGTTATTACTGTTGAGAGCCTGATGCAATTCTGAGCTTTCCTGGTGAAATTCAGACTGGCAATAAATATACCTCTTTCTTTACAGCCTGTCAAGTCGTCTTGCAGTACTATTTTTAAGACATTTGTAGTAACAACAACAAAGGAATAATATAAATAGATATATTCTATATGCAACAGAGTAGAAATCCTGAACTACTTCATGATACTGTTGGCAGATATAAGCCAACACACCTTTCCCAACAGTGTTAAAATAATTCAGCTGAAACAATATTCTTACAGTTCAGTCCTGCTGTAGATGTAAAAAAAAAAAAACCACAAATTTAAGCTTGAATCAAGTTAATGACTTGATTCAAGAAAGAAAAAATAATAAATAAATACACAAAAGAGGAAGTAATTCGGCATTTACTTGTTTGTATTAGAAATGATCTACCTAGAAAGGGTTGGGCATTTGGTTTTGTAGAAGGCTAGATACAAAACCGCAGCCGCTCGCTCACTCCCCCCGGGTGGGAGGGGGGAGAGAATGGGAAGGGTAAATGTGAGAAAACTCACAGACAGTTTAATAGGGAAAGCAAAGGCCACACGCACAAGAAAAGCAGAACAAAGAATTCCTTTGCTACTTCCCATTGACAGGCCAGTGTTCACCCATCTCCAGGAAAGCAAGGCTGCATCAAGCATAACAGTTGCTTGGGAAAACACATGCCATCACTCTGAATGGTCCCTCCTTTCCTCCTTCTTCCCCCAGCTTTATATACTGAGCATGACATTGCAAAGCATGGAATATCCCTTTGGCCAATTTGAGTCCATTACTCTGGCTATGCTTCCTCCCAGCTTCTGGTGCACCTGCACCCTAGCAAAGCCTGGGAAAGAGAAAAGTCCTTGATTTCTTAGCAACAGCTAGAAACATCAGTATATTATCAACGTTCATCTTATACCAAATCCCATACTCAATCCAAAACACAGCACTATTCACACTACTAAGAAGAAAATTAACACTATCCCAGCTGAAACCAGGACACATCCCAAAATATTTATTTATAGACCAATAATTGGTTAAGCTGGCAACGACCTACGGTTGTCACCATCTGACAGCTGTTTGTTGGCTTGCAAAAAGTAAAGTGGCCTCTTTTCAGCGTGGAGTAGGCCAGGTGTCCACACCGTTAAAAATGTCAATGGCACAACTGTTACTAAATGATGCCGCTGATGTCTGCAGAGAGGCCAGGGCTGGCCAGTACCGAGGAGTGAAAAGCATGCTACCAGCCAGAGGACAATGGGTGAATGACTCCAGGTGTGTTTGATGGGATCCAGACAAATCTGTCTGCGGGGCTCCTCCTCCTGGCCTCTGCACTAGTGCACAAGCCATTTAAAAAGTGACAAAGACAACACTTTTCAAAATGTTAGAATATGAGATTTGAATCTTGCTGTGGTTTGAAAAGGACTGTGAAATCTTCACCTTGATGAGTCTTGTACTACCTAAAGCAATTTAGCATATTCTTCCCTCCACTGAGCTATCAATGACACATTATGCAATGATCATGTAAAATAGGATGGTAGAATCCACAATTCTAGACTAAAGCAAATAGATGGTTTTCTTTGGAACAGCTTAATCCTTTGCCTCCCTCTAGTTCCATGGGTTTTCTAGTTTTGCCTCATTCAGCAACTTTGCAGTGGAAGGGGGCACTGAACTTCATGACCTTATAGAATTAGCTACCTGCACAATTGCAAATATAAACTGTTCTCTCCACAGAGCGATCAAAGACACTTTCTTTTTCCTCAAAACTGAACATGTTAACTAAACCACCATGACAAACTCTGTACTACTGCAGTCAAATCTAAACAGCTGTTCAGTGATGCACAACAACCTCTTCTTTTAAATTCTAGCCTGCTTTGTCTCTCTAACACAACCAGTTACAATTATTTCTTTTTTATTCTTTCCACATCCCTTCCAATCACCTGCAGTCTGAGCACGTGTTTCTGATCCAATCAGTTCATTCTCTGTACCTGCTGATGTGGAGATGACCTGAAGTAAATGGATAATTCAACCCACCTGCTACCCGATTCTTGTACTGAATAAGCTTTAGGAAGGGTTTCAAGAGCTTAAATGTGTTGGCAATTGGGAGCTGCCTTTGGAAGTATATAGAAATAAAACATAAACAAGGATCATTTTGTGCTCTTGTTTTAGTCATTACTGGCCCAGATTTTCTGACTCGGCACTTCAGTTACCTTTAGCTTGGTTACAATTTCTCAGCACTTCACAATCGGCATCAAATTTCCTAATGTTGCAGAAACTAGCCCATAATTTAGCCCAGCAGTGCTCCTTAACAGAAGCCCAACATTGGATTAACCAGATTCATGTGACACAGAAAAAAGCAAAAAAATGGCAGGTGCAATTCTAGCATAGCATCTGTCCACGCTGTGGCTTAAGTGAGCCACTCTGGGTAAAATGGGAACTACCTTTAATTGTCTTAAACCCAAGCAGAAAGCCATTTTTTGAAATGCCCATCTGTTATAACACAGTCATGGGTTCCAGGTCTATTCAGATCCTTCCAAAATTTTCAAGCACCCAAGAATAATGTTTTGTACATATTTTACTAAATTTGCAGTCTCTTCCTTTCCTTATGTCTATGCATATATTATCAATATCTACACATACTGTTTCTCTGGGGATTTACATCTGTAATTTAGCATTTCTCAGTTTACAGAGAAAATTGAATAAAAAAGGACTATCTGCACTGTTAGGTGGTGCTGGATAGTATTACTCAGCTTTGTAATTATCTTGTCTTTATCTGCACAACCATAGCTTCAATCAAAAGAACCTCAGTCACTTCCATTCCTGCTGAAGATAACACGGGCCCAACAGATCACTTAATCTATACCTATTCGGCCGCAGAGATGATAACAAAAGTACCAGCTTCCCTAGGATAATCATGCACCAGACTCATCTCAGAGCAGGAGAATCAGTGCTCCATGAACTGGTGACACACCGAGATGCAATTCCACCACAAGGCAGATTTCTTTGAGACCGTTACAACTTTGAGAAGTTACAACTCAGAGTAGAGGCAGCTCTATCTAATTATTTTATTCGCATACAGTCCCATCAAACACTGAGAGTTTGGTTTTCTCATTACAGCTATACAAGAAAGAGAAATCACTTTGCAAGCCCTTTCTCTCTTCACGCTGTTGTTGTAAGAGGTTTTGCTCTTCTCCATAACGCTGTGTGAGCAACACAAGGGCAAAAGGACACACGAGTGAACTGTGATCACTCATTGCCCACTGTGTCTTGGAGCAGAACCATATTCCACCCTTCAATGCTGATTTGGGTTTCCAATATTCCACTATTTAATTGCCATTAATTTTTTTTTGCCCCCAAAGGATAAGTAGCAAAGTAAGAAATCCTCTAAGAGAGGGAAAAAAAAAATAAATAGACAACAACAGCAACCCCCTTCCAGCCTCAAGAAAACAAATACAGCAAATACAGCTTCAACAAACCCTCTTTTGGACACAGTTTTGTTCAGCAGTGAAATAAAATTAACCAGAAGTATTTTACCAAGGCTATGACATATGTCAACTGTAAGCATTAAGTACTGTAGCATATACCTAATTTATAGCTTTTACAGAGCATTTTCAACTCTAATCATGCTTTTCTCACACTATTTAAATATATTTTTAAAAAACAAAGAGCCCTGTAACACATATTCCCCAATGCACATTTGCAAGAAAAGCATCTATGGTCTCAAATCCAGCATGACTCACGTTACAGAGCAAAAAGAGCAAGATGATTAAATAGACTGGCTCACCCAGCTTGTTTTTACACATCAATAAATAACCTCAACACAGCAGAAATAGAGATGTGGTTTTCCGTTTGGAGTTAATTCAAACACTGGCTCTTCTTCAGACCTTCCACGCTATGTAAAATAGAACTGAGCGAATAATTCATTATGAATTATTCATTCAATTAATTTAATTTCTTCTGCTCACTAATTAACTATCTTGACTTTTTTGAATGTTTTCATTATCTGAAAATTATTTACTCAACAGTTTCTATGAATAACTCCTTGCCTCTAGATTGTTCACAAGCAGATTACTGCAAGAAATCAAAATTGTAAATTCAAGCTGTGCTGAATAGTTTTAATTAGACATACGAGTCACATGGTGTTTTTCTGGTTCCTTATTGGATATATGAAAAAACCCAATCAAATGAACACGACATCACAGATATCTCCTGCAAACAAACCCATTCCAAGACTGACATTTATTTGCCACGAAAATTCTTGAACATATTAATTTTATAGCATAGTGTGATCTTGTTTTAATTTTAAAAAAAATAGTAAAATAAGCACGTTAAATTAGAAAAACAAAACACAACTTGCATGAATCTATTCTTTAACCACTTCAGCTTCCCCTACAAGTCTAGGTCCTCTTCTAGGCTCAAACCTCCACCCACAGGTCCCTACTCTGAATCTTGATAAAGGAAGAATAACAGTGCCAGGAGTAGGGATAAAGTCAAGAGGATGTCTGAGTCTCCTCTCTAGTCTCCATTCAAGGAGAAGGTAATGTCACGGCCAGGTGTAGAAAGCTGTAGGGAAGCTCTCACAGAGGCTACATGGTTCTTTTTCTACTTTCCAGGGGAAATCGAGAAATTTATGGGGATAAACAAAAAGACCATGTAGAGTAAGTTTTGTCTTTTGATTCAAATCACACCTCAGCACTGGGTTCACTGTTTCCTCACAGTGGCACCCAGGCAGGTCATTCAGCCATCTGGGTCTCTGTTCCCTAGCTACAGACTCAGGGACAAGAACACGTCCTTGTCTTGTCTGGTTGATGCAATGGTAACAAGCATAAAAGAGAATGATGGAATGGCAGACAACTGCAACAAGAAACCAGAACATGGTCAATAGCAAATGAACGTGGCTGGGGAATCATCTACATACACAGAGGCAAGGTATACACAAAGCTTTTCAGCTTTCCAAAAGCAAAGCAAAGGAATTTTGTTTGGTGCATCATCTACTAACAACAAAAAAATCTCCCCAAAACCCCAAACCTACCTTGGACATATCTTTCTTCCTACAGTTGTTGCTGCTTGTAAAAGGGAGATATTCACTTTCACTCCCTCCAGGGTGAGAGGAAAGGGAGAAGTTAAGATGACAAATAATAGTCTAACAGAGCACGGAGTATTTCAAAGAGAAACATAGAACTACTGACAACTACCTACTGTTTCTCAGAGGAGATGGCAGCAGACCATCTCATATGGGATGGAAAAATGAGAAGCAGGTATGATTGTTGTAATCATTACTTGCTATGACCTGAGGGAACTGAGCTGCTGCCATCAGTTGAAGTTAGTTGGCAATTCTCTTGCCAATTTACAGCCAAGAATTATATCTACTTCCCACCCACCTGAGGTGGAGGAATTGTGCTGTGGACATCTCATCAGATGTGAACAATCAATCTTAACCGAGCTCATGAGACACATGTGATGCGAGTCATCTGCTAAGAGTTACAGTTTTTAAACTTAGGTGGTGGTTAACTAGGTGTATGTTTTCCTAAGAAACGTGCCAGATTTGGATGTTTTCACCCACAAGAACAAATCATTCACTTACCTCTGTGCAGATGATAAATTATTTCGATTTAAGTCCTAAAGTGTCAGAATGACCTTTTCCTTCAACACATTAAAGACCCCATACACCACAACTGAAGACTTTATGAAACAGAAGACTATATATAGGTTTCGCCAAGCAGAACTCTTAACATACATTACTAGTTAAATTGTCTTTTAAAAACATTTTCACATAGTACGTTACAAATAGATAAAATATGATTTCTATTGAAATAATTTCTACCTCTGTCTTTGATCTAATATAATGTATTTCCAGCCAATTAATTCTAGTTTAAATTAGTGTCCTACAGTATTTTCATTCATACAAAACAATTTTTCTGTAATACCACACGGACTTATATTGATTAAAATCCTTGGATACTTTCTTAAATATTTAGAGCTGAACTTTAATCCTGCTCACAAAAACAATCTTAACTCATTTCTTGACTACTGGAATTCCTCTTATTAAGTCTGTAGCATACGTGTTACAGCAAACAGATTAAACTCTTGGTGACAATATGCATAATGAAGAGACCCCACTCCTTACAGAGAAGGCTAATTAATCATTAGGTGAGTGCTAGTAAATTTTCTGAATCACCAAGTTTCTGACAGACACGCTGTTAAGCCAGCAAAATGCCCACAGATGTTACTTGCCCATCAGAGGGGAACATATTCTCTTGAGGACTCTGAGCATCTTGTCACAGTTTATTTATTTATTTTTGAATGAAACAAAAAATTAGCAAACCCGTGTAATGATTAATGTATATGTGCAAGCAAATAATAATAGCATGAAGCCTATTAATAATTGAAACTAGTGCTAGATTTTAAGATACTAACGTAGAAATGTGAATTGCTTTCCAGCAGCTCTCTGAAACGGTGCAGTTAATAGATGTGTAGCACTGTCTCCCTAATAGCTTAAGCACAACTTAATTCAGAGAAAACAATCCTGAATTTTCACAGCAGGTTCTCAGTTTTACTTTACTGCCTCCCTATGCCTTTTAGTACTTTACTAGAGCAGTCCCCACACAGAAACTCCATCACTAGGTTCAGTAACCTGTGCCATTCCTTCCCACTGGATATAAAAGCCAGAGCCTTGGAGCAGTGCTCTGTCTGCCAAGAACCTCCCGACCCACTCTTCACCTGGTTGGAACTGGAGGACGTGTCACACGCTTCCCCCACTGCCCGTGGGGAGCCTGGTTTTGCTGGCCAGGGTATGTCCAAATATACCACAAACCCAAAGGCAAAATTAGACCCAAACCACACGGCCTTTGTAGCACATCAGATACCTGGACCAGGCTTTTGCAGGATACACGATGACAATGTGTCTGACAATGTTCTACTCAATAACACCTTAGATCTGCAGTTTCATTTCAATTCTCATTCTCCTTCACAGATTTTATAAGGATTGTCATGGTCTCAGAAGAACGTTAATGAAGATTTTTTAGGTATTTCTGTAACAACAGGGATATTTTTCAGGTGCAGAATTCCAGGCAGGACCTCAGCAGGGCTCAAGCCTGAAACCTCCTTTCCTCTCTAAACATTTTCCTTTCAACAATCTTTAACTTCTTTTTTCCCTTGCCATTACAAAATATATTAGAAGCTGGCATACATGAAAACTACTGTTTCTTTTATTCCTCCTCCTCCCTCCCCAGGTATTAATTACACTACAGTTCATTAGCTGAGCTCATTAAGACTGCAGTACAGGTAGGAAATAGGTAATTGGCTAGGTACAATTATTACATTAATTTAATTAGCTGTTTTGTGCTTTTATCCAAAAGGTGACCTCTGTGGATACTGGAATAGGTTTCACTCCCTTGCTACCGGCTGGGTTGCAGGCAGCCACGGGTCTGTGGTTACCCAAGAGAATGAAAAGCCACATTAAAATTGCTTTTGGTGTGGTTCAGGCTGAGGGGAAGAGGCAGCTGTATCCAGATAGCTGTCGTACGAGATTGTTGGATTTTAATATGATTCTGTCCCTCCTCGCTTACTTGAATGCCACTGATATTTTATTGCGTGCCAGGCAAAACACAAGCCTGGATATGGGGAACGTGGGAGCATACTACCTCAGCGAAACATCACGAGGCTTTGTGCTCGAGACAGGCTAGAGCTACAGCAAAGCCAGAGAAACAGATTTAAAAGCATGGAAGAACAGAGAAAATGAACACACATTCCCATATAAATGCGACAGAGCTAGCTGATGCCAGCGTCGGAGCTCCTGGGACATCCCTCCCATCCCTTTTCTGGGACAGTGCCTTGGCAGAGCAGGCAGCAATGGCTCGCAGGGGCTGGTGACAGTGCCACGAACAGGATGGCCAGCCTTTCACCCCATGTCACTGCTGAACATTTGCACAGGGCTCATCACAAGCTGCCCCAAAACACTCCTAGAGGGCTTTTTATTTTAATATTGCTTTAATTAAACAACTAGAATGATTTGTTCCTGAGAATACCACGCAAATGAACACCATTGATGGGAAGCAGCTCTAGGGGATTCTTTCAATTAAAACAGCAATTGGTGGAGGTGGCAAGGCATGGTCCAATTCCCATTTAAGCAAATGTGACATCTCCCACTGACTAAACTGGGAGCTGGACAAAGCCCAAAACAGAAAAGGAGGGAGTCAAGCAGTGGGTGAGTTCAAAACAACATTAAGAGGTTTACTTATCACCTTTATCAGAAAATGTCTTTGTGTAGTCTACAAAGAAGTTCCTATTTTCCAAAGAATCTTCTGCCTAAACAAAATGCAGAGATACATTCTGTTTAGGTAACAAGAGCAAGATTTTAAGTAAGAAAAAAGTGTGGGTTTTTTTCATTTTCATATTTGTGTTTATTTTGAAAAGTTTTCTCTTCAAAAAGAAAATATCTGTGACTATTCTGAAGCTTAATATTTTGTTGGTATTACAGACACTCGCTCCTAAATTTCACATTGCTAAAATCCATGTTTATGCACTTACAGCTTCAATATTCTGTAACTTCCCAGTGTTGGCAAACAGCACAAATAATACCTGTCTGTTTGTGCAATCACACAGGGGATGTAGCTGGGATTACAAATTACCTCCAGACAAATAAGAAGCACAAAACATAAGCTTGTCAAGTCAACTGGAGCAAATTGGTGTTGTGCTGGAACAAACTGGAGAACTAACAAGCAATACAGATGAAATCATGGACAGCCGAAGCAGATCCATAGTTTATCTTCCAGAGTCAGTTAATGTCAATGTCAGTGAAATTTGCACAAGCAACAAACCCTCAACCTCAGCTCTGCGCTAGCTGACATTTCCCTCCTTTTAAAATTGGCAGTGTGAGCTGCGGAACCTAAATTTAACCTCTGGAGAATATGCCACATGACATCTGTGTTCTTTACATGTTCAGCTTAAGACTTTGAAAGCTAATTTATCCATATGCAGCACCTCAGTAAGTGACTCGCCTAGCAACTACTGAACTTCTGTCACTTGTAGGCTTCTGTTGGCAGAGCCTTTTTCTCTTGGGAACTCATTCTTTAATAATGACCGTCTTAGACCCCTGAGGATGACACTAATGAGCATTTGAAAATGCCAAAAATATCTAACAGCATTCACTGATTTTGAAGGAACACCAGCTGTTAAAAGTGGCCATTGGGCCAATAGATTCTTGAAACAACTTGTGCCAGGCTGTGTTAGTAGATTCATGTTGAATTCTCAGATCCAAAATACAAACATTTAAACAGACACTTGAAATATTGAAAGCCAGATTAAAGATTTCTTACAAAGTGCTGCCTCTTACATGCTTAAGAGAAAAGTACGTGAGAAGAATTGCTAAACAAGTATCACCTCCAAACCAAAATAGCTTCAAAATAAGGGACTAAACTGCAGTGACAAAAGAGCTGTAAAGTCCAGTCGTATCTCCCCCCCTGCCCCAAGGTCCCCTGAATCCAGTTGTAAGTGAAGAAGGGTATGGAGAAGTGGCTTTTCCTCCAGACGTTACACTGGACCTGTCCTTGCACTGACAGAAAGCAGCAATGCTCTCAGCCACAAAAGCAGCATTGCACATTTTGCCCTGCATCGGCCTACATATCCAGAGTTTCTGCAGCTTTACAGAGAAGTCACAAATTAGGCAACCATGCATTTACTGAATTTCCCTCCTCAGAGAAAGTAGGTTTTTTCTTTCGATCTGCTGTCTTTGTTCCACATGTTATAAAGATAAGAACACAAAATGACTCCACACCTGCAGAACAAACGCTACTGAGAAAACAAACACATAACACACTCATATGTTGGTCAACGAGGCTGGCTTCATGGTGACTCTGCCATGCATTTCCTTTGATCTAAACACCCTGTGCTCTTCTCTCCATCTTACCCATTTCTGTCTCAGGTTTCAATGCTGTATGGGTATGATAGTGACACAAAACAAGTCTGCAAGCTATTTACCCGAGTTTGAAGCGGAAACTCTAAGTACCAAATAAAAATAGATACTTCTAGCACTTCATAGATATGCTTAACATCTTCCCCTAAAGAAATAAGCAGTAGCATAACCAAGTATATTATCAACAAATCAAATGTTCTGCAAACATCACAAGGCCAGGAGAAAATGAGTTTGAGAGATTATCCTGATTCTTTACTTACACACCCCCATTTGTGGAAACACTCAGCTGTATCCTCCCTTTTTATCAGAGCAAAATTAATTAAATAGGTTATCATTTCGAATAAAAGAGGAGAAATAACTGGTACTACAAAGCCATACTTAATGAGGAAACGTTACTTGAGAATAGATAGATAGACATGTACAAAAAAAAAAAGAGTAATTTAACAGGTTTAAAACTCTGTGCCTTTCATATATCCATAGCCATTTCAATAAAATGATGTGCTTGTTTTGGGGAATCCAGCCCTCCTGAATGAGTTTAAATTACTCCATCTATTTACAGTTATTGAATAGCAAAGTACTAAAGGAAACTATGTCAGACAATAGCTAGACAAATGTTGATAGCATCTTGTCACCAACCTGAGATGAGTCCTTACTTAAACATTCAAGTAGCTTACACAGGGAAAAGGAGCTGTTCATATGTATTATTGAGCCATTGTATAAATGCCTTCTGGATCAGAATCCTAGATTGTCCTATCTGTAAGATAGGAGCAATTTCTTTACTATACGTTAACTTTAAAAAGTGTCCTGGTTCCTGTCTGTAGACTGTAGGCATCGAATAAAGCATTAAAAAAACTCAACCACCAACCCACACCACATATTCAAATTCATTTGATCTGTCTGAATACATGCACCCATGCATTCTCACACACGTGCAATGAGTCTGTGTGCTTTGTCCACTATTCCAGTGAGCAAGTGAAAGAGGTTGGGCTACCGACAACCAGCAGAAAAGTAATTTAGATCAGATAAAAACTATGGCTACAGACAACAGCCTTCATTCCAAATTATTAGTTCCAGAAAACTTGCCAACTAACCCACCAGAATAGCTATGAGAAAAGAGTTCTTTACAGTTTCATGACTTTGGTGTGCAATCGCTGGCAGATATTGAAGACAGAGCATGTTAAATGGCCAGAGGTTTCAAGGCAATCATTTTCTCATTCTGTCTTTGGCTACTGAGAGGTGTTCTTCTGCTTACTTATTTCCTCTTTCATTTAATTCAAGAAAAATAAACACAGAGCAGAATCTGAAATGCACATGATTAAAATGAATCTCTTCAAAGTCTACAGACCCAAAATCCTCTTGGTACCACTTTATTTTAAGGGATGCCCAACAATGATTTACTGTGAGATGAATAATACATTTATATCACATACTAGTTGTAGCAAAACTAATCTATAAATGTTTAATAAATATTCTGTAATGCTTTTGGTGACCATGTTATAAATAAGTAACAACAGATTTGTGATGAAATATTTATATACGTTTTGGCTATTGTTATGCTTTAAGCGTTCAAGGAGACATTACTAACAAAGTGAATGGAGTCATCAAGGTTATGGATATGTTCTGTAAGCCATTTATAATGAAATGTTCAACACTTAAAGTAAATGCGTTTGTAGAGGTTGTTGACAATGTGTAAGTGTCTAACAAACCATTCATACTAACCTCCACACAGATATAAACGATATGTTGTCATTTGATAAGTCATTTATAGTGAGACGTGAAACTCTTCTCAGCTGGGAATATATTGTAAGATCTTTGTGTGTTCCTGCATACTAACTGAGGCATACTTACAAATACATGGTTAGATCTTGACAAATCTCTTACAAGTCATATTATTAAGACTTCATCTTAGCTATCACATCAGACAACCTGAAGGCTCAAGAGCATGGATAACTTTCAGAGAAGCACTGGGGTCAAAAAGCACCATGAGGGTTCTTCCCATACAGTGGGATGCTAAATATCCACTGCTTCAAGGCATGGCTGTGGAAGGTACACAGTGAGGCCCTAGCTGACTAACAGACCTTAGGAGTGCTACAGAGATGATGCCAGCCTAATATATTTAGCTAATGCCATCACATTTGTAGTGACAGCAACTTAAGAAGACAACACCTATTACTATCACGGAAAGACCCAGAAAATAATAAATCATATAACAAGTGTTTTAAGGAAAGGATTCTTAATGTTAAACTATACACACATCCATCCCAGTATCAAGAATAGCCATTATACCAGGTTCTGACCTGGGCAAGAAAAACCACGTCCCTTGAACTTTACAAACTCAGAGTACTTCTGATACTATTTAAAAAGATAGGCATGAATGTTTCATAAGGATATTAATGATTTATTTATATCACACACTTATGCTTCAGGTTTCACAGCGCCCTTGTTTGTGGTGGGAAGCACAAGTGGTTGCTGTTGGCTCCCACAGCTGCCGTAAGAGTTCCTGCTTTATACTCAAACCATCCTCAGCACTTTCACAGCTCCTACAAAACACACTGATCTCTCCAGCAACCACGTGTTCACAGCTCTTACTGACTCTCAAAGACTCAAATGTTCTGGACAATGGCATTGTTTTCATGATAGAAAATCATAGTGATTTCCTCACTTAGTGAAAAGAGCACTGCAAATACTTGGGAAGGTTTAAAACCTATTTTAAATAATACCATTAAAGGTAGAAGGATTTAAACTTCCTCTCACACAGCCACTCACCCAGGGCTTAACCATAGGGGATTTGGCTTGAAAAACTGCAACAATATCAGAACAACAAGTTGAATGCAGGAAAAAGTAATACTCATTTCTGTATTTCGGTTAATCTTCCAAAACACAGGACTGTTATAGTCCGTTAGAACATGCATATAGCCACAGTAGAACTAAAAAAATAAATGAAGACTTCCTTTCAGTTCCTCACAAAGATGATAAAGTGAATGCCATTGAAGGGAAGAGGACATCAACATGAGCTAAATTAGCCAAATCACTTGCTCAAAATATGGGATTATATTGCGTTAAAACTTCCAAGGAAATAAACCCAATTTTAAATTCAATAATTTACTTCGACATTAGGAGATATTGTATAGCAATTGTAATGCTAATTTAATTGCTATACTATTTTGTATGTAGTTCTACAGTGCTGATTCATTCCAGGGTCAACATGAGGTTTGCTCATTTTCTGTCTCTACCAGGAATATCAGGCACATGTGAGAAATATTAGATTTTGGACTTCATTTATCCCCTTTCAAATTGCAAAATAAGTAAGACCTGAAATACGAAAATAACCTTCACTCTGTCTCTTTAGCTACTTGCAAAGACAAATTCTTATCTCAATTGTATCCATATCCTCAGCTTTATAGCAACACTAAAACATTAGAGGGAAATACTTTCTAATAATGATACATTAATGAACAATAAATTACAGAGGAAATAATACTTAGAACATCCATATTAATACTAAATGAGTTCTTCATTATTAATATAGTATCATAAATATAAAAGGGAATTATTGATAATTAGGCTATGATTTTATATTGTTAAACACCAGAAATTATATTTCATTTCAAATAATTTTAATAGATGTTGAAAAAGTTATCCACCCTCCCGCACAGAACTTCATGTTAAGTAAAGCAATCTGTGCAAAGGACGGGTGCTTCAAATGCACAAGCCCTGCCCTGCCTGCCTTAAGTCAGCAATTATTTCCCTGACTAACAGGGAAGCTTCTTTTCATGAGGATTATAAAATTAGAAATAACACGGCCACAGATTCCAGAAAAAGGAAGTAATAATTAATTTGCACTTGTATAACACCTTTCCTTTTGTGATCATCAAGCATTTTATTAGTGGAGTACTGAATTGGGAATCATCGATATGAAGTATGTCCCAGCGGTCCTATGCCTAATGTCCACACCAGTGCAAACACTGGAGTTCACCATCTCATGTCTTCAGGTGTTAGACTCTGATAGTACAGAAGAAGAACGTGGCCTTTTTCCAACAAAACCTGTTCTGATGACAAACTCAGATTTATTTTCTCATAGTTATTTGCCTTTTCTTCTCTCATTTCTTAAGCTTCCCTGATGAAAGATCTCCCATCTACCTGCTAAAAAACTGCTGTTGGTGATGCTGTTTCAACACAAAAATAAGGTGAAAAGAAACAGTGTTCAAGTAGTGCATAAAACAATAAAAACTGTAAGTTTTTGTTACTTTTCTAGCAGCTGAGGAATATCAGCGTGAAAGAATCAAGTACTTCTGTGTTTAAGTGGGAAAACGGGGGCTTCATTATGTATAATAATTACATTCCACGCAGCAGAATATTACTGTCATATTAGAGGGGTTTGGGCTGTTGAGACTTAAATAAGTGATGGAACAGGAAGAAAGGATCTACAAAAATTCTTTTTAGTTTTCTGCCTTCTCATTATTTAAGGGGAGCCTTCTGTACAAAGATGAATTTGCACAACCCATCATCAATAAAAGCTTTGGAAACTTAACACTTCATAATTTTACTTTGCCACTGATTTAAAAGGAAAAAAAAACACATGTACACCACAAGTGACAAACTGCAATCTCACAAGCCACCATGACTATGCAAATGCTGTCAATAAGGTCCTAAATAGCTCATTCATTGCCAGAGACTCATACTGAAAATTGAAGCTCTTCTTACCAAGCTATTGCAGACTGGTGGTTATTTTTCATTTAGATAACACTGTTTAAAATATAACTATCTTGCTGCGATATCATTTGTCTCTCACGTTCTTTGAAGTAGCGCACAATTCAGAATTTTTCTTGGCAGCAGTACAGAGAGACAAGTGTCACAGTTGCAGCCAACTCCCCACTGGCCCTGCTCCTCTTCCCACTGCCCTCTCCAGGCTCGGCTCTGCAGACTCCTCTTTGGTTCACTAGCACTGATATTTCTCTGATCCACCAGTGACCAGATTCCTCTTGCCTAACCAGTAAAAGCCCCACAGGCATTTTTTGCATTATTACTGGGACTGGATGCCTTTGGGGCTGGGTTAGCCCTGAGGTCAGAGAGGGGCAGCATGTGGGTCAGAGTCAGCACAAGGGAAGCAGTGGAAGTGCAAGACAGGAAGACAACAGCAGTCATCTGTTAGCCTGACTTTAGCTTCTTATGTAAGGCATCAGGACAAAAGCATCTGCAACCTAACTTAGTCCTAAAAAGTGTTTTTGTGATGGAGTTCTCTGTGTCCACTCCAAAGAGATGGAAGAGTCTTAGAAACGTAGCTGCACTGTATATTCTGCTACTGTGTATCCTCACAGAAAGAGTTATGTCAAATGGAGACATAAATCTGTGGTCAGATAAAAAAAGGACTGGGGTCACAGAATGGAAAACCAATGAGAAACATTAAGAAAGAGGAATGTGTATATATAAACATTTAATGAAGGTTTGTGCTGTCATGTGACTATCTTAATGCGATAGTTATGCTCCAAAATAATAACTACCAAGAAAGTCTCTAATTAGGGGAACCCAAGCACTGTAAACTGGAATAGCCTGTCAGATTGAGATTTCTCTTTCATAAACTCTTGGAATTGCAATGACAAGAGTTCATTTAATGGATAGGAGACAGTGAGACTGCTGCTTTCATGTGTTACTGATCTTGCTTTTAATGATAAAACATTTTTCCTTTCCTCCTTTTGTTGGAAATTATGCAGTGAAACTCCGGACTGCTCAGATGCAGTCAGTGCAATTGAAAAGGTGCTCCCAGTTTCTGAGGCTGTATATTCAATTAATGTAATATTTCACAACATTTTCAAAATGCAAGTTTCTTAGAAAAAGAGACATTACTGTGAAAGAAGAAATCTAAAATACATGTAAAACACATTTTCTTGAGAAACGATTTGATTCAAATTGTTAGAAGACAAAAACCCGTAAAGGTCTCTCTTATGCCTTCTTTCTTACTCTCCAGCCAAAGTTTCAGGACCATAAACTGGCATCAATGGAAGCTGCATCTCAAATGAAAGGAATATATGGCCTTTAATGGAAGAAATTTTTACACTTAAAAGAGAGAGAGAAGGAGCATTTCTATGCTTTGCAGTCATTCAGCATAAAATTACTTACTTATTATTCATTACTATCTTTAACTGCTTTATTGAAGCATAATGCAAAAAAGTACCTGTCCATACTTAGAAACCAAAATTTTGTCTATCCATTTGGTTTTGGGTTTCAACATCTATTAACTCCCTTATTTCCCCTTTTTTGACATTGCTAGGTCAGCGCACCGACCATTGCTTGGGTGTGACAGGGACAACAGCACCCCAAAATAAAAGTCACAGCAAATTTCAATTGCATTGCTTGCAAAGAAAAGCCAAAAATGAGGTTGCTAAGAAATAGCAAAAGAAAGTTTGAAGTGCCGCAGGACTTGCTGAGGGTATTCAGTGTCTTAGGACCCACAAATTGCATTTTTTCCTTAAGACTTGCTGGTAGTGTTTGGTTTCCTTGAACTCAAAAGCTTCACCCATCTCCACTAAACTTTCTCATTTCACATTGAAATCCTTTGGCTTATTCATCTCCCCTGTGCTCAGGATACACAGATTCTGCTTTCTCAGATATTTTCTGGGAGGAGGGAGACAGAGACCACTGACTTCCTCCAGCAGCCTCTCTCAGATTCTGTGCTTCTGTAAATCCTGATGTATCAGCAAGCCCTGAGTCCTACCTGGGGCTACATCCCAGGGGAGCAATCAGCTGCTTTTTCTACAAACACACACACACACACAAAAAAAAGAGCTTCTGAGGAGCAGACAACTATATTCCTGAATTTGGCTCAAGAATAACGAAACAGAGGAAGTATCTGCCAGTACCTGGATCAAGCCCAGCATGCATTCAGATCAATTCTTTCAAAGTATTACATGGACAGCTGCTAATCACTTATTTATCATTTGCAAATATTAAATATTTTTTCCAGATTATGAAGAAATGCCTTAGTGAAGACAAACCAGTGATTTCATTTAACAAACTGTTTCATCTGTTAATGGTTGCAGATTTTCTGATGTCAGGAGCTGTCCTCTGCTTTACTTCCAACTTTAGGTTCATGCAAGTCCTTCGCAGATAGAAAACACGTGCTGTGACTTGCCCTCCTTTGCACTCCTCCAGCTTTACTCAACAGTGCTGAAATTTAACTGAGACCCCAGCAGTGCCCCCTGCCCTTCCACATTTCACATTCCTTATTGCCACTACACATTCCCAAGGGTCTGCTGCAAGTGCACCAGGATGGGCACGGATTCCCCACCATTCCTCCAATTGCTTCTCATCCCTGCCTGCATAGTGCAGTCCAAGCTACCTTACCTTACTCAGACGTTATAGGTGTAAAGCAATGGCTAACACATTGATACCCTCCTTTTTTTTTTTTTTTTTGCAGCTGCTACAAATCAAGGTACAAGTTGGGTTATTTGCCACACAGAGATTTCTCCCACTACAATTAAAGAGATACTTGAGCCTTTCTAGTTGCTTGCCAGCCAGACAGAAAGGGCAGGACACCTATCTGCCTCCTGAGGAACATGGAAAGAAAAGCAACCAGCTATTCTTTTCCCACTTTGACACATACTTTTGCAATCCCAGTGTCTCACAGAAGTCACTGCTTGGAACAGAGATGGAAGTTGAAGTCTTCTAAATCTCAGTGGAGAGCACCTGATCACTGCACTGTCTTTCCTGATGGACAAGCTCTCTCGGATTTAGTGAGATGTTTTAAAGAGTTAAGGCCAGAGCTGCCAGCTCTCTGCTACAGACAAAGTGGCTGTGCAGCAGCTGCTTGGCCACATTTGGTGGCACAGTGCACTGACATCAGCCACCACCCATTCCTGTTCAGGTTTACCCCAGCTTTGAAGCCCAGCACCCCCAGGCCCATCCTTGCTCCCAGAGTCACAGCCTGTGGCAGCAGGAAGCCTGAGTGCTGGAAAATAGTGACCTCATATCCACCCCATCAGAAGAAAGTCAACCGAGCTCAACATATCAAAACGGGCTTTTCCCATTGTTTAACATGAACCCAGGGTATACACCTGAATAATGTTATTCTGCAAATGAATGGACTTCTCATTCTGTTAGCACAGCCTCCCTGTTGGTTGGAAGTTTACTCTTTCGGCAGTTACTCTGGTGGAATGTAATCATTTAACTGTGATTTATGGTACAGCTATATGCAGCTGGCTTAGTGCAAGGTGAACGCACAGCAGTACTTTAATAGTTCTTTTCCATTAGCAGGTATGTTTTTCAGTTGGCTTCACTGCGATTGGAAGAGTTGATAAATGTAACATATAAAACACTGTTGGTAAATGTCTTCAGGCTACGAGTAAGCTTACTGCTTGCCTCTCAGAAGGTGAGATAACTATATGCCTCTAGAAAATAACCTTCCAGGTGATAGCTGCGACTAAAAATTTGACGGGGAGGAGGAAAGAGTGTTTACAGTAGTGAGCTTAAAAAGGAGCATCCATTCAGAAGCAGATCTAGGGCGAAAAAACAACCTTCTCTTCCTGCACTGCTGTTCTTGCTTATAGATTGTCTTTCTAGATATTGACACTGATGCTAAATGACATTAATAATTGCTAAGTTATACTAAATTGTATATCAATCAAATTAATAATGTCTACCATACTTGAGGCATTTAGATTCTTCAAAATCACTAGCATCTGCTCCTATTAAAAATGACAGATGATTTGCAAATCCAAACTTTTGGTGAAAAACATTAGCTAACAAGGTGAAATTAAAATTTACATCTTGTTCCAACATAATGAAGATAATTAAAAAGAGTGATAAAAAACCCTTTGATTAACCCTCATTCCATTTTGCACAGCACTATTATGCAAATTAAACATTGAATATTGTAAACTTAGTACCAGTAAAATAGTCCAATATAAATATATTCTAACTTAAAAGTGAAGAAAATATCATGTCCTTGGATGTCTGACTGCACCCTTTGCCATTGCTGAGTTAAAGACCAGAACTGGGGCCACGTGCCCCAGTGAGATAACTCATGTCTTGAGTAGCTGAAGGACTAGAGTTTGCTCCTGTTTCTTTCCGTACCAGGTACCATATTGTTCCCACAATGATTTTGGTGCATAGTTCAATTAGCCTCCCTACTATAATCAAGCTGTGCTCTGTCATTAGAAATGTTCAAAGCCTGCAAAACATGCATCAGAATTGCTGTGGTTTGGGTTACTGAGTTTTGTTTTAGTGATTTTAGTTTAGTTTTCTTGTTTTTCCAGGGGTAAATGTATCACAAAAACGTGCATTTCAAGTTCTGCCTGATAGAACGATGTCTGGCAGCGTCGTATGGCTCTAAGCATTTAAAAATCTTTGTTCAAAGCCCTTTTGGTTCCCCAGGAGTCCTTCCTGTGCTCTCTACAGCCACTCTGTGAAGGTCTCAGCTGAAGACAAAAGCACATCAGCAGTTCTGAGTTTCAGGATTTCTTTTCCTTCTGTCTGGATGTTTGTTTTGGAAGGACAATTCACGGGTTCCTGCCGGCAGGTTTTCGGGCGGGTAAGCCTGCCTTTGTGGTACAGGACTAGGACAGCTAACAAGTATTCAAAAAAGAAACTTCTTTAAATTCACAATATCTATCTTGCAGAGAAAACTATCACTGTGCAGGGACACAGATGAGGTGGTACAAGGGCTGTAGTCTATCTCTCAAATCCCAGCTGCTGCTTAGAAATACTATATATAATGCTCTCTACCAAATCTACAGGAAGTCATTGACCAAACTACTTGTCTGCTTCTCCCCTCCTCTCCCAAATTAGAGTAGCTAACTTAATGAAAAATGATTTTTTTTTTTCTTTTTGTCGCTTAGGAGGGTCTGAACATAAAGCTCTTATCACCAAGCCACAGCTGTAGGAGGAATCCTTTAATCACAGCCTTCCTCCTTGAAGAAGAATATAGATTTATGACCAGACTTTGGTTACTGAGCGAGAAAGAAATATTGCCAGCAGCCACCATACTACTACCCATAGGCTGTAAACAGCTTTAATCTGCTTTAGCTGTCATTTTGAAGTCGAGAGATATTAGAGTACAATGTAATTATGTAGTTGTGGGCAGAAGCACAGTTCATTTTCTTTAAACTAAAGTGGCAGAGGTAAATTCGTAGACTGTGCCTAAACAAACAAATCCTCCTCCCTCGCTCTTACTGCCACCATGGCTGCAACAGTCTCGTCCCTTTTGTGCTGCTTCGCTCGCTCTGCTCTTCTGCTAATACACTTTCATGAGGACCCCAGCTTCCCACCACGGTGAAATGAGCTCACCTCTCTCTCTGACACACAAAAAAAGAGAATGTTTTCTTGGATAGTACAAAAAGCTACTAGAAATGCCGTACGCTGTTTTTGTTAAGGGCACAACAGTGGCGTGTTCGCCCCTGAGCTTCCCAGGGCAAGAATCCACTCTCATAAGAACAGATGCTCATTTCTTACTTGCTTTAAATATAGACGTGTCTGTCGTTATACAGAGAGTTTGAGAATAACCCAGGTACTTATCATTTATCTTTGCTTTCATATCTAACGGGGCTTGTCAGGAAAGAAAACTCCTACTTAATATAAGGCAAATAGAAAAAAAGGACTTTTAGCCTTCCCCCCACCATCTCTAGAAAAAAAGAAAGTAGTTCCTTTTGAACTTTTTGGTAGGAAAGACATATAAGTTCATGTCTGGACCACTGAAGCTCTAGACACAGAACTTATTTGAGCAGTTTCCTGTATTCTAGGTGAATGTTGCAAACATTAAGTTAGAGTTATTCTTCATCTGACCTAACATTTTGTTTTGCATACGAAATGAAATTTCTTCAACAGAAAATAAGAAAAAACGCAATTCTCTACTATGGTATCTCAATTATTGGCCAATATGACACCCATTTCTCAAACCTTTGCAACCTTTAATTTTGTCCTGTACTTGAGAAATCTTTACAGCCACTTTCTACCAATACTGCTGTCTGTTTCTGGATTTATGTTGTTCTATGCTGCACATTGCATTTTAAAATTCATAGATTGAAGAATCTATTTGCCATCAGCTACATGCTATTGCCTTTTCAAAGAGCTGCTGTAACTATTACTCAGGACATTGCAGACTCTTTGGATTTTCATACCAATAATCTCCTCCTGATTGTCTGAGTTTGTCTACCTCCCAAAATCTATCTGAAAGTACTTAAAAAGTCTAAGCCTGTTGCATGCTGAGTATCATCGGTTCAGCTGGTTTTAGGAGCTGCATAGACAAGATGCCATGAAGTAATACCACTATGACTTAGAGAAAATGTATTTGTTCATTCATTAGCAAAAAGGAAAAAAAACCACATGCAGAACATGATTTACTGGATGAATTAAAAGGACAGTGATGTGCTATAGCACTAGGAGCAGTAATTATCAATTCTGTCTGAAAAGGGAATAAACAGTCTTGCAGGGCTTTTTGCAGCATTATTTTGCCTCTGTATTCCAGCCAGGCATCAGTCTCTGTGGAATCCAAACAGTTATCCAAGTAAATTATTCCTGTTAAGAGCAAGACTTCTCCTAGCAAGCACTTAAGATCTTGGTGCTGTGGGCCTATCAGTAAGATCTACTGGGCTGAACTTCGAATTTCAGAAGCTGAGGAGTGTACATCTGGGCTAAATATAAAGTAGTAAAATACGGTGGCATATACACTTCAAGAGCCCTTACTACTACCCTATTGCTCCCTCAGTCCTTTATTGAAATGAAAAGACAAAACAGGGATGCAATTTAGTGTCACTTCTCAGCTTTAAAAAATGAGGTTGCAGAGCAAAGATGACTGAGGAAAATTCTAGCACCATCTTAAAATGAAACTACAGAGCTTCAAAGATTGAGCAGGTCTTTTGACTAAAGACAAACATTTCCAATTAATAACTTTTATGATAAATTGTTGTGATAAATACATGAGAATAGAGATTGGGTTTGTATAAAACGTTCAGGAGAGTCAATGACTGCAAATTTGTCCACGCTTTTCTCCATCAGTATTCACCAGTCATTCCAGACATTAAAATGAACAGGTAACCGGAACCCTGCACAAAACAGCACTATGGTCATAAAAGCCCCCTGCAAAGCAGTTCTATCGTTTCTAGAGAAATCGACAGGGATGTTCATTCAAAACTGGTATCTTCTAGTGGGAGACATCAAGATAAAGATAACCATCAAGAGTATCTTTGTTGGATTAATGTCGTAGGTGGGGTCACGCTGACACCTTTTTGTAGTGAGCTCTATGATTAATAAAACTGCTTGGAAAGTGGTTCTTTTAATGACAGACAGATATATATTGTATAACCCAAGTTCTTCGCAAATGCCATCTTATTGTCAAAATGCTGAGAGAATTTTGATATGATTAATGTTCTTTCTTCCTCCCTTTTCCCCACACTGATCAAACAGAAGACAGCTAATCCAGTTGTCTACACTGAAGCAATTAACAATAAAAGGGTGATTTCTGCAAAATTCAGTCCTTGTACCTTAAGGAAAACCTTTCATTTTACCCATTTTGCACTACAAATAATTAAGGAATATGAATCGGAGGGCTGGAAGTGACCACCAGAGATCAGTTAAATCTGTTTCCCTGCTTGTAGGGAGAAAAATCATGCATGAGGTTTCCCAACAGATGTGTGTCTACCTGAGGTTGTTAAATACCCGCAGACAGGGTCTTTACAGCCTCCCTAGCCACTCTGCTCCAACATTTCATGATTAAGGAAAAGCTTTTCCTAAACATCTGAGCTAAATTTTCTTTTCCATAGTTAGAGTTTCTTATCCCATCTGTCATCAACATGGAAAACACGCATGCAGTTTCACTGTTATTTTAAGCTTACCCGAGATGACATTTTTGTCAAAAGGTGTGATCCCAGCGACTCTGGCTGCACATCCCTGTTGTGTCCTTTGTGATGGCTCCAGTGATTCAACACCTGTCAGCTGAGCTGCTGATCCAGCTGAAAATGAATTGAGAAAAACAACCAGGTAGTTTCAAAGCAGATGAATGGCTGCAAGGCAGTAGGAGATCAGCTTGGGGGCTGAAACTCCTCCTGATGTTCCTGCTACCAAGAAAAACATCTCTGGAGCACCAGCCAAAGATCCTTTCCCACCAAATTTCCACCTAGCCAGCTCATTTCTATCCTGCATTTAGGCACTTGATTATTACTGTGTAAGCCCAATACTTTCCTCTTGTCTCTGTTGAATAGAGCCATATATTTATAGTAGTGCCATATATCTATAATGAAACCATATATCTAACCATCAGATTCAATCTCCTGCCATCCAGCATTCAGATTTCTCCTAGTTGGCAACATCTGCAAGTTTAATAAACCTACTCTCTATCACATCCTCCTGATCATGATTAAAAAAAATTAAGAAGCATCAGTGTTAGACACAGATAAAATAGAGGGTTAGTTAATGTTTCTGTAATTGAGGACACCTCGTAAACATTTTAATGAAAAAAGAAAAGTACACTATTGATGCATCACTCAAAAATTAGGCCTCACCAGCTGAAATATGAGAACTAGAAAACAAGCTCAGCAAACACAGTGGTCATGTGTGATAATGAGCCCAAGTTCTCTAGAGAGTTAACTCCATTATTTCCTTTCTCACACTTGCCATGACAGCTCTTCAGAGAGATGCAAAAAGTACAGTGACTACTCTTATTTTTGTATTGTAGCTACAATAATTAAAAGCCAAGATTTGTGAAGAAAAGAAGAATTGCCTCAGGAGGAATAAAACCAACAATTTGATGGAAAAGTCCTGCAGTTACTTATGGTCTAAAGAACATAAGTTTCAGCCACTTCATGAATATCACTGTTTCATTCAGCAGTAATCTCCAAGCTGTAATAACCCCTGTAATTCTTTGACACAAGATGTTGTCGAGGCCAAGAGCTACAGTAGACCTAAGGACCAGTAAGGCCCTCTATGGTGTCTCATGGGGAAGATGGAAACACCAGAGAAAACTTTGAAAGACATCACATAAACTAATTTCTAACAAAAAGGATATTAGAAGTGTTGTGACTACCAGAAGTTCGATTGTGAAAATTAAATTTGTGGAAAACTAAAGGGTTCTCAGATAAGGTTTTTCTTGCATTTTCTCCTCATAAGAAGCTTCCTGATGCAGAATCAGGGAGGTAGAAGAGGGAAGGGGAGAGTGCAAGCAAGATCCTATCCAAGCTAGCCATTGTTATCCAAAGCCTTGCTAGGAATTAAAGGATTAAAGAGGGCAGATTTAGATTAGATAGAAGGAAGAAATTTTTCACTCAGAGGGTGGTGAGGCACTGGAACAGGTTGCCCAGAGAAGTTGTAGGTGCCCCATCCCTGGAAGTGTTCAAGGCCAGGTTGGAAGAGGCTTTCAGCAACCTGGTGTAGTGGAGGGTGTCCCTGCCCATGGCAGGGGGGTTGGAACTAGATGATCTTTGAGGTCGCTTCCAACCCAAACCATTCTATGATTCTATGAATGTACATTTGCCACTTTCCAACCAATTCCCTAAGTACTGGGATGAGTAGTTGTACTGTTCCTCCCTTCTCCCACAACCAATACCTACTCTTTCCTCACCTGCTTCTTAAGCCAGAATTATTGTTTCTTATATAAGCCTAGAGAAATGGGATACTAAATTAGATAGACTACTGGCTAATCTGTTAAGGTGATTCTTGTATCCCTCATGGAGGCCAGTTCTTGGAAAGCTGCAGTCATGAAGTTAAAATTCATTCCCTGTGGAGAGAACCAATATAAGGCTTTTGTGACACTTCTAAGCCCTACAGCTGTTGTGCTGCACAGATATATATTTAACTCATTCATATGAGTAAGCAGGAGCTTCAGGATTTTGTTCAGTCATTAAATAGACTCTAGAGCAGGTTAAAAGGAGAAAGAAAGAAAAATAACATACTTGTTTCACCTACACAGGTTAAAATCCTACAGGATGTTTTCTACTAATAGGATTTTTTTTTTAAAAGTTAAGCACGTAATTTGCTGTTTACAGGGTACAGTACTACATCTCACCACTTCCTCGTGTCCCCTCCTCTACCTCAGAGACTGCAGATCAAACACTTGTTTCTTGGATATAACAAAATGGTTAAGTTACAGCACTTTCATTTAAGCACCAGGAAAAAAAAAATATATTTATGATTAGAGCATTATATGATAATATAACATTCAACAATTAAAATTACTTGCATCCAAATTTTATTGCCAGTTAATGGTATCTAAAATAATATTGATAACAAATGACGCAGAATATCTTCCCATAAGTCTAATTCTGATTCATAAAATTGTTTCACATACTGGCTTGAGTAATGATACAATATATAATGGGAATAATACATCCCGTTTGTTGATGATTTTCTGAAAGTTCTAAATTAAAGTTTTCTTTAAACTTACACATAAAGCTTAAGCAGACGTCCTCCTACAAAACTGATAAATAGGTTTAAACGGCGTCTGAAACCAACTCCATTTCCCCTTGTTATTCTAACAGTACAAAAGCAAAAACAAAAACAGACCCCAAACTCAACACGCTTTTCATGTTTACAAGGATTTTCCATAGATTTCAGTCCAAACATACCCAAAGATGGCTTCATTCCAGTGATCACAGTGCTGCAAGGAGTCCTTTTAACCCTTACGAGCAAAAGTGAGGAGCAATCAAAAGAAACTCCGCCTCACTGGGACGCAACAGGAGCAGCAAGCGGGCAACAGAACTGGGGGAGCTGCTCGTGAGCCAAGTTTTCCCCCAGCTCCGAGAGCTTTCGGGAGGAAGCATTCAGCTCATTTGCATGTGTTAGAAGGTGAGCACTTATGGATGGCTCCTGAGAGCAGTAGGGGGTTGGTGAACCCAAGCACTGAACTGCTCTCTTTATTGCTCGTGAAACTTTGCAATCCCAGGAAATCTAACAGAACACTCCTCCAACGGGTTATTTTTTTGCTACTCTTCGTTCATTCCTCGCTAAACTCGTTAGAAGAAGCAGAGTGGGGGTTATAACTCCTTTACAGAGCTAAGTGGTTCAGATCACGCCGTGCATAGCAAATGCTCTCCGGTTGCCCTCTCCTTCTGCACCAGTTCTCACTCGACACCACACGCAGGAGCCTGTGCGGTCTCTTTGCCTGCATTTTGCAGAAATTAGGGTCATCAATAAAAGAAGTCATAGCCACAGTACAGATTCCCTCGATTCACAGCAGGAGGGAATGCTACATCTGCAAGCAAGTGCTGTCATTTCAAATGTCACCCAGTATGTCACCAAATGTCACCTTCCTAGATTTTTTTCTGTAATGACAGTTTAAAGCTATATGTGATGTTTGCTGAACCCCCTGGTAGATCATCTATTATGTTCCACTTCTAAATCAGATGCTAGACCTTCCTGACATCTGGCAAGTGATCGCCCTGTAGTTACAACAGTACAAAATGAAAAGAACACAAAACACCTCCCTACACACATGCACACAGGAGCACACTCGCCAAGCCTTTACCTTTCAAAAACAATTTCTAAATGTCTTCTAATCCACACATACACCTACAGCTCATATCAGCGCCTTCACCTTTCACTCTCCACCTGCAATCAATTTGTCTGGTGTTTGTGGTCTTTAGGTGTCGCTTATTTGGAAAGTTGAGCATTTCTCTAAAAACAGAGATTACTCACTGCCTTATTTAATATGAAAATTCCAAATAGACCTGTTGAATATGTAGGGTTAGGACAGGCAAACATCCAAATTCTCTCTCTTTCTACTATATATAGATGTTTGTAAACAGACCCACATGGAAATGGGTGCCAATATGAACATTTAGAACAATCAGCATGGGAAAGCTTGCCCCACTTTGCCACTATGTTTCATCATTTTGCATTCATGGTAAGTTCTGTTACACATTTTCAAAGTGTTAGTGTTATTTCCAGTTCACACTGGCCTGTTTGGAATATCAGCTGCACGGCGTCCATAACACCTGGAGTGTATGAAAGAAAAAAAGCAGCTCGTGCACATTTTCACAGGAACTCTATCAGAGTTCAACACTAAATAAAACTCTCAGATCTATCAAGTGTCACACTCCAATATCATCCAACTCTTCTACAATTTTAAATCTAACACTTGTGCTCTGACAAGCCTTGTTTTAAGCAATTTGTGTCTCCAAAAGTGACCTAATCTCTTATCCCTCTACACAAATCTTAAATCTATACAGTGACATTTTCAATTGGATTCATTTATTTTTTTTATTAGCATTGTTTCTAAAACACCTGTAAAAGAAGTGGGCAGTCTTACTGATGACACTCTCCAGGTTTGTTTCCTGACTAGTTCACTGTTTATCAATACTCGTTTTTTTCTTCCCCTCAACTTTCCCCCTACTCTTTATTCTTAAAATTTTTAACACTTGATGCCTCTTCAAAGCTGCCTCTGCTACATTTATTGTCCTGCCGAGATTTGGGCTTCCCTCTCTCTGCTCTGCTTTTGACACTAAACTCAATGATCAGTTGATCAGTCTAGCCTATCTGTCTGGCTGTTGACATTGAGCCCCTTTGAGCTTCTGTTTTCCTGTTCTATTTTTGTATCATTCAGCAACTTGCGTTTTCCTCTGAGGTCACCCTTAAAGGTCCATGTGTCATGTTTTTCATTTCTGCCTTGTCAGGAAAATCTTGCCGCTGCATCTATCAAAGTAATCATCAGGCCTTGATGTAAGAGTGTGGTTCCTCTCACATTTTTCATTACCAGATAATTTATTAATATCCTCCTGAGCAAGACTAGATTTATCTTGATAAAACCGCTATCAGTGGTGACACAGTATACAGCACTGAAGGTGTTCAGCTGGTTTGGCAAATGTTCAGAGAAGAGGTGTCCTTTAACCTCTCCCACCCCTTAACTCCTTATCAAGCTGAAAGAAGATTTTGGATCCCCAGGCTCTGGAGGTTTTTCGCTTTGTGCCACTTCAGTAAAGCTGACCTGGGTCAGCCCTCTCAGTCCAGCCCCTGCAGCACATCTGGCTTTTCCTTCACAACACTCTGTTGCTGGCATAGAATATATACCCATTAAAGGAAATAAAAGTAATGTAATGATACATACAGAAGCAAAAAGCTTTAGAGTTAGGAATGCCATCCGATATCAAGAAACTACAGGCAGTCATTTTCTATTTCAGGTTGAACAGTCCCCGACGATGCTCTGGATATTTTCTACCCAGGCGGATATTCTGTTTTCTTGTAGCAATTGAACCCTGCTTATGCACCCCTCCCCATCTCAGCCCACTCTTCCTGTAACAGCCATTTCTCTTTTACATTATCTTTGCTGGAAAAAAACGTCGCAAGGCTACTCAGCCAGCTCCCTGCTCTATTATATTCTGAAATTAAAGCACAGGAGGCCCTCCACAAAAGCGGCTGGCTAATGACTCTCCTGGTGGACATTAGGCAAGAGATGCATTTGTGACATGAGTGGCAGCTGTGCAGACACCAGTTTATGTGATTCAGCACAGCTATTTCATTAATTGTGTTTCACGGTTCATTTCCTCAGATTACACTCTAAATAAATAAATAAATAAGAACACAAAGCTGCTGTGTTTTCTGAACCATTCACCAAACAAAAAGAAGGTAAAAAATGCCCTTATTTTAATTGGCTTCCTACATATTTTTCTGTCTTAGGTGCTTTTAAAACTGTAAAGTCAAAAATAAAATAAACTGCAGTTATATTCTGCTGTCTAATTATCTCTTCAGTTTTCCACAGAGACTTGGTACCTTACGGAGAACCCCGCTATGAGGAAACACGCTCTAATGAAAATGAAAATGTTGCAGAGGCTTACCTAGAAACATGACATACCTATATCTGCTACTTTACATGTTTATGTTTTGTCACTTAAATTTCATACAGAAAAACTGTCTGTGCAATCTCAGGAAACCAACAGCTCGGTTTAAAAATATATCTTTGTAATCTTTGTAACTATACGCATAACAGAAAAGTTATTACAAGAAACTATGAAAAATGCAAATGCAGAAACGGGAAAAAAATGCTTTGATTCAAATCAATGAGTGTTCTAAAAAGACATTCAACTCATGTTTGAGCAGATAGCAACAGGTCACTTGTTCATCACCACAAAAACATCAAAAGCAGCCAACGTGGTCATGAATTTTTAAGATTAAATGTTACAGGAGACTCTCCCAAAAAATTACTGTTTGATAAAACAGCAGTTTTCACATCAGAAGGTTTAATTTTAAAAAAGCCTCTGTAAGGAGCTTTTCCTAACATAGAAATTAGTGTGAAATCTCGACTGAATTCCAGCGGTTGTTGCTGGAACCTTTGTCACTCATAACCAAAAATCGAGCTGAATCAGATACAGCAACTCTCTAAAGATCAAAATCTATATAGATTTTTCTAAAACCTTTCCTTAGGAAGTTTTTCAGGTTTACAGAGGAAGAAATGCACCCCGGAATAGCCTTCAGCCTTGCTGCAGAGCAATCATGTGGGAATGTAGGTTCAACTCTTCATTCGGAGTTAGTCAGAGCACGTTCTAGCTAAAAGCCTAATAAAGTAGAGGACAACTCTTCATGAGAAAATGAACAACACCCCTCAGAAAACAACTGCTTTTGACGGGGAAAATACCTAGTGCTTCTTTTTGTTTGTTTTCACAAAAGATGCAAATATCGAAAGCTCAATGTTTGTAAAAAAATGAGAGTGAGCATATTTAGAAAAATATGGGGCAGGGAGTCCAGGCAATTGCTGAGTGATGATCCTCCATCTACTATAAATACCCGCAGTGTGCAAAAGGCGCTCTCTCGCACTGTGTTTCAGTGCCGGTGCTAAGCGCCAAGCTTTTTTGTGGTTTCATTTTAGTAATCAGGATCTCTCGTACTTCCCGGACAGATGGCCATTCACACTTCAGTGCTCATTTAAACACATACGTCAATGATGACAGAACATTTCAGCTGAGAACAGGCCAATGTAATCTTCCAAATTCAAGGCTATCTGTCATTTTTGTTGGTTATATAAAACTAGAGTCAAAAGAAAGGAGGACTGTTCTTACTTGGAAAGCTAGAAAGAAAATGGAAAATTCCACCTGGCTCACTGTCAACATGAGACTCAGGCAAGGCTATTTAAAATGATTTGGGAAGGTTTGAATGTCTAGCCTCTGCTGATCCATTGGCAGTTGCTCTTGGGGCCTGCTAAGAAATGGGAGAAGCTAATATCAGATTACAGAATGAATGTTGGGCCTTGCAGGCTGCTCAGAGCCCCCACGAGAGCATTAATTCTATATATCCTCTTCAAATCCATCTCATGTTTATAATGTGATGGCCCTTCGTTTGTCTCTTAAGGTATTAGATAAGTACACGCCAGCACCTTGCAGCTGTACTCTGCAATACACAAAAGACAAATTGGAAGCGGAGGGCAAAGTGTCTTCCTGCCTCTGACACTGATCCCCCGTGTTTGCTCTGAGTGGACGCAGTACTTATGTGGATAAAGAGACAAAATTATTTTCCACTGCTGTCAAGCCAGCATCTTAGACAAGAAGGAAAGCATTTAAATTTAATAACATTCTCTTCAGCTTCAGGCTGGACTATGTGTAAGAAATGGAAATCTAACATGAAAATAAAATAATAATAATAAAATACTACTAATGACATTTCTGGTTCCTGCCCATCACAGGAAGAACTTGTATTCTGCCAAGAACGTCTACTTAACTGAGGTTATCAAGCAAATGATTATTTTTTTTTTTGGTTCAAATAAACTTTACAGGCAATCTTTTGGGAACTTTGCCAAACCTAAACCAACCTATGAGCCATTTAAAGTTCAATTAATTAGTAATTAGAAGGATAGAATTAACACAGAGGAGCATTTAAGAGAGTGTATACGTAATCAGACAATAATTATCAACACAGCAACAGAAGTGTGACACAATATGAGTTTCCAGCGTACCCACCTAAGTGTGTAAAGATAATGAATACAGCAGTGGCTAAATATTTTAGCTTGCCATCCATGTGAATCTCCAGTAAATCTACTTCTGCAATTTGCACCTAAGCTACTAACCATAAAGCTAAAAACACTCAACTGGGAGTAAAAAAATTCCCTAAACTTACAATGCTAACAGCTGAGTCTAAAAACTATGTTTTCAGGAGTACTGCCAATAATTGAGACATCTGTTGAACCATACTTTTCTCATTTGTATCTGCAAAAGGAGATTTCTCATCAACAAACAAAACTCAGCAGTGGATCAGCAGTCCAGTCAGAGTTGCTAAACAAATGGGTCTTAGAAATGAAAAACAAAGGTCATGAGAATCAGTTTGACCGTGACTTCTATCGTTCTGGAAGTAAAAGCTATGAAAACTGCAGAGTTTAGGGAACACATTTTACAAGTGAGTTAACTAATTTTATACTGCAGTAGCTTACATGGTCAGGGCAATCATTGCCAGCCCACTGTGGAAGTCTAACCCTGGTGGTACTAGAAACTACTAGTGCATTGCAGGAATGCAGTCGTGATCCTTACACATGGATTGCAAAAGATCAGAGTTACCAAAGCATTCAGCATTTTTCTGCCATTTCTGATACAAAAATTTAGAAACAAATGATAAGGCTTAATAAGAATCTTTGAGATAATGGAAGAAATATAACTACTTCCAAAGGCATAAAACATACCAGTGAGTAGTTAGGTTTAACCCTAGTCATAGAGTTAGTACTGGAAAATACCCTTAAACAAACTTGTCCTGTCAAACACACTGCAAAATAAAAGAAGCTGACCCAGAAGGATCCTTCAAGGCTCAACAGAGGAGTGACTTCACAGATCAGCAGCTTTAACAAAGTAGAGGAACTGACCCAGAATAGGATTAGCTGGATAGGCAAGCGTTATGTTGTGAGCACCTGATTGAGCTGGAACAAGACACAAGATGAGAATAAAATATCCTTCAGCTGCTCACAGAACCCATCACTAAACTTTCTGCAGAACGAGATAAATTTGAAGGAAGAGAATAATTAGCTTTTCTTCTGGAATGTAATCCGTAATTCATTCTGGCTGAAGAAAAAGAAATGTTTTTTTGTGGAGGAAGCTGAAGGCATCTGAAAGAATCTCTGTGCCTCACCTTTTCACTCTTTCTGATTTAAGCTTTCTCTTGTAGCTGGCGGGAGCACTTGAAACTGACTGAATGTAGATAAGAGGGCAGCATGGTCAAGGTGCATGTTCTTTTTACAAATTGTTTTTCTGTATTTTATAATCTTCTGTGGTTCAGGCATACAATGAGATCTGCCACATCTGGTTGACACTCCTCTATGGGAGTGTCAGCAAAGCAGAAATTGCTTCTGGGAGAACAATATTCTTTTAAGATATCATTTTCTTATAGAAAGTTTTAATCTAAAATTAATTTCATCATAACTATATGAAAATGCCATCACTCCTCTTGAAAGTAACAGATGACTCACTGTGTCTCCTACTGTAAGTTTTATATATTTGGTTTATGTAATCTCTGGAATAATTGGTAATAATCACTATAGGCATACATCAAATACTGCAGATCTCCTTTGAGTAGATCAAAATGTTTTATCACTCAGTAGTAGATATTAATTTGATAATGAATTACTGAATGCTTAATTTGAATTTCTGAGTTTGGACTTGGTTTGTTTTTCACCTACACATGATTTGGCACTCATATGGTTTAAGATGGTTTATGAGAGCTCTGAATTTCATTTTTGCAAGCTGTTAAGGTCTCACCTGCCAACACGTATTTTGAAATTCAGATGAAAGAACAAAATGACATAAATGAGCATTATTGCAACACTTAGACGTGCAAATGAGTTTCTTTTAATATCTCTCCTACAAGCAGATTATTAAAGTAGTAAAGGCACACCAAAGCCTGTTAGCCTCATCTGAAGTTTTTGAATGGTACCTTTCAACCAAAGAGAGATCTATCTATTCAGTAACCTAAGTTTAAAGATTATCCAGCCCAAACTATTCTATGATCCTACGATTATGACTCATGATGTTTCTCTACACACAATTAGTCAGTTCAGTACATGCCATCTCAGCACATTCTCCTATCGGTTATAGGACTTTTTTTAGTCTGTGGTTTTTCGTATAATTCTTGACTGCATAATTACTACTACTACCTACTAATTAGACATATATTCTGGCTTCAGTTTCTGTCAAAAAAGTAACACCAGTTCCTCAGTAGGGCACATTAGTTTCTATGGCTTTTGATATAAGATCTTTTAGTGGTGCCCATCAGCTCACAGAAAAGAGATAAGTCAACGTTCTTCAATATTCACAAATACTCGGTTTGATAGTCATCTGCCTGAATCACCTGCAGTCGTTGCATCACCTGGGTCATACAGTCAAAGCAGGTAGATGGTTGTGGTTTATTCCAAGCCTGAATCATCAATATACCATTTCAAGCCTTCACTTCAGCAGAACTGCTTTAGCCTAAAGTAGTCAGTACCAACAGGAAGAATTTGCTTGGACTATCTAATTATTATTTGTGGAGCAGTTCTGTTCAGTAATATTAATGACTGTATAAATAACAAAGTAACTTCTTACGGTTTTGCAAGATGTAATTCTCTTTTAATACCTGACCTTCTTAATAAACTTATTGAAATTCCTTTTTAAATTATTAAACACTAGCTATAAAAAGAGAGAAAATGCCTTGGATATTGCCCGTGGTTTAAATATCATAAACAAGAATTTTGCCTTTCAAATGTCAGTAGTCAAACATTTTGTTGAACATACGTCTTTCTTTTAAAGATGATGGTAAGTACAGTGCCTGAACTGCTTTAAAAATATCAATCTGTAGATATCACCAATGCAGACCACTTTTCTACCTTCATTTATCTCATAATAGCTTGTACAGGATATCCAGCTGAAATCTACCTCAGTATAGAAAAGAAAAGGCAGCCCCACTGCGCAAGACTTGCTCTGTAACAATTACCAATTTTATTTGTAACAGGAGACTTGCCTCTCATAAACAACAGTGGCACCAAGAAGTGCCACAAAGTCCTACTACCAAAGGATTTACAGTCTAAAATCTTTAGATAATGTGTTCCTCAAATTTCTCATAGCTAAGTTTGGAAACTGAGTGTTTCTAAGAATATTTCTGAGCAAATGGACTCTCCCTCCTGTTTTCTTCAAACACACATCACACCCCAGAAACCTGAATGGCAACTCAGTTACATGAATGTGAAGTTAACAGATGAACACAATAACAGCAGAAGATGTGAAATCACTGGCCGTGACTCACTCAGTGAAGACATACCTATTTCTCTCTAGAGAAAGGAATTTGTGTGACGTTTCAACAGAAGATCTGTAACCACGAGGAAAAAAGAATTCAAGGGCCAATGAATTTTTTTGAAAAAAAATGTTTAAGCAACAAGGTTGTCCAAGTACAAAAAAAAATCTTTAAGCTCTGTTTTTTCAGGCAAATCTGAAACCCCCAGCAAACTAACAACCAACGCCAGCATAGTACAGTTGAGTTTTCCTTGTAAATAGAGAAGAAAAAAAGGACTGATTTTAATAAGATAGGGATAGGTTAGGAAAAAATTACCCCAAACTTCCAGAACACTTCTAAGTTTTACGTATCTATACTTGTTTGTGGAAAAAAAGAAGAAAAAACTCCAAGTTTTTTCTTGCTTGTGTTTTCTGAAATTAAGTTATACTTACCATGATTGGAGTGCTTAACTAACATCTTTTGCTACATCACACCGTGAAAAACAGTTCGGAAAATTGTGAAACCCTATTTCAGATGGAGATTAGTCTCCTAAAAAGCTAGAATCCAATCTACAGCCATCTTAGCTCCGTAAAACAGATCATTATTTGATTATCAGACACACATGGCAAGTCATAAATTAATATTAAAGTCAGTGATGGGACCTGAACCTTGATCTGGTGGCTTCCCAGGTGAGTGCTCTGCACTTGAGGTAATAGAGTAATTAGACAGCTTTTCCCTCTGAAGGATAATTGCTAATACATGTTAGCTGTTGGAGAGGAAGCCCTCCTGAGGAGCAGATGTGGGTTTCCTTTTTCATTAAAAAAGAAACTTTTTCAGTGGTTAACCTTGAGCATATTAAAATGTTTAGTACCTAAGTTAGATAGAAGTGTTCTTCTGAGTAACAAACAATCAAACACAGCAGACAAGTGGGAAAGTAGCACTATGGTTCTGAGACAAACCCGCAGTGACAGTTAAGTAAAAGCTGCCCTGCTAACCATTGTGTGGGCATAACCCACAGCACACAGCGAGTACAGCTGTTGACAAAGGCAATAAATCCACGTGATCCACAAGAAGCTCATAAACAATCTATACAGTACCTACAGTTATAAGTTTTCAGAGACGATCCCTGATGTGTTACACCACATGTGTACAAATCTCTCTGCTTACAAAGTGCGAGGGTTCAGTTTCCTCATTTTTCCTGAACTCTGCTCTTGCTTTTGGACAGTCATAAACCTGCTTATATATATGCATATACGTTTATTAAATAGATCAGGTTAAGAAATGTCATTTGATATAAATCTGTTTTGATCTTAGCAAATCAACACTATCCTGACCCGTACAAAGACAGAAATATCACATATACCGAGTCTTAAAAACTATAGATACTCAGGAATTCTGACAGATGAAAGATAATTGTACAACTCATGAATCCAAAATGTAATACCATGTCAGAAGCTCAGTTTGGTCCACTGAAATGTGCAGAAGTTTTCCTAGTGACATGAATTAAGCCAGGTTTAGAGTCTAAATCATTTAAGTCTGATCCTATCTTCCCTACACCTTCTGTAATTATTAGCGTTTTAGAGACTGAATGTCCAGTGGGTATGAAATACTGCTAGTCTGTCAAGTCTCAAAATATAAATATCAAGATTTTAATTTCCTTTTAGATATTTTTACTTCCAGAAAATATTTCTACTTTCAGAAGTGCAACATAAGATACATCTCAATATATTACAGGTGAGCGCATTATATTGCTGGACAGATTCCACGGCTTCATCTGTCTGGTAACTTTGAATGAGTGTGACAAAAATCCCTTCAACTGGATTTCAGTGCTAACGTGAGACAGATTTGAGCAGCAGAGCATCCTTTCCTTAATGCCAATTTTTTATTATATTTTTTCCTTCTCTTGAAAGTTTTCTATAGCATCTCTTTCTTTCTACATCTTTCCAGGCTGAACTGGCATTTCTGGAATTCAGCAATTCCTGTCAATCACTAAGAGTTAAGGCCACTTCCAGAAAATTTGAACTATCAGCATGGCAGCATTAGTGCTGCAGGGACAAGTGGCATGTCAGCAGTAGTAGATGGAGCCATTTACAAATTGCATTAAAAAAAAGAGAGGGTATGATTTCTGACCCCTGGAAACAGAGTGAGAACCCATTAAGGCATTTTTGGTTATCATCCCAGACTGCACAGTAATTTTCATACCATACAGTAATGAAGCTCTCTCTTGTTTTCAGGCTACACTTCCCCCATAGCACTGCTTTACAGTCAGTAAACATCAACAGGATGCTGGTTGCTTTCTTCTGGAATAGATGTAAAGTCAAGGTCCTATCCATAAGTGCTAACTGAAGACTGCTCTGTGGTTTTTGCACAGCTGGAAACATTAACTTGCATGTTCTATTTAAACTTCCGTTTGAATAACCATATATACCAGCCATTCAGCTTAGACTTTCTCAAACAGGCGAGTGGTTTTCTCAAATTTCTTTTCATAAATAAAACACCTGCATACATATAAACCTGACATTTCATTCTGAAAACAAAAGACATGATACACTTTTTCTATTTATTTTCTTCCTCTGTGGACCTGCTACCACATATCCTCACAGATAACCCTTTGACTTTCATGTTCCTACTTGGAGAGTAAGTACCTTCCATTACAAGCGTGAGGTAAGGCCATGCCATTGTACTCTGTTACAGATGGGGAACTAGAGATAAAAACACTAAAGCTCACATCTTTAAAATTATTTATGCACCTGTCTTCATAGATCTTAAATACCTTCATGGATTTCAAAACAGTGCATCCATAATGAAACAGAAAACTGAAACGAGCTTTCCAGAATCTCAGGTTGGTTATATTTCCCACTCCCAAATGCAGCAAGTTCGTACATGCCAAATTTGCTAGTACCGTGCAGGATCTCAGAGCCCCACAGCCCCTGAGTTTGCACAGGAAGGCAGCACATGTGCAAGCATGCAGACTTCATCACAGGGAGGGGATTTAGAGTTTTATGGATTAAAAGCTATGGAGAGGAAGATTTCCATTACAACGTAAAGCAAACAAAGGAGAGAGGCAGTGAGAGCTCTCACCACGCCACCTTATTGCCAGTGTGCCTCAGGAAGGACAATTAATGGAGGCCTTGTGTCTGCATACTTGTCAGTTCTTCTGCTGAGACTGCCAACATGAACAGCTATGAAAGTTACTTGCGGTGCTGGCTCACAACTGTCACCTGAGAAACTCATCAAGAGCACTGTGACCTACAAAATTTTCATTTTACAGATGGGAGATTTTGGGTTCAGTTTGGGTGTTCAGAACTAGATTGGCTTAAAATGAAGTTCAGCTTTGGGGTTGGATTGGTTGCAGTTGTTACAACTGCAGCTGGGAAGGCTCTCTGGGACGTGAGATGCCCCTATATAAGACTGGCTTATTAAACACTGTGTGAATGTTTTGGAGTGGGAAACTATTCAACAAATTCTGCCTCTTTGTCTGTTGGCAGGTTGCAATACTGTAGTTTATTCATCCTTGCTTTATCTACCAAACTGTTTCCAATTTTTAGTCTATTAATTGGACACCAACAGTGTATATTACGAGTATCTGATATGCATCCTATTGTTTCTGATTCTCCTCTGGGTGAGGAGAGTTCTTGGCAGCCAACTTCCATTGTGACCACTCAGTCTTCCAAGTTCCACATTAACTTTGTGATGAACATTCTCTAACAATCACTTAAATTTTACTGTTTTGACATTAGTGCCATTAAATTTACTTGTCTGAATATTCTCAGAAGTCAGCTCAAACAACGTAAATCCAATAGGCTACTGAATATAAATTAGGCTAAAAACATGTCTATAAATCTAATTATTTTTTTGTTATTTGAAGATGATGGATAATATTTCAGTCAGTCATATTGCTGATGTCGAGGTATTGATAATATTTTGGTTAAGCACGCACTGCCTTCAAGGATTTGCAGTCACTACTTTTTATGTTCCAACTGACATACAGACCACAGTTTTATTACAGTTAATTTATTAATCTGGATCTAAAGAAGCTATTAGTTAACATATTAAAACTGAAAATAACCATACCGACTTATTTTTTCTTAAACCTGAAATTTCTTTGTAATATTGGTAGAATTAAATTTCTCCAGTGTCTAGGATCAAAAAAAAAGTAGCTTATATAACATAATTTGATTGGGTTTTCCATGATTTTCTTCTGCATTTTCTGACTGCATTATTAAGCATCACGTTTGGCACAGACATTTTAATCTACCTGGCACGGAAAAAGAAATTTCTCTGGTTTTGTTTCAGAATTGCTGAAAGTAGCATTTTACTCCATTTCTTCATATCTATTTAGAGGAACTCAATATTTATTAAAGGAGCAAACTGTGTTATGATCCTGGGCTAAGAGTTTCCTTTTAAATTTATCTCTGTCTTTTAAAATCTGAAAGATATGCTGGTAGACAAGATATGATCCATGTGACATAATGACCATTCAGTAGTCAAAGAGGCAATTACTGAGTCAATGTTAGCAAGGAGTTCAGGATGTCAGCATAACAAGATGAAACAGAATAGATTCTGCATGAAGCCAGGGGCTCTGTATCTGCTTTGTGCTCATTCCATTAATCCAAAATCACAGACTCAACAGATCCATGAATAAGGAGACCAGACATCCTTTAGGTTTTGCTGGTGGTGTTATTGAAGAGCAGCTCTTATGTGTGGATGTGGAGATTATGGGTGGGTTTTTTTTTCAAATTCTTATCTGAGTGATTATGCAGTAGAAATGAGCCTTTGGGGTACCTAGCTCCCATCCAGTTTTGTTGGTTTTGAAACGGAAAAAAAAAAAAACAAACCACTGTTTTCTACTCACTGTGACTTTCTGAATATTATTATTCCTCTAGGGTTGTTCTGGTTTTACATGATTTTTGCATTTCCCTAAATTTTCTTAGCTGCCTGTAAATGTTACTGTAAATCCCTTTACCCATTTTCCAGCTAGGCACATCAGCTTTCTCTCTGTTTAACCCTTTGTGATAAACATATTTTAAGGACACTCTTCTCCCCTCATCTTACTTTCTAAGTTATCAAACAAGACCCTTGGGATCACTAAGGATACAAGGAGATTTTTCGCACGAGGAGCCTAATGCCCTGATCACATTCGGGGTTGAGTAATTGCATTTCATGCATAGTGCATGAACACGTGGAAGAATCTCCTCTTTGCACTGTCAGCTAGGCACAGCGCTATGGATCAAACTGTTATTTTTCAGATTGCTAGGAATGCTTTATGGAGAGAAATATATATCTGCCAGCAAAGCATTTTCCAAATGAAGACAGAGCATAAAACCACCCTGCAAGTAACACAAACTGGTAATGGTGACATTTTGCAGTATAACGGCATTTGCTAGCACAGTAATAAGAGGTAAAGAGCAAGGTTTTCATGTGCGTGCAATGGCAGGGAAAGCTGACAGCATTAGCGCGCCGCTTGTGCTGGAAAAATACAGGAGAGGCCTCAGCAGTGTCAGGACGGATTTCTTCCCGACAAAGAGAATGTCTCCCGGCTTCCTCGTTCTGCAGCCCTACCAGCCGGGTCCCGCAGTGGCAAGTGAGAGCATGCCCTTTGCCTGTCAGTCCCACCAGTACGGCTGCAAGCAAGCATCCAGATTACAAACAGAAGTTGCGTTTTCAATCTGTGATGCTCTTCTCTCCACTTCTGCAAGCATTTGTCTCATCTTCTCTTCAAGGAAACAACGCTGAGTTCCAACAGAAGCACCATATGTGAGCCACTATCAAGTTATCTTTTCTTTTTCCCCAGGAAAGAACAAATACTACCATCACCGGTGCAATTGAAAAATGAGTAAAAAAGTGTGGTTTTTTTAAAAATTAAATCTGCTGCTAAGAGGGAACGGGAATAAGGGACCTTGCTACACTGAATGCTTTACTTTATGCATCAAATGCTTTAAACTACTTACCTTTTTTTCCCAGCAACATAAAAGAAAGGTTAGAAATATTTTTAGAGGTAGTTGTTTGCCATGGAAGTAAGTGGGTCAAACTCTCTGTACTTGAAAATCTGGATCTTTTCACATTATTTAACTCTGTGCAGTGGTAAAATAGAACTTTCTGAACTCACTTATTCCGTAAAAGTTGATGTAATAGTACCCATAGAGCAAGAAGAAACACCTCAACAACTTTTATTTTTCCACACACACATTTAGAAAAATAAAGGGCATTTAGTAACCTAGGAGGAACAGAACATGGTATACACATGCATGTGATACCAAATTGCAAAATTTTGCAACACTTGGCAAGAGGTGCAGAAAAGCTACGAATTTAAACCTGTGAGAAATCCAAAATCATACCAACGTCAAGAAAACAACGTATTTAAATCTAGCTCTCAGAGTAAAACGGGTCTATTTTCATAGTCTGGAGACTGGAAACATGGGCTGTCAGAGGGCTCGGTTCACTTCAGAAACTCAGAAGTCTCTAATTGTTCACACAAAATCAGAAGTCAGCTGATAGCTGAATAGAGATGAGATTTTCCTGTTTCTTGTCGTCTCACACTGATTTGTTGGAGCTTCTTTTTCATTTAAAGGAAAATTTCAAGACATCTGTCTGATTACAGAAAAATGTGTAAAATCTCTAGATCAGAGTATTAATGAATCCCAATGTAGAAGTCATTTTGTTCCCCAAGTAACTTCTCAGAGTTGTGTAGCTGTCCGTGTTTGTTTAATCTTTCCTCATATGGGCATTTTCTGTTGTGCTCTCTTTTGATTTCCTGGCAATTCCTGATGTTCTACTTAGTGTTTTGGCAGCAAATCAGCACTAACCTGATGTCTTAAGAGAACAATTTACAATGACTTTAAGATGTCTTTTGTGAGTGGCAATATTTAATTTGGAGCCCATAATGACATAAGTAAAGTTAGAATTACTTTCCTCTCTATAAACAATACTTGGACTTAATTGTCCAATAACTCAGTATTAAGTGATCCTCCTGTAAGTTTTCCATGCCTGCTATAGATTAAATTGTCCTGCATAAATTTACATCAAGCAAACTTTGTCAGAGAAACTCTCTCTAAATACACATCACAAAGTTTAGCATAGAGCCCTGCGAGACCTCATTAATAACCTCCTTCCAGCACGAAAATTTAGCGTTTATGCCTATCCTTTGTTTCTATTTTTAACCAGATATTAGTTCACAGAAGAAACTTGTCCCTCTTCAAAACACCTCAGCTGACAAAGTTTTTGGAAATTCAGGTTTGTTATATCGCTCAGATCCCGTTGCTGCTTGAGTCCCAGGGCGTAGCTAGCACGGTGGTCCTAGTGACAGGAGGTGCCAAGTGTAATGTTGCTGGAGCCAGGACTTACTTATGCATTTTTTTGTTTGTGGGCCTTAGAAGGTTTGACATGCTGCTTGGACCCAGCAGCACAAACCAGTGTTTTCCCTAGCAAAAGGCAGAGGCCAGTATTTGATCCAGTGACACCGTATATTCTTGAGCTATGGTTCTTTCTCACATACTCACTGTATTTTTAGTACCTCCCTGATCAGTTTTAACCAAGCTTGACATCTGGGTAGAGGAAAGAGACCTTGTTATAGCCTGTCAAAGCAAAGACAGGAGAGTTCATCTCTGTCAGAAGCAGCTAGCTTGCCAGCTGATACACAGGGAGCTTTTCACTGTGGTGACTGACCGAAACGCTGGAGACAATGTGGAGGGGGGTCAGGGTGCTGTCAGGACCACAGAGGAGATAGTCTTGGAGGGGGAACGCTGGTGACATAAGCAGATTCCTGAGGAGCTGTGAGGTGGACAGGGCAGTGTTGGAAGGAACTGGAAATGGAGGTTGCTATACAAGGAGAATGCACAGGTGAAAAGTGTTTGAAGTAGAGACATGCAGGGGATTTAAGGTGCAAAAAAAGCGTAGGAAACCAGACTTCATTTTCTGCTGTTCACAAAACCCCCTCATTTCTCTTCTGCTAAGAGAAGAAGAAGATTTTTCTCCTCCTCATTTCTCCTTGTTAACAGTTTTAGATACCAGAGATTTTCAAAGAACTAATGGTCTCTTCATCTACTGCAGATTCTTTTTCATGCAGCTGATTGTTAATTCCAACATCTCTGATACAATTCCAGATTCTGAATTAATTTCCATTCACTTTCAGAATGTAACTATCATATTACTCCTTGAAGTCACTCATTAAATTCACCCTATCTTATTCAAGAAGCATGCTGAAATCCTGATGGACATTTTGGTTACTTCTTGTTTGAAGAGTACTTTAATGTGCTTGATTTGTTTTGGCTTCCTAATTTCTGTGTGAACTTTTTTGCAGTGATCTAGAATACAGCATGTTCTACTCCTTGAACTCACTACTTCTGTAACTTCTCTGATTCTGTGTCTTATGTCAAACTATACGTGAAAAGCCAGTGTTACTCTCAGTGCAAAGCTAATGATGTCACTGAAAATATTTCCCACCTCGCTAAAGCACAGAAAGATCTGGCCAAAGTCAAATCATTCATTGATTTTTTTTTTTCTCATTACCAGTAGTGAATCTTGCTAATTCATTTGCATCACACTGTAGATGGCTGATTTTCAGCAGAAAATAACTGCCATAGCCATAACAGAATGTGCTCCATACTTAAATTTCTTGAAAACATTCATCATGTATATAACTACAAATAATGGTGGCTTTTTTAATAACAAACAAACAGAAAAAAAGACACAAACAAAAGAAGGTAAATTCTTTCTCTAAAAAAATCCCTATCTTCCCAGACTTTCTGCATTACTTTATGATACAGAACAGTAGATTCAAGATTTGCTAGAGCACAGAACAAAGCTAACTGCTGATTGATGTAATCAATACTGAAAACACTATTTTGAGATATTTTAAGGAAAAGCCAAATGCTTGACTGTTGCAGCTGAAGGATCAGGCAGGTAGCTGGACCCATATATTACTGCTAACTTTTAGCAAAATTACTAAGACTCTAGTAACACATTTACTTTTAATTTTAGGACCAGCCCACGTTACTGAACTAGGCACTGCAAAGTCCTATAGGATCAGGGGAAGCTGATTTTCTCCTACCACCATGTTCCTCCCCCTGCAAAACAGAATGGGCAAAAGAGGACTCTGCCTCCTCTGCACCTCTCAACCCCTAGTTCCACTGGAGTTCAGTCCCTCTGAAGCCCTCCTGCGCTCCCAAGCCAAGACACAAAGTTGTGATGAAGAGCTTCTGCACTCAAGCTTGTCACGTGGGTTTGCTGTGAGAGCTTCCCGTGGTCTTGCAAAAAAGCAGAGTTATACTACATAGATGAAGAATCAATTTCAAACTATACTCCTTGCTTTTTGAATCTAAATGTGACATACCTTCAACAGAAGGCGATTTGATAGCCTTGCATTTGTACAGGTGGCTTATAAAACATATATGTCTCTCCTCCAGCTAGTGAGTATTAAAGAGAGCAGGTAATACACAAACTCATGATCGAGCCTACTGCCTGAAGATGTGGAACAATTAAGATATTTTATTGCATGCCCTTCTTTGTTTAATTCCAGTATAGTTACCAAGTTATAATCTGCAGTGCCTTAAAAACTAAGAAAGAATTAGCATGCTGTTCACCTGAATAAAAGCATGTTCTTCTTTACTGATTCCTTTAAATGGTCTGGAAAACAAACTAACTAAAATTTTCTTTAACTAACAATAGCCAACTCCAATATTTTAATTTTCACTGAAAGGCTAGTGTAGCAGAGGGTAATCTTCAGGTAAGGAAATACAAAAATATTGCCACTTTGGTACACAGGAAGAGACAGAAGAAAAAAGCACATGACTGTTTATTCTGTTCTCTCTAGTTATCCAAAATACCTTGTATTTCAGGTAATTAAAGGTACTTAGAGGAAAGGTTGAAGTGGTAAGGGTGAGAATGAGAATGAGTCCAGACAATCTGATAAGTAACATTCATGCTGACTTCAGTTGCCATGTAGGAAAGAAGAAAACTTATCCCGATTTTAGTTTTAAAACCTAAAGCCAAAACAATTTCATTTACTTAATGACAAAACTAGTCACAGTAGAAAAGATTAACTTTTTGCTAAATTACTTTGCAATATAAAAAGATCTTTGGCAATCTTCAAAATAATTGTATGACATTTCTGCTTTTTTCAATTTTTCCTTAATATATGAATATATGTATACCTATACAGTAAAAAGTTCCTTCATTTTGATAAAGACTTCAAAATAGGGATAGAAAAGTGATAGCAAAATCTATACCATAATAGATGACCAAACAATAGTGTTGACTCTTTCAGAACTACTAAGTAGATTCCATCCTTGCAAACACTTTGATGTTATATATCTAGTCATATTTTTTGAGATCATTTTCCCTTAAAGCATCTCAGAGTATAGAAGGCTAAAGGGGCCCACTCATCCTGAAATCCAAATACAGACTGACCCAGAATCTAACGCTTGTAAAGAACAAGGACATGCCATCTGACTCATGTAGCACAACAGCTTCAAATCCATATTTTACTTCAATATTTCTTTATTTTTTTGATTAACAATCCACATGATTTCATTTCTGATAACGAGCACGTCTATGAAATAGTTGTCCCACACACTCCATCTGAAAACAACATGATTCCACAAAACCAACAACCTGTTAAGCTTGTTTGCCATCAGCCTTCCTCAAGCAAGGCTTGAGGAGAAAAACTAAAAGCTAGGGCACACTCGCAACTCAGATGCACCTGAAACTGCATGACTCTTTAAATCAATGTGATAAAACCTGTAAAAGTAATTTTCAAAGAAGAGGAATGAAAAAGAGCAGGTTAGTAGGTATATTCCAAGGCAGAGGTCCACCAGCATAGTCAATGCCATACTGAAGCCCCTAGAAGAAAGAGACTCCCTAATTAGGAGAATAAATACTAACAAACAAACAAAAAAAATCAAAATTAATGGCAATGATAGCATGCTAAAATATCCTGATTCCTCGGTTGGAAGGGTGATGTGTTGATACCATTGCTGAAAGAATTTTTGTGGATCTAAACAGAAACTCCCTATGCTTTCAGGGTTGAAATAGTATAGCCTGAGGATCACAGCTGCTGTTCAGAGTCAGAAAACGTCTTCTTTTTAGCTTTGTAAATCAATCTAGTTGAGGCTTTCCTGCTTTGACACAGTGTTCTAACCTCAGAGAGGGAATTTTGCGATTGGGTGAGAGATGGATGGTAACAGATTTGCTGAACGTTTTGCATAGCAAAAGAAGAGACCTGGCTGCTTTCTGATTGTGCTCCCTGTAGTTGAACAGGTTTCTGTTAAAATAAATGGCAAACCAAGCAAAAAGAGCTGACAGAAGAACAGGCGGACACCTCAAGCAAGAGCAGAGAACGAACTTTGTTTTGCAATTACTTTAACGACCCACGGCAGATCATCTTGCACTTATACTCTCATTTGCAATGACTGCAAAGCAAGTGATCCACTGAAACAAGGCTGCTCTGCAGCAGCCCAAACCCAATCTTGTGCAATGCCCTACAACACGTTTTAAAATATACATTTATGTCCCATGACCTTTCTAATGCATCATCCTAACACCTTGTACTGCCTGAAATGTCTGAGATTAAAGAATGGTGAACCAGATATTAACAAAAGTTCTATTCATTTTCATGCCTGCATCAGTAGAAGAACTTTCCTTTAACAGCACCTTATTAATTGACATGCTAACATCAGCTTGGACAGAAACAGTACCTGCTCTGGTGTCTGCAGCTCCTGCTCCCCTCCCCCTTCTCCTGGGTGCTCCCAGGGCTGTTTCTCTCTCTGGTTTCCTCACTGCACCGAGCCGGGCTTTGTCCTTTCTTACACCTCCCTTCCCAGCGGCACCCGCAGCCCGGCGGAGGGGCTGAGCCGTGCCCCGCGCCGGGGCCGGTCGGGACGCGAGTGGCAGCAGCTGTGCGCAGCGCGGGGCAGCCCCGGGTGCCCTGGCAGGAGCCCCTGCAGCCGCCGCCCGGGCACGGGCACCCCACGCACGGCAGGAACCAGGAGAGCAGCCACAGGTCCGATGGGCCCATCTATGCCTGATTCCCAGAAAACAATGACAGAAGATTGCTCTGTGTGACACTAGACCGATGCATGAGGCATCAGAGATGCTGATCAGCAGGGCTCATTAATCACCAGGTGAAACACACTTGGCACAGATTAGAATGGCAAAGGCCCACACCTGAGTGTCATTGCTTAACTGGCAACTGCGATTTCAAAGTATCAAATATCACGTAGTTGATTCCATGAAGCTTGAAAAACAGCGTGTGAAGCTAGTCAGGAGACTCAGTAAACATCCACAATTATTCCAGGATAGGTGATTCAGCTGTAGAAGACTTTACTGTAGCTATGCACATGCTCTGTCATAATCAACAAATACACCATGTGTGCCTAGTAACATGCAAGAGAATACCAAATCATTTACAACAAATCCAACTGGTTTTGTGAATAACACAGCTGCATACTGTAAAATATGTAAAATCATCTTACAACAATGATAGACAAGCTTTTACCAGTCCAGAAAAGATCTTCAACCCGACTGGCCTTTATCAAGTTTGTTTGCATATTTACATAAACAAATTCCCTTTTCATTTAAAGTTCAAGGAGAAAACATTGGGGGAAGAAAGTAACAAGGTGCAAACTGACAGCATGCTCAGTTGAAGAAAATCAGACAGCAGATTCATAACTAGTGTTCAGAGCAAGAATAAATGAATGAGCAAGCTACAGTTAGTATATTCATTGTAAAGAATAGATTTGGGGTTTCAGAGGGGAGAATTGAGGTCGAGGTATGTTGACATCACAAAAACATTGCCCCTGTTTATGGGCAGTAAGGCAATTGGTGAAAACGTGTATTTCATACTTGGTGCAGAATTATGCCAGCTCAGGTGAGTGCTTTAAGACCCGAGGTCCATGGATATTAGCAAAGTCAGATATACAGAAAACACTGTGAAGGATTTAAAAGTATGAAAGGCATAAGGATTATATAGACTTGAACTATGAATGAGGTTGAAGTGCATTCAAGAAAGCAATAAAGACTAGTGAACCAGAAACGCCCTGCTCACTTATGATAAAATATCTAGTTAATACGAAAGAAAAGCTTCAAATAGACTTGTCTGGTTCTTTAGAAAGTCACTATAAAATAATGCCGGTATTCTCTGTATAAATACTTTCACAAATAAAGAAATACTTCCTCTTTAGCAAGAAGATTGAACTTGGTAAGTAAGCAGCTTAAGCAGTAAAGAAAAGCATATTAAAATTATTTCTTAACTTGCAGAAATGTTGAACAATGGTCCGTAGCCATGTTCTGTAATGACAACAAACCAAACACTGTTCCCAGAGTAATGTAGCTTCCCACATTTTGCATGAGACACGTACCAAAAGGTTAATTTGATCAAAAATGGCAATACAAAAAAGGTAATTAACACAAGGGCACCAACTACTTACTCTTTAAGTCTTCTAGTTTTACTCATTTTCTTGAGAAGTGGGGAATTCACCAACTAACCTACTCTCCTCACCACTATCCTCACACACTCCTCACTTTTTTTCACTATTTTTAGTAAAAAAGATACTTCAAACTAAGTGGATTAAATAAATATAATTTGACTAAGCAAAACAAGTGATGAAAAAGCATGAGATGCTTTCACCTTAATTAGCTCATATTTCATTTGAGCAACGTCAGAATCACTGTTCTTCAGAGCGGAGGGGATCAGCAGATGCCGTGGAATCCAGAAGTGCCTTGTTTTGTTTATGGGGGATCTTACTAGAAATATAAGACTGAAGTGAACTATGCAAGAAATAAAACCACATTCCAGCATAAGAAGCACTATAGACACTAAGGCAAAACTCAGCACTTCTCCATCTGTTACCAATTCAAAACGTGATCCCCATCAATTTGGAATGTGAGACTAATTTTGGTACATCAGGCATTCTCTTACTGTTGGGTGAGGATTTTGTTTTCTCTTTTCAGCTATGGAAATTAGGAATGTAAACTGCAAGACTCCTACTCTAAGTAGGGTTTACAAAGCAGGGCTAATCGGGTAAAGACAGCGTCTGTGCAGAGGCGGGAGTCGTTCCTGTTCTCTTCAAGCTCTGGGCGTTAGAGTTTTCACCGGGAAGAGCACAAGGAGAGACAATAACTAAAGGCTTACAGATGCTGAATCCTTGCTCACCAAACCAGCTCCAGATCAGACTCCGAGCACCACCACCTCATTGTCTGTGCCTCCACGTGTCCAAAGCCTCATTAGCAACTCATTAGGAACACTGCAGATGTGACACACAAACTTGCTCTGGGAGTGGGAATGAGGGAATCTGTATTAGGGAACTAAGTCAGAAACCTGGAAACAATTCAAGTGATTGTTCAGAGAACATCCTGATCATTATGTGAAAAAAAAAAAAAAGAATCACCATTTTTAGCAAACACTGAGTGAAGAAAAAGATACACTGTGGGTTTTAGGGTTCTAAAGGTTAAAACAAAAGAAATTGCTCTCTGGGTCAATTCCCAATTTATACTTGGATTTGTGGAAATAACAGAAGGAAGTTATAGCTTTTACTTAGTGCCTTCAGGAAGGACCGAGTTTTTTGAAAGGCAGTCAGTGTCTTGCAATAATGAAAAGGATCTTTCTCTCTACCCTTCTGTTAGTATCAACAGCTCCTAAATAATTCTGACAGTTTCTTCCCTGTTTAAAAAAAAAAAAAAAAAAGGCTTGTTATTCCTTTATTATGTTAGAACAAATGCCAGTTATCTGATACTTATTTCAAACCTAGCTCAGTATAAAAAAAACCAACATGTATTTGGAACGGATTTAGTCCTCAGAAAAATCCATAGCAAAATTCTGCCTTAATTCTGTGGAAGCAGCTGCAGCGCAGCATCATTCACAGCCCTTATCTGGGAACGGAGTGTCCTTTAAGGACAGAATACCTGAAAACACACAGTTAAAAAGATGAAATCATTGTGACTTACGCTTGTGCAAGGAAACTCCTTGAGTGCATCTGCAATACTTCCATCTCAGGATGGATGGAATATGTGACAGGGATAAGTTTGCTAAGCTTGTGATGGGAAGAAGGGTTAGAAATAAGAGTAAATGTAAATGACTGTCATACCTCCAATGTAACTTTGAGTAGGGGTCCTTGAACATTCAAAAAGTTGAATTCTTAGTGGAAATATCTTAAAAGTTGAGGACTCAATTATACTGTTATACATTACACTTTTTTTTCCCCTACCAACATCAGTTTTATAGCCAATAAAACTGTCTTCATTGGGATTTATCATAGCATATTTGGAAAGAGAAGGACTATTTTAAGGCAAAAATTTACACAAAAAATAAATACAAGCAAGTTTACCTCTGGATACATCAAAACAACCCGTCACTAAAGTAATTACAAATGCCATGTTCTCTTCTCTTTCTGCCATTTTCTGCTATTCTTCCCTTCCAAAGTAATTTAAGCGGGATTAATTTAATCAAAATTTTGTCTTTAAAATATTTAGCTGATAAATTGTACAAATGCAAAATAAATACCGAAGGGGGAAGAAACTTCTGAGTGTGTTCATGGAGTTACTGCAGGAACTACATTGCTGCAATTCACAGGCTGTATAGTTGTCTCACTTTGTCTCTGGTTCCTGGAAAAGCAGCGACTGCCCTGCACTGCGGGACCAGGAAAAGGGAAGCTTCTGAAATTTCTGGAAATGTTCATATACATGAATTCAAAAGGTTGTTGGTTAAAATGGACCTCTGAGAGCATATCATAAACTCTCTTATGCTCAGAGTAGTATGAACATCAAAAATTCCTGTTCTCTTTCCATTTCAACCCCATTCCTACTTCCTTTAATGCACTGCATTTCAGTATCCTTTACCTTTCAGTGATTATATGCTAATTAATACGAAAGTTGCTGTGCATTAAAGAAGATGATTTGTGTAAGATAACCTACTAGGCAGTGCTCTGTTTTTTGTCAAGAGCTCCCAGGGAGCTAACAGATAATCCAGGCAAGTTAATACAGGTAACTGCCTGAACCATCAAAACAGGTGACGTCTCTTCGTTTCTGCCAGCAAATTTTAGAGAAGACGCTGTCACCTTTAAAAATGCTCAGAAGCATCATTTGTGATTGAACAAGCCCAGTGTCTTCTCAGGGAATAAAGTACTCTTCAATATTTCAAAGAGTGATCCCATCTTGCACACTGTTCATCCTGGTATTTATTTTGGGACTACCTTCTGGTTTTAAATTTCACACCAGAAATCTAGCAGGACTTAGTACATGAAAAGTATAGCCACAACCTTATGTTTAGCCTTCTGTTATCTGAGTGGCTTTCTAGGCCAAAAGAGCATTCAATCACCACTGAAAAGAACAATTTTGGAGACTCATTCTTTTTCCCCTAAGAAACAATCAGAAACTTAATTACTGGATTGTATGCTGGTCAAACGGACTTCATGCATGGTCAGTTCATAACCTTGAGTATTCCTGGAGCAAGCTGATATTAGAATTATTGCTTATCACAGAAGAATAAAACAATGACAGGTGTAGCATCTACACACAACTACAAGAGAAAGAAGAATGCTGTTGAGGTTCTATATCTTTTCAATTTCCCATTAGTGTCATCCCGTGCAATGATTTTGTCACATGCATAGGTTTCCAGCACCAGAAAACACTACATCTGTCATTATTGTAGACCAGCTATGTATAGGTAAGCTCGTTTGCAGCAAGTCTGACACATCCAGATTAGTCACACCTCCTGGGCATGTCCTGGCCATTTAAGTCACCATTTCCACCTGTACTCTGGATGGAAACTTCGGAGTGCCTCGTATGACTGTGCAATTTGTGCCATCACCTCCTTTCAGGCTGGGGCTATGCCCACTTCCGAGACAGCAGACGCAAGGCATCACATCAGGACAGCTTCAATTTAGGATTTCTTATACTGAGCAAAGCCACACAGTCAACTAATGTATACAGTCAAGACAACAATCTGTTCTCAGAAAATTAACATCCAGACCCAAACCCAAAATAACGTAAATCAATGAGGGCTGAAGCACGGCTGAAAATTCAAAAGCTCATCACTAGCAGCATACATGAGTAGCTGTACTACATAATTGTTCTAAAATCCCATGAATCCTAACACTCAGTTGAGTAAAAGGGGGTTAAAAAGAAGCTCTGAACAGCTAGGCAGAACATAATCTTCATGTCTCTGTAATCCAACTTCTCACTGAGTTGGAAAATACAACTTTTCTGTGTAGGTAAGCTATATCCGAATTATCCTATTCAAGGTTTCTTATACTGCCTTCCAACCATCTCATCTCAGCCTCATCTGATAAAAAGGTACCAGCCTAACTAAATATGGCAATTTGCATTTACCTGTGGTAATTCTGAGGAATTTTATGAAGGCAGATTTAATTTCATGTTCGTTGTGAATTATACTGTGGACTTCCCAAAATAAAACCTTTGATAGTGAAAATTAAAACACAAAGTTTGGAAGTCTTCCTTGGAAAGAGTTATAGGATTTATAACATATCAATTTCTTCAGGTTTTTAAAACCTGTTGTTATCCATAAGAAAAATGCATATTTTTATTAACGTATATACTTTACTTTGTGTTTATTTCCTAAAATTTAATAAAGCCTTCTAGCTATCAAGGTAATTTACTCTCAAATCTCCACTTTCCAGTTCAGTTTTCATTATTTCACATGATTTTTTTACCCTTATTATAGAAGCTGGCTTTATTTCCAACTCATAAAGTGACCCGAATCCTCCAGGAGATATTTTCTAGCATTGATTTTTCTTCGTTCACAATGTTAATGGCATGACTGTTCCTATCTTTACTTTCTATACTTACTTAGCTTTTATTATTTTCATAATCCCACACTAACACTCTATTTTTTTCCTCATATAGACTGCACTTTTTTTGTTCTTGTAATAATGCTATCTGCATGTTATTTTCCCTTTTCTTCTTTCCCCCCTATTTAAACTGTAGGAGATATGTCTGTAGTGAATTTGGGGGTTTGTATTTAAAATAACGTCAAACGAGAATACCAAACAACAAATATTTCACAATAAGTTTTTATTTTATAATCTTTGAATATCTTTTTGATTCCTGTAATTCATCTGACCAAAATTTCCTCTCTGAATATATTCCAAAAGCTCTTTATCTGGAATGTTTTCATCTAGAGTACTATCAGCATTACGTCAACATGATTTTCAGGATGTCATACCTGCTCCCTTGTTAAAAGCATTTCTGAGATTCACAACATTTTTCAAGCTAGATTCTGGAAGCCTACATCTTATAGGATGAAATATTTTCACCCCAGTGTCTAGTCTGCCTCTTTAATAAGACTGCCTGTACACAGAAAATGCTAAATATTGTTACCTTCTGTTTATAAAACCTCATCCTTATTCCTTCAAAGTATTGGCTTTTTGAATCTGTATTTTCTTTTAGTTGTTTAGATTTCATCATGTACTGTGTCAGTTTTTGTGAGATAGTCATTAAAGCACAGTAAAACTTATCGTCCTGTTTTCATTTAGAGATTAAAATTTGCAGTTTAATTCACCATAGAAAGCCTCACAATCCTCTATCAAGTCACTCCCATACTGACTTAGACTGGTTTCTCTGTTCCTTGCCTGGACAAGGTACAGCAATTTCTTTCTCCACGGCTGCACTGTGTTTCTCATCACTGAATGGCATGGTGTTATCCCAAACAGGTCTCTGACGGAGGAAAGTTCCGTTGTGCAAGGCGTGTTTCAGATTGCCAATATCCATAGCTAGTGCTTTGCCATACAGCTCTTTTACTATGCGCTTTCTTAACAGGAGATTAGACAACCATAAACAAGTCTCTCAAAAAATCAAGACCTTTATTCAGTAAATCAAAACTTCTTGAGTCTGAACTTCCAACCCTTTCTTAAAATTGATAGAATTTTTTAATTCCTCTAAAGCCTGTTTCACCTTCCTTTACAAAAGACTCTCTCCTACTTCAGAAAAAAATGACGACAAAATATCATCTCTGTTAAATTACTTTTTCAATAGTAGATGATTTATAGTTGATTAGGTAATTAAATCAAATACAAGTGGCTGAAAGTAAATCTATTTTTATCATCCCTGTAAATTAAAAGTTCCGCATCATAAAAAATCATGACCATCTTGAAAATGACTAGTCAAGTGCTTTTTATAGGCAAGCAGGATTTATTGTCAATTAACGTATTGAACTGTATAGTCAGCATAACCCTGTGCTCAAGACTTTTTAAATTATTGGCTTCCGCTATCAAGCTGCTCCATATCACAGTAATGAAATGTATCTAGCTATTCACATATTGAACAATTCCTTAGGTTGGGTTTATATCTCACTATAACAACATTTCATTTTATTATCTCCAATCCCCTGTAATGAATACAAATACATTCCTTTTTTCCATCATGGGTTTATCAATTTTCATTGATTTGCCTGTAATGAATGCAGACAGGATAAGGGAAGAAAAAAATTTAAAGAGATCATATCCATTAAAATATCTGTAAATTCAGAAGTTTTCCACTTGCAGTCACATCAATTAAAAGAAATCATTCAGAAAAAAAAAATAAAAGGAAATACTAGTTTAACTCTTAATACATAAATAACTGTAAAAAGGAATTTAGGGGCCTCTTTTCTTACAGAATATTTGCTTTTGCAGTTTTCTTTCCATAGACTTTTTAAAAAGAAAAGATAAATTCTCATTATAGTTTTGCATTTCATAGATTTATTTGTCATAAAGCACCACTTTTTCCTTTTTCAATAAAGGTCAACTTGACTAACGAAATCACAGCTTATGGTGCAATGTGTGATTTGCTATACACAAATATGTTTGAAAATGACTCATGCCAGCAACTCCCCTTCTCTTTGGGAAGTGCCCCAGTCCCAAAATCGGTCCTGTTGAAGTGCTGGCTGCACAGAGGAGACCTCAGTACAACCTGGGTATTTTCTACAGTTTGGTACTGATACTTTCCATTTTTTTCTTAATTCTGAAACCTAAATAAAACCACATTGGTTGAAGATAAACACAGACATCTTGAAACTCACATTCCAATTGTGTTACAAACTTTCATATTGAGAACCAAACTTTTAAATGAAGATACAAACAGTGTTCTCAGTTGTGACGTTTTATTGCACTATAACAATTGCATCTGCTTGTGTTTGGCAATTATATCATTATGTGACAATGTAATTTGATATGAAATGAAGTGATATAACAATATCTTGACTTTCATTCAGGCACAGAAAATAAAAATAATAATCCATAGAACATATAATATCTGGTCTAACCAGGAGAACAACACCGACAGCAGAATCTGACCTATTGCATTTATGTTGTGTGGCAGAACAGGACAAGATTGGCTTCATAAAGAAAGAGAAATAACTTTTAGGCAGAAAACAACTATCCTACTTTTTTACACACAAGCTCTCATTTTAATAGGTAGAAGACTTGTTTGAAACAGATGAGCAGATAAGTTTGGTTGTTGTTTTAAAATGAGGAAATACACTTCTAACTGTCTAGAAGAATCCAGTAGGTTGTAATGCCTCAGGAGATCATAATCAAACACTATAATCAGATTTTCAAACAAGATAGATAGTATGACTGATAGTAAAAGCATGCTTCAAGAAGAAAAAAAAAACACCCAACTGTTGGGCATGAAAACCTAAGTTACTTATTATTCCATATACTGATTTCTTGTTTAAAGATGCCAGTAATGTTCAGTTTTCTTTGTAACGAACCCAATGCAATCCTTTTCTTTATGGAGAAAACACATCACTGGTCTTCTGCAGCCCCATTTGAAATCTCAGATTTACTGTTAAAGGGAGAAGTGCAGAGACAGAAAAATATATCTGTACAAGGAGTCCTAAGGAAAGCAGAGAAGAAAGTATCATCTGTTTCCAGGTGACTTTTATCTGTCCCTCATACATACATCTGTTGTGCAGAACAGAAATCCCCTCCACTGCCCTCTTCTGTTTACTCCCCAATTTCTCTAAAAAAACCATGTAGCATCTTTGATAGCTGTAACACTTCAAACACTTATCGCAAGTGATACAAGTAGTTACAGTAACCTGGATCCTAACCGGTGGTGTGGGTCATTTCCTCCAGAAGAAAAGCCAGAACAGGGGAAATAGAACAGGCTGTTAGTGAGCTTGTGCCAGTTACCAGAAGGTGTGCAGAAGACAACAGCCAGTGCCATAATGGTAGTTTCCAAACTGCAGGTATCTTAGTCCTGCTAAACATACAGGTTCCTCCTCAGAGACAAGAAAGATGTGACTGATAGCAGTTAATATAGTTAGAACATGGTGCTTCTCAGCATTACAGGTTACACCCAAACGTGCTAAAATTCTTACATATTACAAAGCCAATTTATTTTTCGAGTTATAAAAATGAGAAGACATGTATGAGTAACTCAGGGTAACACTCTTTTTAGTGTTGCTAAATTGGGAAAGAAGATTAAGATGCACAAAGAACCCCATGTACTAATAAATTTCTTCTCTGTTAAAAGGAAGTTCAGAAACTGCCAGACTGATTCCCTCTAGACCTACTGAATCTCCTTTTTCCAAGGATATTCTTAAATTCAGTTCTCTAGATCACCCTACTGAAACTCAATGAGAGTCTGGTATCTAACTTTCCTCTGCTGCTTTGAAAATTCCAGCCTACAGCGTTACAAGCATGCTTTGAATAAGTTACTTCAAAGTAAAAATGTCCTTATCTTCTATTATTTTAACAGCTTCAGAAAACTTTCAGTGTTACTCTTGTCAGCAAATAAACCAGATATTTCATTTTTGTAGCTGATTTTTTTTTGTCACATGTAATATCATAAGTCACAAGCGTTGCACTTAAATAATCAGAAGGGTCTAAAGCTTGATAACATTATACATGGGAAGGTAAATGCTGCGTGTTGAACTCAGTGGTGCCATTTGCAAGGTGTGCCAGGTGGAAGAGATTCTCCTTGTAGTCTTGAGTGACAAAAAATTTGCAGAATCAAAAAACCTTAGAAGACAATACCTATTGTAAAACACCCAGATGACTAATTTAGCTTATGCTTTTTTTTAGCAGTAATTAATTCTATTTTGATCCAAAATACTTGACTGGAAGAAAGAAGTAGGTAAAATTATTTAAGACATTATATAGAATATAAGCATGTAAAAAAAATCAGTAACTACAGGAGGGCTTTCCTATCGAGTCACAATTTCTTAGAAAAACTTTTAAATATGTTATTTTCATGCTAAAACATGGATTCAACATTGAATGAAAATAAAATTGTTGTCATCTCTTGGAATTTTTTTGTATTGATGATAAGGCAATTGGTATCATCTCCTAACGCGTCAAAGTTGAATCTGAAATTTGATGAGTTTTGTGTCATCGTCCCCCAGAGAACGGTCTGTGCTTTCTAACAAAAAAAAAAAAGACTTCTCTAAACTTCTCTTTAAGCATAGTCTTATTTTTGTGCATCATTGATATATTTTAAATAAATAAAAATAATCCTATACCATAATACTTGCTCCCAAGTCCGAGCTTCCCTAGTAGCCTCAGTGTTCAGGAGCTTTGTTCAGGTACTGTGATAGGAACCTCTCGTTCATCTGTCAGAGCCAACCACTGGTGCCAGAGGAGCCAGCTTATCACAAAAGTTACTCTTCTGAAGGGGAATGTACTTTGTATATCAAGTTTGGAAATACAAATCCTCTTCCTTGGAAAATACAAATGAAACTAAATAGTGCAAAAAACAACCTAAATTTTGCCCATCAGTCAAATTACAATGTTTTGGAAAAAGTTTCACACCACTGCCATCTGTTTCATGCCCTTTCAGCGTGCCCCAGCCTCACCATACAATATTTCACATCTTTCCCAGTCTCTACCAATACTATCTGAAAATCTGTTAATAATGACAGCATACAATCTCCAATGGGGACTAAATCCCCCAGCAACATGGCAGAAGTGAAGCCCATCAGAGGGATGCTGGGCATTTCTTGCTTACTGAACTTCCAGATCTGACTGTTTAAAAAGGCCAGAGATTTAACAGCTTCATTGGAATAGTGGATTTTCATTAATGAAGGAAAGATGTAAAAATAAGGTAAGAGACAAAGGAAGTGACGTGGTTATTTGTGACCCAGAGGATCCTGATTCAAACCCAGAGCCTAAGAGAAAGAAGTAAAGGGAGGAATGGATTTTGATACTAACACGCTTTTTTTTCAACTTGGTGAAAAGGAGACATCTTTGTCTGCTTTGTTTTAAACAAGTTTATTTGGTGATAAACTCTCTTTATTAGCAAAGGTGTTTTCCTCTTGCTGTACTCCCAACTGTTAGTTTGTGATTCTCTTCCTCCTCCCATTTTGTTTCTGGACATTTCTGAACAAGTTGAGGATGCGAGATGCCTGCTTGCCCAGTGTCCCATCAAGACCACAGACAGACAGAGGTTGTGCAAAGTGGCTTTGTGCAGCACCCCAACAACACAGACCATTTGTTGGGTTTGCTGCAAAGGTTACAGGCTTACAAGCCTAGAAGCCCACCGCTGTCTCTGAAGCCCTGAGGATAACACTGTCCTCAAGCGTTACGACATTGTTTGAGACACACAACCAAACAAAAATGTGCCAGAAGATGCTTAAAAGGAGCATGTGGAATAAATAAAACCTGTTGCATGATGGGCCAAGTGAGCCCACCTTGCAGACACATCATCATCTTCCATGCCTAGCACAGCCTCTCCACCTTCAAACACTTTACAAGACACCTCAGTAAAGAATTTCTCCAATCTCTTCATTTAAAAATCGATAAACTTCAAGCTTCCACAGCCTCCTTTGAGACTAAGGTAAATAAAATTGAGGGAAGGCTGGAGGGATTTGAAAAGCAATGGAGTCAATTGAAACTCAAACAACAAAGAGAGGAATCCTGTAATAAAAATCACAAAGGAGAGAAAACTATGTTTAAGCATTATGGAGCTCCTGAAAGAAAATTAGAGTTTTGGGAAAAATCAACAACATTGTTATAGTACTTAATGCTCTGAGTATCTTCTCTGAAAGATCCAAGATGGCTGGAAATTTATGGAAAAAATCTAAAGCAGACATGACGACGAAAAATCCATGATCTGGAGTAGCAATAATCTGCATGGATGCTCAAGGCTCAAAGTGCTGCATAGGAAGAACATCATAATCACAGAGAACACGTGACTGAAGGCAGGGTTTGAGCAATGGCCAAAGAATTAGAATAAAAATAGAGATCAGCCATCTTACCACTCTATAAACTCTTGGCAAAGGGTAGGGAGTAATTTCATTTGAAGAAAGAAAAATTTTTACTAAATGACCCTGCATCAATCTTCTATCCTGCCAGAGTGTGATTACTACTCTTGAGAGAAGAAATGCAACATGCTGAGAAGCAGAAACAGCACAATGTTTCACAAAGAACTGAAAAAGAGGCAGCAGGAAGAAGTTAGATAGCTAAACCTATCAAAAATTCTCCAACCTATTTGTTTCATTCCTTCAACACAGAAGGTGCATTTGAACATGATTATTCTGGAAAAAACTATTTGCCCTCTCACCCAGTATGTGGGGCATTGGTGATTTTACTCTCACATGCCAGCATAAAGAAATATGTTCAACTAACGTAATGCAAAAATTTAATTAACATAAATCATTATAAGGTCCGCGTGTTCTTATTGGTAAATTACTCTAATTCCTGAACTGCACTTTCAGAGGACCAATTTTCACATTGGCCTTATGGTAGCATTTGAAGATTGCTGTTTGGACTAAGAACTTTTGCTAATACATATTGCTAATATGGAAGTTAGTACCTCAACATTATTGATAATTATAAATCATGATTTGTACTATTACAATACAATAAAACATACGACAAATACCTGTAATAACAGTTTGCTGTTTACTACTGAGAAACAGAAAGGAAAGTAAAAGAAAAAGAAGAAAATAAGGAACCTCTTATCAGCCTACCTATTTCAAGGAGCACCTTAGGACACCTTCACTTTAACCTACTGTCACTGGTTCAAGTAAAGCCTGCATTTTTAGTACTCTAGAGTGAAAATGTCCCTGAATATCTGAGCTAGATATATTTCTGCTGATCTGCGATAAGCTGGTACATTGCACCCAAAGGGAAAGTACGAAGTGTGTGTGATAGTGACAGTCCTGAGAAGGAAGATTGATTGGGACAGCACATGTCCAGGATAAGAAGACATGCTCAAACAAGAGCTAACAAGAAATCAGGTAGAGAAATTGATGTGAAATGTAGATTTATCTCAAATAATCCAATCAGGTGGGCACCAAGAGACCTTCTTGTCCTTGAGTAGCCTCTCCAGAGTCCCCACCCACACTCTGCCCTTGGGCAAAGAACAGTTAAGACCAGGCCTGCGCCCCACCCTTGCTTGAGATATGGTGTAGGCACACCTACCAGAAGAGAAATAACTTTCAAAAAAGTATGATCTAAACCAAATCAATGCATCCTATAGATTTTCTTCACTTTTAGTAGTACAGTTTGTATGGTTGCATGACTTGCATGACCTAAAGATAGAGACAGATGCAAATATTTTGAAGCACGGGAATTAAACCAGCCAGTTTCCATCCCTAAAATGTAAATATATTCTCTAAGTAAAAATTAAGAGGTTCACACTAAAAATTTTCCTACATTTGAAAAATATACTTGATTTTTCAGATAGAAACTATAAGTATATGGTTCTACTGACGTCCTTGCTACAAAGCAATGGGGTTGAACATAAAGCATCCGGAAATAGAATTCAAATATTGCTAAAGCATTTACTACCTAGCACAGGCTCATGGTTTTGAGTTGGCTTGCTTTCAGTTTTTTGACTTATGCATATATGAAGGCTTCTGTGGCTGGCTGGTTTGTTTGTGGTTCTTTGTTGCAATGTTTTGTTAACCTTCCTTTATGTATTTTTAATGAATACTACAAATAAGAAATGTGTAAACTCATCCTGAGAAGAGGCTATAATGTCTTCCTGCGCTTTTGATTCACTGCCTCATTTACAAGATTGCTGCTTATTCACAAATTAATTATGCAATGGCATCTTTAGCTAATAAAGTCTAAACAAAAAACATTTAATCCAATTCATAGTTTTCTCTCAATCAAACCAAGTCTGTCAAACATAATTACATTACACATGCAAAGCAGGAATGAGCCAAACATGTGCCACACCTGCCACATCGTCAGGCAGACGATATACAGTAGAAGAACAGTTGGCAACACAGATGGCAAAGCAAAGAAGACTTGTGAAAAATGTGGTCGTGGAGTGTGGTTTTGTGCCTCTTATCGATGGGAGGGGTCAGATAGTGATCTCAGTTTATGTCAAACACACCTTTCTGGTAACATTAGGTTTGACAACTCTAATTTTGGAGATACAAACCCCAGTCGTCTTGTGCTTTCTAAAGCAAGAGGCATCTGCAGCTCATGGGCACTCATTGCTGGTTTCCAACCATAGCCATGAGCTCTCAGGACATGTGTGTTATCATTTATGATCATGGAGACCATATTGCATTTTAGGGTGAATCTAAACAATATATCCCCCCACCAACATCGTTGCGTATCTCACATATAACGAAACCTATTTGGCAATAATAAGGGTAATTATTCTGTACATTTTGACACATCCAGGTCACATAAACCCAGAAAGGAGCCAAGCAGTCCAATTATGAGCACAAAACCAAAAGATAACCCAAGCAGTCCTGGGTAGCTTCTCAATTTTATGGATATGCTTAATTGTTAGAACAGACATTTGATTTAATATTATTGTGAATTTATTATGATATCTATTTAAAAACTATGTAATTATATCAAGAGGTAGAGTTTCTGAAAATTGCTTTAACTAAACATTTCATGCTATCTTGTAATACCACTTAAGCGATCTCTATCATTTCATTTACAAAGTTAACATCTTATAGGAGGCCAGATACCCAAACTTAATCAGTGCATCACTCCTTAGTTTCTAACAAATCCAATATCTAGCCTTCGGCTTCCTGTACACACAAGAAAGAAAAGAAACTCAAAAAACAAAACTCAAAATGTTCTTATTCAAAACAGCTTATGTCTCCTATCTCTGTTACTGTTATCTATTGGCAGTTGAACTAGATGATTGTTGCAGTTCCCTTCCAATTGAAATAGTCTAGTCTACTCTAACTGCTTCTTCTCATCACTACAAACTTGTCCTCTACAGAAGTCTTTTCACATCTCCTTTATATATTCTGTATTTGTATTGCATCCATGTTAGAAAAGCTCAGTATGAAACCATCACTGCACTTAGCTGCTATGACCACATCAACAGGATCTGTCCATCACAGAAATCACAAGTGTCCTATCTTTGATGTTCTTCAAAACTTACTTCAGCTTTGCCAAGCTTTAGGGAAACGTTATTTCTGCCACACAGGTTTTCTTCCCTGATAGACTGAGACAACTATTAAAGATGATTTTGGGATAAATCCACAAAGAATATATCCGTAAAGGAATCATAATAATGTGAGGGCAAGTGGGTTTCACAAATTTAATAATGGCTACAAAGTGTTTTCTCTTATTTCTTTTATTTATAGTGGTTCTATCAAAGACACCGTATAGCATAAGATTTAGCATAAACTTACACCAACTCATGTCCTGCACGGAAGGGCAGTATGCCCTTTTCCATGACACGTGCGTTGTGCTCCAGCAGTACTGCATAGCCACAGCCCAGTGGTCCGTGCTGCACTGGTGGTACTGTGCCGACTGGGGAAGGCTGGGAGAGAGCAGGGGACGGAGCTGCCTCTCTCCATCCTTGAATGCAGTAATCCAGAGAGAAATAAAGAGAGACTTGTCTTTATGGTTCCAAGCGAGCTAAATGAACAACATTCATTCTGGGCTCTCCCTTTACTTTCAGTACACATCTGGCTATGCCGTACTGGCTGCAAGATTTTAGTAACTGTAACATAATTTAATAAGCTAATTTACCTATTAAGAACATTTTCTAATAACAGTCTTAGGACTCAGTTCTAAGTTCACTGTCGGCACCCCTGCATCAAAGCAGAATATAGCTCAAATATGCAGGAGAATGGACCTGTCTCGGCTGCTGCTTTTCAAGTATGATATACATTAGAGGAGCTCGTTCTCCACTGAAGTTTTCCTCCTGCATTCCAACTTGTTTTTCACTTACGTGACCAAAATGCTAGCAGAGTATTCATACAGTATTTCCCACAGGTGTAGGTACACTAAATGGAGACTCTGCAGCATCAAGGACTGGGAAAGTGGTATTGAAAAGAGTGTATGTTCAAATAACTCCTGCAGCAGTCATTCCCTAGAATGCTAAGTTTTTGAATCTATTAGTGTTCTTCCAAATTCAAAAATATTCCAGTGCAGAGTATTTTGTCTGCTTTTCTCCAAGGACACTTGACCAGAGGGCTGTTAGCAAGAGCTGGAAAACTGTCAGTGGAACTAAAAAGATAACAGTAAATAAATAAATAAATAAAGCACAAATCCTTTTTCAGGGATTGAGTGCAAAAAATTATTCAGAGGAAAATACACTGGGATTTAACTTAAACAAAGTTTAAAGAAATCGCAAAGTTTAAATTACTGAGTGAACAACAAATGTCCTGGGAGAATCCCTGTGACAGCACAAGTCAGAAATAAATCAGCAGAAAGGAATACGTATGTTTTTCTGAGAAGAGAACTCTCAGTGCCATCACAAGTATTAAAAATAAAAAAATTAACCAATCTTATTCAGAAAGCATATCTGTTCCAGAGCCTCAGCTCCATTGAAAGACACCAAGATGAACCAGCAAGCAAAGCTATAAAACCGAAATCCCAGACGAATAAATAAAAAGGCCATCTTCTGTTTCAGAAATCAGCAGTCCCATAACACATTGCTCTATAAATTTCTTCCCCACAGACTGGAAAGAGAATGTTCTTGACTAACGGATCTTTCTTGCTGAAATATCACCTGGGATGTATAGTACTCACTGGCAGGCTTGCACCATCTGCTTACTGAGGCTCTAGTAAAGCAAGCAGCATAAGTGTTTCATGTTTGCATAGCACTGATTTAGAGGGAGTTGTATCCATTTTTACTTTGTCACACAGGGACATTTATAAAAAGCTCAAGTTTACAGGACGTTATTGTCTCAGCTGCGCGCTATTCCAAATGAAGCTTAGTGAACACTTTCCTAAGTCTGAGAAATGCTGGTTTTCTGGTATATAATTTATATTTCAGCCTGAACTAGATTAGAGCCAGTGAAGTATCAACCAAAAAATTTTAACACTCTCCAAAGGTGGTCATGGATTCGTGGTTTATACTGACAGCTGTTTGAAGGGTGGCCACAGGGCTGCAGTCCGGGCACCAAAATCTCTTTCTCCCAGTCTCCCTCCCTCATCCCACCCTGTTTCCAAGTACCATAGTCCTGAAGTTTTTGGACATTTCTACTGGGTACAATGGAGCACAGCACAGCCAGCACCAAAATAAGACCATTTAGAGCCAGAAGCATGAATATAGAGCTTTGCATCCAGCAAGTATAGCTGATGAGAATAGCCTTCCTGAGACAAGATGGTTAGTGTGGGGCGCAATGCTGACATGCTGGACCAACCCAGAGGGTATCGGTGCATCTTGCTGCAGAGAACCAGTGTTAGTGGTAACAACCCTGGAAACACCATGGGTACCATTTCACAGCACTGTGCTGCGTCAGTCAGACACACTCGTTGCAGTCAGCTCTGCAAGGATGCAGCAAAAAAGTCAAATCATTTTTTTAAAAAACTAAGCCAAATTCACCCTCCCTTCAGCCAGCACTATTCATATGAGATTAATACACATCTCATATGAGATTAATACAACCTACAGAGAGAAGGTAAGATGTGTTCAAGTTTTAAAGTCAAAGAAGGACTGTTACTATCTCAGCTTTCAGCCTTTGGATTTTACAGAGGATTTAGGGGGGCAGAATTTGCCCCAATCAGATGTAGGTACCATCTATTATTATGTGATGTGATCCTTCATCTTTTAATTTTTCTTTTAAAAATCTGAAGTACTAAAGTAATAGACAATTATTCATTGCCCTACCTTTAATATCAGAATTTAAATAAAAATGCTTAATATAGAGTGCATGAGATGCGCAGTATCTAAATTTGTCATCTCTCATCATTGCAGCAACTGTCACTACACTCGGGTTTCGCTCGAAAGCTAGATCCTGTAAGATTTTGAACTTTCATTAAAAAGTGTTAGTTCTTAGAGAAGAGAATACCCATCTATGCTTAAAATACTCAAAAATATACAGCAAACAACGTATCTTCATCTTTATTTTTTTCCTAAGCTTTGTTATCTCTGTACTCATCTAATGATTTTTGTTCGAATGTTTGATTTTCTGAAGTTGGCTAGGCAGTTATCCCTTATTGCCCAAACGAATGTTGCAAATATTTATGTATAATTTAATTTAAGTATAGAGCCCCAGTGGTGATGTTTACGTGCACAACCATAATCATACGCATAAATATCTGTCAGACAAGTATCTGTTTAATTTCAGAACTCATGTTTTAATAATTGATGTTTTTATTTGGAAACAAGATTACTGGAAAATAACTCCTTAAAAATTGCACTGATTTATACCCAGGAAAACATTCTGGATTCGGGGGAGGGAGGCGGGAAGGCAGCTAGACTGGACTGAAAAGCTTGCAACAAAATATGGAAATGGCCGTCCAAAGCCCTTTGATTCTCTTAATATTTAACATTGTTCTAGCAAAAGGGACTTTCAACAATTTTTCAAGTCAAAATATAGCAAAAGCAGCTTCCATTAGAGCCATACAACAAGGTAACCTAAACATCCAAGTAAAGCAGGAAATGGATTTTCACCTGGCCCACTGGGGGCTAACATCCCACTCTATGCTATGAGTAGAGGTGTCAGAGTGAGCTTGCAAGCATTACTGTCATAGTCTTCTTTTACCCACCCACAGACCAGGCTCTATCACTCATCATTGAAAACCACCAAGTTCTCCTGCACAATGCAACAGCTCTTCAATAAAGAAAAAAAAAAAAAAAAAACCAACATCTTGCTGATGTTCCACTGATGGAAAACATTTAATTGTATGGCTATGGAATTTTAATAAGTTTTGATTTTATTCCTGTCAAGAAGAGAAAGGACTGTGAATCTTATCAAACCAGAACGGACACAGGTTAATGCAGGGTTATATACTGATCCATTTGTCTCTTTACTAAGACTACTTATGCTTTCACTAGCAGAAAAGTACCAAATGATGCAAGCGTATTCCAAAAGTTTGTAAATAACAAATGCTTAATCTAACTCACTGTTCAATGCGGAATAAAATTCTCAACACCTGTGTATTGCCTTGTTTATATTAGACTGTGAAAATTTAAACTAGTAGACACTTACAGTTGGGATTTGTGTGCTACATTCCTAAAATACAGAAGGCAGGCCTGCAAAAATGCTCAATAACCTTGTATGCAAAAGGAACACAGTGACAGCTGAAAAAGATGTTCATACTCAGGATTAACGCCAGTATTTATCTTCTTGGCAAAGGTGTCTACATGAAAGACTAGAGTAATGATACCATACTCTACAAACTACTACAAAAACAAGATCAAGAAGAATTGCATAAATACACCTATAAAACATCCATCACATTAATGAGAACATAGAGACAAATGCAACTTGCTGCTAAACTTGGCATCTATTGACTACAAAAGAAAGTTAGACACCACGGAGACAAATACTATCCTAAAGTCATTGGAAGACTGTGGATCTGAAATGCTTTGATACAGAAAAGTTTATCTCTCCAGCAAAGTAGCATCCTTCAGGATTGGCAGCCCACCAAAAGAAAAACTGAACACTATTATCATCTTAACAATGGCCTTTGCAGCTTGTTTTCTGAAAGATCTACTGGGGAAGCTGGTCTCCACACACAAAAGGATGTTAGAGGCTTAGGGAAACCTCACTGCTAAAGCTTCATGTGAGCACTATTTGAATATCTGAAACTAAGGCAAAAGGTAGTGATGGCTGGGCTAAATTGATGGACAACAATCTGAAAAAAAGAAGCATTAGTTTAGCTTCAGACGAGGTTGAAGTAAAACATCTTCCTTTTGACCAACAAATATACCAAGTTACAGGGACATTTGCTCAGTATTTTGCTGGAATTCAGAATAGAAGGCTTTTCAAAGCTAGTAGGGGGAAGTTAGCACATACTGTGAAATGTAAAAAATTTCAAAGGATGACAAGAAGATCTAAGCTGGTGAGAAAAGTACCCGTGTACTGTTTAGTCACATTGATCTGAATTTTTAAAAGTCAAGTGTTGACTTAATTCTTATTTTCAAGCATTTGTGGCTTAGTAAAATGGCAATGTTTTACTCCCTATTTTCCACCTGTAAAAATCATAACTCCCACGGAAGTAAGGTGGAACTGTGAGATTACAGGCATTTCTTTTTTCCTTTTTAACTCCTGAGTTCTGTTAAGTAATTTTTCATCATAAACCAGATTTGATGGCTTTATAGTTATGCAATCAAGTTATTATGGAATCCTAAAGATAAAAATAAAAATATCGCTTTTATGTAATTGTGTTCACAGCTATTAGCAATAATCTATTTTTTATTTTTCTTTACAGTAGACTGGCAAAAATGCATTTTAGCCAAGAGCTATATATGAAGGATAAGTGGGGTTTTTGTCTGCTAAGGTTACAACAAAAATTATGCAAAAGGTTCAGGTTGCACAAGAAGTAACAGAGAAATGGTTGTTAATGACTGCAAGGGTGAGCACAAAGTGATAAAATCTGATGTAAATTCCTGTGTTTTTCTCAGAACACTAACGAAAGGAAGTAAGGTCCTACAGAGAGCAGTACCATCATGAACTGTAGACAGCAGATGGTAGAGTGCGCCTTGAGTCCCGCAGATGCGAGTCGAAGTGATGATTGTACAGCCTGCCTCAAGTCCATACAACAAAGAGACAAAACATCCACGAAAGGATGAGGCTGTTAAACACCCCCTTTTGCAAGAGAACCCATTAAATGCTTGGCATGAAGCTCTCTCAGTGCTCCGAGTTTACTGTTTCTGACGAATGCCAAAGGCCTTCTGCATCTGTGTCCTGTCCCTGTGTCAGCGAATGACCGACAATTTCAGCATTGCCTGACAAACATTTGAAAAGGCACAGTTTGAAAATCTATGCATTTCAAATGTCTCCTCCAAATTTTTATTACCAGGCCTGAAAACAAAACAGCTCCAATGGCACCAAGTACAGAAAAATAAAACAAACCCAAGTTACTGCTCTCCCAGATCGGTGGCGATCGCGACTGCGCTCCCCAGTCACGGCTCTTTGCAGCTGTTTGTTGTCAGAGTGGGAAGGACGAGCCTTGGCAGTTCTCCTCCCTGCTGCACTCTGGATGGCTGCTCAGCACGTCGAGGTAATTGACTCATCTTGGCTCAGCCGTAACCTCAATCAGCTGGACCATCTCATTTTCCCCACAGCCAAGGAATCCTGCCGTTCCTAATATCAGGGCAGCAGCCAACCCGTTTTCAGAGGGAAGCTCATTGCAGAATATCCCTCTGTATCCCTGGGAATTAGCCAGAAAGCTTAAATGTTTCTTTTGAAAGAAAATGCTTTTTCCAAGAAGGGGAAGAAAAAAAAAAAGATCACTTTCTACTGTCTTTCTGAAAAATCTCTGAACAAAAAGCCAAATCCCAAAGCAATGCTGGGAAAAAGCGAAAGGAAAAAACATTCTGGGTTAAACATGAGCCTCATGCTCCTTGAATTCACAATCAAAATATTTGTTCATTGGATTTGAAATCCATTGCTGGTTACTTTCATCTCATTACAAAGTTGCAAAATGGAAATCTCTGGTTTAGAGCTTCACAGATTTTGAGGCACTGGGATTCACAGAATCCGTGTCAATAAAAGTGACAGCCTCTAACTTGCCACTCTGGAAAAGTAACATGCTTCCTTTTCTTTCCCCCCCCTCATAACAGTTGTGGTTCTGAATGCAGCAGACTTTAATCAAACCTTTATAAATATTGAAGTGACCAAGTATTTTTATAAACTTCACTGTCATCTCAGTTATAACAATATTTGGGGGTTTGTCTGGCACACTGTGTTCTTTTATTCTGGATTTTCGTTTCACTCAAAGACCGAAAGTAAGTTCAGGAAAAACCAACAAGCTAATTTCGGCAATTTATATTGATGCCAAACCTTAATTTTAGCTCAAATTCAGACTGTCAAAAACTTCAGGGAATTTGAGGAGCTAATGTTAGCCTGGTCCTTCAATGAACACAAGTTTTCAAGCAATGCCTGCCCTTTCCTCAGCACTTTTTTTTTTTGTGATTTTGACAGCAGTAAAGGCAGGGCAGAGGAGAAGAGAGGTGAGTCCCCAGCAAGAGCAGCGACTGGTTCTCCATCAGCCAAAAGCAGGGAAGCAGCAGGGACACCACCATCATCGTGTGGTTGAACCACGTTGGTTCAACTAATTTCTGCCAAAGGCTGAATTTCCAGGAGGAGGAAAAGCTCTTTCCTCCAAGCGAGGCAGAAGGCTCTGCTCTGTGCTTCTCATTTTGATCTCAGGAGCTGGTACCCATAACTTACTTCTTTCCTGAGCAGTTTGGGTATTCCCTTTCCCTTCCCACAGCTCTTTGGCCAAGCCTCCATTACGCTTCAGCATATCTTATCTTCAACAACCCATTTTCCCTGTTATGCACAGAGTAAATGCTAAGCAGTTAGGTAGTCACATCCAAGCTTCACCTTGCCTGTGGAGGAGAGCCTCCCGGCCCCACATATCTGGCCCTAGTCTGCTATGGAAGAAGCACAGAGTCTGCCAAACTGACATCCTGTCACGTTACTTAGTGCCAAAACATTTCAGTCAAGCTCTGGTATTTGCTGTAACACTGGCATATATAATTACAACTTAGAGAAGAAAAACTACTTTTCAGCTGGTGCATCACAGAAAGGGAAATAATATTTTCCTCCAGAGCAATAAGCCTGGAGAAGATTATCTGCCCTCTCTGCCACTGGCTTTTATTTTTGAGAAAGAAGAAAAAGGAGAAACTCCACTGATGCTTTTGCAGGCCGTGGTGCTCCTCACAAGCCATTACCCATCCAAGCTCTGGCCCCTCCACAACTGCTTCCGTGTCCTTTTGTGTAAACACAATGCATTTCTCCTCCCTCCTGATTCACCCCTGGGAATTTAAACTAAACTAAACTGAACAATGGTTCCTGAATGCAATTGGTGGTGGTGGTACAAGTCCTATCCCTTTTCATCCACCCTTTTGTCATTTGTTTTCAGCTTGCAAAAATCCCTATTCTTTATGCTCATCCCTCTGCAGAACTGTTACTTTCTAACTCAAGTCCATCTGAAGTGGGGGCAAGGATGTAAAGGAATTCAGACTCTTATTCTTTAAAGGTCTTTTTCATCATGTCTTTTTTCTCTCCACTTTCCCATGTTTGCAATAACTCACTTGTATAAGAAAGGAAGACTGGAATGAAAAAGCTGCAATTTCATAAGGTGAAGACAGCCCCAAAAAACACACACGTCACACTGGTAAACCTTAGCTTCTGAAAATATTTTGTGGTATGCCAAATTTGTCGTTTGGTCTGGAGGACATAATTTCTTATTGTGACACAAGGAATCTCTCCTTGTAAGTCACCTGTGCCATGTGAGGTGCACATACAGCTTTATCAGAAAAGATTTCTTCCGTTATGGGAGTAAAGTTCTGGAATCAAACATGCCAAGTAGCCACTAAGAGATACTGAAAGCTTGCAAGCGGATTATCAGTGATACCAAGCAGTATCATTGTTCTGCAACACACAGAATTTCCCTCCTCTGAGGCATCTCACACTTTATCACAGAAAACGTTCAGTAAATGATGATTACTTCCCCTTCGGTTCTTCTAGGAGTGGGGGGGGGGGGGCGGGGGGGGGGAAGACTGGAATACTTCCAATAGGTTTTCTGATAGAAAAACACTCCACATGTAAAAATCAAAACATTTTGTGGGAATGTGTTGATATCAATGTATTTTTGATAGGTTTCTCCTGTAAATCTGCCCAGTTCCTATCTGATGTACTGCCAGCCGGGCTGTCTGCTGTTTAAGCCCGACAGCTGTCTACCTGGTGGTCTTCCAGAGTCGAGCTCCTGAGTTGCCCGCATGTTGTATGTGGGGATCAAACAGCACCGTACTCCTTACCCACAAGGGAACAAAAGGCATTTAAACCCGGTGGGCACATAACACAGTGCGACGTTGCTTGCCCTGCTCCAGGGAGCTGCTACGTAACTGTGCTGAGAAGAATACACGCGAGACAGCAGAGGACTGCAGCATACAGGTGTGCTGGTGCTCATGCTGCAAGGGGTGTGATTGCAAATTATCATTAACAGCCAGCAGCAAGTACCTAGGTATTACAACTTGCATATACACATGCAAATTCTTGCTCAAAATAAATGCCAATAAGCGCACCCTGGTACATGTGTGCATATAAGGTTAGAGAACACATTTTATCCTCTGTCGCATAAGAGGAGTTATTTTTGGTGCAGCCTTCTGAAAACTAAGCAAAGAGTGCAAAGCAAAGAAGCTACAGAAGTTGGCATTATTTCCACTTAATCAGTATGAAATCATTATAGCTTTGCAATGAAAATGAAACAACCCTAGTCATACAAGATACATCATGACACGGAAAAATTAGAAAACACTGTGAGCTCTGCACAGCAAGATTTGTAAGCCTGCCAGCAGAATCACAAACTCGCGTAGCTCTAATTTGTCTAGGAAAAAGGGGTGTTTAATTGCTGTGCATAATAAACACACAAACGTCGGAGAGTGGCCATGGATGACACGCACAAGTAGATTCCAGCTGTACTGCTAAGGAAACATAAAAGTGATTTATTTTATATCTTGATCTTGAGTCCAATAAATCACATTATAATAAAATCACCAAATTTCCCTAAGTGCTCAGCACTCAGCAGCTCTTGCTGGCCTCACTACCGAGCTCTTTTGGAAATGCATTGATTTCATTTAGGTGTCTGCAGTGCACGGTGCTGTGCCAGTACCTGAGCTACGGTGGGCTCCTCACGCAATAGCATTTTAGCTTGTTCAGTTAGCCCACACAAAGCTGAGCACCAACGCAGTTCTAGGGCTTCTAGTGCCTGGAATTAGTTTATTGAGAGCTAACTCTGGTCAATCTTATCTCTGCTCCATGTGCAACCCCCCTAACCATCAGCTGATTGCTTCAAAAGCCTGTCCAGTTTGTGTTGCCTAATGAGAGCCTCTGGGGCCAGCCCTTGTATAAATATCTAGTCAGAAATTCAGCTTTGTTTTGCTCCTAACTACAGCGAGCACAGATCACCAGATACCCGATGTGTACATGAATTAGTTTATTATAAAATTACTTTTATATCTCAATTTCTTTCTTTTCGCTCTAGAGAATGCTGGGAAAATACAAGGGAGCTAGTCTACTAGAACAGATTTGGGGTGAGGTGGGGTGTCACTGATCTGCAACCAGCCTAAAGCCAATACTCTTCATACTCTTTTCTCAAGCTCATCTTTTATTGATAGCTTGAGAGGAAAGGACACGTTAATGCAAACCATATTGTAGGCAAGAAGTTACCTTTTGCTGAGGTGTGATCCAAGTCACAATCTAACCCATTGCAACTGTCCATCTCAGTGAACGGTTTAGAGCACATTGTAACTTGGTTTGAGTGCTATCTACTTTGTATACAATTTGGTTTTAAATTGTTTTTCTGTTTGTAATCATTAAACCTTACTTTCCTGATATGAAATTATCTAAGATTTTATTGATTCTTCAATTGAAAAACTTACAAGCCTTTCCAAAGTGCTGATATTTTTTTCCTTTAAGGCAACTTTTAATTGACTAATCACTTCCTCCTTACCTTTCTTTCTTTTCCTGACTGGCTTCAAGAAAAAACAAGAAGTATTTCTTTCCATACTGAGATTACAAATCACTATCAATGGCTTGAGTAGTAGATGACAAACCACTGCCACAGACTTTTCTTCAAGGCTTTAGACACCTTGGGATTTAATCACACTTCACAGAAGTCCTGTGTTTGTACATGGCATTCTTACTACCCACAACTGTGCTTTCTAGACTGCAGAGTGTTTCTCACATTATAGTCAACAAAAATTCTGTCCTCAATTCCCCTAAAAAGTAATAGGGCAATCAATAAAGTTGAATATCTTGTGATTTTTCTTCTACTTATTTACAGCACAGGATTTATGTGAGAATTAGTCTCCTGTTTACTGGATTCAGGAAGAAAATTGCTGACTTGCAGGGTCTTCTGAAAAAACAAATCATAAATTAGCCAGCTGATATGTGCTTGAAATCAATAGCAGAGATCAGAACCTGGCTTCCTTTCTTGGTCAAGTGCACAAAGACCATCCTCATTGTCAGTGTCATTTGTGTAAATATGAATAACACATTTAAGATCTTCCAAGTCCTTCAGAATTTACATCAATCTAACCAAGAATAACACCAAAAAAATCATGGTAGTTTAGTTGCTTTTTCATTTTAAAATAATAGGTTCTAGAGTTTGAATAAAAACTGTGTAGAATCTTGAAGGCATTTCTCTCTGGGATCACAGTGATAAAAAAAAAGCTTTACCTGAACGTGAAGAAGAGATTGCCATAATAAATACAGATAATACATAAATTAGTCCTTTGTTCTAGTGGAAGGTGCACAGTTGGAGAAAGGAGAGGCTTGGGACTCAGTATTATTTAGTGCAGGGAACTGTTCAACCATCTGTCCATGAACAGATAGCATCCTCTCCCATTTGTGCTGGAATAATCTCTTTGCAACATCTTGCTAGATCAAGGTTGGTAATGAAAAACAGACTGAAAGAACTGGATAGAAAAGTTACATCGAAGAAAGTTATTAAGAGAAAACCTTAACAGAGAAGGCAGTCACAGGAGGGAATATTATGATGCTAAGAATAGAGCGACAGATACAAATGGTGCCTCCCTAATCTCTTGCATACTCAGAGAGCAAAAACATTTATACAAGATAATACAGCTAGAAATTTTTCTTTGAACACTGCAGAAAAAGTAGTGTGTCTCGGTTAGCCAATAGGTGAAATATTAAAACTCCTAAACTTTAAATGAAAACATAGTTCTCATGTTTGAAAAGTTACCAAAAGTATAAATAGTAAGAAAAGCTAAATAAAGCATTTGCCAGAATCACTTATTAAAGACTCTCATTAGCTGTTGCCATATCACAAAGCAGAATAAGAGAAGGCATCAGTTTTAAACCACTTCTAATCATATTAAAAAAAAAAAACCCACACCTCACAACAAAATATAATTCTGTTGCTTAAACAGGAGTTAAGCTGCCATGAGCAATATAACAAATATAAAAAAACATTTTTTCTGAACCAGATTTCTTTGAAACTCTGAACCTACAATTTCTCTGGGAATTGAAAAGCAGTTAAAGCATTAGGGTGAGAGGATTCAGGCATTCAAAGCATGAAGTCTGTGTTTAAGCTTATAACCTATGATTCAACTATAACCTTCTATCTTCCTGGCACTATTTATATGACAAATAGATCATTTTTATGGGATTTACATAACTGATCTGTGCATAAGCACCAAGTGAAAATAAAACGTTGCACTTCCTTTGACAGAAATGGGAAAACATGTACTTGCAAACAACAGATTTAAAGCTTGTGTCTCAGAGTACGTATGAATCACATCAGGTTGTGCGGTCAAACACATAAAGGGCTAGAAGTCTTCTAATGACTTTACAAGTTATCTTAAAGCCATTCAATTTAGATAACCTTTTCAGAATAATAGGTTCTAAAGCTGCAATTCAGCACAAATCTGGCAATTTTACTGTATGGCACATCCACATCTTTGAGAAATGATCAAGGAAAGATTAAACTACTTCACAATAGGATAAACTATTGCTTCAACTTGCAGTTTTAAGTGAAGCACTATCAAGATCATCTTGAAGAACCCTGCTTTAATATTTAGATTCTCTAGTACTCAGAATGCCTTTTTAGATTTATCAGATTTACAATAAGAGGGAGAAGGGAGATTTAGTAAGTCAATAGTGCTTGCTAAACTACATTTCTCAGGCTGAGTTACAAGCACATTATGCTTTATAAATTAAACTGGACTGTCAAGATAAATGCATAGGCAATACAGTGCTATTTGTAAGTAAATGCCTCTTTATGTTTAAACAGGTTCTAACAGGCCAAGAGGCTGAATCTCTTTTTCCTAACAACATTATAAATCTAAAAGCCAAAGGAATAAAATGAAAAGAAAATGGGCCCTAGGTCTTTGTGAAGGATTGGTGACTCAGGCAGTACTAAGTCTACCAGAAATTATTATTTTTCTTGTCTTTAGTTGGCTTTTGTCTAATCACCAGGGGGAGCAGGGCATGGGAGAGAAGACAAAGGGAATAAGGAAAAGCAATTATAGCGTTTTATTCCTTCTTTTAGGAAAAGTTGTCTTAGTTACCTGCATATCATGAGATACAAGTAGTACTAAGTCAGCAAATTACTTGTTCTGCTGGATATGCTGTACTTACCGTGATTCACCCTGCCACTTACAGTGAAATGACACCCTATTGTAGAAGCAGAATGACTACACTTTAAGGTTGCAGAAACATTCACCAATTATCACTAGCAAGAAGGGAATATCAGCTGGCAAACTACGTAATAACAATCTCCTACCCCAGTCCCAAAAGTCTGTCATCCATCTCTGCCTGTTAAGTGAAATGCTTCTGCATCACGACATGGCAGGGAATGAGAAGCCCATAAACACAGGAACAGCAGGAATGCAGCAGCAGCACAGGGACCTCAAACCCTGCAGCCCTGTGTGCTGCTGGACTGTGGCAGTTCTGCTGCAGGCTGCTCAGTCCCTGGGTTATGGGGGGAAATTCTTTGAATTTCTTTCTTAACCTACCGAATTCATGCCTGAAACAGTTATTTTATCATCTGTTTGAAAGTGTTGTAACAATTCGAATGCGTAAGCAAAAATAAGCGTCGTTGCAGCAATAAAACACAGAAAAGGCACTAAAGCTGTCGTTCAGCGCAAACCAAAGCCAGAGTCAGACAGATACACTCGATTTTGAATTCTCTTTTCAAAGATGGTGGGCTCTGCTGTTAGAGCTAACGACAACTCCTCTGGCGTTCAAGAATGCATCCTTGTTTACCATCTTTGCATAAGATACAAAAAGATACCCGCGAGCATTTGCACTGACACAGTTTTATGCTTGGCAGGACAGCACAGATTCCCAGTTTGCAGTGTGTAACTATTAGCTATAGGTCAGTATCGCCCATCCTAGATTAGGGAACAATGCAAGTGATGGAACCCGTGAAGTGAAATGCAATATTACCTCGTACACAAGTCTGCCGTCCCAGCTCTGCAGCACGGGAATAAGGTACTGCCACAGACTCGGAGAAGAACTTCCTGGGCTGCAATTGCTCAAATGGCGGCTCTTGAGGAACCTTATAGGGTGAGTTAAATGAATAATACTTCAGAGTTACAGGCGTAAGGCCTTCAAGCCTGAGCAAAAGCGTTCGCTTACGAGGAATCCGCCGTGCAGCAGACGTGCGCTGTGCGAACTGCAACCTTTTCACACCGGAGCAGCCGGATGAGGCGGAGGGTTTTGTCTGCCAAACGATCCGCCCGTTGTACGGCTGCCAAGGACGGACACTGGGTGCAGGATACGGCTGTGGCTTCGTAACTGCACGGCACTGCCCGCGGGGGCTCTGTGCGGAGGGGCCGGGGCTGCCCCGTGCCGCACACAGCCGGTTCCAGCCGGTTTTCCAGCCGCCCCAGCGCCGGGCACCGCTGAGCCCCTCAGCGAGGCTGGTGGCACCTCATGGAAAACATGTTTCAAGACAGGGCACGGCCTGCACAAGCCCACAAGCTTCTCCGTCTTATCTTCTCTCCCAGTCCTGTTGAGGAGAGAGAACGAGGGAATGGCTGGGTGGGCATCGGGCAGAAAGCCAAGGTCAGCCCACCACGGAACTGGTCACATTCCTGCATAACCGCGTAGTTCAAACCAACCGATCACTTTCCTGTGTAACCGCGCAGTTCAAACCAACCGGTCACATTCCTGCGTAACCGCGCAGTTCAAACCAACTGGTCACATTCCTGTGTAACCGCGCAGTTCAAACCAACCGGTCACTTTCCTGTGTAACCGCGCAGTTCAAACAAAGCACCTTTGCTCCCTTCCTCCACATGTTCTCACAAGCTTTGCTGCCAAAGGAGCGCAGCTTCCAAAATTGGAATCCCTGGTCCGTGTGAAGGTGCGGAGCGAAAGCTAACGTCCAATGTTTTACTGAGGGCATCGGGATAAAGTGAAACAGGAATGGCTGACATTTCCAGAACTCAATTTTCCCAACTCCACAACAGCTCCCAAGAAATGATCAGTCTCAGAGTTTCCACGAGAAGTTAGTGCAATTCAGTGCAAAGCCAGTGGAGGCTGTTGTTAAGCCTTTGGGGAACAGCAGCAATTGCACGTCACCATCGCGTGGAACCGGCCTGGACGGGAAAAACTAAACACTGCGAGAAATTATTGCTTATTACAGTGAGGCTGGCAATTTAAAGTAATAGTTTTCTGAACAGCCTGGAATATTACAGTAGCACTTGCCCTGGTGTTTGTACAGTTATGGTTTACCCGAGCGGCACAGCAGAGAAAAACAGAGCCGTCTTTGAAATTTGCCCAGGAAGCAGAGCGAGGGTCCGCTTTCCCAGGCTGTTGCTACCCCAGCTGCTGCAGAGATATACAAATACCTCGACTGAGAAAACTGTCCGCAAAAGCTAATTTTCAGAGCGGAAATATTACCACAGGAGGTGCATGGAGAGCCCCAGCTGTGAGCTGGAAAAGTGAGAAACACGAGTCCCTGTCTTGAAAATTTCTTCTCTCATGTTTATTATGAAAAGACTGCTCTCACCTAAATCTTTAGCACAAATGCTCTTGGTCCTTCAGTAAATAAAATACCAACATAAGTGCATCCTCTAACTTTCACAGAAAGCTAAATCCTGACCGTACATGGGACATCGGCTATTTACATCCATAGATGTCACAGGCTGAGCATGGAGGAGAACGGGAGAGAATAGCGAGCCTGAAATCCTCCCACAGCACAACCCATGGCAGGGTTTGAAACTAGATTATCTTCAAGGTCCCTTCCAACCCAAACTACTCTGATTCTGTCATTTATAAATGATGGCTGTAGATAACGTAACCAATTAACCAGGTTGAGAAGCTGACTAGAGATAAGCAATCTTATCCAAAAAGATACTCAATTAAATTCACAGCTTCACTTAAAGAGGGAGGTTTACAACTACTGTGAGGTCACTGTAAATAGTTGTAATTGAGAACGGAATTTGGCTGTCATGTCCAAATGAAAGTGAAGAAACAAAAAGCCCAAACATACATAAGGGAGTAATTTGGAATGGTAGACAGACTGTCATTATTTAGCCTAAAAAGTGGTCAGAGACGGTCTTAAAATCATTACATTTTCATAGTCTAGGTTTTGTATGCCTCCTTCCCCCCCCCCACCCCACAACTGAATGGTAGTGAGAAAACACACATTCTGGCCTATACTGTCTAAAATATTGCCTCTTCTCTAAATGAATGTTTTATCCAAACATTAATCAAACTGCAGACCCTAAAGTTGTGTATGTAGATCTGACTGTCCAATTCTGAGCAAATACATGATGCAAATGTTCTGATTTGTGTTGGAACAGAATAGCCACAGGCAGTAGTTCTGCAACAGTTTGTGCCTATGAGAAGACAAAGCTTTCATTTTTAAAGTATCTTTCTGTCCCATCAATTAAATATTTGATCTCCTAGTAAAGGAGAGAAGACAAATTCCTTACTGGAGCAAAGGCACAGAATGAATTGATGGTCGTGGGTTCTTTTTAATTGCACAGACTATATGGACATCCCAAAAGACAAAGTTTCCATCTAATGCCTGTAAGAATACATTTGTTTTAACTTGTCATTTTGGACAATTCATCAGGAAATAGAGCTTTTTTTCCTACTGTTTTTGTTTCACTTGATGCACTCGTTATGATACCCAATGAATATAAAACATTTCTGCATCCCCCTCAGTCTAATTATATTTAGATTTCAGTCTGTTTTAATCAAGGCATTTTCACCCAGTACGTAACTCCCTCAATAGCAGTTCCAGTTAGAAAGAGAGGAGATGAGTGGTCCCTTCATACAAGGCTACCTTCATAATGATCTGTGGAGATGTCACTTTTTATCTACTGCCCTTTGATAAGAAAGCAGAGATTTCCTACTCAGCTGATTAAAACTGAGTGGCTGCATAATCTTATAATAATCTCATCTCTTACTCAAAAAAAAAGGTTACCTACTGCATCATAGTGGCTAATAAAAAAAAAGCACTCCTTTCTGTGTTGAGGTTTTGTAAATTGCCTGCTCTACCATATTTAGTTCATGGATAAGCTGCACAAGAAGATGCCTCTGCCTTCGTGTTTTTCCATGCAGTAACATCACCACCAATTGGAAGCACTTTATGCTGTCTGCAGTTTATGCTACAATTTGGCAAAGATAAAAGACGACTTACGATCACTACAATACTTCAAGACAGCTATGGGTAGCCCATCTTATTCTGCATTGTTTTTAGAAACCTATAGAAAAATCTAAAAACCACTACTAGCATTTTCTAGAAACACCATATTATAATTTTTTTGTGATCAAATTCTCCCACAGAAGTCACTGGAAAATTGCACAGTGCACAATACAAGTCAAAAATAGCAAAGTCATAGGGATTCAGCCAGAATAAGCAATAAGACCTATTGCTACAATTTTCCTCCACGATCAGGATATTATCTGGATCTTCTGGCAGTATCTGGGCCACATCGGCCTATTTAAATGGTTCTGTTTATTTAATAAAGACGCATTTTTTTTTCTGAGAAACTCTTTCCATTTCCAGACACAAAGAAAGGAGAAGGATGTTTCCTTTCCTTTTCTTTTGTCCACAATGAAGCAAGTTACCTTTCAGCTTTCCTGCCCTAAATCTCTCACCAGTAGTCCTTGCTTATTTTTGTAACATGCTATATCCTACTGCAATAGCCAAGATAAGAGCTGACGGCTTAGAGGAATCAAACTTCCAGGATCACACCCACAAAGACCTGCTCATCTACAGCCTGTTACAGAGTTCGTCCTGGGATGAACCCTATTGCCTTGAAATTCAGCTCTACTCATACCTGTGGCTGGAGCTACCACAAAATTTACGTGGTGGTTATGAGACAAAATTCCTATTGTCCCCTCTGCAAAACTTTTTAATTAGCTCAAGTATCATTATATCCACTGTCATGTATCAAATGAGGAAAGACTTCATTTATATACAGACATTTCTGTTGGGAGGGACTGCTTTGAAATTTAATTTGTGTTCCAAGGTAGTAACAACATTATGCTTGTAGCATAGTAGCATAAAAACAATTATGGAGAGCCTTGAGAAGCAGCCTGGGATCAGATCAAAATTATCAGTGTTGCCTGTAAGGATTAGGTTTTTGACTTAGAGTAACCATCACAAAACACAAACCAGGACTTTCTTCATTATGGTCCCTTCACTTATTAACCAACTTTGAAAGACCCAGAAAAGTAAAGTTTAGCTATAAAAACGTGCAATATCACTTCACTAACAATTTTCACTTAAAATAATTATATATTCTTCGCATGTATGGGTGGCCACATGAAAGAGTTTTGTGTGTCATTTTATCTGGGGTTCTCAATTTCCTAAAAGTGCCCAAGATTCCTCATCTTTAACATGCTGATAGCTTTTACAAAGTTTTAAAAATGAAAATTAATCATGTCATAGTGTTATTTTTCATGCTGTATGTATAGTTTCGAGCATTCAGCTCGAGTTTTGCCCTTAAGTTCTGCAGGCAGATAGATAGGACTCTAGTGATAACAAATGTTTTGTATTCATACGAAATGTAAGAACATCAGAGCTCTCTGTACAGAGCCTGAAATATTTCTATACTGCTCTTTATATATTATTAGAAATGCTTGCTTAACAAAACACCTCTCTTTAAAGTCTACAGCCAAAAAAAGTGACACTCTCAAGAGAATATGATTTCACCTGTTTATATCAGGCTATTACACTGCACCTCAAACTTGTAAATTTCTGATTCTTACTGCACAATTATCTAACACTGGTGCTGAGATGAGTTTTACTTTCTGTTAAACTATAGGCCATCTCAAAAGGGCAAAAAATATATAATTCCTAATTAAGTTGAAACTGCTAAACAGTTTTTGACTGTCCAGTTAAGAGAAGCAGAAATAGAATCTGTAAAGGAATATCTATAAAACTTCACTGTACATCTAATAGGAGGCTGCTTACCTACAGTAATCTAAGGTCTCTTCCTATAGTGGCCTAAGGCATCTTTCCAAAGGGTAGAACAATATCCCAATACAAAGGGTCGTAGGTTTTTTTCTTATAAAAGTAAAGATTTTTATTACCAGGCTTTTTGCTGCCAGAACGCTCTTTGTTCAGCTATTTTTATATTTATCTCTTGCTTAAAAATAAAATAATAATAGTTGGATATCTTGAGGTGATATAAATAATTCCATTCATTATCTAGTACCAATTTCCAAAAGCTGAATCGGTTCACAGCAGGAATGCCTGGGACGCACCCGGAAAGGCTAGATCTAAGGCAGGTGCAACTGCAGGACCACTACTGCAGGACCACTGAGATCTCCAGGCTGCAGAGGTCCTTTACAACACAGGCAGCTAAGCATCATTTACAGAAACACTTACCAGCACAGCCTGAACTGTCCTCAGGCCAGATCTCAAAAAAAATGACAGAAAACCATGTGCTTTTTTCCAATCTCATACTTCAATCTTCTCCATTTTCTCTCCATGTTTTCTAGAGCAGTTCGAAACATGTTTGTTGTTTGGGTTTTTTTTTTTAATTATTCTTTACGTTTTAAATGTCAAATGATATGTTAAAACATTTTTTTAGTATCTGTTATAGTCTGGTTTTTGTACTGTATTTTTTCTGGCTGCCTTGTTGACAGTTATGCAAATAGTGCCAAAACTTCTCAAGTTTCAAAGTTATCTTTTTGTATGAATCATGTGCAGATATTGTCCACAAGTATCATTTAAACACTGAGGCTCTGAACCAACAGTATTTGTTTATCTACATGTATTTGAAGAGCACACTCATATTGTCAACCTTTTGCTCTGTAGAGTGCGGAACCAATCAGAGGTCCAATGAGCCTTTAATCACTCTTGTGTTCAATACACCCATCCGAGTGTAACATCACTTCCATTTGCATGGAGGGGATGACAAACTTGAAAATATTTTCATGTTATCTGCTTCGTTAAACCGACACTAATAAGAACTGCTTACAGTTTTAAACCATTTCACAAGCAAAAACTGATAAATGAACCATCCCTTTCTACTGTGTAAGTGAAAAGACTTTTTTTTTTTAAAAGAGCAAAGTTCTGAAGAATTAACTAAATAATTTAATCTCTTATAGTTACTGACATTACCCTTTACTAAAATGAATCATTTAGCCTCAAGCAATGCTGATATTGGGGAAATATCATTAACTAAAGAAAAATTACACTCAGTATCTGGACTCCAACTTTACTGATAAGAGGAAGTAGAAAGCATTCAGACATTGGCTTGGAAGGACAGAATTCTTAAGTATCTGATGAATGGTAACCTGAGGGCTGTGCCATGTCCCTTTTCTGCTGATATTCCACAAGCAGCAAAACTAGCTTGGGTCCAAAGCTCTGTTATCAAACAGCGGTACTACCATATTTCGTCTTCTACTACCCCAAAATCCACACATAGAGTTACAGACAAAAGGTCACCTGAAGTTCCAGGTGTAGAGAAGAGGGAAGAAAACATACTGCTGTATATTTGTCTTGCACAGTATTTTAGCTTTACTTTACTTCACTTCATCTGTTTAATCTCCCTCAGAATAATCATTTCACAACTCAATCGCAATCCAGATTAATTTAACTAAAAAATTGAAGTATCACTCTGTGTATCAAAATACATTGCCTACCTTATCTTTCAAGCTAACTATTCAAAACAAATCCTATCACTCCTAGAGCAGGGAAGGGATAAATCACTTATCCTCATTTGCTCAGGTATCACATGAACGATGATCTAACACTGCTATAGCACAGTACTCTCATCATCTCAGCCAAAATACCACATGTCTTTTTAAGGCCTGCGTGGTAAAACCACAGGATATACTTAATATAAAAGAAATGAAAAAGAAACCAGTTCAATTGATGTCTCAGAGTTTACTTCTGTTTTCTGATGCATCTCTTCAAACAAGGGAATCAGCAGGGAACACACATCACCTTAATTAGTTCTATTCCTAAATCTACAAAGGTGACTGGCATATTTTTCAAAGGCAGCAGCTTTAAGTACATAAAGGTAGTGTACAGATGAAAAAAACTTGGAAGAAATGAAAAATTGTGAGAAATTTTGACAGAGGAATACGTATTTCAAATCATTACGGAGACTTTAAATGACAGATTTAAATAGCATTCACCCAAACCAGAGCCTGAACTATTGCATAGATATGTTTGACCAAATAACTGATTAGAGAATTGGTTCAGAAAACTGAGTGCAAAAGGAGGTCATGATGTTTACTCTGACTGTTGCACAGGAGAATTTTCATGATGATTTTATGACCTCATTGACAGATCTGTAATTACCTTCTGAAAGATCTAATGAAATTAATGAATCAAAGGGAAGAGACATTGTCGAAAGCATCTTAGAAAACACATCTAAGACTTGGGTAACTAGGTCAGGCAAACTATACAGGTTGTACTCTCCACAGTCTTAAACACCTGAGAACTAATACTGCAAAACTTTACTGATGAACATTTTTCCTAAGCTGATGGAGGATCAGACTTCATTATTAGGGGAAAATAGGTCTCTCTTTAGGGTTAAAGACAAACAAACACCTCCACCCAACCCAGTGATAGCAATTAGAAGTCATTCTTTTTGAAGTGTCAATTATCATACCCTTTTATAAGTAACATCTCTCCAAATTAGAAAATAAAGGAGACTCTTTGCCTCAATATCAGGCTCTTTCTCCCTATTGGGAGTCATGACATCCATTAAGCTCAGGAAAAATCTTTCAACTTAGAATATAGGTGCTGCAACATACTATCCTATTTTCTCCTCCCTTTTTCCCCAAATCCTGATAGAACAATTGAAGTTTAAAAGCTCTCAGTCTTACATAAATCATGTTAGCCATAGGTCCAACTGTTAGCAGTGGGAAACAAAGACCATTGCACTAAACTAAAATGAAAATGTTTTGTTTGCTGCATTACCAGACAATCATTACATTAAAAAATATCTAAATTTGAAGCCTTTGTTATATATAGCTGTGTTTACAAAAAAAAACAACAAAACAAAACAGCTCTACTTTGACACAGAATAATGAAAAATGGCTTTCTGTGTTCATTGGTGGAAGTTCTGTATTTTTTCAACATCCTAGTTTTGCTGAAAATTTCTCTCCAGTTCTTCTCTCAAAGAGGTTTCCTATTAAGAGGTCCATTGTCATTCAACCCGCATGAAACTGTCTGTAAATGCATTACTAATTGAGACAAACTTTCGAGCGATGGATTACATATTAATTTGCACTTTTCTATGATAATTTTATATTAATTAAATGCATCATATTAATTAAGCCAAAATTAAATTAGCTCTTGGAAGGAAAAGTTAAAATTAATTACTTCGTGGCATGTTTCATGAAACATAGCATGAAACTGGACTGAACTTTACTCATATTACATCACATTGTAGTATTAATAAAAATGAAGAAAAGTCTGGTAAGAAGCAGAGGTTTTTAAACATAGAAGGCATGATAGACAAAAAACCTTAGAATTTAATTTATTATTGACACAAAAACAGTTATCTGATCATTAAAATACCAGGAAGAAACTCACTAGATCAAGAAGGCTTGGATAAAGGGTCGAGGACATTAAATCCAAAGTCTCACTGCGTTCTTATGAGACAGTTCGTACAGTAAATCTAGTTGTTTTCTACCTGTTAGCATAAAACAAAAACCCACTGGAATTTTCAGTTATCCCGGAAAATATCCCTCTTCAAGTATTCTCATTCCCACCAGACTAAGAATTATCCATTGTGGATAATTCCATGAAAGCCAATGCAGTAATTAAAGAAGAAGAGAAGTAATCAGGAATGAATAGCATCACCTTCAAGTCTTCATAGCTGCTATTAAAGCAAACTTATTAAATGTTAAATGCTGGATTTTCTCTGGCCAATGGCACAGAAAAGGAGCTGACCCTCCCGGAACAGTGCACTTAAGGGCCAGGTGTGAATACGAGAGTTATTCCTACCCGGTGCTTCTGAGGAAGAAAAGGCAAAGCAGGACCTACCTCCCTATCACAGCTCAGACCCCTGACGGGTTCTGCTGGCTGGCTGGACAGTTTGTTTAAATGTAGATTAGTTACATTACAATTTTCATTCCTCTTCTAGCAAACGCATATGCATTTGCCCTATGTGACCAGAGGAAGATGAGACTATCCTATTGCAAACTAATCTGGTGCTGCATACACACTTCTGCAGAGGAAAATAAATCACTCAAGTGTGACTTCTATGTAATATAAATGTGCTGCTCCCCTTAAAGAACAGAAGTACCAACACTTCACATTCTGGGTGATTGAATGATACCCTTGAAAAAGAAAACTGCAGCAGAGGATATCCAACATAACTAAGTACATTGAATGTTAAGTGTTGTTCCATCTAAATACAGGTAAAAGAACAGTTGCTTGGCAGCAAAAAAGAAACCAAGCTGTCTGCCACAATTTTTAACAATGTACTTTCTCACCTTTTATGACAAAGAATTTTTCAAAAGCTCAAACATTAGTTTCACTGATATATTTCCTGTCCATCACAGATACATTTTCTATTTTGCCGGTGTAAAACTGATTACAAATGATGGGTCTCTGACATCTATATATCTGTTAAAAAGAAAAACAGGCAACCTCTCATGCATGCATTGCAAATATTCCTATTTTAATTCCTTACAGGTTAATATAGACAGGGATATATGTGAAGTTAATAAAAATACATATATATATATATATATAATCCCAATGAGTACGGTGAGTATTCCTGACAAATCACATGTTGCTCCTAGAATGCCAAAAAGCTTCTAATCAATATTCATAAAAACCACCTCCTTTCCCTCTTGAAAAGGCACCCTTAAATAATCCAACTATAGAACCTACAAATCAATTCTGTCTTCCATCAGTTAGACTAATGGCAGACTTGAATTACTTTGTTCTTCATCTTCCCATCCCTCTACTTCATTTTGGTTTTCCTTTGTGTTTTACAAACAGACAAAAAAAGCACTCAACCTCTTTTTACTGAGCTTTCATCCAAACTGCAGACAAGCATGTTTTTTGGGCTGACTCTTTGCTTAAGCTGGTGATAAGCTGAAAAGAGCAATTAGAATGCAGTCAGGTCTAGAAACAGTCTATGATGAGCAGAGAATTAAGAATCGAAACTCTCCCAGCTTATCCAAAGACAGTTAAGGGTTGAACTGATCACAGTTTGCAATTTTCTGTAAAAGATATTTCTATTAGCAGCTCTTACTTTAGCACTGAGTGACGCAATATTCAGAAGTTAAAATGGGACAAAGTCAGAGGAGCAAAGAATACGTGTTATTTACCTAGCAAGTAACTAACAACCAGAACACTACTTACACACATGGAAGTTTCTCTATCATTTGATGTTTTAATATCAACTCTGGATATCTTTCTAGAAAATATGCCATCACTTCATGCAAAGCTACAGGCTTCCCTGGCAGTGACTGAGTCGGGCTTCTTGACCAAGCCACATCAGAGCTCCAACTAGATGTTCACAACAGTCTTAAATGCGTTATTTTAAGAGTTCATGGGAGGATATGGAAGTTTAAGCAAACAGCCTCTGAGAGACTCTGAGAAGGGAAAATTTGTTTTATTTTACCCTATACTTATTTTTTACATTTTATCATACTGAATGTCAGACTCGTGTTTACAGTATGATAAGCTCTGAGCAGTGGCCATCACAAAAAAGTCAGCTTATAGGAGAAATGATGCTAAAATCTCCAGTATCAGAAGAAGCTAAAAGATAATGTTATTTAAATTAGAAGCAAGCTTCAAATCACAAACAGTATTAAAGTGGAACTGGACTAAAAAAAAAAAAAAAGAAATGTCAAAGTTTGGCATGTCTAGAAATATTTTCCTATTTCCTGAATCCTGAAAGGTGCATAGCTCTTAAAATACACTCATTGGCTGAGGTTGAGGTGCCTAGGATCAGTTGTAAACATAGAAAGAAGCAACTTTGGAATTGTCAGCTTGAGGTCAAAGCAGTTTGATTAAAGAGTGCAATTATTAGTTCCTCTTATCCTGCAAACAACAGAATTTACCAGAGCACTTTGTCATCAACACATGTACTACAAACAATAGGAAATGAATCTATCTATCCATCATTGATAAACAGATGTAGTGGAGATATATTTTGTCTTCCTTGTAATTACAATGCTCAGAACATCCTCCCCATTTGCACATGCCATTATTCCATTTGCCTCACTGAATTCTGTGCTTTGCTTGGAAATTAAATCAGGTCTTGAATGTGAAACCAGGACAATATCGAATCCCAAATCCATCAAAAAGTGCTGTCTCCTTAACTGAGCAAAAATTTCCATTTTCCCCTCGAACTATTAAGATAGAATCACAAAAAAAAAAAAAAAAAGCTGAGTTGAGCTTTAGAATATATCTCTTCGCTGAATAAGTGACAAAAAGTTAAAAGCAGTAATTTAGGAAACTTAAATGTGACAGTGTGTGATAGATGTGACTTGGCAAGGCAAGAAAATGAGAAACATTAAAATCATATATTAGAATAGATCAAGCTCTACATACCAGTTTATGTCAGCAAATTTCTTTTGATATGTCAAGTCCCTATAGGGCTAGAATTCAAGTATACTTTGAAGATGTATTTTAAAAGGAATATGTTCATGTTTAGAAACTTAATAAGGTCATGTGTGCATGAAAACTAAAGAAAAATAAAATGCAATATTGTTAAGTTCACTGTAAGGTTTCTCACCTTGCAGCATTTCTAATGTTTTTCATGTTCTTCAGAACACTGCAGATTCTTTTACTGATATAGTCTTCTGCTTTCCCAGGTATCAAGCAGAATGATGTAAAAGGCCATACGGGATTTTATCCCCAGCCATTGCCTACCAAAAATTATACTGAGTCAGTGAATTTCAGCTTGGTCAAAGGACATCAAGCAAATTGAATTCAGGCATGAAGCATCTCCCACAGGATGCTGTCAAAGGCTTTGTCACTACTAGCAGGGGAACAAAAGCCATGTTCTAGTCAACACTGAGCCAGACATTTACAGGGAAGTTGAATCGCTCTCCCTAGCTAAAATCCATAATATCACTGAACAGAAGGTCACTCAGTTATAAATAAATAGATTTGTACATTGAATCCTTGCCACCACTCCATCTGAAATACCACAGCGTGGGCTGCCAATTAGATGTAACAGCAATAATTCTGCATCTGAGATGCTATCATTAAAATCAAAACAAGGGCTGTTTGCATATTTTCATACAGCAACACCACTGTGAGGGTGTCACGAGGACAAAATGAAAGGAGTGATGTCATGTGATCGGAAACTTGGTAGTCCCAAGTCCAAAAGGGAAAAGAAGGGTGAAGTGCTGTCAGTCATACCCAGCCCAGTTGCACCACCGCCACGGTACAGACACAATGCCAGTGCTTCAGCCAAACAGAGATTCCTCTGCCAGGATGGAGAGTCTCCGGAAGCTGAGGCTGCTCAGTACAGATACTATTTACACTACCTGTGGTGCTGACCGCTGCTGTTTTAAAGTACATCCAAGACGTGTGATAAGATGTAGGCAAACAAGGAGGTAAAATACAGTGAGGTGAGATGATGATTCCTTGAACGCATCGCAGGAGGTTTGCAGCTGGATCAAGAGATCACAGTTTTATTGATCCCCTAGTGAGGTGTTGGCGCTTTGGATCAGTCTGGAGGGTGTTGGGTATCCCAGGAAACAGTAAAACACTAGGCAAAACCCCCCTCCAGCCCTAGGGCGGTGCCTATCAGACACGAGGGGTGAAGGTGCTCCCGAACGGAGGGCAGTGCCTCTGTGCCACACAATGGCACTGGCAGTAATTTTAACACAGCGGTTCAGCCTTTTGCATCTTTTAACCGTGGAACACAATCAGTTGTGATTACATGTTTGCGTTCACAGAAAGATTATCAGATTGACTCTCCTCTTTTTCCTTTTAAATGAATGGCTACATAAGTGTGTTTGCACTATGCATCCTGGTGGATAAATAAACCACCTGCTAGTATATGAGCAGGTTTATAGTTTACGTGTACATGCAGAAGATAAGTGATCATGTGAAATGGCTTTCTTCTTCCCAACTGTGAACGGATCTACATAAAGCCATTTGAAAGACTGATGTTTGACAGCATTACAGAAAGGCACAAATGCTTAAATGATTCTGAATCAAAGGTGAGCCAAAGGTAAATAGCATCTAGAATGACAGGGTGGCCCATATACTCCCTCAGCAGCCACCCCAACCCAGCTGCAGCTCCAAAACCATCGACACAAGTGCCTGTGGACTCTGCCAGGAAGCCAGATGCCATTTTCTGGAAAACTGTGTTCTACAGCTTGGCATCTGGTAATTGTGATGACCAGCCAATAACTATGAGGGGAGGGAGATATATTTTCTTCAGTAAACAGTACTTCAGTGAACAATAAGCAACTGATTCCCCCCCATTTAAAAATGCCACTCTGAAGAAAGCAACATAAAAAGGCAGAAGGAGGAAAAAAAAAAAAAGAAAAAACCCACAACCCACAGAGCCTTTATTAATGCATACACAAAGAAAGAAATATTCCCCTGCACTAAGAATGTGATAAACACAAGCTTTCATTTATGAGCACTCATAAATGATACATTTTTAGGAAGGTTTTACTCAAGCATCTGTAGAATTTGTTCAGTTCTTTGTTTTCATCCAAATAGTCTACTGGCAATAGGAAAGAAGGTTATGAGACAGTTCTGCTTACCACTTTCATGGACCATGACGCCTCCCTGCCAACCCTCTCCCAGCTTTGATCTAAAAATGTTTCATTCAGCAGACCACTAGGAAGCCTTCCAAACTCCACAGTTGGATAATAATCAACCCTCTCTCATCTGCTGCATGTTGAAATCTCACACAACTCAGGAGACCAGGAGTTTTCTGCAGTGTGGCTGGAAATCGGACAACCCTATGCAAAATGCAAAAGAGTGAATTCTCTTCAGCAAGAATTTCACCGACTGAAAAATTAGCCCATTTCCAAGTCTGAAATCAAACCTACAGTTATTGATAATCCTTTACTCCAAGTGAAGTATTCTTTTGTGTACTCCACCACCACAGGCTCACAACAAGCCTTCATCCATCACAGATAAGTTATAAAAACCAGGTGAACATAAAATTTTTCTACCGACTCCATTAACAGTGAACCTCAGATTTGCTTATAATCAATTTCAACTGCAACTACAATATTCAAATTTAGGTTAAAGAATAAATCTTATTACGCTCTCTCTGGGAATACACTCCCTTCTAAGCAGTAAAAACCCTGTACATTCGACAGTTATTTTCTCACATTTAATCAATAATATTTCTGTGAATTTTAAGAGCTAAATTGTAGCTCTGGCATCAGCATTGTGCAACGTCAAAATCCGCTGTGCCTCAGGAGCAGACTATCAACTGGACTGTGAATCAGTATCATAATTTTATTTCCAGTGTTGTTCTAGGTAGTAGAAAAGCAACCTAAGCCAGCTCCACTTCTGATGCATACTGCTTCTCAGAAGAGGAATTCAAGGTCACACCTCTCCCCATCTGAGTAGAACAGACACTGGTTTCTACTCAGACTCCTGAGTTCTGGAAAGCAAACGGCTGTACCACCTCTCTTACCTTCATGTATCACAAAATTTCTCAATGTAAGAATGTAAATCGTCTTCCTTTATCATCTTTTCTTTCATGCATGACGTTTTAAACCTAGGTTCAAAGCCTTCTGAAAAGTCTTGTTGATCTCTTCAGGCTTTGAATCAAGTAAGGACATTTCCAATTAGAAATAGTTCTGTCAAATCTTTTAAATAAAACCACAGATCAGTAAGACTAGCCCTTCATAAATTTGTTAGAGTGGAATTTGAACCATGTTCTTAATTTGAAAAAATGTGTGCAAATTCTTTTCTGATCTTTCTGCGTTTTCCTACATAGACTAGCTTGCCGTACTCATATTCAGAAAGAAATCTGTACATCACTACTGTAAAACATAAAAGATTTAAAAGACACAGATAACCTGTAAACTGGAACTGTAGTTCACGACATTTCTTATATAGCCAGAGTCAAATTGCACCCTGTGATATAAAGTTATTGAAACTTATCGGATTGCAAAACAAGTGCATTTTTGTACCTAGGGTTTCACAAGATTTTCAGAAACAACAACTAGCACCACATTAAAAGCTTTTATGCACACATGCATACACAAAATACAGAACACCGAATGCCACCAAGCATTTATGCTATCAACAACCAGATACGCACAGATTTTGCAATGTGAAGACTAAGACAGAATACCAAGGTTAATTCAAAACTCTCTTGTTGCTCAGTTATTGAGAAATAAAGTTGAATTAAGCATTCATCTCACTCCAAATGTAGAAGTTCTAGTTGTGTCATTTGTAATGAAGTCGCCTAACAAGGGATAAAAGATTATTGGCAGGAAAAGACAACTGCAGTACATTAAAAGCAGATTAAGGTTGTAAGAAAAAACAGTGGCAGGAAGGAAATTCACAGTGAAGGGGAAAAGGCTCCATATGTCTTCTAACACTGAGATACAATTGGGGGCACTGAGGAAGCCATTAAGGAGATACCCCATTGTGTGCTGGAATTACAAGACATATGGCACATTTCCCCTAAACTAGTGGATTTTCTTGATTATCTACTATCAGCATACAATTCTAATGTTTTCCAAAAACAATTTTTAAAGAGCGAAAACAATAACTTACAGTTACATTTGAAGTAGTTTTCCTGTGCAAGAAGTATTATATTGCCTGCTTGTACCCTTTCAGACAGAACAAGCACATGAAGACTTGATAATACCCACGGATCATGTACAGCAGCAGAGTTCAAGCCACACTGCCAAAAAACGAAATAGCAGTAACAAATAAATTTGCTCTATTCCATGATTCATATCAAATTTGGGGATAACTTCCAAGTTTTAAGGACACTATGGAGGTAAAAATCCCTGGTGGTGAAACTATGGTCAGCCATGTGGTTTAAAGTAGCAGTTGAACAGAAACCATCTTTCACAGCAGCATTCGCATTGGCCGCCTAAAAACCTCATAAATCTATAGAAAGTTCTGGAGACATCCAGTGCCCTCAAATGCTAATACAACCACTTGAAAAAGAATTATCTGTGCCCTGGAGAGGCATGTTTATTAAATAAAAATCTAGTCTTTTAGACTGCGTCTCAATTCAAGCCACGCTAGCACAACCAAGAAACTCTACTTTGCACTACAGCACCAAGTCTCTAAGCGGATCTCTCCCATTGAGCGAACATGCAATGGTAAAATCCATGTTCAAGCCACAATCCAATGCCATCTCTGAATTCAGTGTTTCACATGATGATCACACTACAAATCATGATAAGATTACACTGTGGTGATGTCTGGGATAGGCATGCTCACCCACCCCACCCATGACAAATGGCACTTAATGAAATAAGAATGTGAGGCTAATGAATAAAACAGGAATAATCCCTATGTTTATAGATCTAACACACAAAACCCTTGAGAAACAAGTGAACTATAGCTTCACTGCACAATACAAAACTTGGTTCATAAGTCAGATTTTTCCAAAGCTCATTGTTGGGGGGGAAACTAGCATTTTTCCAAGCTTCTATAAATAGAATAGAACAATAAAGTCTGCAACTCATCTTTTCAACCATGAGAGTGGGGAAGGATGGCCCAAAGGCTTACCCGTTTCTGCCACATGTCCCTTAGAACTGGTTTTTGAAGCTCCTCCATTGAAATAACGGCTCCTGCTGACTTCAGTGGGCCTTCATTCAGGCCAATAGAGAATATAGCTAACTACTGCCTCACCAACAAATTAGCAAGCATTGTATCTGATGAGTGTGCTTGACAAATACTATGGGGTTATGCTCTCTGCTTTATGCAATTGATAATGTATCTTTCTTTTACTGCAACAGCTGACCCCAATAAACAACTGTATGAAGTTAAACATCTTAGTCCTGTTTAATTCATAGATGAACTTATAACTAGGTCCAGAACAATCATCAGTAAGTACAATGTACTTCATACTATCATATCTTTATAGTATGAATCCTTTTTAAAGCATTTATTATTTTCTACTCATTTTGACAAAATTTAATTTCATATATTCCATTAATAAACTTTTAGTACCATTTAATTTTTAAGCAAATTAGACATAATGAACTACACGTGAAAACGACTCACAATTTCATTAAGATATTTATTTCAATTTGGTAAAATGAATCCATAAGTCAACTACAAAAAAAAAAGCTATTAACAAAGCCATTGTACTTCCTGGCATGTTTTCATTACTGCTAATAATCTTACTGAAGAACTGTGAGTCATTTTGTAAGGATCTGGCCCAAATATGAACTACAGTATTACAGGCTGTAAAACAGGCATATTATGATCTGTGGCACAAAGGCCTCCAAATATTGGGGAGGTCTTCTACATAACATTTCAGACCTTTCTAAGGCAATCACATCAGCAGAATAAATCTGGGCCCTAAATAGAGGCTGAAATGCTGAATAAACTATTTTTTTCCTGTATGCCTAATGCCAAGCTGGCTCCTAGAGAGGCACTGCTAGTACAGGCAACACGATCAGGTTTTAACTGAATTTAACTTAAGTTTCTTCCATGACTTTGAAAAAACCGGATGTTTTTCCTCTTTGGGGTGCGTGTATGTGACATGCACGGGACAGTATCAGAGTCTAATGGTCTCTGAGCAGATTCTTTGAGATATTCCACCCAAGGAAGGTGTGATGTTTAATATGAAGTGTACCTATTTAAAGATACTTGATGTTACATAGAACCTCTGATTTAGCAGAGTAATACAAAATACACTAAAAACACAATACAAATGTTAGTTACACTTAGAAAAACACACAGCTCAATCACAGCACCAACATGATCCCCGTTACCCGTCTGTATAGTATGCTCACCATCATGATGCAGTCCCAGTTGCTGAGAAAGAATACATGGGCTGAAGTCAGATCAAAATTCTCCAAAATTCTTTTGCTAGTTGCCAAGTTTTTATATTCCGTGTTGGGCTGAGCTGCTTACTCACTCTCCCCCATGCTGGTCTGACTAATGCAGGGAGAAACATTTATACCACCTGTTTGCACTCAACTGTTGATAGCTGTTTACCCAAAACAAAAGCCACCCTTCGCAACAGCTGTGGTGAGTCACACTCTGCACTATTCTCTGAGCTTCATGGGCACATCCCCCTTGCCCACCCCCATCGAGCCTTCTCCCATTTCAGTGAGTCACATTCACCCCCAACGGGTCTAGCCAGGCACTAAATACACATCACTTTTAACCTGTGGAAAGTCTGAATAACAGGTTTATTTAAGGTGACCAGAGAAGATGGTTGAAATGTTTGGTAATGTTTTCTCTGGAGGTCAAACGTAGTCTAAAACCTCTTTCTAACATTGCAGGTAGGCACACATGCACACCGTAATTCAGCAACATCAAGTGAATTACACACCTTTTCATGGTTTTGTTGAGGACACCTTGGAGATCTCAGGTCTAGGAAACAAGAATTTGCTCAAAGTTTACCAAATTTTAAATACCATAAAATCACCTGGGTCCTCTAAAGTGACTCTATACCATCTCACTTTAAAAGCTTATTAAAAAAAAAAAAAAGGAAATCAAAGGTTGTGATTTTTTTATCTTACTGCAAAATATTTCCCTCACAAACTGAACCACAAGATTTAGTTTTCAGTTACTGAGATCTCACAGTCGTACCTATTCTTTAAATGTAACTATTTTCAAGGATAAATGCAATGAGACATTATAATTCATAAAACATAAATAAAAAACTTTCCAAATAGATCTTGGATATTTATTATTATGAGGGAATAATAATAACACCTCCCCTTCTCTCTCCTTGGCAAGCCACACCTCTGATCCTGAGATAAGCTCGAATAAAAATTACTGCTCTCAAAACCTCTGCAACTTTTTTGGAGTTTTGACTTGGATTCACACATCTGTGAAGTCATTAGACTCTTGGAAACACTGCATATAATTAGTTGGATTTTAAGCAGCTTAGATTCTGTGGGTGTGGATTTTTTTCTCAGTCTTCACATGTATAGAACAATACAAGTATCAAATCACAGGAGATCACAAATCCTTTGGAGGTGGCTATATTACATTATGAAAGGAAATCTTACAGGAATGTAAGAATAAAAGATTGATTTTTGGTTTGTTCTCCAAGACACTATGGAAAGGATAAAATAAACATTTTAATTAAATACCAGATTGATTATAATTACCCAGAAGAAAACATCTGTAAGCAACACTGACCAAGAAGGGAACTTATTAAAAAACCCACAACTCTCTGTTTATGAAAATTTCTTCTCTATATGTAATGTCTGAATGAAGCATTAATCTGTCATGTAAATGACATTCTCATATGAGCTTTTGGTGAGGATTTGAACTTTAACCAATACATGTGGTCACTTTTTATTGCTTCTTCACCTTATTTGAAAGCTCACTTTCTCCCCCCAACAATGAGACTTGAAGGCTTGTTCTTCCTCTTTTAGTTAAAAGTATGTTGGTGTAAAAAAATATTTTAATTTCTTAACGAATCTTGAAGCATATAGATTAGGTAATACAATAATAACAATTGATGACAGTATACTCAAAAGTAACGGTAATTTAAAAAGCCAATTTCTATAAACTTGTTTTCTCAGGTTCTTTAATTACCTAATAATACAGATAGTTTTCTTTTCAAAATATAAAAGTCATAGAAGTGTTCAAAAATTCATGGAATGGAATAAAATAATTTGATGTTCATCTTGCTACTTTCAGTACCACTCTCACAAGGTCATGGTAAAAACCAGCAACTCCGATCCAATGAAATACAGAAACTTGTCTCCTGACCCCAATCAAGGAGCAGAAAAGCAGCTTCAGAGATATTCTGAGCTGAAGATCCTTACTTTCTTATTTGCAGATTTGTTAAGAGGAAGGGGAAAAAACACCCAAAACTTTTCAATCTGTTTGAATGGTAATTAAGAAACAAAAGGCAAAGGTTAAAATCCCCAAGGCAATTCTCTTGTTTTGTAAAGTCCAGTCATCACAGTTTCAACAACAACCAAAGTCTTTTAAGTGATCATAAGTCACAAATTAATAAATGTTTAAACTTGTAAGGATATATCTGGTGAAACAAAACATGTTTTAAAATCCTGGCACAGTTTGAATAGTGACAAAGGGTGAAAAGAGATATAGTAACGTTTTATCTGTCAATGACATGAATAACCACTGATATCTCTTTTTTTACCTCTCTTCTAAGCACCAGAAGAATACAGTGAAATTGCTGAGGGACACGATTGAAGTCACAGACCTGTAGAACGCGCAGGTTCAACTCAGTGATGACAACTGTTTTCAAGGTGAAGATACTAAATGATAACAAACCCAAATAGGCTGGAAATTGCAGGTAAACCTGCTACTAAAAGTATTGTATAGTTTATCTCTAGTACTGTATCCACTATTTGCACAGTTTTCTTTACAGAGGTAACATTTATTTTAGGACATAGTACAATATAAAGAAAGCAACAGCTATACCTTTTCAAAAATACTTCGCTGTTTAACTTTAGGTCATGAAATGCCTGGACTACAGGAGATGATTCCAGCTATTTATACTTCCGTTAAGTTAATTAAATCATGGGAGCAGATCACATCTGCAACTGAATTTCCCCAAGTCTTCATTCTCTGAACGTCTCCTGAACTTTTCTTAAACTCGCCTAACTTCAGAAACAGCCTTTTGCTATAACTATTTTCTAGTAACAAATCCCTAAAAAAAATCTAACAAGCTAAACACAACCATTTCTCTGAAAAGTTGTGGCAACGGTTTCAAGGGAGCAGAAGAGAAAAAAGCTCCTGCTGAGACAAGGTGCTCTCGATTATCATCAGAAAATGTCAGCAGCCTCTTTAGATAAGATACACCTGAATGTGGCTTATCTGTTTGCAAATAAAATCTCTTCTAAAACCTCTTCTTTGTTCCTGTAGATAGAAAACAAACAATATGTCTGATTACTGGCTATCACAAGTAACAGGTGCCCACACACAGTGAGATCTACAAGTTAACATTAAATATTGATACTTGGGTATCTTTTCCACTAGGACTTTGCCAAAGCACAAGAAAATTATAACATCATGCTCTTTAAATATGGCAGGACAGAATCAGAACAGTAAACTCAAGAAAGAGAATGTTCAGATGGAAAGCCGGGCTTGTCAAGCTGATGGAAGAATTCCATGTCTTGAATAAATGTACTTCACTCATTGTTCGGGGTATTCCCAATCTTGGAAACAAAATTTCATTCATCAGTCATATTTTATAGAGAGGAGTATTCGTTTTCGTGATCACACCCCACGACTTCATCCAGCAATGAAACATTCGTCTCTTAAAAGCTATTAAAGTCTGACTGCAACTACTCCAACTGAAAACTGCAAACCCATCTTTTCACCCAATATTCAATAACTATAAGCAAACGGGTCTCTGAGTGTATGTCATGTTCCCTGAGACTAAACTCACATGATAACTTCAGGCGAACTGACATTGCTATATTCAAAAAGAGAATATTCAGAATCATAGAATTTGAACTACTTATTTTTCTATTAATGTTTTTGCTTGCCCCATTACCTTATTAAAAAAAAAATAAGAATAATCTAGAATTTCCAAGTTACTGGTGCTTTCATTCCTCATTTCCTTTCCTTGTCTTCTGCCCTTCTCTGACAGATGTTACCGTTTCTGAGAAAAGACGTGTCTGAGGTACTCATAAACCAGCTCTGTGACTTCAGTCTGGTGTAGCAAGACAAACTAAGTCTGTGATAGACAAGGTGAGAGCAGTAACCATTTCAGACACTCAGTTTCAATCTGCTGCCAAATGTCTGTCAGAGCCCAAAGGCATGTTAGCTCTAGGACACCAGTACTATTTCTTAGCAAAAGCATCTGTCTCAGCTAAGACACCTTTTCAGAGGGATGATAAAATAGACTGCAACATTTATAAACCAAGCATGTGTATTAATACCTAAAGTTCAAGGAAAAAAGCCACCAAGCAGGCCACACTGGCAACACAACGTACAGTTGCACGTTTTCTAACAGGAAAAAAAAAAAAGTAGCGTATCATGAGTAGCCTCTGTGTGTGGCTATTGACTGGTTGACAAAACAGGCTAAAAATCAATAGCATTTTCTATGAGAAGTTAGGTAACTTCCCAATAATACAAAAGAAGGGTCTGCTGAGGAATAGATGTCATCTCTGCTGATGGCTTCACTACAAATATTTCATTTATTCATTTCTGCTTCTCGGAGAGCTCACTAAGTTCAGTCCTGGTACCAGCACTCCAGGGAATAAAAGAAAATAGTATTCCCATATAAAAGGAAAAGGGAAGTGTCGAGCCATGGGCAATGCAGGCAATGCTGAACACTCAGCACTTCACTTGCTCTAAATACCTGAAGAACAACCTGTGCTGCTTTTGGCTGGGATGGAGTTAATTTTCATCGCAGTAGCTGGTACGGGGCTGGTTTGGGTTTGTGCTGCAAACAGTGCTGATACCACAGGGATGTGTTAGTGACTACGGAGCAGTGCTCACACAGAGCCAAGGCCTTTTCTGCTCCCCCAGCAGCGAGGAGGCTGGGGGGGCACAAGGAGTTGGGAGGGGACACAGCTGGGACAGCTGACCCCGACTGACCAAAGGGCTATTCCAGACCATATGACGTCATGCTCAGCGTATAAAGCTGGGAGAAGGAGAAGGAAGGGAGACACGTTTGGAGTTATGGTCAGAATTGATCTGACGACATAAGGAGAATGGGCTCCCAGAGCCAGATCTTAGCACATGCTGTTTCTCATAGGATTGAAATCCTGTTATACTTTGTCTCTTGTTAAGGGTAAAACGGAAAGCACCTGGTAAGCTACTAATAAAATACTAGTTGCCATCTGATTTTTGTATATAGTGTATTCATGACAGTGGCAAATTTCAACAGATAACTAAGGAACAGAAAAAAAAAGCAGGAACAGTTTGGTCAGCAAGATTTAAAATGTGCAAACCAAGATTTAGAAAGGTAGATACATTCTGAAATCAATGCCTGCTGTAGTGGAGGGTTGGGTGGTCTTTCTGCTGCAAATGGATCACCAATATCAGTCAGATACACTTTTAATTTTCATATGACCAACTGGAAAATTGCAGTGTGTATTCATACAGTCATATACAGCTCATATTACCGAAAACAGATTACGGATTTTTTTTTCCGGCATGAAATAGGCATTTAGGGAAGAGGGTTAATCTGAAAATTATAGTAATTGTACTTCTTTCCATTTAAATTCTTTGTGCACCATTTCTTTGTCAATAGCTATTATCCTCGTTTTGTCATTTAATGAAAAATTAGCAACAATTATTTTCAGGAGAAAAGTGAATAATTTACTTTCTTATCAGCATATGTTTTACTATTTGTTGTGGCTTAATTTAACTACAACTGCAAATTTAAAAGTATCTTATGTTTTACTGCAGAAAAAGTAATTAAATCAATTTTGTATTTGTGGAGCTGCTTTAAAGTATTAAAGTAACTTGATCCCCAATGAACTTAAAATTTTAATTCATTTTACCTTATGCTGGCTGTGGAAGAAGTCAAATTTTTAAATGCAATATGACATATGGCTGTTCATTATTTATACATTCTGTAGCAGACTATAAATTTTACTTTGGACATATATCGAAGCACTGAAACCATTTCAGTTGCAAACACATAAATCATAGTTACAGTTATTAGTCTAAATGTAATGCCACCCAGGTTCTAGATCAAAACCTTTAAAATCCATTATAATTGACGTCTGCTGCATAACTTATGTCTGATTTTATTAAAGGAGCTCATTATTATTTATATCTTTGAAACGTTATATTCCTAGCTGTGTAACCAGTTAAATGTGAAAGATTTGAGGAATAAAGGGAAAGAGGAGAGGACAATAGTCTACGAACCAGGACGAATAAGGCTGTAATAGAGGACAAAATGTTCTGAAACACAATTACTTAATTCAAAGTATGAATTAGCCAGACTGCACTAGCGACTGACATTCATTTGGGACAGCTACAGCAGGAGTTCTATGTTGGCTAATTTACACACCAACAGAAAGGCTGCAAAACAAACTGCACTCACCCATGCTACACGTTGACCATTGCTTTACAAGACAGGGGTGGGGGAAAGGACTCAGACAGTTTCTATTGCTTGAAAACTAGATGAAACAAAACAGAAAGGGCTGAGAAGTCTTTACAGATTTATTAGAAGGCATTTTGCTGATGAGCTGTTTCCTTCCAGAGGCAAAGTGGACTCTGGGACATGCATCCTGTAAACATGAGCAAGTCCTTTGCTTTTATTCTTTTGCCAAGGTGACTGAGCCTCAAAGCCAGAAGTCTGTCTTTTCTGGACCACGGAGACTTCATCATTCCTTTCCTGTTTTTCCTTTGTGTTCAAGAATGGCTTTTACTTAGCTCTAAAACGTAGTCAGAAGAAATAAATGAGAGAGCAGCTATGGCAGTTAAATGTTTACTGAAGACCTACTGCTGCCTCTAAAATCAATGACAAGACTTCAAAAGACAAAGGATCAGACTTTTAGGTGGTTTAGAAGTTTTCGGTGAACAAAACAAATCTGAGATGCTGTAAATTACGTACATGTGAGCTATTAACACCTCCCCTGGCAGGGAGAGGGAAGGGCTTAGATTCAAACCCGGACAGGTGATTTCTGTTGATGGCCCAGCCTGGGTGGGGACCAAAACCACTTCATGACTGATTTGCTTGGAACAATAGAGGGCTTTCTTGCCTAGTCCCCCTCGACCTTGTCTACTTTTAAACTATATTTAGCATAACATATTTCTACATTATGCTTATGTTCATATTATGCTTATATTACTCATAAGCTGTATTTATATATTTAACTATATTTTAATGCCACTTAACCTTCATATTAGCTGAAGAGAAAAACCAAGAAAAAGAATATTACTCTCCATATCTTGCTTTAGTTTAGCAACAATCTGCAAGAAAAGGTGATTGAAAAAAAGAGGCTGCATTTTGAGTACTGCAGAGCTGGTGATGTGACTGCACAGCTTGATATCTTCCTTGAGTTAATTTTTGAGTTTGTCATACTTGGCCTAAATAGAATAAAATATAATTTCTGGAGATATTTTGCATATTTCTATAACTGTCAAAGTTAACCTTCACTTCTTTTTTATACTTTAATACTTAATATTTTCTTTTACCTAGAGTTTCATAACTTGAGTCAGAACTAAATCTAGCCTTTAATTTGCTCACATGTATAAATGGGAAAAAAAAAAAGATTTTTGCATTTCTTTGTGTATGATAGAACAGTTTCCCAGTATTGTATATTTCTGAGGAGGATATCTTGTTGGTATGCAGCAGTACCAAGAGTATATTAAACAGTGTATAAAACAATACATGAAATGCTTGTCTTCTGTTACAAATACAAGGAACACAGACTTTTCTTCTGGTAGAGCTAGACAATTTATGTTATCTGAAATCAAGAAAAACTCCAGGAACAGGAGAAATGGAACAGAAATTATCTCCACTTGCTTAAAAAATGCAAGCAAAGAATATATTTTAAACTTGTATTGTAAATGTAAAGTGAAAGAGAAAGCTGTTGCTAGTACAGCTTTAGTGAGTATAAAATGCTAAAAAAAAAAAAAAATCCAACACCAGTTTAATAGTAAGAATCTTCACTTTAAAATAAACATAATAAATATAGAGGGTTTTTTCCTCATGATTAATCCCATCATACAGAACTGCTGAATGAAAATTATACCTTTCCTCCTGATAAAAAAACTACACTTCTTGTAACAGCCTTTTCACAAAACGTTATCCATTCTCAAGTTTTGCACCAAGCTCTTATTTTTCTCCTTTGTCCCTAAATGCTAAAACGGGTTTCTATTCAAATAAACTTCACATTTCAGATAAAAGAAAGTTCAAGTGTTGACATAAAGCACAGAAAGAACTGGCCACCTAGACCTTCAATCTGGATAATTTGTAAATCTGCTTGTGTAGGCTAACAGTAATAATAAAAACTCATTAATCATGTAAGGCTGTGGTGCATGCTACACTACAATAGCCCTGCAGCATTTCTTTGCTGTGGGGACAATATGCTTCATAAACTCAAATTAGTGTGCTGCAAAAGCTAATTGAATGCATGTGTGATACTTTGCCTAGGGATAACATACACCCAAAAGTCAAATGGTCTTACAGCTTTTATTACTTGGTTAAAAACAGCTGATAGGCTTCTGTGCAACCCAGTAAGTCAGTCTATAAATTAGCTGGTTTTCGGTTTCTTTTCTATGAGTGGCCTCATTTTTTATTTGAGTATGCAAATTGACAATCAAAGGAGAAACAATAATCCATTTGTTATTGGCTAGATTTGAGCTCAGTATGAATTTGTGCATTGGAAGTACTCGCACTGCCCAGTTCTGCTTAGTTTCCCTAGACTTGCTTTACAGTTACAGAAGACCCAAAAAGTGAGTGATTAAGAATTACTAATTCAGGTTCTAGCTTTCAGATATTTAGATTTCTAGTTAACATCCTCCTATGGGTATTTTCTGGGTCACATCTGTGTAAGCTCTAGAAAACCCACTTACATTCTTCCTCAGGTGCTCTCTCTGTGAGAAAGCTGTTAAGAGATTTAAGGTCCAGAATGCAAACAGATCCTCCAACTACTGAATATCAAAAAGCTAATCATCTGTATCTTACTGCCCATTAAAATGATCTTGTAGTTGGATGAGTAGTTTGCTGAGCTTTAGTTTTGATTTTATATTAATTAAGTTCATTAGATACTTGTGAGCCTGTGGAATGCTTTATGATTATTATATTTATTGCACCATTTACTGATATGACTCAAAATACATGAAATGCAAAAAAACGCTTACCTGGCATAATAATATTAATGCCCTATTGGATTTGTGTCCTACTACTGTAAAATGAATGGACTGAATGCATACCAAAACTTAAAACTCTTTTCCTCAAAAGAATTAGCCCAAAATGGACAGCAGAATTCCATCTAAAAAAAAAAAAAAAAAGATTTTACTCTACTTGTTATCTTTATTGTAAACTATATCTTTGTATACTACTGCTGACGGCATAACATAGAATGTTCTATAGAAAATGAGGCTGTATTTTAGATTTCGGTGATTTGTCCATGTCACATTGATTCGTTGGAGATAGAGGCATGTTTTTAATGATGTTTTCTTCAAAAAGAATTTCTTGCCTGGTGTATGGTTCCCAATGATCTCATAGCTTATTAGAAATTTAGAGTGGAAGAACCCATATCCAGCATTTTATACCATATTTTGAATATCAATAAACTTCTGGAAATCAGAGAAAGTATTGTCCAGAACACTGTCATAACGATTCAGATTCACGTAGTTACCTCTTTAACTTGGCAGTTGCGTACGAGTCATGACAAATCAGGTACCGACTCTAAGAAATCAGGAAGATTTTGTTTTCATTTCAGCAGTGATATAAAATATAGCTATTAAATTTTCAGAGGCTAACAGGGTATGTGAAAGAAAAATAATTTGTAACCTTCAGCTACAAAGATTGAAGAAGAACGCGAACCTCAAAGTGCCCAGAACTACGGTATTATTTTACAAAGTCCCTCTAGCAGAAAAAGGATGCTGTCAAACTGGTGTACAGTCTTTTCCCTCTACCATGACAGGCTTGCTTATTTTACTTGGATAAATCAAATTATGGCTATTTAATCCCTCCAGGTGCAACAGAACCTATCATAGTCAAGTTGACTTTTTTCTGCATAATCAAAAATTAAACTAATTCTACAGTGTTCTTGATAGTTGATCATTAGAGGGTATCTACAGTAGGGCAAAAAAGATGCAATGTGACTTCAAAACTGCCTTGATCCAGTAACGTCAACAGCAAATTGCTTTTGACCACTCATACACTTAGGTACTCTTAAGCCCTGAAATCCAAGAACATTTAACTTCCTAACACGAATAAATTGGAATGCATTTTAAATTAGTTCCTCCAGTTTTGATTCCTATTACTACATCTGATATTGGTGGGAGACGTTTTCTCTAAAGGATGTTTTTGCACATTACTTTTCATTCTCCTTAGGTTAGACAGCTATTTAGCTGTTTAGCTTGTCTTCAGCTACCAAACCTAAGTGCAGAAAATTGCATTAATTTGGCAGTTATTAGATTTGTTTAATGTTTTCTCATCTCTTACTATTAAATAATTGAATCTGAGAGTTATTTTAAAAGGCAAATATCTTGCTGTTTCTCAGAAGGGTATTAGGAAGAAAAAATAGCTAAGATTTGATTTCATGAAGGCCTAACTTTCTTCAGCCAGAATTGTTGTCCTGTGTCACTCAGTTGTCCTAACAGCTGCTAGCTGTGGGTGAATATGAACATGAAGCCTGCAGGATATGTGAATTATAGCTTTTGTCAAAAGTTTCAGCATCTTAATTTATCTGGTAAAAAGAGATTTAGCTTTTTTCCCCCTCTATTGTCTAATTTGCTAATTTGTTTTAAAAGTCTATTAAATCTATTGTGATACAATGTAATTTTTTGTAACGCTGAATAACACCTTCCATCTTTTCTTTTTTCTAGAATAGGTGATAGATCATCAATCTATGTTATCAAAATTAATGCCAAAGGAATTTTAATTCTTCTAACATTCAGTTTAAAACGTTGCCAAATACCTTCCGCAGTTATAGTCATAAAGTGACCTGCTTATTAAGGTGAATTTTGCATTTTCACTCATATTGCTGGCTTTAGAAAATAGGTTTTCCATCCAAGAATTTAGAAGAGCCTCTTTAGCAGGTGTGGCCCTCAAAGGCACAGGTTTCTATACCTTAGACAGTATACTGTAAGAGACATTCTGTTCACAAACAATAAGTCTGTAAAACACCCTTAATTTCGCACAAAATCTTTTTTCTTAAATAAGTGGGAAAGAACAAAATTTATTGTTGCCTTATTCTATATATAACATGAAAGGCAGTAGTGAATGTATGAATGTTTCCTCTCTGAAATAGATTTACATCTATTGATGTAAAATGATTGAAGTATTTTAGAGGCCAGACAACCTTCCAGGCAATGTCTCTACAGAGAAACAGTGTTCACTGCAGACTCATTGTTCAAATCCTGCACCCCTTACTCTCACATAGGGCCCCATTTTAGTAACTGGGACTGTCAACCTGCATCAGCTGGTTGAAAAATTTCAGCGACATTAACTTTTGCTAAAATCTGCAACTTTGTTGGAACTACAGCGTTTCATAGAGAAATACTGGTTTTAACAGTTTTGTCATTAGAAAGGGAAGGGACAGGAAAGAGTGCTCCAATGTCCTTTGCCTACAGGCCATGGCGCTGCTTCTAAGCATAGGATAAACGATGTTGACAACTGTGGCTGTGCTTTTTATGGCTGATTCAGAGTCAGTTGGGATGAAGGGTCTTCAAGCAGGCAAGGGAGCTCTGGTGCATCACATTCTGCTAGGGACCAGCTAGTGCCCTACCTAGGGCCTCCCTGAATGTTCGTTTTGTACATGAGTAGAAAGTATTTTTTCTTCATTTCAATTCATTGGAACGCTAATATAAATAATAACTGACAAAAGGACTAGGGCCCAATACTTTCAGAATTTGTCTTGGTGTCAGATTATAATTGTCAGGAGTGCAGCAGAAGAGCAGAGCAAGGAAAGGGAAGAATATAGATTACCTGTATACACCGTAGCAGCGATGATGAACTAGACAAACAGCCTGATTTTATAATGAACAGTGCAAATCTCTTTTCAGGTCTGCATCTTCCTTTAATTCTTACATTACAAAAACCTTTATTTCTAGCACCAATGCTTTCACACACATTTAATTGCAGGACCTGTCCTCTTATTTCTTTAAATCCTCTGTCCCTGGAGCTGCAGGTTTTCTCAAAGTGCCCCCTCCACATCCTCAAAGCACCTCAAAAATAGGGCTGAGAATCTGAGCCAGTAACAACTTTTCAACAGTTTATTTGGAATATCAGAAATTGATTGCCAGGTCTGAGGTACCAAATGATGCTTATGGATCCCTTCCAACTTGAGATATTCCATGATTCTGTGAAATCTCTCTATATTAGAACAGGATCATCTGTCCATATAATTGAATTATGAAGACAGTAAGAAAGAGAACGAGAAAATGAAGCATTCATGTTATTAAAATATTTAAAAGCAAGTTAACGACATTACCTGTGCACTAGAAAGTCCTATAGTTCCACATGGCAGAAGTGCATATGTATTGCTGCAGATGTAATTGTCAACATTACCATTTCCACAGATTCCAGAATCTTTTATATTTACTTTTCTATTTTTTTTAACTTCAGCAAAACAAAGAATATTCCTTTCTCAGTGATGGCAGAAACTTACAATTCTTTACTCTAACATGTCATTTTTTTCTAGTATCACATTTTGACACTAAATACCCGCAGCATTATAGGAGTCAACGTATGAAATGCACATGGCAAATCTCACAACACATCAGATTTTGAAAAATACAACAAAACGAACCAAATATAAATGAAAGGGTTCTTATTCAGTAACACTGAAACAGGGATGGCAAAGAAGACAGCAGATACAGCTATTGACATACTGTTCCCTTTGTCCTAAGTCAGAGGAATGGACTTTGTGGCCTCCTGAGCCCTATTTTCTGTGATCAACATACCGTGCCAGAGCTTGCTCACTCTCCGCACCAGTGCGTGGTGGGTGAGAGCAGACCTCCTGCCTTTTGCTCTGTTTTCTTTCTAGCCCCAGCAGTCAGAGGTCTGCTGGTGACCCAAATTAAACTTTTGCCAGCTAGAGATGTTTAAACCTGAAGCTCAAACTGATAAAGGAATATGGACTGTCTTCCAGAAGCAAAGCTTACGTGTTAATACACCGTACAGAAAGGTAGTCTGCATTTTACATTCCATTTGATAAACAGAAAACAAACTTGGCACAAAAGTTTTTAATCAGTGAAGCTTGCTGCAGTATATCCATTACTGTTACAAAATGGGATCACAGTTATTTTGTGATAGAGTTGTATGCTTCATATATTTTTATTGTTATTTATTTTAAGGAATATTTTTACATTGAGGCATAAAAGATTATGTGTTATTACTTGTTTAACAGTTAAATATGACACTGGCAATATTCATCAACGTTTTCCAACTATCATTCCTAAAATTAGTTTTCTAGCAGACGTTTAGGTAGCTGGACCAATTTTCAGAAATGATGAACATCTCCAGCTTCTACCAGGAACTCAGTTTATTTACTGTATCAATGTGTACTTCTAAGCACAAATTTCAGAAATTACTTTTTGCTGTCTGTGTTTGGAATACTTGGACCATGATGTTTCTCAGTAGTCAGGTTTTGGTTTTGTGGGGTTGTTTTCCCCCCACTTTTTTCTGATAACTCACTGGTGGTGAGTAGATAATAATGATTTCTATTCGAAACACACCATGCTTCTTAACAATCTTATAACAAAACCACATACAGATTATAAGACAAACTGTTAGGAGTTGTCAGCTGCGATTCCTACATGTTCTGTGGTTTTTCTAGATGTGAATGGAAAAGAAGGGCAGTTGAGAAATTTGAATTTTATTCCCCGTACACACCTCATTTTTACATCTGTAAAATGAGAGTGAATCTTCCTCTGCCATCTGTGTAGGTCAAGAAACTATTTAAACATGACACCTTTTCAAATAACGCCATAAAATCCTCTGTGGTAGAAATATCTATGCCTTTACATCCGCATCTTCTGGTTTCTCTAAAATTCATAAAACCTGAAATACTGAGAAGTCTGATGCAGTACATTTGAAAGAGTTTATACTAAGAATAATTCTTTTATACACCACAAAAATCTTAAATAAATTTTAAAGACTTTGTTCCATTGTATTTCCTACCCATTTCCACGTGGCATAGGAACAAATTTTGAAGGAAGGTTCAGGTTTGCTGTAGTAACCTGCGTATCCCTTCTTTCTCATTGTCACAGGCAAAGACAGGTGAACCACACAAATTATCTTTTTAATAAGACTTTCTTAATATAAGCATTGTCAGACAACACAGCCTTCGTTACATACAAAGATCCTTCAAAATGGTATGACAAGAGAGGTTTATGAGTTCCTTCGCTAAGCAAGGGAGATGCAGTAATTGAAAGTGCCCACGGGCTTGGAGATTTATTGTTAAGGGACGTGAGCTGTAAACAAGAGTAGCATTAAGGATTTGACTGTAATAATTCAATCTATCTTACTTTACAAAACAACATCTAAGTTTGCAAGTAGTAAGGCCTTGTTTACAAATAATTTGCAGCCTTCATGATGTAGGCAGCTTTCAAAACCTCCCAGATGAAAGACATTTTATAAAATGTAAGATATTACTACAGAAGCACTGGTCACAAGTGTGTAGTTTAAACCAAGTCTGTTTTTCATTGAATGAGTTCAACCTCTGTGCACTTAAATGTATAGCAAAGAGAGTAAAACTGCAAAGCAATCTTCCTCTGTGGTGACGTTACTGGATTAAGAGTTGGGAACTTGCGGGTTCAGATGAACTTCAAGATGACTAGATTTGGAGGTGGCAATCACGTCATCCTGCACTAAACTCTTCAGTACACCTGGGCAGTTCCAGTCTTGCTGATGTTGGTCCTTTTCTTTCTGTAACTTAATCACAGAGGGTGCTACTCACAGCAGGCTCTTCCCCCTTGGCTGACCAAGTCTCATCTATCTGTAAGCAATCATCCTTCTGACAAAATAGCTCTAGGAACTATACAAACTACTAAATTACACTAAAGAAATTTGGCTAGAAAGGGAAAACATGCAGTTGGGGAAGAATAGGGTTACAGAAGCCCAGGACTTCTCTCTGCTGCACCCCAAACATTAAAAATCAGCACTATACTTGCAAAATGAAAAATGTATATTACTGTAAGGCTATGCTGCTTTTCTCAGGAATAAAAGGTGTTTCCTTCTCCATATAGCATTCATCTTAAAATGATTGTAAGGGAAGAAGAGGGTGGAAGAGCTCACTGAGCAAAATACTAAATACTTAGCACATACCAAGTGTTCAGATTCCATACCCTACATAGTGTGATGGAAGGGCTGTCTTCAGCCTCTCCCTTCCCCTTCCTGCTGCTCTGGCACTATGTTCTAAGGTCATGGCTGCCTGCCATTCCGCGCATAGACACATCTGTGCAATGAGTCAGCACAATCTTTGCAATGTAGGCATTCATTCTGATAGTGACAGACATCACTTATGTCCCAGAGCACAAGATTAAACTCTTCACCAGAGACGTTTGATTTCATAGGTTGTAATTTTCACAGAGAGATCACAGATCTGTCACTCGAACGCACAGAGCTCTCCGCAAAAATATCCAGATACACTGCAAAATTTGTCTTGGATCAGACAAGGAAAGGAAAAGATTAGATAACCCACTTGATCTTACATAGAAGCATACGCTGCTCCAGAGGAATTATTAGAAACACTCCGGACCTTAAGGACAAAATGTTAAGCCAGTACTTTAACTGACACAGTTATTTTGCTATTACCTTTCCAGACAGTAGGAATTACATTGCTACTGTCTTTACAACTGGCTATTCAGCAGAGTGCTTGGTACAAAGACAAGTAAAGTACCTGAGTTTGAGGTATGTAAAAAACATGAAAACAGGTATTTAAAGATATCTTAAATATTTAGAGTCATCAGAATATCTAGTTTAATTAAACAAATATAAAAGAAGCATTGAAAGAATTACTTTCAAGGTTCTCACAATATCACTATCTTATCTGAGTCTCCTGATGTTCCTGCTTAAAGAGCTCATTTATTCATCTACTTAGAAGTATTCTAGTTGTTCAGAGAATGAAAAGTACTCTCAGTTCTGGTGCTCCTATTATGCTGAGATAGTTACTAAGAAGATGTACTAAATAGCCTTGTACACCTCAAAAGCACATTACAATAGCGGTAGATAGATGTGCATGCCACTGTGATGAGGGAAGAAGAAAAAAAAAAGGAAGTGAACTAAAGACCGTTCCACTTTCATGGAAAAAAAAAAAAAAAGAAAAAAGATGCAATCTATCTGTAGTGGAGATGGTGACAATTAAAAGAAAAGGCTACACCAATCATCTATTGATTCACTGCTATACAACAGTCTTTCTCACTAACCAAAAGAACTGAAAAATGTGGCTGCCTAACAGGAGGAACAATCAGTAGAAACATTTTAATTTCCTCCTTTGTGTATAATAATATCAAAGACCTTAAACACTTCTGTGATAGAGAACAAGATAGACAGATACGGAGCAAGTCTTTTAATGTAAAGATACAAATACACCTTGTACCTATTAGTTAATTCAATTCACACTATGCTTGTGAAATATTAGAACAAATTTTATAAAAGAACAAATCAGGGCATAAAGAAATTTAGATTCTTCAGCCTTTGAAGTTGAATGGTAAATTTTCTACTGAGCTGTTACAGAATTGGGCAGTAGATTAGTCTCTAGATCACACAATGAGGAACTGTCTGAGCCAAGACTGGAAAAGTAACACTGAAGAACCCTTTCAGCAGTGTACATTTATTAAGAGAATGCATTACTGCAGAAACGGATACAACTAGTCACCAGAAAGTCAGCCAAGACTTGCTATATTCACCTGCCATTTAGAACTTGCATGGAATTTATCCTGTTCTTTTAATTTTACTGCATGATTTTATATAATTAAAGTAACATGATTTTGTCCTTCTTGTTCTTCCAAATCAAGCATTATTGCTACATACTTATTTATATTTAAAAACGGCCACAAAAACCTTTTCATCATATTTCTGTTTTCTTCTCTCTGTCATTTGCTATCTTTTGGGTCTGGGTTTTTTGTGATAATGGAACAAAGTTAAATGAGTTTTGACTTTCAAATCTTCATCTACAAAGTAGTTCTTTACAGTAGTTACATTCCAAAAAGCTTGAAGAACAATATATACTGGCCCTCAGGACAGATCAAAGCAGGAGGAAAACAAGGTTGGGAGGTGAAATAGAGCTCATGTGGGAAATAGATTGCTTCTCTGTGGTCTGAGCCTTAGAGATAGAACAGTTTTATGACCTGGAAGAGTTGATAGCAGTGTGCTATTGGACTTTCAAATCTGTTTTTCTCCCATCTCCTACGCACCTTGTTACCTGCTTTAACAAATACAGAATTCAATCAAGACACCTGTAGTTTCTCAGTGAAATTATACAAAAAGACAACTTTAAACAAACATTCAGGCAAAAATCACCAGATTGCCTGACTATAGTTTCATATATTCACTGAAGACAGAATACAAAAGCCAAAGCTATGATCTCACCATTTGGGGCTTGAAATGTGCAAGCCTTCAGTAGTCAAAGAGGAAAACCCAAAGCTGAGTGACACATGCAAGGAGAGCTGTCTCGAAGAAGGCAATCATTGCTAGCTGCAGTGTTTGGTGAACGTGTGGGCTGTGCTCCCCGTCTTTCTCCAGCCGATAAACAAGTATTCTAATGCAATTTGCAATGGGGTTTGGGACTTATTACCAGATGTCAAGAGATCAGTTATTGAGGGCTTAACTGACAGTGGATAATTAGCTTCTCTATGTACGGTGATTGCGTTGCACTCTAAAGATAGTGTAGTAAGAAAATGAAACATATGGCAAAGTCAATTATGATTTTTTCTCAAAACTGTTTTTAATGGTATTTAACTATTGATCTGTTGGATTCCAGTTTACTTTGATGGGTGTGCAATATTGCAAGAAGCTATTGTATTTAGGCTGTTTTCTATTTTAACTACTTATACCCTATTTAAACATAGAGAAATTAGTATATTGTTATTCCAAAAAAAGGTTATTCTTTAGTACAATTTATGGAGCAAACAAGAACGCTTCACAGGGCTGCAGAATTATCAACAAATAGATTACAGTTTTGTCATGGTCTTAAGGCAGGCTGAGTGATCCCTATTACTTTCATTATTCAGCAGAGTCAATGCTGTTTTGGAACCAAAAATTGAAAAAGTTCTTCTAATGCCTGTTCTGAAAGTATTCCTTCTGCCTTTGTCAAGAAACACAATGAGGAATTATCATAACATTTTAGCTAGTGAGTACCAGCTGAGTAGCACAGGGTTGCCCTAGTAGACAGGGAAGCACACAGCCTGGTACTTCTGCTTGCACACCTACATTTGCATAAACCACTAATTGTTTGCAAACATGAAGTAGAGTAGGATGCCTATTGGATTAATAGTCTTAATGTATCTGTATCACTCTTGTACAGATACAACTAAACTGAACGATAATACAAAATGACATAATTTAGGAAAAACATATCCTGTGTCCCTATCTTTACTTGAAGGTATTAAGATAATGCGTTTCCTCATTTTTCCTGTGTTAGAAATTTGACAGAATATTTTTGAAGCACTAATTACTTTTTAACAATGATGAAGCAGTCTGAAGAAGACAAGCAAGACAGTAATTTTCTCTTCTCAATGTGGCCATTGACTTTCTATGTGACACTGGCCAGACCAACCCATTAATGTCTAGAGGTTTAATTTCAGATCCTTTTAAAAAGTTGGAATTCCATTGGACAAGAGAATGGAAGTTTATTGACATGAGTCATCAAAAGTTAAGAATCTAAAATTCCTAATCTAATTAGTTTAAAATTGATATTAAGCCTTAATGTTCTGGTTTCTCTAACAATACTAGACAGAAGTAATCTGATTTACAAAACACGGTCTTCCAAAAAAGGGTTCATAAAAATGCTGGCAATCTATTTCTATTTAATGTAAGAAATTAATTCCTTACAGATTCAAGTTACAGCCTTAAAGAAAAAAGAGACATAAATGGATGGGTACAAAAATTTTGTATTCTCACATCCCACTAGCCTTTTATGTCAGATGTGTACCAAAGCCAGCAACCTGGATTCACACATCAAGTCTGGATTTGTTCAATTAAAATCTTTTTGAGGAATCTCTTTCCACAGTTGAGTGGAAAAGCACAACAGTGTAGTAAATACAAAGCTTATTTTCTGTAGTACAACACTATGTTTTACAGCATTATACCACCATCCAGCTATTCTCATGGATCAAACAGAACTGTTACAACTGATGAGCTAATTCAATTCAATTCCACTCTGAACACCTACTTTCCCTACTAAGCAAAGAACATCTAACAAAAAAAAAAGTAGAAAATAAAAATTCCCTTTCCTTCTTACCTTTCCTCTTCTCCTGGAGAAAGAAGCAACAGGGCACTGTAAACTGAGACTTGCGTTTCTTGTTATCCTCAAAGTGTCTGTGGCTGTAGATAAGGCCACACAAGAGAAGGTACACCTCAAAGTGACTGTGGCTGCTGCTAAGTCCACTCCACAGCAGGCACACTCCTTAAAAGACTGCATCCATGAATAAGACCACACTGGAGCAGGTACACCCCTCTAAGGGACCATGGATAAGTCCATGTCAAAGCTGGGGTGAGGGAAGGAGTTCCACCTGAACCTTTGGAGGGTGAGCATTACAAGAAGCAGATCCAACTGCAGCTGGCTTTGATGGCCATTAACTCCACAAAACACACCACCTCTCCTGTCCTGAGGGACCACCATAACAGATAGAGCCCAAAATCATGGACTAAATTAACTCAGTGGACATTTTATGAATATTTAAAGGAGTGGCCCAAAGAGTAAGGGAGGTGATGAGTAAGGAAGATGTATAAGATAGCATGGAACCTGAGCACGATGCAAATGGTATGGACTAAAGGATGGATATCGTACTGGTTTGGAACAAATTGGGATGGAATAAATTTTCTTCATAGTAGCTCGTACGGAGCTATGTTTTGGATTTGTGACCAAACCAGTGCTGATAACATAGGGATGTTTTAGTTATTACTGAACCGTGCTTGTACAGTGTCAAGGTCTTTTCTGTTTCCCACACTGCCACATCAGCAAATAGGTTGGGGTGCTCAAGCTGGGAGGGGATACTGCAGGGGCAGCTGACTCAAACTGACCAAAGGGGTATTCTGTACTATTTAATGTCATGCTCAGCATTAAAAGCTGGGAAGGGGGCAAATCTGCCAGGGCTGCCATTGGTCAGGGACTGGCTGGGAATCGGCCAGCTAGTGGTCAGTAATTGAGGGTTTTTTGCATCACTTGTTTTTCTTGGTTTTGTTTTCCTTTGTTTCCTTTTTTTACTTAATAAGTTGTCTTTATCTCAACCCATGAGTTTTCACAATTTTACCCTTACGAGTGTCTTCCCCATCTGACCACAGAGTGTGAGTGATTTAGCTGCCTACTGGGTTTAAGTCGTAACACTCAGATAGTGGATCACTTGTAGTGGGTCAGAGCAGAAACTATCTAGTCTGCAAACTCATTCAATACAAAGCTTGCCTCTTGATGCAATCACTGGAGATATTCAAGCCAGCTGTGATGACATAACATTTTATCTTTTGGATGCATATACCCTCTTTCAGGAAATAATCTGAAATCTCAAAACAAACTATGCGAAGATTTAGGGTTCTCGAACTGATAGACTTATACTTCACTCTAGGTTTTCAAGAAAAAATGGTAAAATTCAGAGGCTGCTGACACAGCATCTGTAACAGCTGCTTTTCATGACTAACAATTTAATCTGGATTTAATTCAGAGATCTGAGAAGTCAAAAGTGGGCAGATATACTACCAAAAGAGTATTTCACTGTGTAATGAAAGCAAAGCCAAAAGTGGTAATATCCAATTCCACTCTAATGGCTTTTATTTGTAGATCTCAAGATGCTAGTGATATTCCACCAGCTAAGTACTCTATCTTCAGCTCAGGAGGAGGTCAAGGGCAGAACACCCATGGACTTTAAAAGTTTGCTGGACTGAGACAGATGTCTCAAAACATATTACTCCAGTTTCTGTCTTACATAATAAATTGTGGGCCAAAGGAGCAGTAAACTATCAACCACCAGCCTGATAATTGCATTTCTAATGAAAGTGTGTGCCCCTTTTGTGTCATTTCTACTGTAAAACAGCATGCTAGTACCCACTAGTGAACAGTGCACTCAGCAGAAGCATAACTAATAGGAGAAATAAAAATTATGTCCCTGATGGTGTATTTTTTAATCTATTAAATAATGATTAGGGGTAAAGGGCAAATATTCAGCAATCAGCAAGCAACCAACAGGGGAAAAAAAAGATACTGATTCAGTAAATAAAGACCATTAAAAATTTTAACGTAGCCCTTCTCTGAAATCTTATCCCACTTGTCATAAAAGTACTGAAACATATCATCCTTCATTTTGATTGAAGCTAGTCTCTTCTCCAGATGTTAAGGCTGTTCTGTTATCTGTTACTGTGTCATATATATTCCTGAAAATATACTGTCAAAAAGACATACTTACGGGTTGACAGCTAAGATATTAAAAGGCAATTCCAGTTACAGTTGGCCAAATTTTTGATTAGCTTTTCAGTAAACAAAGGGCACTATTACTGACAGTAGGTGATTTCAGACAAGATAGGTATATGTCACAGCACAACTTTCAAGCCCCTGTTACATGTTATGGGATGCTAAGAGATAGCACGAGCATTTCTAAGAACCTTGCTGCCAGGCTTAGAGACAAGGGTAAGAATCCAATCTGCTAAACAGAATTCCTCAACTGTACTCCTCTTTCATATTGAACATTGAAATACTTTTATATACAACCATAAATTGTTGTTAGGCAAACCTAGATGGAATACAATATCATCTGGGGGCTTTATAACACTTCTGATCCTTTACAAAGGTTGGCTGAAAAAAAACCTGTACACAGAAAAAAAGACAATTGTTTCTTCTATAAAAGAAACTGCATAATACAGACAAATAGATGTTGCAGGAGAATTGCCAATTATACTTGGCCCGGTTTGAAAGGTTAATGATGAAATATATCTCTGGCTTATATTTCAAGAAAAAAACTAGCAGTAAGGCAAAATTATTCGTGTGAATCAAATAAAAATGTTTCCTTTGGTCTTTCTCTAGCCATTGCTAACAATTCACTACTACAAAATACTTTCTGCTTTTGAAACAGTTATGTTTAATCTTCTAAACTAAATTTCAATATTTTCAGACAAAATGCACTAGATTTTTTTTCCTTTATCTGCTACTTATATACTTCTAATGATGTAAATAGAAATTAAGGACATGGGAATGCTCCTTATTAATCTAATAATACTTTGTGGTTAGAGCAGGTCAGGAATATTTAGAATAAAAACTTCATTCGCTATATGGGTTGGTTTGGGAAAAAGCAGTTAAAAGAGAACAAATTAGATGAATCTAAATAAAACATCTCCTGGTAAACAACTTGTTAAAAACAATAATTACTTGCCCCATTAGTTGTGGTTAAGTTAGGGTGGTTTGCCAAGATAAGACTGAGCAGAACAAAACCAGACAAAAACTCTCCTCCTGTCCAGAAGATGCAAGAAATCCACGAAGTATTTTGATGATCCAGCCAACCTAGGCTTCACTGCATCTCCAAAATAAAACACACATGCACAGTATGAAATGCACACCAATTAACTCTTTTTGAACTTCTAGGGGAAAAAGCAAACATGAGGTAAGATATTTAAGCATGTAACCTGTTATCATACTGTTGTGTTTCTTATTTTTGCTGTTCCATCTATTAAGAGAGTTGTCTGTTGACAGCTCCCAGAGGGAAGACTTGGAGACACCCAGCGTACTCATACGCTGCTGTATAAACTTGGCTAATCCAAGACACTCTCCACAGGCAGGATAGCTGGTAAACCTAGAAAGGCTGGGCACAAAACTGCCCCAAAATAAGAAACCAGTGAAACAGAATGATTAGTTGAAAAACTTTCCTAAACTGATTTTTTAAACTTATATTTTACTGTTCTTTTGAAAAAAAATACAGGCGTAAAAAATGTATTCCCCAGAGTGTCCATTCATGTAGATGAACTGTTATTAAGACTGAAGGAAATTATTCACAAACTCCTCTGTATCGTGACAGAATTTGTTCTTTTGCGAAAGAGCTGGTATCACTGCGAGCCTGCAAAGGTATAATTTGATCATTAGTTCACATACTAGATACAGTAAGTTTATTAAAAATATTCTAAATCCTATTGTTACATCACGTACACATGTTCAGCTCTCTCATACGAGGGAAGCACCGAACAGAGAGTTGCTGCCAGAAGAGGCACCAGCATTTGCAAGAATCAAGAGCTTTTAGCCGATTTTTTTCCAAGTGCTTCAAATTTTACAAACTGTGTTGTCAGAACTTGCTATAGGATTTGATTTGCTAAGGGTATGTCCCAGTAGAAATAAAATGCCTTTAAGCTATCTCAAGTTGGATATTTAAAAATTTGCAGCTATTTTTAAAAGCTGTGGCTTTTAGTAGGTATCCAACTGGAGGTTATCTACTAATTTTACATTTAAACTGGAATTTCATAAACGAAACAACACTGTTAGGCACTTGTCTTGCACATTTCCTCCTTTTCCCCCATTAGATTTCTCTTACAGTTTGCTATACCTTGATATTTCAATTGCTTTCAAAGGTACATATGCACCATCACGCTCCTGCAGCAACAGCAACGTGTATCTTTATCACTCGTCACGCCCACGACAAAACCTTCAGTGAAAAAACCTCATCAAACAATAACAAAAAACCCCAGCCCCTTACCATGATCTGAAACTTGTCAGAACTTGGATACTAACGCAGAAACAGAGAGCAAATTTCAAAAGGGAGCCTGACACAAAGTTTGCCAAAAACAACGCTAAGAAGTTAACATTAACAATGAAACAAATAAGGCCATCAAAGTGAAATAGTAAAAACTATCTTCTGAATAATATATACTTCAAGACAAACTTTTTGAACAGTTTTAACACAATTCCAAAGATCTGCATTTGAGAGTGAACTGAGATTTGCTCCAGGTCACACCAACATCTAAGAATACTACATAGGTGACGTGCTTCATCTGAAGACAAGGAAAGGCTATTGCTCACTTTGACCTGTCAGCCCAATTGATATCAAAGTTATCAAGGAAAACAGAAAAGGGTGAACAAGAAAGCAGAGGAAAAAATATAAAGTAACAAAATGAAGACCTGGGAAGAAAATGTCTTGCCACAGTGTTGTGGTTTTAGGCTGATCCAGCAACTAAAACTCACACAGTCTCTCCTTCTCCAGTAAAGTAGAGAGGAGAGAAAAAAAAAAAAACCACAAAGGGACTGAGGGTTGAGACAAGAACAGAGGGAGCACCCACCAACCATGGTCCTGGGCAAAACAGGCAGAGCTTTCTCAAAGCAAAAGAGTTTATTAATGATTACTTAGAAGGACAAAGGGAAACAAAAACCGATTACTTGAGAGGACAGAAAGAAACAAAACCAGATCTTAAAACCGACACCTTCCCCCCCGCCCTTTCCTTTTCCTCCCGGCTCTACCTCCCCCCCCAGCAGCACAGGGGGCAGGGACTGGGGGAGTGCAGGTCAGTTCATTCCGTGCTGTTACTGCTGCTTCTTTCTTAAAGGAGAAGGAGTCCTTACACCCTTTTCCCTTGCTCCAATGGATCCCCTACCCACGAGGAAAAATCCACAAACTTCTCCAGCGTGAGTCCAGCCCACTGGAAACAATCCTCCCCACAGATTGCTCCGGTGTGGGCTATACCACAGTCTCGGGTACTTAGGGAGCTGTAGCCACTCGCTCCGGCGTGGGTCGTCACGCAGACTCCAGATGCCTCTCCGCCTTGTCGTGCACCCCAACACGACCATCCTCAGGCTCAGGCATCTTCTCCCCACGGGCTGCGAGTGGGTCGCTGCTCCACCGAGGCCGTCCTGGTTGCAGGGGGGCAGCCTGCTATCTCACCATCAGCCGCAGGGGAAACTCGGCTCCGGCACACCTCCTCCCGCTCCATCCTCACTGACCTGCTGTCGATGCGGCTGTTTCTCTCAAATCTCAGTCCTCTCCAGGTGAACTCAGCCCAGTGGGCACCCCGGGAGTGGGGTGCCCCCGCGTTCCCCAGATGGCTCCGCCGCCGCCATCCTCCGTGGGCGGCGCCGGCCCGACACAGGCAGCTGCCCGGCCGGGAGCCAGGGAGAGGGGGCAGCGCCCTCCTCCTCTGCTCGATCCTGGGCGAAGCACCTTTTCCGGTTCCCTTGTCCTGACTTAAATAGGGCAATTCGCAGAGGCGCCCTATTGGCTCAACCCCGAGGGGGATGGCAGTCTGATCTGGTGGCCAGAACTAAGCCTAACCCGGATCCAAAACCGGGGAGGTCGCAGGGAGCAAAACCCCTCTCCTGCCACCAGAACCACCCCCCACTCCACATCAAACCATGACACACAGACCTTCTCTCTGCTTAGCTCATGAGTTCACGTCACATTCTCATGATAGTTGGCAATAAATATCTGTTAACCTCATACAGAAACAAAGCATAGACAGTGCAGGCAACATTAATTGCTGAAATTGAGCACGCTGATGCAAAAATAGAGACTGTATAACAATTAAAGGATACCACTGATGGTAAACTGAATACAGATGTGAGGAGCCATGAGTTCCTGAATTTTAATGTCAACTGTGAGAGTTCATTAGGTGACCTTGGTAAGTCACTGGCCCTCATTGTTCCGTAGACCCACGCAGATCACAAAATAACATTTCCAGTTTTGGATGTGCAGCAGTGTGTCTACAGTTACTATAAATCTAATTTTTCATGGGCATCATCTTTGTATGTACTCAATGTGCTTTCCAGATGTAGTTTTGGCACATGTGTCTAGGTACTTCATGATTCAGACGTTGCCTATAGCCAATCAGTATAACACACAGAGAGTCATGTGAAGGGATGGGACAAAGGAGGCCAGTGAGAGCTTTCACTTTTTTTTTGCTGTCAGAAATATGACCGTCCTATGAATACTTGTTTATTTATATTGATTAATTCAGGATAGATTAATGGAGAACTTAACAAAATATTGCACATGCCAAGGAAGACAGGAACGTCATGAAAATCTGTTGATTAGGTTTTGCTTAGTACAGAATCATTAAATAGAGAAGCTGTGTTTCAAGCTTACTGTAGATGAGGCTTGCTGTGAATGACGTTCTGAGGTTGCACACAATTTATCCTATTCCTGCTACTGCAGAAGTGCAGCTTATAAACTGTTGCAAAGGCATTAGATAACAACCAAGGAAGTATTCATACACATTCTTATTTTCAGTTTTCAAATGGGTAGGGTCATTCAAGAAGAATCAGCAATCCATGACGAGACGAGATGAGAACTCACGAGAGTCTGGCTCATGAATGTGGCATGGCTGTGTGATGAACTGCTCATCAAGTAGCCCATAGGACACCACAGTCACCTGGCTCATTCTGATGCAGTGGGGAATTATGCAGGTTAATTTCAACTGCCACTTTTGGCCACTTTAGAAAAAGCAAGAGTAGTAAGAGATACTTTAAGGCATGCTGGGAGAGAGAAAAAGGGATGAGAGGAAAACCTGTAAATATTACATAATTGTAATATCAAATGACAAAAGTTCAGGATCTAGGAAACTACCATGAGTTCCTATTTAGAAAAATTAATTTTGAGAATTGATATTTAATCTACAGCATGTATTTGACTCAATAATTATGCTCAAAATAACTGATAAGTATATTTAACAAGAATAGTTATTAAATTATATTTCTTATTTTGTAATCTAGTTTTACTGAAAATAAACCTAGACATCCTAAAACTGCTGCAGTAGAGCACGCTGATCAAATGTTTTCAGGAACAAGTTTGATTTATGTCCAGCAAGGTATTTTAAAGCGCATTACAGTAGGATGAACTTTGGTTTTGTGAATTGACTGACTTGTTCTATTGTCACATGGTATCTCAACTTTTTTTTTTTTTAGTATCAGTTGCTGATGAAAGCAGAACAGTGGCAAACACAGCCTTCTTTCTCCAAACTAACTTGAGGACGTACCACGTACTCTAGACTGATAACTAAATACTGTTTTAAAGAATCAAATTAAAGAGCAATTTAGAATACAAAAAGATGAAAGATTAAGAAATTATGTGGTTTTGTAGTGTTTTAGAGATCAGTAATGCCAAAAAGCACAACAAATGAATTATTCCTGTTATCTTGTCTGATTTCCCAAGAAAACTAAAGGAATCCTTACTGAGGGAATATCATTGTGACAGTCAACACTGAAATCAAAAGCACTGATGCATCACCAGTTTCAACACCATATTTGGGAGCTCTAAATGCAAAACATTACTATTGCCTTTGGGTAATTTCCCATATTGAATAGCCTATATCAGATACAACAAATTTTTAAAATGTTAAAATACCTTAGGTGATAAGTGCACAGAAACAGATACAAATAAACTGCCACAGTTTATCCAGCTTCAATATTCACTTTTATCTTCTACAGAGCCAGACTTATTATACAAATATATGATCATACAATGCGCCTTACACTTTTTAGCTGCACACTATATTCTGACAATAGTTATTTACATAATTATTCTTTCTGCAGGGAAAATACAGTGCACTATGAAAAACACACTCAGGAAAAAGTCATTAGGCAATTAGTCATACAATACTCTGGAGCTAAATCCACAATACTGTGCAAATAAGTAACTTCCTCAATGTACTTCTGTGAAGGAAGGTTATCCTAAGTGAGTTATCAATTTTAAAGTCAAATCTCCCCAGGTGTGGAGGCAGACAGTAAATTTCATAGAACTTGCATGCACTTATCAAGTAAACAGATCAATTTGCGTAGCCATTAGAAGCACCGTTACTCCTTTGTTAGGTTTTTTGCCTCTTTCTACCATCTCTTTTGCTGATATGTTTTGCAAGAAGTAGAAATGAGTCCACATCCATTTCCCAAACCTCAACCTTGGATTACTTGGGACTTCAGAAAGGTGAACCTTATGCTAAGAGTGGGACAATTTTCGGTTTTGCTTTTTTGTCCTCTTGATCCTAAACAGCTTTAATTTTTCAAAGGTTGAAACAACTTATGCAAAAAAAGAGATGCATGTGCGGCTCACATACTGTATGAGGATGATCAAATAATAAATCCACATTGTACTAGATGACTCATGCCTTCTAAGACTGCCCAAAGTGAGTTTACTTGCATGAGGACAGTTTGGAGGACAGAGATTCAAAAAAAAAAAAAAGAAATTGTTTGCTGCAAGGCAGCTATAAGAATGATCTTTGTTGCCTGCTGCATAAGACTTTTTTTTAAAAGGCAATTCAGGGCAGATGAAAGATGTGCAATTTTCTAGTACAGGAATTACTCCTTTGAGCAGTCCTCCTCCCTAATAATAGTAAGTATATGGGGCCTACCTTATTTATAAGTTCATAATTATGTCTTACAAAGAAGGATGGAAAAAAACTCATCAAGAAACTCCTATTCCCATAATCATCAAAAGATTTCCCTGGAGAATTCCCACGAGCTCAACGGGACTGCCCAGCTGCAAAGAAACCACTTGTGCAATTCAGGATCTGGGGAGTGTTCACTGGTAAATAAGCCCCACGGACCCATACGGAATCTGCTGCATACAAATACCAGTAGGAGACCTAAGTGGTTAGGACACTGGGCTGGGGCTTCCTCAAACCTGGTCGGTGCTGTGCAGCCTTCATGACCTCTCTTGTTGTCTCATAATGGCCTTTCCTCCTTCACCAATTTAAATCATTCTTCTGGGAAAAGCTGTCTCTCACTGTCTGTATGTCCACCTGGGGCCGCAGCCTTTGTTGTGGTTTGTAGAGGCTGTTAAAACAGAGATCACAATAACAGAGGGAGGTCTTAACTTCAGGAGCAATCCTGTGGTAGCAAAGACTAGCTCTTACTCAGGCTGTTAACAAACAGGTGGAAAATTCACCTCTGAATGGTCTATGAACATAGTGCTCCGCTTTAAATAAACGTTGATGCTGCTAATAACTAAATATCATTGCCCTGAGCCGGCAATGATACAGTTCTGTATGCTCCTTACAGTTATTTGCCCCCTAGTTGTGCTTGTTTTCCTTTGAAGAATAATTAAGATTTAATGGCATATTTTCACAGGTTTTTTTCTGCTTGCTTTCTTGCTGCCTACTGTGCTGATAGCTTGTGTCTGATCCTGGTCATTACAAGAACTGTACAGTAATTACCTATCTGGTGACTCGTTAATGAAGGTCCCCAGAGAGATGAGAAGCTGTTCTTTTGAAGATCATCATGTTTGCTGTTGGCCTTCTAGTTTAATCTATACATTCAGGACACCTTATTCAATTGTTGGAAACTCCTTTTTTCTAAGGATATAGACACCTTGTAAACAAGGTCCTTTATCTCTGCTAACAACATGGGTTACCTCTGATAAATCAAAGCATTTTACACACCAGACACACTCTTTTCATCCTCAAAAAGCCAGGATGGTTCAGAAAAATAAACCCAAAACATTCTGGTATGAACAGGTGTTTTGAATCAAGGAATTACCTCCAGAATGCAGCATTTTGAATATCTGAAATTCAGCAACATATTGTAACAAAAAGCTGTGCTCATGAACGCTCATTTTCAATTCTCAGAAATTGCTTTTTTCTCTTTTAAACCAAGCTTTGCAAGAGAAAGAATTACCTTTTAGGATTTTCTGTGAAAGAAAAGTTTGAAATCACTTAAAAAGTGATCATAATATTTGGCACCAAGCCAAAACCTTCCAGCTATTTATTTCCTGGCATCTAACCTGCTCTTGCAGACAGACAATCCATAACTTATCCTTTATCCCTCCTGGAGCCCACTGCTACCTAGGAATGCTACATCCTCCCAGATGCTTATCTCTGGCTCCCTGCACTTATACACCCCACCAACAGTAATCTAAGATCAGAGCATCTCACCAGTTATCTGATGAATGGATTTTTGAGAGACCTATCCACATTTCACCAGAAACTTATCAAAATGTTTTACAGCACATTCTGGTTTTGACAAATGAACCTGCCAGGCAAAAGACTATTTCAACAGAACATTCCCGTGACTGTAGCACTAGAAATAGTCAGCATCAGTTCAGACAGTCAGATTTTTGTTTTGGTTGTTTGTAAGGTAGATGGCAGCACACAAAGATGCAGGGTAGCGCACTTTGTCTTTAGTGAGGGGCACACTGAAGGTGATTAACTGCTTCATTTTTATCATCTGTGTCATTTACTCGATTGTTTTTCTAGAGTTGTGCTGTCCTTACAAGAGAGCTACCAACTCTGCGGGTCTGCTGTTTGTATTCACAAGCCTGCTTTGTTTTCTCAGTTTGCCTACATATATAATTTCATAGGAAAGGAAACAGAAACTGTGAGCAGAAGGAAGTCTCCGGAATGAGAGCTCTGAAAGCAAGGAGCTCTTACTGCCAACAAAAGCAAACACGTGCTCTAGAATGTCCTTTCCATGGGAGTCCCACCAATACATCAGGACTTGAAAGACCCATGCAAAAAGTTTCTCGGAGTGTTTAAGGAGAACATCAGGAAAAGAAGGAACCCTTCTGATCTGAGGTTTGATGGCACTGGTAAATGGGCACAACAAGACTACGTTAAAGTTAATTATCGGGCTGGCAGAAGTTAAGGACAAGTTTTGCATAAAAGCAATCATAAAAAGACATAAATGGGGAGACCTTTACAGCTCCACAACGAACTTTAGTTAGCCCAAAACACCTGATGACAATCCTCTTGGGCATCTGTGCAACTACCCATCTGCACACAGGCTGAGGTTTTACTGAGCACCAGTCTAACAATTCTCATCAGCATGACACAAGAAAGTATATTTAAAAATTCAGTTCTGTTCTGTTTTGTGCGTACTCGTTGCTATCTTGGATATTCCAAGCTACAAGAAAGAGAACTCTGACTCTTTTTTCATAGTTGTGCAAGGACAGTACAACAACAGTACAAATGAAAATAATCGCTAAAACTTAATACCACTTGTCATGGCAACTATATGGTGTGGAGGACCTGGTGGATCAAATAAAAGTCTGTATTACCCCCTCACTAGCTGAAAGCAAAAAGCAGCAGATGTGGCTGAAATCAGGTTGTCACTAAGTGACTGTCTATGTATGTGTAGTTGCACACAGTGAGTTTGGGTTTAACTCATTTAACCAAGTTTCACTGCATAATCTTTCTCACTACAAAGCGATGTGGAATACAGCATTTCGTACCTCTTGAAATGTAGTCACCACACAGAAGAGATCCCCAGGGCAAGTGGATGGTGACACCGGAGAATTTCTGGCCCTGTGGATTTGAATGAAGATGCATGATCAGTATTTCTGCAACTGCAAGCCCTCCTTCAAAAAATATTAAAAATGTTGTATATTGGCTGGGAAAAATCCATGCTGCCAAAGATTTGATACTGTTTCTTACTCATGAGATCAAAACACATATCTAAGGCACACTGTTAAATAAAAATATGTATGTTGCTCATATCAAACCAGTAGCAAATCGTATCCCCATACATCAGTGTATGTAACAAAATAGAAAGAAAACGGTTAAGCATCTTTCAGAAAAGTTCAGTTACAGAAGATTTATTTGCTGCATGCAGTTAGACTGTAGTATACATTTTCGTAGACCGTTTCAGTAGCAAGTTGATGGAATCATTTATTGATTCCTTACACATCGACATAATAATTTGTTCTTTTAAACCATTTATATTTTAATAAAGCATCACTCACATGTTTTTCTGACCTCTTTACTTACCTTTGATGTGAAACAACTGCGAAATGTTTGGAGTTTTACTTAACAGCTGATTAAAATAAGCACTATTTGAAAGACAGAATTACTGGGGCATCAAGAATCTATTAAATGAGCTGGAAAAATCCTGTGGAGTGTAATATATGCATGTGATTAAGAGCTCTGCACTGATTGGGTTTCCTTTCCTACTGTCTATTATAAAGGCATTAGGAAAGTTGCATCTATTAAGACACGAGGCCTGAAATATGAAAGTACTCCATTTTTCAGGGAAAGCACAAACAGAGGACAACGTGAAATCTCTATCTCACTTGGTATGACCTTCCTTATGAAAGAAACCCAAAGATTTGCACAAATTTTCTTGAGATTCCTTTCAAACAGCCATTCAAGGAACATCCTCTAGAACAGCCATTAATTAGTCAGTATAAAAATTCAGTTTTAAGCTTTGCTGAGGAGATTCGTGCATCTTGTTATATTTATCAGTTCACTTTGAGTAGGCTTTGCAACTGCCTGTTACAACAGAGGCTATAAATACTTTTTGAACAAATTAAGTGTTAAATTTGGATGAGTTTAACTACCCAAATTCAAGTAAATTTTCTTTGCTGCTTCTTTAGAAGAATGAATTACAGTTTGTGCATCTTGTCATAAAATGCGTACAGCAATCCTGAGTTTTAGAATAGAATTTTTCTTCATAGCATTGAGGTACATTAAATTAACATCAAAACCTGTTGCAATTAGATCTTATATTTTTAATGTCAAAACATTTCTAAAAGACTGTGTAACTGATTCCACCGTTTGTATTGGTGTTTCTTTATTTGTCAGTGGACTTAATAGTCTGGGAAAAGCAAATATTTTCAGGTAAATCTCAACACTAGCCTCTAGTCAAACTAAGGATGGTAAAACTCACATTTCCTTTGTTATCAAGCTTCCTTGGAAATATTTCCAAAGGATTTACTAAAGAGCTATCTGGACAAGTCATTTATTTTGTTATTCTACAGCAACAGGAAATGCTCATAGTCACTAATATAATATGCAATCTCACAGTCACAATTCATGCTTTTTTTTTTCTTTTAATATCCTTTATTTTGCTGTTTTGAATTCTAGTGGGGCTTTTTTTTTATCACTACATTACTCCATACCTACCTTCACTTTGTAAAAACACTAAAAAGTAGGGCCAACACAGACTATTTTTAAATTATAAGTTTGATCAATTATAAGCAGGATCTGAGAACCATCAGTGCACTCACCCTCCACAAGAAGAATTGAAGAGTGTGTAACGGCAAAAAGAAGGAGCTGCCACAGGTCCTGTGAGGAGAAGATGAAGACATGGAGACAACATGCAGCGATCAGCTGGGTTTTTTTTATTTATTTAACAGCCTTGTATCCAGGACTGTCAAGAGCAGAACAGAAAGATGAAAGTGAGGTTTGTTTGTTTTTACATTGAGTGATGTCTGGCAGCAGAGCTGAATTACTTAAGGTCTCAGAATAAAGAGATCACAAAGAGATGGTCTGTAGTGGTTGAAATAGCTCTGCTCTAGGGTCCTTTTTCTCAGTATCAGAACACGGACTAGTCAGATGTGCTGGTTTTGGCTGGGACAGAGTTAATTTTCATCACAGTGGCTGGTATGGGGCTGGTTTGGGTTTGTGCGGGAAACAGTGCTGATACCACAGGGATGTGTTAGCGACTGCGGAGCAGTGCTCACACAGAGCCAAGGCCTTTTCTGCTCCTCACCCCAGCAGCGAGTAGGCTGGGGGTGCACAAGGAGTTGGGAGGGGACACAGCTGGGACAGCTGATCCCGACTGACCAAAGGGATATTCCAGACCATATGATGTCATGCTCAGCGTATAAAGCTGGGGGAAGAAGAAGGAAGGGGGACATTTGGAGTGATGGTGTTTGTCTTCCCAAGTCACCATTATGCACGATGAAGCCCTGCTTTCCTGGAGATGGCTGAACACCTGCCTGTTGATGGGAAGTAGTGAATGGATTCCTTGTTTTGCTTCGCTCATGTGCGTGGCTTTTGCTTTCCCTATTAAACTGCCCTTATCTCAACCCATGAGTTTTCTCACTTTTACTCTTCTGATTCTCCCTCCCATCCTACTGGGGGGGAGTGAGCAAGTGGCAGTGCAGCGCTTAGTTGCTGGCCAGGTTAAAACCATGACATTAATAGATACATTAAACCAGGACTCCAACCTCCCTTTCCTGTTTTCTCAGTTTTATTTTGTTTTTCTTTTTTTTTTTTTTTTTTGGGGGGGGGGGGTGGGGGTGGGGTGTGGCAGGGGGACAGTTAGGTATAGTGGGGTTTTTTTTTACATTGCATGAACTCTACTGTTTCAAAGGCTCTTTCCAGATTGTGTCAGCACTGTGTGGTTCTAGGAACCTGAATAGTTCCCTGAGAGGCTCCTGCATCAAATATTTTCCTTTATCAGTGAAACCTACTCTATCACAACAGAGCATACAGGGGTGTCTAACACAGTCTGCCTTCTAGATAGGTCCAGGCTTTATCAAATAATGTGTTCCACATCAACAATAGGAAGGAAGTAAAGGACTTCTGTCGTATCATCCTCTTTTGAAAAGACGAGCTAAGATCCAAGAGGACAGGAACTCGAGAAGCCATGGATACATCCATATAATGGGTCTGTTTCCTGCAACTCATCACAGAGGACATTCCATCAGCCGTTTATTTGATAAGAGTTTACAGGATCTGACCCCTCATTCGTTAGTGCGTGCACAGCACTTTGAAACAGCAAAGCGCTCTCTCTAAATAGGAAATGTCATCATTATTATCATCTAAAAGAATGATTTTTGGAGTACTCATGTAACTGAAAATAGCACCTTGTTACTCATATAACTGAAAATAGCACCTTGTTCTTAGTACAAACATATTATTGGATCTGATACCAGGTCATAATGGAACCTATATAAAAAAGGCAAGTAATTCATTAAGAGGCTGTACCACATGAAAGAGAATATATGTCTTGACTTCTAAGTATTTTCTCTTTTTTAGTTTAAAATACAATAATGTACGTTTTCATCAGAACCTAAATTATCTCTCTTGTTTTTAATATTATAAATTCTATTATAATTCAGAATATCTTATTACTGTAGTAAAACAGAAGAGTAATTCAAAGAATTTCCAAAGGCAGCAGTGTAACATTGTTGACGGTAGACTGCACATTGTTAAGCAGCTCAAAGGGATTAGTATGTGGGACATTAACAACTTTAACTTACTTTACAGTCTGATTGTCCTTCCAGACATAAATAGAAATTTGGAAAAAGAAGCCATTTGGCTCTCTTTTGTAGGTCAAAAGGACCAAAGAGGGATGTGATACGCTCTGTGATTCAAAACTGCTCTTTGTGACTCGTTTTCCCTTATATCCAAACAGCCACAAAACGTAAACTGCCCCCGCTCCCTCACGCTAAAAAAACTCTCTCCATTTCTCTTTTCCTTAATACCACATGCTCTTGCAAATCAGACATAGGACTGAACAGCTTTAAATAAAGGTAAGCTTTAGCACTTTTTCTAGGATGAAGAACAAAGCGAGGAAGACAGTGGGCTTACCTGTAAATTCTGCAATTTTAACATCATCACCCACTGCAGCCACAGCTCCTTCCCTCTCTGCTTCCTTTCTTGGCCTCGCACTCACCTTGTATTCAACAAAAGCAAGTTGGTAGTAAAATACCATTATTCACATAAAAGGTGGGCCTCCACCACTAATTCTTTGCATTTATTGCTTTCAACTTTTCATCAAATATTTGAAATCCATACAGTTCAATAAAAAATGTCTAGTGCCCAATTTTGATCTGACATGTCTTGAATATTTTATGATGTTAAGCAAGCTTCAGGGTTACTGATACTTGCTGGATTCACATATTAAATATTTTCAGGGTAAAATTAACATCATATCAGCAGGAGATCAGACTCAGTCTTGTGTGGAGAGGCCTACCAGTCAGTGTGGAAGAGTTGGGTGGTTTGCAACTTGTATTTGCAGTCACATAATGTCAATCATTTATTCATCGTTCTTTCTCTGTTCTCCCTTGGACAGCACACGTACAAAACACAGCTCTCCCATATTAAAGAGATCCACGTTCTCACACACCTCCTGGCTTTCTTGGCCTCTGCCAGTCGTATGCTTTTAACAACCGTTTTGCCCCAGCTGGACTTCACCTGCACAGAAAAGATGCCACAATGCAAAGTAGTATCAGATGCAACATGGGACAGGTCAATTGTTCTCAAATTATCTGTCATCTTCTTCATTCAGTGCCTGCCTTTTTGTCTGAAAAGGGTGTATCAGCCATGGGAATACAAATACAAATGTGACAGAAAGTTTGTCCAGTAAAGTTCGCTTTTTTAATAGTTAATCACAGAATGCTGAAGAAACGTAAAAGCAGTTTTAATTGAGGAATATTTGATCATAGCAAATTAATTGTTCCACAAAGATCACTTTAGAGATATCTTAGTTTGCTGTAAATGAAAATATCTTTACCCCATTCATCCTTACACTATTCTACGTCTAACAAAACTGACATTAAGTAGACTTAAGAAAAAAAAAACCAACACAAAACCCCAAACACACAGCATTTTTATGGCTAATGAACAATAGCCATTTACTGACTCTCATATCATTAAAGCACTAACACAATCTAAATTAATAGATATTGCAATTAAGTTTAAGTAATGAGAGGGCTAAAACCTGTTCCTGGTGCTTCTCATATAAATGGGAGATGAAAAAAACAATAGCGAATCATTTGGAAGCAACACATGATGGTTATGGTACATGATTTTGTAGATCTGAAGTTTCATTTGCTGAGGCTACAAAAACATTAGAATTCAAGTATTTGTGCAAACATAAAATTGACAAGTTGTTATTAAAGAGAGGACTGCTCCATTTTACAGCCAGCTTGCCTAAAGGTTCAATAGGTTGTATTGTTAACTTGTTCCAAAATCCATTCAGATTTCGTCAACAACTAACCCAGCTCAAAAATACAATTGGTTTTTCTTCATTACTATCTTGGGCTAGCTTAACCTACATAATTTTCTTACTTTGTAAACAGGGATTCTGAAGACCTCTTTGATCATTTGACACTTAGGTCCGAACAGTGTGGCGAATGCCCTGTATAAAGGCAGGACTAAACATATAAACTTGGATTCACCTCATTCTGACAAAATCACACCAGAAAGACTAAAATTTGGCAGATATAGTTAACCTCAGCACTTGAAGTTGCCCGCAAGGTCAGTTCTCCTTAGATGCGTTCGTTGCCTGCTGTGCCTTGCAGCTGAGCACAAGGAAATGGAGAGTGTTCAGTATGGCTTTAAATTTACTCCATTTAACATGCACCAATATACCCAACACCACTACTGTTCTGCTCACATGTAAGAGATAACTCATTCCTGTGACTAGAACGAAATCAAAGTATTGTCACTGTATTAAACAGCATACAGCCTTACAGCAACAAGTTACACTTGGGTTAAAGTAAAATGTGATTGAAATACAATGAGATTGCAGTATGAACAGAATTACTGTAGCCATTACCAAGCATGTTTTGGACACGGGGCAAATAAGGGGTCATATAACACTAGGAAGAGAATTAAATTCAGTAATAGCATGGCAGAGCTTCTATTGTGGCATCAGACACAGTCATTGCACAGCACAGGAAAACTGTTATTTGTAAAGAAAACCAATGCCATGTAAAGAATTTAGTGAAGAAAGAGATTCAAGTATTCAGCCTGATCCACACCTGTCATTCCTAAAATGGGGTCATAGAAGATAAAACCTATTCATAATCACAGTCTTTACATTTATTTCTTATTCAAAATGCTTCCCTCCTGGTCACAAAATTCAGAAGAAGATGCAAATTGAAATAAAGAGGGTGCTAAAAAAGGCTGCATATTTTCTTTGGTTTCATGATGCGCCCTGATGCCCTTTAGTATTTTGACCTGAAGAAATGCTCTTTTGATATCTGAGCCGAAAGACAATTTGTCCAAAGAGGATGGAATGTGACACAGCCCTTCCAGTGCTTCATTACGAGGTCTTCTAAGGATAATGAGCACTCTTATGTTAGTGTTATTATAACATCATAAGGCAAGTGTTTCTCAGGTTAGAATCAAATGGAAGTGAAACTACTGCTGACAGTTTGGTCAAGTTTGCCATTTTCGTGTTCCAATATAAAATTATTTCTTTGTCCAGATCCTAAGGGTGACATCAAGAGGAAAATTTGTTATCTATTCCTACAGTAGATAGATGTTTAATGAGCACTTGATGATCCATCTAGAGAATAAAATTTCAGCTGAGAGCCTGGTGTTATTATTCAAGCCCGTTTCGCAGTCAGACAGCTCCCACTCTTCTATAAAGTATTTTTTTACTTTGTGAAAAACAAGGCCTTGGAGGCAAGTCAGGGGCTACACAATGGCATATTGAATTTACTGGCTTTATCTTCAACAATATGGCAGAAATATTTCAGTGATGCAAGATCTAGTCTATAAATAACTCGAAAACGCAGTAAAAGACTGTGCCAACAGATTGTTGAAATCCCCAGTGGTTTGAATGGGAGTTTACTAGAAAGAATTCCTAAAGGGTTACAGTTTCAAGCAGAAATGAGTCAAATGAAAACAAAAACAAGGAATCTAAAATGTCACTGTGTAAGGGAATCATCTGATACTGCAAGAGAGCAACACTCGGTCACCGTTCGGCGTTTTACAATTTCCAATGTTTGAATTTCTTTAAAGCTATTCATTTTCCCCTCCTTTCTTTCTCCTGTCTCCCTTTTTTAAATGGGAGTACATTTTGAATAAGTGCACTTGGAGCCGGGAGCGGGGAAATACGGACACTGTACTAAAGAGTAGCCCAGAACGAAGACGGCCAAATGAGCCATCAGAGCGTGAAATTCCCCACTCTCCTCCCCCATCTGTTTGCTGGTCATGATTTCCCAGCTTCATCTGCTCTTGCTCTGCTTTGCTTGGCAGCTGCTGCGAAAGCCTGCACCCCAGCCGAGGGGCGAAGCTACCCGGCTCTTTGCAGCGCGGCTGGGCGAGCCCCGCGCGGGCACGACGAGCTGCGGAGCAGGCACCTGGCTGCAGCCTGGCTCCGCTCCTAAACTTGGATCTGTACTTGAGATCAACACAGTAGCGGCTGAGGCAGCAGCACATAGGCCTCTGGATGCAGGTCGCCATGGAGAAAAGCTCGAGGGGAAATAAATTTTCCCCAAATTAACCCTTCCTTTTTATCAAGAAAAGCTAAACTGACAGCTTCAACTATGTAGAAGCCAAGTGAGCTGTGCTTGCAGTCGTACAGGAGTGAATCACATCTCAGCTACTTCTATATTTGAAAAAAAACCCAAACAAACAGAAAAAAGAGTATTCAAAGCAGCAGCTATTGCATAACAGGTTAAACTTGTCACCTTCCTCTTCTTTCAGTGACACTGCAGTGACAGGAAAAACAGAAACTGCCCTGAATTGGGCACCACACTGCATTCAATTAAAATCGTACAAAGCTTAAACATTTGAGTCAAAATTCTGATGCAAAGCTTGTTCCTGTTAGGGGAATAGGTGAGGTCAATTAGTAGATTAAATTTAAAAAATTCAGTTTAAAAGAAATTCAGGATGATGAAGCTGGTTTCTAGCTCCCTGGTATCAACTTCTACCCCGAGATCCAGTCCTGTCCTGGTTCAGGTGCCGTTACAGACACAGTGGCTTTCTGTCCTACTCAGCATTGTCCAGCCCTCTTCCCCACTCGCTGCTGTGGCTGGTCTTTGAAGAAGGCTCAATTCAGGCAGGGAAATCCTGTCCTCTTCAGATGTCCTCAGATTTTTACATCAATTAAACTAATTGACAGCAAGTACAACACGTACCTTAATCATAACTGCAAACACTCTGTGGTTATACCAAATGAAATGGAGAGTCCAATTTCTATAGGGCTCTGAAAAATAAATATTTTAAAAGAAAAATAGGAGTTTACAATAGAATATTTTAGTGTATTACTTTCAAAGGTTAAAAAATCCAAATAAATAACTTTACTCCGATAAACTTATCTATTTTAAAAATATACCTTACCATTTTTATTTTGCAACCATGCTCTGTTCACCAATCTTCACCTTTAGTAAGGTCTTGCTTTGGTCAGCCCCTATCTCCACATTTTTTCATATAGTAAATCTTAAGGTTTTAACATGCCCAGGGAAGCCAGACTTCTTTAATGATCCTCTTTCCATATTTTTAATTAAAAGACTGACAGCTAAAGCGAGCTGATCAATATCACCCAAACACGAGCCAATTGCAAAGTGCAGTCTCAAATGTGAGCACCAGGCAGGGCTGCATCGACACGAATTCGAGGGACACAAAGGAGTTAATGATCTATCCCTGAAAGAGCCTTAAATCAGCCCCCACATGCAGCACCTGGCCAAGGCTCTTCCAGCCATCATTAACAATCAGGAGTGAACAAGATGCTGGAGAGGAGCACACTGCACCAGCAGCTGCTCTGCCTGGGGCAACAGATATCCCAAGAGACCTAAGTCACCAGGGGACTGTTCTCATCATTTTCCCACCACTGCTAACACTGATTCAGCTTCACTGATGTTAGTAGCACTGAAAGCTGAGCAAAGCCAGGCTCTCACCGGCAGTTCAAACATCGCTTTTGATTTAGACCTATTTTGAGCTACAGGGAATGAAGGCAGTGACTCATCTGTGAGGGTTCCCAACGTCACTGGCATTAGAAATGCTGCGTCATTTGCAGGAGAGACAGGTGGGGCTCCATCAGAAGACAATAAGCAGAAGAATCAGGTAATCAAAGATAGTGTTGACAGCACATTGTCCCACCCAAGCAACAAAGGTTACAAGACCTCCAGACTGGCTGTTGTCACGAGAGACCTGCACCTACGGCTGTGCTTATTTTGAAGCGCAGCCTCCGCGGAGGCTGTTAACTGAGCAAGTGGGTTACAGCTGAAGCATCTGTTCCTCCTTTTGTAACTGGAGTCCTTCATACGCATGAGTCAGACAGTGTTGACCTGTTCACTTAGCGCCTTTGAAAAGAAGAAGGAATTATTTCCAGAGAGAGGTGACTGCACCTCGGTACAAACAATGGTCATAACTGGCTTCGTGCAGAATCCGAACGGAGGCAGATGGAAAATGGGAATAGTCAGTCTTTGATTACCAAGCTGGCAGGTCACACTAAATTGTATTTAATGCTCTGGTTTCAGGCACCCTTTCTGAGCCTTCCAGGTTCTACCAGAGATATCTGAAGCACGTGGGAAAAGTGCTCAAGTGTTTACTGTTTGTTTGTTTGCTTTCATCTCTACTAACTTAAAGGTATTTTCAGGAAGAGCAGTTTGTTATCAGACACATCTAAGGCCTTTTCATCTCACTGCACTTTCAGAAGCCAGGGAGGTTTGACACTGATGACACTGTCATTCACTTGATGATGACATGACATAAACTTTGGTTCTCAATATGCAATGCCATAGCTTTGGGTAGGAAGACTATGCTTATTATAAAAGCCTGGTTTCTCATAAATGCAAATTTGCAGTCATCCTACACAGTGTAAATTCATTCTAATGCTACAACATAAAAAGGAGGAGTCATTGAAGACATTTCCTGTCATATTTTTAAAGAATATAGCATCTATTTTGATTTACTTTTTAGTAGTAAGTGAAAGGGAGAGTGGACACGTACGCTGATGATGCCACCCAGGAGGAATCCTTTGGGAGGCTCAGCTGGAGAAACACCTGCTCCATTCAGACCTGGCTGCCTCCGTCTCCAAGATGCTCAGCCCTGGGAAGGCGTTTCTGTGCAGACAAAAGCAAAATTTTCAGACAGCGGTCAATAGAAAATGTCAGGATTTCCACTTTGACACTTGAGTGCACAATGCTCCCCCTTACACCTTTTTTTTTTTTTTGACATTTTTAGATGAGCAGGCTTCAATCAGTACTGAGAGAAGCAGTTAACGCAGAAGAATGCGTAACAAAGTTTGAATATATCCAAGTGGTTTACAGGACAATCCTCTCTCTATTAATATAATATTCTATATTAGATGAAAACTTACAAGGACTGCTAATCGAAAGAACATTACGCACAGCATGAGCAGTTGTTGTCACTTTTGAGCTCTACCTTCCTTGGAGCATATTTTTCGTATCGTGCCATTGCAAAGAGTTACTCCGAGGTGATGAAGATTAACTGAAAATGTATTTCAAATAACTTGGAGATTGTCATCTCTTCAGCTATTCCTTAGTTCAGCAAACATCAATACAAAATTAAACCAAATTATTATCCTTATTTTGAAATCATTATATGAAAAAAAGTCAGAGCTCTGAACTTGCAAAACTTTTAAAAAGAAAAGTGGAAAGGAAAATTCTTATGGTGTTTTTACTAAAATAGCAACAACTTGCAACTTGGAAAGGGAACGCCCTGAGATACTGTGTGGAAGATCCAAGCATAAAAAGGAGGAAACTTGATTATTTTACTTCCTCTCATGGAAAAGTAATCTCTGCTGGGCAGAGAAGCAAATATCCACTTTCTGTCCCCAGTAGCCAGGATAAAGGATATGGCCATGGGAAAGCAAATATAGCTTCAACATCCCTGATGACCATAGGGTATAGATAAAAGCGTAACTACAACTTAGAGTGAATTAAAATAAATGAGGAAAGGTTAGAGGGCAGTGTGAAATCACACTGATAACCTACCTAACTCTTCTTTTCCAGAAAGGCATTTTGAAGGATTTTTATTTGTGTTTTTTATTGATCTTGGGGATTTTTGGTATGGGAGTTTTGGGTGATAACTATGCATGTTCTCATTCAAGTGGAAGTAAAAAAAGTAAATTACAACTTACAGCTTGCAGAGTTTTTTTTAATATTTAAAACATGCTCATATATATAAATATCAATTTTAATGATGAGAGTATCATGAGCAACAATGAAGGAGAGACAATTATAAATGATGTCAGGTATTCAAGGGACGTTTTCACTGTAATTAAGAGATGATGGTGGAAGAAAAACAGGTTTCAGAAATTGAGACCTTTTACACAATGAAGTTCAAGCAATTTAGATTTGTTCTCATTAAAGGACTCCCTTCTTCCATTGTTTGCCATTTTGAATTTAATCTTTTTTCTCTCTCTCTGGAGTTCTGCCACTCGTTTTTCTTGCAGGATCTTTATAGGCACAGTTTCTGCAGTGGCAGTATTTCATTAGTATTTCTCCACAAGGAAACTTTTTTTTTCTTTTTTTTTTTTGATAGAGTATTAGGAGACTACCTACTGGTGAAATAATGGCTCTAGTACGATCTCACAATGAAAGTGCCAAATGCCCTATCATTAGACATTTAAAACTTGACTGTACAAAACCTAAGAGAATTTTCCATAAGAAAATCAACACATATCAGTGAGGGATTACATGAGACCAAAAACCTAACAGTCCATCTTGCTTCTCTGATTTCTATATCTCCTCGTCTGAAAATGTGTAGCGTATGTCAGTAACTCTTATTCCTCTCAAGTCATCTTCCGTGAACAAGAATAATTTCTTCTCCCTATTTCATATGCAGCCCCTTCCTGGTATTCATGTCTGAGAGCAGAGTTTGTATATCCTCCAGGGAAAGTTTATTGCAGCGAGGCAGCCACAATGAACAGAAATGTCAAGTCTTAATGACAAGAAAGCAGTTTACTCAAAAGATACCGATCTTGGCATATAGTAGTGTACGCACAGCTTAGATTATAGGAATTCAACCCTGAAGCAGAGAGGCTCATAAAGACCCCAGAACAGTGATTGCTTGAAAAGGCCATCTATTGAGTATATGCTTCTCGCTTCTTTCAGCTTTTCAGGCTTGTATTTTCTGGGATTTTTAATTAAAAGATAATAGCAGAAGATCTTGGGGTTTAAAATTAAATTCTCATATTTGTCTGGTTCCTCCAGTAGTCTTTAGCTCTTCCCTTCAAATATCTCCCAACTGTCAGTAAAAGAAACCAACCTGCTCAATGTGAATAGTGAAATGTCCTTCTCCCTTTCCTTCTGTTCTCTTTCTCTCAAAAGCATAGCAGGATGTCAGACCTGAAGAGAAATTCATGCATTTTCATCGTCGAGGGGATGGGGACAGGGACAAAAATGCCCCAGAGAACCCACACCTCTGTTCATGGTGGTCTTCGGTCTGTGACACAACACAGCTGAGAGGTTAGTTGGTTCATCAGCACCATGCTGCTGCTTGATAAGTCCTCCCACCCCACCCCTTAGAGGAGGATAGACACAGTGGAAGGTACTACAGCAGTACCTAGGATGACTCCATCTCCATAATCAAATGCTACAGCCCTGGGGAGAGGAGTGCCTTCACCAGCCATACTCCTGTTCTCTCGATCTCGGTTCCGGGAAAGAAAACATGACTATTTTTGAACAACGGCAGCTCCTGGGCTTCCATCTGCAGCCTGAAGCTCCAGCTCACAGCATGCTCCACCTCCTCACAAGACCACTGTAAACCAGAGAAGACCTATCTGATGTCCCCCTGACCATTGAGATAATCATCTTCACTAACTTCGAGTGATCCAAGAAGTTATCCTCAATCTTTCCCTTTGGAAAAGGGAACAATCATAGTGCTTGTGTTTGTTTCCCTTTCCCTTATTTCCTTTTATTTGCTAATTTAGGCTTTGGCAGTTATTTCAGCACAATTTACAAGTATCATTGCAACACTTGCAGGATAATGAAGCAATAATTACAGCAAAAGAAATCAATCCACCACCACCTCCCAAACCACAAAAATCCCACAAAACCAAAATAAAGGCTCTCCCATACCTCCAAACCAGAGCTTTTTGTCCAGAACTTGCTTGCTTTGTAATGGAAATCATTTTTAGACCAGATATCTGTCTAGTTTATAACCTTTTAAATGTCTTATTCTCCTCTGTACTTCCTATGTGATAATAGAAAAAAAAAATCAAATAGGTATACATTAATTTCTATGACATTCCCTTAGAAGTTAATATTTTAGCTTGCATTTTAAAGGAAATCACAACAATATTTAGTAAAGATGAAGGCACAAAACTTTTGCAAAACAGAAAGCAGATTAGTCAGACAGCGAAGATTAAAATTGTTTCTCTCCAATGCTGTAATTTAAGGGAGATCATGGTACAGACAAAATGCCTCTATATGAGTTTATTTCCTCTGTCTCTGCCTACCTCCCCCTTGCAAGTTGTTACTTCATTTCACCAAGAAGGCTGAAATCAATATAACGAGTAGGAAAGCAGGCAAATTAGAGAGTGTGTGTCAAGTGGCAGCATAAAAAGAGCAAGTGAGAATTCTGTTCCAGCATAAAATCTCCAAAAAATCTTATACACCATCAACGTGGGTTCATTTCCATAAGAAACAAATTGGTAGCTGATGCTGATGAAGGCTGCTGTACACTTTACTGCTAATAAGTGACACCAGGGGCCTTGTTACAAAGCATTTCTAAACATAAGAAATTCTGTAAGGGGGCCCCCACGGGCCACGTCCACAACCTGCGGACCCTCTTTGAGCTGCATGTGCACAGTCACTTGTTTCCAAGGCAACGAACCCGAGCATGTCAGTGGTATGAGACACTTGGTGGAGAGAAGTTCAGTGAAGCCTTCTCAATATTTTCATTTTATGGTAGGGACAGCCTATTAAGAAGCATTGTCTTTCCTTGATTTGGAACTATAGAACCAACCTGTATGTAGATATCACCTGTTACCATCGTCTGAAGAAATGATACACCCAAAGAAATAATACAGCGTGAAACAACTGAGAATGCTAAGGGCATAATCCTCACTTTATGTTGTTGATAACAGCTAAAAAATGTCATCCCTTTCACCAGAAAGCAGCTGCAAGACATCAATGAGCACAACAAGCGGCTGGGTCCTGCTCCAGGACCTTACAGTAGCAGAAGAGTATCAAGGATAATTGGTTTGTTCACTCTCCCCTTTGATTCTGGTCACACTGCTGCTGCTAATTACCACCACGCAGATTTTCTGGCGTACAGTATCAGTTCTGCCCACTCATTCTGCATCGACCTGCCTGCCAGCCACCAGAGAGCAACTTTTCCATCACCACAAACATACCTAAAGTGGGAGGGGTGGGAATAACTGTAGACCCTCCTCAAAACATCCCCAAACCACTATTCACTTCTGTATCAGTTGAAGAATCATTTCATTTATTTGGAAATTTTCAGGTTTTTTGTAAACGTAGAAGGTTTTTTCACCATTAACTTCAGAAGGCCAGGAAAGGTTAGAACATCAGGATTCCATAAAAATTAGAGCTATATAAGCTAAAGTAAACAAATCTTACATCATACTACTTGATCATTCATCCCATAACACAAAGACCTTAACAAAAACTTTCTGTGGCAATCTCAGGTCCAGTCTCACTGCAAACAAGAAAGTTGTCATTCCTGCACAAGTATGGAAACCTCTTCTTAGCTCACGGCTGCACATCAGTCAGCAACACACATTTCTGCTTCACCTCCTGAAGCCAAAAAAGGGATTTGGACTGTAAATCCTATGACACTGGGTCTGGGTATCTTGCTCAACCCGTTTACAGCTAAAAGTCAGTCAAATCCTCCATACCTAAGTGCCAGTTTGAACTGCAGAAATCTGACATGCTTTAGGTGTAAATACATAAAGCATCTACAAACATCTCCTTTGTTAACTCTTTGCTTAGCACTACTGGTAATTTATGTACAAAGCTCTGAAGAAAATAAAGATGCAGGTAATTTCCAAGTTTTCTGCTAAGGCTACGTTTAGTTAATTAGAAAAGCGCTGACTTATCCCAGAGGAAAGAGAAGAAATAACAAGGTTTGGGGATTGGCAGATTTTGGGGTAACACACGCTCTACTACATGTCACTGTCGCAACCTAGGAGCCTTTCCCCCCTCCCTTGGAGTGCAGTGGAGCCTGTCACCAGCACTGACCTAGACAAAGGCACCCGTGCAGGGTGAATATGCAGAGCCAGCGTCTTTAAAGGCCTCCCCACGCTTTCTCCCAGAGCAGCCTCACGGCATCACCCTCATAAGCTCAGAAAAAGCATTACCTGCATTTCATTAAAAACAAATCCTAGGAGATGTTATTTTCTTTCAAGAAACCAAGCAAGAAATAAGGTTATAGGTACTAAAATACCTACAGTGTATATTAAATTCACTGAAGTTTTGATTAAACATCAGCTGTGCTTCAGAGTAGATGAAAAAAACTCACTCATGTACAAAGAGCCCCCGCTTTTGTCTTTTCCTCACTCCAGAATTTGATTTTTTTTTCAGAATAGCATTTCAGATCTCTTTCAAACAGTGTGCCCCGTGTAGTATGTTTATAGCCATAAACCTGTCATACTTCTGGCTAGGCATCTCATTTTTACAGCCTCTTGAGAAGCAGCTGACTTCTCCATGGGTCAACATATTGGAAACCATACAAAACCTTCCAGGAAGAAGCTTCTCGTATTCTCAGCAGAATGAGCTAGTCTCATCGCCTGTCTCTGATATACCTGGTGACTTGCCATGCCACTGTCTTTCCTCTTCATGCTGAAGACGCGCTAAATTCACCGCACTGACTTGAAAGCTCTATTACTGAATGTGGCTTTGAGTAAGCAATGCCCAAGCCTGCTGATAGCTGTGTCCAAAGCAACAGAGGTAGATGTCTTCCTCTCTTAAATTGGATCTCCAAGTCAGAATCCGAATAACAAAAGAGAAAACCTGCAGCTAAGCCCTCCAAGAGCAGTACAGGGGAGAAGCAAAGGCACAACTGAAATACCAAAGTAATTCAGTAAAGCCAGCCCGAGGATCCATGTGCTGTCTTTACTACCACCCCATGGAGACCAGGGACACTAGCGTTGAACACACAAGTGTCATAGCGTATTGGCTGCCATTACAAAAGCATCTGTTCCAGCATGGCAGCGCATTTAGAAGCAAGCAATGCTTCACCTTTCCAAGTTTCCCAAAGCCCACAGGGCTGCCAATGAACCAGCGTAGCTCCAGAAACAAATCAATGTTTGGCTCTCCTCCCAAAGGCGCTTCCCCGCTGCATTGTCATTGACAAGGTAACCCATGCTGTCCGTCTGTCAGATGGCAAATTCGCACAGGTCTTTTGCCACCGATCTGCCAGCTGAGGATTCTTTCTGCAACAAGGAGAGCAGAGAAACTCTGGAATAAGCAGTTTCTTATTCTCTGGAAACTTCTTATTCCAGAGTTTCCTACAGCCCTATGTCTTCCTGGATTGTAAATGAAGGTCTATGAACACCCTAGTACTGAAACAGGAGTATAAAAATCTCAAATTTCTTTGTGGAAATTGCCAACTAAATGGGAGCCGGCTCCTATTATCTATAGTATGATGGAAATCTTTTTTTTTTTTTTTTTTTCCTGAGTAGAAATATAAAATAGCATCGTGTAGCCTCATAGTCAAAAGGAAACGGAGCTTTAATGGCCTCAGTGCTTGACATTACTTATCGTAAGAAAGGTCAATTTTTATCCATCACCTGAGGAAGATTTTTCCAATTCCAGCCAGTGATGTTGTTGAGAATTTGCTACCTTTAAAACAAAGTTTCTTCCCAAGCCGAGTGTTTGCTCCTGAAGTGTAAAACTCCAGCCTACTCTATATGCCGACGATACCAGCTGCAAAGGTCTTCAAAAACACTGTTCACACAGCATGAAAACTCTGAACAAATGGAAAGCTTTATAGCAATGCTATAAGCATAACCGTCGCTTTCACAATTCCAGTTGACACTTAAATATTTAAAAACAACAAGGGGACATATGGGTTATTTATTTTCTTTTTTACTTTAATTCTAGTTCTGAAAATAGTTTCTAACTTAGTTATTTTAAAACAGAAATGGCACCATTTTAGCACTGAACTTGTGGGCAATTCATCAGGTTGTGAATTCTAACCTGACACTTACAATACACCAAATGCTTTTTCAATGCTGCTGTTGCACCATCTGCTTTCATATTGCTTCAGAATTATACTTAAAAATATGTAGCTGGAAGCAAAACGAGGTTTATAGAATTTGACTACAATCTATATCTTTCTGGGAGGGAGGATTAATCTTCAGTGCTTGAAAGCTTTTATGCTTCATAATTTTTGACAACATTTGAAAAGCAGAACACAACTGGCACCGCCACAAGGATGTAAAAGTTTGCTCTTTTCAAGTCCTAAAATAGTGGTGTTCTTGCTAAGTTCTTCTAAAGAATATTTTGTGTGGTGCCATTTTCTCAAAATTTAACCCACATATACTGCTGGATTTTGTTTTAATGATGCTTTCACGTGGGTATAAGACCAAAATATTGTATGACTTTAAAATAAAATGCTACAGTAAAAGGGATTTGTGAAGGGTAAAGGCTGTGGCATTTCCTTACAGACTGCAAAGTGCAAAACAACTCAAAATCTCAATTGTTTTGTGGACAGACATAGCATAAGTGAATGAAGAGGTTTCACATTGTTGCAGCTTCATGTCACAGTACAAATATTGGAGGTTTTACAGTTTGAGTTGAAAATTTATATGGAATAATCAAGTTGCAGAGTAGGGAGTCAGACAGTTTTATGAGACATACTGTAATTGTTCTGACCTATTCCTGCTACTGATGAAATAGGGGCAATAAAGTAAAAATCGTACTGTTTCTTTGTCCTCAGTCTAACTATGACCTAAATGTTGCAAATCTTACGAGAAAAGTGACACTGTTTCTGCATGTTAGCTGGCTCTACTCTTGGAAGTATTTATTCAAAAACCAGATTTTACTAGAACTGTTGCGTGGGAGGCTCTCCAATCTTCCTCTTGGGCATATAGCGCTGGCCTCTGTCAGAAACAGGATCTGAGACTAGGTGGATCAGGAGTTTCAGCAGCACTATAAACCTCGTTCTGATTTGTTATTACTCCAGGCAAAAAAAACCCACTCTGCATTTTATCTTTTTTGACTTTTCTTAACTAGTGGAACATAAAGACAAAAGAGTTAAGGTGCATCTTTAATACGAATCCAACATATTCACGCCTTTAAAAAAACATTCATAAAATACAAAAAGGAAAGAAAAACTGTGGAGACACCATCTATACTAATACATTACCCTTCATTATAGGTTTCTTACACTTTATTCCTGGTAAATTTTAAATGTGCAAGATGAAGAATTTTATCACTTCTCAAGAGGATCTATTCCTCAGCCCAGATCTGGAAATTCCTTGATAGACCAAAGGCAGAACCATGACTTGAAGCATTCCAACATTTTTACAGAGGGTGCTCTACTGCTTTGAGTTTTCAAAAGGGATGGTCACAATTCTCAGAAATCACAAGCACTTCCTCCAGTGTGAATCTATCTGGATTTTAGTGCAAGTGCAGTGAATTTGCTTGAGCTTGTTAAGAGGAGGATGCAGCCTAATGGAGCATCGGGTACCACTGCACAAGTGGATGTACACAGATCACTATTTCTCATTCTGTCCTTCATTCATTCAAATATTTCTTCCAACATGGTTTCATACTTCCCAAATTCTTTCTGAGTGTTAAGAGAGCAATAAGGAAAACTAATCCTTGCATTAATTTTCTCCTTATTTATCCACTTCGATTAGAAAGTTCAGGACATCACCAGTTCCCCAGGGCTCACAAAGACATATGTCTATCCTCTCTGGCAGCCACAGGTTGATACTGTTGTAGATTGACATAAGATCTGGTTTATATTCTTCAAGCTGGTTACCCAATCAGATTCTTTTCAAATACAAGTTTTTTCGCACCTCTCTAACTCTGCTACTTGCTCATATGATCGCAGCCTCTCCACTTCCCATCCGTTGCACTTTGCCTCACACTCCTCCAGCCTTCTTTTACTCACCTCGGTAACATTTTTAAACAAACATCTTCGAACACTTACCATTTTGTACTTCTCACTTAGAGGTGGCTCCTTCTTCAAAGGCTCATTATTTGTTCTACAATTATCTCCTTACAGTTCCCATTTGCTGAGGAAAAAAAAGAAGAGCAAAATATAATAAGATCACTGATACGTTAAGGCTTCTGCCTATCATGCTCTTGCACGTCCTTCCTTTGCTATTTATCTGTTTCTTTTTCAGGGCTCTTTGCAAGAAAGGTTTTCTTATGGTCCATAACTAGGGCTTTCAGATCAGGACAGTGATAGTGCTAACACTGCTTCCAAAGCAGAGCGCAGTTTATGCGTAACATACATTAAAAAAAACCAAATTTTCCATCCATGCTTTTTATTGAAATGTGTGATGCTAATTCAACCGGATGCACTCAAATCACTGTTCAAAAACTAACACTGCTGTGACTGAAGACGGCTCAACTCGATGGATTAAAAACATTCTATAAACTTCACACTGCCCCAGCCGTGTAGGTGAGAGTTATTCTCATTTTATGAATAGGAAACTGATGTGCAAAAAGCAGATGTGGTTTACAAAGGTCCCACTAAGTCAGTCACAGAGCACATCTAGGTCTGGAAACCATTCCTCTCCCTGATCATTGCACAGCACCACAGTCTCACAGAAACCTGCACACGGCAAAGCCGCCGTTCTCCCGAGCCTTCCCTTCTGAATATTCACAGCTGAATATTTCCAGAGAATTGACAGTCTCAGTGGCACAGGATGACTCTGCCGACTCCAGCAGGACCCCTCAGTATCCTCGAATTACACTTTCAGGTTGTTGGGGTTGTTTTTAAAACGTAAAGACTTTTCCTGTTAATACTGCAACATGCATGCAACTTTCTGGTATATTCTGTTTTGCTCTTCTGGAAGGCCCAGAGTAGCACGTTTTTGTTTCACATGTGAATCTGTGCTAACTATTGCATGGATGAGAAAATTATCTGAATTGGCTCTGGCAAAGGAGAAGTAAACTGTGTAATATCCCCTGCATATATACACACGAAAAGACTGATCTGAAACATTCTATCGTTAACTAAGGCTCTTGAGCGTACAACACAGTTTAAAAATAAAAACAAATCACAATTTTCTCCTTCTAGTGAGAGCAAAATAAATGGAACTCAATTCATTTTAAACAACATTTCTGCACACAAAGTTGGTGACATAATTAAGAAATGTATTCAAGCTATTACTAATTTAACATAGCTCATCAATACTTCCATCAGAAAGCTGTTTATGGTCAACAGTGTCACAAGTGAATTTATGCATTGTAAATACAAATATATTTTATTCATAGAAAATTCTTGTGACTTCAATTATGCAATAAGTATTTATTTGGAATTCATTATTTTTTGTTTGATAACCATCATTAATTCATGTTCAACTGATTAAGCCTGCTGTAAAGCTTTAGTGAACATTACACAAGATAAAATATAGATTTGTAGAGCTCTGTGTTTTCGCTACAACTTCTAATCTGGAAGCTGTGGACAATGACGTTATGCTGTTCCACATGACCACTGAATTTTATGTTATAATAGCATCGCTAATCATGGAGATATATCACAAGTCTTTCTAATAAAAACAAAGTAAATCTCTTGACAAGAAGAGAAATCTGTTGATTTAGCAAAGCTTTAGCTAGTTGCTACTTTTAAACTGCATGAAGTTATTGCTTTTCTCACTACCCTTTTTCATTTCTGCATATGAGATTAAGATGTAGGGTGTTTCCCTCCCCACCTCCCATTTTGCAGGCAGGGAAATGCTTGCTTACCAAACACTCAAGCTCTTGGCACAACTGCTTCAGTTAAAAAGGGTGGTAAGTTTAGGTATACATAGTAAATTTAATCTTCCTCCACATTTTTTCTTAAGCAAAGGCAAAGTGCTAAAATTTGTGTTGGAATATAAAGTAAGGTTCATATGTTCCTGAACTGACTTTTCTTTTTATATTGTTTTTAGCTCCAGTTTTCTGGAGCTTGCTAAGAAAACAGAGGCAAAAAGAACAATTTAAAACTGCAAGTATGTGACAGAGAAATAAAGACAACACTACTATTCTTTTCTATAGCTCCTGTTCCACAGAGAAATCTTGTTTAGTTATCCAAGGAAAAAAAAGTTCAGGCTGATGCATAAAACCATTTCACTAAAGTCAACAAAAGCTGAAGACAGAAAGACTGAATTAGTCCAAACTGAAAATGCCTACTCATAAAACCAAACAGCTGTGTTGAGACAATTTCTGGTAAACAAGGGGGGCATGAAGTCAGAAATTAATGGACCAAAATAGCTATGCTGGAAATTAAGCCCAATTAGTGAATAAAATAATGAAAGGAATTGCTCTTTCCATCTTACTTTCTTCCTTCAATACGCTGGTTTGGAGATCTTAGTTTTGCACTGACACTGAGAGAAAGCGTGGATCAAAAGGAGCAGGTGCACCACTACAGCTGCTGTGCTGCACACGTAGGACCTGTGAATTCACTTTTATTACTATTTGGCTGTGGTTACCAAAAGCCAAAGACGAGAGACTCAATGATATAGTCTATATGTGCTTCAGCACACGTACTGAACAGTACACCCGAGTGAGCTCGTGGTCAGGCTCCTTAGCCCCACCTCCCTTCATCTTACTTCTTTTCTTTGGTACCTTCTGGTTTTTGCCACTCATCTGAAGAAAAAGCCGAACTTCACTGGCCAGTGCTGAATCTCTTGTTTTGTGAGCTCTTCATCAAAAAAGGCGGCTACAAATGACATCTTAATCCAACATTGTCCATGTTTGCCAGGTCTAAACCCATTAGTGATCACTGCTAGGTTACAAGAAAGTACTAGAATCGGAAACATTTTCCTTGCTGCTGTTTTCTGTTTCTATTGATTTGGTAAAATTACAAAGGCATGTAAATGGCATTAATACTTTTTTCACATTCAGCAAAATTAATGCAGCAGTTCCATCTTTCCAGTAGCATCAGACATTTGCTTCACTATCACCTCAAAAGAAACCCTCTCTGTGTCTTACCCTTATTGGGGTTATTTGGTGTACACCTGTAGTCTACCTGGTTTTGGAATGAATCCCACAAAAGTCTATAGATCCATAGCAATGCCTTGGCTGTACACAAATTCAGTGACTGTTCTCTTTCTGAAATAAGATTAATGGTCTACAAAACTTATTCTCTATCCAAAAGCAAATGTCGCCAATATATAGTCACTTTGCTTGTGTTTTAGGCTCAAAAAATACAGGTGTAGCAAAGAAACTGTAAACACAAGTTTTTTCCAGATTGTCACTTCCTTTGTCCCAGAAGAGTCTTTTCTGCAGTGTCTGTTCTGCATGCGTTTAAGGTTACACTTTAAGGAGACAGAGTTTGAGTTATGATAATGACCCTGACCACTCTGCATTTATATCTTGAGTCAGAGATAAAAAAGTTAATGCTTTTTCCATTAGGCACAGGACAGAAACAGAATGGTATAGACCTGTGTTTATTCTTAGGGGCACGTTTTGTATGAAATTAATTTATTAAGAAATGGTACACATATGATCAAACTTGGTGGCATAATGCTATGAACATTATAGGAATATCTAGGAGTCCTCACCAAAGGACTACAACTTTGCTGTGATAGATGTTGTAGAACTGGCTGCTGGTCCAGGCTTATATAAGGAAAAATTGTCTTCATTTCATTTACTGCAGCCTTTCTACACACCTTCTCAAATTTCTCATTTGCATAATCATCTACTTTCCATACACTGCCATTTTTACTTTTTAGAAGTATCACAAAAGTATTTAATTTCCTCCCCTTCCACAGCTCCATATTCGCTCAGCCAGAACATATTCTTAAATTATTTCTTTCCATTAAAGCAAGAACTAACCACCGATTTTGGAGTTCACACAACTGTTCTAACACTCAGTCGTGAAGCTGGCTTCTGAGATTTCCCGCACCACAGACAGCCACATCACACACTTGCTCTAAGAATTTGATCTGAACTTATGAAAACCATAACATGGTCACTTTGCAATAAGCCTGTGAAATTAAATGTAGGACAGAAGACATAAATTATGGTTCTAATTATTTCACTTTAAGTATTTATATTTTTAAACAGATAATGTAACTCCACATGCACAGAGAAGGCTTTCATACAGTAAAGGAAATCCAGAACATCAAATACTGCAGTATTAGTGATTGCTCTTGATGCCAAAATATATTAATAATAATTCATACTAAATTTGATTTGAATATTCATACTAAAAGATATTATTGTAAAATAAATATTGGTTATCAGTCAGCAGTACCAAAAATTTAAATCAGAAATTTTAAGAGCACCTCATAAAGTAATCCTTCATGGAAGGAAAGATATTGCTGGTTTCAATGAAAATCAATGCAGTGGAACATACAGATTAAAGGGTAAAAGAAGAGCTTCCTTGTCCTTTAGTGATGGCACTGGATTCTGAAATGAAACCCTGCAGGTAGGAAGATCCTAAGCGGATTTAAAGAGCTCTCCTGTTATCATACAGTGCTTGAACACCAAATCACAGTCTCTTTAAGCACGTTACAGGTCCCTCCCATTAACTTCATTTCTTGTTAGGTTATGGGTTTTTTGGGTTTAACTGTTTTGGTTTTTTTTAAGAAATCCAACTGGAAATGCACCATGATATCTCTCTGAAACAAGCACTTTTTAATAAACCATCATTGCTCACCAGCAAGAATTCATTTTTCTTATACTGCTAGACAGCCCATGAAGGCATCCACACACGTTCTCTACTCTAAAATACCAGAGAGGAGAGCATTCACAATTTTTACTCATTAAGACTTTGCCTAAACTGAGGTAGCAGTACAGTCATCCCAGGGAACACGATTGCTTTGAAAACTGGTAACAGTACCAAGCTCTCTCTACTCGCTTAAATCAGGCATGTAACAAAAAGGGCCACTGCCATTTCCATTCATCTAAAGTAGTTTGCTCACCGCTTCCTGCTGTATCCTTTTTAGCTAAGGAGATAATTTCTTTTTGTTGAGAAGTGAAGGGAGCAGATGGACATAATATTCAAGTACAATAATACTGCTTTACATCTCTTTGACAATATAACAGCACTGGATATTAGTGTAATTTACTCCCACTTTAAGTCTCCTTTTCACTGACAGAACAGCATGAAGAGATCTTCACGTAAGTGAAAATAAGTCTCCTGTGAATTCTAGGACAAAATTATGACATAGTGAATGCAAAACAGTGAACAAACCTTGGATGTGGATGGAAAACATACAATTAAAATATCATTCTCACTTGAGGGCTTGCAAAATAAATAGGGAATATCTATTTAGTTCACACTTAGACGACAAATCATAATTTCTCTGATCTCTTGAGATGATAGCAAGGAGACACACGTGTGTGTCTGTATTCTGTTGCCCATGTTGCACATGAACTGCCTGGGAGGATTTCAGTCTCTTGCAGTGGCTACTGAACACCTCTCCAGCAGTACCGACTTCCATGGGGATCGGTCTCAGAACAACAACAAAACCAAAATGAAATCCTGTAGCTTATTATAGATGACATCAAATGGCATTATTAGATGTTGGGTACCTCTAGAATATGTCATGATGCAAAAGATCCCAGGCTATCAGAGACATCACTGCAGTGTTCACACAGCACAGAGTTACACAGATTGAGCAGCCACCCTGCTGTCTGCGCTGCCTCCAGACTTCAGTAAGCCCACAAACTGTTCAGGTAGGCCACTGGTTTAGCAGAGCTGCTTTATAAAGGCAGACAAATGTCCAAAAGTTGCTGTCTTCATGCCCTCCAGTGCTCACACTATTCAGGAGGCAGGGAGCAGCGGGGTGCACAAAGGCAGCCTCTGCCCTGCCCTACAGAATCCATGCTGGAGGATGCACCGAGCTCGGGAAATGCTGTAGCTTGGGATGCAGTCACCTGGGGCAGCCTGGAGATGGGGGATTTATTGAATTCCATTGCTAACAAGATTGTGTGTAGTACACACTCTCGTGGGACATGATTTTGCAATCCTCACCTCACAGGCATACCAGCATATGTTTTACTAACTACTCCAAGGAGTAGCTTTATACAAATAAAGCGTGTTACACAGGCACAACACCTAATGCTTTTCCCACACAGAGCTTACTAAGCATGGAAAAGTAACTTGAGGCTTAAGACAGTCCTGCAAGGCTACCAGATACATCCATCTTATCCTCTAGAGCCTTTCCTTCTACTCTTGCTGAAAATTAAGAGAAAGAATCTTCTCCCTGATGTGACATCTGGTCTACTTCAGGCAAGCCCTTGCCTACTTACTGAAAACACCTGGCTAAAGCACAGTTCTTCAGCTGTGTTACGCTCTCTATCTCATGCCAATCTTACTTCAAAAGTGAGAGCAGAAAAAAGGCAAACTACTATTCCCATCACAATGAAAGTTTTAGGCTGATGAAGATGTATCCTAGGAATTCATAATTAGATTTCACAACAAGACAGAATTCACAAACTAGTTTTCAAACGTGTTCATCAACTCATATTAACTACTTTATCAATTTAAGATTTAGCAAATGGTTTAAAAATGGTTTAAGTCACAGATGGCAGAAAGAGAAACGTATGGGATGCTAAATCAAAAGAAAGGCAAACTACAGTACAAAAGATAACAAGCAAATTCAGTTTTAAACAGCTTAATTTTGTTTCGTCTCCTTCTACAATTTTCTTTTAATTCCTCACCTGCCCACCCCAACTACTATAAAAATGGTTATAGAAAGATATAGTTGTTCCTACAAATATGTTTTGCATATATAAAGGAGCCAGTTGAAGAACTTTAATTTGTCCATTTGCCATCTATTTTACACAGTATTTCTACCTCAGTCTGTATTTTACAGGACTATAATGTTTTTTAATGTAGCAGAGTTTCAATCCACTAAAACTTAACAATTTCAAATGCTGCTTTTTCAGTTTTAGGCATATGCATCATTAAGTCAGCACAAAAATTCTTCACATTGCATTTTTAACAGGATACTCAAACTATTCACAGTGAAACGTTCTTAATTACGAGAATGAATCCTTGCTGTCATCACTGCACTTTAAAAATGTGACATCTAATTTTATTTAATTCTTTCCCATATTCTGTAGCAAAAAGGTTGCAGAATGTGAGCAATTACGGGCTAAGAAAGGGTGGTAAGGCAGTGGCAGTGTAATGGGTAATCAAAGCAAGCTATTTAAATTGCAGGGGATTGAGTGTCTTGGTGTCTAAGACAAATATCCTACCGTTCAGATGATCAACCAGTTTTAGTTTTCTGCACGTGTTCTACCAGTGTTTTTTATTACTAAGTCCTCAAAAACCTCGTACAGTATTTGCAGGATTTATCTCAACTTCTTTCTTGGTGCTTTTTTCCCCACTATTGGAAGGCCACCCAGTTCGAGTTCCTCATGGCTGATTTCTTTCTCCGCTAATGTTCAGTAGCTATTGTTTTATTGCAATGTATGTACGAGAAACAGGCAATTTTTTTAAGGTGCCAAGAGCTTCAAGCTTTGTTTGTTTATAGCTCCTCTGTGCACTACTACATGTCTCTTGGATTCAACTGCCAATGTAAGGGATTAAGGGGCTAAGCGAGTTTGACTTGTGCAGGAATCTTTCAAATGTGTTCCTCTAGCTCAACTCTTTCACTGGCAGTTTTTATTTAACGATAACTGCCAAAAAAAAATTCCCTTGGAGCGGCAGGAGTGACAAAACAATCACACATTTCAGGCACAATTCAATATCTATTCACACCTCTGAAAAAAATAAAATAAAAGTTGACTCAATTATATAGCTCTTTGGCCTGTTGGTTTGCTTTTGCTTCGTTTTTGGTTAATTTTTTTAACACCCCAGCTGATCTTCAGATTGTTAGAGAGGGTTGGAGCAAGTGTTGGCTGACCTGTAGCCTACCCACAGGGCAATAATTATTCAATTAAGCTCCTGTAAGTGAAAATAACTTTTTCTAAAGCTATCCTAGAGAAATCTGGCATCAACATTCTTCAGTTACTGCCTTAGTTGTGTCAGACTTCCTGAAACCTTTCCTTGGCTTCTGTTCCCTATATATCAGTGATGTCTCTGCTATTTCATCATCGGAAATTAAAATTGTTCCTGATGTGAATTACAGACAGCTTTACATTTGTCTTTCTATGGAGCGATAAATTTTCATTGCTGATGAAAAGAGCTATTTAGTGATACCAGCAACTAAATTCAGGGATAGCTCCAAAAGCAGCTCTGTTGATGCAACCCATTTCTGACCAGTCCTGCTATTTTGCTCCTAGTTTCCTGGACACAGAGATTGAAGTTCTAATAAAAACTATAATGGTTTTGCTTTATGCACAAATGGAGATGGGTCCTTCTCACTCTCACTTGCTTCTCAACTCCTGGTCCTCAAAGTGAAGTACGATCGTGTTCATTTAAACCTACGCAGGTATGTTAAGCAAACAATTAAAAAGGTATTGCCTACATGTTGCTTTTCAATAGCAAGATGAAGATAACAGTACTGATACTCATTCTCAATATGCAAACGTTTCTAGTTTTGTTTATTAGATTTAATTATTTCACTAGGAACTGATTTTGGTTTTTATTTTTTTGTGTGGTTTGGTTTTTTTTTAATTATGAACACTGCTACAACAAGGTTTATTTTTTTAAAGGCATAAACACACACAAACTATTCTTTGGTAAAAGATGATGATAGATCACAGTGTAATCGTGGGAGAAGGGGAAGCAGGAAGAAAAGAATCACCAAATGCCAACACAAACGTTCCTAATAAAATTTGTGGATGACACAGTGACAAAAGCCATGTGGAAGGAATATATCTCTCAAGAAAGTTGCATTGAAACAGATACAGAGCAGAGTTATAGACCAAGAAGCACTTAATACAGGTCCTACCAAGGGAATGACAGATGAAGCCAAAAAAGCTGCAATTCTGATAAGGAAGAAGAGAATAAGTGAAAAGATAATTCATATGCTTTGTCATGATGCTAGTTACACAAAAATAAACCCTAATTCAGTATTTGACAAAGAAAGAAGAGTAAAGAGTAAGAACAAGACAATGTTACAGTCTGTATGACTGTACAGCATCTGGTAATCCCAGTTTTAAAAAGAGCTGAGAAATTATAGGAAAAGCATAAATACATCACAAATATTATTTCAAGGTTAGAAACTGTGTCTTCTTGTTGCTAGACAAAGACTTGATATCTTTAGCCTATCTAAAAGGAGTCTCTATGGTTATGTGATTGTCCCATCCACGCAGCTTCCCGGAGGGAAAACAGAGAGCACCACCAGCAAGACGGAAAAATTCAGCTGTAAGGCAAACGCTGAGGGTGACTAACCACTGGAAAACAGTACAGGCAAATCAAAGATTTATGATTTCTTGATGTTCCAGGCCTTTCTGAACTATGTACTTATTCAGCAGTGCCCTCCCTACAGTGACACTAGAATGACATTTGTGACGTGCACCAGATAGTCATGACCTACGTCATACCGTGCAAAGTGACTTAGAAAATGATTTTTTGTGTATTTAAAACTTGTCAGAGTAAACATGCCATGTGCTTTACCTTTGTAACATGTGGAATAACCGTAACTCAGTAAATGATGCATCTACAGCTCTTCTTTACGTTTGTCTAAAAATATACACATTCCTCACTCCGAATCATTCCCTCTTGGCATGAGGGAAGCTTGATAGCTCTTGGCATAAAAGAACATGTGATTAACACATGTGGGCTCAGTGTTCCTCATTTGAGAATACTGGCTTCATTTGTATGGAATACAAATATGTCACATTTCCTCAATATCTGAAACAGAACATTTATATTTATGAGGATATAAACTCATTTTCTCAAGTCTCCAATATTTGTTGAAAATTAATCATCCCCTTGCGAAACACATTCACTAGAATATTCATAGGAAGCAAACATAATGAATAATCATATTCAACTTTCATAATCAAAAGTTCCCAAAGCAATTTACAGGAGATAAGTATCATTATCTCCATTTATGGACAGGGAAACTGAGGCATAATATTAACTTGCCTGACATCAAATAGCAGGAATGTGTTACACCTTAGATTTTTGGAAAACCACTGGCATTCCTGTTCCTCTAATGCATAAAAACAGTCACAGCAAAAAAAAAGTTTCAATTTCAATCAGTATTAATATGTTTCTGTGATCTTCAGCACGATTTCCCTGAAGGGACTGATATTTCGCCACAGTGTTCAGAATGTCTATGTTCTTCAAGGCCTACCCGTTTGTACTTCAGTTTCCTGGACTATTATATTAAAAAAACCCAACACACTGTGAAAACCTAGACCAGGTTTCTTAAGTTTATCTCCAGCACTGCTGAGAAGTCAGAAATACTACATGGAGTCTCTCTACGAACACTTTTTACCTTCATCCTGGTCTAAAGTTTTTCTTGTTTATACGATTTATAAGATTTAATAAGGACACAAGGTCACGTTAACCAAAGTTTGCTTAATCTTTTAAGTTATCAATTTAAAAAATATTATTTTATGAAGAGAAAAACACCTCAGTTTAAAATTTATCTTTACAAATTCATAAGATACTGTTCTTCCACTAACCATTATCATTTCAATTGAGACTAAAGGATCCAACCTCGAACATGGGAAAAATAACATTATCACCAGTTTTCACTAGAGGCGTGTGTGTGGGTAGAAATCAGATTTGCTCCTTAAGAAAAATGAGAACACTGACGTTGTAAAACATTGCACTGGCATTTCCTTGCCATTTATGCACCTCTCTACTTTGTTGATGAAGTCAGTTCACAGCCCTACTCAACTAGCATAACTGTGTATATATATATATTTTTTCTCACTTCTTACCGTGGAGTTTAATAGTTTCTTTTAAAATGATATATGTCAATGCAAATACAGTTAACACAAAATAATTATATTCACAAAATATATATTAAATTTACTTCCCCACATAAAGAGTGAAAAAATCAAATCTCCATGCTTTGCTCAGTGATTTTAATGTGAAACTGCTGGTGAAGTCGTCAACATATTCTCAGTGTAATACATTACGCCGGCATGTGTGGGTGTCAAATCATTGTAGACAATTTAGTGACTGAATTCCTTTAGGGTTTTAAAGTCCTACTATATTTTTGCTTGGATACCCTTTTTCTGGGTCATTAAGACACGGTTGTCAAAAGAATAGATGAAACAAGCTTTTAATGTTTTATTGCCGAATAAGAGTTTGAAGGAGTTTCTCTACCTCAGTATCCAGAGTTTACAGCTGTAAATAGGTATTTTTGCCTCACACCAGCCCCCCACCTGCTGAAGCAGTCTGCTGAGGGTGAAATTCTTTTTAGAAAAAAAAAAAGCAGTTTTCTGAATTTTGATGACAAGTCTTACGTTACTGTATGATCTGACATGATCCCCTTCATTAACACACACACTAGTTCTTCTGCACGAGTCAGCAGGAACTGCTCAGTGCCTAAGCTGACTGACACGCAACCCTTAGGAAGCTAACCCAGCTACACACATGGAGCAAATCCTACTGTGCCATTACTCCCAGTTATGCTGCTCTGAGGCCAAATCACTCAACTTACACAAAGCATGGAGAAACATGATTGGCAAGGGATGTGAAGGGCAGTGAAGAAGGGCTTCTGTAGGCACAGTAGGAGCAAAAAAAGGAAAAAATGGGCCCACTGCTCAATGAGGTGAAGGACACAGTGGTAAGGTGTACAGGAGGGACTCAATGAGGATTAATGTCTCAATCTTAAATGGCAAGGTCTGCTCACAGGCCTGCTGAGGGGCAGACTCTGGGGAAGTGAAGTACTACTCATCATAGAGGAAGACTGAGTTACATTTAAGCAAACTGCATGTGCACAAGTCTAAGAGAGGAAATGGGATACATCTAAGGACTCAGGTGCAAGAAAGACATTATCAAACCAGACCAAATCCAGCAGAGAGCTACCAACTTGGCCAGGGGCTGCTGCACACCACATACAAGGAGAAAGTGAGAGTTGTTTTTTTCAACCTAGGGAAGACAAGCTCAGAGGTAAGAGAGGAGGAAGGGCATCTTACTGTTTTCTAGAACTGCCTACTAGGAGGCGTAGAGGTGACGGAGCTAGGCAGAAGAGCAGAAAAGGATAACCTCTGCCCTTGGAAATATTCCAAACTCAAGTGTGCAGGGCCATCCTGGCACAACTTAAAAATACCATAATTATAATTTGTTGATTTTAATCATCAACACAATTATAATTTCAACACAATCATAATTTCGATGTTACCATATAGCATAACATATAACATCAATATAATTATAATTGGTTGACTGTAGTCAAGTTTTTTCTCTTGACTGTTGTTATTAATATTTTGGAAGAAAGAATCTTTAGTACTCTTCCTACTTTGCATAAAATTTAAAGGTTGCAGGTCATATTCTAACTTTGCCTTTCACTTAAGCTTATTCCCTGAACTCCTTACCTTTAAGGACACTTACCCATGTTCAAGCTATACTGACCTTATGCAGTTGAGGAAAAATGAGGGGAGAGATTAGGAAGGCAGGAAAGATGGCAATGAAAGACTTTCATAAAAATCAAATAATGGAAACTAGTGCAATTTCAAAACCTGTCATACTAGTCAAACTGCCACAAAACTTCCCATTCTGTAATATTCTGCACATTAGAGCAAATATCCACAAACCTAGGGAAAAATCTCACGGGCTTAAGCCAGTGCAGATGAAGTGGAAATACAGAAACACCTCAATGGAGGAAACAGTCTGGAAGGTTGAGGGAGGAGTGAGAAGTCAACGTACTGCAAATTTACTATGTGGTTGCAAGGCAAATAAAAGGTTAGAAGAATCTTGGGCAGTTTAGAAAGAAAAAGTAAGCCAAGGTGCTGAGAACAACTTCTCTATACTTCTGGGAGTTATGCATCAATTTTTGACAGCTTGGTATAGAAAGACAGGTGCATTTGACAGACATACTTTTTCTGCAAGACTAAATGAAGAAAATTCCAAACAATTGCAATAAACCACTTATTTCCACCTATAAAAATGAAGAGAAAAGTTTATTGAAACCCTAGCAACATACAGAGAGCTGAAAGCACTAAAACATGCAAACAGCTGAAAGGGGGAAAAGGATGAAACACTATTCATGCTTTCGTCTGATGTTGCACTCAAGCAAAATGTGATCAATTTACGTAAACCCTTCCATGCCCCTCACTTCATTCACTGTGCAGGGGTTGTTCCAGTATTGTTACTACTATACACTCCAGGACGGCCATGGAGGGACAGGACAGGACATGGACATCACCTCAGTCAGTCTCAGAGTTGTGTTTGCCTTGTTTTTTTTTCCCCAAATTACATGGAACTTACTAGCTAAGGCTCTAAATCCAGCTGGTCAGCTGATGACTTCCTGGGAGAATCAGCCCCTACGCTTTCATAAACTGCTTGCAGGGCTTAATGCCTTACTTAACTTTTTTATTTTTCAGCCATTTCCTCACTTTTTATTTCCAGAAAATGGACATTAGAGTTTTTCTATCCTGCAAATCTCAGTGAACAGTGAGGAGCAACAGGATATAGAAGAAGAAAGCCTATTAGACTACACCTGGTATCATTTGAGGAGGTAGCTGATATAATACACACAAAAACCAGCAAGAATGACAATAGACCAACAATTCTGATGTGTTCTGCTGAGCATGCAAAGCAAGAAGGGCTGGGGGTTTAATTAAGAGTATTTGGGTTGAATAATATGAAGAACCAACTTGATTGTGGGATTAATTAGACTACGGAACAAATACTTTCCCAAAGGAAGAGGTGGAATTTCCATTGCTTGAAACATTATGACAAGACTGAATGAAACTAAGGAGAATGCACAGCAGACTAACCACCTCGTGACTTGGTAAAGTGGTATAAGTAGACATTCAGTAGGTATGTTCCAAGCCTAAGTTGTCAAAAAATGAAATTTGCATATTTAAAGGAAAGGACTGCCTGGTCCTACAGCCAGAGGTTGGGCACGAGAATACACGATTTCTGTAACACGAAAAGGAACAGCAACACTAGCAAGATGCTGGAGCTGAAGATGCATTGGTGGACAAGAGCATGGCATCTTGCCAAATCTGTAACGCATTGGAGGGACTTAGAAAAGCAGCGTCTAACACCTTCCAACTTGCTGCCAGGTAGAGGTGGGAATCTTCTCCCACTTCCCTCCAGCAAAAAGCCTAAAGAGCCTATATTTTTTATCAGGTGTAAATACATTCCCTGCCTTGAAAAATGGTGGCAAAAGGTATCTACTTCAGTACACAGTGCTGATAAGGTGGCATTGAGCCTGGTCTCTTTCTGTGAATATCTGAATAAAGAAAAGAAACAAACAAACAAAAAAGCATTACCAATTTCTTCTGCTATACTTCCCAAACATCGACCTGCTGAGTTTTCTGTCTAAATAAAACCTGCAGCTTATTTCCTTGCCTCTTTTTATTAAATATCAGTTCCTTTCTCTTTGCCCTTTTAAGCCTGGAAATCTACCTCTGCAATGCAGCACCTTCTTTACTTCACACTATGATCACATTCAGCTCCTCTGCAGCTGAATCCCTTAAAACTCCATCATCTATCAAGTAAAACCTAAACTTTTTATACTGTTTTCTATGAAAAAAATCTTCTACATTTTCAAATATTTTATGTTCAATGCAGCCTGTTTCCAGAAGCCTATAAACTGACTTACAAATATTGTGCAATTTTGAAGATGCACACCTTATTCAAAGAAAACCTTGCAAATCTTATCATTGCTTACCACTTATATTACAGTCCTGCTTTAAGATTTGAAGCAAGTCAGATAATACCAAAACGTAACAGATGCAACAAAAATACTCATTCTCACCATTTTTCTTAAACAAATCTAAGTGTATATCTTCTGCTCTTAATCAAACCTTAATTATGAATCAAGCTTCTTTCAAGCTTCTGATTATTTTGCCATCTAACTAATAATGTCCTAAAACTTCAAAAAGATAGCATACATGATGTCTACTGCCCCTTCTATGAGAGAAAAGAGTCATTAAATTTTCTGCACAGAAGGGAAAAGGAAGGAAGTACTTGGCACAGCTTTCTATGAACTTATTTTTGCTACCAGAGAAATTTATTTTTACTGGATAAGAATTTCAGTTACTAAACCAAAATATATGTGCTTTACAAACCATGACTCAGATTAGAAGGATTTGTACAAAACAGCATACTTGTCACAGTGATGCACTTAGTAAATGGAAGCCTCCTATATATGTGTACAGTATTGTGGAAAAGAGGAATTGCTAAACAAATTACTGCATTTCACTACCCAGCAGGGTAATAACCATAGCAACATCTCATAGAAGAAGAGGAAGGTTGAGAAATTGTAGCTCTGGGATTAGGTATTTGTAGACTCCATTTTGAAGAGAAAATCTTTATTTAATTAAATGTTTATTTAATTTTGGTGGGGAAAAAAAAGGTCTTCTGTTTCTACAACAGATTAGAAAATTTATGTAGAAAGGTATATAACCCTGCAGAAATTATACAATGCTATTGCCGTGTTTTACAGCATTTTACTAAAAAAGAATAAAAAATTAGGTGCATTTACACAAGTGGCTGTGTATCAAACATAGAAAAGGATGAAGTAAATACACAAAGGTTAGACAATTCAGTTTTCAACATGCAGTTCCTTCTGGGGCTCATCATCATGTAACATATGCATTTACTAATATTGTTACAGGCACAGTCTAGCTCATTTTGTACTTCTTGGCTTAGAAGTCAGTTAAACCCTTTAAAATTCATTCAATAAGCTCCTGGCCAAGTTAAAAGGTAAATTCAGAATCACATGGACAGTCTGCAAAAATCTAGGAGTTGAGGTTTGTCTGGGTTTTAGAAATATCTAAAATTCTGCCTACCTACCTGAAATTCCTCAGCTTTTGACTGAGAAACCTTCCTGAATATTTCATTCCAAAGGTCTCTTGAGATACGCCAGTCAGTTTAACTTACGAAGGCAAAGATTTGACAAAGCTGAATTGATTGTATTTGGTTGTGATGCCCAGAACCATAGAACATTGGAAGGGATCTCCAGAGGTCTCTAGTCCAAATCCCCATGCAAAGCAAGCGCAGTCAAAGCAGGTTGTCAAGGGCTGTGCCCAGTGAAGTCCTCAATATCTCCAGGAACAGACATCCTCTCTGGGCCTCATTCCAATAATTTACCACTCCTACAGTGAAAGTTTTTCCTTAGGTCGAGTTGGAATTTCCCATATTTCAACCTGTTGCCTCTTGACCTATTGCTATATACCTCTGAGACAAATTCAACTCCATCAGAACTCTGCACCCCCCATTAGGCAGTTGTAGACCACAGTAACGTCCTCCCTGGCCCTTCTCTTCTCCTGGCTGAACAAATGCAGCTCTTGGCCTCTACTTATACATCACTTGATGCACCCCCAGCCATCTTGGTAGTCCTCCATTGGACTCTCTCTTATTTGTCAATGTTGTGCTTGTACCAGAGTCCTAAACCCACAGAAGGCACACCAGGACTTCCATCTAAGTTTGAATTTCTGGTAAGTTTATATTAAGTTACAGGTTATTTGAATTTATGACTGACTCAAATCCATTTCTAGTGAAAATAAACACCAAGTCATGGGAATTTTTCAGAATTTAAAGGAAGGTTTTGTTCAGGCTATGTTCTAGATATGTAACTTAGTTTCCTTTTTTTTTTTCCAGAAGAGAATTTCAATCCATATTTTCCATTCTATTTTCTTTAAAAATTTCCTCTATAAAGACTTAAATTCTTATAAAAGAGTGTTGTCCCTCCAGTTCTGTAAGTATATCAAGGCAGGTAAATTCTTCCTTTTCTATTTTTTTTTATGCTGCTGCCTGGGCTCTGTTATGAGATTGCTTTATAGAGTACCATCACAATACAGAAAAACTCTCCTTGAATTCTCTGAGGCCAAACTGATCCTGATAGAGAGCAGACAGATTAAAGAGCTCTTTCAGAAAAGCAGAAACACCTAATAAAGGCTCATTTAACCGGGAATCATAGAATGGCATAGGCTGGAAGGGACCTTAGGGATCATCTAATCCAACCTCCCTGTCATGGGCAGGGACGCCTCTCAACTAGACCAGGCTACTCAAGGCTCCATCCAACCTGGCCTTGAACCATAAACAAGTATAAGAAATAAAGTTCTTATTGTGAATGCTATGCCTATGTTTCAAAGCAATAAAATCTATACTCAAACTATGTTATATAAAGCGATGGGGCAGGAGCAGACAAAAGTATCAGAACATTTACCAAAAGGTGTTATTAACTTATTGACACAGCTGGTTTCTTAATATTTTATACTTATAAAGCTACTCTAGATGGTGCATTTCCATTACAGCTGATCTTCCTAGTTGTGCTCAGTGATCATTTTCAGATGCTTATAATCTTGTTCACCACTCTGAAAGGTATAGTAGGCATCTAAAATATGCATAAAAATCCATTTTTGCCATGTTTTTCAATGCACATAGCACTTTAGTACAAAACAAAATTTATTGATCTTAAGATTATAGAGTACATTGTGTGCAGGAAAACATTACATGCTATATATCATTGTGGAATTAAAATAAGAGATTTCTTTCAATTTTTTAGTGTGGAGAAGATAAGGGGAAAAATTGCATGCCATTCCCTCTTCTCCCTATGTGAAGCAATAAAATCTATGAAGTACCTGGCATATCTAGCAAACTCGCTGAGTTTGCTAATTGTGCTTACTACATGCAAATGATTCAGAAAGGAATGTCTGACTTAGTCCTTTCTGGAATTCTCTGTCATTGAAATAACTAGATATTCCTTTGCTGATGCAGGGAAGAAATAAAAGAAGGAAGAACAAATAGACAATCTCTACCAGAGACCTTTTGGAATCATATTTCATGAAACAAATACAATTCATATGTAGCTCACATAAAACACTGAAAAAACCCTATAATCCTGTGAAATAAGTCTTTAGCTTTTGTGGACAACATCTACTGTGTTCTCCTAAAACTGAAAAACTATAAGTATTAGTTGAAATTGGTGTGTTCTCAGTAGCCTTTCAGTAGTAATTTTGCCAACTCATTTACCTATCTAATTTAACATTGTCTTACAAAAACTTCAATGGGAAAGGGAATTGAATTGTTCTGAGGCAAGAAAATTTAAATTATGCGCTTGTAAACGGAAAATCAGTGTGTGTAATCTTTTGTTAGCAAGATCCTGAAATGAAAGGCTTCTTAAAGTGAAAACATCAGTCCTGCTTTTTGCATCTAGACTTTTCAGAAAACGTTTCTCTGTAACATAGGACATTAGCTTCCATTAGATAATCTGATGTTGGGTCATAGGTAGCAGTAATCAACACAAAAATACCTTAAAAAAACTCAACAACACCTTAAAACATGTGTAGATCAGTAATACAATTCTCAGTCACTCTCACTCACTACTTTTTCCTCATAGAAGTGGATATTATTTTCATATTTTCCCTTCATCCTTCTTTTGCAGACCATTTCCTCTATGATATAAAGCCAACTCAATAGTGTCCTCAGAAGACTCATGTTCCACAGCCAAAGAGAGAAAACATACCCAAATGAAACATGAAAAGCTGCTAAGAAGGAAAAATAGAAAGAATGTCCCAAAAGAAAGTCAATATAAAACACATATATATTTTTAGTTTGATGGTACAAGCAGATCACAGGGCTCAACGTCTGTCACATCACACGCACTGCTTAAGTTTACCTGTAGGATTCATCCCTCCCAAACTCTTTCCCATTTCGTCAGAAATCACTTAGCTCACACATTTCCCTGAAGCTCAAACTCGTCTCAAGTTGCCTGTGATAGAGAAAATTAGTTCCTCAGTATCATCATTCTGCAGTGATAATAACCTTCCTGCTATTTACCCATAAAAGTCACCACGCACTAACAGCTGACAATCACGCTGAAAGAAAAGCAGGAATATGACTAAATAAGACCAAAGGCTTCATATGAAAGCAGAATACAATATGCCTTGAATAAGCTTAAAGAATTGCCAGACCTCCAACAGGCAGATCTCTGACTGACAAATTTTACAGGTAAAGAGAGAAAAATGTAATGATAAAGGAAAACCAGGAGTTCCTTTACTAAACACGATATTTAAAGGCAGATTATCTGAGTGTGCAGGTGAAATGTCACCTCCCTAAACCACAGATTTTTATTTTTTTTTTAACTTCAAAGACCAGAGATCAGAAAATGTTTTTAATTACCAAGGACAAGTGAAAAAAAAAAAGCATCAGTGCATACACCATCCACAATGCTTATTCTTTGAAACTAGTGTAAGTTACTGTCAAACACGAGAGCACACAGACACAACTAGCAGGGGACATAAGAGTTAACTGAAATAATTCCAAAATTGTACTACTAATAAGAGAGACCCATATACACAAAGAGCTGGAGGGGCAGGAGGGGCTGTGCAAAAATGGGGAAAGCCAAAAAGTTTAATCTCTTTTTTGTGTAGGTCTGTACTGGTGATATAACTGCAAGCAGGTTGCCAGTACAGTTAATGCCAATGAATCAGGGCAAAATAGAATCTCTCTAACATAAAGAAAGGACAATCTAGGACTATTTAGGGTGAATTTAGTTAATTAGAGATCTGACTGAGCCAATCTCAAAATTAATTCTCATTTATAAAACTCATGACAATGGTGAAGTATTGGACAGATAGAAAAGGGAAAATGTTGTGGCTATCTGCATTTAAAAACAGGAGGAGAAAATAAGGGTCAGATAGTTACAGAGAAGTCTGTTTGCTTTCCCAGAAAAACATCGAGACAACTAATCAAACTAGTTGTAAACTTCTAGATGATGAGAAACACATTTGGCAAAAAGCAGCCACCAGAAATGCATTTAATTTTCTATAACAAGGTAACAGACATACAAAAACAGAAAATAAAAAAGAGAAAGAAAAAAAAACATGTTAAACATCCTCATACTTGTAAACTTGTTGACGCATTCTTATGGGCAAGCTTGGAAAAAAATAATAAATAAAAGAAAAACAAGCCAAACAACAACAGCCACCAAACAAAAAGTCCTGTGAGCTAGATTAATCTAATACTGATGCAAATACGAATACAGAATGGAAAACCATTTTCCACATTTATTAGGCATCCACCATTAGACAGAGATCATCAAGTCAGGTTCCTTCACTGTCTGCACTGGTTCTTACAATGTTTGATGTTTTCAGTAACAGGACTATAGGGAGGACTATAGGGAGCACACATTTTCTTGTGAAGGAGATACAGGAGTGCAGGAAGTTCTACAAGAACACAAAAGCAGTCAGAACAAAACAAACTTCCCCAGAAAAGTATGAGTATTTGGAAAAGTAATCTAGAAAAGTGAAGGCAATTCAAGAGGTACCAAGAAATTTAGAGGTATGAAGAAAATACAGCAAATAGTCAGCTACCTAAGAATCCTGAAGACTTGATCAAAAGGTTATAGCAGATCATATGTTGTTTATGACTCAGTAAATGTCATGCTCTGACAAGAAAAGGAACAATTTCTTGGGAGGCATAAAAGTATGCAATGTTCCAGAAATAACAGTTCATCTAGATATCACCTGAAATATTGTGGCTCTTTTGATCAGTACTGTTCAAGAAAAAGTTGAAGAATTTGAAAAAAAAAAGACAAAAAAATTATCAAAGGTCTTAAATTTGTCCTACAAGAAGAGCTTAACTAAACTGTTGATGCTTAGCCTACAGAAAAAGCAGAGATGGAGGGGAGATGTGATAATAGTCTTCATGTACTAAAAGGAAGGAAAGAATCTGTTCACCGTTTTCACTTGAGATGCCACAAGAATTAATGAGCTTAACTTACAGCTAAGGAGATTTAGGTTAGATATTAGGAAAATCTTTCTAATTGTAAGAACACTTAAGCTCAGCATAGATTTCCCTGAGGATGCTGCAAAGACTTCATAACTGGAGATCTTTAAGGGCAGTTATGTACTCATCTGCCAGGGAGGAAAAAAGTACAGTTGATCCTGCTTTGAAGCAGGATGATAGACAAGATGACTAAGATCTCTACCTGCTATTCTTCTCTAAAGGAGAAAATGGATTTCCTAGAGTAGGATCTCAAATGGACTGACTCCCAATGTGGGAGGTGAGTTTAAGTTGATGCATACATTTCAACTACCTACAGTGAAGGAAATAAGAAGTCCTAACGCTCCAATTTTTACTGCGGGAAAGATAAGATGTTCAGGAAATTCAAAACAAATGGAAGAATATCGTTGCCCAGTGGTCAGTTAGAGGCATTAAATGAGTGGTCTTCCTGCTTTGCCTAAACAGTTTTCACATTTTTAGTTGCATAATGTTTGGTGTAGTCTCCATCCTCGCGTTTTTAAAAGCCTACTGTTGTCAAAGACTTGACTATCAGAGACAGAGGAAATTTTTTTTTTGGTAATATTTTCATGTGACCTTTCCTCTTTATACCATCTATCTGGCCACAAACACATCGCACAGCACAGATCCAAATGGGAATTTATGAAGCTGCTACTTTTCCTTTTCATGGGATAAAATTTGCGCCAAGAGTAAAGCGTTTAGCAGCGTTTTAACTTTGCTGATTTAATTTATTTTGGTTTGTTGTTTTTTTTTTTTTTTAAATCAAAAAAAGGCAAAGATTCTATTAAAAGTTATTGAAGAAGGTTTGAAATATTCCTTATCCATAGTAGGGTTATAAATTCACTGGACCACCTCTAGAAATTTCTCCTGGTTGAGCAATATATCCTCTTGTTATAACAATCTTCACTCAGATCTACATTAGCCCAGAAGATTTCAACTGCCTCGGTGGTCCTTAAGCTGACATTTGGTAAAAAGCTATCTAGAGTCCCAGCCATTGATTGACAACAAGCGTATTACAGTTGGGTGAGTATGCAGACATAACATCAATGGCATACATCATCTAAGCTAACTGGTTTTAAACTCTGTTTCCTTTAGGAGAAATTATAATAATTGGGGGCATACAAAGCTGCACCTAGTCTTCTAACTGAAAATGAGAAATCAGCATGTATAAAAATCTAACCCAAGTCTTCATAAGAGAGGAATGAAACTTAGACTGAACATTCTTTTGAGGCTAGAAAAAGCTCTGACACCACAGAAAATCTATTTTGACAACTGTAGGAGTTAAACTCTAATTTCAGATGTGTGGCTGTCAAAGAAAAAAACCACCCTGTTTCTATGCCTACAGAGATTAGAATCTGGCAGATGATCTAAAAATCCAACTAAATATTCTTTTTATAGAGTCACCTCCTGGTCCCCTTATTCACATAAGGAGTCTTGCAGCATTCAAGAACAATAAGGGGGATTTGGCTCATCTCGCTTTTCTGTTCAATAACATGCTGTACGATAAAATCAATACAGACAACTGCATATTAAACTGAAGGTCACTCATATGGCAGGTAACTACTCACATTGCAACATCTCCTGTTTATACACATCTCTGCTGTTAGAATAACTTCTTTTGCAACTAGTGGCAACTTTTGAGTGTCATTTGCCATGCCTGTGCTGAGGTATGGCGACAAGAAGCGGAGCAGCCCACTATGATAGAACTTGTCCTTTGCACAGAAGAGTTTTGCAGCTTCAAAACAGGCAATTTCTTTTGCCTTATGCTGTTATAGTATTTTGATGAGCAAGTTTTCCATCATCAGACTCTTACTACAGGTCAAAAAACCCTTTCCATGATACAGAGAAATACAAGGTGCAAATTTTGAACAGACGAAAGTATCATTTCTCATGGTTATACAGGCTGCAATCACAGCATAGTGGCTACACAAACCTGCTGGCTGAAAATAATATTTATTTCCAAACATGTTAGATGCCTAAGTTTTTACTCCAGAAAACTTTATCCTGAAGTTTGGAAATTTCAGAAAGATTAATTCATTTCCAGAAGTGCTAGGCATTTCCAGGCTTAACTGAAGATCAGATAATTATTCTGCTAAAGAACTATAAGTTAATTAACCCAATACTAAAAATATTTCATTATGAATAATCAAAATCTTTTGGAAATTTTATGTTTTCATGGATGCCCCATCCCTGGAAGCATTCAAGGGCAGGTTGTATGAGGTTTTGAGCAACCAGACATAGGGGAAGGTGTCCCTGCCCATGGGCAGTGGGGTGGGAACTAGATAGTCTTTAAGGTCCCTTCCAACTCAAATCATTCTATGATCTATGGTATTTCTTATCGAAAATCAAAAAAAAAAGGCACAAAATTTATTGCATGTTTTTCAAAATTTTGGCTTAAGCATCACCTGAAATTTGATGAACACTGCACTAGCCTTTCACTCTATCTAAAATTTCTAAAGAGTTCAACAATAAGCTTTAAATAAGAGTAAATATGATTCTGAATACTAATGCTGAAAGAAAAAGATTTCTCCTTTCCACAACCTTTGATGGAATGCAATGCAATAATGCATGTCAAACTACAGATACCTAACAACATGATTCGTAATGCATGTAGTTGATTGAGAAAAAGTTATTTATACTAAAGAAGGTGTCATCCCCCACTGTCAGCAGTAAAACATGGAGCAGCAGGAATGGGACTTAACACAAGTATTATCTAATCCCATTAGCTGCACAAAGACACTGTGATATTGTTAATATCTCGGTTCTACTTTTTCAGGTTTTCATAAAACAATTTAAAAGTAGACCTATTTAAAAAAAGAATATAATCAAAACCACACACTCATCCAAAAAAAACCCCAAAACAAACAAACACAAAAATCCACAAACTGAAACAAAACCACAAACTAGCAAAAACTCACAATATTTTTCCCAGGATACATGTGTAGATGTATCTTCTTCCAAGAAACTTCCCCCTCCACTTTCTATTTTTTCCCCTTTAGTATCTTTCCAAGACAAATGTATTATGCAAACCTTTGTGGGATGATAAACAGCTGGTTTAACAGGACTTTTCCTGTTGACATTCATTAGGCTACTTGAAAAGCAACTCTATTCTATAGTCCCTTTCCTCATATTTATAATATGGAAAATATTAAAGGAAAATATTAATATTAAAATATAAATTGACAGGCTGAGAGAGTTGGGGCTGTTCAGCCTGGAGAAGAGAAGGCTCCAGGGTGATCTTATTGCAGCTTTCCAGTACCCAAAGGGGGCCTACAGGAAAGCTGGAGAGGGACTTTTGACAATGGCGTGTAGTGATAGGACAGGGGGCAATGGATTTAAACTGAAAGAGGGTAGCTTGAGATTAGATGTAAGGAAGAAATTTTTCACTCTGAGGGTGGTGAGGCACTGGAACAGGTTGCCCAGAGAAGTTGTGGCTGCCCCATCCCTGGAAGTGTTCAAGGCCAGGCTGCATGAGGCTTTGGGCAACCTGGTGTAGTAGAGGGTTTCCCTGCCCATGGCAGGGGGATTGGAACTAGACGATCTTTGAGGTCCCTTCCGACCCAAACCATTCTATGATTCTGTGAAAATCAAGAGGAATTAAAAAAAGTATCATTTGATACACATTTCAAAATACAGCGTGAGTTATGAATCTTTCCAGTTCTAGAATGCGAAGTAAGTCTGACCTAAAATGTTCTTACCCTTTCCAAATAAAATCAGTCACCTGTGGAAGCTGAAGCTGGTTAGCTGTACTGTACATACATTTTTAGTTATTTTACGCTTCCTTGTTTTCTCTGGTACTTATGACAATGGGACTTTTTTTGAACAGACAGTATAGCGATAACTGTTTTAACCTCTCATTCTAGAGACAGAATTCGAACACCTCATTGCTTGTGACACTACATGGCATTCTTCATAAAAATAATTAAGTTGGTCAAGGAACTAAGTTAGCCAAGGTTTTGACAAAATGCAGTTAGGTGAAACTATTCTTCATATTACAGCCCTCCTCTAACAGCATCCCACTGTAGGAAGGCATCACACATTCGTAAAAAAAAAAACATTCAGGGGGATTTTTTTAACCCTGCTAGCATTTAGGTTCTGATCAAAACACAGGAGAATCATTCTTACTTGCATCTTAGCAGTTGTGTGGTACCTGACCACCATCTTCATTAAGAGAGCACATCAAGGATGCGAACATATTCTATGTCATTGTTTCACAATCTTCCTAGATTTTGTGTGAATTGAGCATTGTTTTATTTGTAATTGCCTTTTTGGACATTAGCAGATACAGTGACAATACACTGAATGCCAGAATGAGAGGGGGACATGCCAGAGCCACCACAGGAACAAAGCACAGAGGAACTGTCACACCCTAGCACTGGGATGCCCAGTAGGAGAGGACAACCTATTCCTCTATGTCAAGAGCAGCAGGGGAAGATTCTAGTTCTTGTTTTGATTTCCAATTATACTATATTCCCCAGCTGTGAGTGAAAACATATATAAAAATATATATAATTGGATCAGAGTTCTCAGCCACAAACTAACTTCCTATCTCCTTTTCCCCATCTCCCTCCAGAGCAACCTGCCTTTAGGTGCACTAGACAGCAGCTAGTGGATTCCCCTCGCTCATGTTTCCAACGATGCAGTCACCCAATCCAAGTTTCCCATATACAGATTCCCCAAAGCATCACTAGTCAGAACAAATCCATACTTTCTTCTCTCTTTCTTTTCTCAGCTATCGCTGTTGATTCAACACTCACAGGTTTTATTCTCTCATGTGTCAGCAACTCTGTACACCTGCAACACGTCTGAGTAAGGCAGCAGGAGCAAGAGGAAGCACTGATGAAAGCTCCATCCCTTCCTCCTGTTCCTGCTGCTGCTGCCTTGCCTCACCTCAGGTTTGTATCAAACATTGCCTCCAGCTTCTGTGCAGCACGGAGCCAGCAGCCGCACATTCCCGTCTCTTTTTGTTCTTACTTTTTTTCTCTTCTCTCTCTCTTTCTCTCCTTTAAGCAGCTGTGTTTCTGGAGTTTCCCTGGGGAAAATCTTAAACTTGAAAGGGCTTCTTAATAACCTTGCTCAGCCCCGCACGCAGGAAATTAAGCCATTCTGCACATTCAGCATTTACCACTCTGTTCTGCAATCCAAAGTTCTCGTACATACATACAGTTTGTGGCCATTTGGGGATTGACTCCTTCACCTTAGAGAAGTGCAGGTGAATTTTCATTTCTGCGTGTGAGCTCTTTGCCTAGAGATGTGGGTAATTGTTCATATATTGAATACAAACGGCTCTAAATATATCAGAGGCTCTTTGCATGGCTGCCAAAGAGATCTGTCAGACAAACAAAACTCATACCAAGTGAAAACATAATTAAGGGCCTTTGACTCTCAGATTATTCTTCACTTGATTAAGTGTAATGAGTACCCTCTCCTCTTTAAAAAAGAAAAAAAAAAAGGCAACTTATTCTTTCCCCCTTGCCTTCTCTTCTAGTGCACTGTGATTTAGGGAATTCATTCATTAACCCCTCTAAGATGTTTTCCCTTGCGTCTAAGGGGCTGATACTTAGGGACACAACCCTCCTTTATTTATATACCCAGACTGAGAAACTGGCTGTCTAATTTGGCTACATCCCAGGCAGCCAGTCTGCAAAAAGCACAGTCAAATTGCTCAGCTGCTCTGCGAGTTTAGGAAGCACAGTGCCTGGCACTCACAGTGCTCACGACAATTCCTGACCAGTCTGTCCAGAAATCTTGCAGAAGGCTATGGCCAAGTATTTTTCTTCTTCTATATGACGAAAATCAAAGAGCAATGCTGCTGTGTTTGCTCTCCCATCTAAATTCACGTTTCTTTACACAAGTACAATTTCAAATAAGTAACTATGCTTCTTTCTTGACAGTTAACATACAAGAAACATCTACAAATGCTCACACATCCCACATGTGAGACCAGGCACAGTTTTTGACTTCAAAAAGAGACATGCCAGGTGCACAAAGCCTTTGCCTCCTCAAATTCTCCACACTCAAACACTCCTCCAGCACTTTGCTGCTCTAACCCTCGGCACTCCCTGCCACAGAGCCATCCTTCCCAGCTTCTGAGATGCCTCCATTCAAATAACATCTCTGCGTTGACGTTGGTAAGCGCAGCGAGCTGAGCCCCTCTGAAGTCACCCATCCTTCTGCTTCCCTCCTACGGATGACTGAGTGACCCTTTCAAAACAGGAGTTTAGAAAGCCGGGGTGCCGTGCACCCAGGCTATTTGTTGATCACACTGTACAGAACGCAAAAAATGCCAAAGGCTTAACTCCACACACGTTTCACAGTGAGGTTTCTACTAGTTGCAGCAGCCTGCTGAAAACTCCTGCTTAAATTAATACTCATTGATAACATCTTCTAAACAAAAACCATATATTTCTTTTAACCCTCTCTCTACCTCCTACACCTCCCTTCAAATCTGTGGTGGAAAGCGCTAGGTAAGAAGACTGCAGCACAGTGCTATAGCGAGCTCTGCTGATCCAGAGAGATGGGTTTACTCCAAACTTTTTTCTTGCTTCAACAGTTTCTCCAGCAGAGGCAGAGGAGACTGGAAAGACCCAGGAAGGGGAACTGGAAACTCTTTCTTCTACTTGTAGCAGAGATATGGCAAGTTGTATCTATCAACACATGACTCAAAGATGAATTAAGCACCAATGGGCCACAAAAATACTTAAGCGAGCTGGTCAGTGACTCCTACGTAGTAAACTCCCTCCATACAGTTAGCAATATGATTTTTTTTTTGTTTGTTCAGTTAATTGATGTGAACCAGATTCTGAAAAAAAAAATAAAAATGAGACTGTCAACTCTTAATAACTGCTGTGAAATAACTGGTTTTTACAGTTGTTTCATAAATATAAATAAAAGCCTATTGTGCTAATTTTATTTTACTAGGTCCTGTGGAATCCAAAAGAACCAGGCTGAAGAATCTCTAGATAAGAAGATCCCAATGGTTTTAGAGGAGATGTATTACAAGAGGTTTACAACTGTCTTGAAAAAGTTTAATACTCAATCTGACACAAAGAAACCGCACTGTTCTCTTTTGTCAGCTGGTTGAGTACATGTATCAACTTCAGCATCCATGAGATGAACAGAATTCAAAATCCTTACCTAGTCATTGATACGAATATCTCTCAGCTTCTGATTTAAGACAACAGAAAAGAAAGATAGGCAAATTAAAATTTTATCCTAAAAAAAATAAACTAATCATATTATTAGGGAAGCAATGATGCTCACGTACTGCAGCTACAGAATGTGAAGCACATGGGACATTCCTCTGTGCAAGGAGTTTGCTGAAAGGATTACTTACATAATTAGAGGACCACAGATTGTGTTCAATATTCATAGTAGTGAGTTTCAATAATAATATCCAAATGCACAGCTAAATAAGGTTACCACCTGGCAAGTAGCACATATGGAAAGTACAAACCCAAAGTACCACTTAATGACAAAGTCCATTATCAAACCCTTTTCCACTCTATAGTGTTTTAGAGCATTCATAGATCCAAAATCTAAAGGAAAAATGTAAAGTTTTGATCTTGATAAGCTTCCTCTACAACAAAACTACCAACACCATTACCGCAGACAGATGTTTGTCTCCCACATAAATACAGTCATCAAAAATTGTTTGCAGATTAGGGAAAGAGTACACCATTTGTTTTCATTCTGTGCTAAAAAATACTTGAGAGCACTGAGAGAAGACCCTGGCGTAGCTTGTCGCAGAGCCAGCAGCTGCCATTAACTCAAGCATTCTTTTACATTTTCTGAGATGCTGCATCTGCCGAAAGGCCAGTGTCTGCAGAACAGCTGCTGACGTATGATTAAATGAAATAGGAGCATTTCCTTAGAGTCATGGGATTTCCCTTGCTCTCCAGGAAAGCTGTGGGTTTTATAAGCACAGAAAATCCCCATCTTTCATCAGGTGGATCCAGCAACAAAATTTCAAATGCAAAGTTGTGGTCTCCTTCACAGATTTGGCATTTTTGTTTCACTTATTGATTTTTAAATAAGAACAATTATCTTGAAATATTATTTAAAAGAAAGCAGAATTAATCAGTTCAGCCATCGAGTGCAGGTTCTACATACTCTTTACTTAAGAAAAGCACTGCAAAGGAGTGATTAAAATGTTAAGTTACCATGGCTACCTTTATATCACAAGGCAAGGAAAACTTGCACTCCAGATAAAGAAAGAAACAAGCCACTATTAATATATATCTTTTTTCAGTGTTTTCAAAAGGAAAGGCTGCTTAAGAAGAAGCCATTATGTGGTGGTCCAAATATTTTTTTTGTGCATTACAAAATTCACTTTTTATTTGTTGGTACAGTGATAAGTATCTGCCACTTGCATTACTAGTTAGTGGTTTTCACAAAGCATTGAGTTCTTCAAGTTTGTTCAGATATTTGAGACTAAGAAAAAAATGACAGAAGGAACTTCTTCAACACCACCGTAATTGCAACTCTGCAGTTTTAGACTAAGGTTTAAAATAAAAGTTTTTCCAAAACAGGACTTTGTACGCATGTTTCCTAAACAAGAAACAAATGTAAAATTGTAGATGCACTTTACAATGAAGGTGAAGTAAAGTTGTTAGAGGAAAATTGTACTGTAAGGAACGGTTACTACGAAACACCATTATCATAATTTTCCATGAAAGTTTCTTGAATACTATGAACTTCTATCAAGGTAACAGACATAATAAGTGAAAATTGTGGCAATATTGTCAGATGCTAACATTTGAAGTCATGAAAGCCACACACTTGACAAGAATACAGTCATATTTATGAAGCTTTTTAAAAAATGTCTTAAATTAATTTTTCCTACTAAGTATAAAGCTGAGAAGGGACTAAAATAACTAGAAGGCTCTTAAAGAATGAGGTGTTCATCTCACAGTATGCCAGCTTGATTCCTTTTCGGACAATTGACTATCTCAATTCATTATCAAAGTGACCTAAAAAAAATACTGTTTTTTAAAAATAATTTTAAACTGTTACACCACAATCACACATAAGACTAAAGACTTGCATATTCATCCTGAAAAGGGAGAAAAAGAAACATCAAAGGCAAACAACTTTTCTGCTCTGCAACAAGGTCTACGCCCAGGTCCCACAGTGCTATGTGACAGCAAAAAAACCTGAACTGGTGAGTTAAACATCGGTAAAGGAGATAAAGCAATAAAGCAAGAGCTAGGGAGAAGCAGGAAGCAAGGCTGGCTTGGTGATGATGGCTAGAGAGCCTCTTACTCATGAGAAAGCAAGCTTTGAAATCTCTGTGATCTGTGAAACACAGCATGTGAACCATCACTGATGAGATCTGCAAGGGCAATTACACGAGGAAGAAAGTTTTGACTTTTCAAAGAATAAAATCGGGAAAGTACGTATGCTTGTTCTTTCCGTTGTGTTTGAAAATTGGGATCAGAGCAGATGCTCGTATTCCAGTTGTACTGCTTTGATTATGCGAACCAACTAAAAACCTATTTGCTAAGGAACTACATGCTTTAAATGTAACATGAAACAATCCACTGTTATTAAAAAACAGAGTGCACAAAGTCTCATTAAAAGGGCTTTTTCCCCCTTTCCCTTGTGCTTTTAAATGACAGCATAATAGCTTCCAAATAAATGAAGAAAACACATTTACTAGGAGCTACAACTGAAAAGACTATACATTATGATTGATGGCCAATTCTTTCCAAAGCTTCAGCAGAGGGTTATGACATCCATTACCGCAAATCCCATACACCACCGATGCAGAAACACAAAAACACTTACTGGATGCTGTACAAGAACAGTCCAGCCAACAGAACTTTAATCACAATAAAGTATGGAAACGTACTGCCATTTTAATAAATACATTAAATAACTCACAAGGAGACTTTCTCAAACAAGCACCATACAAAGACTCCATTTTGTTTTTCTGAGGTATTAAAACCACATTATTAGAACTGAAAGGATTTGAGAGAACAACTGATCTTTCACCTTTGTATTTTTCATTTACTTGATGTGTTACATTTATTTTATGCATGAAACCTTTCTTTTCCCCCCGTTTTCTGTTTCTTTGTAGTTGAGACTGCAAGCCAAATGTTGTTAGGTGATTACCATATTTATTAAAATTTTTTTCTCTCTAAAATGTCGCCAGTTACATATGCAAACTGTGCAAAGTGTAATGAAGATGCTAAAGTACACAGGAATTAGGCCGATGCTCAAAGCAGTGAAATATTGGAAAAACAGACTCTACAGTTCAAGATCTCTGATGCCTCACAAAAGGAACCATCTTCTCCACCTTCTGCAGAACTCCTCTACAGATGTTCAAAGTGCAGTCACTGTTTTATAAGACAAAGACAATCCCTATGAGCCTTCACACAGGCAACACTGTCCATTGTATGTAATACTGCAAAGATAGGGCGGGTAATCGGGATATTAAAAAAAAAAAGTAAATATCTTCCTCCAACAACATTTGGAAAACCTACTGAGGTCTCAAAAGTGCAGAGTTTTCCAGGGTGTTTGCTTTGTTGTTTATTCTATTATGAAAATTATACTTCTCTGTTTTCTGTGCAAATTAAATAAGCAAAAGTGCGCTTGTACCTACTTTGCAAGTTACTGATATTCATAGAAAAACTTACAGGTGAATTAAGTTACTGCAAACTGTATAGTAAAAATCAGATAAAGAGCTGGTCATCTTGTGTAGCTGCTCCAGCTCCTGGACTTTAACGCCCAAGCAGTCGCCCATAACTGAAATAATTTTTCCAAAGATCTAGATGCAAGTTTTTTAAAAGAAAATGAACAAAAAGAATGAAAGAAAACCACATTAAACCACTATATACATATTTGTAAATATTGCTATAAACATGATGAAAATTTTGTGGAAAACTGTAAGCTTTCCAGGCCATTGAAAAACCCAAACTAGAAAACATGATACAGAGAAAACTAAGAGTATTTGTACGCTAGCACCTGACTTCAGCAACAGGTATACAGTACTTCAGAAAAGTTAGGGTAGTCTCCCTGTGAAAATCTGGAGTTAAGAGATGATGACACCTCTAGTCAAATTTGTAAGTCTTGGACATGAGTCCTCAAAACTCTTTGCTGTTCCACTGACGTGCTGCTACAAGATCTCCTGTACACATGTTTGAAGTAGAAATGCTAAGTGATAGAAGTCCAGTTCCCTGAAAAATTCAGTAACAAAGAAATATGAAGAGCTCTTCTGAATTTCAGTTCATTTGAATACTTCATGCTTACATAAATCCCCCTAAAGATTAAGATAATCATATTAAAGCCTCTATGAATATAGCCAATAGGGATCACAGCAAGTCTGAGTTACCATCAGATAATTCTTTCATCATAAAACATAAAAAATAAAAACTGTTCAGGTTTTCAGCTGCAATGCTTTTAAGAAATTAAGATGCCATTAGAGATGAACAGATGAATGAAGAATCTTATTAATATTTAGCACATTGTGTAAAAATCCCTCTGCTGAACAACACTGTCAAAGAATTGGGGGAGTATTTGTGTTTTTCTGGGGGGAAGGGGGTCAAAGTGAAGGGGGTGGAAACAATGCTGATAACATTTCCAAACGTGAAAACTGCCTAGTGAAAAATGAAATGCAGCTTTGGAGACTGTTGTTAGAAATATTTTTCCACCACCAAATTGAAAATTCTAGTCAAAATACAGATACAGCCAGAACAAGGCTTTTCTCCCCTTCTTTTCCAAATCACAAAAATAAAACATCAGGATAAAAATCTAGTCCTTTCATTCAAGAAAAACACATGCAGAGAGACAAATCGGCTTCTTGGTTCATAGGACAAACTTACGCACTTCTCATCCAACCTGTTCATAAAAAACACCAACTCAAACTCTTGTATGTCTCCCACATCCTGCCTTTCTCTCAGGATAAGGCACAATTCCCAAAATTCTCCACTGACTATTAGAATTTTCATAAATGGGAACACACATGTGTTGCTGTTCCTGGTAACTGGAAACAAGTAGAAGTCTCTCTGAAGTTTCTAGCATCTTAGCAGATAGGCTTTAATATTGTCAAGAGAGGGAAAACCTCTCAATCCTGGTGGTGATTTTCATTTGTGCCTTTGGTAAGACACCTTTTACTTTACTTTCGAAGATAGTTTAATATTTATATTAAAGATATTCTATTAATACTAAACTTTTCTCATTAATGAAATCAATATCTCACTATGAATTGAAGACTGAATGACTACATCATAAAGCTAAACCAAAAATCTTTTTTTAGAAATATTTTGGTTTAACGTTATCGAAACGAGACCAATTTGTTTCAACAATTGCTATTTAAAATTGGCAAAAGCCAACATGCTTTAATAATATGTTGACAATGTTGAGATATTTAGATAGAAAAGCACCCTTTAAATACACACTTATTTCAACTTGCTCTAACAGCAACAGCTCAAAAGACTCTAGATCAGGTTGTGATGTTGGTTGTGTGTCACAAATTGGTGGTCTAAACATAAGCTTTAAGCCTGGCCTTGGCCCATCCCTACAGAGGTATGTGATGGCCTCAGCTGGTGGCCTCAGCCCTGCCAGCCCCAGGGCATCTCCACAGGGACCCCCCCACGGCTGCAGACTCCCAGGGAGCTGCTGGCCCTTACTGCTCCATGACAATACTAAGACCTCTGGTTTATATTTCATCTTCTACCTGGGTGATATTACAAAACTGCAAAAATGTCCATGTTGGGCCTAAACAATGCAGTTGTAACATTCAACTTTAGGAGAGTTTATTGATAAAATTTAAGAGATCCAGTCAAATCAGACATGTAAGTGGTCTTGAGAGGTTTGAACGCAGTTAACAATGAGGATAATATAGATATGGACCCTAAAGGGAACCATTTGCAAGATGTGCTTATAATATTAACTGATCTACTTAACGCAATGCAAGATAAAAAAAAATAGAGCCACAAGTGTCAGATCAAAACAGTGACGCCAGAAGAAAAGCATGCAGATTTCATAAGCCAAGTTCATTTGAACTGAGATTCCTTGAAGTCCTAAAGTTGCTCTCATCTTAAGCTGTACCTCCAGAAACCTTTCCTTTTGGATGTATTGAGGAGGTTAAGGGGAAAAATGGATGTTCACCAAAAAAAAAAAAAAAATCTTTGCTGCACTCTGAAATTAAATTTTTTTAAAAAATAATCACCTCCACCCGCAAATCCTCCCACTGTAAACCAAGAACATCTATGTTTATCTTCATCCTGAGAGTCTGTGTTCACTCAAGCATATGGCACTGTCTCAGTTCGGTTTTGCTGGTAGAGAAGGCTAATCTCAAATCTTATGGCAACCAGCACAGAATTAGATCTTTTTCCCCCTTTTAGTGTCTATTGCTTCAGTGATTTGCTGCAGAAAAGCAGCATTTTTGAACCATAGACTGGTACAAACTCCTTTCAGAGAAGGAATAGCACAAAACTGACTCCATCAGCCATGATGTTTTCCCTCCTCTTCCAAAAGAATTTGCCTCTGGGGATAGCCTCTCATTTCCTTTCTCACTCAGTTTGCTGGAAGCTGGAGAGCCGCGGCTTTGCGTAGTTTTAATGGATTGCTCATCTAACTCACCCCATCCAGCAGTATTTCTAATGAGTCCCAACAAAAGTTTCTCATCTAATTCTCCCCTCTTTCAATTCAATTTCCTTGCTGCAAAGTAGGACTACAGAACTCAAAGTTACTGCAACATTTCCTGAAATATTCCTGGAATTGCTACTCTAGGAATCAGGATGTTTACAGGATTTAAGATTTACAAAGTTTGGACCTTTAAAGGGGTTTTTGATTCTGAGTATAACATGAAGCCTGCAAAAGCCATGAGTCAGATAAAGGGTATAAATCTATATATCAACCTTAAGATGGAGCTTTGGATGCCAGAGCCTCCAGGGCCTCGGTAGCATCTCAAATTCTACTCTTCTCTGGTGTGGTCACAATCTCTAAAAACACAATAAAAATTTGCAGCTAAGTGACACGGAATTGCCTTTTCCACAAAGGCCTGACTTTACTACACACCTACTCCAAGAGTCAGCAGAAGGACTCCACCTGTGGGAAGACCTGTGAATCCCCACACTAGACTGCAAGATAAATTAAAAAGTGCCTCCCCTCAACCAGTTTCTCCATTCCTTTTGATGTCATTAAAAACAAACATTCAATAATAGGGTCCTCTATTGCCTTTATCAAGATAATCTTCCCGAAGTGGTTATTCTCTTCAGATCTTAATTCGCTCTTTCCTTCAAGATAAATGCTTTTCTCATGCTTCCTTCCTGCAGTCCAGAGCAACAGAAGATCACTCCAGAGGAAAATGGCACACAGGAAAATGAAGAAACTGAGGGATGTGATATTATTCATAACAATATTACAGAGCTTCTCATATTCTCCACATGAAAAGTAGGCTCTTGTGCATTTACCACAAAAGCAGGAACAATAAGGCAAATCCTCTTAGAAAGAAGTCACAATCTGATTTCCCACCTCCTAATCAGATGATTACCTGTCAGTTCAGGAGCCTGGCTGGAATCGCACACGTATGCAATTCCTACAGCTCACAGGCTCAGTGTCCATGAAGCTCATTAGCAATCTAATGGATTGAAAGTAGCATAATCAGCTTCAGGGAGTGCCAACAAAATCATTTTGGAAAAGAGGAAAATATTTATTTTTTGTCTTTCAAAAAAATTCAACACAGACAACCAACTCAGGCAGAATTCTGACCATCAGGGGATAAATCAGTTTTCAGCTGCCGTGGACAGATAATGAGGACCTGCTGTTGATACAGTTGTGGAGGAAAGATTCGCTGGCCATTTTTTATTCCTACAGCAACGGCAGAAACTGGGTGCTGTTTATTATTATTTGTGACAGTGTTTCATGCAGAACAGCAGGTCCTCATTAAGAAAGCCACATTTACCACAAACATTCACCTCTCATGCAGAGATCAAGTTACAATTTGAGCTCACAACACATGAAAATCTACTTTCGCCTGTTCAGGAGGCAAAAGACCATCAGAAGGAATTAACATGCACATGCTACCACAGGCAAATTTTCTTCTTTCAAAATTACATCTTTTAAATTTCAGTAATATAGAGGATCACCACACAATTAGGAAGGTTTGCCTACCTAGTTTTCATTCAGGCCTTAAATGGAGCAGGAGAGGGCTCAGTAAAGAAGCAGAAGTCTTAGAAATCTGTGTTACTTCAAAAGCACAAATATGTGAGCATCTCTTCAGACAAGGATTCAGAATTACATAATAAAGTTTATTCTGTAATTAAATACAGACCAAAATTCAGGGCTGTGTATAAGTTGCAGATTTCAGTCACTAAATGAGAGCATAGGAGATTCCCTCTCTGCGATAAAAGCAAAATGGATATGCTCACTAACAAAATTTTCAGAAAATTTTAATATTTAATTGTTAAAAATCTCATACAACAGAGGCAGGGTGCAGTGGAGGAGAAGACACAAGGGATTTGAATTTCTCCTCTTTCCAGGAACAAACACAGAGATTTTCAGGAGAAAAGCAGTTAACTGAAAATCCTTGCATTTCCTTGCTCATAAACCTATCTTACATAACAAAACCATTGCAGCTCCATCAGATTGTAGTTGCACAGTTAACATCACCACTCTTACCCAAGCTAAGTGGAAACCAGAAAGCAGACTAGGTTAATGGGCATGTTTTACCTCCAGGAAAAAAAAAAAAAAAGAAAGAAAAGAAAAAAAACTACGATAATTTTTGAGATTGGAGCACTCTGTAATTCAGATGTATGACTCTGCCTCTCCTTCTGGCCTATACCTTATTTTATCTCAAGTGTTTTATTCAGATTACTTTCAGAATATTTGGATAATACCTGATGTGGATACATAGTGTTCAGAAAAAAAAGCCCTGCTAATCTTTAAGGATAGTGTCAATAATGCATCTTGTGCATACACTTCTAAGCAGCTGCACATCATCTTGGCCATACATTGTGCCTTCAGCAGAAGTGCTGCTAAAAGCCCTGTGTAATGACAGCTAACAATATAACCTTCAGTTATGCCATTTTATTGGAAGTTACCAAGGAAGCACAGGATACTGCAACCCACTTACATTATACAAAATATTACTGTGTGCACCATGTTAACAAGGGACCACAGCTCTCTGCAATAAATACTAGCTTTACCAAACAAGACCACATCTAGAGGAAGTCATTGTAGGAAATCATACAGACATTTTAAATTTAATGAAAATGCAACACTGCAGGACTAAACTATGATCGTGGTATAAGGACCAGTGATCATATGTTCCAGAATGCTGCTACTGAAACTCTGGTAAAACCCAATAATTTATCATGGAGATTTAAAGGTAGAATCGGCTGAGAGAAGTCTGAAGGAGGACTTTAGTATTTGGATAAGCAGAAACTACACAATAGCGAGTTATAACTAAGATTTATGCAAGAACAAACACAGTAGCTAAAAAAAAATAATAATTCTTTTTAGGAGGCATAGGTTTTAACAAAAGATTTGGAGTGATCACATCATGTTTACTTTTTTGTTTCCAATGATCTAGAGACATGGATCACCTATGCAAACAGTTCAAATCTTTTTCCATCAAAAATTCCATGCATAACACAAAAATCAAAAGTATTAAGCCAATACTCACTGTTTACTTTGAGATGGAATCACTTTCAGTTACTAAACATATTCCACAAGATGTCTTTATTTTTAATTAATGTTTTTTGTGATCCCAAACTGTGCAGGAACCATACCATCCAAGTGTCCTATAAAAGCTAAAGTCAAACATTATTCTGTTCAACTTTGTTACATATACTGGGTAGCCAGTCTTTCTTTTTTTTTTTAAATCTTGCATAACTTAACTATAAAGTTTAGTTGGTCACAGTGCAAATAATGGCACTAGATGAACACACAAGGAAAATTAAAAAAAAACTCAACTATGACAAAACCACATTACACTTTTCCCAAATTTGCACGCCTATAACAAATTTTCTAGAAACTTTGTCTTGGACATGCAGGAGAGCTTTTTGTACTCCAGGAGATATCAGCAGCAGTGTCAAAGACTAAAAAAGTAATCTATATTGCAGAATTGTTTTCAAATAAACAAAAGAACAGTATAAGCAAAAATGTTATGGCCACATCTACCAGTGCCAAATGGTTTGAACAGGCCATATATCTGTAGTTGAGGAAAGTCATTTCCTCATAAAGACAGCATAATTTAACATGTAGCTCGGCAAATAATGAAGAAAATCAAATCTGTTAAATAGTAATTAACTTGCAATTAACTCAAATTAGTCAAGAGTGTGTACACAATGGGTGATGGAGTCTGTGGTGTATTAGAGTGAGAGTAATTGCCATATAAAGCTGAAATCGAGGAGAAGTTCACAAAGAGTGAGTATAGTTAGGAAGAATTTTTCCAAGTTGAACATAAGGATTGAAAACCAAGATTGAACTCCTAGTAGGCTTCGGAAAATGACTCAACAGATTAAGGAGAGAAAACAAACAATTACTGGGAAAAGATAAGATATTTAAAGTAGCACAGAAAGTAAGAGACAGCTGACAAAAGACATCACCACAGATTACAACAGCTTTGTATGGGATGAAAACCCATAAGGGAGTCTGACTGATTATGAGTGATGATAGGAAATATCTAAAATGAAGAATTTCATCAGTTTCTTCAAATGAATGACAGACGACTTGTATGGTGTTCCACCTTGAGGAACAGTCCTGAAAATCACCACTGACCTGGTTTCAAGGGGAACAACAGAACAGTTGGTTTACGAGCAGTTTGTTACAGAAGATCTAAAAGGTGGCGGCGGCATGCAGGATAAATCAGCAGCAGTATAATTGGTACAACATGGGATGAAAAGGTATTGATATAACAAAACACAACTGCAAATCATCAGAATTACTCAAGGGGTATTTCAATTCAAGGTTGCAGGGGAAGGAAAGGCAAGTTATCACTGGAAGGAGAGGAATAAGGATATCTTATCATATGGGAACCTGCCCTTTATGCTTAGGAAAGAATAAGGGTTAGTAACCGATTATTTGTGCAAGTATTAGGAAAATGCCTTTTATTTCTCTACAAAGCTTTGGAGAGCTAAACAAGATATACTGAAGTAGAAATGTAAAATATATCTAAAATACACTGGGATAAAAATGGCTACAAATTGCCAGGGAGAGCTAAGAGCTGTGAAGACATAAAGCATGATAATAATGACAGATTTTATTTAGTTCTCATATAGTATAGTTTGGCTACACATCATGTTTGGTGGACACACTAAACCACAAAGAATAGCTTTTTGGAGTGGCTAATGAAAAAAGTCATGAGAAGCAATTCTTGAATTGGCTCTAGATTTGAGATGAAGTCATCACAGAAAAAACTCTAGAATAGACACTACTCCACATTCAGATATAAAATTGCTTGTATGAGAGGGGGGAAAAAAAGGCAAAAAGAAACCCAAAAGGAACTCACAAGAGGTTTAACTTGAAAGGTTAGCTTGCTTAACTTGAAAAAGTAGAATGATACCAAAATGGAGAACCTAGTTAAAAATAAATTAAAAAGAATCAGCTAAAATTTTAAAATATTCATATAAATATTTTAAAGCTTTCTTTTTATATAAACTGGCGTAGAGACTCTTTAAAGGCACCACAGTAAAAGCTCAGAGTACATGTATATTACCTATCAAAAATAATTTCAAATCGGGTTCCAAAAAAAGTCAGGGTGCTCAAATTGCAGAGTAAAAGAGGCTATTAGACATGAAAAGAAGTCCTTCGAAAAGCAGAACTTGCATCCACCTGAGAAAACTGAAAATAACAAACTCTGACAAAATTAACATAAAACCAGAATCAGGGCAGGGAAAAAAAAACACAACAACACAACAACAACAACACAAAACCAAAAAAACACCAGAAGATTTCAAGAACTAACTTGCTAAAGACATAAAAATGAAAAATACTAAGGTTTTCAAATACCAACAAGAAGCAGCAAGCCTGTTTGAGCACATGGAGCTGATGGATGTGTGTGAAAACGCACAAGGAAGGCAAACTGAATGAATCCTACACATCCGTGTTTGCCATAGAGAAGCTTACTGGTATTTCTGGACTGGAAAGATTCTCCATGTAGCGTGAGTAGAAATACATCCTCCAACTGACCTATCAATAGAGAGCCTTTGGAATAAATTGAGAGAATGAACAGAAACACATGGTATACACCCAGTGATTCCAAAGGAGTTCACATACAAAATCTGTGATTATCTAACTGTGGTTTGTAACCTACAATTTAAATTCGTGTTAACACCAGTAGAACAAAAGCTAATAAGCACAGTATCAGGATACCAGGAAATCTGACTTGTGGAACAGGTATATTGGTAGAAACTATAACGAGGGACTAAAATTTTTACCTCATTGATTAAACACCAAAGATTTTTGAAAGAGTCAACCTCCTGGAGGGAAGCTGGGTGTCTCAGGTCTCTCAGTAACAGCAATGAAAGAACGGTGATCCAATCAACACAGTGCACTTGTGTTTCCCCAAAAATCTTCTGACATGGTCTTTCACTGAAGACCGTCATGGAATAGGAAGGAAGGTCGCCTTGTACATCAGTAAGTGGTAAAGACAGGAAACAAGGGCCAGGAAATACCCTTATATGTATATTGTTATCTGCACAGATTTTCAGATAGGCTTTATAAAAGCAAACCCTGAAGTGTTCCTCATTATAAATTTCACTCTGGTGTTTAAAAGCAAGTCTTACAGAAGCAAGCGACATGCTAACGCATCGATCCCTGAAAGCAGCTGCACCTCCTCATCTATCATTAGCTACCTTCCTAAAGAAAATAAAAACTCAACCCAAAATAATAACAAAGTGAAACCAGCATAAACAATTTCTGTCTGTGCTACTGCTGAATGGAGGAGTCAGATCTGGTTGTTTTTAAGAAGAAATTATGCTAATTTAAACAAGAAAGCTACAGTAAGAAATAAATTGTTGCACATCTTACTCAGAAACATCACATAACAAGGTCATTGTGGCTGAGGCAATTATTTTGGCAAATTGTTGTGGAGAGACAAGAGCTAATAACACAAGTTACAACTAGTGAATTGCATGTATGCGTCTCAACACTTAACGAATAAAGAAATTTATTTCTGTAAATTAGCAACACAACAAACAAGGCAGTATTCTATATAGTTATCACTGTTCAGGCATCAGCGTTTGCCAGAAGATGACATCTTGTTATTTGAGCGATAGGTTTTTCTTGATCTTGTTATGTGCATTCAACCCAGTACCATCTGACCACTCAAACAGCTGCTACAGCAGAGCAACACCTGTAATTCCTCAGCGGATGGAACTGATGTATCAGATACTCCCCTCTCTGAGGGCACCACATAGAGAAGATGTGAGTCTACGAAGAAAAAAACCACAAACCTATGATCATTTTTAACCACAAATACATCCACCATACAGCCTTCTGCTCATATCCAGCCTGAGAATGAGATCCTGGCTAACAGAAGAATCAGCCCCATTTCAGCAGGCTAAGCCATGCCAAAAAGAAGTTTGAGGCAATGACTGCACCATAGCACTGCCCCACAGGTGTAAGGAAGAAAGAAGATGCTAGGGCTGGTCTCAGGAAAGCTATTTTGCAGAGAAAGAAATGCACAATGCTCGCTTGATAAACTGGGAAACACTGCTAGGAAAAAGAAAGGGAGCTGAAAGTGCTTCAACCACTACAAATGACAAAAATCTCATCTGTCTAAAGACTCTGGGAAAGGAATATAAAGTTTTAAAGCAGAAAGAGAGTAAGAGGAAGTAAAATGCTTGATCCACAGCTCAAGGGCAGACTGGAAACAATTCTTCTACCTCATGCAGACATAAAATTGCTAGAAGGATGTTCTCATAAACAAAGTGCTGGAGGCCATGCCATCGTCCACCTCCTCCTGTTTCCCTCTACATCTAAGGAAGCCAAGTACATCTCATAAAACAGAAGATGCACACGTTTCGGGAATATCCCAGAGGCAAAAAGAAAGAATAGCGAAACAGTAACAGCTTTCAGAGCTAGAGATACAGCTTCTTCTATTTAGGTTAAAAATCCTCTAGGGCCTGTTCTTAGTTCTGATTTCCACGTACTTGCTGCCTTTTCCACAGCTTCATTATTCAAAGAAAATAGCTAGGTTTTACTAAGGTTGGCCATTGGGGGCAAAATTCAGCTGCAGCAGAAAGTCAGATGAAGGTATTTGCACCACGTAAGTTCCAATCACGCTCTCTGGGGCACCACTTAAGTACCTATTAAACCCTCTGGGCCTGAACAGGATTTAAATGAAGGAACAGAGACCTAATCTTTTTTTCTCTCATTCTCTTCTGCCCTGCAAAGCGTTTTACATTACAATTTATTCATCATTAACGGTTGTCTAGCTAATCATTGCAAACACTTTCACACTTTGTTTTGAAAAGGTCTAAATGCAGCTTGCTAATGTTTTAAACAAATCTCGATGCCTCCATTCCCCTGGATCAGCAGAACAAAGGGAATAAAGCTGAAGGTGGAAAAATAACAAGGCAACCTCAGAATAGAGCTAACTCAAGATTTTCAGTAAAGAGTGGAAAACCGATCGAAAGGCTGAAGGTCTCCACACAGAACAACTCTCCTGCCTTGCCGCTCATATGATTATGTAATATCATAATAACAATAATAACAATGTCTGTGAATAGCTCATCTGCACTGAAATACAGAGGCGTGCTCCTCTTTAGGCCGATGCAAAACTTATAAAATAATAAAAAAGGTCAGTTTCATCCATTAATTTATTCACACAATTGTCCAAGATTTAGCTGACAAAAGCAGCCAAGTAGACCCTGATGTTTTTTTAATATCCATACGAAGTGACACTCAGACAGATTTAGTGCTTGATTTAAAGCAAACTGATGGCTAAGTTATACGTTTAGATAGGGATGCTGGGGTAAGGTCAAACCACTATCATTAACATCCCAAGGAGGAAGGATGATAATTACTAATGCTTAAAAGCACCAGCAGTCTACTGACTGCATGGATTTTCTCAGACTTTTGTTCAGCCAGTTTCTCAAGTAAAAAATAGCATTCAAAGACTTTTAGCTCACACAATGTAAGCCTCACTCATTAGTAATCCTTGGAGCTTGACTTCATTTGAGCCTGTTCTGGGTCTGGATAGCAATTAGTATTGCCCTCCAGGTAAGGGAGTGTAGATTTATTCCCCAGAGGTGGTTTAACTTCCTCAACCTACTTTAAAATTAGATTTACTCTGTTACAAATCGTAAGTGTTAAATGAGTAAAACTATTAAACAAGGAATACTGCTGGGCTAAATGGCTAAGCATTTAATGGTTTACCACAGTATTACCATTTTTATGGTCTATTAAAACAATTGGAAGAATATCAGCAGTATGAAGAATCAAGTAATTTATATACAAGTTTGATAAAGTACCGTATGTTTGAGCAAAAAGTGAGCTCATTTTCTTACACTTAAAAAAATTAGAGGAAGAGATATTTAAAAGAAAAGGTTCCTTTAGAGCTGAAGAACATTTATTTTAAACTGAATTCGTAAAAGGATGTACACCGTATATCTTGTTGTCAAGATTTTGTTTTATGCAGCTTGTTATAACCAAAATGCAGATGGTCTAAAGAGATATCACCAACCAGAACAGCTCAAATAAGACATTAAAAACATGACTCAAATCTAATTCATTTCTGTGCGATGGGCTCATCTCTCCTCCTTTGCTCCCCTAGTTAATGTGGGCACCAAGGTCATCAATATCTAGAATTACTCTACAGCATTCTGAGTCTTTGCATGGTTGAAACTTGGAAATAACGAAATCCTTGGTACAATGGTTTCCAAGAGTTCTTCCAAGAAATTTAGGGTCCAAGAAATCATATAGCAAGCCATCACCATAACTTTTTTTTTAATAAGTCAACTCAGATATATTTTATTCAGTCAGTTTATCACTTGCCCTTGACTAAACTTTCAAGTAAGTCTTGCCTGTTTTCTTGAAAATATCTCCAAAAATACCAAACAAACAAAAAACTTGAAAAGAGAAACTGTCATATTCCTTCTTTACTGACCTTGCAACAGAGAGTTTTGAAACTAATAAGAGAAATGCTTGATTTGCAAAGTTTGGGAAACTGCTCCAAAAAAGTTTTCTTCTTTGATTAGCTTACCACAGCAAAGTCCCATCAAAAGTTATACGCCTCCAAAAAATTCAGAGCTTACAAAAGCTGCTTCAGGGACTTACCAGGGACCAAAAACGATGCTAATAACAGATAGTAACACCAATGCTTAAAGCAAATTACATAATTGCACATAAAACCACCTCTTTGAAGAAAAACACTGGCCTGGTGAATATTGTCCTTAATAACCTCCCTCTGAAACAAATCTAGAAGTCTTTGCTTAGGCATACGCAAACATTAACCAGAAAAATCTGAGTTCGACATCAAAGTAAAAGCATTACCTAAAGAGCTCTGGTTACACTCTGCTCAAATGTGCAGGCAGGTAAACATGGAAATACATGGGCAGAAAGTGCCACCAGAGGGTTTTTTTGGGTTTTGTGGATTTTTTTTAAACAAGAAGCATAGGGGTGAAGACATCCATGACAACAAAGAACTTCCTAATAGAGATCATCAACTACCTGGGTCACCGCTGACAACAGAATCACCAGAAACAGAACAGACAGTTTGGCCTGTGGTCAGGTATTACCAAATTTCCAGTAAAAAAAAGCAATAATTGCAATAATTTAAAGGTAATTCTATAACTTTCAAAGATATTTCAATTTTCCTGTTTTAATTGGGAGCACTGAACACCTTGATAATACTACCTTAAACACCAATTACATTGTACACAGCATTCATCTCTGAACTTGTTGTTCTGTGTAACGTTAACCCATAAGTGTGATGAGCCTTCACATACACTAACAGCCAACTCAAGACCGACCCACATCCTGGAACCCCTTGAAGCACACAGAGCAAAATTCGCACAATATCTGAGTGGTACCTGAGCAACAGCCAACTCAGCACAGAGAAATAACAAGCCCTGCTTGGGAGAAAGGGATACAGGACCAATAGCATATAAAGTGCTGTCACAGGACTGGATTGCAGGAGCCAATAGGCTGGTAGAAGTATTCAGTTCAACTGCTTGCCTAACATCTCTGAGAATTTAAGTCATCTCACTATACGAAATTTGGAATCATCACCTGCAAGATTTTCACTCTGTTTTGCAAAGTGAGAGGAACAATACAGAATGCCTTTTGGCAGGTTGAAAGAAAATGTTGGCAGAAATATCAGAGTTCTAAAAATTTCCCTCTCTTAATAAAAAACTTCATTTAAAAAGTATCAATTTTCATCATCTTCTAACTTAATCCACGCTTATCAAGTACAGCCTTACCGTTGTTGGAACTAAAAGGTTGGGAGTTTTTTGAAAAAGACAAGGTATCTCAAAGGAAGTTATTTACTTTCCAGACTGTAAGCCTTTTGGAAACTAGAACTCTTTCTCCTGCAGTCATAGCGAGCAAATACCAGTTTGGCACTAATTCTTGCCATGCTGTCATAAAATAGCCACTAATCAGTACCTGAAAACTATGACAACTAGTATTTGTCAGGCTACACTAACTTTAGTTTGTAAAATCGAAACAGCTAGGCCAGGAACTCATGTTCTACGCTAGTATAATTGCTATTCTTATAAATCCATATGTTGAAAAAAGGGGAGGGTAGTTCTTTCCATTGCCCCCACCTCAATAGGTCAATTTTTAGTAGTGATAGTGTCAACTTTGGATTTTTTTTCCTGAATAGCATTTATGCACGAATAGAACTAAGTTCACCAGGTGACATCATCACATAGCCAGAATGGTGTATTTCAATTTTTAGCTGGAGTTGGGAGTTGAAAGCAGGTGCTTGGGCAACCCCAAGCACAAATACAGGCTGGGCAGAGAACAGATTGAGAACAGGAGAAGGACTTGGAGGTGTTGGTTGATGAGAAACTTTTACCAGCATCCATGGTTAACACCTAGTCTATTCACCTGCCTTTGGCTTACTCCAATTTACTCTAACTTTTCATCCCAGTAGTTCAGCTGAGCAGCAACACTCTAGCAGTCTGAAGGGCCTCCTCCTTTATCTGTCTCTGCAATTCATAGAGCCCAGTACATAAATTTGATTGATGGCTATATGAAAAACCATTAGTACTTATACACTTTGAGAATATGTGGATTTTCAGATAGCTTGAGTGAGACAGAGCTGGTCAATATTGGAAACAAACTTTGAACACTGGAAAAGGAACACCAGTTTACAAGGGCTTTTGGTAAATCTGTTCACCACTGATTCTTAAAGCATGATCTTAACTGGGGTACCTGGTTTCTCCCAGTATAACATGTGGGATCTTATTTTATTTTTTCCTTTATCTCCCAAAGGTATGAGAAGCATTTATCACAGTAAGGTAATTCTGTGAGACTTCTTTGTGATTTATTTTTTAATTTCTTAGAGGATTTATCGGATTCATATTTTCTATTTTGTTTGCGGCAGGAAAACAAAACAAAAACCCCCTTGCATTGCAAAAGAAAAAAGCAAGGCATGAATGTCCTTAGCGCCTCTCAGACTGCTGCACCTCAAACAAACATTGGAAAACTTCCAGATTTATAAAACAAAGACCCCAGTATGTGTCTCATTAAGGTAGGTATATGTGAGTAGCTGACAATTTGAAACTTGAAATATGGCAAGTCCATAGCCCATGGATAGTAACTACTCATGTCTTCACATAGCAAGCGACCTTCAAAATCACATGGATGATACTACTTCAGTGCAATCAGTGAGTTTTCTGACTCTGCTTTATACTTCTTTGCTTTGTGGTTTTAAGACAAGTGTTTGATGTCACTTGAAGATAGATTTTTGTGGTGTAATACAGATAAGGGTTAGGCTGAGCTTCTGTTCTCCGTTACAAAGAAAATCCTTCAGACACAGTCATAAAACAGCAGGAAGGACACCTACTGTCCTTATACATTCAGATCATAATGTCTTTGCCTCTTTCTAGACGATTTTTCCCTAGCAAAGTATATCAGATAAGATCAGTATCATCATCAATACCATCACCGGGAAGCTGCTGGCAGCATACCAACTGTTAATTAACCCCAGCACTGTCATACCTGATTACTTTGAAAAGTACTTTAGAACTGTTGAATTAAAATAAGATAAATAAGGATAAAACATTTAACTAATATTGAAAAGACTACTATCTCCACTATAGGCGTGAAAGGCACTCTTTCTACCAGGGAAGAGGGAATTGATTTAGAGACAGCTCAGAATTTAGACCTCCACTTCACACTGAGCTTAAGATAAACCTCCTCTTGAGAGCTTGGTAAAACCAAAGGTATGTGTGGAGAGGATAAAACTGTACTACACTGAGGACCAAATACATAGGAGGCTTCACATGACTAAAAGGATTTGTGTTGCTCCTGTAGCAGCACCTACATTGTGCATAGCAGATAAAAAGAGAGGACAGAGCAAATACACGCCCTGCTCAGGTGAACGGGTAGAAGCAGAATTGGATGGGTACAAACCGATGCCTTGGCTTCACCTTAACCTAATTGCATCTTGTTAGCATTTTGAAGAACATATGCAGAACTGAGTAATAACTCATCTTTTTTCCCAGCATCATTTCTAGGATGGTATTTTCCACTTAAATCAGTGGAGCAGGATTAGAGAGCACAGAACAACACTGCTACTATGCACAATGTCTTAATGTTTCATTCCAGCGTTATGTATCATCAGATTCAGAGCTTTGCAAGAAAGTAACTTTCCTGCCCTACTGAAAATGCAAGATTCTGAAATACAAATTTCTCATCCTAGATTTTACTAATGAGCAAATTAATTAGATAGTCAAAGCTTAGTACCTAAGCCAACTAACATTAAAAGATTGACATTAAAAGATGTTAATTCTATAGAAAAATATTTGCTATAGAAAAAGAAAATTTAAAAGTATTTTTTTCCAAAAGTGGAGAAGCAAAAAGAAAGGAAAAAATTTGTTCAAAATTTATTTCTTTGTGAGAAATAAAAATGGAACTGTTCGAATAGCTCAGAGTTGCAAGTGGGCTGAGAGCACAAGCACAGCCCAAGCCAGGGTACAAATTCTTAGCTAAAATGATGGAAATTTAGCTCCTCAGAACCTTTCTTGAAGGTGGGCCCCAGGATTTAGGATGCTAAAACCTGGGCAGGAAAATCCAGCAAGAGAATTGGCAGGAGTACAGGAAAGTTCCCCTCACCTCCCCAAACACTCACTTTGTGACTGATCATATTTTATAATTAAGTAATATTAATCAAATATTTCATAAATAACTCTGCTGTCTGTACCCTTAATTTCAGTCACAATTGTATTTTAACATGTGATACCTTGGATCCTGAATGACATAAGCCATAAGACACCAATACTTGAATTTCTTTTCATTGTAAGATTTCCTACCCTTCACTTTCATTGTCTGGCCTGCTGCTCTTCAGGCACGGACAGGGTAAATTGCATTGCTTGAACTGTTTCCATTTTTGCCATATATTAAAAATATAACAGTCTTGTTATATGGCAGTCAAGGTTTCCTATATATATTTGATTTTTTTTTTCCACAAACTTCTGCATATTGGGTCTTCTTTGGTTATTTTTGTTCCTCTGAGCCAACAAGGTGCAGCATGAAACAGCAGCCAGATTCAGCAGCAGGTCATTCTTTTGGAACATCTTTTGGATGACTTCAGATTTTGCTGTCTCCCTGTTTCATCATCTAAATAATAATATCTCACCAGACTGTTTCAGACTGTCATATTTCTTTGGTGTTAAAAATTTATACGAAAAAAGGACAAAGGAAATGGAATTGTCTAAAGCATTCCCTAATCACTGAATCACCTCTGAATCCAAGGAGAGAATTTGCTTAAACAAGAATTGATCGAATATCGCAGAGATCATTATAGTCATTCTAGACAAGTCCAAATTGACTAAGAGGTTGGAGAGCAAAGCAAAATACCTCCCACACTTAGATTCTTTGCTTGCCCTTCATCTCTTGCTTGCGTATAATTTCAATGTTCAGGGTAGCAAGCACATTGTGGGTTTTTTTTCATCCTTACTGCTTAGAAGTATAAGAAAAGGGGAAGAATAATTTCAGAAAAACAAAGTAGATTTTTGAGATCATCTTCTGATGGCAATCTCCACTACTACTGTAATATTGTGTGTCAAAAAATTTATCCTTACTCTTGTCAAAATAGGCAGCTTTATAAAGCAGTGTAATAAGGCTTTCCTCAGTATAATGAGATGAGATTTGGCGAGGAGAGGGTTAACTGAGGAGTGGAATATAGATGCAGGGGAGAACAGGAAGGCTGAAAGGAGAAATCACTTAGGAGACAGTAACTAACCTGACTATACAAGCTGTATTTCTCAAACCTCTGAGGGCTAATGGGAAAAGCAGCTTCGAACAGTTTGCACACTGGGGATGAGTGCATCCTGAGAGAAGAGAGAGGAAGTCAAACCAGATGACTTCCCAAATAAAGCTTGACAAGGAACCTTTAATAAGCTGAAGAATCTAAGGACCAAAAACTTCACAGTAGCATTATAGGATGAATAAGGTTGGTGCACAACTGAGCACAGAATAGCTCCACTGACTGAGAAAAACCCTTCACAAGATATAATTAGGAAATGATGTATCAAAATGAAAGGAATAAAGGAGAAGTATTTGATACTTGTTATAGTATCAACAGAGCTCTTTTAACCACGATAGTGCTGCCCAACTATAAAGAGGCACATGTCAAATAAAAGTTTCTAATGAAACTACTAAAAAATAAAAATAATTTTTAAAATTGAAAATTCATGCACCCGTAAAGGGGGGGTGCAGGGGGGGAAAAGCACCTAAACTCCTCAAACCTAAACAAAAACAAGTTTGAAAGATTAGGTTCACCAGTCAGGTTAACTCTTACTTCTTCAAAGTTGTCTCTATAAAGACATAATTTCTTTAAACACGTATTCCAATAGCCCAGACTCTGACTAACATTCAAATTAGAAACTGAACAGGAGAAAGCCAAACATCAAGCAAAAATCCAGCAGTTACACAAAGCACTAATGATCTATTACTGCATTTCACAAAGGGTAAAGAGCTTAGGTATTCCATTTGCACAGGAATATTCCAAGTTCCCAGTGAAGTTTTTCCATCTTGAACTTGCTTTCTGAATAGCAACATGTGCAGCAATGTTTAAGGTTTCCATTTTATCAATAGAAGTAATTTATTTTGGAGTAATTACCATGTGTTCATAATCCCTGCAGGCTTCAGCAAATCTTTGGATTTTACAAGAGACTGACTGAAGACCGAAAAACATACATTGAGAACAGTGAATATTATCTGGATTGAAAATAAAAGATGAATGCATTCTACCCGAAATTCATGCCTTTTCTCAAAAAAGAAACTGTTAACACGCAGTGCACAATAAGGGACTTGAAGACATTAGTTTACTACAAAAAAATCTTAGTGACACTCCCGCTTTAAGGTCTGGAAACAGTGACAGCCATGAGCACATTATTTTTAAAATTCACTTTTGTAAGATTACCAGATATCAATACAAACAAAAGTTTTGTCACAAACATGTATCTCTTGTTCATGTTGCAAACATGGTCACCTTCAGTTTGGGAATTTTTCACTGACTAGCCTCCTTTGAAAGCCAATTAAATTGCTTTCAATTCAGCTGAGAAAAAGAAAGCGGTCGTTTGTTCAAATGGCCTATTTGGAGGAACTTCAGGATTGATCCTTTTTTCCATTATACCAGCTTTCCATCAATGCAACTCTGATAGTGTCAATGTAGCTACACTGGCAAAACACTGGTTTAACGGAGGAGAGAATCAAACCCTTCACTTGTAACAACTTCTGTCAAGAGACTAGACTAAGTCACTTTAATTGAGTTCCTCTCGCTTTCATTGTGCAGAAACAAAGGAGGAATAAAAAGAGATCAAAGAGCCCTTATTTGGAACTAACATAATTGTGTTCCTTGGAGAGAATGGAGAGCCTGAGATTACTGAAAGGAGATAGGCTCTGAATATATAAACTTGACAACAATGAAATTAGAATGTTTTAAGGAAAAAAAAGGCACAGAGATATTTATTGTAACCTTTCATCATTTTGTAATCGAAGTAGTGTGTGTTCTAGTGTCTATTTCACTATTATATGATATGTCAGCTAAATTTCTCTTACATTTCGCCTTGTGGGAATAGGTTTCATCTATATATTACTTTAAACGACATTTCTAACAGATTGCAGTAGTCTGGAAAACTTTCATATCCTAATGAAATTTTAAGAACGGTTTTCTAGTCTTGTAAATTCTGTTGTCAGGGTTGTATAAAATGGGTGAATAACACTTCCCAGATCTGAAGAGATGGTGTGCAAGGGAAAATTGCCATACAAAGTGTAAGTCAATGGAGGGGAAAAAAAAAAAAAGAAAAAAAAAAAGGCATTTGGCTCTCAAAGAATCAGCAAGCATATGCCCTTGCCTTTGACTTCATCACTTCACCATGCAAAGGTGAAAAAAAATGTCACAATATGACTGAATACGTGCACAATAATGAGAGTCCTGAAAGAAAATAACAGTAATCATGTACACAAACTATAAAAAAAGATTACTGTTTAGGACTCAAAGATAAAACTGAGGTTTCAAAGGCATCTTAGGAAGTTAAATACCCAAATGCTTTTCTGGAGATCTGGGAATGCAACACCATGAAACAATCAGCCTTCAAACACCTGGCATTTAAAACACCATTCATAAGACATGGAGAGGATTCAGAAAAGAACTGCACAGAACTGCACTTTGATAAATTTAGCAAATACACAATCGGTTCAAATACACAGAATGCGTGAAGCAGCACGGGCAATACACACAGTTCTAGCCAAATGTATGCTAAAATTAGTCGTGTAGGCACATCTAGTATTGTCAGTTGGAAATTTAACCCAAACGTGGTTTGGTAGATAGTTCTGTACTAGTAAAACGGTAAAGTAAAAGTTAACCATCACTAGGGTTCAGGACATCATTACTGCCCAAAAACAATGACAGAAAAGTCTGAAGGAAGGAGTGCTTATTAAGCAGCTAGTGAGATCCAGATGGCCAGGCAGGCTGAGCATACCCCACGGAGCACAGGCAGCGATCATTACACTCTCGCTCTGCTCAGAAAAGGCTGGCGGCCGTCTCTCCTTCCTCCCCTCTTTCCAGAGGCAGCCCCACACACCTTACGAACGAGAATCTAAACTTCTTTCTGCAAAGCTCTTCTCACTGTGGAGAAATCGAACTCGAGAAACACAAACAAAAAGCTCAAGTGACACACTGAACAACAGAAACAAAATAGAGTCCGTGAGTCATTTCTGGGTACAATCAATTACAAACAGAGCACGAGCTTTTTCATCAGGTCAGAACTGTCAAAACACACTGAATCTGCCAGTGTAGGCTAAGTGGAGCTACAGAGGCATGATAAAGGATTATCGGGTAGAAGAAAAGACTTTTTAATGTTTTGAAGACTGATAAGGAAACCATTGCTTGCAGCTATAGTAAAACTATTGCTTGCTGACATCCCTTCCAATTGTGAAGGCAGACTGCCTGGTACCATTCCTTTAAAGGTGTGGTTAGCATGAATTCTAGCTCCTCTCCAGGGTTAAATCTCTCAACAACATTGGAAAAAAAAAATCAGCCACATGAGAGAAGTAGCTGGGCTCAGTACAAAGCATGGCTCACAAAACAGGAAAAAAACCCAAACCATTAAAAAAACCTCCCAGATGCACAGAATAACAGAAAGGTGGCTTCACAGGACAGACAGCTAAAAGCACTTCACCACTGCATGAAAAGAAGATGGGGAGTTGGTGGCCCCAAGTCTTATCAGACAGTTTGTGTCTTTAACTGGATTACTCTCCCAGGATAACTTTTAACCCAGCTCTCCAGAGGCTGAGGGTGCTTCCAGCCTGCAATAGTTCACCTGGTTTGCACACAGGTTAAAAGAAGGTGTAGCTTAAATTTTGACCAGAACCTGTCTTTTTTGCAGCAAAGCTGAAGGCAAAAAATCACTGACACGCTGAAAGCCCTGCAATAGCCTTTCCCCGGTTATATGAGGGAAAACGGGCAGGAAGAAAGCGCATCCTAGAGCACAGCACCTATAGGACAATGCTTCTGGGAGCATATGTGCTGGTAGAGACAGAGGTACTATAAGAGAAATAAGGCTTAATTACGGGAATTCTTACACACAAGCAAGAATGGTTAGATCTGACAGGCTAATCTTGGAACAAGACCTAACCAGACATATTCACTGGAGTTGAATCCTCATTGAAGGCAACAGCAGAGTTAACAGCCTGAATTACCTTTTCCCACATAGAGAAATCAGTGCCGATTCAATAGCCTGGCCCTTTGGAGAATAAAAATGCAAAAAATAAAACAATTTTTTTTTTTTCCTTTCTATTCGCAGTGGTAAAGATAATTGAATTTGATACAGACCTCTTCCCAACATTAACTGTTAACTCTTGCATCATGTTGCTAAGGGCTGTTCAACAGACACACGTGCCATTCCAGAGTTGAATGCAGCGATACCTATAAATACAAAGGCAACGCCAAGGCAAGTTGCTCAGCAAAGATGCAAGATAAAAATAGGCCATGAGGAGGGAGCAGCTCCCCATTTAAACTTCTGCCTGGCTGGATAAGCATTGGTACAGAAACCTGTTCAAGAGGAGGAGAAACTGCTATAAGACTTACTTTCTCAGAGAAAACAAACCCACTTAATCAGGATTGCTGTTGTACCTGAAGAGGTATAATGATAGGAAAGGATCTTTCAGAGGCTGAATCCTGACAAGATTCAGTGTTTTCTCTTGGAGGCAGGAACAATTCATCTCATTATTTTAATATAGTCAATTGTATAAAGGTTTTCCTTTAGACTACTCAGTGGAAGACTTGTCATAAATTCACGAGGCCAAAAGAAAATACCACAGTACATTTTAATACATTTGCAAATGAGGAGACAGACCAAGGAGAGAGGCTCAACGCTGGAATTCATTAAGGAGGGTGGGTTACTGATACTGGCATGTGATCACTCACCAACATTTAAGAATAACGGTTTGATCTTAGCTAATATATCAGGATAAAAATTGTGAATTAAAAGCTTGCCAAACACATTGTGCTATGTACACATATCCTTCACAGATCCTGAGGGTTCTTATTAAGATGTTTGAAAAAACATTAAAACACCCCAAACCCTAAAAAATAAAAACTATAAATGAACAAATTGCCTACCAGAGTTCCCTCCTCACCCCTCCCCAAAGTTACAGAATTGCTTTGCAGTAGCTTTACTGCATTGAATTACCCAATTATCTTCTAAATTATAAAAGGCAAATCTTCACCACCAACTGTTCCTAGGACTGCCAGGATGTGCAGTGTTGCAAAACTGTAGCAAAAACGTAAACAAAGGAGCCCCACTGAACAGGGAGGCAGGCTGTCCACATATGCCAATCCCAGCGGCTTCAATCAAAGGAGAGATTGTTTCACAAATAAACTAAGTCAGTGCAACTAATAAACTCCTGCTCTAATTACTGGCTGCAGATGTATCAACTGAAGCAAATGAGACGCAGGCAGCCATTAATTATCTAATGAGGCCAGCAGTGTTTCTGATGAGGTGGGGCTGATTAAATATTAAACAGTAGCATATGGTGAGTGCCAAGAACAAAAGACTTGAATCTGACACTCTCTCTCTATATATATATAAATACAACATTGCATTAAAAAAATCCCCCTCTGCTAAGACAGAAGAGCAATCTCACTCTGAGAAAGGTAATTAGGACAGAAATGGAAGCACAAAACTCAAAGGGAGTCTAGCGAGATCTGACTTCTGAAGGTATAACTCAGATGAAAAGGTTTCACATTAAAGGGATGCCAAAAACATTTAGGCATTGCAGCAGTCATCTCTTTGTTTAACCCTTCTTAGTTGCTAAGACCTGCAATTGTTTCCTTTTTTCCCCTGTCCTTTTCTTCCCTTATCTTTCACTGGAAAAGTCCCCGGGCTCACTCAAATAGCATGAGCAATATCTAACAAATCCGTCCTTACAACACAGCCTACAATATTCAACCAAGAAATGGTAAGTATAAGAAGGGGAATGCAATCACTGAAACGTTATTAGGGCCAGCTAGGTATGACAGACTGTGAACTGAAGGAAGTCTAACCTTACTCACACAGATGTCAAGCCCACTGAAGCCAGCTAATCCCATCAGACTTAAATGGGCCACCCACAGCCAGCACACTAGAGAGCTTGAGATGAGCCACATGTGAAATTTGTTTTCCTCCTGTCAGCTGCTCTACCCTTCATCACAGACATCCAGTGGATGCAGCAACCCCTTGCGATCCAAGAATCCCCCCCTTTCCGAAGACCAGGGGATGCAGGACGCACCATGCTGAACTACTGAGAGCCTGTCCAGCTTCCAAGAAGCAATAAGCTACTGCTTTACTCTTCAACACTTCTGGACAGTCTGGCTGCACTCTTGCCCTTGTGCACCATAACCTTTCAATCTAACAACTCTGGGAACTGCCAGATATGTTGTAGGCTTGCTTTCCCCCCATGCAAATATGGCAAGTCAGTCTGATTTGTCCCAAACTTAAAACACATGGATCAGGCTCTTCAGTGCAAGTGATCTGTGCACTCACAGTAGGCAAAAACTTATTTCTGTGTTTGAAGCAGAAACTGTGATCCAGCTGCTGGAAAGCTCTGTCTGGGCTCCAAGGGAACCAGAAATTTTCAAGAAACTTGAGAAACCCTTTAAATCTGTCAGGACAAATTTGCAAAGATAGGAAAAAATGTTCAGATATAAAGTAGACTTATAGGAAGGGAAATTGTGTGTAGAATTGGCAATGGCTGCACGTTCTCAGAACCTTCTGAAGGCTGCTTTTTGGAACTCTTAATAAGCCAAACAGCATTTGCTGTTTATTTCGAAATATGCTCAGATGGCAGCCACTCATCACATTTTACATTGTTACAGTGAAAACAATGCAACTGTCCTACATCCATCTAATTTTTTAGCTGTCATTTGTATCATTTTTTTATGGAACGAGCCCATTTTTATACCAGGCCTTCATGTAGTAACACAAAGATTCAACAAGTCGTTATTGATTACCTAAAAAGAGATTAGATATTTGGAATACCTTTGCTATTACAAATGGTTTCCCTAAATATGAAAGAATGGTTCTCCCACATCTGCTTTTTTTTTCTTTTTTTTTTTTTTTTTTGATAATATCCTTCTTTATTATAATCTCCTTAATATCCATCTGCTACCCTTTAGGCTAAAGCTTCTTAAATTCAAATATAGGGCTATTTTTATCACAGAAGAATATGTAAAGCAATAGAAACATTTTAATGGATTTTTGTGCCTGTGGCCCTTTTTAGCTGAATTTCCATAATGAAATCCAGTTACAGACATTGGTGCTGCTACAGTTGGCTGTTCACACAAATAAAGAATGAACATTTCTGTCTTGTAAGCCAACCCAGCAAAATAGAGTGCAATAGCTACCTACAGAAACTACAGGATTTTTTTCCTCTGTTGCTGCTTTAGTATATCTGTATATAACTGTATTTTTACTCCAATAGGGCATAACAATCAAGATAAAGTCACAAGTCTACATTTAGGTTATAAATAAGATGTATAAAGTCATTTTCATAAGTAGTAACTAACAAAATGAGGATGCTTTCTTTTGTGCATAGTATTCAGGAACATCAAAATAGCCTAATAAAAACAGCTACATGCAACAACATTCACAGTAAATGTCTGTGTAAGCTGACTATTTGTATTAAAGGTCTGGAAAAATATTTTTCTAATAATACTTTAAGGGTACCAATTTTTCTCTACCAAAATATTTTATTATTCTCTTACAGCTGTAAATGGAGCTGAGCAGAAAACAGTTTCTTGTATCATAACATTCTTAAAATGTTTTCCCACTTCTCATCAGGAAGAAAACAAGACTTTTAAAGAGGGGAAACAGCATCAAGGAAAAGCAACAGCAAGCAGCCCTTCTCATGTAGGAATTCAAGCCAGTGGTCGCCAGCCTGGGTCCAGAGGAGAGGTTGCATAGGGATAGCCCATTTCTAACAAAGCCAGACAACCAGCACTCAGATAGAAAAGCCTTAGTAGCCACAAAAATATCTTTTAATTATTATTCATATATTAAAATACCACTTCTTCACAAACTGATCACTGACAATCTTGACTTTCATCATAACGCGACTCAGCCTTGTATTAGCTTGACTGAATTATGTGGATATCCCAACTGCTCAGCCATTATTATTATTTTTTAATCAGGTCCAAAGTATCTCAAAATGGGCACTTAAACACTGCAGAGATATAACAAATAGCAACATTCTCTGGAGCACCTGATAGATTTAGAAGCCTTTCTCACTTCTAAAACCAGGATGTCAGCATTTCTGTAATGTTTATCTTGGCAATTACTTATCAAATCTCATTTCTGTTTCCAGAAGCCTTCACCATTAATTGCCTCATAGTCTATACAAGGTGTGATGAGCCTCTGCATTTTTATAAATGCCCTTTCACAAAAAGAATGCAGCTTTAAATAACTCGTGATTGTTCTGTTGTAGGAGCTCACCATTTAACACTCATAATTCGATACTTCTATTTCAAGAATAATATTGTCTGAGATGCTAAATGCAGATAAGTCCTTTCATTCTGATTTGTATATCTTTAATTCTGAAGATTTAATTATTCTAAAACCAGCATCTACTTATTGTGACTGTTACCAAGTACATCACTCTCTTTCCTTTGTCTTGATGTGATACGTGCTTGTGGAAATTAAACTTAACATGCTTCCCTGAACTTACTGTTAGCTCTTTAAAGTTTTGCTCTGAAAATTTTACTCTACAGTGCCCTCATTATGCAAAAGTTGGCTTTTTAGCACAGCAGGCTGTTTTGCAGTTGCGATGAATATTCTACCATGTAAAAACAAGTGCATATGAGGAAATACCTGTAAACTTTCAGTGACGTTAAACACCGAGCAGCATCCAGCACTGCCTGCTGGGAACGTGGGGCCTTGGAGGCAGCAGCAGCAGCGCTGCTGGGGCACTGTGCAGAACTGAGCGCCAGCGCAGACAAAGGCGTTGGCACCCTCGCAACTCGCTCATGGCACAAAGGGAATGCACCACACAGGGCCAAAAAGTTAGTTTGCCCAGCTAAGGTTTTAAGAGTGTAACAGTCCAAGCCCTCTAATTAATATTAAGATGATAATGAGGCGTCTCTCCAAGCAGTTAACACATCGTTACACAGGAGCACCACCACCTTCTGCCTGGGATCTCGGCTGTGCCGCGCATCCCTGCGGCCCCGCCGCGACCCCGGCGCTGCTCGGGAGCGGGGGCCGGGACAGAGCGGGAGAGGCCGCCCGGGGGCAGCCCCCTCCCCATCGCCTGCCCACGAGCAACGGGCTGCGGCTGCCAGCTCGGCCCCTGCGCCCACCGCTTGCGCGGGGCCGCGCTTCAGCCGGCGGCGCGCCCGGCCCTGCCGCGCAAGGCGGCGCGTGTCGCTGCGCGGTGGCCGCCGCACCGGGCAGCCGTGCCCGCCGCACCGGGCCCTCGCGGAGCTTCGGGCAGCCGAAGGGGCAGCTCGCACCCGGCACGGGCGTTACGACCCGCCATCGCCCGCGCAGCCCCGGACGAGATGGAGCCTCCTGCGCAGCAGCGCTGCCGGGGCCGCGTTTGCTCGGCGGTGGCTTCATCCGTGCTTCCGTTCGGGTGGCACCAGTGGGCAGAGGTTTCACCGGTGGTCACCACCGAAAACCCTTTGGAAGAAGCTGCTACAGCTGAGTGCCTGGTTCTGCCACGCTCCCGAGTAAAGCTGCCGATGGGAACGGGGCCCTGAGTGCTCCCCATGCGCTCTGACTTTTTGGGATACCAGGCCAAAGCGTTCGGAGGACAAGAAGAAAGCTGTTGTCATCGGCCTTATACCAAAAACTAATGAAAAAAAGCGCCAAATTTCCTCTCTATCTTTTCTGTTTTTCTTTCCTGCTTTCTAAGTGTTTTCTGTATTCCTTTGTGGACGAAGAGATTTAATGTATTTTCAGAGGGACTCAGCTCCTGCAGGATCCTAAATTGGCTCATTTAATCTACATGGGTACTTGAATCCTCACTTAAGACATTAGTTAATTAAGCTACATTAAACCACACAGGCAAAAAAGAGGCTATGTTCAGATAAATTTAAGGGTCTGATTTTCTGATTTAAAACCACAAAGCAAAGACTTGCTGAGAGCCTAGCCTGGTGCTCCCTCATTAACTCAGCATATTGTGACATTTATAGTTCTCACTCAGGACTAGAAAACCAAGGAAAATAGGAGTTTAGAGTGGTGAAATGAAACTAGATAATGCTGCAGAAAAATAAAGTTTGTGTCCACATCATGAGCTTGCACAACAAGGCTTTGCCTTCGGGGCATTCAGAAATCTCTCTCATGCTTATGTGAATGTTTTCATGTTCACAAGGAGAATTTTTGTGCTGCCATTTGAAAGTCTCTTTTCTATAGGTGTTTCCATAATTCTGTCAGTAAGCAGAACTCACCGCTGAGTGAGCTAAATAACCACATCCAAAGAGAAAGTAAGCAGGCAAAATGAGTTTTTCCTGAAAAAATCTTAAGTTGGAACAAGATTATTTAAAACGTTCAACTAAGTTCAACTTAATAAACAAATACTGCCTAAGAAAGAGAGGCTGTACACAGATAAGTAATAAAATAAGTAAGGGGAGCAAAACCAAAAAAATAATTACTTGGCATGGGTCTGCATGTAAGTAAACGCCATGTTGAATGTGAGAGAGGAGTCTTCCCTCCTCTCCTGAAAGCTGCGTCCTGGCTTCAGGCATCCTTCTGGAGGTTAAACACATCCTTACTACTGAAGGGGCAAAAGAAGAAAACAAAGAAAAAACAGAAGAGAAAAAAAAGGAAGAAGGGAGAAGAAGGGAGAAGGGAGAAGAAGGGAGAAGGGAGAAGAAGGGAGAAGGGAGAAGAAGGGAGAAGGGAGAAGAAGGGAGAAGGGAGAAGAAGGGAGAAGGGAGAAGAAGGGAGAAGGGAGAAGAAGGGAGAAGGGAGAAGAAGGGAGAAGGGAGAAGAAGGGAGAAGGGAGAAGAAGGGAGAAGGGAGAAGAAGGGAGAAGGGAGAAGAAGGGAGAAGGGAGAAGAAGGGAGAAGGGAGAAGAAGGGAGAAGGGAGAAGAAGGGAGAAGGGAGAAGAAGGGAGAAGGGAGAAGAAGGGAGAAGGGAGAAGAAGGGAGAAGGGAGAAGAAGGGAGAAGGGAGAAGAAGGGAGAAGGGAGAAGAAGGGAGAAGGGAGAAGAAGGGAGAAGGGAGAAGAAGGGAGAAGGGAGAAGAAGGGAGAAGGGAGAAGAAGGGAGAAGGGAGAAGAAGGGAGAAGGGAGAAGAAGGGAGAAGGGAGAAGAAGGGAGAAGGGAGAAGAAGGGAGAAGGGAGAAGAAGGGAGAAGGGAGAAGAAGGGAGAAGGGAGAAGAAGGGAGAAGGGAGAAGAAGGGAGAAGGGAGAAGAAGGGAGAAGGGAGAAGAAGGGAGAAGGGAGAAGAAGGGAGAAGGGAGAAGAAGGGAGAAGGGAGAAGAAGGGAGAAGGGAGAAGAAGGGAGAAGGGAGAAGAAGGGAGAAGGGAGAAGAAGGGAGAAGGGAGAAGAAGGGAGAAGGGAGAAGAAGGGAGAAGGGAGAAGAAGGGAGAAGGGAGAAGAAGGGAGAAGGGAGAAGAAGGGAGAAGGGAGAAGAAGGGAGAAGGGAGAAGAAGGGAGAAGGGAGAAGAAGGGAGAAGGGAGAAGAAGGGAGAAGGGAGAAGAAGGGAGAAGGGAGAAGAAGGGAGAAGGGAGAAGAAGGGAGAAGGGAGAAGAAGGGAGAAGGGAGAAGAAGGGAGAAGGGAGAAGAAGGGAGAAGGGAGAAGAAGGGAGAAGGGAGAAGAAGGGAGAAGGGAGAAGGGAGAAGGGAGAAGGGAGAAGGGAGAAGGGAGAAGGAGAAGGGAGAAGAAGGGAGAGGAAGGAAAAAAGCAGGGGTGGAGAGAGGGGGGAAGAGGACCCCACGTAAAATTCTCCCTGTGTACAGATTCATTCTAACTCTTGCCTTTTGCCATGCCTTTAGTTTAGAATTAATCAAACTGGTTTTGTTAAGCGTATAAAGACATGACAAGACACATGCTGTTTGTGATCTGTATAAAGAGTTAGGGCTGTAAGAGATTTAGTGAGAGAGATTTTTCAAAGGAATTTAGGAGTACAATTTCCTCTGAAAACAAATCACATACTTTCCTAAGTGTGGTAGATAATGCTCGAGACCCAGTGTAAAGAAATACAGTAACATAAAGAAATACAATAATCCAAATATATATTGTGCTTTTCCTATGGGTACAGGTAATGCTTTGAAAACCTTAAGCCCATACTTTCCTTTCATTTACATGAGAAAAAGAAATTGTGAGAGTTTTCGTGATGCATACAAGACTACACAAGTGCAGATGAAAAAGGAATCAGTTTCTGATCTTTAGAGATGTATTTGTTCTAAAGGCATTTCAACTCAGCATTCTCATCCTTGTTTTCAATGAATAGAAGTATTGTCAATGTTACTTTAATTTAGGATTTTGTTCAGCAGCTTTAGAAGAACCTCCCTGAGATTTGGAAGGCATCTTTCTTTAGCCAGGAGTGCTGAAGAAGAAGCAATCTCAGGATTAACTTGTCACAAGATCATGTAAATATTCTTTCAAGAAATAATCAGCTATCTACATTTTAAACCAAATTCAATAATTTTTTTTCGTCCATTAAAAAAGTAACCAAGTTTCATATGTAAAAACAAATATCGTAAAATGTTAGCCTGTGTGCTGTCTTGAATTCCCCTGACCAGTGGCTTGATTGGTTCTGAGCAAATAATTAGAAGGAAATTACAACAGATTTTTGTTTCTGCTTATTTTTGTTTAACATTGAATTCCATAACATTCAGAAAAGTGCTGGAGTGTATTGCAGTAGGCAACATAATAGATAAAGGAAAATTATTTTACATCTATCTTTGAAGTTTTTTTTTTATCTTGCTTTTCCTCCTACTTATTTCTAAAAGAAAAGGAAGCCTTCTGGGGACTTACCCATTCCCTTTATGGCTCAGTAGCTAGGCTTCCTAGGCAGCTTTTGAAAAAGTATTAAAATAGTCTATTACCAACTTCTGCCCATGAAGAAGCAAATGGAGTAAAGTCAAGATGTGCATATTTTTGATACCTACTACAAGATGCTATGCCTTCTACTTTCCTGCTAACCTCTTGCCTTGTTGTGACCCTTCTACTTTTACTGGTCCACACTGTGGACTTTTAATATTTATGTATACATACAGACTTAGATGTAGTCTTACATGCCATGAATTTGTTGTTAAGGTTTCATTTTCAGAAATGGCATTGTATTAAATCATCATTTAATAACAAAAGCTCATGGCAGAGACAGAAATCCAACCCAGAGTCTCTGATGCTTAGTCCGATGCACTGTCCATCGGAGCTGCTCAAAAAGTACATCCTCAAGTTCAAAGGCAGAGCTGACTGAGAAGCAATAGAAGCCATAATACGCACCCTATTGTTGGTTTGAATTTTACAGAAAGAAGGAAAGAAACAGTGTTTCAACATAATATTGATGGACATATATAAGGAACAAACATATATATATAGACACACACTTAGAAGCACACTAATTCCTTGGGTTTGTATTTTATCCACATAAAGGATAATAATTAATTTGCCAACTACGAGACATTAATTCCCCCCAAAAATCTAGAGGAGATTGTCTGTAAAGTAATATTTATTTTTTTTATTTCTGGCTTGGTGTGACATTAACATCAAGCTAACTACTTGAAAAATAGTCAACTATTGCTCTTAGTTTACTTCTTTCCAGCCTCATTGGTCTAAGATGATATTAAATGTAACGAAGCAGTCTAGAAAGTTCTGAATCTACTTACTTCACCTACAAAGCAGAATCATTGACCAAGAAGATTGAAAAGCCACATATTAATTTAATGGAACAATATCAGTATAAATCTAGAGCAAGTATCTCAGTTTCCCCCCAGCCACCACCTCAGCCTGTTTTCCCCCAACTCTCCACCCTATGAGGCATTTGTGAATACCACAGCATCTCTCTTAGGGGCAAATAAACGTTTCACTTGTAAGAAACACAGAAATTTGTGTTATCATCTCTTATAGGTGGGATTAAAATTTAATTTAAAAGTAGTGACTTTCAATGGCAATTAAGTACTAAGCACTGCTGTTCAGCAGGAGTCGGATACCTTACTCCCCAAAGCAACTTGGAAAATCCTAGGACTTTTACTTCCTTTTTTCTGTCCTGACAAACTACTGCAATGAAAGATAAACAAGTTAAATTGAGACTAGAGATTGGATTATATTTCTCAGGAATGGAGGAGTCCAAAGTGGCTAACAGAACTAATCTGTTTGTATAAGTGATATATGATTAGATGTTTGCACAGTTCTCTGTAGATGCAAGGCAGTGTTTACAAATGCTAAGTATCATTATATGTAAATTAGCTGCCTCTGCAGAATATTTTTTCTGGTGAGTCAGCAGCTCCTCATTGCTTAAATGATGCTCTTGTTCCCAGTGTACTCCTTGATGCCTCCTGAACATTTTTTCCCTATGGAAGATAATGCCTTTTGCAATGCAAGATCCAATTCATCTGACAGTCATGGATTCAATGCACTGCTGAGAGGAGATAATGAGAACTGTGGATTTGTAGAACACACTGTCCTCCAAAGCTCTTCTTGCATCTATTTACTGTTTCCCCATATCTTTAGCATCAAATTATGGTCTTAAACCAGACAAATCTCCAAAAAAATCTTTGACAAAACAGTTTTACTGTTGAACGTTCTGGGGTTTTGTTAAGATTGCATAATGATAAAAAAAAAATAAATGAAGCTCTGCTTCAGGCCAAGAGCAAAACACCTTTTACTGATACAGACTTTGGAGGAAAACACAGAAAAAGCCTTCTGAGAAAGGCTGAATATAATCACCCTTTTCCCCTTTGACTCAGCATCCTTTCTAAAAAGCTAGAAACTCAAGTTTGCCCCAGAAGGCGAGCTGAACTTCCCAGAAAACTTCATACCTTGAACTTGTGCAGAATAATTCAAATTCAGATGCAGAGTAGACATAGTCAAGTATAGGATGTAGCAATATCTGTTTTCCAGCACTGTTTTCCAGTGCTTCTTAGAATCTTAAAAACCAAACCAAAAGGCACTGAAACCAACCCTGCCTCAAACAGGAGAGCTAAAATGAACTGTGGTCTTTGTGATTCATACCAGTCAAACATAGTATCGCGTGCCTACGCTAACTTTGGATTCACCTTTAAATGCATTTATGGTCTGGACTACGGCAACCATTTTGGTTGACTTCCCATCATAGTGATATTCCCCAGATCCTCAACTATTTTTGACATGATTCATGTCAAGTATGCAAACACTCCGGCCTGAAAGCATGGTCCAAGCTCTCTGTTGCTCAATGTATAACTTTGTATTTAGTCTTAGAGAGTACATGTTGATTACTTGCATCAGACATACCTCAGAATTACACTGCATGGCTAAACGACCACTAACATTTACATCTGTGGTCACTTCCATTGCCTTTAATTAGGAAAACTAATACAAATATTCCCTGTACTGAATACCATAGTTTTAAATATGGTAGATGTTTCATTTACCATATGGCATCTGGTAGATGAAAATTTCTGATGCGTTTTACTACCTGCAGCGTTCAGCCTCCAGCATCAATGTCAAAAACTCAAATTTCCCTAACTAGCCATAGTTCTTTCACTTTAGGTATCACAAGTAAACGTAGGAAAGGAATCATCCAGTTCTCTTTTGGAATTCAGTGGTTGTTAAACAAACTATAGGTATGAAGCAAAACATAGGTAGTACCTGATTTGATCAGAAGTTGCTCCATAAACACTCGAGATAATTTTATTTCAGTATCTCTTACTTGGAAATGTGTTTTTTTTGCAAGAGTTGTTTACCTCTATGCCTACCAGATCCCTCCTAAATAAGTCAAACCTATTGATTTCTAACACTTCAATCGTGTAAATCATGTCACCTATTTCAATAGCAGACTTTATGCCTCTTTATTAACTGGGCTTCTAATACAAGTTATGTAATAATTTCATTTCTGTAAGTCCTGCTATTCCCCCCCACCCCCCCATTACGAATGCTTTTGCTTGAAATAAGCATTAATTTATTGTCACTTTTCCCCTTTTGTTACTCGTTTTCACTACTCCTCCTTATCAATCTAGAGGCCACCCAGACTATTCGATTTTTTTTCCACCAGATGACCACCATCAGCTCTCAAAACTAGCCACATGTACAACACACTGCTGGTACATCCAGAATTTTACATTCCAAACTTTCGACGTTTCATGTTGGTTATCTCAAAGAAAAGATTCTTAGAAACATTACGTGGATTTCTCCTTCTTTCCAACATTTACATTTGTACCTGTAAGTTATCCCATGGTGCAGAACAGTTCTAAGCACATTACTGATACTCATTTTGAGCCTGAGCACAGCCTCTAACTTTGGCTTTGAGAAGACAACGGGCTGGCCTATCGGTTAGGGGGAGTTACAGGAGAGTCTTCCAATCCTCAGTAGCACAACATTTCAAATAAGGACCTTCCTTACAGAGACCAACATGTCTGTGTGGGATACTTTCTGGTGGGCCTGAACACCTATGGATACTTACGTCCTACGCTTCATTAACCCGCTCACAAAGACTCGTCATCTCCACACTGCGGCACTGATATTAGTGCAAACTTCAAACTCTATGAATTCAAACTCCCGCTTTAAAAATCACTCCAAAACACTTGGGTTCAGGAGTTCACCGAGTGACTGACTGTGATTGTAAGCTTCAGTGCTCGTCTCCTCCCTCTCGCTAACAGGGAGCTATTAGCCACTCTGAGATTTCAAACAGCAGGGCTGATCAAAGGCCCAACAGTCACAGCCACATAAACCTACCGAGACTTAAAAAGAATGAAAAATGTGGGCTCAGTGGTATTGTAAAATATGCACATACGTGTTCCTCTGCCTGACAGGGAGTTGCGCAGCTGAATAGAGGAAACATTCTCTATTTATATGTAAGCTTTACTTTAATCTCCAGGTATTTTGGGCAACAAAAATTATGCAGATGTGCTGAGTAGTGAATAACCACAAAATAGATAAATAACTGGACTTACTTGCTTTTTGTGGAGATATTTTCTCTCTTCCTTTAATTTTGCTTTCCTGTAGCAAGTTCTGCATTCATATAGGGTGTAAACCATAACACAATATAGTAAAATAAAATTATATAACCGTTTTCTTATAGTGTTGGAAAAGGTAGAAAGAGAACAATATTTGGAAAGTACCCAAATAACACAAAGCTTACCACATCTAAGTGATGAGACAAACTGAAAAATCCCAAAGTGCTACAAAAGCTATTGTATAAGAAACTAAATTCACGAGGTGCAAGACTTTGGGCTGGATTTCTAACTTGTACACCCTGATATCGAAGATACTGAGACAGAAAAGCTACATGAGTAGTGAAGCCTGATTGGCATGTGTTAGAAGCTCATTGTGACTCGTGGTTGAACAGCATGCTGCTATTTAGCCCTTTCTAGCAATTCTGTCACATGCTTTCAGTGGTACTAGCCAGGAGTAGGCTTGCGTGGCTGTTCTCTCCCTAAGTCCTCTACCAGATGCGTACCCTCAAATCGCAGAGTTCCATTTGCCTTTGAAATTTCTCTTTTAGATTTGTTTCACATGGTTAAAAGACTAAAGTTTGAGAGAAAAAACAGGCAGATAAATGGCAACAGAACTGTGCAAACCTCTTCTTCCTAGAGAATAGCCTAGAAGTCAGTTGTTGCAGTACAACCAGGGGAACCCTGTTCTTGGCTCCAGCTTCCAGGGCTGACTCTATGCCTTCCTCCAGCACTGGGACAGCTGACATCACACAGAGTAGCTCATAGACCTCAGCACTGCTTCCACCCTCACTTGAGGGGCAAATGGGATCCTGGTGGTTATCTTCCTTGTGCTTGCTTAGCTACCTCTTGCTTCACAAGACTGAGGATGTATTTATCAATGTTTAAGGCCAGACAGGTGTTAAGGTATTAGCTCAAGAGGGACTTGGATCATGCTTCCTCTACTAACAAGGAAAATAGAGACAAAATCAAAATCTGCTTTCTGCCTCAGGCAGCAGGTTAGCATAAATGAAGAAGAACATTTCTCTCTACGTAAAAATCCAAAATCATGAAGACTGTAGGATTTTTAGTTGGGGTTGCATAAGGTGCAAACGCAGACGTTTTAAGTAAACACTAGACATTCGTGTTATGCGAGTTGAAAGCTTCAGCACATTTACTAAAACGTCTTTAAGCGAATCAGTATGTCTTGATTATGATAATGTCAGCAGCATACGCATCTGTAATCTCATGCTTTCAGCTACTTCTTACCAGACATGCTAGAAAGAGAATTGTAGGTCAAGTATCCAATAGGACTCAATGGATCAGTACAATAGGGTGACCACCATCAAACATCCATGCTACAAGCATTCCTCATCAGTCCAATTGTTAAGAGAAATAACTCACAAACTTAAAGAATATACCACAAACCCAAGATGGCATATCAACAGCATGAGATACACGGTGCAGAACTGAATAGCATTCAGCAGCCTGATTCAGTGAGCTGACTTTAGGTCCAGAGACCACCCAGCCTCAGTAATGTGTTAACTTTCCTACTCTGCTACTCAGAGCTAGTGCAGAGCTTCACACTGTGCTGCCATTCATTCTTAAGGATTAGACTGGATGTCTTCAATATCACATTACACAGTCAGAAGTTCAGAAACCACCTATAGCTGTGCTCATAACCACCTTATCCATACTATGGGCAATTACGATTCCTTTAGGTGAATCATTTATTCACTTACACAGAGTCTGAGCAAGAACTGTGTGTTGACAAACCTGGTGCAAAGTTTCTTCTCTACAAATAAATTTCTGTATGTATACCATCATTTTGAAAAACAAGCGTGGCTTCTGTTTTGTAACAAACTCATTTGGTTTAGAATCTCAGGAAGGAAGGAGGGGCACTGTAGACAATAAATGGAGAGGAGAGGGAAAGAAAAAATTAACAAAATCTTTGGAAGAGAAAGTGTTCAAATAAATGTCTTGAAATGGGGTTTGGATGCTTAATATGAACAGGGATCCTGCAGTCCCTAAGCTCTGTGTGATGGGCTCGCCACAGTGCTCTTGCAGTGATCCAAACCAATTAGCTGCTCAGGCTTCTGCCTCTTTTGTAGGGGTTAGACTGTTCTCACTGTATCACTCCTCTATTGGTGTGAAATTACTTCCAACTCAGAAGGATCACTTGAGCTATTAATGGAAAGCTTAAGTTGTACGTAGGTCCTTCCACAGCCAGGATTAAGTTCTACCTGTGAGCATAATTTGGTTTTCTAAATACCGTACTTGGAAGATTTTGTCGCAAAATTAGCTTTGAGCTATGTAAGCTACAATTGCTACTGGAATACTTAAGAGGGACTGTATGCATTTAAGGTATAACATGCACATATCTTTAGCATTTACGCTAGTTTTAAAATGCAAGCTAAAGTGATGTTATCTTTTCAGTGCTAAGTTCTGCTTATATTCAACTGAGTCTGTATAAGTCTAGACTTGAATCAAAAAATATGATACTTTGTAAACAAAATATGAACAGCTCAGATGTGGATCACAATCCATATTTCTCTTTGACAGTATAACTGCATAGTTAAAAATCTCAGCTCAAGTAGTGTGTCAAAACAGCTCTTGGAAAGTGAGGGATGAGAAGCCGGAGAGTCGTCTGTCTGCAGAGCCCTCCGTGCAGCTGCAGAGGCTCATCCTTCCTGCTGTGCATGACTGAAAGGTGTCACCGCACCACCATTGTGAGATGACACACTCCAGAGCAGTAAAGTCGTGTGCAGGCTCAAGGCTTGCACAAGCACACCGCCAACCTTTTCTCTTCTTTCCAAAGAGACCATACCAAACACAAGCTTCACGTATGGTAAGAGCACAAGACAATATCTCTCCACCTCACTTTAAGATTTAATACAGGCTTGCATTTTGGCACTCTCAAAAAAGAAACTAATTCAGGTCAACCCTACTGCGTTGATTAGAAAAACATTCATGACTAGGACAAGACTCCAGCTAACTTTTAACAGTCCAGACTCAGAGTATAACTATGAGTTATACTCTACACCTATCCAGAATACACGAGTGCAATTGCTTGAGCAAGTTGCCAGATACCAAAGCATTGTACAGAGCTAAAAATATCTCAATATTTCAGCAAGCATATACTGGGAAGATACCAAAGATTTGGGTTCTCTTACTTTGCATAATAGGTCGTTTTCTTTCACAGCAGAAATATCCATATCCTTGAAGTTCTCTAGGTAGTGTGCCTGGCTGGCATGATAGCTTTCTCCACACAGGCATCCAGAAATATGCCATCTCCCTGTGGGAACTCTACCTGAAAGCAGAAAGAAGACCAAGGTTGCATCAGAGAAACAAACTAAGCACCTTTATGTAATGACATAGCTTCTTGCACCAATTTCAATGAGCTTCTTTCACCAGCAAAGCAGAGCACAGGCTCACAGAATTCAAATGGAAATTTCACAGCTCAGATTCACCAACAGCTACAAGTTAGTGCCTATCATAGCAACTGGAAACTTAAATACATTTTTAGTTATTCGCCCTAGGGAGTGATAGATTAATACAGGTATTGTTCTTACAAGAGCGTACTCTGCTCAGGAAATTAAAAAGGAACAATTACCACCCAAAGAATTGTTTCGTATTAAGACATATATCGTACTCATGACTGAATGCATCATGAATAGTCCATAAATGCTCATATACTTGACCCAATGACTGTTCATTATAGGTGTTATGAGATAGGAACAACTTTAAGGTATTTGATAGAAATCATTGATGACCTCATATAGGAACACAACAGTAATTTAACCATTCACTCATTTTACTTGCCACGCACAAACAAAAGCCACTGGCACGTAAACATTTCCCTGGCTCTTCCTCCCCTCCTTTTTGTTTTATTTCGGTAAACTAAAAATGTCATTTTGTGCTGTACAAAGGGAGCAGTTTTAAGTTGCAGATAAATTATGCAACTTCTTAGACAAAGAAGGTAGCAATTTCAGTAGGGAAAAAAACCCAACAGATTCCTCTATAAAAATGCTTGAAACCTACATTACTGATCACAGTAAACGTGGGAGAAGTCAGATACGGGAAGCTACACAACAGCTACACAACTCTTCTGCAGCTTAAATCCAACTCTGAGAATGCCCACTGCAAAGTTACCAGGAGCGGGACTGCTCCCAGAGAGCGACCCCGCAGCACTGGGCACAGTCTGACATACCTGAGCAAGGGCGACACGACGCAGCAGGGCCAGGCAACAGCCCAGCGCTCAGCAGATGCCAGGAGGGAACAAACCATGTCTCAGGTCAGCCTGAGCTTAAATAGAGCTCCTGGGCCATGGGAGGAGCAGCAGGTGAGGCTGCTCAGAACAATTAAGGCTCGTTAGAGCTCTCTGGGCCCTGGGGAGAGTTAGGGACAAAGCTTGAACAGGACCACAGAAAGTCTCTGATGTGTCAGCCTTTGTCCCATCTATGGCAAGAGCAGATCCATGCTGCAGCAGAGCTCTTCTCCTGTCCTTATTCCCCACCACACAAAGCTGCCTACAATTCACTACACATGTTCTGGCTACATGATGAATTTGTCCCTGTGTGAATATTCAGTGCTGATTTGCAGTGGCAGTGGCAACCATAAAGACTAAAATACATGCCCATCTTGAAAGAACCTATCTTGTAGACGCTAATGTCGACTTTATTAGGGTTTATGGTGTGGAACAGTGGCCAAAGCACCCATAAAGCTCTGCTATTTGAAATTCCTGCGGAACTATTTCATATTCAAAACATCAGTGACACAGAGGAAGCAGATGTCAAAAATGAGACAGGGTCTTATGATATGGGTTTGTTTACACCATTGCAAATGGGGAAATGCTACCAATCCCAATTTTTCACTCCCTTTGCAGGGGTGTCAAAGATCGCAGAAAGCAAGCAGAGAGTCTAACACAAAAATGGTTTCTTGGGTTTGTTTGTTTTTTTAATTTCTTCAAAGAATTCCTCTGGCATAACTAAAACAAACAAGACCACTTAACTGCTACATGGTACAATTGAAAACTGTTATGTTCCATGAAAAACAACTCAAGAAATGGCTTGGGGAGATACATCTTTTCATCCTTAGCATTGTACTTTAACAATGTACACAATGCAAGACTTGTACTTCAAGGGAAAGCAGCAGTTACTTTTTTTTTTTTCCCCTAGAAACAAAAATGTTTCTTTTGGAGGAAGAAAACCACAAAAACCCAGACAAATCAATAGCCCCCCCTTTCCTTTTCCCTTTCATACATATTCATTATCTAGTCACATTGGAGCAGAGCTTGGACGCAAGCCATGTACGCGCTGTGCATAGGCTCAGACATTACCTGGGCCCCTGGCAATAGGGAGAGACTGAAATATTGCTCATATTTTGCTCCCTGAACATAATTTCTCATGCCATTCTGCTGACTGTTGAAGAGGTTTTAAAGCCTCTCTCCCTTTATAACATATATACTCTCATCTCTGAAGAATATGTCAGCTACAAAGAGGAATGAGGACCCTCAGAAGAAATTCAAAGCAGAGAGAAAGGACGGACTTGCTCGTTTGTAGTAACAGAGACAGCGGGTGAGCTTTGATAGTGCTGGCAGCCACCACTAACTGCCCTTAACCATCTCAAGCTGAGGTTGGCACTGGGTGACATTTAAAGCAACCGGAGGTGGACTGTGGAGGCTCGGGGGCTGTTTGGAAGCATTGCAGCCACCACAGTATAGATGGCCTTCATAAAAGGAGAGGTGCAGGGGCCCTCGCTGCCAGACCCCTTCCTCGGAGTCGGGGCAGAGAGAAACTAAGGCCACGAGGGGCTGGGGCTGGCCCTGAGCCTGGCAGCCCAGGTGCTCCCTTGCCCTGGTTGATGGCACGCTGTCTTCTTCAGTCCCCCGGCTCCAGTCATGCTGGTTTGTCTGTTTGGGCTCTGTGCTCTTACCTGAACCACCTGTCTTGAGTCTCTCTACTGCCAGATACAGAGAATTTTTTTTGTTTCACTTGGTGAATCTAGGTCTTACAACACACTAATAACAACCAATAAAAAATTATCAATGCTCATTTATGTAAAAGGTTTTTTTTACTCTATTTTTTTGTCTATTCTAAAGCCTCCCAAAACCCTGGGTGTACCTAAGACTTGAGCACATTACAAATTAAGACAGCAGAAGAGTTTTCAGAGCTTGACAATTCATACAGTACGCTTTATATTTCAAGTCAGTTCTAAAAGCTTGAAAAAAGCCTAATTTTACCTGCAAATTATTAGTTAAGTTTGTAGTGTCATTCAATCTGTAATGTACTTATGCACCAAAAATGCTTTGAATGGAGAACTGTGTGAAATTATGAATTTAAATAAAGAATAAGAATTTAATACATAGTAATTCCTTACAATGGGAAAAATTACAAGGAGATATTTTAAAATGAAATTAAAAGTGTTGTAAGTAAACGCTAAGATTATTTTGGGTTTTGTTTACAGAATCATTAGCTAAAGGAAGGAATGAAACTCACAAAGGAAGGGGAATTAACATTTGTTGACATTTTACTGCTTTTAGTTTTTATGTAAACTCAAAGCAATTAAATTATGTTTAAGACATTTTTGCTGTAAGTAGTTTCCATTTACATTCCTAGAAATAGTAATCCAACTATTTTATTGCGTTGTTGGGAGCCCTGTAGCAACAGACCGAATATTTAGCAACAGCTCTGTTTGCCATCTCTAGAGCTGGAAACCAAAGACTTGAATCAATTTAATTGCATCAGTGTTTCTCAGCTACCACACCAGAATGTGTTGTTCTTGAGTTTAAAGGGTCTATTCCTACCTTCCCCCACAGCAGTCTCTAAATAAAACTATAAATCCTTTTTCTGTAGCACATGAATTATCAGTAACTTCAAAATAAATGAAGACAAAAATGGTTGAATATTTAAACGTGTAGCAACTCCATCCCATGATAGATCATTTCAAACCAAAATTCATTTTTTTCTTTGATATCTACTACTGCTATAAACTTCCAGTTTATCATATAACATTACAATTTATGGTATAACCAGCTTGTGTACTGACTATAAACCCTTTGTCAATGCCACTGTAAAGACTTTATAGTCCATAAATAATAGAAGAGCGATAGTATCTATCCTTCTTATTTTGCCCAGCACATCCAGAATATAGGACTCTAAACATGTCAGAGGATTTGCTTGTTTTACATACAATATATGTAAAAAAATAAAAAGATACATTTCTCTGAGTATTTGGCTTACACAAAACTCACTCGAATAAACAGAAGATAAGTCACAGGTAGGAGTCTGCCTTTATGTGATATAACCTGGGAATAAAGAGACACACACAAACAAAAATCAGACTTAATTTACTGCAGCGTCCATCTATGGCCAGGGATTACAAAAAATTAATTTCCTATCTCCTAAATTATTAAAGAGAAGAGGGCTTTGCTTCACGTGTATTCACTTAGAGAGGAATTTACTTAGAACATTGCAGGTAGAATATCACCTTTTCCTGGTTCTCCATGATGTACAGATTTGGTCAAGACATACCTTGTCTTTTGCTGAAGCAAAAGCAGGCCATGAAATACCCTTGTGAGTAGATGTAACACATCTTTAAATGTTGATGTATTCAAATATCTTTATAGAGAATACAACACAATAAGTCTCAGGTGAGCCCTTTGGGAATTCCAGGAAAAAGGCTGCCTAATCTCCAGTTAAACAGGCCTATTATCTCTCACTTCCCATGAGAAAGTGAAGCAGAACTGATTTGATTAAGAGCAAATTAACCTCTCTAACACAGCTACCCAGGGTTTTACACCTGTCACTTTAGTATGACAATTTATATTTATTCAAAAAGCCATGAGACAGTAAATTAAACATTGCCCTAATTAGAAAAATGTCATATGTTACAGTGGGGTAGCAAACTGAACTAATTTCAGACAGTTCTTCTGCAAAGTACATTTCAGTACAGCATTAATAGAAGTAGAGTCAACATTTTTCACACTGTCACATCTGAGCTGAATGCCATCGTGCCACAGGTGTATATTTAAAGTTCTGTCAAACAATAAGGCTGGACTACATTCAAAGTTCACCATAGACCCAAATTTGTTTAGGAAAAGCCATCAACACCTTAATTACCATTTACTCCAGTGCTTTTTCTACCCTCTAATGTCACAGTATAAACCAGTTCTCCTCTTAATTAGATCCATAGGCACAGCATTCTTCCTAATGTTATCATGGAGTAGATAAAGGGTAAATTCTTCAATAGGTCACAAAACTATACAATATCAAATGTCAAAGTTACATTTGCTCCATCAGATAATTACTTGTAGGTGAACCTCAAGTGTTTTCAAAAGATTTAAAATATTACAATATAAATTTTTAGGCTTACAGAAAAGGCCTTAGATATCTTACAACCATATATTGTAATGTGCATGTTAATTTTGAAACAAGAACAAGAAAGGCCAAGTTGTGACTCTTAACTCCTGCTCAGATTTTGGCTAAGACACAGCTCATGCTAAGAAGGCCTGATATGTGCTGAGATCCGCGCCGTTAGGTCAAAGCAGGGGCTGCACGTATGACCAGAAAGGACACGATGACAAGAGCTATCACCTGCAGCTTGCTGTCCCCGCCAGCCGTCATCCTTGCGTATCGATGGATGTGCAAGGATGGTGGGTTATGTGCAAGAAGTGAATGTCTTCAGAATCCACTAACTCATGGAAATGCTATAGACCAAACTTCCAAGCTGGAAGGTGTAAATATGTCAGTTTACCCAAAAAAGCTTTGGAAGTGGATCTGATAGCAGCTGGACTGCTGAGGCTTTCTTGTTTCTCTGTGTGATGCTGGGGACACCTGTGTCACAACAGAGAAGGAAGGATGAGCACTATGAGGCATGTAACTAGTCTGCTCGTGGGTGCACAAGTCACAAGTTAGAGAACTTGTGAGTTAGAAACCTCATGAATTAAGAGATGAATTAATCAAGTCTTGTGTTAGACTAGTCTGTACAAAAGGGATTGAGCCCTCGTTTGTTGTATGACCTTGTTTTCTTTCCTAATGAGCTCATAAAATAAAGTTTAATTTACAGAATACATAATCCTGTAAGTTTAAGAGATCCACATGGACTGTGATGTAACTAGGAAACAAAATCCTAACAGTAATAACTTTCTAAACATTTTAGGTCAGCTTGATTCATGTTGCAGACCAACATGCAAACTGTGGAGGTAGAAGTTTCTCAGCACCTTGACATTACTATGAAGATGATAGTGGTGATTAATTTTAACAGCCCTGCTGCTTCTGCTTTTTTTTTTTTTTTTAAAAAAATTATCCCTAGCTTTTTAACAGCTTTAATTCTCTTCCTATCTAAAAGCAGTATGCATACTGTAATTACAACACAGGTAATGACCCTTTTGATAAATAAGTACCAATTATACAAAAAATTCTTCAGAGTTACTCTGAGGAAATCCTGTAATAATGAAGCTATCTGAACTCTAACAAGAAAATAATTTAGGCCATTATTCCCAGCAATAAATATTGGACATACACATTTGTTTTGCTTAACTTGCTAAAAGGCTAGAATTGTTTTTTAAATACTTATGTGTGTGTATATATATTTAGAGATGTAGATTTTCTATGTTATATAAAATTATCCATTTTATATATGCATATCTGTGTATAAGCATATGCATATGTGTGTATAAGCATATGCATATGTGTGTATAAGCATATGCATATGTGTGTATAAGCATACATGAGTGTATATATACACAATAATTATAAAATACATCAAGAAATAATGCAGTTATTTGCTGGTAAATGAAGGATCTTAACTGGAGAGAGGGAACACACATTTATGACACACAGGCATTATGAACACCAGTTTAAAGTAGGTTTACCAGTGAGAGCTCCTGCTGCAGTTCATGCAGGGCCTTGCCTGAATTGCAGCTTTCCTTCCTCATCATCAAAGCTGCTTCTCCCTCCACTGCCCAAACCTGATAGGGCCCCGGGCGAGGGCAGCTGAGTCAGCAGCTCCCACGGAGCCTCTCCTCACTGATTCTGTTAATTTGCTCCCTTCGTTTCTGTATGTGTTCCTTTTCACTATCCATACATCCTCAGACTTGCATTTGGTCTGGGAAATGCTAAAACTGTCTACATTCACCTGATTGGTAAATTGATAGAGAAATTAATCTATGGCAGTGTTAGTCACAAAAGGATAGTCCTTAGACCTTTCTCCAGAGCCACTGAAGGACAGATCAAGAAAAGCAGTTCTTCAAATCTAATGCAGCCATTATACCTTATCGGATTTGTTTTTAAGTAGATAACATCAAAACCAAAGGGAATCATCAAAAGCAGAAAAAAAAAAAAAACCAAAAATAGAAATAAGAGCTTCGCTGTTTTATAACCATAAAAGAGTAAAGATTCATTAAACTATTCTGCAAATCTTCCTGTTTTAGAACAAACAAGAAAAGTCTACCAATAATTTTTATACTGTCTAAAGATCACTAAGTATAAAAAGTTCCTCAAAATATACCAAGTGTCCCAGATAACCATTCTTTTTATGCACTATCATGAAGCTTCCCAGCTTCATGTACAAAGGACTAGCATCATAGATGTACAGACGTCTGCATTATTTTTTCGAATGACCTCGCCTTTACAGCCTGAGTGGTTAGCCAAGTCATTGTTGTCACCACTAACAACCTTTTTTCTCTTTCTTAACTCTTAAGGCACAACAGCCATGTAGCTTCAAAACTGAAAGACACAGATTAATTAAAGATGTACAGATTATCTGAAGACCATGCATTAGTCTGCCTTGTCACCAACCCTCATATTCAATGGAGATAAATTTGTCAGTAATATATTGCCTGATTCATTGAATTTTGCTCAATGAAGGTTCATTTCTATACATCTCTCTCGGTCAAGCAACCCAGTGTAAACCAGCAGCAAGCACAGCACAGCCTGTGTTTTAACTTGAGATGCCATCTCTGTCTCATCCTCAGTCTTCCCATGGGCTGAGCTGCAGACACAATTAACAACTCAGATTGCTTCATGCCCATTGCCAGTTTAGCCTGAATTAGATAATTCACATGAGCCAAGTGAAGTTACAGAGACTCCCGGTACTGCAGCGTGGGCCTACATTCAAACATCCCATTGGAAATCTCATCACTTTTCCCAGAAAATTCCAGCATAGTGTTTTGGAGTTGGACATTGCCTGGGACTGTTTTTGAGAAGGCTTCTGCGAAAATCACTATGCTTTTTTTTTTTTTGTGAGAACATGCTTTAGAAAAGTCTAATATGGGTAAAAATTTCCATTTCCCCTTAGAATGTCTTTAACCTGCCCAAATCCTATATGATTTAGGATGAGAAACTTAATAATACTCAAGCAAATAGCAGTGGGGTTACAAAGGTGTCATTTCTTTCCCCTCTAAGTGTCTATTCAAAAATCAGTCCTCATGCACCCGTAGGCACAACCACCCAACCCTGGCAGGCTCCGTGAGTGCCCTGCCCGCATTGCGCGTGCCGAAACGGCTCCGGCTCCTGCAATCGCTTGGAAACGGAGCAAATGAATAACAGCAGCAGTTCATGTCAAACCCAAGCTGTAGCAACAGATCCCAGGAAAGAACATTTTTAGAAGGCTTTAAAATTGAAGTTCGCTTTCAGGTCGTGCATTTGTGCATCAGTGAGGAAATGATAGGAGTAACAAGGTGGCACCTTATCATCAAACGATTGAATAAAACAGAGTTATGGATCATCTGAGAATAGGACAGATTTAAAACAAAAAAAATGTTTTTACATTAAAATTTTAGGAACATGAAGCCTTTGGGAAGAAAGGAATAAAAGGAAATACAGAAAGGGCATCTTGTTCATACACACCATATGTATCATCAGAAAATTCCTAAGGAAATAGCAGCAAAAAAATTATGAGAAAAAATAGGCATATCAGATCTCAGATACAGTAAATTTGCTATTCTTTTTGAAAAAGCAAGCACCAAAAAAGAAGAAGAAACAGTGGGGTTTATAAAAATAGCTCTTTACAGAAAAAGAATACCAATCAACAAGCTCTTTCCCTGAGGTATTTTTTAGCCTATAAAAATTGAAAGTAACTGGAAGATTAGACTGCAGGAAAATACCGTAACAACAATATTAAATTTGTGTAAGATGACAAATAAAGAAATGGACAGGATCACAATATGTGTATTGGATCACACAAGTGACATTGAAAAAATCAGTCATTTTTTGTAATCGTTAACATCAAAGCACAGGTGAAATATTTGTATGTGTCATACCCGGTACCCCAAAATGACATACAAAAAAAAAATAATAAAGGCCTCCTAAGTCGAGTGATTAATCTGATTTGTAGAATTGCTTTATCCAAGCCAGGATTTGCATATACTGGGTGATTTCAGACTGCAGTGCAACACATTTCAGAGCTACAGGACTCAGATCAACCCAAAAGTCGAAATGTGTGTATCAAGCTGGTGCCCACTATCTCTCTAACAACAAAACATACACATCAGCTCAGCTGGTGCTTGGGTTTGTTTGTTTTCTTGATGTTAAAGAAAATGAGCAGGCAATCAGCTCAGTTTCCCAAACAATCTGAAAGTGAATCCTATGAAATAATTTGTTCCTAGCTATGCCAGAGAGCTGAACAAGCTCACTGGATAATGAGTGATGCCAACACAAGGGAATGCAAAAGTCCACAGGTACTGGGGGAAGAAAGGATACAGCACACTTTATCATGAAACCACGGTTCATATCCAAGCTTTAATTACCTTAAATTCTTATGTTCACATCTCCAAAAAGACAGCCTGATCAGCATGAAATTAGCTTGAAAAATCGTGAAAAGGAGATACAGTGAACGTATGACATTTTTGTTTGCTTTGCTGGGTTTAGAAAAATACAAATCTTAATAAAGCATCACAATATGGAAGACATAAGACAGCAACTATCTCTCTCTTGCCCAAATCCAAGAGCAGTGGCTTCAGATGAGTACTGAAAGATTAATGATTAGATGCTATGAGCAACAACAACAAGACAATGATGCTCTCCCGAGCCCCTCAAACACAAGTGCAGTTGGGAATCAGAGGCTTCAGCCCCAACAAGAAACCTTCCACTGCAGTGAGTCACAAACAAGCTATTGCCCCAAAACTCAGGGAGTACTTGGCAGCAGATGATGAGTCCTGCTGTGCTGGATGGGGTTTCAGGTTGAAGGTTGGTTATCATCAGAGGACTGAAACTGCCGTCAGTGGCTGTTGTGGGGGGCAGAAAAGCAAAACACAAAGCACTTGGCTTCCTAAAAAGAAAGGAGAAAACAATCTGCCTAACATTTGCATTTTTGTTGTCCTTGGAGACAATTGTGATGAGTCAAAAACTAAGAAAATAGCTTTAATAAAAGAAGAGAAGTGCTGGAACAGAGCCAGCAATAACTTTTTACAGTTCTGACACCCTTCAAAGAACATGCAGAGTTCCCATTTCAGTATTTCTTAGGATGCAGTTGGAATTGTATCATCAGATACGTGAATCCAATATGATCCTTCACAAGCAAAAATCAGCGGCATGCCATATGTTGTATATCCTAAACACGAGTCAAAATAGCCTCATTTCATTTGACAGTACAAAGAACTGTCTGGATGTTGCATCTTTTCTTGGCAGACCAGATAGACTTATTGTCGTGTTTGTTTCAAGACAGGAAAATCAAATCCAGTGCTTGTGTTGCAATCATGAAAAGAATACAAGCTGGAGAAATGTTAATAATATTATTTGCTCTGGGTTTTGTGGAATTTAATATTCACATTATATTTTGGTCATGAAGGGTCAAATCTATATGCTTTCTAAAAGTAGACAAACAGCTTTTCTTGCATTGAGGATGTAAAACTCAGTATTCTGGAAGCTATTCCACAAACTCACATTATGAGCTTTTAAAAAAAAAAAGCTTTTGGCACATGCTGAATGTAAATAAGGAGTTGTGCAGAATTATTATTTAGAAAATGGAAAACACCAAATAGCAGTATAACAGAGTCACGGACAGGGTCCGTTGTGGGAGGCAGTGCACAAATACATGACAAGTACCTGCTACCAAGAACCTACTCTCTGCACGGTTGACAAATACCGTCTATTTTACTCTCTGATGAGTAAACCAAGCCACCAATTAGTTACTCTTCAGCATCTTCTTTATCACCCGCAGTCATGGCAGTCAAGTAGAACGTGCTGCAGGCTCTGACATCTTATCAGTGGCCATGCCGCAGTCTGGCAAACCCATGCTTGTTCTTATTTGGTTAATAAACATTTTGGCTAGTATCAAATTAAATTGCTTTGGATTCACATTGGTGACGGAAACAATGTTCTCTCAACCCACAGCCTATACGTTTTTGAAACAGATGCTCTTAGTTAATAACATATAAAAAAAAGTAAAGATTGAAAATTTAAAGTTAATATTGTGCTTATATTGCAAGACTTATTGCTTTTTCTTGAGAAACTCTTAAGTTAATTGACCTAGATTTCAATTTTTCATTTAATCAATTTAATCCAGACGGCAGGCAAAATTTTCTCATTGATGGAAACTAATATTTATTCTGACAGATTTTTTTTTTGGTACACCATTAAAAGGGGGGGGAAGGCAGATGTATCTAATTACACACACAGGTTTGGGGACTTCAGGGTTTCAAGGGATACATCATCAACTGCTGTATAGAAGAAAGAAATTTGGGTCAAACACATGAGCAAAAAATAGATGTGGGATGAGGGAAAAAAAACAGTTATACAGAAATAAATGGAGTGTAGATTTTTGTAAGTAATAAACCCAGATTTTCAAAATACCTCATGGCAGCTCTAGCAAAGTGCCATGGAGTGGTATATTATTACTCCTTACATGAATGATCTGCTAGGTCTACAGCTGAGGGCAAAACAGGCAGACAGTGTTATCAATTGCAGAGTCTTTAATGAGACAATGTGAAGTTCAAGTTGCACACCACGCAATATTTTTCTCCCCTGTTCAATCTATATTAAGTCGATACTCTGCTAAAACCTAACATTTGTTGCATTTTTCCAATTTAGTTTCTGTCAATGTCCCCTAAAAGTGCTGAGCCTATCAAACTGACATCACCCACACGAATTTCAATAACGGCGCTGTAGTGAAAAATGCCATTAAGCAGAGGCTGTGCTTTGAGGAAACAGCTCAGCTTCTCGTTCACTCTACATCTGTAAAAGCTTGTCTTTTCATCAGGAATTGTAAAAGTCTACAAAGATGCACACCGCGGCAGTGCTCTGAGGCTCCCTTCCCTTTTTATTGATAGAGCAGCAAGAAGGGGTAAGGAGCACGCTTGCAGATGCCTGTAATGAAGACTAACAAAATTTTTAACCAAGTATATACAGAGTTATTTCAGTAGCTGCAGAGCTATGTGAACTGCTACATTACACACACAGCTGCTTCCAGTCCCTTCTGCTTGATTTTCCTTCTTTTTTGAAGATTATTAATGTCTCAAACTTTTCTATCTGATACTTCAGCTGACTACACAACCAGAAGCTTTTTGTTCTGATTTTACTTTTTTTTTTTTTTCATTCCAAAAAACCTCACAACACTTAAATGACTGCAAGCTGTTTCTAGAGGGTGCTTCACACAAAAGCATGTGGGGGGGAACCAGTGTAAATTGTTGCTCATTGTTCCCCTTCCTTTACTATAGCACTAAATCAGAAGCTGCCTTCACAAGAAGGTTTATATTAACTCCTGCAAACTTACAAAACATCCAACACCCAAAGGTGGTTTAGATCGCTCCCTCCCTCCCCCTGCCAGGTGATACCTCTGCTGCTTCTCCTAGTCAAAGAGACTGAGAGCTTAACAAAAATAATGCTAATAGAATCATAGAATGGTTTGTGTTGGAAGGGACCTCAGAGATCATGTAGTTCCAACCCCCCCTGCCATGGGCAGGGACACCTTCCCCTAGATCAGGTTGCTCAAAGCTCCGTCCGACCTGGCCTTGAACACTTCCTGGGATGGGGCATCCACAACTTCTATGGGCAACCTGTTCCAGTGCCTCACCACCCTCAAGGTAAAAAATTTCTCTCTTATCTCTAGTCTAAATCTGCCCTGTTTCTGTTTAGAGCCATTGCCTCTTGTCTTATCACTACATGTCCTCGTAAAAAGCTCCAATAACAAAAGTTCTTTATAATTCTTTATAATTTAAGGACACCTCTCTCTAGAAACAGAGAATATTAACTTCTCACAATTTCTACTTCTATATATCTATGAGTTTCTATAATAAATGAACTCTGACTTGTTACACATGAAACCAGCAAAGGAATTTGCACTAACAGAAAGATAGCAAACCTAACAGTCGGGCAAATTAATTTTGTTGAGAAGCTGTGGGCCCAACTAACAAGAGTAGGCCCCAATGTCAGAGGACTTCAGCTGCGGATGTAACCGAAGCAGAGATCAGGAGAAAAGGAGGAGGCGGCTAATGGTTCAAGTCAACCTGGGTGCCTGTTATAAGCAGACTTAGGATGATTCAGGTCATGCAATGTTACAAGGCATGTCAGAATGCTCTAAAATCTTTTACAATAGCAGTTGATTAAAAAAAAAACAAACCCACATCCCCAAAAAACATTAATGAATAGAAAAATATTGTGTACCATAAAGAAAAAAATTGCTGAGTTGCATGGAAAATATTTTTTGGCATTGTGTAAGCTTCTGTTGTGTTAAAGTACATTAAAAAAATTACAAAAGTGTTGAACTACAAAACACATAACTAAAATGAAAAAAGCAAATTAAATTAAATAGGGGAAAACAGCTTTAACTGTAAATCATACCTAGCATACACACTTACAACAGCAACACCTTAATCTATGTCTGATCCACTAACACTCTATCTACCTTTCAGACAACATATTCATTGGGACAGGCACAAATTTGATATATACCTTCCAGTTCAAGTAAATAGGGAGAGACTGCCAAATTTGCCAGTATAAATCACAGCAGTCATGTTTTTATCACATCACAAAATGTGAAAGAAAAGATTACTTTGATAACACAGCATAAAGGAAAAAAAGGTCAATCCTTGAATGCTTTTAAGATGTCACAAAATCCGTAGTGATTCACTGACGATACTAACCAGTTATACTCAGATGTGAAAAGACTTCCACACAATCTCCCCAGTTCACAGAATCTACCCGCCAAACTTAACTGGGCAGTAGTGGAGCATGTAGTGACTGGTATGGCTACAGGTTTTGAAATGCTGATTTTGCTCCCAGTTTTCTTTTTGATTACAGGAACTATGTTTTAAAGTAAACAGAATGTGGAGAGGCACTGCTAAAAGCTGTTGACACAGTACAAATGAGATCACAAATTAGAAGGGATGTGCCAGTTAATCAACACAGAACTGTTGATCAGTGTAAAACTGTGAACTCTAAATATTCCTCCCAACATTTTTCTTAATTTTCTTCAACGAACTCCGCTGTTGGTAGGGGACTTTCATACATTAATTGCACTTATCGTGCCTTTTATATGTGTCTTTTAGAATTTTTTTTTCTGATGTTTAATGCATCAGCACAAGCATGAGAACACACAATGTCATGAGCTTCGGCAAGCAGCACCTCTCCACAATGACTCCTACACCCGTACATTAAAGGTGGTTGGAGTTTACAGAAACGTACTGCAAACATTGCCATTCATGAACGTCTTCATATCTTCCATGTTTGCTCCCGGTTAATAACTCTGGAGTAAGAAGTTTCTACCATTTCACAGAAGGTCTTTGAGCAAACATGCATCTGTATATCTGTCTATCTCTATGTATAAATGTATCTATGGGTTATATCTACCAAAAATACTTAAATATTATGGAGAGACAACATTAATATTTGCAGATGTAAAAGGATTAGGATGAATCTACTGTTTCTGGCAGCTAGACCAAGAGTTTATGGGTTGTTAATTTGAGCATGAAATTAGAACAGAGTGAAAATACCCTTTGTAAAATTTGAAGAATACGACAGTTTCGTTTTGGCATTTTCAAAGAAATGCTTTTCACATTTTCCTTTTTTTTTTTGTTTTTTTTTTTTTCTTCCAAATATAGACTGAGAAGTTTCTGTATCAGTAATCACTATACATTGGAAATATACTTCATTTCCATTCCGGGTATCTTCTGTCCATTTAAATTGTAGCTGTTCTGCAATGCAGTAGTAGTTACTTCTCTATGTGAGTACAGCCAGATTCTCTGTCTTCCTATATAACATTTACTGTGATGACTGAAGAGTGGAAGACTTGTTTATCTGATGTAGCTATACCATTTCCATAAGGAAAGATATTTTGCCTCAATGATGCAGTAGTACAGGGGAATCAAAATGATGCAACATCTCTAAAATAACACAACAAGCAAAGGTCAAGGATTCTTACTGAATTTGAAAGATTACGGCAATAAAGGTTTTAGAAAGCACTCTGAAAGTTGTATGGAAAGGATATCACTCTCTCCTAAATTTTGTAACTATAAAAGCTAACCTACTGCACCAGTAAACTGCAGCTTTTCCAAGATAAAAAAATAAATCTAAGAATCCATGGAGAGGAAGAGGAAAAAAGGGTTGGAGAGCGGGAAAACATTGTTATTGGCCCTTCATCCTTCCTGACAGAAGGGAAATACGAACATGATCCAGAGAATATGAAAACCAAGCCTTAAGCACGGGGATTTTTTTTTTCTTCTTCTGATTGGCAGCTATCCTTCTTATAGGAATGTTCATCTTATAACAAATTGATACTTTTCCCTTGCTCCCCCACCTCTGTCTCAAGAGATGGATGAGTTCCAAAACCAGCTGCATTAGACTCCCCAACAACATATTCTTGTTGTCATGCCTACAAGGCTCTGCCTGAACAGGCAATATTGAACAAGACCAGTTTTCTTCATGGTTCTTAAAAAGAACAATGAGATGATGGTGAATTTTGCCAAAGTAAGCACATCTAGACTTGATCCAATAAATCTCCAACACATTTTTTTTCCAGTAAGAGCAAACTTCCCACTTTGGAGAGATGAGGAAACAAAACCAAAAAATCCTTTCAGAAATTATTGTAAAATAAGATTAACAGGAGAGGAATTTGGAAAAGAAACAAAAGAAGCTGCAGGAAAGAAACCTCAGCATTCCTCGTACTCTAACATGAAGTTTTTCAGTTTTAAAAGGCAAAAGGTAATGTAGTTACTATAGTAGATAAAGACAAACTACTTTGCCTTTAGCCTCAGTTTATCCACACAGGAAAAGGATTATTGCTCTGAAAGCTGCAGCGTTTTCTCTTTATTGAAAGCATTTGCGTTAAGGTAAGAACAGTGTTTCAAGCTTATTTATAAAGCAAAAGTAATATTAATGCATTTACCTCTTAAGACGCTTGTCAGGTGTTAAAAGAGTGAATTCATAAAACATTCACTGATGTTAAACTTGTACTGCAACCTAATGCTTCAGTTACCACACCGAACATAAAAGCCTCCCGTATGATTAATCTTCAGTTTAGGATGGAAGGATTTCTGCTCCCCATGCAGAACTCCAGTTACGATGTGATTTCATTCTGACAAAATACACTTTGATTGTGATTCCATTAAATTAGAAATAGATGGTTTTTCCCGATATACTGCTTTGATGTCTTTAGTTTCTATGCTAATAAAGGTATTATCACCACAGGTGTACAGTACATTATGTTCATTAATTAGGACATGAATTAAAAATTTTCCAGGCTATACTAATTCTCAGTCATTTAGATAACTCATTCAAGAAGGGAAAAGGGGGGCGCACACGATGAAACACGTTAAAAGTTAAGGAAGGAAAAGGAGGAGGAACATTGCACGGTGCAATAACTCCTGAGTCTCCTTGGTCTCCACACCAGCAGACTGCTCGATGTTTTTTTTCTTATATGTGCCATTGTAAACTCAAAAGAGATCAGAGAAGTTATGCCCAAAATCTTGTTATGGGTAAATAGAAAATGCACCTTAGATGTCCAGGCAATGATTTGCTAGTACTGTAATTGAAATATTAACAGTCTAATCAAAGAATCATTATTAGTCCAGATTTAATCATTAAAAAAAAAAGAATACTATTAACAGAAACATAGTCTCAATAGTAATACAGCTGCGACTGTTATGCACGCAATACTAATATCTCACCTTTTCCCAGTGTTAATCTTGCCCTCCCACTACTCCTCTGGATCCTAAGGTTGGAGACACCAGTCTTCCTCAAGCAAAAGCATCAGTGTCCCGGCCTCCTTACTGGAAAAAGTGTAATGTTGAAGGGGTTTCTTCTTCCTCTTCTACTTTCTAGATTCACAGGGAGCTATTTTTTTATGCTAACAGACTCTTAAACCTTGCTCTGCCTTCATTGGTCTGCACCTCCATGTCACACAGCTGGCGTGTTTTCCCTTGGTTGGGGACTTGCTCTTCCCTCTGCTTCTTACCCGTAAAAGGGCTTTGACCAGTTCGAGGTCTGCATTTCTCCAGCTGACCGTGGCTGAGCTGTTTATAGCCCTCGTCCTTTGTCATCCCATCCTCGTCCCCCTCACCTGCGCGGCCCCCGCCGCCATACGGGGCCTGTCTCCTCTGCGCTCAGAAACACCTCAGGCTGCACAGAGCAACTGCTCGTCACTACTGTCTGTGTAAAACCCGTAGTTCCACCACACAAAGATAACCACACACGAAACCAGTGAGGCACAGCCACCGGTTGCTGTCCCAGCGAAGCCAGAGGCACGGAGCGGGCGGCAGGCGGCGGCAAAGCCGGCACAGCGGCTGCCGCACGCTGCTGGCAGGGACGATACTGCGTTACTGGGAAAAAGCTAAAACTCGCCTTAGCGTAGTCTCTGCACAGACTGATGTGACTCGCTAACGTGAACAAATGAATGAGAAATACTGTGAGAGAAAATAAAACAAAAAAATCTGGTGGTAAAACATGACGGCATCTAAATGAGCTTCGCTTGGCTGTTGACTCTGCTTTTAATCTCAGCCATTAAACAGTAAACAAGTGTTTGGCTACTCAAACCATTCCTCAGACATATCATTATGTTGATATTTGTTTTTCTAAAACAGAGAAGAAAATATGAATATAATTATGCCTTCCTTTTCAAAGCAGGGGTAAAGGTACATGAAACACCAATGTTTGTTTTTTTTTCTGCTATGCCGAATCAAGCATTGATGAGGCAAAGTTTTCTTTTCAGTACCTGACGCCCGTACTTCTACCATCTACCATGAGGACCACCTACCCCAGCAGCAGTCACAGGAGGCCCTGTAAAGAGGCGGTCTGCAGCTTTGATACCGTACCAGCATATTGGGGCACATTAGGTCCTCACCTGCTCCCCTCCTTTTTTCCCAGGCTTAAAAAAATAGTATGCAAAGACGATCACTCACCACCTCCCAGAAGCAGACCGATGCCCAGCCAGTCTCTGAGCGATGGCTGCCTAGGTGCTTGACCCTCCCTGCTCAGAGAGGCAGCTCCAAAAGAGGCTGCAACACTCTCATCAGGGCAGCTGGCAGAGCTTGTTAGCAGCTGCTGAGCTGCCCTTACTTATCTGCTTGGCCTCACCTGGCAGCAGCAGGCAGCCTCAAGCTCCTTGGAAGGTTCTGAGAAGCTCAGTAAGATCTCAGAGAAGCAAAGCTCAGAACCTGGTGCACAAACTGCTGCGTCTCTTGACAGAGCTCTGAAGTAAAGGCAACAAGATTGAATCCACTTCATGGCTACAACCACCTGGCCTTCCAGCACACTCAGCAGTGCGGTGACACCAACTCACTCACCATTGCAGGGATAACTAGTGCTTCTTTTGGGCCCCAAGACTTCTAACACGTTTCCCAAAGGCATCAAGTTTTACTGCTCAACACAGAGACCCTTCTATTCCCACCTTGCACACACCTCATGCTTTCTCAGGAGCCCTGCAGCACAGGCAGGGTGTCCTGCCTTCCTGATTTCATTAGAGCAGAGGCCACCACAATGCCAGGGCTGATCAGGTGACATCCAACCTGGCGCAGTGGTGTGCAACCTCTGCAGAGTCATCCCAGGTAGCGAACAGGGATTAGCAAGCCTTGGCATTGTGACTGGCACAGCACAACAGAAGGACAACCTGGGCTGTGTGACACTTCCTCAGGCAGGTGTTAGCACTGTGGAAGAGCAGCACAGAATCATAGAATGGTTAGGGTTGGAAGGGGCCTCAAAGATCATCTAGTTCCAACCCAAAATGCTCAGTTGCACACTGGCTTTGCTAAGGGTTTTTGTGTTCAGAGTTTGGGCTTTTTTTCAGCCCATCAGTGTGTTCAGGACAGAGAGGTTCTTCATTAGTCACTGGCAGAAGTCAAGCAGGCAATGCACAGGCTCGTACTACCTTTTTTAGCATTTCCTATTGCACTTTAATGGTAATCGTGCATGGTGGTAGATGACAAAAGTTAAGAGTTGACAGAAGAGAAACGGTCCAAAAAGTTTAGGTATGAATGAGTTGGCAACACAAAACAAGAACAGCAGGAAAACAATAAAAGCCATTACAGCCTGATAAATCAAGAAAAGCTTCAGTAACCCACAATTTTGATGGTAAAATTCTCAGAAGCTATTGACTGCATTGGCAGACAAAACACATTAGCTTTCCGTGGACTGAGATTCCTAAGCAGGTGGGTCATGTTCAAAAATGAAGCAGAGCTGACTACATATTTCAAGTGCTTTTGAAATTTTTTCCCCACGGTTACTTGTGGTCCTCCAAGTCAGATGTTGATGCAGACTGGAGGGATTACGGTCATTACATGGTTTCACTGGGTGGACCATTTATTATCACAGCAGGAAGCCAAGCGTTCTGGCATGCGGCAAGCACAAGGCAAGAAAACAATTAGTATCTGTGGAAACAAGTCCTTGTGCGCATCCTCATCACCATTATCTTTTAACAGCATCTTGATTGCCAAGGCATAAGTATCACTTACAATTCACAGAAATCTTAAATTCTGAAGTGGTTGTTCAGGGTTCTGTGCCATATCTTGTATTAGTTGTAATGCATTTCCATGACAGGAACAAACAGCTTTAAAATAATGTCCAGCACTCAAAATTTCATTGCATAGCCTCTGTGGCTATAAACTATGCTACATGTAGGCCAACAGTACTTCAGTGTTTCACAGATAAACACATACACACTCTTTATCCTTAACAGCTCTGTTACACTCAGAAAAAAAGGCAGCAGCAGCTTGAGTGGCATTAAAATGAAGGGAAAGTGCAAATAAAATTCAGATTTATTTCAGTTTCATTTCTACTTAACTGCAGTTATTCATAACATCTAAATGCACATTCACTGCAGTTTCTAGGTGCAATATAGTAGTTTTTATGCGGTTAAAATGAGTTTATGTAGAAGAGAATTGCCACAAGCCAATTCAAAACTGCTTTTCAAAACCTCTTTTCCAAACTAAGTTGTATAGTAATAATTCTATTTGTGTTGTATCAGCTGGCTGAGAACTACAAATTTGAAATTACCATGAAGAAAACGAGGATAAGAAAAGATATTTGTAGAATCCGTATGAAATAGATAAACATACCACATGCATTAAAAAGAGGAAAATGTCACAAAAAACCCTATTCTTCCTTTGCTTGGAAACACCCTTGTAGCATAAGCATACATCTCTGTTCTTCATCCTGATACATTTGTCCATTATCACACTTTAACATTTTTAATGCCCCCCAAGCTCAAATTATTAATCACAATTTGCATGTAATACTCTTTATTTTGTTTTATGTGCACTTACAAAGACGTTGAACTATAAAGATATTAAAGATCTTCTGTGATACTTTATTTCATTATGGTTAAAATAGCTTTTTCTCCAGCATTTCTAATACATTGGAGAAGGCCCTGTTGCTCTCCATAGTGTTCCACAAAGACATTTTCTTTGAGACTCCCTATACCTCTGTACAGTAATTTCAAAGATGAGAGAATAATCCATTCAGCCTTACTTGCCATCCATGGAAGGAAAGGCAATTTCCAGAATCAATAAGAAGTTCAACTTCACCAGTTCCCCAAACCATATCTGGGAATAGCCTATAATTTTCAGCTCCCTTGATAAGCGCGTTCTCCCCCAGCGAGAAGGGCTGCAATAGCTTCAAATGTGACCAAACCCTTGTCAAGTGCAAGAGTCACACATGGGAAGTTAATTATTCGTACTTTAGTAGTAATTGGAGACCTCAAGCGAGGTTGTGCAGAGCATAGTACAGTGTTGTTTCAGATACTCACTCAGATGTGTTCTACGCTCTGAAGAATTTACAAAAGAGCTAACACAGAAAATAAAGCAAGGAAAGAGGAGTCAGGAAAAGAAAAAGAAAGTATTGGCGACAGAGTGTGCCAGGAGGAAGCTGAGATGAGATTCACTTGTATAGAACTTACAAACAGGAACATGACACTTGCTGCTCAGGTCACTAAACAACAAAGGTTTCAAAATCTAAAAAATTTCAGTTCAACAAGAGTTGCCTTTTTTAAAAAAAAAAAAAAAAAGGAAGGGGAAAGAAGCCTCATCAAGTTTTTGGTGTTCCTACTGTTGGAACAAACTAAAAATTGTGCAAGCTCAGAAAATGATCAATGACTCCCAATCATTATCTGAGCAGAATATTAAAGTAAGACATGCATAATAAAGTAATTTTGATTCATTTTTGAGAAGTGATGGCATTTAGCGAGATTCAGTAAATTGTCCCTTTCAGCACTAATAACATGTTCATAGCTTTCCCCACCAGACGTTCCATAATGGCAATATAATAGGATTGCAATGACAATTAAATGATTGCATATTTTAGGGCAATGGAGGGTATCCACCAGGGCATGAACCATTAGCAAAACAGTAACGTCACAAGAATTTTCACGCTTTGGCACAGCAACTGATAAAGCAGAAGCACTGGAAGAGAGCAGGTATTCAGTTCTTGTACCATCTTCTTGACTTAAAAAGGCAGAAAACTGGAAACTGATAGTGAATCTTAGTGAATCTGACAAAAATTAAAGTTTGCTTTCAGCCCTTCCTCCTCCCCCTACCCATCAGAGAGGTTCACCTAAGACCACGTGTAGCCTTTGCTGACAGTTCTGAAAAGACAGGAGGGAGATTCCTCCTCTTCCCCTCCTGGGCTGGGGACTCTCTCCAAGGCTACCCTGCACGCTCTCCTCTAAACAAACAACTGGTCTGCAGCACATGCTGCAGATGGATTTGTAGGAACACCAGGCTGTACAGCTGTGCCTATCTGCCATACGTTGCTGGAAGGAGGCTTTCATTTAAAATTTAGTGTTGGTGTAAAATGCTTAAATTGACAGCCTGGGAAATCAAGCTCTCCGTTCAAAAGCTGTGTACTGAGCCACGCGAGTGTCTCCACAATGCTTCGCTCCTGTGGCTCCAGAACAGCTGTTTTGGAGACATAGGCATGTCTCCTCTGGACATCAATGACCTGCCCCAGAGTTTTGCTGAGCTTATCGTGTGCAGTGGAATCCAATCCGACACCAAAGGATTGGGCAGCAACACTGTTTTTCACCAGTTACAACCAGCCCTTGGGTACCTGCTACAGCACAGAACCAGTGTCTCTTACAGAACCTCTTCTGCTGGCAGGAGAACTTCGTTCGCCAACATAAGTGGCCTGGGAAGCCTTTCCCAAACAAGATAGCTGTTTCAGGAAGTGAGGAAATATGACTGCAAAAAGAATGAATAAAAGGGAGAAAAACCCACCAAATTTATTTTGTAGCTTTCTACTCTAATTAATGCATCTAAACTTCTGCACTAACAATAAGGATAAAACTAACTGCACCAAGTGTAGAAGATTTCCAAAGAGAGTTGAGACTCAGCATAAATCTGATCACTGGAGTTTACTTTTTTAATGCTTACCTCAGATATCACAACAAATGGTTCGATGTAAAATGCATGGATAAGTTTAGATGCTGTCAAAACAAGAGTTATCTCATAGATCTAAGTTTACCTCCCTAATGTAGAACTGCAGGAAACACTGACATAAGAGGATGCTGAATTCCATCATATTAAACATCATTTCAAGAAAGCATACACATTTTTCATCCTTTGCTTAAGAAAAAAATGCATTAAAAAAGTGAAACAGCAATCACAGAAAAAGAATATTGGGGAAAAAAAACCACATATGCATGAGAAAATGTTTTTCCTACTTTCTTCCTATTTGATTACAGCTGGAGGATAGGAACCGAAAGACATTTGTTATATTGCTGCATAATCCCATTTGCAATGATCACTCTCTGATGTCGCAGATAGAAGAGTGTAGTAGAATGCCTTTAAGTATTTGCTATCCCTTTATTTTACATGTACAACTAGTAACTAGTATCTGCAGACAAAATATTCCTTATTAACTCTGGAAATGTTTGTGCACATACATGGATATACATCCAATACATCACATGTGGTCATGCCATTATTTCACAACTCTAGAAAACAATTCTACTAGAATTACAAGCACTTGGTGCTTTTAAAGCTCAGTAAACCCTTGGAACTTAAACACGGAAAAAATCCAACATTTTCTTTTTTTCAAAGCCAATGAACTGAAAATTAGCGTTAAACTGTCAAAAGTTATCTAAGTAAGTTTTTTAAGACATTTACCATACTTGGAAACACCAGATGGAAATTCATTGGGGTGGAAGCTCTTCAGGGCCATAGTAGCCACTTACTCTTTGTGTAGCACTGTGCCAAAAGGACTTTGGTCCCACCTTAGACCTGTAGGCACTTCTAGAATAAGAAATGAAATGGCTGTCCTCTACCAATCAGTGCAATAATTGTTCACTACCTTGTTCGGAGAAGAGTTTGACTCAAAGTCCTCCTAGGTCTCTTTCCAATTAATGTAATGTCTTCATGAACCGCAATCAAAAGACTGCAATCCTGATCATTATATCAGCCAGTGCCTTTCCTCCTTTGTTAGTGGGAAATACAAATTACACCATTTCACTCAGAGGATACTAACACTGAGAAAAGTCAGTCAACAATGATCTTCAGCTCATCAAAAAGGAGCTAAACAAATTAATGTATGCCATAATAGAGTCATCCTTCTTATTAATGACCAGAATTCATCTTCTAGAGCAGCAGTTGAGGCTGAAGTCTACTCATTATATGAAAGTCACTCTACGATTTCAAAATTTTAACTCCCCTTTCACCTGTCTCTTCCTAACATGCAAAACTTGAATATTTGAAGTTGCTTTCTGAGAGTTGAAACTTGCAACAGTTTTCAGTGTCTTTTTCTTTGTTCCTCAGTAACTGAAGTGCTATAAAACTACTTTGGAACTAGCTACCAACTATCTCTAGAACCATAAAGCTGGAACAATGAACATCTGTTGGTAACACAGCCTGGAATGCATTATTTATTAATTACTTGAAAGGAATACATAAGGACCTATACTCCTATAGTCTATTCCTCTCTGCGTGCTACTAAAATAGCTCTTAAAAATAGCAAAGTGATAGGAGAGAAAGTTTGAAAGAGGTTCTTCCAGGCCTGACACATATCTGGTAGGCATTAAAGAATGGATCAGGTGTCTTGGCATATGGGACTCCCTGAGAGATGTCAACACGTGATTCTACCTAGTGAGAAATAAAGCTTCCTAGCCATGCAGAGCAGTCCATCACATTCACCCAAAGAGCAACAGAAAGAAGATTAGAGAAGAGCAGCAATTTGAGAACAACATGAGTCCTTGATGGCTTGCTAAGTAAATACCAGGTGTTGAAATAGCTTTAAAAAAGAACAAATAACCCCCAACACACACCCGATTTCAGCAAGAATTTAATGGACTAGATGGAATAATTTTGTAGTTTTCCTTCCACACAGCTTACGTTGCAAACATGTAATATGTAGTATATTTTAGACTAAGAGTTTAGGTTCAGTAAACAAGTCTTTAAAGGACAGAGCCCACTGCAGAACAACATCAACCCATTTAAAAAAAAAAAAAAGCAGCAACAAAACAGGATAAATGCATCCAATTATCAAGACAAATATTGTTTCAAAACAACTCAAAAACCTTGCATGCAAATCCTTTATCTCTAGGAGAACAAAAATAAATATTTACTGTGTGCCAAATAAAATTAAGAGGTATTTGGCACTGAAGGGAGAAAAGCACTTTGAAACATCACATCGCATAGCTGCAAACAGAAGAGGGCTTCTGCAATTGGAAAATGTCTTAAGAACATCATTTCACTTTTAACGTTACTAATGAGGAACTTCAAAAACCAAAATTAAAACTCAGAGAAAAAAAGTGTTAACAAAAAAAAAAGCTTTTGATTAGTTATCCAAATTACTCTTAATTGCAGCAAATAGTAAGAAGTCACATTCTCTTTCCTACAGTGGTGCTTTGCCAGTCATCTGAAAGCTGTCCTGCTTATGAACTGTACAGTGTCTCTGCTTGGCTGCTGGAGGTTCAAATAAGTTTGCTACTTCCAACTGTTCAATTGGTTCTAGCACAGAAAACCAAGATTTAATCTTAAAAAAGGACCTTAATATCTCCTGATGATTTCCAGCTCAAAGACCACAGTGCAGAAACATCATCACTGAACAACTATATACAAACATGAAACAAAATTTAAAAAAACCTCAGAAACAACAAAACCAACTAAACCACCAAACTTACCATGGACACTGTATATTTCTTTACAATAGCCCACAGAGAGCTGAAGCCTGGTAGCTTATCAACTGCACTCGATTGCCCGAGCGATGTGATTGCACACAGCTGCAGCTCAACCAAGCTGGTTGGCTGCAGTGAGGCTGCCTCACTCATTTTTAGATGTAACCTGGGCAGAATTGATTTCCAACCTGCCCCCCAGTTTGTTACACAAGATAAGGCAGATTTAAAAACATTTAAAAACATCAGAACCAAGCTCTGATTTCTGCCTCTGAAAGGAGAGTTTCCACTGGGTCTAGTAGGTGCAGCAAATGCAACGTACTGAAGACAGTTTGCCCCAAAACTAATAATGACTATAGCCCCAGTTAAGCTTGGAAAAATTCCATTAGGGCTTTTCGTTTCACTCAAATTTGGCCCAAACAATTATGGAATAAGCAAAACAATACTTAGGCTATCATTTCTACAGCTAAAGGGGTAGAAAATCTTTTTTTCTAAACCTTCCATCACCCCTTAAACTTATGGCAGTATGTTCTTTTAGTTACATAAAGAGCACATTTGAATTATTTAGATCTGTTACATAAGGAAAGAAGATGGTTAATACGTTTAATGTGCATGTGCAAATTAGTTTGGCACCACTTCTATTGCCCTAGCGTACAAGTTTAGAAATAGTTTTGTGACATCTCTCTCTGCAATTAGTTCTTCTGTCTCCTTCATTATTTCCTCATCATCTAATTCTGTGATTCATTGTCTTAACTTCTTCATCTTTGAAAGTAGGACATTTCTTCTCAGGGCCACATTATGTAGCATGCCCTGAAGACCTGGCACACATTTCAGGGCATTAGCAGAAAGGCTGCTTCTTTGCTGTAAGCATACAAGTAATGCATTTTTAAGGCCTCCGACAGGAATTTCAGGAATGCCACGTTTTTTTACATAGTATATTCCAACATACCTGTGTTGCATTAATACATCTTTATAACGGAGAAAATATGTGCCTTAAAAAACCACATTATACATAAAAATCCATGTAGCCCAGTAAGGTACAAAAGTGATGAGTTGCATGCCTGGTCTGTCCCATTTTTCTGTGGAATTACAGCAGGCTGGAGAAATGGGTTTTGAAGCCTTGCCATTAGGAAACAAAGAAGCACCACAGAGCATTTCTAGCTCTGGTCAGGGCGATCTCTCGGATTTAGAGCCTGGCTCTCACCATTAGGGCACCTGGCCAAAGACTTGAAGATCCATGCTGAATTTCCACTACGTGAACACAAAAACTAGATACAGAAAAGGCCATGAAGATAGAGTCAGTTCTTCATGGTCATGTAGTGACACAGAACGCTATATTAACCAGGTTTCCGAGTGCTGGATCTGCCCATATCTTGTCAGTATTAAGGGATTCAGGACTGTTTTCCAGTACAACACACAAAGACTTACTTGAAGCCATAATAACAATACTTTCCCAATGAGATTTACCAACTACAAGTGCTCTACAAAGGACCACCTGTACTCAGGAAGACTGGGGGGAAAGCTCAAATTTGAAACAGTTTCCTGTCAGGAAGCATGGGAAAAAAAAAGATTGTTTTTTTCCCCTACAGTTTTTAATTAAATGAAAGGAGAAAGTAAGCAGGAGCCTTTTAGAAATCGTTAATGGGAGAGATATGCATTCACATGAATGTAGATTGTTTGAACAGTTTGTAAAGCGAGTATATGGAGCTTTGAAACAACTAAACTTACAAAACCACTCAATTTCACTTTAAATCGCTCCAGGGGAAAAAAAAAAAAATTACCATGCCATAATCACAACCTACTAAAATACTAGTCTTAATATCTCAGTGGCTAAATGAACAGTCATCCACTTTTCTGAGCAGGTATGTTAAAACAAACCATCTATAATGAGATCGCTTTCCTGTTTGCCAAACAGCATTGGCTGGCCAAGTCTAGAGCAGTTGGCTGATTGCAGATGTCTCAAGGATAGACGGGCGTTTTGAGAGTCCAAAGTATTGGCAAACACCTTGATAATCTAGTTTATAATGTTCCAGGCAATCTGCACGTGAGGCAACGGACCTACTCTGCATTGTTGTGCATCTCTGCTGAAGCCAAAACAGCAACATGAGCGCACTCGATTACTCACAATGCATGAGGAAAATAACAGCAAAGCCATTCTTTGGTTTGCTGTTTTGAAGTAGTAACCAAGTATTTTTCATCAGTATTTCCAGCTGAAGGCAACACGTTCACCTGTGCCACCCTCCCGAGGAGCTCCAGCGCTTGATCAAAATGCTGGGAACACTGGTTCTCCAAAGGTTTGGTTTTCATCAGCACCTTTGTTTGCATCTTGTGCTTTCTCTTCTTTAATCACAAGAGCTATCCCTGACCTAAGAAGCTGAAACCAAATAATCCCACCCTCTTAAACAGAAGTCACCTTCATTAAACCCTCTTGCTTGTTACATTCACGTTATTTAACAATCACCATCTAAACACAGTGAACTGCCATGTTTCATCAAAGTCCCATAACTCTGAGCTTCTTTTAGTATCTTGAAATTTACTTTCTTCAAGTCTTTTTCACTTTATTCCATAACTTCGCTGTGGCTTTCTAACTATCTGAGCCTTTCCGTGACTGCTACCCAAAGAGATTTAGAGCATCTCGCTCAACACAATCTGCAACAAGGTCAACAAAACCTGTATTTTTAAACCGAGGGGCAAGCAGACAGAGAATTATCAGCAGTCGCTGTGCGGGCTGTCCCAGGAATAACTCAGGACCATGTAAGGTTGCTGGGTTTTAACTGCTGCTTGATCTCCCTCAAGAGAATATTTCCAAAAGAGCAAGGCAACAGCTGATGTCAGGAGCTCTCTTTAACAGCCTGTGCATGCTAAGCAGCTCAGTTAACCTAGATCTGAGTGTTTAATAATAGAGAAGACACAGGTGAAGTGTTATACCAAGATACCATGCTAGGTTAAACCCTGAATTTCTCCAAATAATGCCTCTTAACCACTCACTGAAAACTTTAGCCAAATTTGTTCTGCCATCTGCATATAGATATTCCAATGCAGTGGTTTAACACATTTGAAAAAGCAGCTGATCTCCACAGTCTAAAATACATGCATCAAGTGGCTATTTCCAACAGAGTAGTGATACATTTTTAAGCTGTAGAAAATATTTACAAACTAATTGATCGTCACTGCAACGGCATCTGACTGCGAAGCATTTCAAGGTCTATAATGGGTCTGTGTGGATCAACAGCATTCATTTAATCCCCTGTAAGAAAACGAGGAATGGCATATCCATCCAGTCCCCAGTGGCTGCCACTGATGACTGCAAGGGACCTACAGCTCTGCACAGAACACACAAAGGCTGTCGTTACGGTAGCTACGTAAAACTATTTATTATAGGTGGAGAGGAGGAAGACCAAAGTTTAGAGTAAAAAGGAATAAGTCCAACTGCAGTACGTACATTAATATCATTCACTAAAACTTCTTCGACACAGTAATAGATTCATATTCACAGTATGGTTGAAACCAGTGTTTCAAGTGGTTGTGTCCCTGCATCTCAATTTTGCCTCTTTATAAATTCACCTCTGCAGCAGCAGGGGAAAAATCAGCCTCGATCTTAAAACAACAATCGAAAAGAACAGAAAAAGGAATGCATTCTTGTGATCTATAAACATGAAAGAGTTAATGCTAAATCATTAATTAAATCTCTCAGAGGTGCTGAATACACGCATTAATTGTCACTGCTCAACACTTCTAAGATTTTTCCCACCCCTCTATAAAACTGTTCCTGTAGGTTTGATTTTTTTTCTTGCACCATGTGTTGCGCAGAAGGCACGCACCAATCTTCAAAAAGCAGCTTCCAAAAAAATCCTGGTGAACGCAGCACAGAAGGCTCCTCCAAAGACAAAGAACAAGACATCAGTGTCTCATCTGCCATGAATTAGTCTGCTTTTTTTCCTTCAAGAACTCTCACTATGAGAATCCGATCAACAGTTAATCTCTCTGAGCAGACACGGCTCTGTTATCCTCTGTGGTAGTTCTCTGCTGCTGGGGTAATTTGTTGCTGAACAATTGAGGCAAATACTTGGCTTAGGCTAGAAAGAAGTAAGATTAGTCTGTAATTGGAATATTTTGTCTCATTTATTCTTGAAGATGTGCCATGTTACACTCCATCAGCCAGGGGTTATTGTTTTATGATATCAAGCTGCACCTGGCATTGCATTGTATAAAAGCTAAAGGGCTGCTATTTGCAATCCAGCTTTCGATTTACCCAGACTCTAGTACCAACAAATGTCTCATCCTGTGGTGCAACCTTCACCCTCTCAACTAATTATCCTAGGTAGTCTTACATTAAAAAAAAATAATTTTCCAGGACAACTATAAAATTCAGCCATAATATCAAACACAGAACTGTCATGGGTCAAAGTAATCCACATACTTCTCTCTGTATGTTTATTTTCTACTTTGAGCAAGTTTTCAAGATGATCTCTTCTTTTACATCTTTAAGCAATTACTACTGCAAATGAAAAATTTGTATGCCAAGATAACTAATTGTATCACTATTTCATTCGGTTTGACCTCTAGATAGATTTTGTTGTGCTTTGAGATGATTGCAGATATAAAAACAGGAGGATATTTAAAATTCAACTGCATCTATGACATACCGATATTGATGTATCTTACACCACATGTGACATCATTGTTTTAGAAAATACATTTAAAGGAAGTATTAGGGTAAGTCCTAACTTTCTGTATTTAGAGGTGCCTGATAGAATAAAAACAGAATAGAAACTTTGGTTCTCATTATCTAATATCACATAAATGCTGTTGTACCTGCTGCAAAATCCACCTTTGAAAGATATTCTGCAAAAAAGAATAGAGGAGACATTGAAACGTGCAGCAACAATCGTTGGTAGCTTATTCCAAGCCTTCCTCTTGTACCTACATAAAGTTGACACATATTTTGGTGTTTTTAATTAAGCCAAATTTTTACTGTGAAGTTTATACTAATTTCACAACTGTGAAATCAAATATTTACAGTTACAATAGAGGACAGAAAAAAATAAATGTTCACAGATAAATCCTGTTTCTAAGATGTCAGGTGGCAAGGGTAGAAGAAAGCATTTTACATTAGTCCTGTATGAAGCATTGTAATGTCAAAGAAGGGCAAAAAGAAGAGTTTTGACTGGCTTGGTAGAGATTTGGCCAGGGCAGGGGATCATGGTTGGTTCTTTAACAAAAAAAAAAAGTGAGAATAAAAGAAAATTAGATAGACCTGTATCTTATAACAAGACACAAACAAGATTTAGTTTGAACTCAAAGTGCTGTGATATTCCCCTGATAGTAACACATTTCTATATAACCAAATAAGACAAAGCATGTTCTTGCTGCATATGTTATTTCTCACCCATTCCCTAAGACTAATTAACTATACTCAATTTTAAATACATTATTTTAAACATGAATGGTTTGGGTTCGAAAGGACCTTAAAGATCCCCTAGTTCCAAACTGCTGTCATAGGCAGAGACACCTTCCCCTAGACCAGGTTACTCAAAGCCCCATCCAACCCAGCCTTGAACGCTTCCTATTGATATGTTCCTACTAAGCAAGAAACAAAAATAGGTTCAGTTATTTTAACAGTTTATTTTTTGTGGCTGTGTAGATTTTCTTGGGTAAAGTCCCCTTGAGACTTGTTTTTTTGACTTTGAATTACAAGTTCATTTGAAAATCATAAGTTATTAAAATGAGGTGAAAAGCCAGTGTATACAGTCAAGTGTCACCCAGTACTGTCAGAAATTACCCAATCCTCCCAACTGCTGTCTTTGCTAGTGGACAGCCTTCTCTCCCAGAGTGAACCATTTGTGTTCACAGCACTTGTGTTCAAGCAGCCATCATGAAAAGTTGAAGATTTGTAGGTTTGTAAGGCTGGAGTCACTGTGGCACAATGCTGTCTTGTGCCTTACAAGTACAACAAGCAAGCAGAAACCCCTTGTCTTGCTCGTGTACAGCAACATACAAGAAACGGCTTTCTCTGAAGTTGTCTGAGCACTACCTTTTTTCCTTAAAAGAAAAATCAAAACAAAAAAACAAACAAAAAACACCCCCTCAAAAAAACCCCACACAAAACAGCCAAAGAAAAAAAACGCGAAGAGAAAAGGTCTTTTTCATTCTAGCTGCATTCAAAGGAAGCTGTTGTCTTCTTCAGATCAGACAACCTAGTCATCGCCCTTCCAATGTATTCACCATAGCATTATTTGGTTAGAAATTTTCTGGAATGACAGTAGACAAAAAATGAAGTTGAAGGACCTATTTGTGCCAGACGTTGCTGTAAACAGGCAAAGTACTTTCAACTCCAAGTTCTAAGACTCTTGGGGTAAAAAACTTGGTCCCATGAAAACGAAGAGGGAGGGTTACTTCCAAAGCTCCACATGATCCATAGTACGTAGGGAAGCTGGCCTCCATGCTGTGTCGGGTCAGTAATCACACCTTCTCCTCAGGTTACTGTAGGTATTGTAGTGGTACACAGACTCTGTCTCCCACAGATGCCTTCTGGCAAGAAGGGTGAAAAGTTGACTGCATCCCCACCTACACCAGTTGAATTTTAAAGGATATATTTTAAAACTTTTGCACTTTTAAAAGTCTAACCAAAAAAAAGTTAAAAGCTACCAGGTCAGTTTTCAAGTTACTGACACAGCAGATGGCAAAGGTTTAGTTAATTTTTTATTTATTCTCTTAACATGGACAAACAAGCTTCTTTCCCTTTTCCTCCCTCCTTGACATTATCCAAGCTGGTGTGCCTGGGAAGTTGAACCACTTCTAGTCTGTTCAATTCAAAGTGTACCCCTGTGGGGGGGGTGGCACTCTGCCATCACACAGCATCGTAACTTAAGGTGACAGCTCCTTTGGAGACAACAGCGGCCCTTCGCTCATCCTCAGCAAGTTCAGGATCCCACGTTAACATCTCCTCATCCCTTTTCACAGCCCTTATTCCAATGGGGAAGCAGTAAGTTCTTTCATCTTTTTTTTCTCCCCCAGCATTTTCCTTTGTTTGCCTAAAAAGAAGAGCCAGATCATGAGTTTTCAGCAACATTTTGTACAGAAGCGTGTCAGATGCCATTACCTAGAGGTGCTGATTACTGTCGCAGCATTCAAGACAAGTTGGCAACTGGTATTTCTTTGGAACGGCTACAGACAAAAATAGTCTGAGTTGCTGCTAGGTTTTAAAACTGACTTCTCTAAAGCAGTATTTTTCAGAACGACAAGAATTGTCAGGGCCAACAAATTGCACATGAGATACAAAAGAAAAGGTAAGTATTTCTGTCCCAGGGATAGAGCCCTAAAATGTGAGTCATGGCTCCTGGAAAAAAAAAAAATCTCTATGAGTTAAAAAAAAAGAAACCAGCAAAGTTATTGAAAGAAACATCAGAAATGAGAACCCAAGGATGAGGTTAAAGGCCGCAGCACATATACTCATTCACTGGTAGTTAATAGCTCAGATCTCAAGAGGTTGCTGGGGACAATTGCTAGGTAGGTAACACTACTACATTTTAAAGGCACTTTCAGAGCACATGAAGGAAAATGTAGGATGTATTCTCGTTGTTCCTGCTCTGAGGACTTACCAAGTATGAGTATAATCACCTGTAAAGCAAGTATGAAGGTAGTGACCTTTCATAAAGCCATTTGAGATTTAGTAATAACATCTGATATTTAAAGAACTTGGAAATTTTACAATTCTTGCCTAGATGGGACCCAAGCAAGGCGCAAGAGTGACTGCAACACCCACCCCAGATGTACAGCACGAGCTGTTTGTTCTTAGACAATTTGCTTGGTTCACCTTTCTCAGTTTCTTCTGCAAACAGACAACAATATTTGTTAGGTACAGTAATTTCAGACACGGGGTAATATTTCAGAAGTATTCTACTTTGCCAGAGATAAGGACTTGAATTTTAAAAGGCAGTGTGATTTACAAGCAAGTTTCACTGCGCTTTGCATCACACTGCACATGCTCTGCCTTCTGTATGCTGGTAAACTTCATTCCAGTCGGCAGTTTCAGTTGGTTTTATACTGCAAATTGAAGTGGTGCTTTTGCAGAATGCCAACTCCTCTTATTGTTTCAATTTCAAGCTAAGTTTCGGTCTATGAATAATGTTAAAAAATAAAAAGCAGAAGTACGTATATTTGCTGCCCCAGATGTTATTTATGTCAGCCTAGGAAAAAAAAAGTCAGGCACTAGCACCTCCCAAGGTAATCAAATTTTTTTCCTCTCATACTGATCTTGCAAAATTTTAGCTTGCTTGATTGAAAACAAACTGTTAAAGGAAAAGTGTAGTCTCTCTTCCCTGTAGTTACCAAGCCAGCTGGCTAGCCTTTAAATATAGACATTAAAGTGGTTAATAAATAGTTTTCTTACATAGTGGAGTTAGTGTATAATAGTCATTATCTTCTCTGCCATAGGTGAGTGCTTACTAGACTTTAGATCCAGTAACTGGAAGAAGTCTGCCTTTCAGGCTTGTGAGTCTGCTTCACTTTTGTAAAGTGTTGTGCCATACAATGAGCAAAAAGCTATCATACTGGTTCAGGCAAGGGTTTGTCAAGACCAGTCTACCATCTCCAACACTAGTCATGAGCAGACAGCCAGGCAGAAACAGAAGCAGTGTCAACTCATTTAGCACTTTTTTTGACTCCTTTCCTGGTCTCCAACTATATTCAGCTCAGGAGGGAGTTCCTGAGCCCAGCTTGGTTTGTCCAGAAACCCTCCAATAGATCTCACTTCCAAGTGCTTACGCAGGAAAAGAGCATTATAAAAGCAAAACACTCTTTACTTTTGCCTAAACCTGTTGTTGCAAAGAGGATTCTCAGAAACTGGGCACCTTTGGTAAAAACATTCTGAGGTTGTCTTAATCTTTGCAGTCATCAGCCACAAATTAATCCCAACTGTCACTGGATGTGGCTGCTCAAGAAGCAGTATGGCCAAGCCACTGAGTCAGAGATGACTGCTGGGGCTGAGTGTCCTTGCCAGGGCTGCTTAAGGTCTGCAGCCCTAGCTTGCGTTCTATTGCAGCTTCTTTGGCATCTTCTCCTGAGACATCAGCTCTACAACCTAACCTGCCAGAATTCTGTTCATCTTCATGGATGAACTGATTTTACTTCATTTCAATTTTAACCAGAGCTGAGCACACATAGGACAGTCATTGCTTCGCTTGGACAATGAAGTTGATCTGTCTCTGTATGCAGCAGTTGCTGTGCTTGCCTAAACCTGGATTTGATTCACTGCGAAACAGGGTTCGTGGGTCAGCAAGGACAGCCCTGCACTCACCTAGCCAGAGCTCAGGCAAACCCAGACCTTCTACATAAGTTCCATCTGATCTGGGATACGGGTGCATCGCCAGCGTAAGGCACCTCAGAGGTGAAATACTCTTTACTTTATCCAACACTAATCAACATATCTGTATCATTTCGTTTTGATTAATGACTTACACCTATCTTGGCTATTTTTTTTTTTTAAATGGGATATATTTTTTCAAATGTCTAAAAAGTCATGGAAAAGCTCACTTTCTTTTTCTATTCCAGATTTCAGTTGGTCAGAAATGCAGCAGGCCAGTTTCCTACTTCAGTTATGCCAGTGAATCTGTCCCTGTGAATGTGTTCTCCCCGAAGGGAAGCTAGAGAACAGAGAATTTCAGTCCATCTGTTCTGTCCAAAATTAGGAATTACAGAGGAGTGTGAGAACAAAAAGAAAAAACCAAAACAAAAAATTAAAACCCTACAATTCCATAAACTCTACCCACGCTTGAACTGAATCTTATTTTGCCTGAAATAGTAGTTCTATCCCTACTGAAACCACTTCAAATTTTCCAGTAGCTTTTTACAGCTTAAAATTTTAATTAGAAACAAACCATTATGTGAACTGAAGAGATCGCGTTAGATGTAGGTAATAGAAATTCAAGAGAGATATGTGTCAGACTCAGATAGCTTGGAGTTCAGATATCCAGACATTTCGAAATCATCAAAATTCATTCTTATCGGTGAGAAAGAAGCTAGTGTTGAATTCTAAGCTAGAAAGACTTGCAGGGAAAGGCAGGATGAAGAGAGGACTGTGCTGTGCACACAGCCGGGCTATTTACAACGTTCTGTTTCACATGTCACAGTTCAAATCTAGTTGTCTAAAGCTGATACAATTCAATAGAGTGAAACTATTCCAGCAGTTGTGCCTATTCTGCTTCATTATTCTTTTTCAGTAAAGCAGGTGTGTTAGGGTTCAAAACTTCTGAACTGTGTCCACAGTACTCTGAACTCAATTTCCTAGCAACTTTCACAGTAAAAAAGACAAAAGGTGCTACATTTACCAAAGCAAATTTATACCATGATTTCTCTCCTATCTCTTTAAAAAAAAAAAATTACTGTGAAGTGATCCTCAGTTTGAAGTAGACAAGCTCTTCTGTTGAAGCTGAGAGGGTTCCCCCCACTCTGCTTCTAGTAGTCTCAGTAATTAGAAAAGAGCAACTGAAGTTACAGCAATGTGCAGTGAAGTGGTTCTGGAGAGAGCTACAAAATACCCATCCCCAGGGGGGCAATTACAGCGTTCTAGTGAAGGGACCTGTAGGAAAAGCAGGTAGCAAACCTTACACACAAGACTTTGGAGATGCATGAAAGATCACGGATATTTGCAAAACTGGTCTTTGATTTTTGCTGCATGTTATACTCCTCAGTTTATTTTCAAAAATAAGCAAAGAAAACACCTCTCGTCAGAGTCTGACTTCACTCTCTATTCCCTCTTTTCCTTTTTCCCTTCCTATCTCTCATACCATGCATTTTAGAGACCTCTGTCACATGGATTTGTCACCTGTAATGACCACAGGAAGCATGTGATGTTAGGCGTATGATCCATACCATAAATAATTCGGGCAAGTAGAACTTAGGTTCACTTCTCCCAAGGAAAACTATTTAATCAAAACCAAGCATCATTCCCCCAACCTCTGGAACAATATAATTGTCCATACTTCAGCCCTCTCTGCCCAGCCTTCTTATTTGATCCTGTACTTAACTTCCAAAGAACATGAGCTGTCAAAAGGTGTTTTTTCTGTAGTGTTGGAGAACTCCTTGGCTTGCAGTTTCCAGGAATACAAGGTCTATGGAGTTACTCATGAGACATAATGTATGCTTCGTCAGACAAAAACGAGAGTTTGTGAGGTGAGCAGTACAGCCCACCTTAGCCAGGCTCAGAAAGCCTTTGGTAGAAAGGTGGGAGGCACAAATTAGACAAGAGTTAGGTCAGTACTTTCAAACAGTGGTTTTCCTTCCAAGTTGATGCATACTTTGAATATACTTCACTGCCACAAAATTAATATCTACTTATACGTTCATGACTGATTGTTTCAGTTTGTCTATCAGCATGAACTACACCCAGTGAAAACATTAGATTTTTACTGATCCCCTTCTCTTGCAAAAATCAAGTTTCAATTAAATGAAGGGAGCATCTAAGTACTGACTGGAGCAGCAGCAACTAAAATGTACATGACCTGAAAATTGCTGGAGGAACAGTTTTCTTACACATGCCTCACTGGAAAACACCACCAATAGCAGGAAGCGACTTTCAGTAAACACTTTGTTGAACTTCAGGAAACAACTAGGAAAGGCGCCTTAGAAACCGTATCAGAACACATCAAATTACAGTATCTGTTTAAATGCCTGAGGTGCCAGATTAAATATATATATTTATATACCAACCAGCAATTAATTCCAGATAGTAATATCTACCATTACACTCAATTCATGGTCAGTGCAGTTTTCTGACTATTGTACCTTCAAGAGATGTAACAACCCAGTCCCTAAAGCGTTCGTACAGTGGTTAGAGACAAATCAAATCTGCTTTTAATTTGACGTATTGTACACATTATTTGAACAGCTTAATTAACTTATCCAGCTTTTAAGTAGTACTTGCAAACACTGTTATACAAACAGGAAGGCCCAGTTAACACAGTAAAAACACGATCATTGCATTTGAATGATCTTTCACAGTCAACATCTCATTAGCCTACGTGGTTTGCTGTCATGAGCTGGCCAGAAACAAGAGATTCAGTAGTCGATGCAGCACTGGCTGCTTACAGAGGACATATGAAGAGATCTCTCTGAGCACAAAACTTCAAAGTAACAATTGGATTCCTTAGTCCTTATCCAACACTGTCAGCACAGCCAGTGCTCTTTAAAATATTCTCCCTATTGTATGACTCTGGGAGAAAGGCAAGAAGTTTTTTTCTTGCTGTGTTTGTGACTCTGTTGTATTCTTTGCCTATTCCAACTGATTGAGAAATACGTAGTTACAACCATAGTTAATCAACTGCAGCACCTGTATTTAGTGCAATCCTAGGAGAGGAACTTCCATGGTTTTAGTTATCACTATGTGCATCACTAACACTCCTCCACTTTGGAATGAAAGGAAAACTGAAGTTACGCCCAGTGGCTTCAACAAAACACATTGTGGTCACAAGCTAAAATCTGCATGTCCTCCAGAAAAAGACAATGTGTGGGAAACAAAGGGAAAAATGTGAAGATGCAAAGCAGACAATATAACTTTCATAGCATCTAGTGGTTGTTAGACTTCCACTTAGTATAGGAAGATCCTGGATATTTAATGCCGTTTCCACTGAGACATATTTTTTGTGGATCTTACTGCAATTGATCAACTCTAGAAGAAAAAAAGTAGTTTTAGGATTTCTTCTGAAATAGAGCATCCATCTTTAGTCCATTGGGTTCTGAGATGAAGCACATCAAACAACTGACTTGATCAGGAGCAAGCACTACCTTTTTTTCATAATTCAGACTACAGGCAAATTTCACATTTGACATAACACTTTTTTTTCTGTTTTGATCAGATTATTCAGAAGAAATACATACCAAAAATAAATAGCAGTGTCAAGTATGCCAGATGTTTCATTGCTTCTGAAGAAGATGAATCAAGGGACCCAAAGCACCGGAAAGACATTCTCAGATCTGCTACTGAATTTCTGTGGTATCTTTGAATTTTCACTTCATCTACTCTGTATTTCTTTTGTCTGCTTAGATTCTGAGCACTGGCTGATACAGGCTTCAAGCAGCTTTAAGAGTATCAGTGGGCTATTTTTGTCAAAATGAAGAAACTACACAGACCATATAACTAAAAGATTTTGAAGAATCCTATTAGTTCGGATGCCTTTAAATGGGCACCCAAATCACTAACTGCTTTTAAGAAGTAGAGCCACTGTGTGTCTGAGAAGATGGTCACAGGCAATCCAGCACACTTCAGTCTCAAACTCGACATGAAAACTGGCCTTTCAAAATTCAGATGCTAAAATACCCCCCCGATATTTAATGTTGCATTAACTCTCAAATGCAAATTTCAGTTTACTCATTTTTGGCTATCGTAGAGCTCCATTTACTGTACTAGCTTGAATATATTCTTTTTAGAGTGCTACGAAACATCTGAATACTTTGATAGTTTTTACATTACGGACAAATATAATGAATAAATGTGATTCCCCCCCGTTTGTTTTTAAATTGCTGCTCTCCCCACCTTTTCCTGCAAGATATTATGACACGTATAACGCAAGTTCCCAAACTGCCTTTCATTTCAGAACAGCATGACACCAGCACAATGATAGAGTTGAAAGCCATAAGAAGTTATCATTACACTCTCAGAAATGCTATCGTAATCAATCTTATGTTATGTATTCACCAGTTAGACATATACCACAAATCAAGCACATGTAGCCACAGACAGAAATGACATGATTTAATCTTTGGTGCAATAAGGTAAAATGAATCAAATTCACACTGACAGGAACCTGCACCATAAGCAGTGCACTCAGCTAAAAAAAGTTTGTCATCAGTATGGACAAATCACAAATGGAAAGGCAACCAAGAGTGCTGCCATTTTATCACTGCAGATGCAGAATATATGATTGAGTCTTAGTAATTTATTCAACAGGGGTTGATATACTTTAGAAGTTTATTTTACTTGAGTCTAGATTATCAGGTAGAGGCAAACTGGGATGTTTCCATTCCACTTATTACTGTTATTATTACAATGCCTGACTCGAGATTGTAATAATAAGTAAATATTGAGTGAACTCTTGGCTTTCCCCATGACATTGAAATAATGGGAACTGGACATGCTGGCAGTCCCAGTCGTGAGCTTAATCTCAACCTAAGACGACTGGAAGAAGATCTGTGGGACAAGAATTAGCTCTAGTTGCAAGTCTCACTTTACAGAAAGCATTTGCTTTAAATTTGCCTATGTTTGAATTACACAGGTGCATCAATCTGCTGTAATTCCAGAGTCTTTATATTATACTACCATTACTTTTTCAAAAAACCACTGTCTGCAGCTGCTGTTTTATCACATGGAGTGATATTTCACTGGACATAATTTACATTAGATGCTTATCTTGTTTTATTATACTCTCTAATTTGTCTTAGTCTGAATATTCATTTTTGAATAAGAAGAAACAAGAAGCCATGAGGCCTCCTGTGGAGTGAATTGTTTTTACCCTTCTTCTGAAAATGTTAAGTACAGAGTCATTATTAAGTGCAACATATTAAGGGCTAAACAGTGCTATTAGTCTAGTGTCACCAATTTCTGTCTCATTTGCATTACACTTACCTGAAGTAGAAAATGTAGCTGTGAAAATTCGTGTGCCCTGTTTCTTTTTGCTTCGAAAACCTTCTAGCACAATACGTTACTGTAACACCAGACGTGTTATCGAGATGCCTTTGCATTATTTATTTCACACAACACATTCATTCCCAATTGCTGCATTTTCTAGGCAATGACCACGGGAATATTTTTTGCTCTGTTACAAGCCAGTATTTAATTTTAAAGCAACTGTGTCCTTGCATCTTGTTAACATGTATGCATTATACATGAAAAGGTTTTAGCCATGCAGACACTTGGCACACAGCGTTGTAGAACTTCTATTTAATATTTTTTCCTAAACACTCATGGTCCTCAGACTGCCTGTGCAGTAAGTAGTACAGAAGTAAAGCAGATGAGACATGTGTACATTGAAATAGTCAAAAATCTGCAAAGAAATCTTAGCAGAACCATTACTTTGAGAAATATGTAGCTAGATCCCAAAAGCCAGGCACGATACATTTCTCTCAGAAATTAAAGAAAGGTGGGGAGAGGAAAGCAACTTTCATAAACAGTAAGGTCAAAAGGAAACTCCTTCCTTTAAGTCCAAATAACAAGAGAAAGGAACAGTTTTCAGCTAATGCCCTGAAGTATCCAGGAATCACGGAATGGTTTGGAAGGGACCTTAAAGCTCATCTAGTTCCAATCCTCCTGCCATGGGCAGGGACACCTTCCCCTAGAACAGAAAGCAGCAGTCCCTCCTTAACCAGAAAAAGGAAGTTGACTGGACTGACAGTTCCCAGGCATGAAGAAACAAATTAAAATGACATAAGTAACTATCTGGGCAGGGCTCTATGCTCTAACCTTTTCTGAAGCAGCTTACTCTTTTCTCTCTCCAAGTACAAAAAAAGAGCTACTTTTGAGTTGCCAGTCCCCAGGAGCTTCAGGAAAGGTTTCCCAGGTCCTTTGTTTTGCTGGAGCGTCCACAGCAACAAGCAGAAATAGGACTGGGTCTTGCTGATATAGTCATGGTTTTTTTGCTGCTTGGAACAAGGGGCTGAGGATGGCTGCACAAAGCGGCCCTAGTAACTGAGTCAAATGTATACCTGCCCAAAACACCTTCGTAGGGGACTGCTGTCCCGAGACAGAAACGACAGCACCAGACCAGAGAGGCTGGCAGAAGCACCACAGCAGAAAAAACACTCTCCTCTTTCAAGGAAAATGAACTCTGCTTAAACAAAGCTTAAGTTTAGTCTAAGAAGTTCTGCTTCCCAGCCAAAAGAAGTGCCAATAGTCATTATCCTTGTAATGCAAACTTGTGCAGGTATAGCACACAATAAGGAAACGCTTAGTCCATAAAGTAAGTACATATGCACATTTTTCTAGTAACTATCAACTATGGGAAAGTCTTTCTGTTTCTTAAACATGTATTGCTTTAGACAGGAAATCCAATGTAACTGTACAGTCACAGCATGAATCATGCAGCAGATACGGTTACCTGAGCTACAGGTTTCAACAAATGAAAAAGCTGAAGTCAAGTTCAGGATATTAGAGTACAAATTTTGCCAGCTCAGTAATGTTTTAGCAGTCATGCACTACTGGAATCTATTGTTTGTTCCCTATCGAAAGGGTGATGTATCTCACAGCATACAAAGCATTATCTAACAGCAGCTGGATTTTCCCGAGTTCCAGAAGTAAGCTGAGCATGCAGTTTCCATCAACCTTTGAATTCACAATTTGATGTGAATGTGGCCATTGTTTCTAAAAGCTTCTAAAATTATATTGTTGAAGAAGCAAACTGGATATAGGAAAGAAAGGATGCAACATATACAGCGGAAAAACTGAATTTCTTCCTGTTATCAGCTGAGACAAAGTTTAACCTCAACATCCTCAAATATTAACAGTAACTCACTCTTCCTTTTGTAAAGGCTTATTTCATCTGCAGTTAAATAGACTATAATTTTAGGGAATGATCCCCAAAGATGCCCTAGTCCCACTTAATTAAATAAAGCAGTTAAAATAAGAATTTTTATAAGGGAAAAGTATACCTATAAAGATAATATTGTTTCCAGTTAAAACATTTCAATATCATAAGCATGTGAAAAACTACAGTATTCATGAAGCCTTACAGGAAAATAACTACCTTACTTGCTTTAGTTTTCACCTTACCTATGTCTAAGAAATGTTATCTGGATGGTATATTAAAACAGGCCCCTGCTTGCACTGATCACTTTTAAATTGCCTACGTTTTGCCTTTGAACCAAGATCATTTTTTAACAGTCTTTTTCTCCCCTTTTCCACTGTAGATATATTTTACTCTTTTTCATAAATGAATAATATTGGATAGTCATACATCATTCTACTCGTCCCTATTTTTGACCATCATGTCATAACTGTTTAAACACAACTGCAGCATTGGTTTAATCAAAGTAGTAAATTCTGCAGAAATAAAGATGTATGAATTTAGGCAATAGACCCTAAACTGCATTTAGAGTTTTACTGGATCCTCATCAAATTTCATCCTTACATTTTTCTTTTTATTGAAGAATAGTAAAAAAATAGTATATATTGTAGTTCCATGGAACTATTGAGAAGTTAATCTGCTGATACGAAATATGAACAGTTTCAAGTTCAATTAAAAAGTTATCCAAATATATCAAAATGCTTACATTAACTTGTAAAAGCTTGGAAAAACTTCTTTTTCCTAAGCTGATCAAGGAAGCTACCTTGGAAAAACACTTCAACATCGCTTTAGTAGTCATATGGAAAAATGCAAAGAGATAAAGGCACACTAATGAAAACATTGCTCATGAGATTATTCAGAGACTCTTTGGGATAGGTTTCTACACCCATTCTTACAATGGAGACTCCAACAAGAGTTACAAGTATGTAGCACTAATCACTAGAAACGTGTATTTTACAGATTTTTTAAGTTCTAAACTTTGATCGGCTGTTAAATCCTACTTAATAGGACTTTCCTATTCTTGAATGTTAACTTGGATTACAGGATAGCAAAAATTTACACTCTGGTATCCATTTCTGAATAGCCTCATGTGTGGATGTCCTGATTACTATTCAAATTAATTCATTTCGAAAGAGGATTTCTGTGAATCAAATCTTAATTTTGCCTTGAATGCCAAAAGTCCAACATTAAGTGAGTTGCTTAGGTCAATCAACAAGGTCCCACTATGCTTCCTTCTACTTCCAGTACCTCATGTCATTTCACTATAAAATATAACACAGTCTAGCTAATATATGTAGATTGTAGCATTACTTTGAACAACAGTTTGTTTTATTTTCTGTCCTATCAAAACAAAATAGTTTCCTCAAAATTCCGAAAGCTATAGCACTATAATAAAATTGACTATTGGAATCCACAGCAAACCCAGAAATAGGATGGTGCCTGACAAGTCATGACATTCACAAGAGCTGTCTGCCCATGCTTGACCCCACTCCTCCAATAACTTTTCAAAAGCGTTGATGTCTAAAAGTTTGATAGAAAGATCACTATCTCCCACGTATGTGACATTTCTACAACACTCATGCCTGGCAGAGAAGAAAGAGCCAAACTGACCTTCTGTTTCCCATTACCCATCCTTCTCCTTCCCTCCAAGGACAGCAACAGTAATTGAAGCCCTACCCTGAAACACAAGTGCAAGGAGAGCACACCAAGACCCACCCATCCACGGCACGCTGCTCTGGGCCACCCGAGTGAGGGAGACAAGCAGTAACCCACAGCAGAGGAGTGACAGTGGGAGCTGGCAGGACAGTGGCTGGAATGTGGGTTGCAGGACAGTCCCAAGAGAAACCAGGTTTTCACTCTCCACTAGTAAAACCTCCTGGTGGTCTGTTTTGATACAGCAACATTTAGTTTTGCAACAACTTGCTTTGTTTTTCCAAACGGCCATTTTCCCGAGTACACAATTTAAGTCTACATCACAACAGCTCTTCCTCCTCGTCACCACCAGTAACCCCATGGTAGTTATGCACCAAGTTTCAAATTACATTTAAATGCCATTCACACCTTGGCAGTTCAAACAAGTCAAAAATATGCAAAAGAAGGGACTCAGTCTGCCCTTTAGCTTATGAAAGGACAATTAATAACATTGCCAAAGGTTATGAAATGGGAAGACTATTTTTTCTCCAAAGTCTTCGCACATGTGATGCTGTAACAGACCCTACAGCTGCTACGAGCTCTACAGATTACCATGAGAGCAGCCCACTTGGAACCTGTTTCCAGCTGTTTTCTAATTTGGGTTTTCAGGCTCGCATCAGACTTCCATCCACCTCCATCTCACTGGTATTGCTTCATATTTCAGGAACATCCCAGGGGTGGCTCAAAGACCTTTTCTCTCAGGCTGTTACCACACATCCTCACTCTCTCCAACACATTACTCTTCAAATCTCTTTTTCTCTGCCTTTGTCATCTACTAGTTTTATTTATATGACTATTTAAATCTGCTAAAATAAAAACGTTCAGAATACAATTTCCATTTTGATTTTACAAAATGGGGTTACAGCTAGTTGAAAATACCAAACTGTATATAGCAGGTTTTAGTGCCTATTGGCTTAAATGTAAATCTTGCACCATGCAAGGTCATTTCATTCCACAGGCAGGAGATTTAAGTTGCTATTACAAAATGTTTCATTTCCTCACACACTGAAAATGAAGTAGTTCACTCTGATCATCTAAGGACAGTAGGCTTTTAAATCTGATAACGTATATTTAAACCTGAACAGTTAGAATGCACCACTTTTGCAAGAATGAGGTGACACAAGAGATATTATAGAAGATGCAACAAGTAATAGAGCATTACCAAACAGCCACTGCAGTCCTTTCAAGTCCCCAGACAACCAGGCTAAGGAAAAAGAAGTCCTCTCTATAGCAACACTGTTTTGATTAGTAGAAGCCTTGCCATAAGCCTACTATTAAGGAAAAAAAAAAAAAAAAAAAAGAAAAAGCAGCCCTGGCAAGTTAATTCCAGCAGAATAAAGGTGTAAAAGTAAGCAGTTGTAATTCTTTAATTCAGAATTAAATAACCTTAATTTATACAAGAAATAAGGAATCTAAACTCAATTAGGGACATTCCAGTACTGAGACTTCAAAGGGGTTTAATACTAGCTAGGTAATCCCCTACAATCTTAATTCAGATTAACCTCCTTAAATATCCCTTTTGTTGCCAAACATCATAGGTAGCTTTTTATATTATATTTACAATATATTGATCCTACCTGAAGTATACTATCACTTGATTATAACTGGGTTCCTCCTGCCTCACCCCTGAACCCCCATACTACTTCAAAGCCTAACAGCTCCTATCATTCCTGTGCTTTTTAGGTTTCTTTAAAAAAAGTTTTCCACAAGTGATTATTGTCTTTTTGTACCAGCACAGCACTGTCCTAATAAACTATGAAAGGAAAAAAAAAAGTGAGAGCCACACTTCGTCCTTTTTGACCTCAGCTTTTACCAACAAACACTGACTTCATATACTTCAGCAAATGAAACGCTCCATACTCTACAGGTTAGACAGATGTACTCACACATTAACTAAAGGTGCAAATGAAGCTTCTACAATCCCTCATATCTTTCGAGTTACACAAAATACAGCATCGCAGCCTAGTCCATTTGCACTTGCAGGCATCTTGCAACAAGTTACAGGGCAGAGAATTGAGTTGTGCCATAGGTAGATCTGCAACCCTAAGAGGTCTCATTAACATAGCTACTATGTTCATTGTAGGTCATAACGACTTAGTTTTCCCACATAACATGAGCAAGTACTGATTATTTTAGTTGCAATAATTCTGAGTCACCTTTAAGAGATACAAGCATTTAAACCTTGCAAGCTCAAGCTAGGACCATTACAGAAAGCATGTTGTTACGGACAGCAGCGTTCTGCCGAGGCTTTGGCAGGAGCCACACAAAGTCACCATAAAAGCAACATTGCTCTATAGCATCAAGAGGCCTGGGCATGAAAGTCTTTTTCAGCTTTATGATTCTAAAATTGAATTTTTAAAAAGGAAATCTAAGCAGTTATCCACACTGGCAAAGTAGCTGCTGCGAAGGCCAGAGTACGGGATTCAGACTGCGAGATTCCAGGGACGCCTTACCTGACAGACGCTCAGCAGTGGCATGTCGGCCTCACTGGAAGGAAGCCCTGTGCTCTTTTGCCAAGAGAAATCAATTCATCACTATGGTCTAACAAGTCTCACTGCCAGCCTTGGCCATGGAGCTGCTGCTGGAGATGGAGAGTGCTGACCCACTGATGCTAACATTAGCTGTGCCAGCATCTGCACACAAAATTCATACTCCATGGCTGTGTGGACCAGCCAAAACTATCTGGGACATATTCTATTAGAGACGATATTGCTTTTGCTCCAACAAGCAGTAACTCTATTGAGATTGGCTAATTCAATTTTCCCTATCTTATCAGATTTCTTTTTAATGAAACTGAACAATAGTTTCATTTGTTATGTTATTAGTTTTCCCAGTGGTCGCTGCAATACTAACTCGGTTGAAAGCTAAACAGCGTTGTGCCAGTGTTGACTGTTTATCATCACCCTGTGCCAGCTTCACATTGCAAAGTCGCCTTAGTCCATTCCTTTTTGTTTGTCTCCTGTCTGAGGGGATTCACAGCTGGGAGGTCATCTTCCTGCTCCAACTACTTCATGGATTAGCAGGTCCATGTATCCATGTACCCTGAAGAGATCTGAAATTATCTGGGATGTCACAGCAACAGTAGGATACTTCGGACTGAAATGGAGATAGTATTTTTCTCTTTTTTTTCTTTTGAGGAGGAGAAACAACCATCTTAAATGTTCATGCTTACAGTTCTTGTTAAATAAATACCTTGCAGCACAGACTATACAGGTTTTTGTCTGAGAGAAAACATCCAAATCCTCCTGTTGTGTTTATCAACTCAAAATTCTTTCATCAATTAACCTCCAGAGGTGCTCAAAAAAGTTGCTATTCCTTCAGTTAGGTTCCTGCTGCTTCAGCTGATTTATCACATTACAAAGACCTACACTGTGTTGGTGTTTGCAGGGAAATTGTACTGAGAAGGCAGATTCATTTGCATGATCCTTGCTGAGATTTTTTTTTTAAGCTCTCTCTACCTTATAGAGAAATGTTTTGTTTGATCCATGTACTTAGTGGTGGTGAGAAAAGCAGACTGCCAGCCTCTGCGCTAAACCTTATAGCACACTAATGCAGCGAAACAGCCCAGAATACACTAAACAGTCCTTTTGCCTTAGCTCCCACGCTTTGGCATGGTAGAGGCCTCTATTCAAAACTAGAGAGGTAGATCTGCTGCAGAACTCCATGTCAGCCCATCTTCATTGGTAGATCCACACACAATGTTGTCCAAGCCAGAATGAGCTCAGGTCACAGAAGTCATTGAAGACAGTGTGTAAGCTGCCTGCCCAGCATCAGGATATAAATCAAGGATTAAAACAACAGCCTCCAGATTCAACTTTCAGACAGAACTTGTCCTAATTTACTTCTTAACCTTCGGGTACCACCTGGTTCCCATTTTTACCTCCAGATCATGAGCACATAATATGCTTTCAAACCTCTGCCCTATCACCATCACCTGGCTCATCTCTTGCAAAGCCTGCACCCAGTAAAACCATCCACAGACGGTGCCTTCAGTAGAACTATTGGTTCCAGAGCCCAATCCACACAATAGCCACAGCGGTTAAATGTGGTCAAATGTGGTCAAATGAAGGTCTTACTTTGACAATTACCAGCAGATAGTAGCTGAAAAATCTGGTCAAAACCACTTAGTCCTGACAACACATTCAGCTTGTCCTCAGGTATTGTTGTCAAAGGTATCATGGTTCACAAACCACACAAACCCCAGTATTTCCACAACTAAGAACACTTGGAGGTTTTTTAGTGCAAAGATGATGATTTCCTTGGTACAACTAAAAGTAAAAATCTGATCACTACTTAATATATAGTGCCAACAACCGCAGCACTTTGATATTGGCTGCCAGCATGTCAAAGGGAGCTAGACAACCCAAAAGCAGTCCAAGGATAAATGGCTAAATTAAGCCAATTTTCTTAGCCAAATAAAGTAGTAAGACAACATCTACATTATACGGATTGGAGAAGAATCTGGTTAAGGCAGCCATTGCAGCCACCCAGGGTCCAGTTTCATTTTGTTTGTGTAGTTTTTCAGCAATCAAAGAACAATGTGCTGGTAATAGCCCTCATGTTTCCAAACCTTCCATGAGATGAGAACTACTTTTCATGACCAGGTTAAACTGAATTCCATCATGCTCAAGTTACAAGAAGCAGCAAAGATCCATCCTTTTTGAGCTCAATGCCTGTTTGCTTTTAAAGCATTCACTAAAACTTACATATTCTTGCCCTGAATAGCAGTGACTAAGCTAGAAAAAGAGCACCAGTATCACTGCACAGCTAGAGCAGCCTGACTGCTGCAGGAGCAACAGGAATCACCCGGCTTTTGAACCAAGCCTCAGGGAAATGGCTAGTTCTTAGCATTATCCTTGTGCTTATGGGAATGTGCTTCATGTCTGCACCACCTACAAGGCTAGAAGCTACAGGAGTTGCTCTGCTACATCTTTAGTAAATCGCAACACCCAGATACTGCACAACTCAAATCGAGCAGCAACAGTCTTCCACAGAGCAACAGTGCTCCCTGAGAAGTAATTCACCTTGGTACTGATTGGAAGTATACCTCTGACCTCCTAAGGAACAATATCCTAATATAATTCCACCTTAGACTGAAATCACCTGCTGCTCTTCTTGCTCACCCTATCCAGAAAAGTACTGAGGGTTCCAAACTCCCCCTTACACGCTGTTCCCCCCCACCCCCCAGACTAACATTATTCTACAAATAAATAAACTAGACAATTATAATAGGAATACTAGGGCATTCAGCAAATGTTCAATATTAGAGGTACTTAAATATTTACTCCTGAAGCTAGACTGGAGCTCACAGTGTGCATTTAAAAAAAAAAAGAAATTATTTGCTTTACAATAGCACCTGGGAACCTAGTCACAAATAGGACCCTATTGTGCAAACACTGAAAGAAAAAGACAATCTCTGAAAAGCTTTTACACTAAAAACAACTGTGCAGTAATTTCAACTGCTTGTTATTTCATTTCCAAGGCTGAGCTCCTAGTGTTCAGCTGCATGAGACAGTAAATATATTCTTACTCTGAGCACCCTGTACATAAATTAAAAGCACAAAGAGTCTATGCATCACTGGCCAGCTCTTACCTATCATAATTCCTCATTGTTTCACATAAAACAGCAAAGCAGAGACCATTTGTAGCATGCTTTTGGCAAATAAATTGCAATAATAACATTATATCTATATTTTACATATACAGAAGTATTTATTTTTAGGAATTTCAGCACAATCTTTTTGTTGTTGTTGTTTTAACCTCTTCAATTCTGATGATGGTGTGAACCGGTATGTTTTGTGATGGAGTCTGTGTCTGTCACAACATGATGTTTACTTACAAAACACTCTGGGCCACACTGATGATTAACCATTTTTCCTTATGTCTGATGCTATACACTCCAAAGAAGGACATACACAAAGGTAAAACATGAAGGTTCTGCTATCTGCACCCCCCGCCCCTAAATCGTGCCAGTTTCAATTTATGCTAGGTTAGAGAAAACAGAGATAACAGGTTGGAAATGTAAAAAACCAGTCATACAAAATAAACCCTAAGATGTGTGTGTGCTGTCTTTTCATAATTGTGTAGATCATTTGAAAATATAAATACAAAAATGTATCCCAGCTTCTGTAGTTCTAAAGAAGCAACCTGTGACCAATAAATCAGAAAGCTGGGTATCTTCTGCACACTGTCTTAGTCTGCCAAACAATTATGCAGTGAAATGTTCTAATTGCACTTTGATTTTAATGTTAAAACCCATTTCCATAATTTCAGTGGATCTTTACAACACCGTTTAATATTTGCCAATGAAGCAAATGAGCTGCAAGTAACGTTCACAGATGGTTCATGTTTTCCATTAAGTCTGCAAGCTAAGATTTTCTTTGTTTACAAAAAAAAAAAAAGTAAATGCTTTGGAAAAGTACCATGAACAGGAGGGTTACCCAAACGGGCAAGTGGCAGCCTGGGTGCCTCTCAGTCCCTGCAGGTGAACGAGAGCTCCATCACTGAGATAACACACACGTTTCTTATGAGGGAAACCAACACCTCGGTCGAGTAAAGAGTTTTGTAACAAACACGTGCTGCTTTCTAAGCCAGAAGTCTGGAGTGTGACTGGATTATATTTAAGTTTAATGAACCAGAGCACTCCAGACTAACCTGGTAAGGGAGAGACAAAGCTGGCTTCTCACATGCTCATCCCATCTTCTGGGTTTCTTCTCTGAGCTGCTGGAGATTAGGGAAGCAGTTCTTCCAGGGTTTATTTTTTTTTGTCCGTTTCTGGTTTTATAAGAGTAATTTATATCAGCATAAATCCAGACTTGTCAGCTCAGAAACGTTGTAAAAGAAATGTTTCGGAGAAAAATATCTGTCTTTTTCTTTCTCCAAAGTTTCTACTACGCTTTTTTATTTATACAGCCAGGTTTCAGTGTTACAGTATTTGAAGTGGCATCATTCCGATGTACTAACCAGTTTAAATTATATTGACCCAGGGTTCCCACAGCAGCTATTGATTGATCACAGTATGAATTGAGCAGAAAAGGAGAAGAAAGGTCAAAACAATGATGATCTTAGAGCTGTACTTCTGTTCGGGAGTCTGCCCCGTATGGGAATACGGTCTCCGGCCCCTAGTTTATAGTGCTATTAGAAAGTTGAAAATACAGAGATATAAATATGGCTGTTATGGGACAAAGAAAAGTTGAAGAACATTAACAGAACTGAATGCACATTCTGTTAGTGCCTGACTGGCAAGAAGTCAACATGATTCAAGTGGTTTTGACCTGCTCCGTTTTGTAATTTCTGCTCCAATATTAACACAATGCTAGGAATGGATGCTTTCTCATTTCAACTTCCTATTTTTATGCAATTCCAGTTTTGAGCTATAATTATAAAAAAAAGAGAAGGGCAAGGCAGAGCAGAGGAGATGCACGCACATTTTTTAGGGAAGGGCAGGGCAATGTCCTACCGCCAGACTCAGAGCACCAAACTCCCATTTCAGCATGGGGAACCTGACCTCCTGCTGTGGAGGTTATCCTTTAGAAAGTCGTTCTTCTCAATAGCTCATTCACATTGAGGTAATAGCTATATACAAGCAGAACTAACGGTTCTGCATTGCAGAACATTTAAGCTGTAATATAACAAGCAAGAACATCATGATGGTTGTTTACCACTAACGTAAACTGCTGTTGAAGTACTGTATTTCTGAACACTCATTCTAGTTGGATAAGCACCCTAAACATTTGATTAAAGTTAGTGGTCACAGTCACCAATGAAGTTTCTTTACACAAAATGGACATTATTGAATAAAAAAAGGTTTCCAAGTTTTAGGCTAGAAGTGATTGTGTTTTTCAAAATTATTTATGTTTAAAGCTATCACTGACATCTTAGCAAGACAAAGAAAATAAAAACTAACTGGCTCTGAGATTGCAGGAACTAATTTCCTGTTTTCAAAAGCTGCAATTCAAGTGTGCAAACTCCCAATTTCTGCATAGCAAGTCTAATTTTGAGGATGTATCACAATTAGGCAGCACAAGTGCAGCTTGTTCAGCCAATACATCTTGGAATTAAATGTTTTGCATAGGTACACATGCTTTCCAAAAGCACCTGCCTTACGACAACGATCTTAAAAGCACAATGGCCCCAACCTGGCTCGTGCACATTTACAGATCCTGCACATGATAAAGTACTTAAAATTCACCCCCATAAACATTTCTAGAAAAAAAGTGGACATAAACCCTCAGATACGGACACTCTTAACCCCAGGGGCAGCATAAATTCTGTACGGTTCTTGCCCACTATATTTCAGTGTCTGTGCAAATGCTCTTTACCTCCAAATGAAACACGTGCGATGAAACCACAAGCCCTTGTTAAGAAGTACTGCTTTCTTGCCTCACCACACAACTGAAAGTCACAGCAACTCAGAGATTGCCTATTATTTTTTCTCTAAACACAGTATGAAGAACTGTGAAAACACACTGCCTGATGATCTTACAGTCTGTTCCTCAATCATCATCGAGGCACAATAACTTAGAGGCCTATTTTCACACTGAATTGATAGGTCTATCTGAATATGAGGTACTTAGTGAAAGCTTACATTGGAAGTATACATTTGTGATTGCATCACATTTCCCATCCACACTTCCCGTGTCTGTTGCCTGTAAGTGATGATCACCTTCCATCAACAGAGCAAGAGAGGCCAGGAGTAGTGAGCACCGGCATGGGACATAATGAGCCTTTCCTGCAGTACGCTTATGGCCAGATCATTCAGCCTAGAGTCAAATGTTTCTGTAGGAAATTGCTTCTTTGTTCTAATACAGACATTTCTTCTATTTCTGCTGTTAGCATTACTTTCAGTAACATTGGCAAATAGGTATCACCTAAAAGACACAAACATTACAGGACAAACCTCAGCTGCTACTACTGAACTAGACGAGAGATTAAGAGTCACTCCAATACAATCAGAGCAAGCAGACAGCAGTTAGGAGGGAATTTGCAGACCTGTTTATCCATCCGGGGGGGCAGGTGGGTCTGCACATGTCCACTCACCTTCCTCTTCTCTTTCTTTCAAGTGAGCGCAGTAACTCCTCTGGGGATAGTTTCTTCACAAGCTGACCCTTCTGTGGCTGGCTGTGTCTGCTTCACAAACAAGGAGCTTTTCCCCTGATGAAGGGACACAGCTGATCTTCCTTAGTGCCCCCTTCTCCCTCCGAGTTCTCAGCTTTTTGGTTTTGACCTTGCTGCCCTCTTAAACAGCTCTAGTGGAGTCTGCTTAATTGGCAACTCCCAGTGAAAGGAGAAAAAGCTAGTTAAGTGTTTGTGTTCCAGTTTATGTGGGTTCTTGAGCCAAACTATCACGTTAAGTTTCTAATCGAGTGACATGGAAGTGATGTATCTCCCCCTGACACCCCCCACAATCAGAGCAGGCTTGTTGCAGTAACACTTGTTCACCTCTGCTGAATGAGCCTGCGTCACAAACGGGCAGGGGACGAGTTATTAACACACTAAAACTACTTGGGTATAGCACGATTTTAATAACACACATATTGCAAGAGGCAGCTATTAAGTGCTAGTCGCATGGCAGCTCTGCTGTACTGCAGGGAAAGGACCTCAACAACCAACCAAACCTCGTGATCGAAGCGGATCCAAACAGGCGTCCCCTGCCAGGGGCTCGTGACCAGGCACACAGATACCACATACCCCTCAAATCCCACATCAGTCCTGGATAAGAGCTTGCTTCGTGCCCTGTGCTTCTCTCCTCTGCTTTTGAGGGCTCTGCTGCAGCACTCTGCTTTACTGTCAGCTAACCACGTATAAGCAGGCCACCTATTTTTAAGGCCTAAAGGTATATTTATAGCCTCATACGCCTTTTTTTCCAAGTATTCTTGGAAATTCACATACAGCACTTGCATTTATTTTTTAATTTATATAAGCCTTACATGCCATTAGTGTTAGTTGATTAAATTGCTTAAAACCCAACAATCCTCAATTATTGCATCTTCCTCAGCCAAACACCTTTTTTCCTCATTCCATAGCCTTCCTATTCCCTGTTTCACAGCCTTTTTCTCCTCTTTCTCCAGATGAATCTGTCGTATTTCACAATATCTGCTCTTCTCAAAGTGACCCTGCACCACCACCACAGTGTCCCTTTTGGGACAGGTCGACCTCAGCCATCTGCCAGACACCTACCCCACTGCTCTTCCACTCCTCCTCAACAAGACAGAGGGGATGGAAATACAAAAAGGCTCATGAGTTGAGATGAAGTGAAATTACTCACCAATGACCATGTCAGGCAAAGCAGACTCAACTTGGGGGAGGGGTGGAGGAATTAAGTTAACTTCTTGCCAATTAAGATAGAGTTGAATGATGAGAAACAAAGACAAAAACTAAAACATCTTGTCCCCACACTCCCCTTCTTCCCAGGCTCAACCTTGCTCCTTCATCCCCAAATCCTCAAATTCCTCCCTATTCAGGACCAACTCTAAGACTTTGAGTTTTTGTCATCTGCCTCTCCAAAAGTTGGAAAGCAGAACAAAGAGTAGAACAAATGTTTGCATTAAGTAACACTCACCCATGCCATTTTCTTTTCTTGAGAAACAAATCTCTTCACAGCCAAAAAATTTTTCTTCCCAAACCAAAAAACCACATCCTGACTCCTACGGTTTCCTCCCACCTAAGAAATGACCTTACAGCTACCACACTACTCACAGGAGCAGAAACACTGCTGCACTAGTAAAGCCTCTCCCTAACGCCTGGTTCATTGCAAGCAGCTTTGCCTCATCAGGAGAACCACCTGGAAAGGGGCCGGGGAGATGAAGAACAGCTGCAGCTACTTTCAGGTTTTTATCTTACTACCTGGCCAATAGCAAAATGACCACTGCTTAGGGAGGAAAAAGTTAAAAAAAAAACACCAGGAAAAAGAGAAAATTCAAGACTGCTTGAAAAAAATGCCTATTTTGCTATTTTAAAACAATTGCCAAAAAAAAAAAAAAAAAGTTTTTCATATAGCATAAGCTTAATGCCAGTATAACACAGTGTCCAGATGTTTCAACTAATATAATTACAAGTGTATCTATTGAGCTGAACTCCACAGGTGAAGGAATTCTCTGATTTACTGTCTCCATAAAATAAAATAAAATAAAATAAAATAAAATAAAATAAAATAAAATAAAATAAAATAAAATAAAATAAATGCAGCTCATTCTGTCTGAGTGATAGTCTGGGGCTACAAATATTTATTGCATTTTACATGAACAGATGTCTGTTTTAATCACATAGCTAAAGAGTATGCCCAGAGTATGAGACACACTAGGACAAAATGTGTATATACAACAGTTCCTTGAGTACTGGGGACTTGGCTGGAGTGCTTTTGTGTTTTAAGGAACACACTTTTCTGTAAAAATGCTGCAGAAAATCAGCTGGTGACCTCTTTTGGATACACAGGCTGCTGTATTACCCAGCATCATTTAAAGCACGACACAATTGAAATAAGAACGTGAGGGACAAGAATATATGATAATACCTATTACTGAGCCAGACAAACTGCAGAAGAATGATTTTCTTATTTAGTTAATACTAAGCCCATAAAAAAATAAAATAAAATAATCTAAGTCTCCCAGCTTTCAAATGCAAATATTAAATTTAAATCAGTGAAATGTTCTACTTCTGGGCTGTCTTTTCAACAGCAGTTACTGAACCAGAGGATCTCCAGAGAAAGTCTTTTTGCAGTGCACACGAGCATGGAACCAGCATATAGGTGGTTCTTCTGCAAATGCCCAAGAGCTACAATTTCTGTTAGCAAGACCTCATCCTATTTAGAAGACTGGGCAATGATTTCTGCATGTGCAGGATGGGAAGAAGACTAGTTTAAAGTTTCTTCATTTATAAAATTCATTTGAGGCCTTTCTACAAGAAAATACATTTTTACCTTTTATCTTGGAGGTAGGAAGAGGACAGCTCTGTTGACCTCTCTTACAGATTCTTCTTTATACTGTAAGTGCTGTAGATAGAGGGAGCACCTCTGTTATTTTTTTCTAGTTCTTGAAATTTTGCTGGTGCAAATGAATTTGGCAAAAGCTTGGGAAAATGTAGTGACATTCAAGCAGGCAAATGCGAGTTTTCTTTTCCAGCATCTGCATTTCGGGAAAGTGAATGAAAAGGAATGCCACTTTCATAGCCAGGAATTTTGTTACTTATGATTTGAGGTATTAAAAACAGCTTAGACCAGCCAAGAAAAAATATTTAATCTGAATTCTTGCTAAATTAGGTGCTTAAGAAGTGAAGGCAAAGCAGGAGGGCAGGAGACACAGATTCAAGCCTGTGATTCCTCTATATCCCTATTTTTTTATTTCTTCATATTTAAAGTACTTAATTAATCTATACAGAGTTTTTAATACAATACAGTTGATTAACGCTAGTAATTTCAGTGCCTTTTTAATATAACAAATCTCTTCTGAGAAATATTCCCAGTTAATGATCTGTGTCATTTTTTAAAGTTTGCCTTCTAACTAATTTTAGTGGAAATATCATTAAATTCTTCATTATACTTATTTATAGCAAGGACTGAATTGGATTTTAGATGTTATGATTTTACCATAATAAAGACCTACAGCTCTCCAAACACACTATTCTGTCTGCTTTTGGAGCTCTTAATAGGACCTTTCAGAACTAAGAGTAGCTTAAAAAAAAAAAAGATGGGGAGGAGGAGAAGGAGGTTCCTGTGCCACTTTGAGGCCGCTGAGCATTGCAGGAAGATGCCCTGCGGTGCTGGTCCACGCTGTCTCTGACCACACCCATGCAAAACCCCCTGCCCCTGCCAGCCCTCCCCTCCCACGGCCCATTTCGGTCCTTGCACCCAGCATCCCGCTCCCCGCCAACACGGGTACCGTTGTGTTGAGGCTGAGCTGTAAACCTGTTGCTACAATGATGGAGAGAAGAACACCACCCCTTCTGTGGGCAAGCACAGCAGAGACGCAGTTTAACTGCTGGCCATGTGTTGCCTGCCCAGCCCCTGCCTTGCCCTGGGAGTCTGAAAGAACAGCTGATTTGGGAGGAAAGGGGCCAAGGGAGGGCAGGCGATCGTGTATTTCCACTACACACAACTTTTATCACCTGCCTATCCCCTCAGCTGAGCAATTTTTATCTTTACAGTTGGCTCAGAAATAAGGCAAAAATCACAATATTTCAACATATTTCATAATAATATTGTTTTGACCAACTCTGCCGTAAACAAACATGATGCAAATACTGGTCTCCACTGTGCTTTTTAAACATAAGTGCTGGGCTTTTTTATTTATTTTTGTACAGAGGTTTTTTTTTTCTATTTCTGAACAAAGCAAATCCTGGGACAAATGGGTGGTTGTGCCTCAGGGCCAAGGATGCTCGAGGCAAGAGCCGTGGCAGGTGGCAGCGCCAGGAGCACCACCATGTCCCCCCCACTTCCACTGGTGAGCTCCACCAGACCGAACAGCGATCATGCCATCAACGTTGGTGATAGGACCCATAAGGTATTTTCCCCATGCCTTCAGTCCCGCAGGGCCGCACAGCTCTTCGACTGAAGGCAGAGGAGGACTCTTCTACGCTGTCGGTTGTGGCGTGGGATGCAGCTTGGCTCCCATGCTCCCCCTCTCTACTCCAGGGAAAACATCTGTGTCCCCAGGCATCACCTGCACAGTCACCTTGGTGTGCTCTACATTTCATTCAAGAGCTTTCCTCCTCTCACTATCTACTCCTGCTTCTTGTTCATTCCTGGCCTCTTTTTCGAGGAGCCGTGGTCTGCACTGGTGGGAAGCCAAGCACAGAGGGTAGGTAGGGCAGGCGGCTCAGGTTCTGCTTCAAACCACTGAGGAGCTGCTGAATGTGCCAGCTCAGCCTCCCTCACCCAGCACAGACCAAACTCCAGAGGTCTTGCACCCTATATTTGCACCCAAAATATAGGGTTTCATCCATAGTGGAAAGGGAGAGCAAGCTGGTCCAGTGTTTGAAAGACATCAGGAATAGATGCCCCATCCCTGGAGGCGTTCAAGGCCAGGTTGGATGAGGCTTTGGGCAACCTGGTGTAGTGGAAGGTGTTCCTGCCCATGGCAGGGGGGTTGGAACTAGATGATCTTTGAGGTCCCTTCCAACCCTAACCATTCTATGATTGTATGATTCTATGAATTTCCAACGAACTGACGGTGCCCTGTGCTCACGCGGAGCCACGCACAGGCACAGCTGCGCGGCAAACGTAGCAGCGGTGGCTGGTGCGAACGTACACCACCATCACATGAATTATGCATTTCTTCATATTTAAAATACTAAGCATATTTATGCATCTTCCTTTACTTCTTCTCACTCTACCGGACATAGCATGACATTTTCCCCATCGTTATATTAGACCTTGAATTAAGGCGAGTTCCTTGTTAGGGGGTGAGGGTTTGGTTGGTTGTTTTTTTTTTAATTGCTACTTCAAAATTCTAGTGAAACGATGAGTAAACAAATAAAAAATTCATTAGAGAGAGGCAGCTCAACTTAGATGAAAGTTTTACAGCATATAGCTCTGCTTTCAAAAGCAGAAAATCCAGTCACCGGGTCATTAGCACAGCACGCAGCGCCGCAGAAACGAGGAACATTAGGACTTGTGTCGTTTGCAAGATTTACTAATATTTCAGTGTCTTAACGGCAACGTTTCAGCCTAAAAGCTTCCCAAAAGGCACTTAAACATTTAAAATACCAGATCCAAATGGCAACGGCTGCAGTCGCTCATTAGGAGCACACTTACACCGAGGCGTTTGGGCTGGCTCGTGGCAGCTCTGGGGCTGCTGGGGGAAGGCAGAGGGGGCACCAGGAACATTGGGTCCCGATTCCGCCCCTCTGCCAGGGCAGCCAGAGCACGGCTGCTCCTGAGCATGTGCGGAACGATGCCTGCAGTGCCAGAGGTGCTCGTGGGAGTCGTTCCATGTACAGATTACATTGGAGTGGTTGACTGTGAAGATTCCCCTGAAGAAGCTAACGCTGATTATGATCCTAGCTCGATAGCTTTGCTGCTTTGAACATGTCAAGTTAATTTCATGCTGAATAAGGAGAAAACTTATGCCTGTCACAGTGCTATATATCAGTCAGGGGCTAAGAACAAAGGCTTTACAACCCAACTGACTAGGTTTGCCACATGGCTTGGCTACAAAAAGTAAAACACAAGTGCCTTTGTGCTTTTCACAGCGCAGATGAACTGTCCTTTGGAAGAGAATGTGGCTGCAGAGAGGTCCTGTTACTGTGTAAAATGACTTTGCATTATGCTCTTTGGCACTGGTCACGGCACTCTGGGAAGAATGACTCTGCAAGTGTGTTGGGGGCTGCTGCTCTGCATGCCCATCCCCTTTCCCCAGGTCTCTCTTGAAAGATAGCTATTGTAGTTACTTAAAAACAAGCCCAAAGGGACTCTTCCCTTTTAAAGTCAGGTTAATACACTGAGAGAGCATGAATCAATGAGGGTTTTCTTTGGTCTTTTATTTGCTTGTTTTTTTGTTTGTTTGTTTTTTTTTTTTTCCAAGCTCCAGACTCTATTATACTTTTAAAATCTGTACTTGCTGTTTGATCTTCCCAATCTCCTCCAGTTTAATATTAGAGTCTTTAAAAAGAAGCACAACAACAAAAAACCCACTGAATTGAGTTATTTAAGAAAACTGCTTCTCCTGGATCAAATATAAAAATAAGGTCTCAGAAAACCTTCATAAGTTGCACTGTAGGAATGCAATTGCTACTGAAAACAGTGCAATCACAGTTGCTGTCTTTGAGAAGCAATCTTTAAAACTTAAGCAGGAGTTCCAGTAAAGCCATCTTAGTTACAAGCAACTCCACATATAAGGGGAAGTCCCGCAAGTTTTGCAGCTGCCCACCATAAGGAAATTTCCCAAACCTCTGCATGGCCCATTTTGAGGCCTTTCCAGTTTTAAGTCAAGCTTTCTGAAAGATGGATGGGCAATTGTAAATGGGGGGATGGCACTGAACACTTCATTAATAGTGAAAAGGCTTCTGCATTCTTTTCTAATACTTTTTAGCACATGCTTCTTTTATTGTTATGAAAGGAAGGAGCATCTATGGGCATGTTAGAAGCTACTGGCAATTTTTCTATTTAGGGGGAGATAATTAAAAGTGACTTGAAGAACTAAGCCTCTAAACTTCCTGACAAGTGTATCAGTTTCCTTCTCCTACATGTGTCTTTGTTCACAGTATCAATGGATTCACAGAAGAGATGCTTTGCTTTTGCAGTTGGGATTCTAAGAAAAACCAATTTTTAATTACCCATAAATGACTTACTTAGGTTGGGTTATTATACAAACTGTTCAAGAAAGCATAAGATCCAAAAAAAAGGTCTTGCATCACCAATCAAGGGGCTGTCACTCATTAGTATTGCACAACACAGCTGACAACTTGGAGTTCCTTTCCCAGGCAACACGTGGTGATGTCTTAGAAATCCTGAGACGGTTGCATTTGTGTATTTTACATTATGTATTTATTATTTGATTTAGTTAGCTATTTAGTACATTACTGTGCTCCTTAAGTAAGGATCTATCAGCCAGAGGCTTCATCTCAGCTCTATTCCAGTGCAGGTCCTCAGTCTAACCCAAGGTTTTGGTGTGGGTTTAATTGGTATTAATCTGTGGCTTCCCAAAGGCCATTTGCCATAACAGCTCAGATTTCCCTCCTGTTCTGTGCCCAGGAGGGGAAGGTGGAGGACGATAGCTGTGGATTCTCCTGCTTTGCTGGAGTTTTCAACCAAAAAGTAAATACCTTAGGTGACTTCAAAACTCTTTTTTCTAAAAACGAAACTACACAGTGTTAGGTCTATGACTCCTTAGGTCAAGGAAATATGATGGACAAGGATCAGAACAAAGGTAGCCTGAGACACATGATAAACATACATAGCTGTCCCAAACCAGCCTTTTACTTGGCTCATTCTAAAATCCTGAAATTCTATCGCCTCAGCAAAAAAAAAAAATTACTTTTAATTTTGAAAAATGTATCAATTTGCTTTTAGACATCAATTCCTGAATTTACTGAAAATAGGTCACCTTAGATGCTTATATGCTCAGGGCTGAGCCCTGCAAATAAGCAAAAAAAAAATTAAATTTAAGCCATTTTCTCTTCTCTGATTAAAATACACTATTGATATTGTTGCATGCTTGTGCTTACACAAAAGATAATTGAAAAGTTTCTCTTTTAACGCTGTCTGGTTTTCTGCAGAATGATCACAAGCACCGGAGACCTTATTACTTTTCCTTTTAACAGCCTTAAAGTTATTTAAAATTCCCAGGATCTGCTCACTCAGCAACCCGCCTTCCTTTACCTCATTGTTAAGTTCCCTCTGCATACCTGCATAACTACCAACACATTTTCTCTTTTTCCTTTCTTTTTTTTTTTTTTTTTTTTTTTTTTAAATCTTTTAAATGTGATTCTGGCAATGAGCAGGAAGAAAGCCATCCAGATTACTTGGCTAACAGCACAGTATATCAACTACCTTTTGCAGTGCAGCTTCTTGTCCACTGAAGAGGAAGAGCAAAGGAAAGTTAATTTTGGAGTAGAATTAGCAAAGTGCATATGTGAGCATTCTTCTACAACATTGACAGGCAGACAGGAGAGATTCATGCAAAAAGCTGCAGTAAGGTTTAGCATTAGAGCTGAGTTAGTGCACAGAGAGAAAATGAGCAGTGACCTGCTAAAGGTAGTTGACAAAGTAAGCAGTTGTGTCCTTTCTGATTCTAAGAAGGGTAAGGAACCACAGTCTAAAAACAACTGGCAATTTTTGCATGATGTAAAATGTAGTCACTATTATGTGCAATGCAGTGGTTGCTTTTCACAAACCAATAAAAAGACGCAACACGTAAGGTCTAGAAAATTTCAAGGGAAATGTATTTATTGACAGCTGCTTCCACTAAGACAGTGGCTGTTGCACTAGAAAATATACAGATTTTAAATCATCACATACAAGTGAATATAATACGTTTATATAAATATTCCAGCATTCTACCAAAGCTTCATAAAACACAATTCTTAGGAAATGACCTGGTAATTAGCAAGTTAAGGTCTTAATTTCTCTTTCATCTAAAATGAAAAAAAAAAAAAAAAATCCTGCTCCAAATTGTCTCTTTTAATCATGAACAAAACAAAGCTTAAGTTTAGGAATGAAATTAGAAGGGAGAGGAACTTTCCAATTTGTGGAAAAAGTGCAGAAAACTCACAGTAAAAAAAGAACTTAGAACTGTCCTTTGTCAAAGATCCAGGCAAATGTGGGCAAATGCATCTGCCAAAGTTAGACCATGTCTCTTTAGGTGAGTTCACCTTCTTAAAACTCTGAGTGTGCTTTGTACAAAACAGCTTGAAAAGACCAGAAGATTCACATTAAAACAAGGCAGTCAGCATTTGGGGAGTTTCAAATTATCCTGTCTGTAGTTTGCTGTGTTCCGAAAATGTTCTGAAGATCTCCCACTAGATTTGGGCAGATCAATGCTTACCATGGTATCTGGTGGCATCTAATTCCTTCTGACCTTCAGTAAGATACTTGATTTTCACTTTCACAAATCTCCATTTGTCTTACAATAATTCATTTTAGTGGGCATTTGCTTCTTAGGGTGTTGCAGTAATGAAATTCTATTTTCCTGTCCCTGATCCTATGACAGGCTCCACACAGGTCTAAAATTCTACATAGCAGTGCCAGGATCAGGCTGACTAAATGACAAAGAGAGGGACAACTGGATGAGAGCACAAATTTGCATGTATTTCCATTATTTTAGCAGTGGGCAAAACGATTTCTCTATTGACTTCCCCTCAAAGCTACCGAGTAAAAAAGCTATAAAAGAAGATTAACAAAAAGTAGGCCATGTTGCTCTGCTTATCATATTCATGTTGCCACATCTCATTTTCCAGAGGTAAGAGGTTTCAGAGTGGATTCAGAGTGGATGACTGGTACAGCACACTATGGTGATGCACGTCTTCCTCTTCATCTCAGTGCACAAACTGCGTCCTCACATACCTAGGGATATAGATATCTTATCTTAGGAAACAGATACCAGGGGACAAAGCCGGCTGAAGACAGGGAATAATGTGAAATTTTTATAGCATAGCCTAACAGTGGGTCATATTTAAAAAATTAAAGAAATAAAAAGACATATCTCAGAATCTGGAGATGTCCCATAGGAATTTCTGGTCTCTCCAGCAGAATTTACCAACTTTAGCAACATGCATATTTCTCTCTATTTCATGAGAACTCTCTCTCATTATGCAAGAACTGCCAGTAAAAGCTGCTTTTCAGCTTCCCAGATAAAACTATTTTTTTTCCCCTCTTGCTTGCCATTTTTCCTGAAAAAACTTTGTTTGCTTTTTAACTGTGGAGCAACAGGGCTCCGGCTCTTTCAAGCCTGTGATGAAACCCGTTACACAGTCTATCAGCTGAAGCTGTAAATTAGCAACGCCGCTATCCCCAGGCCATCACTACTAAATAATAGCAAGCTGGATCATTGCCCTTCTGGATGAACAGCAAAAGTTGTGTCCAAGAAGATGTGAAACAGAGCTTCTAGAAGAATAAAGGTGAGGACAGCAGAGGCACTCAGAGTGGCAAGTGTAACTGCTCACTTCACAAAAAAGGTGGCAGTTCTGGGGGTGGCAAAATCAAACAGAGGTGCGAGTGTTACAGCCATGATCCTCCATGCTTTCTCAAGCACTGCAGAGCTGAGATTCTCACCTTTCATTTAAACATTTGACAGATTTTATTTTTTTTTTTATAAATCAGGCATCCCACAAACTTGAATTCTATTTTAATACTCTGGTAAAGCCTCTAAAGCCTCCCTCCTAGTAATAATGTTCTGCTTTCTGCTTTATAAACCACCAGAAAATCCTTAAGTTTCATGTTAATTCTGTTGCACATGCCTTGAATTGAATATCCTTTTAGAAAATTTGTGTATGGATGTAAGTTTCCAGCCTTAGAAGCTCTTATTTTGGAGACCTACACCAAAGGGCAGGTTTGTTTAAATCTTGGCTTAAAACAAAGATAAGCTGGCTGACAGTTAGCGTGGACACCTAGACAGCAGACTCTTCTTTCTTACAATTAAAGTGCAACCCAGTTTCTAGTTTAATTATTATTGTGATCCCTTCCCACCACTCACTTTCCATTGTTTAGCAATAACCTCCTTTTGCTGGAAAGCAGCAACAAAAAATGAGGTAAAACTATGTCCCCCAGTAGTGCTCTTGAAAGTTTGTGGCCTCTCTCATGACACCCATGCACACAACAATGTTCAAAAACATCCTTAATCTTTCTTAGGACAGGAATCAAACTCCTGAATAAATCAGGAATTAATTTTAGTGGAACACTTTTCCCTAAATTACATTTATGCAACTTATTACATTTCACATAAGTATCAGAGAGGACTATGGGAAATAGGATAGCACCTACTGTAGGTACCTATTTCCCATAGAAGCCATTAGGGCAAGTTTATTAGCCCATCGTGGTTGTAAATAATGAATTCAATTCAATATTTGGGGTTACCTGGGGTTTAAATTGGTACTGATCGTAGTCTAATGTTTCCAATTTCAGGAATTGAAAGGCATTACTATATGCCTTTGCCAGCATGCAAAATGTTAATCTTGATAGATTACATTAATCTTTATAGAGAGCACTTTTTGCTCCACTTATATTTCAGGATCTTAACTCCTCAACATAAGGATGCCTTAGCTCTTTATATTGAGAACACTGCACATTTATTTTAATTGGATAACTGAGCTTTTCTGCTTACTGAGCTGTCTGCCTGACATTTGCAAAATGCAGCTTTTTTTACCCCAACATAGCCTAACTGTTCATTTTTATAAAGCCTGTCATCCAAAATGCAGAACCTAATCCTTAATTAGTTGTCATATTTGTTTAGATGTTATACATCATCCATTGGACTGAACTGTTTGGTTTACTGTCCTTTCATCATGTCCATTAAATGATTATTTTTGCATTCACTTATGTTTTATTTAACAGTTTTCCTGTATCCTGAACTCCTGACTTACAGGCCTTCTGCTGAAGAATGGAATCATTAAACTGGTCAGGCGTGCGGGCTGCCCAGGCAGCGCAGCGGTAAACCAAAGCGAACAGAAAGCGAACTAAAGCGAGCCATAAGCAGTGCTGAGGAGGAGTCTGGAGTGCTGCAAAGTACCTTAAACACAGTGAGCTTGGCTCCAGTTGGGATTTGCAGCTGTAAATCTCTTTTGGAATCAAGAACCCACAACAAGCCAACCTATCTCATGGGAAAGAGAAGGGACACGTCACTGTCATATGATGCCTGTTAAGCAAGCAATGATGTCCTGGAGGTGTGTTTTTTTCACTCTGACTGGTGTAGGACAGGGACTGGAATCCAGGGCAGAGTCCCAACTAACAGACTGTTGAAGAAGTGTTTCTCGATGACTAATTATTTAAGTAAAATGGAAGGTCTTTAATATGAGAACTGAGAACGACTCGATCCAATACACACAGGGCAGCTACATATGGAAAAAACCACATTCCTGTGTTAAGTTGAGCCAAGAAAAGATTTTTAAAACCACATCTCACATGTATTTGTGAGTATTTTTAACATGGTTTCAGTGGGCATGACAATCACCCCTATCTCCCCGCTTCCACCCAAACCTCTTACTCCTAGTACCCCTACCTACTTGGGTACTGCAAACGACACAAACCAAGATCTCCTACCTTGAGCTCCTGGTAGGACGTTAGGTAAGAATTTGAAAAGTTTGACATTATCTACTATAGCGCGCTGAACAACAGCTGAACAGGAGCTCCTGGCCCTGAATGCTGCCTGACTGGACGCCTAAAATGACATTGATGTTTCCTGGTCCCTTCTTGGAGTATCTGCTCTTCGCAAATGGGTAATTAGCAGGTTTCATTGCTTTGCTGCATAGCAGAAGTTGTACCCTGGCCAGCTAAAGTGAGTGGCAAAATGCTCAGGTAGCCACATCACTGTTTCAACTACACTGCCATCGCATCAGTTTCATCCTTTGTTTGTGTAGATACAGGAATTGTACCCACATACCTAAATACAAACCAGCATGAAATAAAAACCTTTGTTTTCTAAGTAAGAAAATAAGGATCAGCTCTTGGATCTGGAAGTACTTTTAATCTTTTTCCTTCCTGTGCTAATCTCAGTCTTACCTCATTAAGAGAAAAGATTCAAGTTGATGATATACTGGCATATTCTACCTAGATTTTTTCCTGATCCTAATCTGTGTCCGTTGTGCTTTTTGTGAAGTGCTGCAAGACAGTTATTGGTATGCAGAGCACTCGGGAAGTGCTGGAGAGGCATAAAAGCTGCTGGAGAACAATTTCCCTTTCAGACAAAGAGCAAACATCTCCATTGCTGTGTGAATTGAGTTACGTGTTGTAAGGACTCAAGTTCCAGTCTGGAAAGATTTGGCATAAAGCTCATGTTATAGTGAGAGGTGAAACGTCTGCCCTTTAGCAATAAATGAAGCATTAGGATAAACTTTTATAATATTGGTAAGACAACTGCTTTTGATGACACTTTCATAAATTCTTCAAGGCCCTCCCAAAATCATTGTCCCCATTCTGATCTCACTTCCTACTCAAATCTTCTCTTCCCACTGAAACACAGTTGGGTTTTTTCTTGTCTTTTTTAATCTTTTTTCTTCTCTCCCCACCACCTACCAAAATGATGAATTTCAGCTCTACTTTAGGGAAGAAATCATTTGCACAGCCTTTTTTCCTTACGCATCTGTTTTGTAAAACTGAAAAAACCCATGGCAAACTCATCCAACTTGCAAAAAAATCACTTGAGGTAAAAACCAGCAATACAGCACAACAGCAATTCAAACCAAAGGCAAAGTTCCCAAAAAGTTAAACAAAATTAAATTCTAGTTAAACATACTTAACATTTTACCCAAATGGGAAGCTAAGAAACAACCTGGATGCCTTTAAAGATGATCAAGGACAGGGCGGTACAGGACATGGTATACAGGGAAAATTCTAAGATTTCCTAAAAAGATTCAATTTAATTTTTGCTAGAAAATTACAGCCATATTAGAACTTTTAATAATTGGAAAAAATACACTGAAAAGCTTACTGCATTTTCCTTTTTTCCTTTTGGTTACACACGATGCTTTGCTTATTCTCCGGCCAATTGTTCAATAAATACAAAGTTTTTATTGATTTAGTGTGTGTTGGTTACTTGGCCAAGAAAGGGAGCACTACTGCATTAAATCATAAATAATGCTACCAGACAACAGGCAGATGAATCCAACCACGTGAAAATTATGCAGTGTTTCAGGTTCTCTGTGTGCGTGTCCCACTTGCGTTTATCTATTCGCATGCTTCTCACCTTCCTTCAGTCCAAGGCTTACTCAGTATGACTACCTTTGTCATTTCATCCAGCCACCAAAGTAAATGCTGCCAATATATCCCTCATGCATGGTGTGGAGAAGAGTACATGTGAACATTTACTGCTTGTGTTTCATCTAAATATGTAAAGTAAGCATAACACGGTACCTCCCCACCATTCCTGGCAAACCCCAAGGTTTCTTCTCTTTATCTCCCCAGAAGGATCCAAGCACTTTTAAGAGTAAAGTTTGTGGCTAAACTGCAAAACATGCAATATTTTCTCCCTTATGTTTTCTCTTCCTCTGCTAAATGACAATATAACAGGAACCCAGGTTGAAGAGCCACATAATTCTATTGGCATGCATGTGACAGGATTAATGGCACATTAAACTCATCAGCCTCATCTGTTGGAGCTGTTGGGCCAGTTGGACTGATGGGTAGGTCTAGATCTACAAGCACGTAATCACCTGTCGTGCGGCTTGGATGACAAACCTGGAAGGGACAAGAAGCAGCCTTCCAGAACAGTTATTGTTCCTTCCTCCCCTGTACTTGAAGGTACACAGAAATAGAAGCTGTCCATGAAAAAGACAGCTAGACAGAGGCTAACTCCCATCCCTCACTGGAGAGAAGCCGTGCAGCGCCCAGCTGAGAGCAGTGGGCACGCACTGAACTGGTCCCTGGCTCTCCCCGGTGTCAGTGCTCCCTGAGCAGATGGAATGCAAATGGAAAATGTCTTTTTTTTTTTTTTTTTTTCCTCTCCCAATGAAGAAAACCCAATCCTTCCTCATGTATCATGCAGTGTTGCCTGAAAAATACAGCTGATCCTGCACTAACCTTGCCTTTTCGGGAAGCAAACCTTCAAACCAAGCCCCGGGCTCCATCTCATTGCTCTGGTCTCTGGCTGAAAAGCAGCAGCAGCCAAACTTGAGCCCCCTGATGAGGTTCTTGCCCCCTCGCACCCCCCCCACCACACACCCTGTGCTCCCGGGGTAGTTGGGCCAGCACTAACCTCACGGGCTCCTCTGCCCAGCTGGGCTCCCAGCCACCGCGTCCGGGCACTCAAAAGCTGTGAACCTTGTCAACAGCGTGTCTGTTTGCAAGTGTGGTGTGTGCGGGATAGATGGTGCAACTGTGGATAGCTCTTAGACCGACACAGTAAAAAAGAAAAGCAAAATGACTTTGAACACCAACGTATTTTTACCTTTTCAGACTAAGCTTTTATTTTGATATTACAAACCATGTTTCTTTATTCACAAATCACGGTTGTGATATAAACACTAATTTCTAAAGACAGATATACACATTTTCTGGGTTTGTAGGGTGTTTTTTTAAATCTGTTTAGAAGTCACTATATTCCACATATGGTAGTAATAATTTTTTTCATAAGTCATATTATCAGTAGTTATTTATATAAGTGAAAACATTCCCAATATATATATCGTAAAAAAATTTCAAATGCTTTTCTTACATAGCTATTTCAGACATACATTTTAAAATGACTACTAGGAGTACTGTAGGAGATTTATAAACAAAATATTTTCTACTATGGGCTGCACCCTCAACCTTTTAAGATTATTTTAATAGACTAAAACGCCATATAATCATTTGGAGAGTGGGAGTTGTAAAGCCATCTCATGAAAATCAAAATTGCAAATAAATTCTGTCATTCCCCACTTTAGACATATTCTGTGTGCAATTCCAAAAAAGATGTATCGTCCACACTTTGAATTGGAAGCCTAACATTTGGTAAACATTTTTCAAGTTGCTTTTATCGTGGTGTTTAAATGAAATATACTTTTTATTAAAAAAAAAAAGAAACAAAACAGGAGGCTTGTTTCGTAAATCTTATATAATAAATGTGGGGATTGAACTCTCAGTAAATTTCAGTTCATTCCCTCATCAGTATAAATATATGTTACTGCCCCATTTTTCATTGATTAATATAGTCTCTTTCTCTCTCTGTTTCAATTTTAAAGATAATTTATTTTTCATTCTTAGATATAAATGCTACAGAAACTTTGTTTTCAAATCTCGTGAAACTTTATTGATGGTTATTGTTCAACTGATCATACTGCATGCACATACGATGACAAAGAGAAAGCCTGATCACAAACACTTTTTTTAAAGCAGAGTTGTTATAGCAAGTTGGCAGGTTCACAGCGGTGAGTTGATAATTTACTAAGGTGCTTGCCAGTAGGCACGCACGTTACACATGAGGATATAACTATCTGCAGCAAAACTGTAGCAAGACAGTTTTCTGCTTTATTTATTTAAATACAAAAACAAGAAGACCCGTGACAAACACCCCAACTTAGGTTAACTTGTAAACAGGACAACATGGAAAGAGTCCAAACATATGCACAGACAAACTGCAATTTTTCAACTATGCTTGAAACCGCCACCCGGCATCTGCTGGGCTGCGCCTGCCCGAGACCCGCCAAGCAGCCTTCTCCAGTCGGTGCTCGGGCAGAAGAAGGTCCCTCTTTTGTCCCAGTTGAAAAGTTGTCTTGGGCCCAAGAGTTAGCAAAATGGCCTTGGTTTGAAAATAGAATAGGGGCAAGTTGTCATGCCTTGAAAAATTGCAGATTGTTTACACGACACAGTCATGTTTCAAAAAGTACCAAGCTGATGAAAATACCATGATTATCTCTACTCAATGATTGCAATACTTGTAAAATGCTTATATAAATCTGAATATGATTATCATATAATTCCATAAAAATGATACGTCTGTCTCTAACAGTTGGTCTACTAGGCTAAATCTAAAGCATCATAGGCTGTGTATTTCTAGAACTTAACAACTCCACTGCACGGATGTAAATTTTATACATTTTTTTTTTTTACTGGTACAAAGAATTTAAGTTTTTATTACTTTCTTTTTTGGAAAAAAAAGAAAAAAATAGAAACAGTGCTTTTTATCACCTTTTTATTATTGTTTTTTTTCCCTCCCATAATATAAAAGTCAGCAATGATATCAATAATTTATTTTACTGGAAGAAATATAAAAAGAATGCTTGTTAATGGTCTAACTA